>NC_030823.1:46065350-47265350 GCF_001704415.2 Capra hircus | reverse complement strand
TGATAAATTAGTTTGGAAGATCAGGGCATTTATTATAGTCCTGAGGATGGACAGTTTCAGAAAAAAAACAAAACAAAACAAAACTGTGCCTGTATACATGCCTGGACCCTTGGCTGTAGTCAGAATCATCCATCCATTCCAGGTTAAAAGGGAAAAGGGGCTGGACCCAATGGTTGTCCAGCGCCCATTGCTCTGCTCTCCTTGTGAAAGTGACCTTCACAGTTTAATCAGCTGGTAGCAGAGAACCAGACTGCCTCCTAGTAAAGCATAGTTTGAGATCAGTTTCAGGAATTTTCTGGGTGTTTTTTATCTTTGCAGTGAAGCCGTAACAGCCCTCGCAGCAGCTGGGCAGGCTGAAAAGCTGATGCTTCCGAGCGGCTCATTAGGGTGTAATGGCATTTCTGAAAGTAGATGCTCCTGCGAGAAGCAGGCAGAAGCCTCTTGCAGCAGCAGCTTGATGTATATTCCTCATCAATGAGGTTCTGGCTGATGTACGGGCCGTCAGGGACTGAACTCAGGCAGCTCTGGAATCTGAAGGGGTGCTGAGAGCTCTGTTCTCGGGGATAGGGAGTGGGGACCATTTCTGGGTGTGCAGGTGCAAATGAGGGGTGAGAAGGGCTTGGTGGCTCTGATTGGAGTTATACAGAGGTGGTGGAAGAATAGGTTAGAAGCAATTTAAAGCCTTCCTCTACAGTTTAGATTGAGCTGTAAATTCTGACTATAACGTGGCTATTGTATTTGATGGGATTAAAGTTTGGGAGGAAAAGTGGTCTTTGAAGTCAGTAAAATTCTGGATTCAACCTCAGTTTATCTTTTTAATAATCTTATAACCTCAGATAAATCATTTCCTCTTTCTGGGCTTCACTTTCTTTACCAGTACCACTGGTACAACTGAGCATAATTTCTTGCATCTTTCACCACACAGTAAACCCCCCTAAGACAGCTTAATCATATCTTTTGTAGTTCTGTGGGTGGACGGAACTCAGCATTGTATGTTCATTCGGAAACTCTCATGGTTACACTCAGACTGTGGCTGTGTTTAGAGTCATCCAAAGTTTGGGCTAGGCTGGAAGGTCAAGACTGCCTACTTCACTTATGTCTTAGCACCTAAGCTGGGCTGGCTGGAAAGAATGGGGGTGGGTGGGGTGAAACATCTTTCTCTCCAAGGCTGGTTTGAGCATCCTCGAAGTATGGCTGCCTCAGATTAGCTGAGTTCTCACATGGAAGTCAACTTTCCAAAGACTAAGCATTCTAAGATGGAGAAACCAAAGCTGCCAGTCTCCAGTGGCCCTCGGCCCAGACAGTCACAGAATCAAGTCTGCTGTAGAGCAGTAGGCAAGCAGTCACTGAGTCTATTCAGATTCAAGTGGAGGAGCGAGGACACCATCTCTCCATTGGAGGATGGCAGAGAATCCTTGTGACCATCTTTAATCCTCTTCTACATTGAGAGAATTCTATTTACCCCAAGTACCACTGAAAAGCCCTGGGTCAGGAAGATCCCCTGGAGAAGGGAATGTCCACTCCAATATTCTTGCCTGGAAAATCCTATGGACAGCAGAGCCTGGTGGGCTACAGTCTATGGGGCCACAAAGAGTCAGACACACCTGAAATGACTTAGCATACACATGTGCACCACACGCACACACACAAAATTAACGGAGGGAAAGATTTTTTCCGAGTGCCTGACACAAATACGCACTCAAGAAACACCCGTTCCTTCTCTTTTCACCCTCGTCCTCCCTAGATCTCTTAAAACTGAGGTTCTCACCAGCACCAGGGTCCTGAGACAGGGTGTCCCTCATTTTTCCTCCTTAGCTGGCAATTATGGGAAAAATCTGTCCTTCTAGATTTTAGATTAAGATGGCCATTCTCAGCTCTGGATGCACATTAGAAACCCATGGGAAACTTTCATGAAAGCCAGCTCTTGTCCTCCCCCTAGAGCTTCTATCGTGGCTGTTTGATATGGGCCCCTTATGCATCTAAGCCCCTCCCCCTAGTCATTTTCATGTCTGCAGTGAGAGGGTGGGTGCTGAAGTTCCAAGATTTCTGTGTGCACTTGCAAACATGTTACCAGGAGAGGTGACAAGTTGACCTACCCCAAAATCTGCCAGTACTGGGTGTCAGGGTCAGCCCCACGGAGACAAAACTGGGCTCCAAGAGATTGGGACTCTGCAAAATGCCTTTGATAACAGGTGGTCATTGGAAAAGACCCTGATGCTGGGAAAGATTGAATGCAAAAGGAGAAGGGGATGGCAGAGGACGAGATGGTTGGATGGCATCATTGACACAATGAACAGGAACTTGAGCAAATCTGGGAGATAGTGAAGGAGAGAGGAGTCTGGCGTGCTACATGACTTAGTGACTGAATAACAACAATTAGACACCCAATTCTAGGAGTTCCTGAACAGGGAGGAGGAGACAGGCAAGAAAGCAGCAGGCTAGTGATGAGGGCTCCAAGAGGATGTGAACTGTGTAGAAACCCAGGGGGCCGCTGCTTATGATCACTGGGTGATGCCCTGCCCCCTGGTCTCTCTGGTGCCCAAAGCAAATGGAAGGTGTTGACAAAGTCACGCCAAGGTGGGCATCTCCCCATCACCCCATCTCCTGCAGTGACTGCTTGAGAAAACTTTCCTCCTCTCAAGATTTAGCAGTCATATTCATAAAGATAAAACAGTGACATGAGGCCCCTATTAAAGAGAACAACCACATTTGGTTTCCATCAAGCCTGGAATGGCGGTGATGGATATAAATAGCTGGCTTTTTGGAGGAAAGTGCTGAGAAGGTACAAATATCACCCACACCTTGAAGGTATCTGCTGAGTCTTATTATTCTTGGGTAATTGGGGTTGTGGCCAGTTACTCTCTCTTATCGGTCAGAGTTTCTGAAGCTGGCACCTCTAGGGTGAATTAGCACCCCCTTCATAAGCTGCCAGGAACCAATTAAAGCTTTCTCTGCCCAAGCATGGAGAGTTTCTTCTAACCTCTCCAGCTTTCCCTCCTCCACGATACCCGCCCTTCCCCGCCCACCACAACCATCCAGGAGTGGGAAGGCTCTGGACAGAAAGACGGGGCAAGAGCGGGTTCTGCAGGTTGCAGGAAAGTGGACAGCGAGTGGAGAGCTGTGATCAGTTTCTAAAGAGAAAATGCACAACCAGTTAAATGCTCTGACTCACCCAAAATAGCAGATTTCAGGTGGGAGCACAGTTGGGAGAGTCAGTTAACCTAAATGAAATGACTCAACTGTCCATGAACGCCTTGATCATCTGACATGACTGAGCAGTTGATGTATTAGGAAGAGAATGAGGCAGGAATTAGGGTGCTTCTTCCTCGACTTGTACTTTTCTCTGTGCGTTCCCTGTCTGTCTTCAGCCTCTTGGGGTATAAAATAGTCCTGAAAGGACTCCATCCTTGTGGTTCTGGGTGCCACCCAGAACCAGCTTGGAGGGTGATGAGGACCCCAGGGAAGAAGGTATGATGAGAAGAGGCACCTCGAGACACAGAGGGGAGAACCTTCTAACATCTTTCGAAGTCAATAGCCGTGTGCATGGTGGACTCTGATTCGCACAAAGCCTCAAGAATTTATTTTATCTCTTAATGAATAATTCATTTTTGATAATACGAGGTTTTATTAACTTTGACTGTCCATGCTGTGAGCAACGGATTTGTAACAGGCTGTGTGACCTTCCGATGGCCTTAGCCGTGGGACGTGAATGCACCTGTGTGCTATCTGTATTAGTGTCCTGGGATGACTGGAGCAGAGCCCTACAGACTGGGTGGCTTAAACAACAGGCATTTATTTTCTTGCGGTCCTGGAGGCTGCAGGTCCTAGATCAATGGGTGAGCAAGGTTGGATCCTCCTGAGGACTCTTTCCTTGGCATGTGGACACCACCTTCCCCTCCGTGTCCTCCTGTGGTCATCCCTTTGTGTGTCTGTGGTCTGTGTCCTGGTCTCCTCTTCTTAAGACACCAATCCCATGGGATTAGTACCCACCCTCTCCCCAATAACCTCATGCAACTTAATGATCTTTATAAAGAACCTCTCTGCAAATGTAGTCACATTTTGAGCTGCCAGGGTTAGAATTCAGCATGAATTTTGGGAGGGGGTTGTCATGATTCAGCCCATAACGCCACCAAAAGCCAGCATAGCATCCTGCCTTGGGGTCAGCAGGGCTGAGCCTGCAGAAAGCCCCCTCCTCTCTGTGACCAGCTGCCTTTTCTGTCCTCTCTGCAGGCTGTCGGCTGCTGCAGACTTGGTTTGGGAAGGTTATGCACCTTATAGTAACGACCTTCACCTCCTGGCCACTGACTTATTTAATACAGCAGCTTCCTTTTCAGCCTCCATGGCCATAAACAAAAACAGATTGCACCTCTCAAGTTTAAGGCCTTTGAATATAGAACAGAACCAGTTTTATAGATGGGAGAGGTATACCTCCTCTCAAGTGAGGTTGCATGTAATAAGAAAGCCCCTCGCTCAGCGAATTCCTCCTTCTGGGAGACCTCCTATAAACTCGCTTCCATCTGCAGGTGAGTGCAGCGCAGACAGAATGCTTAGCTCTTGCCCCGATAGGTCTGAGCAAAAATTTTATCTCCCTGATTGTTCACCAAGGATTTGCTGCCTCTCCAGGAAACACTATTTGGCACGTCACATAAATCAAGTCCATCAGCAGATTCAAGCTCATTTGCTTCATGGCTTTCTGATGTCACGCATCTCAGTCTTCCTGGGTGAGCACCCTCCTGGTTCTAGAAATGTCGGTGGTGCCCCATTGCCCCTGTCCCTCCCCAAGCACCCAGCTGCTCTCTCCTACTTGCAGATTAAAGCTTTCTTCTCTGAACACACTGACTGCTGGCCACCCAGACTCCTACCAGCTGCTAACTGCCCTCCAGACACCTGCATCTCCCAGTCACTGGTGCTCTGACCTGGGAATTCAGAGCACGAAAAGCGTTACCTGGAGTGTGTTTGTTTCCTGAATATTCACCTCATTTCTCTGAAGTTGCAGAAGGCAGAGGAGAGTGAAGAAGTGGCTCTGATCTTTCTGAGTGATTACGAAGGGCCAGGCTTGGGCAGAGAGAATGTGTTTTCTGGCCATAGTGTTGTTTTCCATCTTGGCAATTGGGTTTTTGGAAATAAAAGCATTACTTATTTATTGGAATGCCCCAAATATTTTAATCTTCAGGCTTTACTTCCAGGTGACTCAGCACAGCTCCCAGAAATAAACGCACACAGAAGCAATAGCTGTCTCCTCTCTCTGCTATACCCCCCAACCCAGGCAGGGTGTCCAGCACTGGTGTAGAAAGGACAGGGCCCCTGTCACCCCACTTGCTGAGTGATGTCCCTGTCTTTTATAATTCAACCTTGGGCTTCCTGGAAAGCTCTCCTTTCTCTACATAGTGCTCTGGCTTTTGTTTCTCCTTTCTTTGTCCTTGTTTTTGCAAATGGCAGAATAATGTAGAGATCAAGAGCACGCTGGCCAATGTAGGAGGCATGGGTTCAGTCTGTGGGTCAGGAAGTTCCCCTGGAGAAGGAAATGTCCATCCACTCCAGTATTCTTTCCTGGAGAATCCCATGGACAGAAGAGCCTGGTGGGCTACAGTCTTTGGGGTCACAAAGAATCGAACACAACTGAAAGATTAAACAACAATACAAACAAGAGCCTGGGTCTAGAGCCAAGCAGCCTGGGTTCGAATCCCAGCTCTGCCACTCACTAGCCGGTGGCTTTGGACAAGTCACTTAACATCTTTGTGCTTTATTTTCTTCGTTGGTTAAGTGGGATATAATCATAGTACCTAATTGTTCAGTTGCTCAGTTGTGTCCGACTATTTGCAACCCCATGAACTTCAGCACACCAGGCTTTTCTGTCCTTCACCATCTCCTGGAGCTTGCTCAGACTCATGTACATTGAGTTAGTGATGCCATCCAACCATCTCATTCTGTCATCCCTTTCTCCTTCTGCTTTCAGTCTTTCCCAGCATCAGGGTGTTTTCTAATGAATCAGTTCTTCATATCAGGTGGCCAAAGTATTGGAGCTTCAGCATCAGTCCTTCCAATGTATATTTAAGATTGATTTTCTTTAGGATTGACTGGTTTGATCTCCTTGCAGTCCAAAGGACTCTCAAATCTTCTCCAACACCACAGTATCTACAATAGCTCCTACTAAAGTGGTGTGAGTCCCTACAGTTCTTGCCCCTCTCCGTGTTCTCTGCCTGCCTTTTATCTGTGGAAAAACTTTAGTTGAAGAATAAGTTTAATCAGAGAAGTGAGAAGATGGAGAGACAAAGGAAAGTCTAAGGAGACCAAATAATAATAATGTAGTATTAAGCACAGTCAAGGATTTTTAGCTCCTTCTCAAGGACTATAGATACTATTCTGAGCCATATCCTGAGAGCTCTCCTATAGATGCTGAAACCCCAGGTGGAGAAGTTAACTACACGAGGACCAGACTGTACCAAGGACATGACCAGCCACAATCATGAGAACTGACCACAAAGAAATGGGAGCAAATGAACCCTGGAGCTGAAGATTAATGCTACCTAAAGCAATCAAGATGATGCTGGTTGGACCACTGCATGACCAATTTCAAGACGACTGTCAGAGCTGACTGTGCTGCTTCTGCAAGCACCTCTGTCTACCAAAGCTGTTGCCCTCTGATTGTCTGGGAGGGAGGGGGAGTCAGCCTTTGGACAGGTGTCCACCCTTTCCCCCACTTGTTGGCACCTGAAATAAAACAAACTTTCCTTTCCACCAACCTGGCCTGTTTATTAGCTTTTGAGCAGCGAGCAGCTGGACTCTACCTTTCAGTAACACTACCACAAAAGATTTGTTGTGATAGTTGAGAAGTGAGACGCTTGCAGCTTATTTAGCAGCATCCAAACTCAGGCATTTGCCCCGACATCGCTTTTCTATTTGTTCCATGAAATTCTTGCCCAGGAAGATAAGGCTGCAAATACATAACTCACAGAATCACCAGTCTCAGCAACATCCTGAAAATCTGTTTCGCTGAACAATAGATTGTTCAATGGGGCAAACACACTAATTCATCAAAAATTTGGTCCAAGACCCTGGCCTGGCCATGTCAGCCAGTCCTACACTATTATATCATGGACATTCTGGGCAGATCTATGCAGTGAATACCCTCAAACCCAGATCTCAAACCCTGTAAATGTTCACCTTTCACCTCCTATGAATTTCTGCCGAGATGTGTTCTCCTTCACCATCTTTAATCATCCACTTGACTCTGTTCCATCAATGGGGCTCTGTTTGCGGGGAAATGTGGCTAATAGGATGAACTGAGTGTCATTCATTTGTAATATCTAATAAGCACTTAACATTGCTTGGCATTTTTCAGGCAGGCAGGTGTTCGTTATCCATATTATGCTCCATTGTGAAAATAACTTTGATGCATTCAAAGCATTGACTTTTTACACCCTTTGCTCATGTCCAGTGTATGCTCCAAAGGAACCCTAAGTGGACAAGTGAAAAGGACAAAGAAAATATGTCACAGGAAGGAGGTTACAGATGGGTTTGGAGGACATTGGCAGGGCCTTTCAGGAAAGGAGAGAATCCAAGGACATTTTCTGTCCTCCCCTCTGGCTCCCTCCCGGCTGTCAGCACAAGTTGCTTTGGCCTATAATAATTGCCCTTGTCCTCCAGCGATTCTCATGTGGGTGATGGAGAAGGTGGTCTTCCGTGTCTGGCCATCTCAGGATTCAGGGTGGGAGGATTGTGACAAAGAACATTCTCTCATCCCCATCACCTCATGGAGATTTGAAGACCTCTGGCCCCATCTCTACCTGATCACCTGACAATGGAAAAATCTATAGGATGGTGGCATTTTCCTTTTTCCCTTCCTCCACCCTTTTCTGTGGGGACTTGATCTTGTGAAATTCTGTTTTGCCTCCAGGTTGGCAGGAGATGATGAAGATCCATGGTGCCTTCCATAAGAGGAGATCACGGGAGGGACTCACTTGCAAAGGTGGGCAGGCAAGAATTCCAGAATATTCTCTTTCCACCTTTTCTAAACTTTCATGTCTGGATGCCAAGTCTCTCCAGTGAAGGGCATCACAAGGATGTTTCCTAAGAAGTGACAAAAAGTACAAGAGGAAAACATCCTGGCACATGGGCCCCTTTTCACGTTTGACCAGCAACATCGATTTTTGTCTGTGTTGCTCTTTGATGCTTTTAGATCTGACCCGGCGCTGGGAAAATTTTGGATGGGGGCAGGGAGGTGGTCCCTGCGATAATCACAGTCAGCTCAGGGAGTGACTGTTGACAGGGCTGCCTCAGAGATGCATTCTGTCAAGGGCTGATACCTCTGAACCAGAAACATGGAGAGAAACCTCCTTCTGATGCATGACCCCGTTTCCATTTGGAGGTGGGATGTGACACTGCTTTTCAGATTTATTGGACTTAGTTCTTTCTTTTTCTTTCCCTTTCAGTGTTCACAACTAAATTACCTGCATTTTCTTCTGAGACAGATTTTATCAGGAAAAAAAGCTCCCCTCGTTCCCTTACATGCCCTGTCCTAACAGCCAAGTTGTTGAAATCCTTTTGAAATTCATTTTCCAGAGTAGGACATCCCACCTTGAGAAGAGATTGCAGGAAGGGCAGAAGTGTCGAAGCCTCTCACCCATTTTATTGTAGACTTTTGGGCACTGGAGGGCTGGGCTGCTCTCTCCTGCCTGTCTGCATCTGCCAGGAGGGGAGAGAACCCTCTGAGGCCACACTGGACGTGAGCTGAGCTCCCATCTCCTCAGAGGCAAGTCTTAGCTTGTTTTGCCGGAAAACAAAAACCAAGTGAAAGACTTCTATGTATGGATGTCACTAATATGAAATTTGGGCTTCCCCGGTGCCTCAGTGGTAAGAAAAAAAAAAAATCTGCCTGACAATGCAGGAGACTCAGTTTCAATCCCTGGGCTGGGAAGATCCCCTGAAGAAGGAAATGGCAATCCACTCCAGTATTCTTGCCTAGGAAATCCCATGGACAGAGGAGCCTGGTGGGCTACAGTTTGTGGGATTGCAAAAGAGTAGAATAGGACTTAGTGATAAACAATTGAAATTTGTGATAATTTAGTTAGAAAGGAGCTGCGGTGATGGAAAGTTTGGACAAATTCATAATGCGAACAAGCCTGCAGAAGGGAGGTCTAACTGCCTCTAGTTGGCTGCTTGTTTGCAGGAACTGAGGGGAGACACCATTTATTTTATCTATAATTGATTTGCCAATGACGCATCTATCTTGTTTTCTACTAGACTGGGAGGCAGGAACCTGAGTAGGCTGGGATCAGCACAATGCTTCAGACTTAAAGTTATTTGCCGATTGAAGAAATGAATATTTTAATCAAAATAAAGACCCAAGGGAAAATACTCACTTTTGGTGAGTCAATACATTATTTGACTAATTTGTCTCCATTTTCTTTAAAGACATTCTATAGTTCAGAATTTTCACTCATTTAGATCAATGGATCTCAACCAGGAGCAATTTTGTTTTCCTGAAGATATCTGGCTATACCTGGAGATATTTCTGGCTGTTGTAAATTGGGAGAGGTGGGTTGGTGCTACTGGCCACCGCCGCCCCTCTCCCTCCCTGCACACCCCCCTCCCCCTCACACACACACAGCAAAATGTTATCTGCTCCCCAGTGTCAGCAATGCTGGTGACCTTGACCAAGAGGGGCCTTCCTCTCAGTTCTTCTGGGTCAGGGAACTTGAACTCTGAGACTCTGTGTTAGGACATCAGTGGTTTTCATTGTGCCTCTTGAAGGATTTTGACATTTCTGCTTCCTGTCTACCCTCTCAGACGCAAGAGGACCTGTAAGATGGTAAGCTTACTTATTCATCTCTTTCACAGCCTTCACCATCAGTGAATTCGTGTGTCAGGTGAGACATCTCATTTGTGCCCTGGGAGAGTTTCCCCAGGGGAATGGTACTTGGGAATGACAGACATTTGCCTCCCACTTTTGAGAAAGCCCTGGGGTGCAAGAGAGGCTGAGTGAGAGCTGGTGCCATGCAGGGAGTGAAGCCCAAGTGAGAGAATGTTCTGGTGGCCCCTCATGAGTGGCGTGAGACAGACTCCTATGGCGACCCTGCCAGTTTAATAAATTATTCCCTTGGATAGATGGGGAATTTGTCATCTTGCCATCTCTTCCTGTCTGTTTGGCCAAGAGGTTCATAAAATGCAATTTGAGGTTGTGAAAATTTGATGGGAAATTGTCCCATGGCCACGAATTTGCATGGATTTTTGTCACCTCTAGGAAGCCCTGATCTTCACTGTCCACCCATCCCCTCCACTCCCAGGCAGGTAGAGCCTGAGGTGGGAATCAGGGTCTGCACTGGGTGGGCTTTTCCACTGGGTTCACTCAGCTGAGAGACCAAGAGCAGGGCTTTGACTGAGGCAGATGTGGAGTTCCTATTCTAGCTTCATCATGTGTTATCCACATCAATGGGGAATCACTTCTTCCTGGTCTACCCAGTTTCTTTATATTAAAACCTGATGTAGTGATGCCCAGCCTCTCAGGTTGTCATGGAGACAGAGATAATGTGAGCACAATGCTTAGCCCAGTGTTTGCCATGAGGAAGCTCTTAGGAAGAATGGCTGCAAACACCCAGAGGTAGAATTTCCTACCGTGGGTGTTAATAGGGTGCAATGCAAAAATGGTGTCTTGTATTCAAAATAGGCTGGGAAGTTTGAAATTAAGTATGTTTCTTTTTTTATGCTAGGACTCCTCAGCAACATTAATATGTAATGCAAATTGGGGCTCTCCAAGAGAGATAAATAGTGGGCAGCATTTTCCAAACTTGCTTTATTCATTTCACACCTAATTATTATGTTCATATATATGCAAAACACTGTTCGAGGTATTCAGGATCATGCGGGAACAAGACAGAGTGTCAGCTTCATCTCAGGAAAAAATGTGAAAGGAAGAAGGAGAGAAGTAGAATTCAAATGGCTGAGAGGGGTGGTTGGTTACTTCAGATGGGGTGGGGTGGGCATGGTCAAGGCAGGGCTCCAAGAAGATTAAGTTGAGTGTTCAGTGACAGAAACACAAGCCAGGGACAGTCAGGATAAAAGACATTCCACATAGAGGGGACAAAAAGTGCCAAAGCCCAAGCCCTGAAATAAGAATGAAGTTGATGAAGGTCAGAGAGATGGAAAATAGGGTCAGAAAGGCAGGAAGGACCCCATTTGTATGAGATTTATATTTTGAAGGATCACTCTGGCTTCACTGCTGTGACCAACATAGCAGGAGGCAAGGTGAGAAGTAGAGAGGATATCGTGGAAAGCCTTGGAGATGACAGGGCTGACACAGAGCAATGATGGGGTCAATGAGAGGTGGATGAACTCTAGACCCATAAATGTTGTGTACTTACATGTTCATTCATACAGAATTCCCACATCACAAGCCACAAGTAAGCAGCTCAATGCATGATTACAAACAGAATGTTTCCATGGAATGACCCCTACCTCTGGGTCTGGAGGGTCCCCCTACCACTCCCTTCAAAACCAACCTCACACCCACTTTCCAAGGGAAATCCATACTCAGGGTCTAAAGCCAAAGAGGAGATTTTGAATGTGTACAATGGACTCATACACTATGGAGGCCCCTCTGATTAGCTCCTTTGGTTCAACATCAGGAAAGGTCCACCCAGGTGTTAAGCACCAAGCGTTGCCTGTTGACTGCTGTATAGAACTGCACTGCTCCACTACACCAGGACACATGTTCCTTCCACCTTGGATGGTCATTTGAGTGGATTCCCCTTTTTAGCTCTTATGAATAATGCTGTTAAAACATTCTGTAGTAGGTGTGTTAGTCATGGAGTTATGTTTGATTCTTTGTGGTTCCATGGACTCTAGCCCACCAGACTTCTCTGTAAATGGGATTTTCCAGGCAAGAATACTGGAGAGGGTATCCACTCCAGGGGATCTTTCTGACCCGGGGTTTGAACCCAGGTCTTAGGCATTGCAGGCAGATTCTTTACCATTTAGGCCACCAGGGAAGCCCATTAAAATACTTCATGTGTGAATTTTTGTGTGTACACTTAGTAGTGGAGTTTCTGGGTCATCAGTTCAGTTCAGTTTAGTCGCTCAGTCATGTCCAACTTTTTGTGACCCCATGGACTACAGCACGCCAGGCTTCCCTGTCCATCACCAACTCCCGGAGCTTGCTCAAACTCATGTCCATCGAGTGGGTGATGTCATCCAGCCATCTCATCCTCTGTTGTCACCTTCTCCTCCCACCTTCAATCTTCCCCAGCATCAGGATCTTTTCAAATGAGTCAGTTCTTTGCAATCAGGTAGCAGAAGTATTGGAGTTTCTGCTTCAGCATCAGTCCTTCCAATGAATATTGAGGACTGATTTCCTTTAGGATTGACTGGTTGGATCTCATTGCAGTCCAAGGGACTTGAAAGAGTCTTCTCCAACTCCACAGTTCAAAAGCATCAATTCTTCTGCGCTCAGTTTTCTTTATAGTTCAACTCTCACATTCATACATGACTATTGAAAAAAACCATAGCTTTGACTATAGGGACATTTGTTGGCAAAGTATCGTCTCTGCTTTTTAATATGCTGCCTAGATTGGTCACAGATTTTCTCCCAAGGAGTAAGTAAGTGTCTTTTAATTTCATGGTTGCAGTCACCATCTGCAGTGATTTTGGAGACCCCAAAATAAAGTCTCTCACTGTGTCCATTGTTTCCCCATCTATTTGCCATGAAATGATGGGACTGGATGCCATGATCTTAGTTTTCTGAATGTTGAGTTTTAAGCCAACTTTTTCATCTCCTCTTTCACTTTCATCAAGAGGCTCTTTAGTTCTTCACTTTCTGCCATAACAGCGGTGTTATCTGCATATCTAAGATTATTGATATTTCTCCCAGCAATCTTGATTCCAGCTTGTGCTTCATCCAGCCTGGAAAAACACATGATGTATTCTGCATATAAGTTAAATAAGCAGGGTGACAATATACAGCCTTGATGTACTTCTTTCCCTATTTGGAACCAGTCTATTGTTGCATGTCCAGTTCTAAATGTTGCTTCTTGGAGGCAGGCAAGGTAGTCTGGTATTCCCATCTCTTTAAGAACTTTCCACAGTTTGTTGTGATCCACATAGTCAAAGGCTTTGGTGTAATCAATAAAGCAGAAGTAGATGTTTTTCTGGAACTCTCTTGCTTTTTGGATGACCCAGTGGATGTTGGCAATTTAATCTCTGGTTCCTCTGCCTTTTCTAAATCCATCTTGAACATCTGGAAGTTCATGGTTCACGTACTGTTGAAGCCTGGCTTGGGTAATTTTGAGCATTACTTTACTAGCATGTGAGATGAGTGCAATTGTGCAGTAGTTTGAGCATTCTTTGGCATTGCCTTTCTTTGGGATTGGAATGAAAACTGACCTTTTCCAGTCCTGTGGCCACTGCTGAGGTTTCCAAATGTGCTGGCATATTGAGTGCAGCACTTTCACAGCATCATCTTTTAGGCTTTGAAATAGCTCAACTGGAGTTTCATCACCTCCACTAGCTTTGTTCATAGTGATGCTTCCTAAGCATCACTGCAAATACAGTGGGTCACCATTAAAAAAAGAAAAAAGAAATCAATAGACAATTTTAGAACTGAAAAATAAACATCCATAAATTAAGCACTTAGATGTAATGGAAAGTGGGAAAATGTTTAAAGAGGTACTTTGCAAACAAGAATATCCAAGTTAGCCTATTATCTGGGTCATATGCATGTATTAATAGTAACTTCAGTAGATATTGGGCTTCCCTGCTGGCTCAGATGGTAAAGAATCTACCTGCTGTGTCAGAGACCTGGGTTCAACCCCTGGGTCAGGAAGAGCCCCTGGAGAAGGGAATGGTGACCCACTCCAATACTCTTGCCTGGAGAATACCATCAACAGAGGAGCCTGGTGGGTTACAGTCTATGCGGTCTCAAATTGTCAGACACAACTGAGCGACTAACACTTTTCACTTTCAGTAGATTTTATAGAATACTTTTCCAAAGAGGCTGTACTAATTTTTTCTCCCATCATCAGGGTTAGAGAATTTTAATTTCTCCCCCGTTGGTGTTGTCAGGTTTTTTAATTTTCACTGTTCAGGTGGGTCTCTCCTGGTACTTCTTGTAACTATAATGTTCACTCCCTTGATAATTGGTGAGTTTGAACATCTTTTCCCATTTAATAAGCTAACTTGGATATTCTTGTTTGTAAAGTACCACTTTATACATTTTACCACTCACCATTACATTTGTCTAAGTGCTTAATTTGAGGATGTTTATTTTTCAGTTCTAGAATTGCCTTTTGATTTCTTTTTTCTTTTTTTTTATGGTGACACCATTGTATTTGCATATAACTCTTACTCTGAGGGGGAAGAACATTCTTCCACTTTTTCTTTTTTGTTCTTTTCATGTAGCATTATTATTTTTTAATTTATTTTTTGAGGTATAGTTGATTTACAATGTTGTGTTAATTTCTACTATGCAGAAAAGTGATTTAGTTATACACATATATATTATTTTTCATATTCTTGTCCATTATGCTTTGCTGTTATTGTTCAGTTGCTAAGTCATGTCCAACTCTTTATGACTCCATGGACTGCAGCACGCCAGGCTTCCTTGCCCTTAACTATCTCCCAGAGAATTCTCAAATTCATGTCCACTGAGCCAGTGATGCTATCTAACCATCTCATCCTCTCCCTCCCTCTTCTCATCTTACCCTCAATCTTTCCCTGCATCAGTCTTTTCCAAGAGTCAGTTCTTCATATCAGGTGGCTAAAGTATTGGAGCTTCAGCACCAGTCCTTCCAATGAATATTCAGGGTTGATTTCCTTTAGGATTGACTGGTTTGATCTCCTCTCTGTCCAAGGGACTCTCAAGAGTCTTCTCCAGCACCACAATTTGAAAGCATCAGTTCTTCAGTGCTCAGCCTTCTATTTATGGTCCAACTCTCACATCCACAAATGACTAGTGGAAAAGCTATAGCTATGGTTTATCCCAGGATATTGAATATGGTTTTCTGTGCTATATAGTAAGACCTTGTTGTTTATCCATTCTATGTATAGCTGTTTGTCTGCTAATCCCAAACTCCCAATCCACCTCACCCTCATCTGCCTTGATTTATTTTTGTGGTTTCCAGTTCTCTGCCCAAATTCTTTATCTTTTCTTAAATTTCCTGAACATACTAATCACAGATACTTCAAGGCCTGTGTGTCAAATCTCAACATCTGTGAATCACTGTGGGTTTGTTCCGTTGTCTGTTTTTCTCTTGGTTTTCTCCTAATTCTTGCATTTTTTAAAAGGGAATAGGATATCAGAAGCCACATGTGTTTAAGAGGGTCTCTCAAGTTTGGAGGGTCCTGAACTTCAGTTTTATCTCCTAAGCACTGTGAAGTTGCTGAAAGCTAGGCATATCTTCTTCAACAACCTTTTCTCCCTAGTTTTTTCCACCTTGAGAATTTTGCTTAATAAATCAGCAAATCCCTTCGCAGGAAAAGCAGCATCCTCTTCTGTATACATCTCTTCTTTCTGGAATACGTGCAGATCACCTCATCCAGGTCATATGCAAGTTGTTCGTAGTTCAAGTTTATGGTTCTGTTGTGGCTCTTTCTTCTTTCTCCCTCTTCCTTTTCTTTTTTTTTTTTTTTAAATTTTCCTTTTTTAGAGGGGGATAGGCTAGTCTATTTCTGGTCTGCTCTCATTCTTGGTTATAGCCCTTCCTGGGTCCTACCTTGATGCCTCGTTTACTGGAACACATCCTCTATGACAGCTTGAACATCCCTCACCCGCCCAGCCCTGTGGGACTCAAAAAAACTCTTCTCAGCTTCTTAGGCACACAGCCTCCTTTCATCGAATCAGCTGATGCTTCGAGTAGAAAAGTCAGACCAAATCCTTGGCTCTCTTGCCCTTACTGGCCTTCTCTAAGGGACTGTGGTTTCACACAACCCTGCTACCGTGGCGGCACTCAGTTGCCTTCAAACAGATGTTTTTCTTAAAGATATTTTTCCTGAGTTTTCTACGCACAAGAAATTTTCTATACAAAATGTGTGACTGTCCAAAACAAACTCATCTGTCCTATCCAGATGTGGAACACCTGGAGGTGTTTTGAAGGGAAGTCAACAAGATGACCTGAGAGATTGTGGGTGTGAGAGAAAGAGAGTCTTCCTCAAGCATAACTTTAAGGTCTGTGGTGGAGAAACTGAAGAAGGGAACTAACATCCTCTGGAGGAAGTTGGAGAGAGATGAGGAGTTAAGATTTGACCTGTTGGGTTTGAGATCTCAGATATCGATGTAGAGAAGTTGATTGAGCACTTGGATACATCAATCTGGAGTTTAAGGGAAAGATTCAGGCTGAACAAGCAAACGCAGTTATTGAGTGGGCAGTGGATAATAAACTTGAACTTTTGGAGATATTCTTCCTGAAGATGTAACTACAGAGTCATTGGCACATACGCGGATGCTATTTTAAACCACAGAATTGATCTATCACCTAGGGAATGAATGCATGTGTAGAGAGAAGAGAACCAAGATCTGAGCTCTTTGGCACAACTTTAAGAAGCTGTGGAGAAGATGAGATAAGAAGGAACCACTGCTGAGACAGGATAAAAGCCAAATAGTACATGTTGTGTGGGAAACCAAGAAAAGAGAACTACCAGTGAAGAAAGAGTTATCATCAATCTTGACAAAGATGGCCTCAACAGGAAGAATGTGTAGCAATTTCTGGAACCCTCCAAAAGTGTTAGGTCAATCAAAGAATAAGGAGCTAATAAAGAGGCTGAGTAAGAACTTCCCATTAAACAGAACAAAATCTAGCAGTGTCAAAAACTCATGAAGAGACTGATTTCAAGAGCGAGGTAGCATTGGGACTTTCCTGGTGGTACAGTGGTTATGAATCTGGCTTGCAATTCAGGAGACAAGGATTTGAAGTGGGTTGCAATTTCCTTCTCCAGGAAATTTTCCTGACTCAGGGTTTGAACCCACATCTCACTTGGCAGGTGGATTCTTTACCACTGAGTAATCTAGGAAGCCCAAATAAGTAAATAAATAAAGAAGGAGGTAGCGTCAAATGAGCCAAAAACTGCTGAAAGTTCAAATAAGATAAAAGCATAGAAACCTCCTTTGATTTTGGCTATATGGTGGCCATTGGTGAGCCTAACAAGAGCAGGTTCAATAGAATAGTAGGGATGGATGCCCAAGGCAAAGAGTTAAAGAAAATGTGTTATAAATTGTATTAGTCGGGGTCCTCCAGGGACAGAAAACCACTAGGATGTGTAAGTGTGTGTTTGTGTCCGTGTGTATGGGAGAGAGAGATGGATTTATTTTAAGGCATTGACTTGTACAATGGTGGGGGCTGACAAGTCTAAAATTTCCAAGGCAGGCCAGCCAACTGGAGACCCAGGAAAAGCTGATGCGGCAGCTCAAGGTCAAGGCCATTTGGAGACAGAGTTTCCTCTCCCTTGAGGGAACCTCAGTCTTTTCCTTAAGGCCTTCAGCTGAATCAGTGAGGCCCACCTACACCACAGAGGGTAATCTGCTTCACTCAGTGTCTGCTGATTTGAATCTTAATCCAAAAACACCCTCACAGAAACATCTAGAGTGGTGTTTGATCAAATATCTGTGGGCCATGGCCAAGCTAAGTTGATGCATAAAATTAACCATAAGAGATTAGAAGAAGAAACAGAGCATAGATGATTCTTTGAGCTGATTCTCTGTGAACAAGATAGAACTAGAGAAGCAGGTGGAATCTGAGCATTATTTTGTTTCTCCAGAGAAGATATTTGAACATGTTTGATCACAAAGCCTTTATTCTTGGAGTAATTATTAATATTTCCCTGATACGATATTCTTTGAATATCAGTCTGGGAAATTCTGGCTTAAAGACTCAAAACTCAGTGTGTATCTTTTTTCAAATAATCAGGGAATTAATCACACAGCAACAAACCCCACACTGCTTTCCAGCTTTCTCTGTGCTCCATCTGTGGATCCTATCTGATGAGTTTATCCATTGATTTCTGCTAGTGGGATGTTATTAATCTCTCTAGGTTCTGCATTTACATTATGATGGGGTTTCCTGGGGAGGAACAATGCCTTTCATACTGAATGTAGTGACCTAGATATCCAATATCATGCTCCCAGACAGTTGATGGGCTTAAGTGTGGGATGATCAGCTGTATCATTGGGGTAAGTGGCAATGGCAGTGGAGACTGAGCAAACACACGCCCCAGTGTTAATTGCTCAGTTGTGCCCAACTCTTTGTGACCCATAGACGGCAGCCTGCCAGGCTTCTCTGTACATGGGATTTTCCAGGCAAGGATATTGGAGTGGGTTGCCATTTCCTTCTCCAGCTGGGATAAGAGACCATCCCAATGAGTCTACTCCACCTGGAAAGAGGCAGTCTTAGTAAATTCTCAAACATACATAGTGCTTTAAGATTTTCACTGTTCATTCCACCATCTAATTCTATATACTGGCAAGTATTTATTGTAAAAAAAAATGATTGAGGAAAATAATAAAAACAATTTGAATATCACCTCTGAGTCTGTGCTTAATTCCCAGAAAGAAATATTAAATTTTGACCAGAAAAAAAATGTGACCTCAAGGTCCTCAATGCTGATTTTATTATTAATGGTACAGATGTCTTTGCCCTACAGTTACGTCATTAAGGAAAGGAAATTTCCATTTCCAGAAAGGCATTTCACCTGCTTCTCACTTCTGGAATTAGCCCAGACTAAGGGGCAAGCAATAGAACACAGCACCATCACTGTTTAAGTAGAAAAGGAGTTTGTTCAGTAGATGTGGAGCAACTCATGGAATTGTTGAGATTGGAGAGATAAACTCAAGGCATGAGAGCCAAGGACAGCATACATGTTTATGTTGCATAACAACCCGGGAGACATTATTGAGTTGGCATTGGCTCTTAGCTCTCAAAATTTGCACTGCCAAGTGTCCACTAGGGTTAGGTCTTGGACACAGGAGCCACAAGCCTGCAACACTGGTACCCTAGGAATATTTTCCTCCCAAAGACATCTGTACCCCTGTAACTGAGCAGGACCCTATGGGGCCTTCTTGGAACTGACCACCTCCCCCCAGTGTCCTCCACCTGCTGCTCTATAGAATAACAGCAGCCTCCTAGGCCTTCCCTGAATTCCAAAGAGTATTTAATCAGAGAAGTAACAAAATGCAAAAAGGAAAACAGTCAAGCTAGGTAAAATAATAATAATAGTTCAGCCATTAAAAAAAAGTCAAGGAGGGGGCTTCTCTGGTGATCCAGTGATTAATAATCTGAATTGCAATGCAAGGAACACTAGTTTGATCCCTGATCTTGGAAGATCCCACATACTCTAGGGCCCAGGAGCTACAACTACTGAACCCACATGCCTAGAGCCTGTGCCCCAAAACAGGAGAAAGCAATGAAGAAGCAGTGAAGACTCACTACAGCCAAAAAATAAAACAAATAAATAAATCTGTTAAAAAAAAATGTCAAGGACCTTTAGTTCTGCTGCAAGGGCTATGGAGATAATATTCTGAGCAATGTTCTCCGAGCTGTTTTGCAGATATTGAAATCCCCACCAGGTGGAAGAAGTTAACTTATGCTGCCCATAATCACATAGACCCCAGAAGGTTGATGATGTTGACTCCTGATTACCTCACCACCAACCAATCAGAAGAATGTTTACAAACTGATCGTATACCTCACAATTCCCCTCCCTCACCCTGCCTTTAGAGGGGAGGAGAGAGTGAGATGTATGGAAAGAGTAACATGAAAACTTACATTACCATATGTAAAATAGATAGCCAATGGGAATTTGCTGTGCGGCTCAGGAAACTAAAACAGGAGGGGTGGGATGGGGGTGGAGGTGGGAAGGAGGTTCAAAAGGGAGGGGATATGTGTATGCCTATGGCTGAGTCATACTGAGATTTGACAGAAAACAACAAAATTCTGTAAAGCAATTATCCTTCAATTAAAAAAATAATAATAAATTAAAACATAAATCTTTCCCTGAAAACTTTCAGAAAGTTTAGGACTTCTAGATACTAGTTGCCTAGATTCCTTGCTTGGAGCCTGCAATGAATGCTGCATTTTTTTCCCCACCTCATTTCAATAGATTGACTTTACTGTGCTTGGGCAAGTGGACTCAAGTTTGGTTCAGTAAGACCCCCTTCCCTATATCAGCAGATCCTGACTCAAGTCTGACCAAATGTCTCTGGTTGATGGACTCTAGGTCACGAAGTGGTGCCCCAGGATGGCCAAAATTGTGAATATGTGCCTTTCTCTGCTTCTATATAAAAGGTGTCTCTATCTCCAAGATCCCTAAGGGAAAATGGCCACATGTAGGAAGGAAGACAAAAAGCTTGGTAACAGAAACACAAATGACAACAACTTGTTCAGCCTGCCCACCTGGCTTCTCAGCATCAACATGTACTCTCGTCCCATTCTTAGATTTCTAAAGCAGTGCTCCCATCTAACATTTATTTCTCTGACATCACTACACATGTACTCCTTGTAATTGAAATTAAAAGCATGACTTCAAGTTCTATTCATCATTGTGTCTACCTCCATATACAATCATGATCTAATCTTAATATTCTATAACCCATGGTCAACGCTGGACTGGAAGAAACACAAGCTGGAATCAAGATTGCTGGGAGAAATATCAATAACCTCAGATATGCAGATGACACCACCCTTATGGCAGAAAGTGAAGAGGAGATAAAAAGCCTCTCGATAAAAGTGAAAGAGGAGAGCAAAAAGTTGGCTTAAAGCTCAACATTCAGAAAACAAAGATCATGGCATCCGGTCCCATCACTTCATGGGAAATAGATGGGGAAACAGTGGAAACAGTGTCAGACTTTATTTTTTGGGGCTCCAAAATCACTGCAGATGGTGATTGCAGCCATGAAATTAAAAGATGCTTACTCCTTGGAAGAAAAGTTATGACCAACCTAAATAGTATGTTCAAAAGCAGAGACATAACTTTGCCGACTAAGGTCCATCTAGCCAAGGCTATGGTTTTTCCTGTGGTCATGTATGGATGTGAGAGTTGGACTGTGAAGAAGGCTGAGTGCCGAAGAATTGATGCTTTTGAACTGTGGTGTTGGAGAAGACTCTTGAGAGTCCCTTGGACTGCAAGGAGATCCAACCAGTCCATTCTGAAGGAGATCAGCCCTGGGATTTCTTTGGAAGGAATGATGCTAAAGCTGAAGCTCCAGTACTTTGGCCACCTCCTGAGAAGAGTTGACTCATTGGAAAAGACTCTGATGCTGGGAGGGATTGGGGGCAGGAGGAGATGGGGACGACCGAGGATGAGATGGCTGGATGGCATCACAGACTCAATGGACGTGAGTCTGAGTGAACTCCGGGAGATGGTGATGGACAGGGAGGCCTGGCGTGCTGCGATTCATGGGGTCACAAAGAGTCGGACACAACTGAGCAACTGAACTGAACTGAACTGAACAGATGGTCCAACTACAGAAACAACCAACAACCATGGAAATTGTTTGTTGCTATGGTTTAGTCACTAAAGTCATATATGATTCTTTTGTGATCCCATGGACTATAGCCTGCCAGGCTCCTCTATCCATGGAATTCTCCAGGCAAGAATACTGGGGTGGGTTGCCATTTCCTTCTCTAAGGGATCTTTCTGACCCAGGGATCAAACCCACATCTCCTGCATTGGAAGGCAGATTCTTCACCATTGAGCCACCAGGGAAACCCACCAATAACATACCTTACAGATAATGGTGAAATCAACAGAAAGAAAAGGAGAAAATTAGTTAAAAAAAAAATATATATATATATACATGACTCAGGAAGCAAGAAAATATAGAAATAAGCTACAGTTCTCCTGTCTGTAATTGATGAAGAGACAATGACTTCTAATTATGACTCCTCTCCCCCACTGTTCATCCCATTTGCCTTCAGCCAACATTTTGGCTGGTCATATTCTTTTTAAATTAATTTTTCTTGGAGTATATTTGCTTTACAATGCTGCTAGTTTCTATTGTATAACCAACTGAATCAGCTAGACATATACATATATCCCCTTTTTTTGATCTCCTTCCCATTCAGATCCCCACAGAGCATTAAGCAGAGTTCCCTGTGCTCTGCAGTAGATTCTCAATAGTTATCTGTTTCATACAATAGTGTCAATAGTTTATTCATGTCAATCCCGATTTGCCAATTCATCCCACTCCCCTTCCCCATTGGAGGTCATATGTTTGTTATCTACATCTGTGTCTCTATTTCTGCTTTGCAAATAGGCTCATCTGCACCATTTTTCCAGATTCCACATATAAGAGTTAATATATGATATTTGTTTTCTCTTTCTGACTTACTTCACGCTAGATGACAGTCTCTAGGTCCATCCATATCTCTACAAAAGACCCAATTTTGGTCCTTTTTATGGCTGAGTAACATTCCATTATATACATGTACATCTTCCTTACTTAAATCCTTCATTCCTGAGGCATCTGAGCCCTTGGTGGAGCTGCCTGCAAACAGTAGCTCTAATGTTTCATTAGGTGTCAACACTGGGCTCCCACGGACCCCCAGAATTCCCTACCCCTCCATCTTGCAATGTTTATCAACAACCTACTTCCCCTTCCTCATTTCATGGTCAAAATTCATCTTTGAGCCAATATCACATCATTTGTGTTTGTTTGTTTCTTACCTATTGGCTTTAAGATCACACAAAGTCCTCAATAACGGTTATTTGCTACCACTCCATCCTACAACTATAGCTCTCCCTTCATGGGTCAATACACAATTTGGGAATTTCTCCTCTCACTGATGTATTTCTTGCAAGTATATGCTCAGAAACTGGACATACAGAATGGGGATTAGAGTCACTCTCTGTGTGTCACCTGATCCTCTTAATACTCCACCCACAATTAGGATGAGATTGGCCCATTTCTGGGCTTTCCTGGTGGCTCAGATAGTAAAGAATCTGTCTGTAATGCAGGAAACCTGGGTTCAGTCCGTGGATCGGGAAGATCCCCTGGAGAAGAGAATGACTACCCACTCCAATATTCTTGCCTAGAGAATCCCATGGACAGAGGAGCCTGGCAGGCTACAATCCATGGGGTTGCAAAGATCTGGACATGACTGAAGCTACTTAGCATGGCCCATTTCTGACAATCCCTGAAGGTCTGAGCATTTCCTTTTTTCTAGTGAATAGCTGAATAGTCAAAAAGCTGCTGGTCTTTTTTGGAGAGGATTAGGAGAAAAATTCATAATTCTTTTTTGTAAGATTATTCCCAGATCCCGCCTCAAGGATGTGTAGCCAACTCATCATTCAAGAGGTCTAGGCTTGTGAACTGACTCCAGTCAGGGCCTTAGGTGAGGGGCCGAGACTCCATGTCATTATGGCTCTATTTAGGATCTGTTCATTTGGCTTATTCAAATCAAATAGGATCTTAAGTGCTGTGTTTCATTTCTACAGGACTCAACATGCATGAGCTACCTCTAGTAATTTACGAACAGCAGACCCTTCTAATTACACTATTTTGGGTCTTAGAATGTAACCACATCTGCTTTGCCTGGATGGTAAAGTGTCACTATGTCCTTTGCCTGGCCAGGCTCTTGGAATTCCTATTTAAATCAGGAAGCCCAATTCCACTGCAGCATCTCTGCATTGCCTGCTTAAAGACAACTGCCACTGCAGTTCTTTTTAAAGTTTCAGGTCCTTCCATCATCAAAGCATTTATTAATGCATTGGTAAAGGGAGTGCTCTGAGCCTTCTGGTAGGCCATAATTAAGGAACTGGAGAGCAGGTAATAAATCTGCTCCAGTATTTTAATCTTCCTCCTCATGGAATCCCTCCTCTACGGTAAACAAAAGAAGGCTGGCATCCCAATTTCATTTAGTGTGAGCCTCTGGTGAAACGCTGGGTTCAGGTTTTGTTCAATCAACTCAGTAAATAGAACAATTTTCAGAGGTTTGACTTACCATATTGCAACACAAATTTCTGACATATGCACCCATATTAGGAAAAAAATTGCCTGGTCAATATTATATGCTTCCCTGCTAGGACCACCACTATGAAATCTTAGTGCCCCCTTCCTTTTCTTCCAGACATAATTCCTATCATTAATTTTCTGGCTATCAATTTCATACTGTTCTTTAGATATTTACCATGTTTTAAAATCACCAAACATAAAAAAAGAAAAAAAAATTTTAAAAACAAAAGAAAATCACCCCATACTATATTAAAGATCACCAAACAATATATTGAATATCTGCATGCCTTCAACCTGACACAAACTTAGTCTTATGCTTTATGTCTTTTTTTGTGAACGTTGGTTTTATTAGTCAAGGTTAGAATTGCAACATATTTTTTTTTCTGATGTAAATGAACCAAATCTTGAAAGTTCTTTGGTGTTTCAGTTTATCATTGGTCCTGCTAGATCTGGAGGAAAGAAAGGTCCATGTAGGCATGGCTTCTGCTCACTGTGGTCCTCAGGCAGGGTCGTTAAGGCATCTTCAGCAAGTGGGGACCACTCGGTCAGAGAGGGAAGTAGAGCTGCTTTGGCTGGCAAGAAGAGTCTGTGGTATAGTGACTCAGGCCCCCGTGGTTCATCAGACTTCTCCCAAATGTCTCTATTCCAGGTCTTGTCTCCAGGGAGGACACTGCTGCCAAACAGTCATGCCACTGTCTGTCCCATGAACGTTGCTAGACCTGCTCCAGGAACTCAGGTTTCCTACAGGCACCCCGCCACATCATCCTCATACCACCCTCTCTGGGCGTCACTGGCTCCCAGGTTTGGTCAGGTGAGTGCATCTCATGATGGAGCCCAGGTGACATGAATACCTGGCATGTTCAGCTTGTCTAATGTGAAGTAATTCTTCTTCCCGTCAAGACCCAGAAAGGTGGAGTGTTCTCCACACATGGGAAAGGGTTTAAGTGGCCAGGCAGCCAAAAAATGACAAACGCCAACCACTTCCTGGAAAGACTGAGTTTGTTTCCTTCTCTTGTTAGTGAAAATCAGCTTTCAGATTTTTATTTATTTATTTGTGCTGGAATGGGTAGCCTTTCCCTTCTCCAGTGGTTCTTCCCAACCCAGGGATTGCAAGCAGATTCTTTACCAGCTGTGTGAAGCCCAAGAATACTGGAGGGGGTAGCCTATCCCTTTCTGAGGGGATCTTTCTGACGCAGGAACTGAACCAGAGTCTCCTGCATTGCAGGTGGATTCTTCACCAACTGAGCTATCAGGGAAGCCCTTTTATCTGTTTACCTATTTATTTTTGGTGGCACTGTGCAGCTTGGGGGATCTTATTTCCCCAACCAGGGATCAAACCCAGTCTCTGGCAGTGAAAGCACTGAGTCCTAATTATCAGAGCACCAGCAAGCTCCCCAAATTTTTAATTTAAAAAGAGTAAAAATGAAAATGTATTGGGAAGATCCTAACTTATTTGATCATGATGGTGATGAGGTCCTTAGAGAGTTCAAGGTTCATATGGTTAATCCACATAAGTACTTATTTATTGAGCATTACCTACAAGGCATGTATTCTGCTGAGCCCAGTATAGTTAACCCAGAAATGGCCCCAGACCCACTAGATTATTCTCTAGTACTGAAGACATGGGCTTCCCAAGTGGCTCAGACAGTAAAGCATCTGCCTGCCACTGCAAGAGATTCAGATTCAGTCCCTGGGTCTGGGAGATCCCCTGGGGGAGGGCACATAAGCCACTCCAGTACTCTTGCCTGGAGAATCTTATGGACAGAGGAGCCTGGTGGGCTACAGCGCATGGAGTCGCAGAGTTGGACATGACTGAGTGACTTAGCACAGCATAAGATACTCCAGTTTTGTTTTCTTGAACCATCCTCTCCAACACACATTTTTCAGATCCACATCTTGGGACTTGTATTAGGCAGGATTCTGCAGAGAAGCAGAACCCACAGGAAGTGTATCTGTTGTTGTTGTTGTTTAGTAGCTCAGTCACGTTCAGCCTTTTGCCACCTCATGGACTGTTGCCTGCCGGACTCTGTCCATGGAGTTTCGCAGGTAAGAATACTGGAGTGGGTTGCCATTTCCTTCTCCAGGGGAGGTGTATATAAAAAGATGGAAAGGAATTGGGGTGCCTGATGGTAGAGGCTCTTGGGTAGCTTGACCAGCTAGGGACTCAGGAAAGAGTTGGAGTTCAAGTCCAACACTGTCTGCTGGTGAACCTGGAGGAGTTACAGCCGCAGACAAAGTCTGATGACAAGTTTGCTGCAGAATTCCCTCTTGCTTGGAGGAAAGTCGGCCTTTTGTTCTCTTAAGATCTTCAACGAATTGCACGAGGCCCAGATTACAGAGGGTCATCTGCTTTACTCAAGTCCATCGATTTGAACGCTGTCCTTATCTGGGCGTCCCTGGTGGCTCAGTGGTGAAGAATCCACCTGCCAGTGCAGGAGACACAGGTTTAATCCCTGGTCTGGGGAGATCCCGCATGGCGCAGAGTGACTATGCCCGTATACCACAACTATTGGACCTGTGCTCTAGAGACCCTGCTCTGCAACAAGAGAAGCTGCCGCAGTGAGAAACCTGAGCATCACAACTATAGAATAAACCCTGTTCTGTGCAGCTAGAGAAAGCCCAGTGCAGCCAATAAATAAATAAAACAATGGATTCTCTATATATTCTGATGCATTGTCTATAGATATTAAGATAAAGGCAAGCATGTATCTGCTGGTACTTTGCAAGCTGATCTGTCTTTATACTTACGAAAGTCTCTTATTAGTAGGATTCCCTGGTGGCTCAGATGGTAAGAAATCTGGCTGCAATGTGGGAGACCTGTGTTCGATCCCTGGGTTGGGAAGATCCCCTGGAGGAGCAAATGGCAACACACTCCAGTATTCTTGCCTGGAGAATTCCATGGACAGAGGAGCCTGGCAGGCTACAGTCCATTGGGTCTTAAAGAGTTGGACACCACTGAGGGACTGTCACTCACTCATTTTTAGAAAAGAAAAATAAGTGTTACCCCATCCCCAAACATTCCCACACACAATAATATTTGACCTCGTTTCTGGGCACCATGGCCCGAGCATGTTGACACATAAAGTGAACCTTACCTTAAATGCAGATGCCTCTGAGCTAAGGGCTCAGCCCTGCAGGCTCCTTGGTTCACCTTGTGTTAGGGCTTTGCCGTGGCTCATGGCATCATTGACTCAATGGCCAAGAGTCTGAGCAGACTCCAGGAGATACTACTGAAGGGTAGGGAAGCCAGGCATGCTGCAATCCATGGGGTCACAGAGAGTTGCACATGACTGAGAACCTGAACAACAACAATGGATCACTTCCAGGAACTCTCTCTCTCTCCACCCAAATGCTATTCCTTGAAAGCTCTTACTCTACAAAAGAAAGTGTTAGTTGCTCAGTCGTGTCCAACTCTTTGTGACCCCCTGGACTGTAGCCCACCAGGCTCCTCTGTCCAGGAGCTCAGCTCCAACAAACTAACTGGCCAGGCAGCAGTAGGTGGCCTGGGAAGGTGGCATCTGTCCCCATGGACCTTCCTAAGAGGAAGAAATCATCTGTCCTGCTGTGCTCAGCCGGGGCCCCACAGGCTTGTACAGGAGACAGGGCCAGATGTTCTCTTGAGACCTTTTCTTGATCAAGGATTTGATGACACCGGCCCTTCAGTTCTTCTGAACCAACAGCTGCTGATTTCATTCAAATAATCTAATTTGAAATTCTGTTTCTGGAATGCAGACCGTGTTTTCCGCCCAAGCAGAACAATGGGAGTGGAACAGGGGGCCTTCACAGGGGATATTTTGGGTGCTTTCAGACATAGGAGTCAACAATCTGTTCATTCACGGGGGCTCTGACCCCTTGTTTTGAAGGAAGAGAAGAAAAACACGCTGGTTACAAAGAATGTAAATATTTCGCTTTCACCAAGTCTCCAGTCTGGACTGAAACAAATGTCATCCTTGAACCTGCCCCCATCCTCTCCCCTCCCCCAAGACATCTTTGAAAAGCCATGATCGGATCATGAAAATGGGTTTAAAATGTAATTACCAGTTTTGAAGAAATAGGTGAAGATGCAGCTCTTCATTTCAGGGAGGAGGAGGGCATTCTCTCAAATGCTTACAGGAGGCTTTGGAGGATAGACTTGGACCTCTTCCCAAGTGGACATGAGACAGGCTGGGATCTCGGACCTGCAATGCTTGTACCTAGACTCACCTCTCCTTGGGCAACAAAAAAACTATAAGGGATAAAAATAACTGCACTTGTATACACAGCTGGAGCAAATTATGGGCAAGATATAACAAGACCAAAATGACCAACTGTTACTTCTGAAGAGCCAGGAGCAAAAGCAGGGGTTTGGGCCATTGTACATGCCCCCTGCACTTAGCACCACTGAAGGAGTGGACAAACCACCTATGTCGCCCCTCTAGCCCAACCCCTGGACCCACCCCTTCCCTCAACCCATAGATAAGGAACCAGCTTACTGTGTCCCCCCAACCCCGGGGAGCCAGCAAGGGCCCCTGTTACTTGTTTTCACTCTCCCTGCTGCACCACGGCCCCCAGTAAAGCCTTGCCTGGATTTCTTGTCTGGCTTCTTATCAATTTCTCTTGTTTAAGGAGTCCTAGAACCCTGGTTAATAACGGGTGTTTGGAACTGTCCAGGAGGGAAGGAGACACAGCTGGAGGCAGGGAGATGGGCGAACAAGCTGTGGTCACTCCGTGTGAGGACCCAAAGTGTGAATGCATGAAGGGAACAGAATCTGAAGCCTTACAAACAAATAGCTACTCTATGTTTTAAATTTGTGTCTTCGTGATGTCCCTGGCCTTCTGCCTTTGGTGATGGTCAGAGGTGGTATGAATCAGGAACACCTCTGCCTCCTGTCCTGTGTGGCCCAGCTTCTTCATCACAGAAGTCAAAGCTTCATCTCCTTCTTTCTCTGCTGTCTGGGATTCCTCTGGGAAATTTTCGAACGAAGGCTCTGGCTAGATCAGGGACAGCTAGGGAGACCAGCTGGATGAATGTTTGCCTGGAAGGGGGCACTGGGACAAGGCGAGGATCGGCTGTGTGAGTTACTTACAGAAATTGTAAGATTATTAAGATTCTTTTTCCAGGCAAAAAAAAAAAACTGAGACAGGTTTTCCTATTATCACAGAAGCATACGATCAGATTGTTTTAATGAAAAAATCAAATGTACAGATGACAGAGTATTGTGGATTGCTGCCCTTTGGGAACAAGTAATTTATGGCAAAGCGGTTCTCTGAGAAAAAAGTCAGCTGCTCCTCACACATTCCCACCCACACCTCCCTCCCTCCCTCCCCTTTCTGGGGTCCGGAGAAGGGATGCCTTCCACTTCACACAGTCTTTGGGGGTGTTCTTATCCAGGAAGCTTAACTATCCAATTAAACCAGCAAGAGTCTCAAATACCTGCTGTGAATCCGACATGACGTAGGTACCAGCCTGGTGCTTGGGCTTAGTTGCTCAGTCGTGTCCGACTCTTTGAGACCCCAGGGACTATAGCCCGCCAGGCTTCTCTGTCCATGAAATTCTCCAGGCAAGAATACTGGAGTGGGTTGCATGCCCTCCTCCAAGAGATCTTCCCAACCCAGGGGTCTTGCCCGGGTCTCCCGCATTACAGACGGATTCTTTACTGTCTGAGCCATGAGGGAAGCCCATGTGAGGATAATAATCTCCCTCTTTTCAAGGACAGTAAGGCTTTGCTAAGAAACTAGATGCATGTGGTGTTATCATTTGCAAAACAGAAAAGGAAAAATATATTGTGTGTGAAGCATGGGGCGAGGGCACATTTGCAAGAGGGCTTCAAGGAAGGCTTTATAGCAGAGTGAAGTGAGGACTGGATGCCAAAAGAACTGTGGGGAAAAACGCGGATCTGGGTGCGGGGATGAGGGCTGGCTGGTAAAGCTTCACGGAGGAGGCGGGAAGGTTGTGCACTGACTGATGCTGATTAAGGAGCTTGAAAGAGACCCGTGGGAGATGAAGGGGGAAAGTAATTGAGAGGCAGAAGTGAAACCCTCAGGGGTCTGCTAAGACACTGGAGCAAAGGTGGATGTCCACCTTTGGGCAATGGTTTGGGCAACTCCAAATACTGGGCTGAATTTGTGCCCAGTAAGTGACCTGTCCTGGGTACAGGGCCCACTGGGACATAAGCAAATCCCTGTCTTCCCAGCAAAAGGCGAAGGATGAAGGTGCTTCAGGCCAGGAGCCACCTGCCACAGATGGAGGAGCCTCAGAAGGGAGTACACGACTTCACTTTTTCCTTCACCCATTCGTTGATTCATAGTCGGTGTGATCTATGTTTCTTTACCTTCGAGGAATCCCAATAAATGTGCTCAGAGAGAGTGGGACAAAGACAGAGACAGGGTGCCTGCCTGACAGAGGAATGTACTTTTAGTGGTAAAGTGGACCCTGTCCACAACCCCCCACCCCCCAAAGATTATGGGATCCAGGGCCTGGGAGCTTGGACCTGCTGCCTTCTCCAGCCATGCCACCTACACCAGCATCTCCTATCTCACCGTGTTAGTGAGACTCACTTGTTCTAAGGTTTCTATTTGGCCTCCCAGGTGGCTCAGTGGTGAAGAACCCACCTTCTTCACCCAAGACTCAGGATCCTTGGGTTCGATCCCTGGGTCGAGACGATCCCCTGGAGGAAGAAATGGCAACCCGCTCTAGTAGTCTTGCCAGAGGAGCCTGGCAGGCAACACAGTCCACGGGGAAGCAAAAATGAGCTGGACATGACTAAGCAACTAAACAAAGCACATCATGGTCCTCAAGAGCATGCCGTCTACTTGGTGAAAGTGAAAGTCGCTCAGTCGTGTCCGACTCATTGTGACCCCATGGACTATACAGCCCTTGGAATTCTCCAGGCCAGTATATTGGAGTGGGTAGCCTTTCCCTTCTCCAGGGGATCTTCCCAACCCGGGGATCAAACCCAGATCTCCCGCATTGCAGGCAGATTCTTTACAAACTGAGCCACAAGGGAAGCCAAAGAATACTGGAGTAGGTAGCCTATCCCTTCTCCAGGGGATCTTCCTGACCCAGGAATTGAACCAGGGTCTCCTGCATTGCAGGCAGATTGTTTACCAACTGAGCTATCAGGGAATCCCCTGATAGCTACTTGGTGGGCAAGTGCAAAGCCACAGATTTTGGGTTTTCAGGCTATTGTAGATGTTCCAGGATGATCCTTATTAGTGACTCTTCTTATTCAGGGCAGCTTGGGATGCCCACACCCCAGTAAGAAGTGCCCATGTAGTCCTTGGTATGTGACCAGCCACCTGAGACACCAATCTCCCCACACACCCCGAGGGCTCTGACCACACCCACCAGGTAATATCATCCAAGGGGGCTGGTCTTTGATCCTACAGTTTAGAAAGAGGTCATCACTGTCCAGTGACAGTAACTCTGTCCTCTCCCTGACTCTCCCTATTCTCGAACATCCTGCAAATACAACAGGACAGGCTCCGTTGGGCCACCTGGTTGGACTGAGCATAATGGTGCAGTTTCAGAGTGAATTCTGAGTCACTTTGTTGAAGCTGCCCTGTGTCAGGGCCTCAGGGTGGCCCCTGCCCAGAGCAGCACTCACAGAACCCCAAACCTGTACTAGGGGGTCAGAGGGAGCTGTGGCCCCAAGAGGTGCTTTGAAGGCAAGGACAGACACAGGGGCCTCTGAACTCTGAAGCTCTGCAGGGCAGCACCCCATTAGAGAAGTCCCATCCTCCTCCAACCTGTGGAGGCAGTGGCAGATTTTATTTTCTTGGGCTCCAAAATCACTGCAGATGGTGACTGCAGCCATGAAATTAAAAGACACTTGCTCCTTGGAAGAAAAGCTATGACAAACTTAGCATATTAAAAGCAGAAACATCTCTTTGCTGACAAGAGTCCATATAGTCAAAGCTATGGTTTCTGCAGTAGTCATGTATGGATGTGAGAGTTGGACCGTAAAGAGAGTTGGACCACATGGACTACAGCATGCCAGACTCCTCTGTCCTTCACTATCTCCTAGGAGATATTTTCCATGAAGTGATGGCACCAAAGAATTGATGCTTGAAAGCAATTTGAAAATTGCGGTGCTGGAGAAGGCTCTTGAGAGTCCTTTGGGCAGCAAGACAATCAAATCAGTCAATTCTAAAGGCAATCAACTCTGAAAGTTCATTGGAAGGATCAAAGTTGAAGCTCCAATACTTTGGCCACCTGTTGTGAAGAGCCAACTCATTGGAAAACACTGAGTCTGGGAAAGATTGAGGGCAGAAGGAGAAGAAGGTGTCAGAGGATGAGATGACTGGAATCTTAGTTTATGGCCCAAGGGGAGCCCTGGTGGCTACTGACCACACTTGCTCTCAGCACACATTCTTGAAGCATCCACAGCACTGGCCACACAGAGATAGCAAGGCGGGGCTGTGCCCTCCAGAAGCTCACCCACTGCCCGGAGGAGCTGGCAAGGATGCCCCTCGCTAGCAGAAGTGCTTCCATCAGGAGCACAGAGGTGCTTCCTCCCTCCCTCCGTGTGGCTGACTAGAATCCAAGTCCCAGGAGTGTTGGAGGCTGTATTATAATCAGGGCCTCGGGTCATCCTTACTGGTCTTGAGGACACTCCTGGATCCCCCTCAATGCTTCATCCATTTCTGAGGGCCCACCACCTACAGCAGGGGTCTGGGCTTCCTCCCACCTGTGATAAGTGATGTGTTGCCAGCCAATCATTCCTATGACTGTGATCTCAGGGGCCGTCCCAGACAGAGCCAAGCCAGGGCATGTGCGTTGGTCAGAGTCCCAGGCTCAGAGTCCAACGGACATGGTCACAGGCAAACCTTGAATCACCCAGATTTATGTTAAAAAGAAGGTCACGCGCAGAGGCATTAAGAGTGTTATTGTGGTGCTCTTTGCACCCTGGGCTTCCCAGGTGGCTCAGTGGGTAAAGAACCTGCCTGCAATGCAGGAGACACTGGGGGTATAGGTTCAATTCCTGCATTGGGAAGATCCCCTGGAGGAGGGCACAGCAACCCACTCCAGTATTCTTGCCTGGAGAATCCCATGGACAGAGGAGCCTGGTGAGCTACAGTCCATAGATTGCAAAGAGTCAGACATGACTGAAGCAACTGAGCCCAGCACTTGCAGTCATAGCCACAGAAGCCTGCCCCTTGCATGACACTGAACAGGCAGTCCCTCTGCAGCCCCTCAACTGGCCTTTCCCCACCCAGCGCATGGTGCCAAGTCCCAGGACAGGGGGTCAGTGGGCATCCCTCAGGCTCCCCTCTTCTCTTGGAGATGTCAGACCCTGCCTCGAACAAGCCAGATAGGCCCAGACCTGGTCCCAAGCACTGGAGAACTGATGGGCCTCTGCAGGCTCCTGGGGGCAGAATCACAGCACATCCGTGTTACCAGGCCTCTTCCCCAAGGTTCATATGCACCTCCCCATCAGTGGTCCCAGCAGAAAGCCCAGCTGGGTACTGAGAGCCGTGTGACTGCATGTGAAGGCAGGTCCTACATAAGTGGGCTTGCATGAATACAGGAGGTATCCAGGCCCCACAAACCTGTTCCTTCTACATGGTTGGGTGGACATTGAGTGTCCCATGCCAGAAATGGCCATGCTCCTGAGCAATCCAACCCCAGTGTCTCTGGAGAACCTTGCTTCAGCTAATGAAGTCCAGGACTGCTCAATGCAACCGCAGTGTTTATAAATAAAACTATATTTTAGTTGTCCCAGGAGTCATATTATTTAAAGGAACTTTTCAGGTATTTTTTTTTTACCAATTCAATCATGACATAAAAGTCTCCTGCCCTGGGCCAGGCCACAGCCCACAGAGGTCAACCCCCACCCCACCTTCATAGGGTCCGTGGACCCGTGGGACAGAGGGCTCATGTCTGCACACAGCCACCCAAGGAACTGATGTCAGAAGGCATGGGTTCCCCATCCACTCAGCATCCCAACACCAGCAGCTGGCTCTCATTCCAGAGTCATTTTTCACCAAGAAATAACATTTGATCATGTCATCAGATTTTCTAGGCAACACCTAGTAAATTACTGGGTATTTACTTTCTTATTAAGTACTAAGTATTTAAATATCTGCTATTTAAGATCCACAGACATAGAAAACAAACATATGGTTACTGAAGGGAAAAGGGAAGAAGGGATAAATTAGGAGTTTGGGATTAAAATATACATATTCTACATAAAATAGATAACACAGGCCTACTGTACACAACAGGAAACTGTAGTCAATATTTCATGATAACCTATAAGGGAAAAGAATCTGAAAAAGTATTATGTATATGTACAAACGTACACATGCTAAGTTGCTTCAGTTGTGTCTGACTGTGTGTGACCCCATAGACTATAGCCCACCAGGCTCTTCCATCCATGGGATTCTCCAGGCAAGAATAATGGAATGGGTTGCCATTTCCTTCTCCAGGGGATCTTTCCTACCCAGAGATCATGAACCCCTTCTCCTACAAAGTCAGGTAGATTTTTTACCACTGAACCACCAGGGAAGACCCAAATAGCTGGTATTTAAAAACCTGTTATGTAAACACCTGGTGTTACACTGTGCCTACCAGGAGTTTACCTACCTGTTCCCTAGTAAACCGCCCATCACATCACACGTGCCACACTGCTAGGCAGTTTGTGAGGAGCAGGATCCAGGTGGGTGCTTGGTGTTCCGCTAGACTCACTTCTTAGCTAAGTAACTCACTGTCCCACACCCACCTCACTGTCCCTAACTTAAATCCAAAGCCTAACAAAATGTCAGTGATCACCGTGGAACCAAGTCAGCTGTGCCTTGTTTTGTGTTGTTGTTGTGTTTCCTGTTATCTGTATCTTGCTATGCTGAGCACAGAGGAGGGGAGGTTACTGAGCTGGGCCAGGGGCTGTCAAGGACAGCTTTGGGACTGGAGATGTGGTCAGGTATTGCTAGATGGGAGGAGACCAAAGGAGGATGGGAAGGTCCTGGTGGAGGGGGGCGTGGTCAGGCTGCAGTGAAGGAGGAAGTGTGGAGAGGGAGGCAGAGCTGTGTGCTACAAGCAGGGCCTTGGAAGCAAGGAAGACACTTGGCTCTCCACTGGAAGCAGCTTCAGAAAGGATGAGATGGTAGAATCACCCCGTCCACAGTCTGAGCTCTGGTGGAGCAGGATGAGTTTGGCTCAAGTGTGGCTGAGACAAGACAGCAGGGAGGCTGTGCTGCTGGATAGACAGGGATTCCACCCTGAGCATCATTTATAGCCTGTTGTGTGCCCTGGACTAACAGCTTGACTTCTCTGAGCCTCAGTTTCTCCATCTGTAAAATGAGAACCATAAAGGGACAGAGCAAAGTTGCAGCCAATGCCCCATCCACTATTATTAAGATGCTTTCTTGATGGTCTGAACAGAGCTCGGATAGGGTGGGGGCATTGGGGTAGAGAGCTGCGTCTGCAGTCACTTACACCTGACACTCTTCGTGTACAGGGCTCACCAGAATCTCACTGGATTCTCAAGGTGCCCTTGGAAGGTTGCCAGCAGGTGTGACATTTCCCTGGGCCCAGCTGCCAGAGTTGGGTGTACAGAGTGATGTGTGAATTTAGACCCAGAACCCACTCACGCTCATCCCTGCTGAGAGTAGAGCTGTTTCGAGGGTGGGCAGGAGCGGTTTGAGATGCTTGGTCAGGACTTTGGGTGGATCCATTTGGATCTGTTGAGTGAGTCTAGGCTTCTGCATCCAGGATTGGCCTGAGACTCCCAAGACCAGCCTCTGGGCTCGAGTGATGAATTCTGTCAGTGAAATAAAGATGCCTCTTTCTGAGCATCTGCAGTTTTCTTGGAGCTTGCTGATGAGGGCCTCCCAGGTGGTGCTAGTGGTAAAGAACCCACCTGCCAATGCAGGAGATACAGGATTCTCAGGTTCAATCCTTGGGTTGGCAAGATCCCCTGGAGAAGGAAATGACTCCCACTCCAGTATGCTTGCCTGGAGGATCCCATGGACAGAGGAGACTGGTGAGCTACAGTCCATACGGACTTTGTGGGCAGCAAAGAGTCAGAGCAAGTGAGCACAAGATTCGAGATGAGGGTGACCGGCACTGTCACTGAAAGCTTGGTGGGTCTGCCCACAGCAGGCTTCAGGACCAGCCTGGAGAAAGCAAGAGGCAAAGCCCCGCTCAGACCTGGGAGCTGGGGGACAGGATCTGGGCTCTGCCCCCTCCTCCAGCTCCCATTTCCAGAGCCAGATCCTGGAAGTGTCTCCAGTGGCTGGGACAGGCCCCCAAGCATAGTGATGATGAAACAGGGGTCCTGGGAGGAGCTGTGGCCAGGCCTGGGGCACTTGGTCAATGAAGATCCCCCTACGCCAGGGTCTAGAACAATCCAGTTCCACCCAGAACCCACACAAAGCCTGGCTCAGAATAGGCACCACTACTTCTGTGCTGGTGAGTGAAGGAAGTCAACGGAAGGAATGTCTGTGGTTAGGCGGATATCACTCACAGATATGCCCAGAGAGAAAAGAAAACATCTCCTTGGCCCCTGTGGGCTTGACCTGGCGCGAAGCAGTGTGACCCATCGTGGGATCTTTCAGCCTGAGGTTCTGCTTGGAGACACTGGCCCAGAGCCCCAGCCTTGGCCTGGAAAGCACACAGGGTGTTTATTGAGAATGGGCTTGGTACCAAGACTCACAGGTCCTGTATACACATTAACTAAGGCTCAGAGAGGTTAAGTCTTGCGCCCAGGAAAACACAGCAAGCACATCAAATCCAGGTCCTTCTGATTCCATGGCCTCCAAACCCCTTGTGCCAACACCTCAGGCTCTACCCAAGAGGATGGACCAACAATTCTGCCCTTCCAAGCCCTCTTCCCCAAGAGCCCTGGCCACCTGCTCTCTGCTCCACTGCCTCCCTCCCCAGGCCACATGCCTGCTGTCTACCCCTCCACCCCTCCAGATGGGCCCGGGAGGTTTCCAGCCTGAGGTTCCAGCCTGTGCGCCTGGATACTCACTGTCCTGGGCGGGGAGTCTGTGGCCCCTCAGAGATGGGGACTGTTCCCTGGCCTCTCTCAGGGCAAACTCAGGGCATGGTGTGAAGTGGGACTGCCCCTCTGTTGATCAAAACACCTTGCAGGAGGGCAAAGGATACAAAACGCTCCTCTTTGGCTGTTGTGTTGCTCAATCCGTTTTCTGTGCAGCAGCAGACAACTGCCAGGTTCCCAAGTCACTTTATCATTCTTATTGGAGTAAAATTGCTTTACAAAGTTGTGTTAGTTTCTGTTGTACAATGAAATGAATCAGCTATGTAAAGTGTGTTAGTCACTCAGTCATGCCCAACTCTTTGCCACCCCATGGACTCTAGCCCACCAGGCTCCTCTGTCCACGGAATTCTCCAGGCAAGAATACTGGAGTGAGTTGTCATTTCCTACTCCAGGGGATCTTCCCCATTGAGGGATCAAACCTGGGTCTCCTGTATTGCAGGCAGACTCTTATCTTTTGAGCCACCAGGGAAGCCTGAATCAGCTATCTGCACACATATAGCCCCTCCCACTTGGGCCTCCCTCCCACCCCTCCCCTGTCTCACCCCTCCACCGTCTCACCCCTCCCCCGTCTCACCCCTCCCCCGTCTCACCCCTCCCCTGTCTCACACCTCCAGGTCACCACAGAGCACGGGGCTGAGCTCCCTGTGCTGTGCAGCAGGACCCCACTAGCTGTCTATCCTACATATGGTAGCATATATATTCCAATCCAACTCTCCCAGTCCATCCCACCGTCCGCTTCCTCCCATGTCCACATGCCCGTTCTCCCTGTCTGTGTCTCTGTTCACGCCCCGCATATGTGCTCATTTGCACCATTTTTTCTGGATTCTATGTATGTGCTGGTGATTTAGATTCTATGTGTATGCACTAACATATGACCTAGGGACCGCCCCACATTCACACGCCTGCCTCCTCCTTGTTCCTTAACCCCTCGCCTTTTCATGGTTCAAAAGTGACTGTGGAACCCAAGTCACTCCTGAATGATGAAAAGGGGAGGGAGTGAAGAACAAGGTGGATGCAGGCGTGTGGGTGAGGGGTGGGGTCCCCAGATGCAACGTCCTCCATCTCCATCCCACTGTTCCCCTCATCCCAGCCAGTGAGTGAAACAAACCAGACCCAGCGCCTGGCTCTGCTGTCTTATTCCAGTAGACTGTTCATCCCTCTTCGTCTCTCCCTTTTCATCCTGAAACAAACAGAGGAAATCACATCCTCCAATTTCTGATGCACCCGATCCCCCAGATTCCTCGTCTGTTCCCCTCCTCCCGCTGCTGTCAGGAGCACTGGCCGCTGACGGGAACACGTCACGGATGGATGTTATCCTTAATGCTGAGAAAGCCAGAGAATCAAGGTCAGCATGTTTTTGTTTGTGACCAGGGGCAAGCAAAGGGGAGTCAGCTGTGTTTGTGGAACCCCCTCCCAATTAGCCTGGCAATCCAAGGGTCTCAGTATAAGCTGCTCTGCTCAGGATGTGTGTGTGGACTGGGGACCCCTCCCTGATCCTCTGCTGTTGGCATACTGTCCCCATTGGGGGCTGCTTTGCCCTGGCAGGCTCGGCAATGCACCCCTGCCTGAATGAGACAGGGGACCCCTGCCATAGCCTGACCTCATGCCACCTCAATTCTCCCCAGACCCCAACGGGACCACAGTATTTTCCCCTAGAGAGTGCTAGAATTACCACAATGACTCATTCAATCCTGTTTTGTTTTTTAAGTATTTATTTATCTATGGTCGCATGGGGTCTTCATTGCTGCTTGCAGGCTTTCTCTAGTTGCACTGTGGGGGCTGCTCATTGCAGTGGCTTCTCTCATTACGGAGCACAGACTCTAGAAGGTGTGGGGATCAGGAGCTGCGGCTCATGGGCCCTGGAGCATGTCACCTGCTCTCTGTAAACAAGGGCTCCCAGATAACCATGGTAATAACTTTCACAGGCGTGGATTTCCACCTTAACCTTAATTCCCCCAATAGCAGAATTTCTATGGGACAAGAGGCCATAAAGCCTGGCCACAGAGAGGCAGCCTTCCCAGCTCACTCCCTTGCCCTGCCATCCACTCTTTTCCTTCTCAGAGAAAGAGAAGGAAGCTGCAGGCAGACAGCTCCCCACCCCTGCTTGCAGCCTTTGTGCTGTAAGGAGGCTTTGACCCGGATAAGCCCAGGCTATTGGGGAAAGGGCTGTCCTGAGAATGGCTTTCCTTCACTGGGGTGGATACCTGAGCTGAGGCCCCAGATGAGTCATCCAAGGTCAGGCCAGGTGTGTCAGCTTCCATCTGACACCCCTCTAGACCCTTCTGGTCTCAGGGGACACTTTAAGTTTCTGCCAGTACTGTCTCTGCGTTACTTGTTTTCACACTTGTCAGCCTGGTAGGTTTCCAATTGTTTTTAACAATCTTCTGTTTGAAGAGAAAGGGACTGTACCCAGTGGTGTCATAAAACCCAGCATCTCAGCTGGCAAAACACAATTCCCTTTAAAGCCTGAGAATGAAGATTGTCTCAATGGCTCAAGGCAGAACCTGCACAGACAGGGGAGTGCAGACTCAGGCAGTGAGGGAGAGGTTTGTGTCATGAAAAAAAAAAAAAAAAGGTTGTCAATGTGGATGTGGGCACAGGAAGGGTGGATGGAGCTGACCCGGCACCTTTTTAGGGCTGCCCTGCATAGCATGCCGGATCTTAGTTCCCTGACTGGGGATCAAACCCCAGTCCACCGCAGTGGAAGCACAGATCTTAACCACTGGACTACCCAGCACCTTTGCAGAGAAACTAACACTAAAACTCAGATGAAGGGAACACCTTCCTTGCTAAAACCTTAGAAAAGGACCTCTTGTTTTGAATGGCACCTGTGTTCCAATAAATGGCTGGGTTCTGGGCAGGTGGGTGGATTTGTTTAGCAAATTTCATTAGAAATAATTGAGCCATCTAGTGCTGATGAACAAAGCCTCTCACATGTGAGTTTTTACACAAACCCTGAGGATCAGAGGGGTACTTGGGAGTCCTGTCTTCATGGAGCACAGCTGATGGGGACTGGGAACCCACTAGCAGGAGAGGCCCTCTCATCCTCCAACCAGAAAAATGGGAGGAAATAGTCAGACTCAGCTTGTCTCCAAAAAGAGGTTTGATAAGGAGGCTCAGATTCCAACTTCTTTTCTCTGTTACTCTTCACGCCCACGGGGCTGTAGGAACTGGATGTCTGCAGAAGCAGAGAATGGGGGATGTCAGGCTATGACAAGGTTAGACCCACTCACTGTCTGGAGAGCTTCACAGAAGAGGTTCAATCCCTGATTTCAGAGTTGTCTGTCCTCGGTTCTTGTGAAAAGATGGGCCCCAGGGGCTTTGTGTCCTAATTGGCAGGATCGTAGGTGGTGATTTTCCGGATAGAGGTCAGGAGTGTGGATACCAGTCTTATAGGCACAGTGAGCATTATTGTTTGGGGAGCAAACTTAGTCTGCTTGGTGTCAGATGTATCCTCCAGTGAATGGAATTTGGTGCAGCCTGTGGACACCTGGGTTGCACCAAGGACAGCTCCCCATAGCCAAGTACCCACTGGGGTCTATGGGACGCTGCCCTCTGGAGGGGTTCCCTTTCATGTTTATGAAAGTTCTATCATCTGCCCTAGACAGGAAAGCAACAGAATTTATTGTTCATTCCAGCTGTATTTTGGGGGCATCTGCTCAGAATGAGTTTGATATTTTCAGGTTTCAAGGGGTCATAGAAGAGAACATGAGAATGAGGCCTTTGGTTCTGAAGTTACGGCACATGCCCAGAATTCAGATCAGTCAGTTCAGTCACTCAGTGGTATCCGACTCTTTGCGACCCCATGGACTGCAGCACACGAGGCCTCCCTGTCCATCACTAACTCCTGAAGCTTGCTAAAACTCATGTCCATTGAGTCGGTGATGCCATCGAACCATCTCATCATCTGTTGTCCCCTTCTCCCGCCTTCAATCTTTCCCAGCATTAGGGTCTTTTCCAATAAGTCCGTTGTTTGCCTCAGGTGGCCAAAGTATTGGAGTTTCAGCTTCAGCCTCAGTCCTTCCAGTGAATATTTAGGACTGATTTCCTTTAGGATTGATCTCCTTGCAATCCAAGGGACTCTCAAGAGTCTTCTCCAACACCACAGCTCAAAAGCATCAATTCTTCAGCGCTCAGTTTTCTTTATAGTCCAACTCTCACATTCATATATGACTGCTGGAAAAACCATAACTTTGACTAAATGCAGAATTATGAACCTGTGAATCCATATGCATATAATTATATTAACATAACTGAAGTATATGTAATATTTAATAATCATATTAAAGCAAGGCGTGAGGAATCCATTGAGCAGGGTGGTCCTTCTAACCTTAATGACCCTCAGGAATGTCTTGAAAAGGAACTTAGCAACATTGAGTTCTTGCTTCCAGGTGTTTTGCACACCTGATCTCAGTCTCTAATCCAGCAAATGGGGGTCCAGGGGCAACTCCAGCAATCCTACACAAGATACAGTTAGGGTATCTTTTTTCATCTATAGACTTTATTTTTCAGAGCAATTTTAGGTTCACAGAAAAATTTAGCAAAAGGAAATGACAATCCACTCCCGTATTCTTTCTGGGATAATCCCATGGACAGAGGAACGTGGAGGGCTCTTGGGGTCACAAAGAATTGGACGTGACTGAGCACACACACACACACACACACACACACACACGTGTTGCCATGTACTCCTGCCCCTACACACACAGCCTCCCCCACCATCAACCCACCCACCAGAGAGATGTGTTTATGCATTTGTTATAGTCAGACATACCTGGATAACCCACCTACCTGGATACCTACCTACTCAGATACCTACATACCTGGACCTTGCCTGGAAATTCTGATGGACAGAGGAGCCTGGAAGGCTACAGTCCATGAGGCTGCAAAAGAGCTGGACATTATTTAGCTACTAAACAACAATGTCTATCTTCTTACTGTTGAGTTTTACAAGTTCTTTGCATATTTTGTATCACAGTCCTTTACCAGCTGTGTCCTATGGGGAATATCTCCAACAGGATGAGACCCTGTGATTGGAAAACAGTGACCTTGGTTATCAGAGCTCTTAATGAGTCTCTGCCCTGGGTCCAGGTGCTGACCAGGGCACTGGAAAGGAAGAAATATGCTGTTAATGATGTAGTTCCCGTATGGCCCAGTGAATTTACTGCCCAAGCACCCAACAAGCACTGGGTAAAATTGAAGACACATGCGCTTGGGGGAAGGTCCCTGTGCTCAGGCAGTACTTATAGAGACCTCAAGACTAGAAGAATCTCAAGCGTGACTTCATAATAACTTACTCTCAGGAAGGTAGCTGATGTGACCGATACTTTGCCAAGCTTCAGGCTAAGTGGATTCCAGGAACCATTTCTGCTTCTCATCAGCACCAACCTGTCTGGCACATGGTCAATTCCATCCTCACCATTAAAAACTAACCTTCCCAAGGTTGCCAAGGACTCCACATTGCTGCATATGAGAGACCTGTCTGTCCTCATCTCATTAGAGCTTTCAGCATCCTTAGCACAGCAGACCCTCCATCCTCCTTGAAGCCCTCTCTCCTCCCACCCCCACCCTCTCCTGGACTCCTCTGCTTCCCCACCTACTTCTTCCCAGTGCCCTTCTCTGTCTCCTGTCCCTTGATCCCATCTTTAAAGGTTAGAGTTGCCCAGGTCACCATCTTACCTCTTCTAGTCTCTATCTACCCCCATCCTAAATTTCTGTCAGCATTAAACAGTCCCCATAAGTGATGATTCATGAGCATTTTCTATCTTCTCCCTGGGGCTCTAGACTACACACCCAGCTGCTTGCTTGACTTTTCTACTTGAAAATATACCCTGTGCCTGAAGCTTGACCTGTCTAAACAGGGGCCCCTTTTCTGCCTATCCCTGTCTCTTTACTGGTCTTCCACACATCCAGGGTCTACTCTCCAGAACCCTCCTTTCAGAGCAGGCTTGGTTGAACGTAATGCTCTTATATGTAAATTACATCCAACATTCCTCTCCTTAACACTTCGATTATGACCGGAGAGTAGTCTTCACTGGTGGCTCAGTGGTAAAGAATCCACCTGCCAATGCAGGAGACATAGGTTTGACCCCTGGTCTGGGAAGATCCTCTGGAGAAGGAAAAGGCAACCTGCTCCAATATTCTTGCCTAGAGAATTCCATAGACAGAGGGACCTGGAGTGCTACAGTCCATGGGGTCGCAGAGTCAGACGTGAATTAGCGACTAAACAAGAACTATGTCCTGAGAGTTTAGAATATACCTAATCCCCTTGGCAAATCCAACATGATCCCCTGTGGCCTGGTTTCTGCTCCTCCCCCAGACACTAGCCAGCCTTGGGGCATTTTAGGTTCCTTAAGGGGAGCGGTGGCTGCATGGGTGCAGGAGGGCCTAGAGGAGCTATCCCATGTTGAAGGTCAGGAAAGGCAACGGTGAGGAGATACCCCTCATCCAAGTTAAGGAGCAGTGGCTGTGCTTTGCTGAAGCAGCCGTGGAGAGATACCCCACACCCAAGGTAAGAGAAACCCAAGTAAGATGGTAGGTGTTGCAAGAGGGCATCAGAGGGCAGACACACTGAAACCATACTCACAGAGAACTAGTCAATCTAATCACACTAGAACCACAGCCTTGTCTAACTCAATGAAACCAAGCCATGCCTGTGGCGCCACCCAAGATGGGCGGGTCATGGTGGAGAGGTTGGACAGAATGTGGTCCACTGGAGAAGGGAATGGCAAACCACGTCAGTATTCTTGCTTGAGAACCCCATGAACAGTATGAAAAGGCAAAATAATAGGATACTGAAAGAGGAACTCCCCAGGTCAGTAGGTGTCCAATATGCTACTGGAGATCAGTGGAGAAATAACTCCAGAAAGAAAGAAGGGATGGAGCCAAAGCAAAAACAATACCCAGCTGTGGATGTGACTGGTGATAGAAGCAAGGTCTGATGCTGTAAAGAGCAATATTGCATAGGAACCTGGAATGTCAGGTCCATGAATCAAGGCAAACTGGAAGTGGTCAAACAAGAGATGGCAAAAGTGAACGTTGACATTCTAGGAATCAGTGAACTAAAATGGACTGGAATGGGTGAATTTGACTCAGATGACCATTATATCTACTACTGCGGGCAGGAATCCCTCAGAAGAAATGAAGTAGCCATCACGGTCAACAAAAGAGTCCGAAATGCAGTACTTTGATGCAGTCTCAAAAATGACAGAATGATCTCTGTTCGTTTCCAAGGCAAACCATTCAATATCACGGTAATCCAAGTCTATGCCCCAACCAGTAACGCTGAAGAAGCTGAAGTTGAACGGTTCTATGAAGACCTACAAGACGTTTTAGAACTAACACCCAAAAAAATGTCCTTTTCATTATAGGAAACTGGAATGCAAAAGTAGGAAGTCAAGAAACACCTGGAGTAACAGGCAAATTTGGCCTTGGAATGCGGAAAGAAGCAGGACAAAGACTAATAAACTTATGCCAAGAAAATGCACTGGTCATAGCAAACAACACAAACAACACAAACAACCCTCTTCCAACAACACAAGAGAAGACTCTACACATGGACCTCACCAGATGGTCAACATCGAAGTCAGTTTGATTGTATTTTTGCAGCTAAAGATGAAGAAGCTCTACACAGTCAACAAAAACAAGACCAGGAGCTGACTGTGGCTCAGATCATGAACTCCTTATTACCAAATTCAGACTTAAATTGAAGAAAATAGGGAAAACTGCTAGACCATTCAGGTATGACCTAAATCAAGTCCCTTATGATTATACAGTGGAAGTGAGAAATAGATTTAAGGGCCTAGATCTGATAGATAGAGTGCCTGATGAACTGTGGAATGAGGGTCGTGACATTGTACAGGAGACAAGGATCAAGACCATCCCCATGGAAAAGAAATGCAAAAGAGCAAAATGGCTGTCTGGGGAGGCCTTACAAATAGCTATGAAAAGAAGAGAGGCGAAAAGCAAAGGAGAAAAGGAAAGATATAAGCATCTGAATGCAGAGTTCCAAAGAATAGCAAGAAGAGATAAGAAAGACTTCTTCAGTGATCAATGCAAAGAAATAGAGAAAAACAGCAGAATGGGAAAGACTAGAGATCTCTTCAGTAAAATTAGAGATACCAAGGGAAAATTTCATGCAAAGATGGGCTCGATAAAGGACAGAAATGGTATGGACCTAACAGAAGCAGAAGATATTAAGAAGAGGTGTCAAGAATACACAAAAAAACTGTACAAAAAAGATCTTCATGACCCGGATAATCATGATGGTGTGATCACTAATCTAGAACCAGACATCTTGGAATGTGAAGTCAAGTGGGCCTTAGAAAGCATCACTACGAACAAAGCTAGTAGAGGTGATGGAATTCCAATTGAGCTATTTAAAATCCTGAAAGATGATGCTGTGAAAGTGCTGCACTCAATATGCCAGCACATTTGGAAAACTCAGCAGTGGCCACGGGACTGGAAAAGGTCAGTTTTCATTCCAATCCCAAAGAAAGGTAATGCCAAAGAATGCTCAAACTACCACACAATTGCACTCATCTCACATGCTAGTAAAGTAATGCTCAAAATTCTCCAAGCCAGGCTCCAGCAATACGTGAACCGTGAACTTCCAGATGTTCAAGCTGGTTTTAGAAAAGGCAGAGGAACCAAGATCCGCTGGATCATGGAAAAAGCAAGAGAGTTCCAGAAAAACATCTATTTCTGCTTTATTGACTATGCCAAAGCCTTTGACTGTGTGGATCAAAATAAACTGTGGAAAATTCTGAAAGAGATGGGAATACCAGACCACCTGACCTGCCTCTTGAGAAATCTGTATGCAGGTCAGGAAGCAACAGTTAGAACTGGACATGGAACAACAGACTGGTTCCAAATAGGAAAAGGAGTACATCAAGGCTGTATATTGTCACCCTGCTTATTTAACTTATATGCAGAGTACATAATGAGAAACGCTGGACTGGAAGAAACACGAGCTGGAATCAAGATTGCTGGGAGAAATATCAATAACCTCAGATATACAGATGACACCTTATGGCAGAAAGTGAAGAGGAAGTAAAAGGCCTCTTGATGAAAGTGAAAGAGGAGAGTGAAAAAGTTGGCTTAAAGCTCAGCATTCAGAAAATGAAGATCATGGCATCTGGTCCCATCACTTCATGGGAAATAGATGGGGAAACAATGGAAATGGTGTCAGACTTTATTTTGGGGGGCTCCAAAATCACTGCAGATGGTGACTGTAGCTATGAAATTAAAAGACGCTTACTCCTTGGAAGAAAAGTTATGACCATCTAGATAGTATATTCAAAAGCAGAGATATTACTTTGTCGACTAAGATCCGTCTAGTCAAGGCTATGGTTTTTCCAGTAGTCATGTATGGATGTGAGAGTTGGACTGTGAAGAAAGCTGAGCATCGAAGAATTGATGCTTTTGAACTGTGGTGTTGGAGAAGACTCTTGAGAGTCCCTTGGACTGCAAGGAGATCCAACCAGTCCATTCTGAAGGAGATCAGCCCTGGGATTTCTTTGGAAGGAATGATGCTAAAGCTGAAACTCCAGTACTTTGCCACCTCATGCGAAGAGTTGACTCATTGGAAAAGACTCTGATGCTGGGAGGGATTGGGGGCAGGAGGAGAAGGGGACGAGAGACGATGAGATGGCTGGATGGCATCACCGACTCAATGGACGTGAGTCTGAGTGAACTTTGGGAGTTGGTGATGGACAGGGAGGCCTGGTGTGCTGTGATTCATGGGGTCTCAAAGAGTCGGACAAGACTGAGTGACTGAACTGAACTGAACTGAACTGAAGGAGAGTGGGCTTTGCTCTGCGTTTCTCTCCCTGGAAGGTTCTGCCCCAGCCTATCTCTGTTCAGCTGGCTCACAGGACAACCCCCTCCTAAGCCTGAGTCTCAGTCTGCTCCAGCAGCTGTGACAAAGTACCCCAGACTCTGGGACTTAAACAACAGAGGCTTATCCTCCCAGAGTTCTGGAGGCCCAGTGTTGACAAGGCCATGCTCTCTCTGGAGGCCTCTGGGAGGATTCCTGGCCCATCCAGCTCCTGGGGAATCCAACGGGCCCGTGGCTTACGGCCACATCCTCTGATCTCTGACGCATCTTTGGTGGCTTCTCCCCTCTCTATGTCAAACTGCCTCTGCTTCTCTCTCATGAAGTCACACGCAAGTGCCTGTAGGGTGCACTGGGCCAATTTAGGACAAGCTCCTCCTCTCAGGGTCCCTCTGCCATAGAAGGTCGGGTTCACATGTTCTGTGAGTTAGGATGTGGCCATACCTTGGGGCCACCATTCAACCCGCTACACTCTGCTTTGTGTTTCTTAAATAAACAGGAACCACTTCCCATATGGGTCTTTTGGGGGGGAGGAAATTACCTCCTCTAACCTTTGGAGATTAAAAGATGCTTACTCCTTGGAAGGAAAGTTATGACCAACCTAGATAGCATATTGAAAAGCAGAGATATTACTTTGCCAACAAAGGTCCATCTAGTCCAGGCTATGGTTTTTCCAGTGGTCATGTATGGATGTGAGAGTTGGACTGTAAAGAGAGCTGAGGGCCAAAGAATTGATGCTTTTGAACTGTGGTGTTGGAGAAGACTCTTGAGAGTCCCTTGGACTGCAAGGAGATCCAACCAGTCCATCCTAAAGGAGATCAGTCCTGGGTGTTCATTGGAAGGACTGATGCTGAAGCTGAAACTCCAGTACTTTGGCCACCGTGAAGAGCTGATTTTCACTGGAAAAGACCCTGATGCTGGGAGGGATTGGGGGCAGGAGGAGAAGGGGGTGACAGAGGATGAGATGGCTGGATGGCATCACCGATTCGATGGATATGAGTTTGAGTGAACTCCGGGATTTGGTGATGGACAGGGAAGCCTGGCGTGCTGTGATTCATGGGGTCGCAAAAAGTCAGACATGACTGAGCGACTGAACTGAACTGAACTGAACCTTTTGAGATCTTGTGGCTGGACTAGTAAATAAAATTGACATGAGACAGATGAATAGTAGAACAAGAAACAAATTTTACTTCTTTCACATGCAGGTTCCAAAGAGATGGGATCTGTGAAGTGACCAAAGCAGGCAGCTTTTATACTTTTTATATGAAGAAACAATACATTTGTGTGGAATGACAGGACAGAGAAACTCAGGTTTCAGTGCTCATTTCAAGAAGAATATGAACAGCTTTAGTCCATGAAAGAGGTCACCAGGTTTGTTGACATATGTTTCTCAGTCCCAATTTCCAGATCTTTCAAGGTAAATTTGTCCTTCTACCTCCAGACTCAGGGAGAGCACCTTTCACATGAGAGATGTATATCCTGCTTTCAGAGAGACAGAGAGTCAGGGTGTCCCTCTTGGGCTGGCTGTTTCTTAAGTAAGTTTAATTCAAAATAATCATGAGCCAAGGAGGCACATTTGGAGATGGGCTGCCCTGGGCCCCCGTAGGCCTTGGCACATCTCACAGGCAGGTCCAGCTGCCTTTTTCGGCAGCATGACATTTGCAGTAGCTTTTCTGTGTGTGGCAGGGATATTCTCAATATGAAAAGGTAAGAATTCAGTGTTTGTCTAGAAAATAACACCCGGTCCTTCAGGGCAGGAGGGGAGGTGGTGGGGCCCTGAGGGGCTGTGGCTGCTGAAAGGGGTGAACTCTCCCTGGAAGGAGTGATCTGGAAACTGGAGAGACAGAGTTTGAAGGAGAGGAGCTCAAAGAGGCCGGCCAGCAGCCTTTGGATGGAAACGACGGAGCCATGAAGCGTTCCCCCCAGCAGTAGGGCTTCCTCTCCCTTCATCCAGAGCGGGTATGTGGACCTAATCACCAACCCGGCCACCCCAGTGACAAATGCCTCCAGTTCCCCCTGGAGTGGGCAGCTGGGGACAGAGGCCAGAGACGCTTGTCCCATCACAGTCCTCCTGGGTCCGCTCCGCGGCATGTATATCAGCACATGGCTCAGTGGTCTGCTTTCTTGGGACCCAGAGGCCCCTTCTTTCCCTCCACAGAAACCCCTCCAGATCCAGCTGTGGTGTGCATGGATTGTCCATAGGGAAAAAGCTCAGATCACAGACACTGAAAAATGAAAGTCCATTTTCCTGCTGGGAGTAGGAAGGACAGACCATCAGCAATGAAAACACATTTCCATCCCTCCCTTCTTGGAGCTTTGCTTCTCTGAAGATAAGACTGAGTGAATGCTCACTTTTCTCTTGCTAGAAAAACAAAATGCAAATAAGTCTTCTGAAAGGTGCTTCCATGTATAAGATTTTTGTGTGGCTTTCTACAACATACAAGGAAGACAGAGGGACACACAGATGGTGAGTAGGAATTGACCAAGTGAGTCCTTGACTGTTCCTTCAGTTCTACCCCAGACCTTCTGCATAAACTGCAGTCAGGCTATAACCACACTGGGCCTCTTTCCTTTACGTTAAAGCATGACCTGGTAGGAGAAAAACAAAGCAAACAAGAAGTCAGCATGAGTTTTCAAACCAGGCAGAATTGCATCCAAATGCTCTCCTGCCATGTCATCTTGGGAAAATTATTTAATTATTCTATTCCCTGAGCTGAAATAAACAAGTATTAGACTCCTCATCAGATTGTTACAGAGACAGAATCTGAAAATGTACCATCCAAACTTGCACAAAACCCCTCAAAACCAGTAGTTTTTCCTCCTTTCCTAAATGAAACCAAGGATTAAATGACGGAGTGAGTAGCCCTTTGAAAAGTGGTCCTTTGCTCTCAGCAGTAAGGAGCAGAATATTTTCTTCTCCATCAGTAGGAACTCATTTTTTACAAGCTTTAGTAATTTAAGTTGAAAGAATATTAAAAACACTTTTAAAAGCTGCTCAGAAATGGTATATTTCCCCCATTGCTGAAGAGGAGGGATTGAAATGTTTTACTTTCTAAATGTGGTGTTCAATTATCAAACCAGCCCAGAAGGGTAAAAAAAAAAAATGTTTGTCACTCAGTCATGTCCAGTTCTTTGCAATCCCCTGGACTACAGTTCTCCAGGCTCCTCTGTCCATGGGATTCTCCAGGCAAGAATACTGGAGTGGGTAGCCATTCTCTTCTCCAGGGGATCTTCCTGACTCAGGGGTTGAACCTGCATCTGCTGCATTGCAGGCAGATTCTACACCATCTGAGCCGCCGAGAAAGCCCTAGAGGGGTCAAGCCATTCGTGAATTCCTGCAGTGACGCTTCTGACCTGTGTACCTATAGTGGCCTGCATTCTCATTACACAGCCTCTCTCTTTCTCCTTCCACGACACTGAGCTCATTGAAGGTGACACCTTGTTTGGTCATTGTTTGGGGCCATGAGGGCTACAGGGAAAGTTCCTGGGACTCATTTCAGTGAGTTGAAGCACACACATCTTTCTAGGAAAACACACGTATTACTTTCTCCTGCCCAGTTAGACATTAGTTAGTTAGTTCAGTTATCAGTCATGTCTGACTATGCAACCCCATGGACTGCAGCACACCAGGCTTCCCTGTCCATCACCCACTCCAGCCAGACCTGGTCTTTACTAACTCTGGAGTTTGTGTCGGTTAAGAATCTTCTGGTCATAAACTGTCAAAACCCCACTTCAAGCCAGCTGAATCTGGGAGGGATGTTTATGAGCCCTCTTAACCCTATGACCAGAGGTGGAAGAGCGCCAACATCCAGCAGCACCCAGTATTTTCTGACTAGTTCCTGAGAGCTGCGGTAACAAAGCACCTCAGGCTGGGGGACTTACAGTACCACACGCTGGTGCTCTCACGCTTCTGGCTGCAGAGACATCAGCAGGTCTGTGCTCGTCTGGAGGCTCCAGGGGAGGGTCCTTTTGTGCATCTCTCCTGGTGGCTCCTGATGACCCTCAGTTTGCAGACCCATCGGCCCAGTCTCTGCCTCCATCACACGGTCATCTTTGTTCTGGGTGTGTCTCTGTGTCTCTCCTCTTCTTATAAGACCCATGACATTGGATTTGGAACCCACTTTGCTCCAGTACGGATGCACTTTAATCACACCTGCAAAAATCCCACATTTGGAGGTTTCAGGTGGGCGTGGATTTGGGGACCGAATTCAACCCATAGCTCCTTCCCTTGCTTGATTTCTCTTGGTCTCTCCTCACTGCTTCTAGGTCTCATTCTAAGGCTGATTCTACCCCCATCATTGCAAAATGATGCTCAGCCAATGCCGTCAGCCCTGCATCCTCCCTCAGCCAACACAAGAGTGTGTCCAGCTGCCAGGAGGAGGCCCCCCTCTCCTGGGTAAAATGCTTCTCCCTGACAATACCCGGAATCAAATGGTGCTTAAACACCTGAATAATTTAAATGGCAATTCAAGGAGCCCTGCCAGCAGAGACGACAAAATGACACTCCAGACCTCATCCAGCCACTCTGCCTCACCCCTAGGGGCTAATCAGGGACCTGGCTTTGTCTTTCAAAGAGCCGGAGGCACTCCTATTATCAACCCTGCTTTGTTCCCTACCACATCTGAAGTGCTTTCCTTGTTTCCAAATAAATAAAACAGCAGTGATGGACTGTCATTTCACCAGCTTTCAATTAGAAGGGAAAACACACAGGAAGGTGGGAATCAACTCAGATGTGGGGGAGGTGGCCTCCCATGCTGGGTCCCTCTGGCTAGGATGGGGTGGGTTAGAAAGAGAGCAGCCCCCAGGCCAGCCACACATCCTGTTTGGGTCAAAGGTGAGACACAGACAAGGTGTTCAGAGGTTTTGAAGTCCTGTGGTCCCCACCTGGCTGTCTCCTCTGTCCCTGCCTCTCCTCTGTTCCCCCTGCTTTCTCAGCCTCCCCCTACCCTGCCCCACCCCTCCTCTGCCTCTGCTCTGAATCTGTCTGTATGATCAGCCCAGGACAACAGCTGCTTTGACAACCGAGGTCACAGTCTTCTCTGGGCTGTGCACAGCTGGGTTCCGGGTGGCCCCTTCAGGGGGTGTGCTTTGCGGAGAGACAGTCTGGGATGGGGAATCAGACTCCTGCCCAGAGCTGGGGTTGCTCACTCTAGAAGACCACCCCTGAGAACACTGGGGTGGGGGAGCTCCTGGGCAGAGCAGATAAGGCTGCACTGAAGTCTCTCCATTTCTGTAGAGCAGCCCACCTCCCAGGTGCCAAGTCACCAGCATGGGGGCCTGCATGGTCCAAGTGAGGGGGACGTCGGCAGGGGCGATGCTGGGGACACTTTCATGAGGGCCTCTTCTGCTGTCCTCCTACTGCCCCCGCCCTACCCCACCCTGGGGCCTCAGCCAGTCCTGCTGTGACTCCCAGGTATCCACAAGGTCCCCTAAGGTAGTCAGCAACACGATGAAACGTGCACCATTCAGCGCCATCATTCCACGATGGCATCAGCCTCTAGAAGGGTTCTCCTGTCAGTAAACAGAAAGATAATGTTAGAACCATGCAGGATGCCAAATGAAAACACAAGAATTGTCAGGTGCACGAGGGGGACAGGGAGTTGGCAGTTCTGCTGTAAATCAGGTCTATGCTTTGCACTTTACATGTAATTGTTATCTTGCTCTAGAAGTAACTGATAATACAAACAGTGATCCAATTTGTCTCACCACTCCTCCCCTCATCCCACCCCTACCTTCAACTAAGAGCTGATATAGACTCTGTGCCTCTTACACCCTATTCAGTGGGGGCAGAGAAAGTGCATTTAACTTCACTCAGTCAGTTCGGGATCCACTCAGTGAAGGAAAGTTAGATTCCAAAGTCTGCAGAGGCTCTAAGTGGCGACTTGTCACCTTGGCAGCAAAGGATGCTGCCCTCCTTCTCCACTGACTCAGCAGCCTGGACTGCCTCTCTGCACTCGCACAGGCCCAGTCCTCCTGACTCTGGTCCCTCACCAGCCATTCCTTGTACTGAACTTTCTTGCTCACCTACTGGATGGTTCCTCGATTGTACCCAGATGGATGCAAGATATCCGGACGCGGAAGAGAAGCCCCAGCCCTCAGACAGTACCGTCAGCCTTAGGGACATGCAGTCGCCCTGCCTCTGAGAGGGGTAGCCTCTGGCCCAACTTGGCCATATCCCCCTCCTTGGCAGGTCCGCACCTGCATCCTTACCGGGCTTCAGGATGCTGCCAAGCCAGTGGGGACCCCGGAGCCTGTGAGGACAGGGGATATGGAAACCCAGCACCTCCAGGTCATGTTCCCCATCTGTAGAAAGAGAGGCGAAAAGCGGCCTGCAGACCTTCATCATGGGGATGTGGTTAGACAAAGTGTGCCCAAGGCTGCATTCGTTTAACTGGGCCTGAGTGAGGCCTGTCCTGTGGCCGGGATGTGGCTGGCAGCTATTGCACGTCCTGTGCGAGCTCGGAGCCAGCCTGTGGAGGCTTGTGTGCGTGCGTGCGTAGTCACTTCAGTCATGTCCGGCTCTTTGTGACCCTATGGACCGTAGCCCCCCAGGCTCCTCTGTCCGTGGGATTCTCCAGGCAAGAATCCTGGAGAGGGCTGCCATGCCCTCCTCCAGGGGATCTGCCCAACCGAGGGGTCAAAGCCACATCTGCACTGGCAGCCAGGTTTTTTACCACTAGCTTGACCAGGAAAATCTGGGGAGGCACCTGCTTAGCACCAGGGGTTCAAAGGTGAAGCTGCGGGGTCTTCGGCTCACTCTAAGAGCACACAGTCCACATCCCTGGAAGAAAGGATTCTTGCAGAAGAGTGACTCACCCCAGTGCCCTAGGAAACCACACACAACAGGAGGGCGCCAGCTTCGGAAGCCTGGACTGGGGTGAAGGGCTGGATAAGGGGGCAGGAGGAGAAGGGGGTCCCCAGGAAATGGCTCCAGAGCTGAATCTTCAAGTGTGATGAGAATATAGACAAAGCAGGAACACGGGGACAGTCAGGAAGGCTGAGCATTTGGACCACAGAGGACAGTGTGTGACAAGGTCCCATCCCATAAGAAACTACAGGATGTGTGACAATGTGGCGAGAACTCACTGTGGTGAAGTGTCACGTCTGAAACTGGAGCAAGTAGCCTGAGCTGGAGGGGAGGGTGGATGTGACTGTGGGGAGTTCTGCGTGCTGTGGAGGAGCTCAGCCTCTATCACCCAGGCACTGGGAAGCCACAGAAGACCTAGAGAAACAGCAGCAGTAGGCTCAGAGTGAACCCCGAGGCAGGGCGCTTTGAGGGGCAGGTGGGGAGCAGGGAGAGTGAGCGGTGGGGCAGGCAGAGCTGATGAGCCCTGAACCCAGATGGAAAGGGTTGAAATAAGACAAGGGAGAAAGGCTAGAGGTACAGGGCAAGATCTGCAGAATCGACACTGATGATCAGGAGTGAGGAAGAGAAACAGAAGCAACATATATCAGGGTATATACGGTAGAACTGCTGGTGCTGCTGGTGGTGCTGCTGCTGCTAAGTCTCTTCAGTCGTGTCCGACTCTGTGTGACCCCATAGATGGCAGCCCACCAGGCTCCCTAGTCCCTGGGTTCTCCAGGCAAGAACACTGGAGTGGGTTGCCATTTCCTTCTCCAATGCGTGAAAATGAAAAGTGAAAGTGAAGTCGCTCAGTCCTGTCTGCTTCTTAGCGACCCCATGGACCGCAGCCCACCAGGCTCCTCCATCCATGGGATTTTCCAGGCAAGAGTATGGAGTGGCGTGCCATTGCCTTCTCCAGAACTGGTGCTACACGATCCTAACACAAGAGATGGATGTCATAGGTTCATTACAGGATTCTGCACACCCAAGTTCCACTGCTCTCATTCATCGTGAATGTCTTTCCTCTACTGCACACAATTCCACTACCTGGGAAATGAAGACACAGCCCACGGGCCCAGAAGGTCCTGTGCTACCAAAGGTGTCCACAGGTGTCCACACACTCAGCTTTGAGTTCTGGCCCAGTTTGAGGGCAAGGAGGAGCCTGCCTGGAGGGGTGAGGGTTTAAGCCAAACCTGGGAAGAATCAGGACATGGGCCAGGAAAACGAGGTGCAGGGGCGCTCCTGGTGGAGGGAATGAGGGGGGCGGTTCAGATCAGTTCAGTCACTCAGTCGTGTCCGACTCTGTGACCCCACGAACTGTTGCACGCCAGACTTCCCTGTCCTTCACTATCTCCCGGAGTTTCCTCAGACTCATGTCCATGAAGTCTATGATGCCATCCAACCATCTCACCCTCTGGAAGGAGGCGCTAAGAATAGTCAGCTCACAGGGGTCGAGAAGCACATGGGAGGACACTGGGTTAGACTGCATTGGGTGGGAGGACGGAGCACTCTGGGGAGATGGGGGCATCCTCCCAGTGGGTTGGGCTCAGGTGTAGACACAGACTCGGGTCATCCTCCAGGTGACATGAATCCTCTGCCCCTCTCTCTCTGGACCCCCTAACAATCCCGCTCTGAAGGAAGGCCCAGGGGGCTCGGCTGCCGCAGAGGGGCGTCTGCATCAAGAACCAGAACATCCCTGAACCCGTACCAACAGGGCTCAGAAGGCTGAGTCCAATTCTAGCAGAACCCCCCACCCCCTCCTGCCACACCTGGCTTTACAGGAAGCCATCAGGAAGCTGTTTTGATTGGCTCATTTCAGCGGGCTCATTATGTTCACAGGGAACAATTTTTAACAATTTTCCTTGTCACTCAGGGTGCTTGCTGCTAGCTGAGTTTCTCGGGCCATTATAAATACATTATCAGACACATTCCGCAAGCACTTGCAGGTAAAAATAAACCCCCAGCATTTGCATCGTGGGGCACAGATGTGAGATGGCTTGGGCGAGATGTTTGCTCTCCAGGTCCGCCCTCCCTGGGGGGTGAGGAGTGGCATTCGGAGCTGCATCACCCCACGAGGCTGGGCCCAGGGCTCAGGGGCTTAGAAAGCTGGGTTGTGTGAGCCTGTCCTCATTCCTCCTCATGGTGGAGGATCAGGTAGGAACTGTTTGCGATATGAACCACTGGACGGGGCCCCAGTGACACCATGAATACACGCGATCCATAGGCTGGTGGCAGCTGCACTGTCTGCTTTAGACTGTCTAGGGAAGTTCCCGACGAGCAAACCCTCAAGGCAGACCCGCTGAACTTGGGGCTGTGGGAGTCCACACCCACATGTCCTATGGGCCAGACACAAAGGACAGAGTCAGGTGGCAGAGCCAGAAGAACCAGCCCCACAGCATAGTCTGGCACCATCTCACTGGGTGCTGTGGGTGGCCTAGGCTTCCCAAGCCTCAGTTTTGTCATCCATGAAATGGGCATCGTCAGGCTTATCATGTAACACTGCTTGATGTTCAGTTTATGACACAGCCTTTCACAGTTGTCCTTAAATGTTGTAGTGTTATTAACCGCTCACAGGGAAGGAAAGGTGCCCACTCTCATCTCTTGAGCATGTGACCGAGAGCAGATCCCGTCATCTCACTCAGGCTCCTGTATGTTGCCTGTGGATCTGTGTCAAGTGCTAAGCTCAGTGGTATTGGGTTTATCTCTATAGGGTGTCTAGAGCTGCAAGTGCCTTGGGCCACAGGAAAGAGCAGGGGCCACGTATCTTTAGGGGGGACATGGATCCCTGTTGGAGAGTCAGAGGAGAAGAGCTTCAGGGATAAGATGGAACTCCAGGCAGTGAGGAGAGGTCACAAATCTTTGCCTGAAGAAACGAAGTTACAGGGAGGGTGGGCAGATAGAGGTAGACAGGTTAGACACTTGGCAGACAGGTAGGACCCTGGAGTAGAGTCGGGCCCCTGGCAGACAGGTAAGACACCTGGTAGAGAGACAGGGTGGAGCAGGGTATCTTGACAGAGCTGAGTCCTTTCAGACCGTCCACGGTGATGGAATTCTACACGGGTGGGAACCTCTTCTCCCGCATCCTTCCTCCCCTTTGACTGCGCTCTTGTTGGCTGAGGACTAACCCCATGCCCACACTGCGCCCTATCAGCTCATGGCCTCTTAGCAACCCCAGGCTCTGTTCCGTGAATGGATGGCCAACATTCAGGAAGCTTGAGCCGCTTCCCGGGTCTGGGACCCAGATCATTCTGATTTCAGGTAATGAGAAGGGCAGTTATCTACAGGCCAGTGCGCCCAGTCGTGTCCGACTCTCTGCAGTCCCGTGGACTGTAGCCCTCCAGGCTCCTCTGTCCATGGGATTTCCCAGGCGGGAATACTGGAGCTGGGTTACCATTTCCTTCTCCAGGGGCTCTTCCCTACTCATAGATCTAACCCATGTCTTTTGTGTCTCCTGCACTGGGAGGTGGATTCTTTACCACTGACTCCAGAATAGAGAAATAACAGCAAAGGTACAATGAACTTTCTAGAGTGATAGAGACATTCCATATCTTGGCTGGATATTGGTCATGTAGGTGTGTACATATGTCAAAGTTTATTGAACTGTACACTTAAGAGCTTTTGATTTCAGTGTACTGTAAATTAGACCTTAATTTAGGAACAACAGCAATGTAACTGTCAGATTGCCTGTATCTGAACAAAGTAAGCAGAGTTTGGACGGTGTGTGTGCTGATCATTTCACCTGTCCCTTGTTCATAGTGAAAGGAGGGCATTAAAGACAATTAAAATGACATATTTTTGAAGTATTTCTTTGATAAGTGGGTTTTCATGTATGTGTGTGTGCTCAATCATGTCCGACTATTTGCAGCCTCATGAACTCTATTCCTTGGGTTCCTCTGTTCATGGAATTTTCCAGGCAAGAATACTGGAGTGGGTAGCCATTTCCTCCTGCAGGGCATTGTCCCGATCCAGGGATCAAACCTAGGTTTCCTGCACTGCAGGCAGATTCTTTATCACTATGCCATAGGAATTCCCTAGGTAGATCCATTGGAATTTTTCTGAAGAACAAGCATTTTGTTTCAATAGACTCTTAACATCTAAAAATTTTCCTTAAAATTGCTTGGTCTTTCATCAAAATTGCATATTCTTTTGCTAATACATTTGAAATTGTTGACACCTTACACTGACTTCTCTCTTCTAGACCATAACATATTTAATTGAGACAATTATTTCTTCGCGGGTGCAGGGGGATGTGGTAAGCTCAGAATAAGCGAATTTTCCTCTCTATAGGGGGCATGTTCACGGGTTTTGTTTTTCCATGGTTGAAATGTATAAATATTTTACCCAAATGCATTTACAGAGGCTGAGAGTCTTTCTTCGACAAACAGTCTTACAAGACAAAACTCATCAAATAAGTTGTCTGTTTTGAAGTCATTTGAATGTTTCTCCAAATTTAGATGCTGCAAACTGGTAGATCTTTTAATTTGGTTCCATTCTGGCATGGAATATAAATTTGTTTAATTAAAAATAGGGTTTCATTAAAAGATGCTTTCTACTAGTTAAGATATTCCAAAGCACAATCATGCAATTTTTAAATCAACTCTGAGGCTGTCGGGGCTCACATGGTTTCATTGGTTCCCCCCCTCCCTTGCTTGCATGGGGATAAATTTAATGTCTTCCTGTTTGCAAGCTTTATTCTCAATAATGATAATTTTCCAAAAGCCTCAAAATCTGAAGTTTTTGTTGTTGCGTGTGCTCTCCTCGTTGGATTATTGAACGCAGCCAAAACACAGAGGATTTGTTTACAGAAGGGTTCAGTGCTGTTATAGGACACTCTAGATTGATTTACAAAGAAGCTCTTCAGAGGCTCAAACATTTCCAGACTCTTATTCATGGTGAGCAGCAAGAGAGAACCCGTACTGCCACACTGAAGGGCTTTTTAAAATTCAATATCCGCTTGTCATAAAATGTTGCAATTCAGTTACTCTAATTATGTACAGATACACAGTTGTAAATTTCCAACAACTGTAACTTCTATCACTTGACTGTTAGATTGTCTCAACTTTTCAGACACAAGTTTGAATTACCTGTGCACCACAACACGTTTGTCCACTTCCGCTTTGTATGTTTTGTGAAATGGACTATTTCCTGCCGTATCAATAAACAAGGATGTCACAGCCATTAGCTGTTCTGGCCCTCCAAAAGTGAGTTTCTGAGCCTGGAGGATGCCCAGAAAGAACAATGCCTGCATTCTGGCAATTATGAGGCTGCTGCCACTCCCTATGGTGACTGAGAAACTAAGGATGTGAAAACTCAGATCCAAGGATATTGGCCATCGATAGCTGAGATGTATATGAAAATAATGACTTCACTGAACCCAGACACTTAAATCTTCTCATACACAGAAAAGCACTAAATTCCTTAACTTGAGATATCTGGTTTTCCCTAATTTACAGTAATCTTTTGACATTCAGGCTACCTGCCTTGTTTCTAACTACTATATAACCTGACTCTGCAACTCCATGCCCTCCCCACCCCACCCCACCCCTCTCTTCCCCCCGCCCCCACCCCGCGCCGCCCCCACATCGCCTCCTCAGAGCAATTCTCTCAGAGTTCCTTGAGATGCTCTCTCCCAGGCTTGAAGTCCTAAAAATTCCCCCGGAATAAGACATAACTCAATTTCTAGGTTGTGACTATTTTCAAATCAGCAGTTTCTTACTTTAATAAGAATGTGCCTTCCAACTTGAAACTCGTATCAAATATACATTCAATTATGACCGCATCAACTAAACAAACAAATTGCACAACCTAAACGTTGAGAATTTTATTTTATTTGTCAGAGAAAAACTGAGCACTCAAGCTCGGGACACAAACTCTCAGCTCAGGGGGACTGTTCCTAAGAGGTAGGGGAGGAGCCAAGATACAGGGGGTTTTGCAACAAAGACCAGGGAATCAGGACACCAAAAGATGTTAAAACCAGATATCTCAAGTCAATGAATTTAGCACTTTTCTGTAAATGGGAAATGCAAGAGTCTGAGCTCATTGAAATCATCCTTTTGATTTGCACCTTAGCTTTCTGGGGCCAGAATGCTCTTCTTCCCCATCCTGAGTTCCCTCAGGACTCACTGCAGTGACGCAGGGGCGGCTGTAGGGCCTGGATGGTTGCAGTGGCCTTTGTTTTCTGATAAGCCAGGCAGCCTTGTTTTATTCACGACATAATACAATCAATCAATTTTACCCTCAATGTGGAATTTTCAACCGATTTTGCAATAGCACTCAGCATAGTCTCAGGTGTTTTGCCTCCAACAGAATGAAACCCTAAAGCTGTAACTTTTTAAATATAAATTTTATTTATTTTTGGTTGTGCTGGGTCTTTGTGGCTTCGCGGGCTTGTCTCTAGTTGCAGAGAGCAGGGGCTGCTCTCTAGGTGTGGTGCGTGGGCTTCTCACTGAGGTGGCATCTCCTGTTGCAGAGCGCGGGTTCTAGGGCTCACAGGCTCAGAAGTCGTGGCTTCCGAGCTCTAGAGCGCAGGCTCAGGAGTTGTGGTGAATGGACTCAGCTAGTCCGTGGTATGTGAGATCTTCCCAGATCAGGGACTGAACCCATGTCTCCTGCATTGGCAGGCAGATTCTTTACCACTGAGCTACCAGGGAAGCCCCTAAAGCTGCATTTTTAGTTTAGCAAATGAACCACGAAATACTGAGCCCTTCTTGGAATTCACAGATTTTGTATCAGAAGTATCTGATGTCATGACGTCAAACTGGCTTCCTTTCCAGTTCCCAAAGCCTTCTTCTGCCAGGGGCCCTGATATATTGATGGCTAACTGCTTCATCCTTCCTCCATGCCCAAGGAAATTTAAAATCTGAACTGAGCAGCCTGAGTTTGGGAATGTCACCTAATGCTCAACCTAAAAGTTAGAGTTCTGTTTTATTTGGCGGACTTTCTGAGGACTTCAAGCCTGGGACGGAGCATCTCAGATAATACTGAGAAAATTGTTCTGAAGGGGCAAGGGGAGGGGAGCCGGATATACAGGGTTTTTTGCAACAAAAGACTAGGTAATCAGAACATCAAAAGATTACTGTTAATTAAAGCAGATCAGACATCTCAAGTTAATGCATTTAGAGCTTTTCTATGTATGGGAACATGCAAGAGTCTGGGCTCACTGAAATCATTCCTTTGATGTGCACCTTAGCTATCTGGGGCCAGGAGCCTGTGCTTTCTCACGTTTAGCCCCCTCAGGGTGCACCATGGGGAGGGTGTGGCTGTAGCAGCTGACTGCTAGATGTGGGTGGGGAGCAGGGGGGTCCTGCTGCCTCCATCCTGAGTTCACTCCGGCCTCACAGTCAGGGTGGCCATAATGTGGAGACTTGATGTTTCCTACATCATTTGCTTACTGATATGGCAGCAATACTTTTCAATCACAGGAGGAACAGTATTTGATCTAAATTAAAAAAAAAAAATCAGCATTTGATCTAAATGAAAAATCTGGCCTTACGGACACACATGCAAGAAGCCTTCTACAGCCACACATGGTAAGTATCCATCTTTGAGCAAAATCTTCTTAAATGACCATTAAGGTAGGAAGTCGGAGAAGGCAATGGCACCCCACTCCAGTACTCTTGCCTGGAAAATCCCACGGATGGAGGAGCCTGGTGGGCTGCAGCTAAGAGTCGGACACGACTAAGCAACTTCACTTTTCACTTTTCACTCTCCTACAATGGAGAAGGAAAAGGCAACCCACTCCAGTGTTCTTGCCTGGAGCATCCCAGGGACTAGGGAGCCTGGTGGGCTGCCGTCCATGGGGTCGCACAGAGTTGGACACGACTGAAGTGACTCAGCAGCAGCAGCAGCAGCAGCAGGCAGGACGTAGGGGCTGCCGTACAGTCAGCATCCTGCCTGTGGCCCACAGGCAGAGGGGCCGTGTGCAAGGGCTCTCTGCAGCAGCTGCAGCTTCATTGTAACTTTAATGACCGACAGAAGCTCAGTCCCTGCTTTTTCGTTAAATGTGTACTTTCATTATTTTAGCTCATTGCTGCCCAAAGAGTTCATTACAAAAATTTTTAAGCATTAGCAAATAATAAATACTTGGTGATATATTTGCTCTGATGGTAAAGAAAGGCTGGTTTGTAGCCAAGTCTGTGGCTGCTCCTGTTTGTCTATTCTGAGCAGGACTATGAGTGCGTGCTAAGTCCCTTCAGCTGTATCAAACTCTTTGCAACCCCATGGACTGTAGCCTGCCAGGCTCCTCTGTCCATGGGATTCTCCAGACAAGACTGGGGTGGGTGGCCATGCTCTCCTCCAGGGGATTTTCCTGACCCAGGGATCAAAGCCCAGTCTCTTCTGTCTCCTGCACTGGCAGGTGGGTGGGTTCTTTATTTCTAGAGCCACCTGGAAAGCCCCTCTGAGCAGGACCGCTGATCTCTGATCTTCACCGGGCTTCACACACTTCTGCATGGAGGGTCCCTCTGGCCCCACTGGCCCCATCAGCTACCAGCTGGGGGCTTTGAGATCTTCCAGGTGGTGGTCCTAGCCACAGCACAGCTGGCTGTCCACCAGGTCCACCAACAGAGGGCAGTAACTCAGGACACTCCTCTCTTCACCTGAGGGAGGCCAGATGGAGGACGTACTTCCTGCCACTCATGCCCAAGAGGTGCCCTGTGGTGGTCACCACTCAGAGGCAGGAGAAACGTCCTGGGTCTGGAAAGGGTTGGAAGCAAGGCTGCTCTGTCATCATCAGTGGTGTTCCAGCTTGAACCGCATGTTAAAACTGCTCACGGCCTGCTTCTCATGCACTAGGAGACAAGAGCATCTTGGAAGCCTGGGGCCAAAAGCTGGCATCTGCCGTACCACACGGCTATTTCAACATGAACATCGTCATGATACTCTGTTTGAAAATGAAAAATCTGGCATAAACGCCAAACTGATGGGGTGTCTTGCAACACAGTAGACTGGGACAAAGGTCACCCTGAGGACTCAATGCTTATCCCCCCCAAATCCATATGCTGAAATCCTGACCCCTAATACGATGATATTAAGAGGTGAGGCCTTTGGGGTTGATGAGGCTGTGAGGGTGGAGCCCCATGAATGGAATTTGTGATCTTATAAAAGGGACTACTTCTTTGCCCCTTCTGCCACATGGAGGCAGAGCGTGGAGACGGCCATCTGTGAACCAGGAAGCTGGTCTCACCAGATACCAGGTGCCTCAGCCTCACACATTCAGCTTCCAAAACTGTGAGCAATAAATATCTATTGTTTGTAGCTGCCAGAATGGACGAAGACAGTCTCCCTCCTGAGGGACAGCTGACCACCCCTATCTGGGGGTGTCCATCTTCCTTGAGCAGCAGCAGCTGCAAGCCTCTCCCCTCCAGCCCCTTCAGATGGTTGAGCTGACCCTGCACCTACTATCAGCCCCTCCTGAGATGACAGACACAGTCTTTAGTGCTGTATGTCTTTCCTTAACACACACCCCAGAACTCTGGCCAGATGTTACACATTAGAATTTCCAACAGCAGGAACACCGACTCTTCTGAGGCCTTCTCCATTCCAAACCTCTAAATGAGAAAGTCCATGGCAGGGCTCATTTGGGAGGTTTGAAGAGCCAGGCCTGGACTTGGGGTCCATCTCTCTGCTCTGCTGTCTGACACGTGCCTTGACTCCAGAAAGAGAGGTGGGGAAACCTGGCTCGCTGTGTGGGGATGAGGTCCTGTGAATGGAGTGGCGTGCGCTCACGGCCTGGAGAGGTTCCACAAGCCCTGCTCCAGTCACATCTCCTCCACATGGCTGGGGTGCAGCTGGCTGGATCCTCTCATCAGGACACACAGGGCTGGGGCACATGGCTCCTCCTAGGGAGGGAAGCTGTACAAACTTCGCCGCCTTTGGGCAGGTAACATCTCCCATCCCGCTAGTTTTCGTAGATGTGCAAATGAAAACCCAGAGTCTTCCTTTGTCTCAGCCAGAGTCACACAGCTGCTTGGCTCAGGGTGGAGGTCTGAGCTCAGGTGTGTCTGACTCCTGCATCTGTGTCCAGGTGAGCATCTAATCCTACCTGCTCTGCCTCGTTGGCTCACTTGAAGGTCACCCCAAGCCTGCGGCAGCTGCTGCCTCTGCATGAGGTCCGCTTCTCTGCTCACCAGTCTCACCCTGTGCCCGCCACTCGCCAGCATGACCAGGGACGGTGGCGAAGTCACCTCCAGATGTGGCTTCCTCCAGGCTCCTCCCGCCCAAGCAAGAGAGACTGTTCTCAGCGCACAGAAAGCCCTGTCTGGAGATGGGCTGTGTTTGGAACTTCTCCGCTGGAGCAACCCTGGGAGGAGGCTGTGGCTGGCATTCCCCAGAGCACCTCCCACGGGGGGTTAGTCTCTCTTACGACAAAAAGGAAATCAATCCTCCCAGAGCTGTTTTGCATGCGAAGTGCGTTGAAAGAGGATACAGGGCAATTTGTCCAAATTACAAACAGGAAGACTTTCCAGACGGATCCATTGCAATTAATGGTGAAGCTTTAATTCCAGGCGCTTGTGTGACAAGAAGAGTGACAGATGCAGAGGAGCCCGGCCCTCCCGCCCCCTCCCCCTCCCCCGCCCCCCGCCCCCTGCCCCCCCCGCCCCCTGCCCCCCTCCCAGGCTCCCAGATCTGGCAGTGAACTGAGACGCTGAAAGCTCCTGTGGGAGCCTGCCCCTCCCTCACCACGGGTTTCGTTTTTATGGAGCACCTCCTATGTGCGCAACAGAGCTGAACACAGTCAGTGTTTTTAGGGTCTGTCCAAGCAGGTCTGGGGCAGAAACGTAAGGCTGGACCTGACCCAGGGGATGAGGTGAGGACAAGGTGACCGGGCTTTGGAGTCTTCCTCCATGGGCTCCTGCTGCCCTAGAGACGAGTTTGGGGTCCTTACATTCCACCAGAGTTTACACCTCCCCCCTTATGTCTGGACGCCGAGCTACCTGGCGTGCATGTAGAGACGACAGAGGCGTGAGCTGTGGCCACCCATGTGGAGGAAGCACGAGCGAGAATTATCAAGTGAGCTGCAGAGGCTGCCCTGGAGTCTGAACAGGGCTGGGGCCCTTGATCTGGCCAAGATGAGACTGGTCAGGGTGGGATGCAAGCCTGGCCAAGCTGGGGCGGGATCTGGGGAGGGCAGGGCCAACACGGTCACCAAGGAGGGGGGAGAAGCCTGCACGGGCGATGCCAATGCAGAGGTTGAAGGAGACGAGGGTCCTGCCCTCCGGAGGCAGAGATGGAGCAAACACAACGGTTCAGCTCCCACTCAACTCACTGTGCTTGTGCAGAGGGGGTCCTGAGAGCTGAGGGTCGGATATTCAGGAGTTTTGTGAGCAGGTTGCTCTGTGTTTTGTAGCTTGAACTGGCTCCCTTGGGAGTATTGACACCGTGGAAATCAGCAAAGACAGCAAAACAAAGCATGTCCTTTTTCTTCCTTTTCCAGCCAATTCGCCAGCAAGGAGGAGGAGGCAGTCCTCCAGGAGGAGGGGAGCAGGACAGGCACGGGGTGCAGCAGTCCAAGGGGGTTCGCAGGGGGTGACTCGGGGGGGTGGACCGCAAGGAGAGGTGACCGGGCCAGCTCATGGAGGAGCAGCAGCCCCGCCCGGGTGCAGGCTGCCACGGCCCACGTGCAGCCATCTGGCTGTCTCCTGCAGGTTTGTAGGGACTGTGGGTCACAGCTGGGAGGGCTCTTCCTTCGTGGGGACAGGAGCAGTCAGTTTCACAAAGGAGCCTGCACCTTCTCAGCCGTGCTGGGGGACAGGTTGGCTGGGAAGGCTGGACTGGCTGCACGTGTAAAGTCCACCCCTTTCCCCTGCCATGTGGACAGTGAAAACACTCCCACGGTCAGCTCTGTGTCTCCAAGCAGTTAGCATGGATTCTGAGATGTTCCAGAGTGAGGAGCTGAGGGGGTGGGTAGAAAGTAGGGTCACTGGCTCCACTCCACACAACAGGGCCTCCCAGCAGAACAGAAACAGGTCCAGGTGGGCTGGCTCTGCACCCCCATGTGGAAGCCGAGGCCCCCCCTCTACTGAGAAGTCCAAGCCCTGGGTCCCTCCAGAACTCACTCACTGGGTTTCGAAGCAACAAGGTTTTTATTGTGCCACTTGAAATTAAAATCTCTCCATTTTGCAGAATTGTCAGCTGCTGGAGGAAATAAAACTTCATCGGCTTAATCATTTCAAGACAACATTTCAAGATGGGCGGTGACATGCTGGGGAGTGCAATTTGCCCCACTTTCAGCAGAGACAGATCACGGTAAACGATTACACCCATAAGTTCCGTTTGAGGATTTAATGGAACAAGCCTGCCCTGCATTGATAAATAGCTCAGGCAGAGAAGCAGGCCATGGGGGCGAGGCTTCGGGGAGGGAGGAGGAAAAGGAGGGGCGAGGAGGGAGGAGAAAGAGAGGAAGGAGGGGGTGGCCTCTGCAGGGAAGAGGGAGGAGGTGGATCTGTCTGCTGCAGCTGCCATAGCAAATACAGCAGACTAGTCCACGGGATCGCTAAGAGTTGGACACGACTTCACTTTCACTTTCACTTTTCACTTTCATGCATTGGAGAAGGAAATGGCAACCCACTCCAGTGTTCTTGGCTGGAGAATCCCAGGGACGGGGGAGCCTTGTGGGCTGCCGTCTATGGGGTCGCACAAAGTCGGACACAACTGAAGTGACTTAGCAACAGCAACAGGGGCTTAAGAGGCAGACACATGGTATGCACGGTTCTGGAGGCTGCACCTCCAAGGTCAAGGCCCCTGCAGACATGGTGTCTGGTGATGATCTGCTTCCTCTCTTGCAGCCCTGCCTCATCTCACTATCTTCACCTGATCTCTCCTGTCTTTCATAAAGGCACCAATCCATCAGGAGGGTTTCACACTCAGGATCTCCCTTGGCCCTGCCTCCTGATAGCAGCCCATTGGGAGATAGGATTAATTTCTTTTTCTTTTTAAAATATATTTTTTTACTTATTATTCATTCCAGGTGGTGCTAGTGGTAAAGAACCCACCTGCCAATGCAGGAGACATAGGAGACTTGACTTTGATCCCTGGGTCAGGAAGATCCCCTGGAGGAGAGCATGGCCACCCACTCCAGTATTCCTGCCTGGAGAATCCCATGGACAGAGGAGCCTGGCAGGCTACAGTCCATAGAGTCGCAAAGAGTCGGAGATAGCAACAACAACAACGTTCAATCTGCCGCAGGTGGTCCCCAGGACAACGCTCGCTGGGAGTCATCCCATAACCTTCAGTGGCAGGGACCTGCTGTTTCATCAGCTCTCCATTGGTGTGTGGCTTTGCCTCCAGGCTGCCCAGGGCTGTGGCTGCAGGCCCCCACGTGCAGGGAGAGGAAGGCAGGTGGCATATGCCGACAAGTCCTGTCCTCAGGCCGAGGGGAGCCCAGTCTCTGGGGGCAGGTCCCGGCTCTCCTTCTGCTCCCTCATCTGTTACCAGCTGTTACCACGCAGGATGCCCAGCTGAGTGTGAACTGCAGAGAAACCACACGTACGCACAGGCTGGTGCAGGGAAGCCGTGCCGCATCTGCAGTGCATTCATAAAAAGTTACTGTTTATCTGAAGTTCATGCTTCACCAGCATCCTGTATTCTGTCCCGCAGCCTTTGACCCAGGCAGGCCTCAGCTTCCCTGAGCCTCAGTTTCCCCCTCCCCAGACAGTGTCTACCTGCGGAGACAGGATGATTCCAGAAGGCAGGGGCAGAGCCCAGGGCAAGCCTGCTTAGCCGGTGGTGGGTAGGTCTTGGTTGTCCTTCCAGTGTCCCAGACAGCCGGTAGACCACCACATAGCCAAGCAAGGTGACCACATGAGGGCAGGCTCAGGCCAATGGTGGAAGAAGTCCATTAGTTAAAGCCATGGGGCGGGGGGATGGACAGGAACACCACCACAAAGATACAGGCTTGAGAGAAGGCTCCGAGTCAAGGAAGACATGCCCTGGTGCGGGGACAGGGGTGGGGGGTCCGGGGGTTGGGAATCAGGTGTGGGAGGACTTTGCTTTAGCATGGGGATGGAGGCCCTGGGCTGCTGGGAGAGGCTGTGAAGGCATCTGGGATGGAGGCCTGGGCAGGCTGGCTGCTGCCCTGGGGGTGGGATGGGGTGTTGAGCTGAACTGTGTCTAGGGAGTGTCCTGGGTCCAGGAGGGAAGAGGGCAGAGTAGGGGTCAGGCCACAACCTCCAGATTTGCCAACCATGATATAAGGTCCTAGCATGGGACGAGAAACTCCAGGTATCCCAGCAGATAATGGAATGGCTGCTGGCCACCTTGTGAGACCTGCAGGCAGAATTCCAAAGTGGCTGAAAGATTGTGGTTCACCCTGGAGCCTGGTCAGAATGGTAACTTGCCTCTCGCCCATGGACCGTTGGGCTTCTGTAGATGTCACTGAGGTCCCTAGTCGGCTGATCTTGAGCTCAAGTCCATGGAATTCTCCAAGCCAGAATACTGTGATGGGTAGCCTTTCCCTTCTCCAGGGGATCTTCCCAACCCAGGGATCGAACCCAGGTCTCCCACATTGCAGGTGGATTCCTTACCAGCTGAGCCACCAGGGAAGCCCAACAATGCTGGGGTGGGTAGCCTATCCCTTCTCCAGCAGATCTTCCCAACCCAGGAATCAAACTGGGGTCTCCTGACTTACAGGCTGATTCTCTACAAGCTGAGCTACCAGGGAAGCCCTGTCCAGGGTTAAGACTGACCCAACTGGGAGAAGGTTCTTACTAGAGGGACTGGGGCCCTTCCCAAGTCACAGGCTCTGTGTCCTGCTGGCTTTGAGGAAGGAAGCACCATGAATTCTACAGTGGCAAAGAACTGAATTCTGCCAACTATGGGAGCTCGGATGAGACTCCTGTCCCCATCAATACTGTGATGGAAGCCTTGTGAAACCACACCAAGGACCCAGCCTCTGACTCATGGCAATTGTGAGATAACTGACAGGTGTTTTAGACGCTAAGCCGGTGATGATCCTGAAGCACCATAGAGGCTGTGCGTAGCCATGCATGAGTTCAAGGAGTGGGCAGGTGGCCACCAGACAGGTGTGTTGGGCTGGGACTTTGGCCTGGGTGAAAGGGTGCACCGGACCACTTGCACTTGGGATTTGGAATCCACTATTCCATGTCTCCAGACAGACTAGGAGATGGGCATCATTCATTCATTCCAACACATTTTATGTAAAAAGCAAAGACCTGGTGGTGCTGCCCTCAAGGGGTGTAGACGCAGATAGAAAGGACCAGTATCAACAGGTGGACAGGTGGCAGCTGGGGTGGGTGGTCAAGGACTTGCAGTGCAGGGGGCTACTGGGAAGGGGGTGACAGTGCTGGGGCCCTGGGGGGCCTCCTGGAGGGAGGATTTGGTGCAATTGATTGGGAGCTTGGTGAGCTAGTCCCCAGAGAGAATGGAGGTGAACCTTTCCTCCGATCCACCAGGGATGCAGGCTGGGTTGGACCCCAAGGCCTTCCCTGACCTGAGTCAGGTGCCCCCCTCACCTGGGCCAGGTACACCTCAGGGAGTGGCCTCCTAGGGCTTTCATCAGGTCTCCTCTCATGTGTGCTTCTACCTGGGGGTCAGAGTTTCTCCAACCACCAATTTCTCATGAGGGGGAAAAGCAGGGAAAGGATGTGGAAGGCAGTGAATGAAGGGAATGGGCCTTTCCTCTTTCATTTAAAGGGGCCCAGGCTTTGGCCATCAGCCCATTTCTATAATCTGAGGACCCAGGTGGTGCAGCCATAGCCACTAACGTCCCCGGCTCTGCTTCTTCCTCTGTCTCAATTAAGATCCGAGTTTCCACGGGGATCCAGAAAGGTCCTCCTGCCATCTGAGTCTTCTTTCTAAACAAGGCACTGCTCTTCCTTGCTCTCTGCACAGCAGGAAATTTGCATTTTTAATGCTCAGTGCTGCATGTATTGATTGAAATTATACTGATTTGCATTTTCGAGGTGGTCAGCCACTGGAGCTGTTTTTTTCTGATGTATGTATCTTAGAAAATGAAGCCATAAGCCATAATCATGAGTGACAGAGGACCTGGAATTCGGAGGCAGCTTCTGGAGCCCTCCTTGGAGTAGGGGCTGCTGGGGCTCCTGGGGACACCAGCTCTTGCCCAGGAACTAAGGCTTGGCGCCTGGGGTAAATGCTGAACATCCTTCCCCGAGGGGTGTGTCTTGCAGTGTTTTATAGGGGGACTGACAATTAGCCAGACTGCCAAGGTCAGAGGACTCTGGGGTCATTCACCCAAGACCACATTCACTTCTGACACCAACACCAATCGGGGGTGGGGGCAGAATCCTCAAATCACCTTTAGGTTTGATAATTTGCTAGAAAGACTCACAGAACCCACTAAAGCTGTAACTCATGATTACAGTTTCTTATCGGTCAGAACCAATCAGGGGCAGAAGCATGGGAGGGTAGAGTCTGAGTGGGCTCCAAATACAGAGCTTTCATTGTTCTCTCCGCATGGGGTCAGGACACCCCGTCCTCCAGCATGAGGGAGTGACAACACATGCTGGGCATCACCCACCAGGCAAGCTCTTCTGAGCCCTGTGCCCAGAGCTTTCTCAGGGCTCCACGGTAGGCATGATTGATTGATTGACGATGGTTTGATTGGTGACCGACCCACTGAGTGCCCACCAGTTCCATCTCAGTTACCAGGCTGGCTGAGATGGCAGGACCCAGAGCACCTCTACCAAGTCATATGGGTGGTCTTTCCAGCATGGCCAGCCCCATCCCAATGGTGGCCCTCCTGTCAGGATGACAGGTCACCTTCCAGAAGCCAAAGGCAAATATCAGACCACTCTCAGTTGCCATTCAGTTGCTAAGTCACGTCCAACTCTTTGCGACCCCACAGACTGCAGCACACCAGGCTTGCCTGTCTGTCACCATCTCCCAGAGGTGGCTCATACTCATATCCATTAAGTCAGTGATACCATCTCATCCTCTGTCACCCCCAGACCACTCTTCAGGCAAGGCCAAATTTTTCACCGTGCAGAGGACTTCACGGGACTCACCCCACCCAAGGCCAGGCCACACCCCTACAGCTCCCTCTGAAGGACCCCAAGGCAAGGAGGAGTTTCAGACCATCAGAGAAAGAGCCCTGAAGTCAAGTGGTGTGGCTGTGGGCAGGGGCTATGGGGCTGTCTACTGCCAAACAAGAAGGATGAATATACCCTGAACCAAGCCAGGGGGGTGGAGACTGGCACCCCAGCAACGTTTCCCAGCTGTGCCCCCATTCACCCACCTGCCCTAGCTCTTGCTGCCTCCATGGTCGGGAGACCGTCTGACCTCAGCCACACTGGGCTGGCCCCTCCTCCTGAACTCAGTCTTCTGTGTGGGGTCACTTGCACAGTGAGGTCTCCCTGACCGCCCTGCCGAGGAGGCTGTGAGCCCACCCCTGCTCTTCCGGTTGCTCTCAGGCCCATTGTTATTGTTGTTGTTTAGTCCCTAAGTCATGTTCCACTCTTTGCGACCCCATGGACTGTAGCCAGCCAGGCTCCTCTGTCCGTGAAATTCTCCAGGCAAGAATACTGGAGTGGATTGCCATTCCCTTCTCCAGGGGATCTTCCCGGACCAGGGACAGAACCCGGCTCTCCTGCATTGCAGGTGGATTGTTTACCACTGAGCCACCAGGTAAGCCCCTTGGGCCCGTTACTTTTATTTCATTCATAGACTTGGGTGTGGAGGGTGGAGGGATATTAGTTTCCTACTGATGCTCTAGCGAAAGTTCATATACTTGGAGACTTGAAACACTTATTATCTTATCAAATATGTAAAAATCTATTTTCTTGTAGTTCTAGATTCATAGGTCCTATAATCAAAGTGTCAGCCAGACGTCCTGCCTCCTGGAGGTTCGAAGAGAGAATCCCATCTTGCCTTTTCTAGTTTCTAGAGGTGCCAGCATTCCTTGGTTTGCGGCCCCTTCCTCCATCATCAAAGCCAGTAGGGCAGCATCTTGCAGTCTCTGACTCTGACCCCCTGCCTTTCTTATACGAGGACCCTGTGATGATGCTGAGTTCTCCAGATGATACAGGACAGTCTCCATCTCGGGATCCTTCATTTACTCCCATCCATGAAGGTCATATACTCATGGGTGCTGGAGGTGAAAATGTAGACATCACTGGGGCCATTATTCAGCCTCTTGTGGGAGAGATTATCTATACACTATTTTTATCTACATGGCCTTCCCAGGTCGCACAGTGGTGAAGAACCCACACGCCAATGCAGGAGACACAGGAGATGGGGTGGAGGGGGGAGGGGGTTTGATCCCTGGGTTAGGAAGATCCCCTGAAGGAGGAAATGACAATTTACTCCAGAATTCTCACCTGGAAAGTTCCATGGACAGAGGAGCCTGGTGGGCTACAGTCCATGGAGCTGCAGAGTCAGACCCGACTGAGCACTGATGCACAAGTGCATATCTATACAGCGTCTGCTCACCAATTATCTGCCTCACACCCCGCACCAGCCTGCACATCTCCTGAGGGCAGCAGCTTGCTCATCGTTGCACACCCAGGTCCTGTTATGAGCTGGCGCATGGTGGGGGTCTGTGCAGATGCATGAAGTAAAGGACAGAATACAGTGTGAGAGGCAATGGGGGCGCTTGCTTCCTGCCTGTCACCCAGCAAGTTCAGAGAGACAGTGGGTGTGGGACCCAGCGAGGGTGGGGGTGGTCCCTGTGCCATGAGCTGCAGAGCTCTGCCTGGGAGGCCTGCCATGGGACTGGTGGGTTGTGTACCAGAGCCTGGACACGACAACCCTGCTTCTGAGAAGTGTGGGCAAGTGGTCCAGGGGAGGGGGTGCTGCAGGAGGTCACAACCCACCTCAGAGGCTGGTTCTCCCATCCTTGGCTGCACGATATGGAACATAGAGGTACCCCCTCTCTCTGGCTGTGCCCCACCCTGGGATGCTATTCAAGTAGTAGATCTGTGAGCCACAAATAATACCATGACCAGACTGGGTAACTGAACCCCAGGAAGAGCTCAGGTTTGGGGATGCCTGGATCCCTCTTACAGCCTTGTACCAGGAAGAGAGCAGAGAGAGACTCAAATTCAACAATGTTTGGTCTGTATCAGAGGGTTTGGGGAGGCCAACCCCTCCCATCCCATCAGCCTCCTCTCAGGTTCCAGAAGGTACAGCCTCACTGCTCTTGGGTCACCGGAGAGGCCAACAAGAAGCGTGGACGGCAGTAGGTGGACTCATGTTAATCGGAGATAAACAGCCATCTCCACCTCCTTTTCCGTGGTCCTCCCACCAGGATCCCCATCTCTCCTCTCCTAGAAGGTGGGCCTGCTTCCCTTCTGAGTGAGTCAGACATCCTGAGCTATTGTGTTTTGCTTTTCATTTGTTTTTAAAAGTCTCCAGAGCCCAAAATAGCATAATCTTCCTTGGGCATGTAAAGATAATTTATGAGAACTTGGCCTGTCTCTACAAGCATGGATGGCAGAAAGGAGGAACCACCTGAGGACTGTGTCTGCAAGCAGCCCTCATCCAATGTCTCTTCTTGGCTAAATTAGCCTCTTGTTCTCCGCCAGGTAATCCCAGAGTGCAGCCAGAGCCCGGCATCCAGCCAGATTCTCGTGTGTCATTTGTTTCTAGGAGAAATCCATCACTTACGATGTTTAATGGCAATGAAAGGAGTCGTCTCCTCATTGGGGCCTCCCATCCTTCAATTTGCCGGACTGTTTTATGTGACATAGGGGAGGGAGTGTTCCAGGTGACCCCAGGGACCTTCCTGCAGACCAGAGCGGGTTTAAGAAAGCCTACTCCAGCCTCGGCTGGGGTGACCTGAACTGCCCACCTTCACACTACCCACCCATTCACCCTGCTCATTCACCACCCACACAATACACAGCTGCTCAGCACCCGAACTGAGCCAGGCAGTGAGGGTGGGGCTTCCCAGGGCAGTATCTGGGCGTTTGCAAGGGCCAGTTACTAAGAAGGTCAGTTCCAGTTCTTCTCTGGAGGAAATGATGGTCCAGCAGGAGGAACAGAATATGATGAGGGTGGAGATGAGGATGACAGAAGAAGGCAGGACGAGGATGGGGAGGAAGAGGCTGGCAGTGGATTGTGGCAACAAAGAGGACACATGGTGGGCTGTGGACCCACAGAGGAGGGACGCCTAACCCGACAGGGAGGCTGGGAAGACCTCCCAGAGGAGGTGAGACTGTGCTGAGTCCTAAATGACCAGGACAAGCTGGCCAAGAAACAGAGGAGCGAGGAGGAGGCACTTTCCAAGAGGGTCCACTGGATGGTGCACAAGCCAAAGGGCCAGTAAGACGGTGCAGGGAGCAGGACATTGACAGTGCGGGCCTGGGACAGGTGCTGTGGGGCTGAGTACCAAGGAACGTACCTACAGGGAAAGAAAGTCCAGGCCCTGACCAGCCGGGTGCTGCTGTTCCGCATTGTATGGGAGAAGTTGAAATCCAGTGTTGAATTGTAAGCCAGGAAGTGACTTCACCAGGGCCATCATCCACTTCACCATAGTTACTGAGTATTTATTATTTACTGTGTACCAAACACTTCCAAGGGTCGAATCTATGATGACTCATACAATACATAGAGTACTCAAGAGGTAGAAACTATTACTTAACCTCTTTGTATGGAGCACAGAAAGGTTAAGTAACTTGCCTGAAGACAAACAGTTAAAATTTCTGATGCAAAGCCAGGGTTTGAACCCAAGTCGTCTGGCCAGCACCTACATCTTCACTGTGCTTCCTTATAACAATACTGTTCGGGTTTCCCTGTGGTCTTTGAATGATGCCGTGGCTCCTGGGAAGAAGGTGGGCTTGAGAGGGACAGAGCTGGCTGCAAAGGGTCTCCGAAGCTTAGACTCTCAAGGAACTTCTTTCTGTCATGTTGTGTGGGGGGTACCTTTTTCCCCTGACATCAGTGCCTGCACCCCACTTGACAGACATATCTACTCTCGGGGACCTCCTCAGCCTGTTAATCATGACAAGTGCAAATCAGAGATCTTTCTATCAAGAGTCTGAAAGCCCCGTTTTCAAAGGATGCCTCTCATTGTACAAATGAATAGCCATCTCCTTATAAAGCATTCTTCTTTGAAATTCTGGGATGAAAAGACGAGCCCAAGTGATTGGAGCGATGGTAATGTCACACAAATCACCATCCTTGTATGGTACCAGGATTCTCATTTTGATGTTGGGGGTGGGGAAGTGTGGCTAATTAGTGTCCTCTGACTTCATGCTCCAAATCTGAGCTGTGCCCTTCCTACAGCAGGAAGACTGTCAGCCAAGGAAAGTGGTGCATGCAGAAACAGGGCTCCGGTGAGGGGATACTCTCACCTTGGGCTTTCTCCTCCCTGCTCTGGGCCTTTTGAAGATCTGGCAAAGATGCTTCCGTGTCACAGCAGGAACCCCTGGGACCCCGAGGACTTAAATGTATTGGAATCCAGGACAAACACTTCTCAGCAGCTCAGGCCACGTGTCCAAAGTGCACTGCCGGCCTCAGGAGGCAGTGATGTCTGTTCTGCCCCAAATACGGGGAAATCCCTCACCTTGAACCAGGTGGCGCATGCGTGAAGTTGCTGATACCCAGAGCAGGGGTAGGGGAGCTGTGAGCCATCATCCCTGGGTGGAATGGTCAGGCCAGTCACTTAGGATGCCCTTGGCCCTCTGAAGCCCTCCTCCATTGCTTGCTGGGAGCACGGAAAGCTGCCAGGAGGAAAGGGGAGTCACAAGATGCTTGCATCGCCGGACCAGCCCTGTCGAGCTGCAGAAAAACAAGGAAACACCAGCAAAGAGAGCAGGAGAATCTTAGGAACTGAGATGTGCTCACTCAGGCATGCTCGCCACAGAGAGTGACCTGCAAAGAACAGGCAGGATAGGACAGTGCTTCTCTTTATGCACTTCAACCCCGAGTGCCCTCGATGGCCACCTCCTCCCTGTACTGTGCAGGGGGAGGTGGGGAGCATCCCACAGGCCTCAAAGCAAAGGACCTTTGGGGTTATCCCACCTGCTCATGAGTCAGAGGTACTGAAATGAGGCAAGAAAAGATAAGATTCTTCAAGACAGCTCTTATAATGGGGTGCTGTTGGGGCCAGTCTGGGTCACCGACTTTCTTGACCCTGAAAATTGTCTGTTGCTCAGTCGTGTCTGACTCTGTGAGACCCCATGGACTGTAGCTGCCAGGTTCCTCTGCCCATGGGATTTCCCAGGCAAGAATACCGGAGTGGGTTGCCATTTCCTTCTCTAGGGAATCTTCCCAAAGCAGGGATTGAACCTGAGTCTCCTGGTTAGCAGGCAGATTCTTTACCACTGATCCACCAGGGAAGCAAAAGTAACAGCATGCACCTTGCTCTCCAAGCAAAGTGAGTACCAAGTGGTCACGCTGGTCGAGCAGGGTGCCCAGAGGCTACAGGAATAGTCTGGTTAACAGAGGAAGAGACAAAGATTCCATCTGAGTTCCAAACCTTGCAGAAAATCCTCCTGAAATGCTTTGTCGCTTGGCCTCCACTGGAAATCTTTGCATGGACGCGAGAACAGGACTCTTAACTGTGGGCAGAGGCTCCTGTGATCAGTGCTGCCATTGCTTGGGTCAGAAGCAGCCGGAATGCACAGAATTTGATTAGCCCTACGTCTCCCTGTACAGCGTGGCATCACTGTCCATGCATGGCCCTTTTTAAAAAATATATGTATTTGTTGAAGTACTGTTGATTTAAATCATTGTCAAGTCTTATATTTAAGCCTTTAAGTTTTGAGTTTGTTTTGAGTAAATTTTTAAAAACTTAATTGGAGGATAATTGCTTTTCAATGTTGTGCTGGTTTCTCTTGTACAACAATGTGAACACTATAACTACATACATATCCGCTCGCTCTTGAGCCTCCACCCCACTCCCCCTTGAGTATATTTTTGTGTGTGGTGTGAGGGAGTGTTCTAACTTCATTGATTCACATGAGCTGTCCCGCTTTCCCAACACCGCTTGCTGAAGAGATTGTCTTGCCCCCCATAGTATACTCTTGCCTCCTTTGTTGAAGATTATGATGTATGGGTTTATTTCTGCGCCCTCTGTTCTATCCCATTGATTGTCATGTCTGCTTTTCCGACGATACCATGCTGTTTTGATTACTGTAACTTTGTGGTATGATCTGAGGTCTGGGAGGTCCAACTTTGTTCTTTTACCTTAGGGCTGCTTTGGCAGGTTTGAGTCTTGTTCGGTGATTATTAGTTCCACATAACTTCCCTCGTCTTGAAAAAGGAGGACCCATGACACTGAAGAACGAGGAGGTGATGGAATCCTGGACACAAACCCAGTCGGTGGGGGTGGGGAGGGATCAGACCCACTCTGGATTCATCAGCTTCTTGTAAGGGCACCAACCCCATCGTAGGGTCCCCGTCCTCAAATTTATCTAAACCCAATCCCCTCCCAAAGGACCCACCTCCAAATACCATTGCACTGGGGGTTAGTGCTTCCACATAGGAATCTCCAGGGGACACAAACGTTTGGTTCACGGCACTTTCCGACAATCAAGAAGCCAGCCGACCAGGAAGCAGGCAGGCGGGAACCAACAGCTGTCAGGAAGTGACTTTGTAACTCTGCACCCAGAACTAAATCTCTGCACTGCAAGTTCCCCTGGAGAGCAGGGGGATGTCCCACACCACCCCCAACCCATCCTGAAGATGGGCAACAGCCGCTGGACACTGATTCCACACCCGACTAAGGACGACAGGACTGCAGTGTGCACACCCACTTTGCCACACTGGCTGGGGGAGCTGGGTGTCAGCCACAGGGCTGAAGGGCTATGCATCTGTGCTGCCCACCTGCCAGCAGAAGACTCCAGAACACACTCTGCGGACCTGCCCCCTGGGTGCCTCCCAGAGCAGCTGTCTGGGCTAATAACGTCCTCACTTTAAGGGGTGCTATCAGGATAAATAGCCCAAATTTATCAAGACTTGACTCATCGTTAACTAGTTTATAATGTTAGCTGGAATTGATAAAATGATCACCATCATCGCCATCACTCACGCACAGAGTGGGCATCCGATGAATTTTTGAATGAAGGGGTAAACGGCTATGCTAACACTGCACAGGTTTTACAGGCTGAGCCAGTTATTGAGTCTGCATCTCCTTCTTCACTTAAAGATTACCGCTATTAATGTAACTAACATTCTTACTAAAAATAACATTTCCAAATTAAAAGGACATTGTGTGAGACATCCGGATCATCACATCTGAATCTCCATTCAGTCGGTTGCAACATGTCGTTTTGGTTAATGTATCTAAGGAAAACTCAGCCTCAGACATCGGTGTATAAGAGATGAATGTTTTAATAGATTTTTCAAATAATTGTGGGTATCTTGTTTGAAACCACATGGAAATTTGACAAGTTGTGGTTTCTTAATGGTTAGTTGCAAGGTGGAATTCCATGTCTGTGCCTTTTGTACTGTATTACATTAAAATCCACCAGTTTATCTTACTTTGAATGGATTTTTACCCATGCATGATTTTTAAACAGCTTTATTGAGATTTAATTCGCATACTACAAAATTCAGCCATTGAAGGTGTACAATTCAATGGTTTGGGCATATCCACAGATATGTGCAGTCATCACCTAGTCAGTTTCAGAACATTTTCATCACTTTAAACCATCTTAAACAGAAATTGTACCCTTTAGTTATCACTCCCTATCCTCCCCCTGCCCAAAGCCCTGAGCAAAACTCTTTCCTGTCTTGTTCTTGTTCAGTCGCTCAGTCATGTCCAACTCTGTGATCTCAAGGAGCAGCATGCCAGGCTTTCCTGTCCTTCTCTGTCTCCCGGAGTTTGTTCCCTGTTCTGGACATTTCTCATCAGTAAATCACACATGCCCTTTGTCTGGTTTCTTTCACAAGCATCATGTTTGCAAAGATCACACATGTTGTAGCATGTGTTGATGCCCCATTCCTTTTAAAGGTTGAACAGTCTTCCATTGTATGAGGATCCACATTCTGCTGTCCGCTTGTCTGCTCGTGAGCATTTAGGCTGTGTCCACCTCTGGGCGATTGTAAGCAAAGCTGCTATGAGCTTGCACGCCCACATTCCTGGATGGACTCTCACTTCTCAGTCTTAAGACCCCTGGTGGCTTCAACCTCCCAGTTGTGTGCTCAGCTGCTTCATCATGTCCAACTCTTTGCAACCCCATGAACTGTAATCTGCCAGGTTTCTTCTGTCCATGGGATTTTCTAGGCAAGCATACTGGAGCGGGTTGCCATTTCCTTCTCCAGACTCCTAGGTGGTATCTCTTTAATGCTCAATAGCTTTTGACAGCGTATTAAAAAGCAGAGACATCACTTTGCTGACAAAGGTCCATGTGGTCAAAGCTATGGTTTTTCCAGTCATCATGTACCAGTGTGAGTTGGCTCACAAAGAAGACGAAGCCCTGGGGAACCTATGCTTTCAAATTATGGTGCTGGAGAATAGTCTTGAGAGGCGCCTGGACGGTAAGGAGAGGAAATCAGATTATTCACTGGAGGGAATGAAGCTGAAGCGGAAGCTCCAATACTTTGGCCACGGGATGCAAAGATCAGACTCATTTGAAAAGACCCTGATGCTGGGAAATATTAGTGAACATGAATTTGAGTAAACTCTGGGAGATAGTGAAGGACAGGGAAGCCTGGCATGTTGCAGTCTATGGGGTCGCAAGGAGTTGAACATGACTTAGCGACTGAACAGCTTTTGATGTGGGAGCACTTGATTGATTGAGTCAGCATAGAACTTATAGTCCAAACCGGGACACCTTGAGAGTGAGACAGAGCAGTGTGAAGAGGTACTCCAGAACAATAGTCCTAGCCTGTCTAGGTCACCCTGTTTGCCGAGAGCCTCCCCTTTGGACACTCGTGTGTCCCTGGTTGGCAATCAAGTTCTTTTAATTAATTAACTAATTAATTAATTTGGCTGCGTTGAATCTTAGTAGAAGCACATGGGATCTTTTGCTGTGGCTTGCAGGCTTCTCTAGTTGTGATGCACAGGCTCTCGAGCACGAAGGCTCAGTAGTTGTAGCATGCAAGCTTAGTTGCCCTGTGGCATGTGGGATCTTAGTTCCCTGACCAGGGATTGAACCTCTGTCCCCTGGCTTGGAATGTGGAGTCTTAACCACTGGACCACCAGGGAAGCCTCAACAATCAACTTAGACATTATACAGATGAGGCTAGCTGCCCCTCTCCCAATTTTCAGGCAAGTTTTCATAAGCCGATGATGCCTCGATCGCAGAGAGCTTACTAACCTTCCCACATGGATGTTTGGGGCTTGGAACTTGACCCAAGGAATCTAAGGATGATGACAATCCAATCTCATCAGTCCCTTAATCCCAAATCTGGGTTCCAAAGTGATGTCTAGCCCGCATTTTCTGAAACTCACTAGGCTGAACAAGAAAACAACCCGAGAGAAGGGATCTCATTTGCCTGATGCAGCAATCATGGAATACAAGTTGGCTCAATGAGCATGTGAATCGAGGAATGGCTGACTCTAGGCTGCTGACTGCTCTGCCCGGAGAGAAGTTGACCCAGATCTGTTTGTCCTTGATTTCCTACCAAGTTGCTCAGAGGCACGGGCAGCTTCAGATCCCTCACAGCACTCTGCAGAACCCTGCCTGCATTAGGTCTCACTGTTCTGTTCAGACATGTATTACTTTCATCAGTATGGCTTTCCTACCGTGTGAGTCTCCAACTCTCCTCTGAGATCCAGACACCATTATTCCACAGCCACTCACAGGACCATTTGCTACTGTAGGAAGGAGGGCCAGGGATGTAGTTTGCAGGCTTCTAGCCCCTAAGAGCAGGAGAGAGCTTAGAAAGGAGGCGATGGTGCCGAGTACCAGACAACAGCCAGTCAATGACCTTCAGAAGGTTTCCAGTGGACAATTATGCATTTCTATCTTGTGTCCTGCTTATAGTCTGGATTCTTCTCTGAACTGTCTTATGAAGAAGGTGTGTTTTAACTGATCAAAGTTTACCTGGTACCTAGAATCATGCACAATAAATCTTTGATGCATGAAGGATAAATTAATAAGTAGCTGATACCTGTCCTCAGATGTATACCGGTTGCACTGACAGCAGCTCCTTCCTAATCATGGCAATGATTTATGAGCATCTAATGTTGCAGGAGCATCGCCCAGGTCATATGAGTTAAATCCCCCCGAGGTTTGCTCCTTCCGGTCTCATTTGCAAGATGTGAGAACCACGGTAAAGGAAATGACATAACGGTCTGAGATCTGGTAAGTGGTGAAGGCAGCACTTGACACTATCTGTCTGATGTCAAAAAAGGGGAACAAATGGAATCCATATCCTTCTGATTACTGTACACGTCCTTTTTTTGGATACAAATGTCACTGTTCATTATGAGGGTAGGGGCAGTTTCAGTGGTATCCAGGCTATTGCTTCAAAAAGATACCCTGGATTGCTGATGTGTTTGGGAAGCCTAAGTCCTCAAGCTCATCTGGGATGCTGTGGGCCTGATTCAGCTTTTAAACACCTGCTCCAGACACAGCAGACCAGGCTACCTTCTCTGGAGCCCTTTGCTGGCTCCTGCAACAGAGGAGAACTCTGGGCATCAGACATGCAACCCAGATGAGCCAGGAGTCACTGTATCCTGGGAGACATGTACCTCCTTACTCAGTGAAGCTTCCAGAAACTTCAGAACAAAGGAATGATGAATTCCTTAGCTTCAACTCTCCCATCCCCAAGGCAGGAAGAACTCAGCGAAAGAGGCGACATTGGTGAACCAGGTGTATATCAAGATGTTAAGGGGGAAAGGTGAAGCCGGTACAGGAGACGCAAGAGCCCCAGGTTTGATCTCTGGGTTGGAAAGATCCCCTGGAGAAGGGAATGGCAACCCACCTCAGTGTTCTTGCCTGAAAGTCCCATGGACAGAGGAGCCTGGTGGGTTATAGTCCACCCAGGGTCAGACATGACTGAGCAACCAAGCACAGCACACCGTGAAGACGTAAAACCCTGTGTTATGTTTCTATTTAGACTCTTGATTCTGGATTGATCTCAGTCATTCTTTTTTGTTTTAACTTTTAGTGACAGTTGATAAAATTCTACCCTAGGAAATTTAGAAACTTAAAACAGTGAAGGCCTACAACTGAATAACTACCACCCTTACAGTAAGCAATGGCATGCTCTCAGTGAGGATTACATTTGGCCAAAAGCTACAGAAAACTGGGACCAAATGAAGCTTGAGCTAATGCGAGATCTATTTCCCTTGCCAAACAGGAAGTCGGTGGGCAGGTAATTTGGGATGCATGTGGCTGTCCACCACGCCGCCGTGGCCCAGACTCCTTCTGTCCCTTTACTCTGACGTTTTGACATGCAGCTTCCACTCTCATAGCTGTCACCTCATGGTCACAACACGGCTGCTCCATCTCCTGCATCCTATCTGCTTTCCAGGCAAAAATGAGGACAAGAAAGAAGGCAGAAACAGGTGCTGAAAAGTCAGCCCCCTTCTAAAAAAATTCACCAGGTATCCCATCAAGCAATTTCTTCTTATATTTCATTGGCCAGAACTGCATCACAAGCCACCCTCAGTAAAAAGGAGGTGGGGAATACGTGAACTTTCAGCCAAGCACATTTATCACTCCTCCCCACCTCCCAACAAAGTTCTGTTAGTAAGACAGACAGGGGCAGTAGATACGGGGTGGTCATCTGGCAGTGTGTAAATGCAGCCACATTCCCTAGAGGTCCAAACAAAGGTGAACCCTTCATACAAGCACAGTTCTAAAGATGGGATTAGGGCCAGAGTTGATTATGCAGGGGACCAGCTCTACTGTGCATCAGAAAATCATGATCCCGGGTAGTGATTGGTAGAACTTGAGTACTGAACTGCTTTGAACACAGGTTCCCTTCCAGGGTTTCGGCTTTTTAACATACTCAAAAAAAAAAAAAAAAAAAAAGAATAAAACCCATAGGACCAACTAAAAAAAAAAAGAAAGAAAGAGGGTGGTGAAATGGGTCTCCATCAAGAGTCCTTCGTGTGTTGTACTAGAGAGAGCTTCAGCATTGGACATCCCAGACTGGATCACTGAGTCATCCCTCCCCTGCAGGGGGATCCTGGACAATCAGCTTTGAAGTTCTGAGGCATATGCATGTGATCAGGCCTGGCATTCAGTCAGCATGGTTGGGAGTAGCCACTCCAGATATTACAGAATTGAAGCACCTTCCTACGAGCTGCAAACAGCCCCTCTACTGCCCAGCACCCCCGACCGCCACCTCTGGTCCTCTCCCGGAAGCCCTGCATGACCCCGTGGCTGTGGACAACCTTCATCCCAGTGCCCAAGTTGCACGGTATGAAATGCTTTCAATATAAGCCCGTGTATGATAGTATCACCAACCTCTCCGGGTTGCGGCGGCACTTAAATGAGGTCAGAAATGTAAAATTCTTCATGGTGAAGAATTTAAAATTCTTCATTCATCTTCCACGCAGGGGTGACTTTCAGGCTACGCTGGGCATTTGCTCTGCACTGGCGCATTCAGGAAACGACAAGTCTTCCTCCCTCCTTGGCATGTTCTGGAAACCTCTTCAAGCCGAAGATAACAGCTCTGACAAGGCACTGTTAGAGGAAGTGGCTTTTCTGCTCAATTACTTTCTGGATTGGCTGAGAGCAGCCCAGATGAGCTGCTGCTGGGGGAAGGCAGGGTCCAGTAATTATTGACTGAGAAAGGAGGCCACGGAGGTATCTTAGAAATGATGGTGATGACAGTGGTGTCCATGGTGATGATGGTGATGGTGATGATAATGATGATGGGGATGGTGATGATGAAAAAGATGGTGATGGAGACGATGGTGACGGTTGCTTTCGACTAATCCAAGCTCTCTCTTCTAGATAGACATACAGGCCCTAAAGATGCATTATCTGACCATTTGTATAGTTAGGGATAAAGCCAATCAGCCCCACTACCCAATCATTAGCGACAACTGTCTGCCTCTGAGTTTCCAGCGTTAACCAGGTGCCTGACTCTTGGGTAGGGGATAATGTTTAGATGAATTCTTGCAGCCTTGAGGTTCAAAAATCCATCTAGAGTTCAGAGATAGAAAAAAAGCATGTGAGCACAACATGCTTGCCAGAAAACATGCTACCTTCCTTTGAACAAATGCTGGCATTGTCAAATTTAGGGGCTCTGTAAAAATAAAATATTAAACCTTCTGGAATTGTTGGCACCTATCAACTCTGAATATTCATTGGAAGGACTGTTGCTAAAGCTCCAATCTTTTGACCACCTGATGCAAAGAGCTGGCTCATTGGGAAAGACCCTCATGCTAGAAAAGATTGAGGGCAGGAGGAGAAGGGGAGGACAGAGGATGAGATGGTTGGATGGCATCACTGACTCAATGGGCATGAGTTTGAGCAAACTCTGGGAGATGGTGAAGAACAGGGAGGTCTGTCCATGGTGTCGCAAAGAGTCGGACACAACTTGGCAACTGAACGACAACAACAATGACTCATAAGTAGAGGTGTCACCTGCCTTTCTCTGGGGGAGGTTTCCATTTCCTCAGCCCGCTGATGCCAGCCTGGCTGTGCCACCTCCTGAGGGTAGCCTTAAGGGCCACAGTGAGGTTCTGCCATGACCCTGCGCTTCATGATGGGGTGTGCAGCTGACAGCAGCTCCTTCAGGCTGGTCCCGAGTGAAGACAACATGCATGAGGACTGATGGGGCAACATGGTGGTTTTAAGCCTGAGCGGGAAATCACCCTGTATCAGGTTTGGTCACCAAGCTCTGCAGGTTGTCTGTTGATGCAACAGTTTCTGGTCTGGGCTGAACGATGTTGTTGATGAATTGATTTGGAAGAGACAACAATAGCTCAGAATCCAGGGCATCCAATTCGGCCCTTCCTGCTTCGAGCCAGGGGTCCCTGGACCTGCCAGGAGCAGCGACCCCTCCAGGGTCAGCCTTCAGCCCCTGTGCACCCACCCCTGATGGAGGAGCTTGTCCCCCGGGAGCCTCAGTCACTGGTATTTTTTCCTGCACATCCTCAGGGCTCAGTCAACACAATGAGGGCATCCTCAGTCTCTCCCCTCTCCTCCTAGAAGGAGTGGGACTTCTGGGGCTAGCAAGTGATGTCCCCCGGTCCCTTACTGTATCATTGAGTGTAACCAAGGAGCCCCTGACCTGCCCCCAACCCCGTTGATTTTCCTTAATACCCAGTTCACCCATCTAAAGCCCCATCCTGAGAACTCTGTGAAGTTGGGTGGCCCTTCTTGCCACCATGGTCCCCATCTACCCAGGGCCCAGAATCTTCTGGAATGTGAGGCAGGAAGGAATTTTCCTCGCATCTCTTCTGGAATTAGTCACCGTGTCCCAATTCTTCCTCCTGGTTTCTCTGGCCACTGTTGTCTCCCCCAGCCCTCACACCCCCACAGCAGAGGTCTCCCAACTCCCCTCGACGCAGGCACAACTACAGAAACTTTGCAACACGGGACAAAAGCCTCAGACTTTGCTTCATTTAAAAATTAAAAAAAAATTGCTCATGTATTTTTGGCTGTGTGCATAGGCTTTCTCTATTGTGGAGAGCAGGGGCTACCTTCCTAGTGGTACAAGGGCTTCTCACTGAGGTGGCTTCTCCTGTGATGGAGCACAGGTGCCAGGGTGCCTGGGCTTCAGTAGTTGCAACATGCTGGCTCAGGAGCTGCGGCCCATGGGCTCAGTGATCGTGGTGCATGGGTTTAGTTGCTCCATGACACGTGGAATCTTCCTGGACCTCCGGCATTGGCAGGCAGAATCTTATCCAGTGCACCACCACGGAAGGCCAAAACCCTCAGATTTCAGACTCAGTCACAGGAGAATGTGTAAGGATTCAGCTGGGTAGCCCCATCCCCAGGCACCTCATTGCCTGGCTTCCCACCCATGTCTGTCCACCCTAGACCCTCTCCTCTCCGGCTTCATGCCCCAAACCTCCAGACCCTGTAATGCCAAAGGACTGCTAATCGAATGGTCACTTCATATTGCAACGGGAATGGACCCTCCTGGTCTTCATCCTTGCCCATTTAAATAGAACAGGAAAGCTGGTCATCACAGAGACTTTCTAAAAGGCTTGAAGTGAGGGTTTTCTTTTTCCCAGATCAAATTCTCAGGCAGCCCTCATGGGAGTCCACTGCTTGATCAGAGGAAGCGGAGGGACCATATTTTTCTCTCTCTGATACACATGCGTATTTGACGGGTAGTAGAGACCCAGCATCTCCTTTGGCCAGGCCTAGGTTGCTGGACAGTGGCCCTCTGAATCATTTGATCAGAGGGAGTCTGTTTCCCTCCCAGGCTCTGACCTGCCCACAGCTGGAGTGGGGGGTAGAACTCCAAAGTCAGGGGCACTTATCCTCCCCCACTCAGGAGGAAAAGTGACTTGGACTTCCTTTCCCAACCTTCTGACCCCTTGAAAGTTTTAATGAGCGGAGGAAGCTGGAAAGGCAGGGGGGCAGGGGTAGAGAAGACTGTGTGAACACTTTAAAGAGACATAATAATTTCAATCAGTATTTCCCATCCATTTAAAATCACAAACGTAGCCACTTAATCAAATGTCATGCTTAAGACACATTTACCTCCTTGGGAGAAAAATGAACAATGGCAGCTCAATTTGGCTTTGGATGGGTTTTAAAAATAGTCAGGTCTGTGAAGGCCATTAGGTAAATGGTCTAAGAGCTTCAAAGAGGGCCTCCCGCTGGGGGTCGGCCAGCTTCTTTGTTGGGAAAATAGTGCAGGGCAGAGAGGGCTTCCAGAGGCTGGGGCCAGTCTTGGATTCCAGGTCCCTGGGCGCAGGCTTCTCCTGGGCAGCGGGCAGGGGGGGAACTTGATGATCTTTCAACAATGGGTACATTTGAAAAGTGCCCTTTTGCATTTGTTGAAGCTTGTAGGCGTGTGTCTGTGCCTGTGTGTGTGTGTGCACGCTGGTGTTCTGGGTGGGAGATGACTTACACCATCCCCTCCAAACTCCCAGGAGAGGAGAAAAATGGACTGGTCAGAAATATGAGATGCCATCCAAGCACAAGAAACCAGTTACATTAACAGTGAAATATGTCATTGCTCTTAGTGTTAGTCGCTCAGTCATGTTCAATTCTTTGCGACCCCATGGACTGTAGCCCACTAGGCTCCTTCTGTCCATGGAATTCCCCAGGCAAGAATACTGGAAAGGGAAACCATTCATTTCTCCAGGGGGTCTTCCTGACCCAGGGATTGAACCAGGGGGTCCTGCAATGCACGCAGAGATTCTTTACCATCTGAGCCACCAGGGAAGCCCAATATGTCATGATTTTATTCTTTTTCAGCACATACAAATGGCCATGTTGGGACTTCCCTGGTGTTCCAGTGCTTAGGACTTCACTTTCTACTGCAGGGGGTGTGGGTTCGATCCCTGGTCAGGGAGCGAAGATCCCAAATGCCTTGCAGCCAGAAAAAAAAAAAAAAAACCAGAAGCAATGTTGAAACAAATTCAATAAAGACTTAAAAAAATGGTCCACATAAAAAAAGGCTTTTAAGAATGACAATATTTGCATCAAGAGAAAAAAATAAAAACAAAATAAGAGTTGTTCTCTTTGGAGAATTTGCAGCTGAGTGGTCAGTGCCCCAGGGAACCAGAAACTGGTAGGTCTTTGTCCTAAATCTGACTTTCCAGCCCGGGTGAGGGCAACCTCCCTCCCTCAGGTGTGGAAGGTGCCCCGCCAAGTCTTGGTGGTTCCCTGCTGGGTAACTTCCCCTCCTGACTGTCCCTGCCCCCAGCTCTTTCCAGAAAACACTTCCATTTGCTGTCTTCTCAGCCCTGAGGTTCCTACCTGAGGTCTGGGGATCCCCTGGGTATGTGGGTAGAATGCAAGGGGTCTTTATACTTGGATGGTGAGAAAAATCACTTAAGTCCAGCAGAGCAAGGCGGTGTGACATACCTGAGACCATCAAGCAGAAACTGCAGACATTTCTCTTGCATCACCACGACTGTGGATGGCTCAAAATATTACTGCTACATGTCCGGACACAGCCAAATCATGGCACACTTTGAATCTGGCAATTCATCCTCAGTGTAATAAGAAGAACATACACTGCTATATGAAAAATGCATTTTAATATCTTGGTGTGTTTCAGTACACTTGGTTCCCTAACAATCCTGTGCATTTTAGCTTCTATGCACTTAAAAACGTTCTGAGACGAGGGTTTGCTTAAGGGTGCTGAAGGGGTCCTTGGAGCAGAACTGGTCGGGAGACCCCCAGGCTCACCTGGTCGAGCAACCTCATTCATCAAGGATTATTCTGGCTCCTGAAGGGCCTCCCTGGTGCAGCACTCCCACTTTATCCCACTAGGTGGCAGCAGTGAAGTCACCGCTTCTCTCCAGGCCTCAGGGGCCCAGTCCATAGTTCCAGGACCTCCCTTTGGGATCTGTCCACCCCCTTAAACGCTCAAGCAGAGAGAGGACTCCAGGGGAAGACCCGCCAGGGGTGGTCAGGTAGGTGAAATGCTGATTCAGCCTGCCGCTTCTTCGGACAATAATAGTGAAACAGTGTGAGGCAACCTCATTTAACCCCCACAGAAATCTCTGTGGAAGGGAATATGGAACCCATTTCACAGATGCGAAAACTGAGGACCCAAAGAGGTTGATAATGTGCCCAGGATCCCACAGCGAGTAGACAGTGGCACCTGGGCTACCTGCATCAAAGACTTGGGGTTATCTGGCCACCACACCACCCTGTCCCCTGCCCTCTCCTCTAGGACCTTCTCAGGGAGGCAAGTCACCCCCTTCTGTCCTCCTGCCTGGGCAGAGAAGACCCTTATGACTTTCAAAGTCCTGGAGGCTCAGGGATGAAGTTGCCTGCCTGGGAGTCCACAGTTCCAGGGACAAGCACCGGGCCTGGCTCCACCCCACAACCATCTGCCCCCTCCCAGGGAGGCCTCTCTTGATAGAGGGGGTCTCTCCCGCGGGGCTGGGGTTACAGAGCTTCACTGGGAGAGGCACCTGCATAGACCACTGGTGCCTGCCCCTCCCTGGACCCCCGCATCCACACTTGCCACACAGGAGCTTCACTAGCTGATTTATAAGGCCTGGTTTGTGCACCTCGGGCCGCTGAGAGTTGGAAGCAGGGCTTTGTCGCGGCTGCTCACGCTCACGGAGTCGGCCTTCAATGCGGAGTTTCCCCCGAGTCTCTTCCAGGTGTGAGGGACCCCGCCGCGGGCCCTTTCGCCTTTAGTCAAGGCCTTGCAAGGACAACCTAACCAGGTAGGCACGGGAACTCCAGGAACCGACAGTCCGGGACGCCGGGGTCCTGGAACTCTCCGGGGTCCTCCTTCTTCAGGGCTGGCCGAGCAGCAGCTGCAGTCGGGCGATCAGGCGCAGCCGGACGCCCAGTCCGGGGGGCGGTTGAGGTTTTGGGGTTCGGGACGGGACGGGACCGGTGTGGGGACAGAAGATGGTGGAGCTCTGACCAGGGACGCAGAGACTTCTCTCACCGGAGCCGAGACAGGGGTCCAGGCCGCGGGGAGAGACGAGTGCCTAGTAGCGGACCCTCCCACCTTCCTGACTCCAGCGGCCGCTTCAGCGCACCTCTCTGCCTGGAGGAAACTTTTCTCCCAGTCTCCGCCCCAGGCGCCCCCAGAGTACTTCCTCGGGAACGTCCCCTCCCCCAAACCAGCTCTCCCGGGGCACTGGGCGCACCGGTAACCGGGTCAGAACCTCGAACCGCTTCGCGTGCCATCCGGTTACCGTGGCAACACCATCCGGCGGCGCCCGGCGGTCCAATCCGAGCCCGCGGCGTCTCTCGAGCTTTTCCCAAGGTGGGGACCGGGACGAGGCCAGAGCTGGGGAAGGGGCGGCCGGGGCCCCGCCTGCAGTGTCTCCGGGGCCGGCACAGCCCCGCTCGGAGAGGTGGGCCACCGCGAGGCGGGGCGGGCGGCAACCGGCAGCCTGGGCCGGGCAGGGGGCTCGGGCTTCAGTTCGAGGGGCGGGGGAGCGGGTGACGTGAGCCGGGCCGGGCGGGCGGAGTTGGGGCCCGCTCGGGGAGGCGGGGGCGAGCGCGCGGAGAGGCAGACGCGCGGAAGGAGGCGGCCGAGCGGCGCTGGCGGCTCTGCGGCGGGCGCGGTGGGCGCGGGCGGCGGGGCTCCGGGATCCCCGCGCGCCTCCTCGGCGCGGCGCCGCCGCCGCGCGTCCCCACGCCCCGCGCTCCACGGCGCCCTCGCCCCGCGTACCTCCCCCGCCCGCCTCCTGCCGGCCTCCGGCGCCGCGTCCGTCTGCGGAGCGAGCGCTCAGACGGAGCCCCCGGCCAACTTGAGCGGCGCCGAGCGGCGGCTGGAGTCCCCGGCAGAGCCCCCCAGGTCGGTGGCACGCGCAGGGGAGACGCGTCCGCCAGCGTCGCCGCCGCCCGCACCCCCGGACCTCGCCGCCCCCTCGGCGCGGGGCTCTGGCCGGATCGAGAACCGCGCGGCGAGACACGCACTGTGCGCGGCGGCGCCGCCCGCCTCCCTCTTCGCGGCTCCGGAGGACGAAGCCGCCGCTCCCCGATCCTCGCCGCGCGGCCGCGGCGCCGGAGTGCGCCCCTCCCGGGCCGGCAGCCGGCTCCCTCACCTCACCGCTGCCTTCTCCGGGTCGCTCCCGGAGGGGGTCGCGAGCCCTGCACCCGGGCTCAAGGATGTGCGCCCCCGCGGGCCGCCCCGCCTGAACCATGCGCCCCAACGGCGGCGGCGCGCCGGCCGGCATGGAGCCCCGCGCGGCCGCGCTCTGACTCGCTCTGCGCCCCGCGGCCGGCGGGCGGCGGGCGGCGGGCAGCGGGCGGCGGCGGACCGAGAGCCGGAGACCGGCGCCGCGGGACGGAAGCGAGCGGGCGCGGGCGCCGCGCAGATGGCCGGGGCGAGCGAGATCTGAGGCTCTGCTCCCCGAAACGTGACCATGTGGATTCAACAGCTTTTAGGACTCAGGTGAGCGACCCGGCCAGCGCCGGGGTGCGTGTGGGCGCGCGGGTGCGTGGGTACCGAGCTGGGCTGAAGCGGCGCTTTCCTCTGTGTTGCGAATAAAGCGAACCCCTCTCTGCTCCTGCGAGAGGCCAGCCGGTGTCCCGGGATCCGGGTCGGGGCGCCGCTCCGGAGCTTGGAGCCCCGGAACCGGCTGTCCCGGGTTCCGCGTGTCCGGGTCGGGGCGCCCGCCCCATTTCTCCCGGTTCTGGGGCCGGCCGGGCGCGCCCGCGGCTCCCGGCGCCAGCAGCGCAGTGTCCTGGCCGGCCGCCCCGGCGCGCCGCCTCTTCGGGGCCCAGGGTAGGCGCGGGCCGCTGGGCGCGGCGGGCTGTGAACCCAGGGCGGGGGCCGGGGCTGCAGGGAAAGCCAGGGGCTCCAGGTCTGGCGAGAGCTCGGCCGGCGGAGTTAGAAGAAACCGAATCCTGATAGCCACGCCGCCCCTCTTTTCCCCTTCCTCGGGGCCCCGGGGCTGAGCAGGGGCCTCCTGGGCTCCCAGCTGCCGATCCAGATGTTTGCCGGTGACCTCCGGGCCCGACGGGCGCGCACAGCTGGCGGGCAGCTGGGGCGGGAGACGTTGAGGCTCTGGGGGAGCGCGGGAGGGCACCCTTTCTCCCCTACGGGCAAACACCCTCCAGGAACGCCCCGGGGTTTGCCTTTGTCCCGGACTCCAGGGCCGGTTGAAACCGGGAGTTCGAGCTCGATGCCCCCAGCAGGGGTACCCAAGAAGACCCTTTGGTGCAAACTTTGCTCGCCTGCCACGGCTCTCGGGTTTCAGCCCTGCTAGGAGCCAGTCGGACACACTTGGCCCCTTGGCTGGGCAGACGGCCTCCGATCCGTCGCCCTCCCGCCGAGGTCTCGGCGGAGCTGTTGCGTGTGGGTCCCAGGTTGCATCGGAGAACTGGAAGGACGCAGGCGGAGACTGCGAAAGCCAGCGTGCGGTTCTCGAGTTTGTCCACTGGGATGCACTGCACTCCCGCTTTGGGGAGAAAGGGGCCCGGTCGTCGCCGGAGCCTGTGCCTGAGCCTTCCCCACCACCAGCCGATAAAAGCTGGGGGAAGCGAGCTGAGGGGGGAATCGAGTGCGCGTCCTGATTTTGAGAAACTGGGAGAGGATGCAGCCTGCAAGGCGTCTCCTAGCTACCCTTGATTTATGAGACGATTCCCCAGTCCCGGGGCAAAGCCTGTTGGAAATAGCTAGTGAGAATTGTCCAGTGTTATCCTTGGCCTTTTTCTTGAAAGCGGCGTTCCTTGTCTGGGTGGCCGGGTCGCGTTCGGCGGCCTGGGCTTTAATAGGTTAATACTGAAGCGGGTTGCGCTGGATATTGGCTCAGCCTGAATCGATGTCCTGTACTCAGATTAGATAAGGTTGAGGCTCAGCCGCTCTGGGACACAGACTCAATGGAGCGTCAGGGCAGCTCTGCCCGAGTGACCCCTTCCAGGTGCCCTCGCCTCTGCCTGCCGGGTTTCAGCCAGACTCCAGAGCCTTCCGAAAGACAAAGGGGTTCCCCCTCTTTGGGAGAGAGTGCTCCTTCAGCTCCCAGACACCTCCCCAGCTGCTGTCTGGCACTGCCTTCCTGATTGACTGACGGCAAGTTATTTGAACCGACATCTTTCTTTATTACTAACTTGCTAGATTGAAAGATTAGTATATTTTGATAAAGAGAAAAGTGAATAAATATTACGGGAAAAAAGAATCTCTCTGGTGGTTCAGAATTCACTAAAACAGTTCATCTAACGTATCCCTGAGTGAGGTCTACTTGGGCTTTTGCTTTAGGAAATAGTTCTGTTGCTGATTTTGAAGTTTGACCTTTTGTTTCTTTCCCTTCAGTTTTAGCACAAGAGATTTTCTGTAAATGTGCCTCTGAGGACGGGCTGTCACCTTTCGGGGAGGCTGGCAGGAGAGAGCTCTGTCGTGTCTGAGAGCCATCCCCTGGCCGGCTGGCCAGGAGAAGGGGCTGTGCTTGGAAGGTCTGTGTTTCTGCATCTCGCCAGGCACAGCGAAACAGTCACTAAAAGCCAGGAATGGCTTGCCTGGGACCTGCTAATACGTTTTTCCTTGAAGGCAGCCCATTTCCTCTGCTCCTGAGCCCTTCCATGGCCCCCCCAGGTGAGCACCGGGCATTGTGCTGCCCGGCTTCCAGCCTGGTTAGGTCAGGCAAGCATAAGACATGGGGCCCAGGTGACAGGAGATGGCTCTGGGCGCGACCTGAGTGAAGACTCTCAGCTCTGGCTTGCGAGACAAAGTCTGGGCTAGGATTTCTGCTTCTGCATTGGAAAGGAGCTGTGCGCGGTGCCTTTTCTTCCGAGGAGGAGGAGGAGGAACAGATTGAGTGTTTTGGAGCTGTTTTTATGCCTTTTTGGTGGTGGTTGTAGCAGAGCTCCAAAGATACCTTCCATCCGTGCAGATAAAGGTATCTTTTGAAGGTGGCCTCAGAGCCCTGCCAGCTGCGTCCGAGCTCGATCTGGGAGCAGCTTGAAGGGGATGCTTACTCAGCAGGCGGCACAGATTTTAGAGTTCGGCCGCCTGCTTGTGAGTGGCCTCTGAGGCCACAGCCCTCCACGTAGCAGCTTTCTCAGGGCTCGGAGCCTGCCAAGCACTTGCCAGGTGTCCTCAGGGGCACAGTGGCTAGCCAGCAGCAGGCTCCTTGCAGGCCTGGTTCCTGTCCTTCTGTCTGTTCTTCCAGCCTAATGTTCTGTTGGCCCTTCTGTTCCGGAGGCCCCGGGTGTGCCTGCGGTGGGGGAGGGTCTGTAGCAATTTAAGATGACTCTTCTTTCATGGGGGTTCACACAGGTCCCCACCGGCCACACGGTACCATGCTTGGGCCTCTGTGCACAGTCCCAGTGGTTTGGTTGTCCCCATCGCTGCCTGTAAAGTCCTCCAGCAGCTGGGGCCCTGCAGCTGGGCTCTAGAGGACCAGGTCAGAGGCTCTGTCCACAGACGTCATCCTCCTGGTCAGTCTTGGTTCTCACTCACTTCCAGCTGCTGGCACCAAATTGATTACCACTGGAGCCCCTCAAGTGTCAGTGGCCGTGATACTCATCCAGGACAATATTGCTGGAATAAATCATCATTTCAGGAGACAGTTCACATCTTTTCTGCCACGTGGGTGCATCTCCCCTCACCACTCAAAGCTCCCCCACCCCCCAGGGAACACACTGTCCACGAAGAGGAGGGGGCAGTAGGCTCCTCCCAGCCTGTTGATTGATTTATTCTTTGGTTGATTTATTCTAATCACCTGCTTCTTTTTCTTCTGTGCATCAAAGAGGCCAGTAAGTGGGGAGCAGGGCACAAGCTGAGACAGCTCCTCGCCTCCCTGAGATGTCTGTCTCCCAGTCCCTGGAGAAAGAGCTGCCTTCTTCCCCATGCATCCTGCATCCTCCTAGCCGGGTCGCTCAGAGGGAACAGCGGCATCCCACCCGCCTTGTGGTCCCCAGCCCCAACTCGGACACCATCAAGGTGTTTGGCAGGTGTGGGCTTCTTGAGTTCTTTGCCCCTCAGACATTGTGTGGGGAGATCACAGGGTGCACAGAGCATGTGGGGCAAAGCTGCACCCTGCGTTGTGATGAAGTGGGTGGACACCAAGCCCCAACCCGGCCGACCACTGCCCAGCCTCCCGGAGGCCTGGGCTCCTGTCTGGGGTTACGTAAGAGTCATCTGCTTTCCAAACGTAGTTGCCAAGTTTTCTTCAAAGGGCTACAACTCAGTAGAGACCAAATTGATGTAGAGATTAGCTTGGAAAGCCAAATATATCCTTGATCTAGATTTTCACGTTTGAAGTCTGGCTCGAGAGGGTTTCTCCTGCCTGATGCCAGTCAGCCAGGAGGGGGAGGCAGGAGGAGGACTCACTGGGGCTACAGTAAACAGACCCTGTGGCCCCAGACTCCACTCTCTCTCAAGACCCCCTTCCAGGAATTCAGAGGAGCTGGTTCGTCAGGAGGCCATCCAGCGGGGAGTGGTGGTTACGTAACTCAGATTAACTCAGTTCATAGAAAGTCAGAGGCTGCAGTGTTCCCATGTTGGAGCTCTGGGAGCCCTTGGGTCCTGGCTCCCCCGGTGGCCATTCATATAGAGCCTGGGTTGTTTCTGGCTGCTTGGAGGAGGCTGCTCTGGCCCCTTGTTGGGAACAGCACTCTCTACCAGCAATGAGCCAGGCACAGTAGGGTACTTCTTCAGGGCCTCTTCCAAAGCCCCTTCCAGAAGAGCATGCAGGATCCATCCCCTACTGCTGGTGGTGGTGGGTGGGGGTAGTGAGCTGGATTGTCTCCTAGCAACCTCTGGACCAGCAGAGTTAATTGGGATGTCCCAGCAGGTGCAGGGAAGTAGCCAGGCGATAAGTGATGTTTCTCTGAGGGTGCTAAGAGGCTAGAAGCCCCCCGTTCATCTATGGGCATCTTCGTAGTAGATAAATACCTCCAGCATGATCCAAAGAGAGCTCGGGTGGAGGACAGTGGGAATGGTGGTGTCCGTTTTGCCCTCGTTGGTCCTGACCCACTGACCTGGGCACCATCAGAGTGTCATGTGCTGGCAAAGAACAGGGTCCTGCTGCTGTACCATGGGAGACTAGGCGATCAGGGGGTCAGGGGTGGGAATCAGGGGGCGGGGGAATCAGGGGGCTGGTGGAGGGTTGGGGGGCTAGGCTGGAGGGACTGGGGATTGTATTTGCGTCTCCATCCCATACGTGCACTCTGAAATAAGCTATTACCTTTATTTCTCCCCTCCCGCCAAGACAAGGTGGGTGGCAGCCGTGCTGGGTGCATCTGTGCGTCAGCCTTCTGCACACGCCGCTCACGCGCTGGTTCTGTCCACTCACCAGGGTTTTGGTCATTTGGTGCATGGTCTCTTGGGTGGTCAGCCAGCAGAGCCCACTGCCTCTGCCCTCTTGCCGTTTTCAGCCCAAATGGGCAGGGGCCTGGACTCTGTGTCTGCTGAGACCTCCTGCCTGACTCCCCAGCAAGTCAGTGCTTGGGCCCTGTGTGTGACCTCAGGGGTTTCAGCTGGCACTGGAGACTCGGGTATACTGGTGCACCTGCGCTCAGGCTTCCTGGTTGATGCTGGAGAGGAGCCCTGGTCTCTGGACTGTGAGTGATGAGGGCAAGGGCCGTCTCATCCTTCAGCACCTCTAGAGAAGAGTGCTGCTGCTGCGCAGATGCTCAGGAGCTCTCTGCAAATGAGTAAACGTAACCACTTGGCACAGTGCCCATGCTTTTTCTAAGTGTTGCCCTTGTAGTCACTTGGTCTTGACGCTAAGCTAAGATCCAGGAAAGGAATGCACAGCCAGAGCCAGGTTTAGGTTGAGACTCTTTCTGCCCCCCCACAGACAGAGACCTTCTTCAACCCTACTTACTGGTGCTCACAATTCCACCATTAGAGATTCATTCCTTTGGCTTGAAACTTCATCACAATTGGAATGCAGGCATGTGCAGGAAAAACTGTCTGAGCTACTGATCTGATAATAACTGAAAGCACTCAGTGGGATAGTTTTGAGTTACTATCAGTTCAGTAGGAGTGAGAGCATCCAATTTTTAACTTTCTGAGAGGAAAGGTGAGTGTAGAAGAAAAGAGAACATGAAGGCAGGTGGCACAGGTCTGGCAGTGGGGGCTAAGGTACCACCAAGGGAGGCCTGAGAGGCTGGGGCAGAAGTTGAGGGCAAAAGGCAAGCTCACTGGCCTTCCATGGGCTGAGGTCTCCCCTCCCCTGGACTGTCTTGGGGAATAGGGACAGTTAATGTGCCTACTAGGGATTAGTGGAAGACAGGGCCAATGCATCTGAAAGAATATTCTGGTCAGTATAGGAGTGCAGGTGGGCAGCTGGAAGATATTGAGGAATGTTAGTAACACATAGGCACCTTAAGCCATGTCTGTTCCTGTCTTAAATGTGAGCTGTGGAATTTGTACTGTATTTGGATAAAATATGCACGCTTTTTTTAAAAATTGAGGTATAATTTTCATAAACATTATATTAATTTCAGGTGTACAACATAATGATTCCATACTTGGATACCTGTGAAATGAGCAACACAGGAAATCTAGTTAAGATTTGTCACCATACATAGTTACAGAATTTTTTTCTTATGGTAAGAACTTTGGGGGGGGGATAAATTAAGAGGTTGGGATTAACATATATGCACAACTATATAGAAAATAGATAATCAACAAGGCCCTGCTGTATAGCACAGGGAACTATACTCAGTGTTTTGTATTAACCTGTAAGGGAAAAGAATCTGAAGAAGGATATAAACAGATAGATAGTTGTTTAGATAAAAACTCAGTCATGTCCGACTCTTTTGTGACCCTGTAGACTGCAGTCTGCCAGGCTCCTCTGTTCATGGGATTTCCCAGACAAGCATACTGGAGTAGGTTGCTGTTTCCCTTCTCCAGGGGATCTACCTGACCCTGGGATCTCACCCATTTAGGCTGCATTAGTAGATGGATTCTTTACCACAGAGGTATTGGGGAAGCTTCATAGATGGAGCTTTATACATATATATCTTTGCTGTTTACCTGAAACTAACAAGACAGGGTAAATCCACTATAATTCAACTTTAAAAAGAAATTAAAAAAAAAAAAAACAAAAAAGAACCTTTAATATCTATTCTCTCAACAACTTTTAAATATGTGATTCAGAGAATAGGCTGGCGGTTGCCAGAGATGGGGGGTGAGGGGTGGGGAGTGGGTGAAAGGGTGGACGGCTCAAAAGGTGCAAATTCCAAGAATGAAATAAGTCCCGGGGGTGTCATGTGCAGCTTGACACTGTAGTTCAGGAGAGATATCTGCTGTAAATGTCTGTACAGCACAGAAAGATGTCCTGATCCCTGTCTCCACTTATCTCTCTCATTGGGCTTGCTCAGCTCCTGAGTGCCTGGGCATGTCCCACTCTGAGCAGATGCCGAGCAGACCCAGAAATGAGTGGATTTCTCCTCTTCGAGACTCCTCACTCCAATAACGGGGGCAGGCAAATGAGGGTAAAACACCCTTATTGGGGTGAAGAGGAGCACTGTCCAATAGAAATATAACACGGGCTACATTGGTATTTTGAAATTTTTCAGTAACCACATTAAAAGAAAAATGTAACAGGTGAAATCAGCTTGAATGATATATTTAATTTTTCAGTATATGCAAAATAGCATTTCCACGTGTCATCCGTCTAAAATAAGATTAATGAGGATTCCTGTTACATTCTTACCCTGCTCTGAGGCTTGGAGATCAGGAGTGCAGTCTGCTTTCATCTCTCCCTCTGGACTTGCTGCATTTGGGGGCTCATATTGGACACTTCCGTATGGAAACTCAGAAGTGAGAAAAGCAAGTGTTTGGAGACTGCCACCTCCCCAACCAGTGGGTCATGTTGGCACCGTTGCTCCATTAGTAAGAGCTCCGAGGAGGGCCAGTCTGGCCAGCAGCCCTCCTGATTCAACAGCGGGCATTTGCTGATGCCAGCTCTATGCCGGGTCGGCGCCAGGGCCAGAGGCAGAAGGATGAGCTGGGGTGGGGGCATTGGCTGCTGCCATTAGGGGTCCTCAGCTTGGAGAGGGGGATGGGCTGTGCTAGCATGTCCTGTCCTCCATACCTACCATACCATCAGGGGCCCCCCACCAAGGGCCCCCCAAGCTGTAATAAAACATTTTTGGGGCCCTGAAGAAGGGATGGCAGAGCTGTTCCTTTGTAACAGAGGTGTCAGAGGCCAGGGTCAGCTGATGCAGAGGGAAAAAACCAATGAAAGAGCCTAGTGAACACAGAAGCTGTGTTGCCCACCAGAAAGGAGCGCTGACCCCCAGGATGAACAACCACAATCAGAACCTGGCTTCTGACAAATGCTCAGAGAGACAATAGACCCCAAGGGGCTGGTGGGCAGCTGATCAAAGCTGCACAGGTACAAGGGGGCTCTTCAGCAGATTTGGGGGCAGTGTCCTTGCAGTGACCAGCTCACCCTGTGCCTTCAGGAAACACTGATGGGGATCTCACTAAGTGCAAGACCTTGGCTCTGGGCACACTTCTGGGCAGTGGGGTGTGATCTGTGAGGGGACTGCACTTTGCTGAGGTGCCCTGAGTTACCTGTTCTTGAGTATTAAAGAATTTGTACTGTGGAGCAAGTCCACAGTATGGGAGTCTGTCTGTATTACATGGTAAACTCTTTGAGCTCTGAGAAAAGTCTCTTTCTGATATCATTTAAATCTTTTTGAATGTACTGACTCAGTTAAGCAGGGCACAGATTCACTGTTGTTCAGTTGCTAAGTTTTGTCCTACTCTTTGTGACCCCATAGCCTGCAGCACACCAGGCTCCTCTGTCCTCCACTGTCACCTGGAGTTTGCTCAGATTCATGTCCATTGAGTCAGTGATGCTATCCAACTATCTCATCGTGTGCCACCCGCTTCTCATTTTGCTTTCAGTCTTTCCCAGCATCAGGGTCTTTTCCAGTGAGTTAGCTGTTTCCATCAGGTGGCCAAAGTATTGGAGCTTTAACTTCAGCATCAGTCCTTCCAATGACTATTCATGGTTGATTTCCTTTAGGATTGACTGGTTGAATCTTGCTCTCCAAGGGACTCTCAAGGGTCTTCTCCAGCACCACAATTCAAAAGCATCACTTCTTCATCACTCAGCCTTTTCTATGTTCCACCTCTCACATCCATACATGACTACTGGAAAAATCATAGCTTTGACTATATGGACCTTTGTTGGCTAAGTAATGTCTCTGCTTTTTAATATTGTGTCTAGGTTTTTCACAGCTTTCCTTCCAAGGAACAATCATATTTAATTTCATGAATGCATTCACTGTCCATAGTGATTTTGGAGCTCAAGAAAGTAAAATCTGTCACAGTTTGCACTTTTTCCTCTTCTATTTGCCATGAAATAATTGTAAAATCCCTAAACTCAAACTTAGGGAACTTTGGGGCAACTTAGATGACGATTAAGTGGCTTCTTGTGCCCAAATCCAATGATGCAGCCTTTTCAAATGGATCTATAGGCTCTACCAGCTGTTGTGAAGATTCCAGCAAAAGAAGGGTGAGGAAGGAGTAGTCATCAGTGTCTGTAGAAGAGGGATCTCAGGAGTTCAGTATTGATTGATGGACCTCAGTATACCAGGGCCCTGTGCAGAATTTTCATGCTATTTCATGGAATCCCTGGTTCTGAAAAAAGAACATGTAGGTTGGAGGAAGGGAAGGTCTCATGGAGAAGTTCTGACAGCGGGAAAGTGTTATTAAAAAGCTATCATTCTCAATTCTGTAGATCAATATAATTTATGAAAATAGACCAAGAAAATCCTTAACAGAGTATTAATAAATAGGTAAACTTAGCAACATGGAAAAGAAGCATGTGGGGGCTTTCAAGGTGGCTCAGTGGTAAAGAATCCGCCTGCCAGTGCAGGAGATGCAGGTTTGATCCCTGAATCGGGAAAATCCCCAGGAGATGGAAATAGCAACCCACTCCAGTATTCTTGCCTGGAGAATCCCGTGGACAGAGGAACCTGGTGGGCTGCAGTCCATGGACTCGTAAAGAGTCAGACATGACTTAGCAACTGAGCATGCATGCAAAACGAAGTATGCACCGTGACAAAGTGAAGTTTATACCCTGGATGCAAGGATGGTTCAATATTTGGAAGTCGGGTAATGTAATGTATCATAAGAAAAGGCTAAGGAAGAAAAATCAGAGGATCATATATGTTTAATAAATTCAGAACTTATCTGTGATGAGAACCTCTAGAAAAAAGGAGTAGGAGTGCATTGCCTCAACTTGATAAAGGACATTTATAAAAACTACCACTGCCTTGATAGTTAATGCTGAGAAACTGGATGTTTTTCCCCTGAGATGAGGAAAAAGTCAAGGATATGCGCTCTCACCACTGTTATTCAACACAGTGCTGGAAGTTCTAGCCAGTGTGCCACAGGAGAAAAGGCAATAAAAGACATACAGAAAAGGAGAGATAAAACTGTTCTTATTTGTAGATGATACAATTATCTCTATAGATATGATTATCTACATAGAAAACCTCCTGTAATCTATTTTAGAAAACTCCTAAAGTTAATAAGTGAATTTAGCGAGGTTGCAGGATATGAGATAAATTTACAAAAATGAATTATATTTCTATTATCAGTGAACACACGGACACTGAAATTTAAAAATGCAAAACCGTAAGTGGTTACAGTTGCTAAACAATGAAATATTTCAGTGCAAACCTAATAAAACCTGTTATGCTGACGCCTTGTATTCTGGGAAATACACAATGCTGATGGAAGAGTCAAAGAAAGTCTGAATATATGAAAGACATACCAGGCTCATGTACAGGAAGACTCATCATAGTATATGTTTGAGGATGTCACTTTTCAGATTGATGCAGAGGTTTAGCACAATTCTAATCAAAATCCCAGCAAAATATTTTAACACATAGATAATTCTAAAATCCATATACAAAGGAAAAGGAACTAGAATAACTAAGCCAATTTTGAAAAAGAATGATGAAATAAGAGGCATCGGCCTATCTGATTATGGCATTACATAACTACTGTTATCGAAACTGTGTAGTATCAGTGAAGGGTTAGATTCACAGATCAGTGAAACAGGAACAAGGAATCTAGACTCCCACAAATACACACAACTGACTGCTTTTTCAGTAAATGATGCAAGAACAAAAGGACGTTTATAGGCAAAAATAAAACCCTCACTTTATACAAAAGTAACCCTGGATACCAAGTTCTGGATCCCAGAATTAAATATAAAACACGAAAACACTAAAACTTTTAGGAAAAAAAAATCTACAAGATGTGGGGCTTCCCAAATAGTTTTTAGACTTGACAGCAAAAGCACAGTCCATAAAAGGGGAAAATGATAAACTGGACCTCATCAAAATGTTTGCATTTTCTCTGTGAAAACTTTTTAAGAGGATGAAAATATAGGCTGAAGAGTGGGAGAAAATATTTGCAAACCACACATTTGACAAAGGGCTAATATCCAAAATACAAAAAGACTCTCAAAACTCACAAAGACATCTCAAAAAAAAAGAGATACAAGCTAATTAGAAACAGGTAAAGCCATGATGGGACATTCATCAAAGAGGGTGTTTAGATGGTAAAGAAAAAAAAAGGCATGTGAAAAGAGGGTCAACATCATTGGCTGTTAGAGAAATGCAATTAAAACTACAATGAGACTTCCTTATCTATCTACCAGAATGGCTAAAATAAAAAATACTGACACCAAATTCTGACCAGTATATGGGGACCCTGGATCATTCATACACTGTTGATGGGAAGGTGAAATGTTCCAGCCAGTCCACAGAGCACTTTGGCAGTTTCTTATTAAATTAACCATGCAACTTCCTTGAAGTTGAGCATTCCACTCTTGAGCATTTAGAAAAATGAAGATTTCTGTGCACACGAGAAATTGTATATAAATGCTTATAACAACTTTATTTGTAAATAAATTCTCAAATTGGAAACAATCCAGGTGCCCTTCAGTAGGTGAATGGCTAAACATATCGTGGTACCTTTACACCATGGAATACTGTTGAGCAATAAAAACGAGGAAGTGCTTAGTATGCGCAGCTGCCTGCATGAACCTCCAGAGAGTTATGCTGGGTGAAAAGAGGCAACCTCAAGGGTTACACACTGTATGGTGATTCCACAGTCTTCTTGAAATGAAAACATTATAGAAATTATAGTTCTTGTAATTATAATTATAGAAACACAGTAATAATTGTCAGAGGTTAGAGAAAGAAGAGAATGGCTATAATAGGACAAACTCGGAGGCCCTCATGGTGACGGGAACTTTCTGTCTTGATTGCATCTGTGTCACTATGCAACTTATGTTGTTGCTGTTCAGTCACTAAGTCGTGTCTGACTCTTTGTGACCCCATAGACTGCAACACGCCAGTCTGTCTGCAACACTATCTCCCAGAGTTCGCTCCAATACATGTCCATTAAGTCAGTGATGCTATCTAACCATCTCATCCTCTGTTAGCCCCTTCTCCTTTTTGCCTTCAGTTTTTCCAGCATGGGGATCTTTTCCAATTAAGTTGGCTCTTCCCATCAGGTGGCCAAAGTATTAGAGCTTCAGCTTCAGCATCAGTCCTTCCAATGAATATTCAGGACTGATTTCCTATAAGATTGACTGGTTTGATCTTGCAGTCCAAGGGACTCTCAAGCGTCTTACCAGCACCACAGTTTGAAAGTATCAGTTCTTTGGCACTCAGCCTTTTTTATGGTCGAACTCTCACATCCGTGCATGACGATTGGAAAAATCATAGCTTTGATTATATGAACCTTCATTGGCCAAATGATGTCTCTGCTTTTTAGCACACTGTCTAGGTTTGTTGTAGCTTTCCTTCCAAGGAGCAAGCGTCTTTTAATTTCCTGGCTGCAGTCACCATAAGCAGTGATTTTGGAGTCCAAGAAAATAAAGTCTGACACTACTTCACTCTTTCCCCGTCTGTTTGTCCTGAAGTGATGGGGCCAGATGCCATGATCTAAGTTTATCCAGCTTATACATTGTATTGTAGTTTTGTAAGATGTTACTGCTGGGGAACTGGATAGGGGTGTGCAGTATTTCTTCCTATCATGTCTTACAACACTTGTGAATCAACTCAAAAAGTATCGTTGAAAAAACTAGTATTCTCTACCACACTGTCAAAGGTTAGCATCTGATTGTGTGTGTGTCCCCTCTTTAGGTACCATGTATTTGAATTTAATGACAAGTCATGGGTGATGTGAAAACAGGTAAAAAAAAATTTACAAGATTTGCTATGCCACACTTTTTATCATGCTCAATACATCAGCATGTACACTTGCAGTGTTGCTAATGTGATGATATCTGTTAGCAGTGATGGTAATGAATGACCTGGTGCATAATTATTGGATAAGAAGAGCTGTCCAGATTCATGCATAAATCAGGTCAGCTCTGAAAATAGCGCAGGCTTTCTGGGGACAGTCCTGCTTGCCTGCCCTGGCACATAGGGTGGTATCAAGACTGTATTCCAAGGAAACGCAAACAGTTAGTTTCCTGTTTTTAGATCAGTAAGACAAGAGCCTCAAGTTTGTGAAGGCACAATGTTCCTTTGTATCTTTGCTGTTTTCACTTTCTTTGGTCTTTATGATAAAAGAACTGGTGTGTGTGTGTGTGTGTGTGTGTGTGTGTGGGGTATGCACACATGTGCTCTATTAATACTTGTGGAATGAAGTTGGATAATGCAGTGGGAAACTCCGTGTCAGATTTGGCTGTGAACTGCTGTGATTCCAAGAACTAGACCTTTTACTTCTCTTTTTCTCTCCTTTTCTGTCCAGCTAGGAGGCGCTGGAACACAGTGTTCCAGACCTTTCCATAACCTGGACTTTTGCAAATGCTAGCCAATCAGCACCATCTCAGTCTGTCCTCAGGATCCACGTGACAACCCTGCAAGGCAGGTGTTGCCACTCTGATTTTACAGAGGAGGAACCTGAAGTTCAGAGAGGTTAAGTGATTTGCTCAAGGTGACTCAGGTGGCTGGTGGAGGAATATGCTCTTCCCACCGTCCTTTATGGCTCTCATGTTTTATATAAAATCTACTTTTCACTCCCTTGATTTAAGTCACATTTTGCCCTTCTAGGAAAAATAAAAATGAAAACAAAACCAAACGTAAAGTGGAGAAGGACCCAGCCACTGTGATGTCATGTTAGCACTCTGTGGATCTAGCTAGCCCTGACTCTGAGGTGGTAAGTCCTTCCTGCACCCAGAATTTTAGGTAAAAGCTTTGTACTCTAAATCAGAGGTTATTTTGCAGCAAAGAATTCATAAGATGTCATAAAAAGATGAAAACTCATACCTGTGACACAGATACAATTATTTAATCTATTTAATAATTTAAAATAAGTATGTTACCAAATTTAAGGAAGCCTCTTTTGAGAGCTCTTGTGAAATTAAACTTGAAATTAATGGGTTGAGAAAGTTTGGTTTAACATGACTTGTAAATCTAGTCTAGTACCAAAAGAATTCATAATGGAAGTTGGCACATCCCATAATACTCAAAAGCTCTCACGCATGGGATTATCTGAATGGTTGACTCTGATTATGATGCGTATGTATATGTACATGCAGATGTTTAATATGTAAAGCTAAATAGATGGACATAGCTAAATACAGCACATTTAAGAAAAAAAAAAAAAGCTTAGTCTGGATAAAAAGGATTGCCCACCATGTGTGTGTTTATTGAGGTATAGTTTACGTACCATAGCATTCATCCATGTTAAATGTACAGTTCAGCTTCTAGTGAACTTACTGTGTGTGCAACCATCTCTGTACTTATCTTAGAGCATTTCCACCGCCCTCAATAAGATCCCTTGTATTGTTTATAGTTAATCCCATTCTCACCCCCAGCCTCAAGCAATCTCTTGCCTGACTTCTGGCTCTAGATTTGCCTCTTCTGGGCATTTACTATGAACAGGATCAGACTTTTTAGTCTGGTTTCCTTCACTTAACATAGGGTTCTTGGGGTCTACTTTGTGGGCTTTTAAAATTTCTGATTAGCGTTCCATTTTTTGGACATACCACAGTTGGTTTATCCATTCATCTGTGGACGGGTCTTTTCGCTTTGCTATTCTGTGGCTGATACAAACAGTGCTGCTGTGACCATTCTTTCCATTTCTCTCCTGATCCCATGCTGTTTGTACCCATCCATATAAATGCTTTGGCAGGGGTGGGGTTCAGAGATGCCCTTAAGGTGTTACTCATTTGGTGGAAATGCACAGGCCAGGTATCCAGGCTCCACCTCTGGCTTTGGATTTGCTCCTTCCCTTTGATCTGAAGAGAAGAGCTGACTGCACAGAAACCTTTGTTTATTCATTCATTTTTCATTCGATACACATTTATTGAGTGTCAGCTGTGTCTCGCCATGGTGCTGCATCTTGGCGAGATAAAGACCCGGACAAAGGTTTCCGTTCTGCCTTGGTACAAAGATACTGTGAAGGGGAACATTTTGTTCATTGGAACAAGGGCTCCTAACTGGCCTGGGGCTGGTTCACATGGCTGGAGGGAGGCAGCCTGTGGCCTAGGGGTGGAGGGGTCCTGCAGATGGTCCTGCAAAATGTCCCCCAGCCACAAAGCACCCTCCTGCTGCAAGTGGCTGGTGTGGCCCTCGGGTCTCCCAGGGAGTCTCAGGGAAGCAGCTGTGCTTTTTTGGGGGTCCTATGCTTCCTTCCGGAGGGCAGTGGCCATTTTAAGGAAATCTACCACCATGGGACATCTTAAAACAAAAGCTATCATTTCAGATGAAAGAGAGAGTGCGGGTCTGAAAGCTCAGGACAGAGTGTTTGGTCTGGTTTTGCTGTGTTGGCTGCAGAACCCCCAGACCATCCTCTCCTGCTGGGGGTGGGTGGGGAGCCTCATTCTCAGCAGTCAAGGTTGGCCCTGAGAAGTGAACCTTTGGGTGAAGCTCCACATGGTCCCATTCGAGCATCCATATAACCCACTTTGATGAGTCTCATCACTCCCCCTTCGGCCCAGCTGTACCCGTGATCAAAAGTGAATGTTCCCCCTGGGGATCCAATCTCCCAAACTGTTGCAGAAAGCCACCTTAGGCCGGGAATTACCCAGGGATGCCCGATGGGCTTCATTTGCGCACATCCACTGTTTTATAAAACTGACTTTTCTAGGTGATCAGTGAGCAGGCAGGGTTCTGCCTTGTAGGCTAGCATGGAGCCTCCAGAAACCACGAGGCCAGGCTGTGACAGAAGCCTCAGCCTCCAGACCAGTTGAAGACCACGTTCTCACGCTTAGCAAGGAGCACATTGTGATGAGGAAGGATCCACCCTAGAGTCCGTTTCTCTCACTCCTCCCACCCCCTGTCTTTTGTAAAGAGAAGATTCAGGACTGTACCCAGATGCTGAAGAGAACTGTGCTTCCTGCTGAGGGACACGGTGGCTTTCAGAATGCAAGGATTCTTTAGGGAGCCAGTTATGCAAGACAAGAGTAAGCATATTTATTTTTATGACACCACATTTCAAAACCCCAGAAAACATTGACGGAATGGCCCCATTAGGCGCTGGCCCCTAGTGCTGTGGCATGGCGCTGGGCAGGTTTCTGGGGGGCACTGGCAGGCCCTTAATGAAAGCCCGGCCTGGGGCTAGTTGACTGCCTGTTACTGCTCTGGCCCCAAATTCCACCTTCCCTCAGCATCTGCAGGCTAATTCAAGTGTCTTCACAGAAGCCCGATGCCTTCGAAAAGCTGAGCCTCAAGCTCACACAGCTGGCATCTGTCTCCCAGGTTCTTGTCCCCAGGGTCACGGGAGAGGTCAGGGCTGTGGCTTTGTCACACCAGCCACCAGATGGCCCCCTGAGGGTGTGATGCCCCAGCACTGCAGCCCAGGCCACTTCTGGCCTGGTGAGGCCGAGGGAGAGTTTCTCCTGCAGCTTCATTCTGCGGGTGCGGTGACCTGCCCCCAGGTGCAGTGCTGTGCTAGGCACGGAGACAGGGGACTGCCCCCAGCTCTGCAGGAACTCTTCATCAGAGTGGGAGCAGCGGTGCAGCTGGAATTGCAGGAGCTGAGAGGAAGAAGCAGAGGGCTCTACCTGGAGCCACTGGGAAGACTTCCTGGAGGAGGTGGCACTTGGCCCTGTCTGGGAAGAGGAGGAGGAAGAGGGTGCAGCTAGGCAAAGGGAAAGGGTGGCCGCTGTTGACCACTTCCAGTGCACGTGCTTCACAGCCAGCGACCTGGGGTACCGAAGGGTCAGTGACTTTCTGAGGACACCCCTCTAACCCCCGCCGCCAGGAGGAGTGTGGGTGCCAGGAGTAGATAGAGCTGGGTGATTAGCCAACAGCACAGAGTCAAGGTGGAAATTTCCAGCAGGAAAGGGAAGATGGGAGATTGGATCCTCCTCAAATGATGTCACGTGTCGTCCAAACCTGCGTAGCAGAAAAGACGCAGGCCTTCTTACAGTAGCTTCAAAGAGAGAGCTGGTGTGTGCAGGTGTGTGCGTGGAGGTGTGTCTCTATATGGGGTATGTTTGTGTGGGGAATATGGGTGTGTAGGTGTGTGTGGATGTCTGTGTGTTGTGGGAGGTGTGCATGTGTGTGTACATTGTCTATGAATGTGGTGCTGTATGTAGCTTTTGTGTTTTTGTGTGTGTCTGTGTATATGGGGATTGTGTATATGTCTGTGAGTGTTTTTGTATGTGGGGTGTGTGTTGTGAATGGGTGTGTATGAGGAGGTGTGTAAGTGTCTGTGTGTTATGGAGGCATGTGTATGTGTGTGTATGTCTATCTACAGGTATGGGAGTGTATGTAGTTTTTACGTGTCTTTGTGTGTGTCTGTGTGTATAAGAGTGCATGTGTAGACGTGTCGATTTTTATATCTGGGCCTATGGGATGTGTGTGTGTGTGTGTGTGTGTGTGTTGTGTAGGGGAGTGGGTATGTGGCATCACTAGACTTGAAAATCACCAATTAACAAATCTTTGCCCTTTTCATCCATCAGCTCTCAAGCAGTGCAAAAACTTTCACAAAATCTCTTAATAGCTCTCCAGGGTCAGGAAACATCATTAGCCTTATTTCACAGACTGGTAAACTGAGGCAGAGAAAGGGTGAGCAGTGTACCTCAGCTCACGCAGAGTCACAGAGGATCTAGCCCAGACTCTCGGGCAGCCAGCGGTCTAGCCCCGGCCCTGGGAGGGGGACTCCGGGGACAGCATGGCATTTCCTTGTCTTATTCTGTGTGTCCTTGGGAGCCCCAGCCTAGGAGATGGGACATCATCCATGCTGATGTCCATGGCAGCTCTGAGAGATGATGGGAAGGGTGGGCTTCGAACCAGCTCCTCCCATCATCCTAAGGCCCCCCTCCTCCCACCTTGTATAGGAATTCCAGAGTCCTTCTGAGCTACAAGCAGAAAGAATTCATGTCAGTGGCGCAGGGAATATTTGGATCTCACAGGAAGGAGTCAGACTCAGCCAACACTCCTTTATTTTTCTTTCTTTCTTTTTTTTTTACTGATATGAAATTCAATGGTTAACAAAACTAACCATTTAAAAATGTACTTTTCAGTGGCATTAGTGCGTGCACAATCCTGGGCAGCCATCAGCACTAGCTAGCTGCAGACGATATTCGTCTTCCAAAGGGAAGCTTGGTACCCACCAGCTGTCACTCATTCCCCTCCCTCATCCCCTGGCAACTGCCAGTGTACTTTCAGTCTCTAAACTGTCTATCCTGGACAGTCCCTGTAAATGAGATCATGCAGCACCTGACCTTTGGAGCCTGGCCCCTCTCACTCATCCGCACGGCTGCCCGAGTCAGTGCCTCATTCTTTCTCGTGGCTGAATAATACTCCACTGTATGGGTGGACCGCATTGTATTTTCCATTCATCCACCGATGGTGATTTGGTTGCTTCACCTTTGGGTACTGTGAATAGTGCTTCTGTTCATGTGAGTGTACAAGTGTCTGTCTTAGGCCCTGCTTTCGATTCTTTCAGGCGTGCGTAGGTGTCAGCACTTCCCACACACGGCGTTTATGCACACCTACCTGGGTTGGAAGCAGCTGCACTGTTTGCGTGATCTTAGGCAGCTCCCGTGGTCCCTCTGAGTTTCCCCGTGGGCTTGGGATGGGCTTGTCACCCCACGTGGGGCTGAGAGGAGGGTCACTGTGTGAAAAGCACAGCCCAGGACCTGGCTGCCCAGTGACAGAGCCACCCCCATCCCCACTCCCTTACAGAGAGCCAGGCTTTCGCTTTGCCTGTGGTCCCAGTACTGGAGTGCCCGGCATGGAGCAGCTGTTTTCATCTTTACTCCTGACACATCCCCAGGGAAGAGGCTCGGGTGAGAAGCAGCGCTTTTTATAAGCTCTGCACTAAAGAGGGATTATGAGCCATTTTGGGAGTGGATTAAAGCAATTGCCCCTGGGATGGATCTTATTCTCAGTGACTTCTGCTTTCCCCTTTTCCTGGACCTCAGAGCTGAGTCGTGTGGTCTATTGAAAACCACCTGAACCAACATTTATCCTTTTAGTTGAAAAGCCAGCCTGGACCATGCAATCACATGGGACCTCTGTGAGCCAGCCATGGGCCGTGAACTTGGAGCATCCCCATAATGACTTCCTGAGCCTGTTGCCTTTCCTTGAGAGCTGTGTCTTGCCAGCACAGAAGTGCAATGCCCACTCTGCTGCTGGCTCCTGGGACACTGCTATCCCTCGAGTCCAGTGCCTAGGTCCGCAAGGAGCAAGTGGGTGGACGTCTCCCTGTCCGACCCCATCCATCTGCAGTTGTTAAAGAACCTGCTGGGCGACTTGTCAGTAAAACATGTGAGAGCGGGAGCACAAAGGCGTCGTATTCCAGATTAATTGGAATACGGGTTCCCAGAATGTTATTTTGTCCTCTCCCTTTTGGAGGAGGGGAAAAGGCAAATGACTTACCCAGTATGTCGACAGGAGGGTTTAAGTTTTAGGGAAGCGTCTTTTAAGGGATGCCCTGGCGTGGAGACGGTTTGCAAGAATGCCCTGAGCCTCATGCGTCGTTCCCCGTCTTGGAGATGGAGGTGATAGTAACACTTGCTGGCATTTCATAGAGTTTGCCTCACACTTTCCATGCGTTGTTGTTCACAGCCACGGGTAGAGTTGGGTGATTTTGTTCATTTCATAAGTGGAAGAAACCGAGGTCCAAAGCATAATAGTGATACTAATAATGACATGAGGATGACAGTTTTCATAAAAATAGCAATAGCAAGCGACTGTTACCAGGAGCTTACAGTGTATCATAGCACAAATGCATCATCTTTCTTAATCTTCACACAGACTGATGGGAGCATCAGAACATGAATCTTCTTATCTGACAGGTGTGGGACCGTGGGCTCAGGACACGCCCGCCTTTCCCAAGCACAGTCTGGGCAGTGGAAGAGACGGACCTCTCCCAGATCCTTCAGTCCCTCTGAATGTCTTCCTGATTCTGCGCTCACAGCGTATCTCCATTCATCAAAGGATGCTGGCATGATGACATGGAAACCTCGTTAGGCATGCTTCTAATCTAAAAGATATTGGCCCATTATTTTTCCTGCTTTTGTAGATCCGGAGACTGAACAAAATTGAATCCCTGGGTAACCAGAAAATGTAATTAATGGGAACACAGAGTTTCATAGAGAAGCTGGTTGGAGCCTGCTTTCATTGTGATGGTCTGAGCGGGGATCCACGGTGCAGACCTCCCACGTGCACTTGGGTGCGGTGGCAAGAATGAGACTTTTGGAAATGAGCGTTCTCCTGAGCACTGTTCTTCCCCACTGATGGTGTCTTCCAGAACCCTCCCCCACCTCCATGGTTTCTGTGGTTTGAGGCTCTCTGAGGTGCCTGAGCATCATTACAACGTGTACGTTTAATCTAAACACTGCCTGTCTCCTGGGTGTGGACCCTTGGCATTGGGTGGGAGGGCATTCAAGGTCACGGAGACCTTCCGTGGCTGGACCTTTTGGTTGCTGAGTGTCACCAAGGTTATTGGACCCCATATCAGTGCAGTATGAAAAGCTACAGGCACATTGAACAAAAATGAAAGAGCTGAACCTCTAGGGGCCACAGGGCTACAAGTGGTCAGATGTTCCAGCATTGGGGGCACTACAGGAATGGAAGATGTTTCTACCTGAGCTTTGCCCATGTGGTGTTGGGATATGGTATGGCCCTGTTTGGGATTCTGCATCGTGCTTCTGATGAAGTCTGAGGGTCTGGGAAGCACGATGTCTGGCAGAAGCTCCTCAGATGGCCCCAAAGCAGCCATTTCTGGGGACCAGAACCCACTGTAGAGGCACTTCCATTGCAAATGCCAGCTCTCTCCAGTGCCATTTCCGGAGACTGGACCTTGTCTCTCTGGTGCTCCACGGGGTCTCCAGGGGTGAGTGTCCCAGTGGATGATGGTTGAGACTTGTGGCCCCCTTGCAGGTCCTGGGCTTTGACTGGGATGCGATGCTCTGCCCTGAATCCATCACCTGACACACAAAGGGGACTTTGCAGAAGTAATTAAGGTCACTAATCAGTTGATCCTAGAATAAGGAGATTTCCCTGGATTATCCAAGTGGCTGTAGTGTGACTGTGCATGCCCTTAGACACTGAGGCAGAAAGACGGAGAGATGCAGAAGCCAGGTAGGGTGATTCCAACCATCACAAGGATGTGACGTGGTGTGGAGATGGAAATGACCACCCATTGAGGAAACAGGGACTTCAGTCCTGCAACCACGGGGACTGGATTGTGCTGGCTGTCTGCATGACCTCAGAAGAGGATCTTTCCCCAGGGTCTCCTGGGGAGAAGCAGCCCAACAGTGCCTTGATGTGAACTTGTGCAGCCCTGAGCAGATGGTCAGCCATGCCCCTCTGGGCTTGGACCCACGGAGGTATGGGCTGATCCCTGGCTGGTGGTTCAAGCTGCTAAGTTTGTGGTAATTTGTTACACAGTGCAGCTGACTGATACAAATAACTTAGGTTAAAAAGGTGTCCTAGATGTCCAGTTTTCTTATGCCCGCTCCTCCCCTCTTCTCTCCCCACCCCCCATTCTGTTCTCTCTTCCCTTCTCTCCTAAGGCTTTATCAGAATTAGTGGTTCCTGAGATTTGGGATCTCTGTAGACTGTATTGAACTGTGTTGCCACCACATGAGGCTGCCAGATAAAATATAGGATGCCTGGTTATATTTGAATTTCAGACAATTGTTTAAATGTACCAAATACATTTTTGGTAAAAGTTTGTCCCAAGTTTTGCATGAGATATCCTTACATTAAAAAAAAAAAAAAGGCTAAAGCTGTGGTTTTTCTGAAATGCAGATTTTATTTTCATTTGCTAAATCTGGCTGCCCTGGACCCCGAGATTGCAACCAAGCTGAGGGACTGGCTTGCAGCACAGGCTAATGGGTCAGGGGAGGGCATTGGAGAGGGGATTCACAGAGAACCTTCGGGGTTTTAGGAGCTATTATGTAGGTCAAGGGTCAGCAAGCCAAAGTCTGAGGGCAGTATCCCACTCCTGCCTGATTCTGTAAATAAAGTTTTATTGGCACATGGCCACACCCACTCATCTGCATATTGTGACTGTTTTTGTGCCACAAAGGACAGGATTGCATGATTGTGCCAGGGAGCCCTGCCCAGCTCAGCAGCCTAAAATACTTGCTCTCTGGACTTTTACAGGCACAGTTCGCTGACTCTTGGTGGGTTCAGAGGTCAGAGGGAAGGCAGAGGTGCTGGTGGTGAAATGAAGGACTGAAGTCAGATACAAGGGGGGGCTTTCTGACCCAGAACACAGCTGGCCAGGCTTTTGCACACAGCAGGCAGGAGCTCTTGGCCCCCAGGGCTCTGGTTTGATGAGAAGCTTATCAAGCCAGTTTTTGTTTGCACAGAGGACAGGGCAGAGTAAGCAGGCTACACTCTTCTCTGCCTCCCCGTCTCTGTATTTTGGGGTCTCTGGCAGAAAGTTCTGTGCAAACAAAAGCCTCCTTTCATCTGCATGTGCCTATTTCTGTCTCGTTGCCTACTTCTGCTCTTCCTTCTTGACATTCAGCGTTTTCAAACACAGATTCTGCACAGGGCATGAATCATGTTGCCATGTGGCCATGGAGACGTTGTCTGGGGCGCTGGCTCCAGCATCCTCCTACAGGCTTGGGGAACACACTCCCTTCCCCATAGAGTCCAGGTGTCAGAGCCTCAGGACAGGAGGAGGGAGCAGGACCTGGGACATAGACCGTGTCCCACTCTCCAGCCCCTGTCCCTCTCCTGAGCCCCTTGAGGACCAGTGATAGGAGCTGTCTCCAGGACCACCATCTCTTCCTACTTGGGCTCCTGTGTTTGGGAATCCCCGGACCACTCCCACTTCTGACACCAGCTGTAGCATTTGAGGGTCCTCAGGGTGGTAAATTACTAGAGGGGCTCCCAGAACTTGGAAAGGCTCTTGCACTCACAGTTAAGGTTTATTACAGGGAAAGGATGCAGATTAAAATTGGCAGTGGGAAGAGACACATGGGCAGAGCCCGGGAAGGAGCCAAACCCAAACTCCCAGTGGGCCCCTCCTTGTGCAGTCAGGACATCGTCCTCTCCTGGGGACAGTGTATGATGGTGCACCTGCAGCGTTGACCCCAGGAAAGCTCACCCGAGTGAGGCTTGGTGTCCACAAAGTTTCCACTGGGGCTCGGTTGACTGCCCAGGTGACTGGCCTCCATCTCCACCCCTTGAAGGTCAAGCAGATACCATGTGACGGACCCCTGAGTCATACTCTTGAACTATTTGGTGGCCAAGCCCCCCAGGAAAAAACACAGGCATTCCGATCAGGCAGGACATTCCCAGAGCCTGGACGCACCTCCCAGGGGCCATGGGCAAAACCAGACCTCTCAGGTCAAGGTTAAATCCTTTACCACACAGTGTCCTTTACACCAGGGTCTGAGGGTCTTGCAGAGTCTCACTATGGATGGAGGTGTAGCCAAAGCTGGTTAAACGCTGGTCTGCAAACCTTCAGGGCAGAGGAACTGGGAGAAGGTAGAGTGGTTTCTCCCTGAGTCAGCATGACATCCTGGGTGTGCAGTGGAGTTGCTTCGAGAAACAGCATCAGAGCTGCTTCGTTTCCTGCCGGGACTCAGACACCTTCACTGGAGTGGAGGCTTGCGTCCTTGCTCAGGGACAGCAGCCCTTGCCAGCCACTCACTGCCCCTCCTCCTCCTCTGGGTCTGGACACCCAGCCTCCCTCAGAAGAGGACTCTGTGTTGCTTGGTTCTCGAGCTGCAGATATCGGTGGGCACCATGCGTTGGCCTCCTCATTTCATTTTCGGTGCCTGTGTGTTAGTCACGCTGCTCCGATTTCCTCATCTCTTAGGCACTCGCTCTTGGTTTTTTTTGTTGTTTTTTTTTTTTTTTTCTTATTCTTTTTTTTAACCAGTTCCAAAAAAAGATGATTTGTGTGAAGGGAGTGAAAATTGAGTTTATTTACGACAAATTCAAACTTCGGCGAAGAATTCCAGAAGAGGCTACTGGCTCCTGAGATGGGTCTGGTTGCATCATCATTGTACATGATGTTTCCGGTCCAGCTGGCCAGTGAGACGCTGACCCTCACTCCTGTCCTCCTGGGGTCCCTGAGGTCGACTTCTGCACCGCCCCTTCTCAGAGTCAGGAAAGTTCGCTTTCAAATAATGCACACATCAGAAAGAGAAGGTGGTTCCTTGGGGACTCCAGCCCACAGGGTCTCTGGACGTTTACGAGGGGGTGGAGGCAGACAGGCTGATGGAGGGAGATGGGAATTTTGGGTGTCCTTCCTGTCTGTCATCCAGGTTCTGGGGCTGACAGTGCTCAGGCAGACCTTGTCTTCTAGGGTCTCACTGAGGGTCAGGCACCAAAAAAGGGCACTGTGAGGATTTCTAGATGCCAGCTGGGGTATGGCATTGTTGAATTTGCTAAGAGTAGGGACTCTTGAGAGTCCCTTGGACAGCAAAGAGATCAAGCCAGTCAATCCTAAAGGAGATCAACCCTGAATATTCACTGGAAGGACTGATGCTGAAGCTCCAATACTTTGGCCACTTGATGCAAAAATCTGATTCATGGAAAAGATCCTGATGCTGGGAAAGATTGAGGGCAGGAGGAGAAGAGGGTGACAGAAGAGGAGATGGTAGGAGGGCATCACCAACTCATTGGACATGAGTTTGAGCAAGCTCCATCCAGGAGATGGTGAAGGACAGGGAAGCCAGTTGTGCTGCAGCCCATGGGGTCTCAAAAGTCGGACACAGCTGAGTGACTGAACAGCCAAGAGTAGGGAAAAGAGATGCAGTCGTGCTGGCTCCAGAAGTTTTTTTTCAAAAAGAGCAGTGGACAAAACTTCCGCTGATGGGTTGCTGTTCACTGGGTCTGAATAGAAGGTCAGGCCTTCACCCAGCCGTGGGTATTGGAGCTTGATTTGTAGATGGAGAGGGGAGGAGGTAAGAGTCTCCTCTTGCAGGAGCACCAGCTCACTCCCCTTTCCTTGAGTCATCTGACTCCTTGGAACCAACCATGATGCCCTCCCAGCCCTGCCTGCCTGGCCCAGCCCTTTGTGGAGGGGCTGGCAGCCCTGCTGGTGGTCTTGCCCAATCCCTGGGGGCAGGTCAGAAGGTGACTCAGACACCCTAATCTATATCAGCATCCTCCTTCCTGTTCCCTGGCAGAGATGACCAGTCCCACTCAGAGCCATGGAGAGAACTCCAGAAGTAGGAGCGACCATCGGTAGGGCCCCGGTGCCCAGCATTTTCCTTTGTCCTCACCCTCAGGCGTCTATGTATGTCCCTGGCCATCCTGTGTTCAAAGGCCCACCCCCCGGGGCCCCCCGAGACAGTTCCTCGTTTGTAGGACACTGGGGAAATGTGACACGGCCTCGCTGACTCTCATGTCCTTCATCAGGGACAGATAGATGTTCCAAGAGAGCAGGGCTGTCAGTCTCACTCCTGCTGGATCCCCGCACCCAGCACAGGCCTGGCGCATCCCCAGCGGTTGTCTGCCATGGGGTTAATTCACTCAGGGATGGATGGGTGGGTGATGGAGGGGCTGAATACACAGAGACACGGGAGATGTTTGTGTGTCTAGGAGGAGGGAAGGCTTGGGAGAATCAGGAGTTAACCTGGGCCGTGTGAGCTGAGGTCCTCCGTCAGCAGGGCTGTTTGGGATGGAGGGTGGTGTGAACTTTGTGATGGGATGGGGAAAGTGGGCTCACAGGGTGGCTGAGATTAGTTCAAGGTAAACAGTGACATACTCTTTGCAGGAGGTGTCCAGTGATGCAATGAACGGCTCACAGAGAGACTGAGTTCCCAGACAGAAGAGGCATACAAGCCCAAGCTGAGTTGTCAGGGACAGTACAGAGGGGCACGCCTGTGGAAAGTTGGGGTGGGCTGTGATCTATGGTGCTTTCCAGCTTGTCGGGCTCCTGAAGGCTAAGGACTCTGACCTCACGACCTGCTTCTTCTAATAGAGAGGCTGCCGAGGTGGTGTGTGCAGCCCCTGCCCAGCCTGCTGCAGAGATTAATTGCTTTTCTTGGTCATAAATGAGCTGTTCAAATAGAGGAGGGTCTCCATGAGAGCTGGCCAGTGGCTTTTCTCTCCTCTTCCAGAGGGTACCCCACTGTCTCCTGGCTCACTCTGCTATGCCAAGTGGATGGCAGAGAGGGGATTAAGAAGGGAAAGAAGGATTAAAAAGAAAGCAAACAAACAAAACACTCTAACATCTGAAACCAAACCTGGCCGTGCAGTGGGCGTGAGGCCCTGGTTTACGGGAGACTCTTTTCAAGTTAGTCAGCCAAGATTCACGTGGGGTGGGAGAGACTTGCCTCATACAAAGGAACCAGCAAATATTCCAAATGAAAATGACATAAATTAAGAAAAAAATTATGTGTGAGCCTGTGCTCAGCTCATTAAGAGTCTGTAGTAAATATGTACCATGAATGATGAAAATGAACCACTGTATTTGTCTGTCCACAGTGGTTTTGGAGCCAACTGTTGGTTCAAATCAGAATGTCAATTCACTAATTTTTTTTTTTTTTTAATATCTATTTTTCATTTAGGCTGCATTGGGTGTTAGTTGTGGCCTGCAGGCTCAGTAGCTGTGATGTGCAGGCTTAGTTGCTCCGTGGCACCTGGGATCTTAGTTTCTTGGCCAGGAATCAAGCCCACAGCTCTTGCACTGGAATGCTGGTACTTCACCACGGGACCACCAGGGAAGCCCCTCGATTCACTAATTTTAAGAAGAGATGTTGGGAAATTCCCTGGCTCTTGAGCGGTTAGGACTCTACCCTTTCACTGCCAGAGCCACAGTTTCAATCCCTGCTGTAAGATCCCACAAGAGGCATGTGCCCAGTTGCTTTAGTCGTGTCCAGTTCTTTGTGACCCCGTGGACTGTAGCCCCCCAGGCTCCTCTGTCCATGAGATTCTCCAGGCAAGGATGCTGAAGTGGGTTGCCATGCCCTTCTCCAGGGGATCTTCCCGACCCAGGGATCAAATCCACGTCTCTTAAATCTCCTGCATTGGCAGGCAGTTTCTTTACCACTGAGCCACTGGGGAGGCTCCAGAAGCTGCATATCCCAGCCAAAAAAATAAACAGTAACTGATATTATAAATACAAGCTAGAACTATGGAGTAGGGTGCTTTTTGTTTTTCTGAGTAGTGGGTTTTCTCCCTGAAGACAGCTTTTTGAGTGTGGCTCAACCTGGGGCCCAGTAAGTGGTGGGTTTAGCAACCCCCAATGGGACTTAAATGGAAGAAAGTAGGGAAAACCCCTAGACCATTCAGATATGACCTAAATCAAATCGCTTATGATTACACAGTGCTAGTGACAAATAGATTCAAGGGATTAGATCTGATAGAGTGCCTGAAGAGCTATGGACAGAGGTTTGTCACATTGTACAGGAGACAGTGATCAAGACCATCGCCAAGAAAAAGGAAATGCAAAAAGTCAAAATGGTTGCCTGAGGAGGACTTACAAATAGCTGTGAAAAGAAGAGAAGTGAAAGGCAAAGGAGAAAAAGAAAGATATACCCATTGAATGCAGAGTTCCAAAGAAGAGCATGGAGAAATAACAATGTCTTCCTCAGTGATTAATGCAAAGAAATAGAGGAAAATAATAGAATGGCCAAGACTAGAGATCTCTTCAAGAAAACTAGAGATACCAAGGGAACATTTCATGCAAAGAAAGGCACAATAAAGGACAGAAATTGTATACACAGAAGAGCTATATGAAAAGATCTTCATGACCCAGATACCCATGATGGTGTGATCACTCACCTCGAGCCAAACATCCTGGAATGTGAAGTCAAGTGGGCCTTAGGAAGCGTCATGATGAACAAAGCTAGTGGAGGTGATGGAATTCCAGTGGAGCTATTTCAAATCCCAAAAGATGATGCTGTGACAGTGCTGCACTCACTATGCCAGCAAATTTGGAAAACTCAGCAGTGGCCACAGGACTGGAAAAGGTCAGTTTTCATTCCAATCCCAAAGAAAGGCAATGCCAAAGAATGTTCAAACTACCACACAATTGCACTCATCTCACACGCTAGCAAAGTAATACTCAAAAATTTCCAAGTCAGGCTTCAGCAGTATGTGAACCATGAACTTCCAGATTTGAACAAAACCAGATTTAGAAAAGGCAGAGGAACCAGAGATCAAATTGCCAACATCTGTTTGATCATCCAAAAAGCAAGAGATTTCCAGAAAAACATCTACTTCTGCTTTATTGACTATGCCAAAGCCTCTGACTATGTGGATCACAACAAACTGTGGAAAATTCTTAAAGAGATGGGAATACCAGACCACCTTGCCTGCCTCCTGAGAAATCTGTATGCAGGTCAAGAAGCAACAGAACCGGACATGGAACAACAGAATGATTCCAAATAGGGAAAGGAGTACATCAGGGTTGTATATTGTCGATCTGATTATTTAGCTTATATGCAGACTACATCATGCGAAATGCCAGACTGGATGAAGCACAAGCTGGAGTCAAGTTTGCTGGGAGAAATATCAACAACCTCAGATACACAGATGACACCACCCTTATGGCAGAAAGAGAAGAAGAACTAAAGAGCCTCTTGATGAAAGTGAAGAGGAGAGTGAAAAAGTTGTTTTAAAACTCAACATTCAGAAAACTAAGGTCATTGCTTCCAGTTCCATCACTTCATGGCAAATAGACAGTGAAACAATGGAAATGGTGAGATACTTTATACCTGTTTGAGCCCTGAAGGTCAAGAACAAGCTGCTGACTAGGGCCCTGGTGGGTAGCTCTGTGCCATGCGCCCCCCAGCTCCTCCCCATCTTAAACGTATCATCCAACTTCAGACAGCACCCTCGTGCGTGTTCTGTACCCCACTTCCTGATGCAGCCATTTCTCTCGACGGCCCTCGTTGCTGTCTGGTCTGCTGTACTTTCACTTGATTTGTGTCTTGCCTGTCTCCCCTTCCTGGAATGTAAACTCCATAAGGCAGAGGGTTGTATCTTGTGTCCCCAGACCCCAAACAGAGATGTTTCAGAGCAGACCTTCAGTAAATATTTGATGGGTCAATGAATGAATGAATGAATGAATGAAAGATCCTCATGTCTTTGACTTTTAGGTGGGGGCCACCTGAGATAATAAGTGACCCCAGCTGATTAGTTTTCGGGGCTGTCATAACAAAGGACCCCAGTGACCCAGATATCATGTCTCTGGATATTTACCCAGAAGAATGAAGCTTATGCTTACACAAAACTCTAGACATTATACTTTACCACAATTCTATTTGCAGTAGCCAAAATGTAGAAATAACCTAAATGTTCTTTGATAGGTGAATGGTTAAACAGACTATGCTGTCCAAAAGACAGCAGCCTTGAGACCCAGAGAAGAGCTAAGATTTTAGTTCAGGTCCAAAGACAGGGAATGCCCGATGTTCCAGCTCAAAGCAATCAGGTAGAAAGAGGTCCTGCCTCCTCAGCCTTTTGTCTTTTTCAAATCTTCAACTGATTGGGTGAGGCCCGCCCACAGCAGGGAGGGCAGTCTGCTTTACTGAGTTTCAGATCCAAATAGTGATCTCATCCAGGAACCCCCTCGCAGACACTGTCAGGATGACATTTGGCCAGATGCCTGGGGACCTCATGGCTTAGACAAGTTGGCACATAAAATTACACATCACACCAGTTGTTAGACTTCAGTATGACCTCTTCTTGATTACATCTTCAAAGACCCCATTTCTAAATAAGGTCACATTCTGAGATTCAGGGGGATGTGGATTTGGGAGGATGCTATTCCCTTCCCCTACTATACACCCAGGGACTTCTCTTGTGACTCAGCTGGTAAAGAATCCACCTGCAATGAGGGAGACCTGAGTGTGATCCCCGGGTTGAGAAGATCCCTTGAAGAATGGAAAGGCTACCTGCTCCAGTATTCTGGCCTGGAGAATTCCATGGACTGTGTAGTCCACAGGGTCGCAAAGAGGTGGACACAACTGAGCAACTTTCACTTTCACTATACACCCATGGGAGGCAGAGGCTTGGAAGGAGTTCAGTTGTGGGTCCACTGGGCCCACAGCCTTCTCCTCAGTAGATGCTGTGTGTGAATGAATGTCACGGGACTGCACAGAGGCCTGACCCTGCTGGCCCCAGCTCTGGGCACCATGCAGGCCATGGCTGTCCTCTTTACTCCCTTGCAAAACCTTTCTTGAGGCTGGTACAACTGCTGGGCAGAATTACAGATGTATCTTCAGGTGTGCTGGAGTTTTTCTATCTAGACAAATAAAATTTGTTTCTTCCCCAATAAGAATGGCAAAGTCGCTGTAGCATTGCTGCTTAGGTGCTTAGGTTCCAGCACAAGCCTCTTTCCAGACTTGTTTTTATGTGGACTTTTGGCTGAAGGGGAGTCTAAATAGGCCATTTCTCTGCAGGATAATAGTCTTATGTCTTATAACCTATACAATATACGAGCTAAATAACAGGTCTTTGACATTAGAATTTGGGTGGATTTGGAAATATTGTGAAGATAAACTTCTGAGCAAGTTGTGTTTGAAAAAGAGTGCTTTCCAGCACCTGTTATTGGCTTAAAATCCTGAGGGGAAGAGTTAAATAAATCAACGAGACAGGTGCAGTTTTTAGATTAAACAGCCAAACTCGTACAAAATCCCTTTGTCTAGACTGGACAAACGTCAAGTGTTATTTCAGACGTTTTGATGAAATGCCCACTGTTAACCCGCAGCCCGCTGAATGCCCACACTGTTTGGAAAAGCCCCTTGGACGTTCATGTTTTCAGCACCACGGACAGTGTGCAGAATTACCGCAGACCTCGATGGAGAGGGGTGTGCGCTGGGCCACGCTGGCGTCCCTGTCTGCCAGCCGCAGGCCGAGGAGAGGGGCCCAAGCGCCTGCCAGAGCCAGACTGGGATGCCAGCCATGCCTGCCCCTCTGGCCAGCCTCTAGGGAGACCCACGAGGTGCCAGGGCCTCTGGGGGTGGACCGAGGCAGGGCTGGGTGCTGTCCTTTCTGAGCCTCTCTGCTCACACTCCTAAGGCGAGTCATCTGGGGCAGAGGGGACTTGACTGCACAGAGGTGGTCCCAGGGCAGAAGCCGGCTCCTCATTCTGGGAATCTCTGTGCCCCATCGTGGCTGTGGAGGAGAAGGCCTCTCTAGAAACAGTGCATCTTCAATTGTCACTTCTGGCTGTGTCCCCACACAGGATAGGCAGGCCGTGGGCAGGAAGCTGCGTGCTTGGGATCTGATGGGCCCGAATGGGGATGTTGCTCAGCTCGTGATGTAGGTCTCCCCACCTGCAGAATGACAAGGGTGATACTAGCCATGGTGGCAACGTCTCTCAGCTTGCTACATGCTGGACACCACACGGTGGTCAGTCCTCAGCACCCCTGCAGTGATGCTCATGTTACTCTCTTGAGGCACAGAGAGGGTGAATACATCCTTAAGGCCACACAGCCCAGAGAGCCCAAAGCTGGGATTAATCTGTGGAGTCTGGCTGAGGGTCTGTTATCAGACTATGGTCTGATAACACCATAGTCCCCTGGGGCTCTGATGCTGTGGATTGGGATCTCGTAACTTCAGAGATGCTAAGCGTGTGGGCAGCTCACGTCTTAGGATCATGGAAGCAGAGGTGCTGATGTCATGGGGCTGTGGGAATGGTTGATGAGGGTCTCTGTGAGTGGTGACCCATCATCACTACTGAGGTTGTCATTACTACAAAAGCATCTCCATGCTGGTCCAGCCTGACCACCTGTCTGGCTCCCACCTACCCTGTGGGGCTTCCTCCCCTGACCCTGCCTGGGCCCACCCCCATCTGTGTCTGCACCTGGACCACTTTTCTTCTGATCTCCTGGCTGGAGACCAACCACATCAGCCCTCAGAGGCCAGCCCACGCCCCCACTGCCTCAGCCTTGGGGCGTCCCAGCTCCCTGTACCAGGCAGCTCATTAGTGCCTGTGGAGCATCTACCTGGTTTTGTATGATTTCAAACCCAAGGTGTCTTCTTTGTTTCCTGTAGCCCCACCCTCACAACATGCAGAGCCATGCTGAGCCTTCGTGGGGCCTTGGACGTGGGTGTGACGGTGACGATGATGGCAATGATGATGCCTTTGTAAGGAGTAAGGATGCATCATTGTCATGGCCAGGACCCTTCTACCCCGTGGAGCTCAGTGGGTGGTGTGTGGGCTCCACCTGCCCCACCTGCCAGAGCCCCAGCGCTGTGTTACTGGCAAGAGTCAGATGTCTGCGTCTCAGATCTGGACTGTTACCTGCTGTGTGGCCTTCCATGCATTACTCACCCTCTCTGGGCCTCATGCCCATCATCTGTAGAATGAGCTAATAACTGCATCTGTTTGTCAGGGGCTCAGGGAAATTAAATTAAGGCCTTTGAAGTGCTGTGCACAATGCCTGCCCCTGGTGCTCACTCAGTGAAGGGCCACTGGCATTCCCACTCAGCCTCAGAGCCCGGGAACCCCAGCCCTGAAGAACTTGTGAAAATGCAGATTCCCGGGCCCAGGGCCTCTTGATTCCCTGGGTCTGAACTGCAGCTTGAGAATGTGCATTTCTTCGAGTTCCTGGGTGTTGCTGGTGCTGCTGGCCCTGGACTCGCCCTGAGAACCTCAGAGCCAGTTTGTTCTGCTTCAGTGGCTCTTCTGTGACTTTGGTGTGCGGAAGACAAAGGGACTCTGCAGACCTCGGGGGCAGAGATGTGGGAGGCGCCTCTCAGTGGTTTGGGGGCATGGCTTCCTGTACCACGTGCCCTCGACCCTGGGCCTCGGGGGAATCTAGAACGTCTTCTGGCCTCAGAGCTGGAAAACTGCCCTGAGACTCAGGATGAGATGAAGTCGTCACTCACCCTTTGTGTCATTCAGTTTGCTTCCATCTGAGGTCTCTCCTTGTGCCGGCTCCAGAGGGAGGTCTGGGGCCATGGAGGCAGGGAACGTCACCCCTGCCTGAGAAAGCCTCGTGAGAAGGGTCAGGAGAGCGTGATGCACAGGGCTGGGGGCCTGGGGAAGGCATCCAAGGTAGGCAGGAGGCCGGGGAGCAGCTATAAAGCCAGGGAGGGTGAGCCTCTCAGGTGTGCGAGGGCAGGCAGGCCTGGCTCACTGGGCGGATCCAGTTTCCTGTCTCTGCAAAGCTCCAGTATGTGCAGGGCAGTGAAAAAGGGGTGCGTTCCGGCTGTTTCGGGGCAGCTGTTATACAGTTGATAATTGTCCTCAGTAGAAATTGTTCTCCATTTCATTTGCTGCTGGCTCAGCATTTCTTATAGGTTTAAGAGTGCACAGTGCAGGTCGGCAGGAAGGAGTGGGCCAGGAGACCCCCTCGCACCTGGAGCTGCCTGCCATCTCTGAGCGTGGCTTTCTAGCTATCAGCTTCATGAACTGAGGGAGGCAGAGTTCAGGGAAGTGAGGTGAGACCGAGGGCAGCTCAGCAGCCTGCCTGCCTGGCTGCCTGGGGGAGGCATAGGGTGGGGTGGAAGGGCGTGGAGAAGCTGTGGGGAGGGGAGGGGAGGCAGCAACCTGAGCAAATTCTCTGCACATCCTGATTCCAGGGAACTGTTCACCTCCTGCTTCTCAGACATCCCAGATCCGTGGCTTCTCTGGGTGGAATCCTGGGATGAGTAGTTTTTGCAGGTCACCTAGGGGTCATCACTGGCTTTCGAATAGAGCTGCATCCTAACCATCAGAGACAGTCTGGCATCTCTCCATCTCACAGATGGGAAGGCTGAAGCACCGGGTATCGACTTGTTCAAGGGCAGCTTCCCAGGTGGCGCTAGTGGGAAAGAGGCTGCCTGCCAGGGCAGGAGACGTGAGAGAGGCAGGTTCAGTCTCTGGGTCGGGAAGATCCCCTGGAGGAGGAAATGGCAGCCCACTCAAGTACTCTTGCCTGGAGAATCCCATGGACAGAGGAGCCGGGTGGTCTACAGTCCTTGAGGTCGCACAGAGTCAGACACGACTGAGTGATTTAGCAGCAAGGGCAGCTAGTAAACACAGAGAGGGGATAGGACCATCCCGTGAGCTCACCCACCCCTGGAGGGTCTGCCAGTTTCTTCCGGGATAGCAGGGCCTCATGGTGGCCTCAGAGGATGGACTCAGACCTGGTCCCAGGCATTGTCCTCAGCTCTCTGAAAAGTCAGGAAGACTATTCTAGCCTCCTGCTGCCGGAGCATCCCCTCTCAGCAGGCCTTCTCTGCCGGATGTGATAGTGGCTGAGAGACTGTCCACGCTGCCCCATGTCTGTGTGACAGCCAGCCTTCCTGGGCTCCAAGAGTCTCTGTTAGTCCGATTATGTCCAGAATCGGGAACTGTGAAATGCTTCCAGCCCATAAATCATGAAAAACAAAGACATAACCTTGCTTCTTTCTGCACCATCAATACATTACCTAATTCAATCATAAAATGGAAGAGTGGTTCCATTTGTATAATTCCATAGGAAACATCAGCAGATCTTTGCATTTTAAGTGCTGCCTGCATGGCCTCTCCACGGGCCATGCAGGGTCCCCTTTGATGAAATGAGTGTCGAGCAGAAAAGGGTATCGAGGAGCTGCTATGACACTGCCTTCATGCTTATTTAGGGGATCTTTTAAGGCCTCGCTGCTGGGGTTTATTTGCAAATGGTCTGCAAGCTGCTAACAATTTGTGTTTCACAATTTGTGGGGCCTGGTAGCAGCCAGGGTCCTAACTAATGACACTGACAGGTCATCAACGTGGCATCTTTGTCTTCAAACTGCTGTCGGCAGGCACTGCTTCCTGAGAGCAGGAACTTGGGGCTGCAGCCCCCTTCCCAGGCAGGGGATAGGTGGGCTGGATGAAGACCATACCCTGGCTCCTTCTTAACGTGCACTGTGGGGCCTCCCCTCATCCCCCCCAGCAACACCCCCAACTGCAGGGGCAGGTGCTGTGGGCAGCCTGCCATCAACCATCTGGTCAACCTGAGGCCACAGGGCTGAAGGTCTGTTTGCTTGGTTATAGCAGCCTCTACCAGGATGGGGATGACGAGAAGAGTCAGATGACAGACACAGGGACCCAGGCAGCCATTGAAACACTCACCAAATTTGACAGAATCCCTTTCTTTAGGGATTGCCCCTTGTTTTGCCAGGCAACCCAAACTATAGCCTAAATGTCAGGGTCTTTTCTACTTCTCTGAGGTCTTTTCCTCAAAAGCATGTGCCAGGCACAAGAGAGCTGATGGTTGATGGTTACTGAAGTGATGAGACAATTGAGCCTCCTGTTTACTTCCTCCTTAAGTTTACTTCCTCCTTGCTAAAAAAGCAGAGACATCACTTTGTCGCCAAAGTCCATGTAGTCAAAGCTATGGTTCTTCCAGGAGTCATGTACGAATGTGAGAATTGGACCATAAAGAAGGCTAAGTGCTGAAGAATTGATACTTTCGAATTGTGGTGCTGGAGAAGACTCTTGAAAGTTCCGTGGACCACATGGAGATGAAACCAGTCAGTCCTAAAGAAAATCAACCTGGAGCGTTCATTGGAAAGCCTGATGCTGAAGCTGAAGCTCCAGTACTTTGGCCGTCTGCTGCAAAGAGCCAACTGATTGGAAAAGACCCTGATGGTGGGAAAGATTAAGGACAGGAGGAGAAAGGGGCAACAGAGGATGAGATGGTTAGTTAGCATCACTGACTCGGTGGACATGAATTTGAGCAAACTCTGGGAGACAGTGGAGGATAGAGGAGCCTGGAGTGCTGCAGTCCACGGGGTCACAAAGAATCAGACACAGCTTAGTGACAGAATGGCGACAGCATTACTTCCTCCTGAAAGCCCTTGGTGGGGAGGGTGTCCTCCATTCAGGGCTGCCTTAGCAAATGATCACACCTGTGCAAATGTCCCGGGGCAGCTGTACCACTGGCTGGGATTCTCAGAACAACGGAAATACATCCTCTCCCAGATCCGGAGGCTGGGCATCTGAAATCAAGGTGTGGGCAGGGCCGTGCTCCCTCCAGAGGCTCTGGGGGAGGGGCAGGAAGATGCTTCCCACCTCTTCCAGCTCTTGGTGGCCCAGCATCCCTTGGCTGGTGGCTACGTCTCTCCACCCCATGTGTCCTCCTCCTCCATGTCCAAAATCCCCTTCTGCCTTTCTGCTGTAAGGATACTTGTCACTGTATCATATGTCCCAACGAGTCCAGGATGACCTCACCTCCTGATCTTTAACTTAATCACACTGCAAAGACCCCCTTTCTAAATAAGGCTCAAGTCCAGGTGGTTGGAGGTGGCCATCTCTTTTGGGGGGACACCATTCGGCCTGTGTAGCAGCTCTGGAACACCAATCTCCTGCTGTGAGCTGGGGACTTTGCATCCATCATCCCTGACCTTTCTGAGATCCCACCAGACACCTTCTGTCCTTTGAAACTTACAGATGAGGACACCAAGGCTCACAGTGGGCCCGATGCACAAAGGTATGGCCCGGGAGTGAGTGGTTGAACTGGCCCTCAACCCAGGATGGTTGGGCTTCAAGGTCCAGATTTCTGCCTTGATAACTGTCTCCCTTCCTCAAGCTGGAACCTTGAGGGGGCCTGGGGTTAAGTTTTCTTTCTTCTCTGAGAGTGTAAACCCCTGAATTCCCTTGCACCCCCAGCAAAACCCCTTTTCCAAAAGAGTGCCCCTATTCACAAATATTCAGTCTCAGTAAGTAAATGAAATGATAAACCCCAATTCTCCTGGATCGCTCACTGGTGCCAAGGGAGCAGGTAAGCCTGGGCCAGGTCCCCACTGAGCCTCTCTGGTCAGGAGGCACCAGTAGGAATTTATCCCCTTGCTGCTATTCTGCCATCTCAAAGCCTGCAGATAAAAAAAGGAGATTAGCTGAGATGCGGATGTGGACAAACCATTCTTCTGAAATGTTTTGTCCACTCTTCTCAGCTGTGGTCAGGACTACCGCCTGGCTCTGGGCAAGTGAGCCCCTGATCTGTGTGTCCCCTGGCCTTCCAACAGTCACCAGTCCCTCTGGTCCATTGGCATGACTCACTGGCTGTGTCAGTCCTGCTTTTAGGATTTCAGGCTCCAAGCAGAAGGTAGTCATTGCTTCTGCAGAGGGCTCAGGGTGGATAGAGTTAGTGTTCCCGAGTTGGACCAGCATCCTTGCCGCCCACACCCGAGCTGACCAGGGCAGCTGTCTGTCATTGTGATCCCCTGTAAGGGAACCTCCCATTCCCTCCACCCTGGATTATCAGGACCAAGAACACTCTTTGTAGAATCCATTCAACAAACATAGGAAAGTATTTGATTTTTAGAGCCACGACTATAGTGAGGATGTGGGGTAGAGGGCTTGAAAACTTAGGAGATCTTTGTGGGCAGTCACCATGTAGCGCAATCCTGGGGGCGTTTAGAGAAGCTGTGGATGGTTTTTGCAGTTTCCTAGGATCATTTGTTGTCTCAGCTGAAAATTCAGAAATTGGCTCTCCTTAAGCCCCACACAGAAAAGTATAGAAACATGGGCATTCCCTCCATTGGCCTCAATGTACCGATCTAGCCATAACATTGTGTCCAGTGTGAGGTCAACCCGCGTGGGCACAGCCTGGTGGGCAGCCTCTGGACTGGGGCTGGAACCCCTGGGGTTTACATGCTGGACCGGAGGTCCTGGTTTTCTTTTTGATTGGAAATAAAAGTACCTGACAGGTTGTCTGCTTTCGTCATCAGATGGTGGGGGTCAAGGGTTGCATGGTACCAGCTGGGGCAGGGAATGGACACAGTTCAAAGGGATGGTAGCGGGAGTTTCTGCCCTCCATGACTAAGGCTTCTTTAAGAAACGAAGATGTTCACAAGGGAATTACGACCACTCGGGCTGTGGCTGTGAAACCCTGAGCTGAATTATGAGATGAACGTGGCTGTCATTTAGACAAGGCGGAGCACGCAACACCTGGTGGTCAGCGCAGACAGAGAATGGAGGGAGGCACCCCACAGATGGACCAACACAGGTGTCGTCCGTCCGTCCATGCATCCATTCGCCCGTCCCATGTTTGCACGTGGGGTGTTGCCAGGGAGACTGGGATACAGACCAGGGCAGAGCCCACAGCCTCAGGGGCCCCCAGCCAAGGAAAGGGGTGCAGCTTTAAGGGGCTGCTGATGCAGGCTGTGGCTCCCAGAGACTTTCTCTGGGCCCACCTTTCGTGGGATATAGGAGGTCGTTAAGGCCGGCAGGAGCTGCTGCGAAGATGGGAAGAAGGCCGGGGAAGGGGCGTGCTGGGTGGGGCCAAGACTGGCCTCGCGAGCCCTGTGGGGTCAGATGTGGGATGTGGGGGCACCGTTTGGGGTCGATAGTGCCTGGCCCAGGGGTTGGCCGAGCCATGGGAGCGTGCACGTGCGCTCGGAATGACCACAGGTGCGCAGTCTGAGAGGCGCTGTGGGCCCATCCCCTGTCTCTCCCAGGGTCCAGGGAGGTGATTCCTCCACTGTTTGGTCAGACCTCGGGCTGGCTCAGTGGGCCCAGGTCTCAGCTGGGGCCTGGGAGGGTCCAACAGCGAGCTGGCCTGACCGGGGTCTGTCAGCTCTTTGGTGGGCTGTGGGTCCAAAAAGAAAGGAGGAGGGAGGAAGGGAAGGAGGGAGATAGACAGACAGGGAGAGAGAGGTTGATGTCCTTAGGTGAGATGCAACATGTGAGAAATGTAAATATACATTCAAACATAGGCTTATTTAGTGAAAACACCCAAGGTGTAGCTTCTCACTAAAAACAAACAAGTGATTAACTTGGAAATAGAATTCTGGAACAAAAAAAAAAAGCCCGATTCGACGTTTTCTCTCGTCGTTTATCTCACCGTGGAGATGATCCACATACTCGAATTGGATCAACTCACAAAATGCACAGACTCCCTAAGAGTATCGTCACCCCCATGGATGGGGAGACTGAGTTCCAGAGGAACTACAGGCCCTGAGGACCCCCGCTCAGAGCAGGCACGTAGGCACGCAGGCAGCACGCCCATTGGAGAGACCCGTTGGGGCTCAGCCTAGGGGAGCTTAAGAGGCTCTTGGTGAGTGGTGGGGAGATGAGGTCCCATTCTCTGTGACCATGTCTGTGGGGTGGGGGGACTCGGGCTCCTGGCTGACTTGGCATGCTGGCCCTCATCCAGAATACTCTCTGTTCCCTATGGAGTGTCCTGAGGCCGCAAGAGGGAACAGGGCATCCAGAGCAGCTCCTGGCAGAGCTCAGAGAGAGATATGCCTACATCCTTCTATCCCAGGGAAGGTTCAGACACAATTACCGATAAATCAGAACAGCGCTCCCAGTATGAATTCAACTGATTGAGGTGGTTAAATCGTTTGCCCTTGTCAAAGGGTGGCCCGATTAACAGCCACACAAGCAATTTGATACACCTGAAATGCCCACTTTCCTACTTTCTGAGCGGATAGCAGATTGAGGGGAGCCTGGTGGAGCCCTCCAGGAAGGCAGAGCCTGGACCAGAGGCCCGGCCCACCCTCCCTGTGAAAGGTGAAGGGAATTCCTGGAGGATTTTATACACATAGCAGGGTGAGGACCAGACTCTCCATTGCCCGAGACCCTCCAGCAGATTTCTGCTGAAAGGGGTGAACACGGGAAGCCAGGACTAGATGCAAGTTGAAGATGGGGTCCTGAGGCCTGGGCCTTGGATTTGCTCCTTTACGGAGGGCTGTGCCTGGAAGGGGCTTCCCTGGTGGCTTAGCCGTAAAGAATCAGGCTGCAATGCAGGAGACCCAGGTTCTATCCCTGGGTAGGGAAATCCTTTGGAGGAGGGAATGGCTCCCCACTCCCGTATTCTTGCCTGGAGAATCCCATGGACAGAGGAGCCTGGTGGGCTAATAGTCCATAGGGTCACAAAGAGTCAGACACAACTGAAATGACTTAGACACATGCATATGCCTAGAAGAGTCTGGATTTCAGCCTTGAGATGTGATAGGGCTATGAGCACCTGGAGTGAGCTTGAAGGACCATGTGCTTTGCACTCCATGGAGAGCTGGGCTCCCGTGAAGGGTATCTGTGAAAGATGGGGGAGGGATGGAGAAGCAGGCTGGCGGGCAGCATCGCTGGAGGGGATGGGAGCCCCCGGGAGAGACAGGTCAGAGAAGAGCTTTCTTCTTTCTCCCCTTCAAAGGGAAAGAGGGTACTTGCCTCAGGTGGGCTGCCTGGCCCAGGGCAGCATCCCCAGGTTATAACACGGGACCTGCTCAGCTCCAGTGCATCCATGTGGACTTGATGGATGTATATAATATTTCCTGCCTCCTGATAAGACAAACAAGGCCCAGCCCTTCTTTGGAGGAGCATAGTCAAGGGTGGGGTCTCCCCACTGACCATGGCCAGACATGTGCCCAACTTCCCCAGGAGGATCATGCAGGGGCTTCTCCCATCGAGACCCCGCAGGAGGTTTTCCAGGCTCTAGCCCCTATCACTGATCCCTGGGCAGGGCTGGCCACTACCCTGCCCTCTCCTCAGGGGTCTGGGATGCTGAGCTGGGTCTGCAAAGGCATCCAGAGCTTTCCTCCCTTCACGACATGTGTGACTTCTTGTATTAAAGATGGGGACCCAGCGAGTGGCCATCAAAGCCTACACGGCTGCTGCTTCTTGTCCTCATGGGTCTGCAACCTGGAGCTGCCCTGGGTTCCCCGAGGAGGCCCCTGGAAGCAGGAACATCACTGTTGCTCTGTGTCTGCACCTCCGGGCTGCAGGCCTGGTTGAGAGGGGCAGGGCTCTCCCTGTTTATGGAGCATCTGCCCACCCTGGGTCCTAGATTGACCTTGTTTCATTTACTCCTTGCCCCAAGGCATCCTGTCCATTTCACAGGTGAGAACACTGACAGCTTAAACCCCTGCCCGAGGCTGCACGGTCCATAAAAAGAGACAGGCCTTTGCAAGTTCTCTGGACATTCGAGGCCCTTGAACTGATTCTAGTGGAAGGGAAGTCCTCAGTGTGTATCGACCCCAGTCCTCTACAGGGGGACATGCCCTAGGGCTGGGAGAGTCCAGCTGCTCTTGGTAGCCATGCCTCCTTCCCCCATCCCTCTCAGGCTGGAGCTGGGCAGGGCCCCCAGCCACCTTCCTTGTCCCTCTCTGGGAAGTAGGGCTCAGCCCTCAGAGGCTGTGGGGGGTGCAGGTCAGTCAGCAGGGTCTGGGGCTGTGGGTGGGCAGCCTGGATTTCCCATCTCAGGAGGCCTGTCCTCTGCGTTATCAAGGCAACAGGCGATAATAGGAACAACAGCACTGGTGCTCCTGGGAGCCAGCTCTGCACATGTCACGGCATCTCCTCGCCACCACCTCTCCAAGGGTTAGAGGTCATCCTTGTCAACAGAAGAGGGTGGAGATGTTGTCTCTTTGTTTCCAGATCCCCAGAGCCCATCACTGTAGCTGCTTAATCAACGTTTGTGCAATAATTGGATTATAACAAGAATTAGGAAGCAAAGTGTTATCAATATTAAATAAGAATCAGGTTCAGTAAGCATCCACCTTAGGCTGCAGATTTCCTCCCTTATCCCAGTTCTGGGAGTTTGGTGGGGCTGGATTCCTCTTCCAGTTCCCAGAAGAAAGCATCTGAGCAAACCCAAGAAGCCTCTGTGATGCTATCAGGATGTGGAGATGCATGTAACGGGATGGGGGTGGGAGGAGAGGCAGTGGCCACCAATGTCATGGGTAGGCGCTGGGAGAGATGGACTCTGAGCTTCAAAGGAGACCTGGGAGAGAGAAGGGTGGGGGTGGGAGTTAGTCATGGGTGGCTTCCTGGAGGTGGTGAGGAGGTGATAGGGGCTAAAGCACACCTTCCTTGGAAGTGCCAGAGCTGCCACCCCCACTGTCTGCAAAGGGGGCCTTCCTTCCACAAGTGAGGCTGACCACAAGTGCGCTGGGCACCGAGGAGCTGAGAGAGAGAGTTGCCTACCTGCGTTAGGTTCCTGGGCCCCAGGGCACATGTGATCATGTCAGGAATGTTTGTCACGACTTGAGGGGTGCCATTCTCATCTTCTTGGTGGAGGATGGCAAAGCCCCCAGGTGTCCTGCAGTGCCCGGGACAGCCCCCCTCACTGCCCTGCCCCAAAGAATGGTTCAACCCAGATGTCCATGTGTAGAGGCTGAGAACCCCAGTGTGGGAGGGAGGGAGGCATGGATGGAACTGCTGTTCAGAGTGGGGGTGGTGGGGAAGGGGCGGGGGGCTCCGAGGGCAGAATTCTGGCTGTGTTACCTGGTAAGTGGTGGTGCCCCATGGCTATGCTGATGGCAGGGGTTTTACAGGGCTCAGGTTGAGTTCTGCTGTGAGCTGGCTGTGAGGATGGTCAGGCCCAGGACTGGAGAGCCGAGTCTGGACCGGTAAGGTGGGGTCGTGCTTGTGAGTGACCCCTGCGGGGACAGTATCTGGAGCTGCAGTGCCGGGTCCCAGGAGAGAGTGATGACAGGGACCCACAGCAGTCACTGAGCCCTGAGCCCCTGTGGTGGGAGCAGCAAGAGAGAGCACCCTGTCCTGGTCAGCTCAGGCGCCGTAACAGCCACCGCAGGCCTTTGTCCTCTCCTGGTCCTGGAGGCCAGAGTCTAAGATCAAGGTGCGGGTGGGGCCTCTCTCCTCAGCTTGTAGATGACCAGCTTCTTCCTGTGTTTCTACATGGTCATCCCCCTGTGTGTGTCTGTGTCCTGATCTCTTCTCTTATACCACACCAGTCATAGAGAATTAAGATCCCACATCTATGAGTCATTTACCTTAATTACTTCTGTAGAGACCTCACCTCCAAACAGTCACTTTCTGAGATATTGGGGGTCATGACTTAACATATGAATTTGGGGGGACATGGCACAGTCTGTAGCAGAGCCTCAGAGGGAGGGAAGGTTGACCCCAAGAGGAGGCATTGCTTGGGGGGACGCTGCTCTCAGAACTGCCAAGGGTTCATGACTGATGACCCCCCAGCCTATCTCCCAGGTCTGATGCTCAGCTCTGCTGGGCTGATTGGGGAAGAATTTCCCGTGTTTCATCCCCAGGCCGGTGGTGACCATCCCATTAGCTATACACCAAATTGTCTTGCGGCCAAGCTCTGGACACCCCACTTACAGACTCGGGTGACATTGTGCCCAGGATGGTGGGCTTCATGGCACGGCCCCTGGAGGGGATGCAGGGTGAACCAGAAGTGGAGTGACTGCAGATGTGTGGGCACCTATGTCCATGTGTGACCATATGTATGCACACATGTAGTCCAGGCTCGTGTGGCCTGCAGGGGGAGCACCTCTCGTGGGTTGGATGAGTCCAGAGTCCCAGCAGGATAGCTGAAGAGGTGAGATGGAAGTGCCCCGGGGAGGCTGTCTACCTGAGCCCCCAACCCAGACCCGCTCAGTGCTCTTTGTACGTAGTGAGTTCCCTGTCAGCATTTGTATTTAAGCTGAGGCTGGAAAAAGCCATGGATAGTGGCGGTTACAGCACAGATGTCCATCAGGCAGGATGTCCCCTGGCACTGTCTGGCCAGCTGGTGGCTGGGCCCTCCTCACTCTGTACGCAGGCCCCAACATGAGATGGGACCAGGCAGCTGAAAAGTGGGATTGAGTCCTGTAGGCGGGTGTCCGGTCCCCCAAGCATCTTGCTGACATCTCTGAAACATCCATCCCCTCATTGGTAATGTGGGAGGACTGGAGTTGCATCTCTCGGAGGGTGTGGATGGAGTAAATGGGAACTGGGGGACTGTTCGGGCAAGCGCTCGGCTCCTATTTGTCTGGTGTCTTTCCCAGCACTTGGGGGCACCATTCCCTGGTCCTGTGGGACTAATGCCAGGCCCCTCCCCACCTCGACTAGGGATGAGTGTGTTGGGATGTCAGCAACAGAGCCTCTGTCCTCCTCATGTCTTCCCGACAGGGACGCGGGAACTTGCAGTCATAGAGACAGAATGGTGACCTACATTGTAGGATTTGCACAGATGACTTCACGGACTTCCGGCTATGCCAGCTTGTTTTCCAGTTAGCACTTTCTTTCTCTCCCTCGTGGGCACTGTGGTATTAGATGGACCAAGGAGGAGCCCCTGACCACTCCCTGCTCCCCAGATGCCCTCTCCACAGGAGCCCTGTTCTCGTGGAGGCCACTGTGTGGTCCCTCAACCACCTGCAAAGGCCCCATTTCATCTCAGCCTCACTTACACTCAGGTACAAAAGACTGAGGATGGTCATATGGTTGCAGCTGGGCGTGGAGATGGCTGCCTCTGGACTTCCGTGCTCCCTGGTCCCATTAGGTGGGCTGAGTCTACTTTCACTGTGAGAGGAGGACCCTGCTTTTCCCTCCTACCTGAAGTCTGCCCATCACAGACTCCGGAGGACCTTCAAGGTCATCTGCCCTCCCCCCACCCTGGTCGGCTACAGGGGCTTCTCCCCTGGTGGCTGATGAATGGTCATCCTTCCTTTGTATGATGCTCCTGTTCCAACACTGGTGCCACCCACGAGATTCGGAACCTCCCCAGGTTCCTCTGCAATTTCACCTCCTTCATATTGCTCACTGTGAGCTCTTCAACTAGCGCCTTTGTCTTCCTCATGGTTTATCTTGATATTCAGGAGCCCACCATGGTCAGCCACACTGAGCCCCTCTGAGCAGAGGCTGCAGCTTTCCCTAAGGGATGGTCCCATGGGCCCTAGGGCTTGGGGTTGGCCTGGAGACCAGTGGAGAGAACTAGAGGGTCGCAGCCTAAGCTGGTCCTTGGGCTCCTCCGGCCGTCCACCCGTTTTGTCGCTGGACACAGAGATACTCTGCCTTCACCGCCTGTGGCCTGAGCCCAGCCTCCTCTTCAGTCCTAGGCAGCAGTGTAGCTGGGCGCTTTCCCGAGAGCTCTGCCGGCGTCTTGTCACTGTCACCCTCTCCCGCACAAAGCGGGCAGGTGAACACCTCGGGAGATGGCGTGCAGGGGAGGTGGGGTGACCTGTCCCCGGCCATACACTTGGTGAGCTGGTGACGGAGCTGGACTTTTAGGCCGCGTCTGCCTAACCCCCAAGCTTTCCCTCAGCCTTTTCACTCTTCCTTCCTCGTGTCCCACCCTCGCCACCTCCACCACTGTCATCCTTTTCCTGTCTCTGCAAGGCCCACGGCAGCTCTGCTTCTGTGACTCTGAGAGGCAGAGACGCCTCCACCGTTCGCCCCTGTCCTTCCTGATTGGCTTACACAGTACCAGGCACCTGTACTGGACTTCGTAAATGCGACATAACGATGGCAACAAAGCTGAAATAGACATTTCCCATGAGGACAGAGGGACTTCACTGGGTGTTGTGGAAGCTGACATCATTTATCCTTCTGAGTCCACTCTCCGGGGACAAGATCAGCATTAAGGAGCCATCTATCACCAGGAGCAGTGTCGGCTACTCGGAATGTTCTCCACGGGGAACACGTGTGTTCCCCAGTGCCAGAGAGGTGATGGGACGGTTCTCCAAACCTGAAACCCTGGAGGAATGCGTCCTTCCCAGAACCGGCTTCCCTCCGGGCTGAATATTTACCTCCTTCAGCGTCAGCTGCTTTCAGTTGTATTTTTAAGAGTCTTCTTTCCAGAGAAAAACACAGCTACTATTTTTGTGCTTTTCTTTCTTCTGCAAGATGAGAGTAACAGCCGTTCTTCTCGGAGGGTTACCGTGAGAACGGCATGAGACAGTTCGTGTTGAGCACTGAGCCCAGAGCCCCACGTGGAGCTGGTGCTCCGTCTGTGTGCGTGATGGTTCTGGTGCCCGCCCCGCCCTTTCTGTCCTCGATCAGCTCTGTTCAGCTCAGTTTTCCATAAATACGCATCTGTGCCGTGGTCCTTATCTCTCCACATGATTGCATAAGAATTTTCTTGTGAGCATCTTCCTAGCCTGGCAGGCCTGACACGTGGTGCCCAGGACCCCTGTGCTGAAGAGTCAGCTGGCCTACAGCATTACTTCCCCCCAACCCCATCTTGTTGGAGTGTTAGTCACTCAGTCGTGTCCTACTCTTTGCGACTCCATGGACTGTAGCCCGCCAGGCTGCTCTGTCCATGGGATTCTCCAGACAAGAATACTGGAGTGGGTTGCCGTCTCCAGGAGATCTCCCCAACCCAGGGGTCAAACCTGAGTCTCCTGCATTGCAGGCAGATTCTTTACCGTTTGAGCCACCTGGGAAGTATCATCCTATGTCTCTTGTTAAAAATGGGTAGAATTAAAAAGTAGAATTAAACTGAGCCCTACGGAGGAGCAGGGTTTCCCACGTGGCTCAGTGGTGAAGAATCCTGCCAATGCAGGAGATGCAGCAGACACAAGAGTTGCAGGTTCGATCCCCCTAGTCGGGCAGAGTTCCCAGAGAAGGAAATTGTAACCTGCTCCAGAAATCTTGCCTGTAAAATCCCATGGAGAGAGGAGACTGGTGGGCTACATATAGTCCATGGGGTCGCAAAGAGTCTGACACGACTGAGCACATGGGTGAAAAGCAGGCAGTGTTCCCCAGCTCTCAACCCTGGATGCCTGGGGAGCATTCCAAAATGTTATGATGCTGGGCTCCCTCCCCAAAGATCCTGATTGGTGAGTCTGCTGTGGTGGGACTGGAGCTCAGAGTTTGTAACCATCCTTTCTCCCAATCGGATGGTTCTCATGTGAAACTGAGGCTCAAAACCACTGCCAGGGGTTTGGAGAATCGACTTAGCCTTTCTGGGGAGTTCTAGTCTTTGTTCTGAGTTGGCTTTTGTGATGATGAAGGTTTACCAGACATCAGATTTACCTCCAACTCCTATTCAGGTTTACCTTTGCCCTGAGAGAGATGGAGAAGACAGGCTTGACCAGGGGATGGACCAGCTCCTGACAAGGGCCCGTCTCAGACCTTTGCTTCCTTCCTGCAGAGGGAGGATGGCCCTGGGTACCTGGCAAGATGGGCTGGCAGATCCGAGGAGGCTGCTCAGCTGCTGGTCACATCCTGGGTGCTGCCCAGACAGGGCACTGACCCCACGCTGGGGGGACGGTAGCTGGGCAGAGGGGACTGACTGGGCTGGGGGGCACTTGGTGGGGCCACCTTTCTCGGATGGCCTACTTGCTTTCTGGGTGCATGACGGCTGCAGGAGGGCAGTGGGGGCCTGGCCGCAGCAGCAGGGGCTGTAACATGAGACACGCAGAGACCCTGCTCTCCACTCCCAGGGAGAGAGTGTTCCGCCCACAGGGCTCCCCACCCACCGCTTGTCACCACTTCACTCCTCCGGAATGCTTGCGGGCACGTTGCCCAGGCAACCAGAATGCCAGCGCGTTGCTATCCTTCAGTCTCCTCTGAGCACCTGCGAAGCCTGTCGAGCAACAGCCCCCGTGCCTCAGAGTTCTGTACACGCCCTGCTCTGGAGCACCCAGGGAAGGAGGATGGGTTCCTGGGTGCCATCCTCAGCCATGGTGGGGAGTGGTGGGACCATGTCTGGGAGCCGAGCCTGAAGTACTCACCATGGAGTCCCTGACACACCATGGTGCAGGCACCCATGTTCACCCCATTTGATAGGTGGGGAAACTGAGGCTCAGAGAGGTTCCACTCATTGCCCGTGCTCACACAGCTAGGAGGTTGGAAGTCAGGTCACCAGCCCTGAGCCCCTGTGTCAGCACCACACCAGGCCACTTCTGGAACTCCAGGGCTTTGTGATGGGGGCCTGTCCTGTGCACGTGGAATGTCCTGCAGCCTCCCTAGCCTCTGCCCACTAGATGCCAGTAGCAGAGCCTCCCTCCCCAGCTCCTGGTGCCCAGGAACGTCTCCAGACCTTGCAGAACATCCTGTGGGGGCGTGACTCCCCTGGGGAGACACTGACGGCATGAATGCGCTGAGTTATCTGGAAGGCGTCACTGACACACGAGGGCTTGTTATCTTTTGCGAGTTCGTGAAATGATTCCCTGGAAGCCGCAGGGCCCTGATAGCTGGATAAGGTTGGGGGTAGGGATGTGGAGTCCTACCTGCCCAGGCTAGGCACCCACCCAGGCACCTCCCTATGAGTGGAGCCTCTGTGCAGATGGTCCAGGGAGTACAGTTGCCACGGTTACAGCTTATCATGGGTTTGTTCTTGCTCTACTGCTTCTAGTGTGTCCCCGGTCCCAGTGGTCTAGGGCTGTTGGGACCTAGTTTCTGAGCACAGAGATCATGAGTCCCTGAGTCCTGGACTCACAGTGACCCCAGGCAGGTGCCTTCATTCCTGGGTCTCCTGTTGCCCACAGCTGGGTAATGATGGTTTGGGATGAGGGCAGCTACACACAGATGCTGCAGGACAGAGGGGCCTATCAGGAGACTGATCTTCATGTGCTTCGCTCACTGTGAGGCACCAGGAGTGCGAGGGTGCCAAGTGGAGGGTGCTGAGGGGCCCGCAGACCCAGGACTGATCCCACTCTCCAGGGAAGGAGAGTAGCCAGAGATATCCTGTTGCCTGTTGTGTTGGAGGTTTATTTCCAGGCCTGCTCCCTCTCCACGTCAGACACCGTGTGTGTGCCCAGCATCCACGGAGGCCACGGAGTACAAAAGTTTAGGCACCGTGAGCACCTTTGCTGAAAGGAAGTGAAGTGAAGTGAAGTCGCTCAGTCGTGCCCAACTCTGCGACCCCATGGACAGTAGCCTGTACCAAGCTCCTCCATCCATGGGATTTTCTAGGCAAGAGTACTGGAGTGGGTTGCCGTTTCTTTGGGAGGCTTTAATCCCCTGAGTCCTGGGGCTGAGCACGGAGCAGCTCCAGCAGGACATCATGGTGATATCGGGCTGGGAGCACTGTTTGAATGAATCAAGGCTGCATTTGTTTCATTAGGAAAACTGAACCAGTGACACTTTCCAGAAGAAAGTGTGTGTTCCCTTCTGGAGCCGGTATGGAGGGGTGGAAGTTGAGGCACCTGTGTCCATGAGCAGGGAGGGTGGGTCTCTGCTCTAGAGAAATAGTCAGAAGCTACTGCACTCTATTGTTGCTGTTGGGGATCCAGGGTACACAGGGTGGAAGGGGGCCCCTCGAGTGCATCTGGGCACCAGAGGGTCCCGTGTGGAGGGGGGAGATGGACATACCCTGGTGCTGGAAGTCCTTGTCCCTCTTTCTCCAGGGCAGAGAACTTGGGGCAACACTGAGTCGGGGTGACGCAGCTTTTCCTGCCCTGGGTACCAAGCTCTCCCGCCTCAGCTAGAACCGATGCTGCTGCTTCCTTATGGGATGTATGTTCCACCAGGAGGAGAGGGTGCTGAGTCCACCTGGAGTTTCACTTTGCCCGATGGGCAGCGTTAAGTGTGACTATCCTCTCCCCTCTCTCCCAGCCTTGCGATCTGGGACATGACCTCAGAAGACTCACTGCCACCTCCATCCACCCCAGACCCAAAGCCTGCACTCCACGGTCTCTGGTCTTTTTCGAAGAACAGAATTCTGCCATCAGTTTCTAGGAGAGGGCAGCTCTAAATGTCCTGAGAGAGAATCTCATGACTTGTTCCTCCCAAGCCTCCCTCCAGCTCCCTGAGGGGGAGATCCCATGGCTGAGCACCCCAGTGCCTTCCTGCCAGCCCACACACCCAAAGCACATGGAAGGTAGGTTTGAAAGGAAGAGAAAATCCTGCCTGTCACCACTGTCCTTTCTGTTTGGGACGGTGACTTCCTCAGATTTGTCCCTTTCCACAGAGTATTAATAAGCAGAGACATCACTTTGCTGACAAAACTCTGTATAGTCAAAGCTATCGTTTTTACTGTAGTCATGTATGTTAGAGTTGGACCATAAAGAAGGCTGAGTGCTGAAGAATTGATGCTTTCAAATTGTGATGTTGGAGAAGACCCTTGAGAGTCCCTTGGACTGCAAGGAGATCAAATCAGTCAATCCTCAAGGAAATCAGTCCTGAATATTCATTGGAAGGACTGATGCTGATGCTGAAGCTGAAGCTCTAAAACTTTGGCCACCTGATGTGAAGAGCTGACTCATTGGAAAAGACCCTGATGCTGGGAAATATTGAAATATTTGGAATAACATGGAAATAATGAAGGCAGGAAGAGAAGGGGGCGACAGAGGACGAGATGGTTGGATGGCATCACTGACTCAATGGGTGTGAGTTTGAGCAAACTCCAAGAGATCGTGAAGGACAGGGAAGCCTGGCATGCTGCAGTCCAAGAGATTGAAAAGAGTTGGACATGACTCAGCAACTGAACAGCAACATGGCTTGGCTGCTGGATGGATGAGATTTGAAGAGTTAAAAACAGTGGGTTTTCTCCCTTGAGTGTTTGCTGTGCTTGGGGTCCTACTTCCTGAGATGAGCATGTGGAAAGGGGACAGTCATTACTTTTCAATGGGGACTCCTGGCCGACAGGACGTCACAGGGGGCTGAGGTCATCAGCAGTGGTGGGTTGTGCTGACAGCAGGTGCCCCCAATATCATGTGATGAGGAGGCTGCTGCAGTTCTGTGTTTCCTCCCAAGAACCCATCAGCCCAGTCTAACCTTGAGAGAAGCACCAGACAAATCCCAGTAGAGGACCATCCTACAAACTACCCAACCCATCCTGCTCAAAACTTTCAAGGTCATCCAGAGAAAGCGAGTCCGAGCGTCCATCACAGTCTAGAGGAGCTTGAGGAAACGTGATGACTGATGTCACATGGGGGCCTGAGCGGGATCCTGAAAGAGAGAACTGGTGAAACCCTAAGACAGTGTGGAACTTGGTTCCTGGTCATGGGCCCATGTGTTCTCCTAGTTTTGATGGATTCATGTTGGTGATGTAGGATGTTCTCATAGAGGACTCTGGAGGACTACACAGGAGTTCTCTGTGCCCTTGTGCAATTTTCTATGAATATAAAACTGCTCTAAAAGCTACCATTTGTGGCCCCTTGGACAGTAGCCTGCACCAAGCTCCTCCGTCCATGGGATTTTCAAGGCAGGAGTACTGGAGTGGGTTGCCATTTCCTTCTCCAGGGAATCTTCCCAACCCAGGGACTGAACCCAGGTCTCTCGCATTGTAGACAGACAGTTTACCATCTGAGCCACGAGGAAAGTCCAAAAGCTACCATATGACCCTGCAATCCCATTCCTGGGTGTACACCAGAGGAAAACATGATCCAAAAGGATACACACACACCAGTGTTCATTGCAGCACTGTTTATGATGGCCAAGACATGGGAGCAACCTAACCGTCCATCGACAGAGGAATGGATAAAGACGATGTGGTCCATATACACAATGGAATGCTACTCAGCCATGAAAAGAAGGAAATAATGCTGCTTGCAGCAACATGGATGGACCTGGAGAGTGTCATCGTGAGTGAAGTAAGTCAGACAGAGAAGGAGAAATATATGGCTTCCCTTTTATGTGGAATCTGAAATGATGCAGATGAACTTGTTTACAAAATAGAAACAGAGTCAGAGACTTGGAGAAGGAACTTATGGTTCAGGGAGGGGGATGGACAGCGGGGGGGATGGGGAGGGGTAATTAGGGAATTTGGGATGGACATGTGCACACTGCTATGTTTAAAATGTGTAATCAACAAGGACCTACTGTATAGAACAGGAAACTCTGCTATGTGTTATGTTGCAGCCTGGATGGAAGGGGAGTTTTGGGGAGAATGGATACATGTATATGTATGGCTAAGTCCATTTGCTGTTCACCTGAAGCTATCACAGTGTTGTTAATTGGCTATTCTTGAATACAAAATAAAGTTTTTTAAAATTTAAAAAAGATAAAACTGCTCTAGAAAGCTTATTTAAACAAACAAACCAATAAGTGGCGTGGGATGGAGAGGCGTCTGCACGCAGGGTCCTGCTGAAAGTGGGGCAGGTAGACTGAACAGGGATCCCGGGTGAAGAGATGCTCGAGTCTGCAGGGGATTGGGAGTATCCACCTAGGAACACGGACTCCCCCAGAGCCAACTCTGTGCTGGAGGAAGCTCATCTGTGTCTGTCGCACATGCATCTTTGGAGTCATTTCAGGTTGTACCCTGGCAATTATTGATCACAGACGCATGGTTCTTCTTAGAAGGTGTGGAGTCCTCCATGCCACTGCTCCAAACGTGTCCAGGGCCTGTGAAGCAGACGCAACAAGCCCACATTCAGGCCAACCTCAAACAGAATTATTCCTACCGTGACTTGTCCCTCAAGCCAGCTGATGACAAGCCCAAGAGCAGACATGGAAGGTGGGGGTCTCCCTCAGTCATCTGGTGCTGAGATTGCACACGGGGTGCTGGTCACTGCCTGTGGCAGGGCTGGGACAGGCTGGCCACCTACCTGACACCTCTAGGGTCCTGTCTCATCCTGGAGATTGTGGTATGGCCTCTGAGCCATGCAGACTCAGGGCTCCTGCATGAACTTGTGGTCTAGGCCCGGTGCTCAAGCAAGTGGAAGCCAGCTACTTGCGGGAGGCACCCTTGCAGACGCCTCGCTTGAGAAAAGTGCACCCTTAAACTGGAGAGACGTCTTTGTCTCCCTTAATTGACAGTGATTTTCTTCAGTGAAGAAAATACACAGAAGGTATCGAATTGAATCTCAATTTGCTGAATCTTATTAAACCATTCTTGGGGAAAAAAAAAAAACTCGATAAAAATTTAAAAGGGAGAGAAGCAAAAAGCCTGCAAACTAGAAAGTAAAGTGAGATGGAGCTGTAGTTCCCGATTTTGGAGCAGTCAGGTGGGGTGACTGGGGCGTTTGTTCTTCATTTGAAAGTCTGGGCTGGGATGCTGCCGTGGGGGAGCCGTCTGTCATGGAGTGTAGATGGGCAGCTGGACATTCAGGCAAGGATCATGAGGACGAACCTGAAGCCTCAGCTGCAAGTTTATTGCCAAGGCCGCCTCTGACCCCAGCATCCTTTCTTTCCTCCTGCCTGCCATGACTGGGAGCAGGACTGGGCCTCAGTGCAGGGCCCCCCAAGCCTGTCTACTCTATCCTGGCACACACCACCTCTTCAGATCCAGTCTGCTGCTGCTGCTGCTGCTAAGTCACTTCAGTCGTGTCTGACTCTGTGCGACCCCATAGACGGCAGCCCACCATTACACACCCTAAAATCCACTCCTTTAAAGTGCAGATGTTAGTAGTTTTGATATATTCACAAATTTGTACAACTGTTGCCACTATAATTCTGGAACATTCTTATCGCCCCTAAAAGAAATCCTGTAATCATTAGAGTTTAGATAGTAACTCCCAACCTCCCTGCCCCAGCTCCTGGCAACCACCAGTCTACTTTCTGTCCCTGTGGATTGATTGATTCTGGGCATTTCGTGTAAACAGAATCGTGCCACATGCGGCCTTTTGTAACTTCTTTGTGATGTCTTCAAGGTCCATCCATGTGGTAACGTGTATCAGCACTTATTTCCTTTAAAAAAAAAAAATTCTTTGGAGTGTAGTTGCTGTACAGTGATCTTCCCAGGTAGCTCAGCTGGTAAATATTCTGTTATTTTCTACTTACAGCAAAGCAGATCAGCAGTGTGTTTACATATGTCGCCTCTTTTTTGGGTTCCCTTCCCATTTAGATCACCATAGAGCACTGAGCGGAGAAGGCAATGGCACCCCACTCCAGTACTCTTGCCTGGAGAGTCCATGGGGTCCATGGGGTCGCTAGGAGTTGGACACGACTGAGCGACTTCACTTTCACTTTTCTCTTTCATGCATTGGAGAAGGCAATGGCACCCCACTCCAGTACTCTTGCCTGGAGAGTCCATGGGGTCCATGGGGTCGCTAGGAGTTGGACACGACTGAGCGACTTCACTTTCACTTTTCTCTTTCATGCATTGGAGAAGGAAATGGCAACCCACTCCAGTGTTCTTGCCTGGAGAATCCCAGGGACGATGGAGCCTGGTGGGCTGCCGTCTATGGGGTCGCACAGGGTCGGACACGACTGAAGCGACTTAGCAGCAGCAGCAGCAGAGCACTGAAGAGAGTTCCTTGTGCCACACGGTCAGTTCTCCTTAGTTATCTGTGTTATTCATAGAATCAGTAGTGTGTATATGTCAGTCCCAAATCTCCCAATTCATCCCGCCCCCATACTTCTTTTCATTTTATGGACTGTAGGGCTGGCCCACCTTTCTTTATCCACTCATCAGCTGATGGACACTGAGGCTGTCTCCCCTTTCCTCTGTCAGAAATAATACTGCTGTGAACATTCAGGTACACATTTTTGCTCCCAAGAGTGGAATTTCTGGGTCCACTGGTAACTCTCAGTCTTTGAGGAACTTCCAAACTCTTTAATGGCTGCCCCATTTCACGTTCTCACCAATGATGCATGAGACTTCCTGTCTCCCCCGCATCCCCGCCAACACTTGGAATGGTCTGTCTTTTTGCTCGCAGCCATCCATGTGGGGGTGAAGTGGTGGTATTTTGTAAGGGATCTGTGGAGGCCCCAGAGTTTAGGGGGAGCTGGCCGCACCTCTGCCTGCACTGTGACCTGACCTTGGTGTGTCACCTGCCGGCCCTGATGGTTAGTGGCACCCTCAGCAGTGTTAGCAGCAGTCTCAGGTGCTCCCAGCCCCCACAGATGTGTGGGGTCCTCTTGAGAATAGGCTGATGGCACCGTGGATGCCTTCCTGAGTGAGAGGATATGTGAGTGGTGCTCTAAGAACCCCTTCATCATAAACTGGGTGTGGTGTTGGGGGCTTCCCAGTCCTGTGCTGAGCAGTGTCACAGCAGAGTGTTCCTGGGGTCCTGCCTGGTTTCAGGACCAGCTGAGGGATGAGGACAGAGGTGACCTGCTGCCCCTCACGTGGTCCTTGCAGACCTGGCTGAATCCCCTCATGCCAAGGTGCGTCTTCAGCCCAGCGTGTCCCCACACCAGTCCAGGAAGGTCCAGATTTCACGTAGAGGCAGCAGGCCTGCTGATAGAGCAGGGGGTGGAGCCTTTGACCCTTGTAAAGAGATGGGTGATGATGGGTCCCCTGTAAAGAGGCCACAGGATCAGCTGCTGACCTCCTTGTTTGAGGGGCTTGCTCTGTCCCCACCCTGAGCCCTGCATTTCCTGGCTGCTGGGGGTTGGGGGGTAGGGTGGGTGGAGTCTCTGTCCTGACCTGTTCACCTGGCCTCCTGTTTTCCCTGTGAACAAGTCCACCAGTTCAAAAAGAAAGAGACTGGACTGGAAGAGGAAAAATATATCCAGCTCTCCCTGCCATTGTGATGGCCTGGCTTTTCTACATAACAGCTGGGTGGCATGGAAAAGAGGGTTTCCATGGTAACCAATTACAGCTCATGATTGGTGGAAAATGGCAGAAATATCCTGCGTGTGAAGTTATGCCGGGCAGGCAGGCACAGGCTCAGGGGCTGCTGTTTTAATTTCCTGGGGTGATACTTCTCCAGGTAGAGGTGGCAAGTGGGTTTGTGTATAGCTGCTCTTCATTCAGCCTGGTGAGGCCCGATGTGACTGTGGTACCTGGGGGTGCCTGGACAGGCCTGGGTATGCAGGTACCTGGGGAGGCCCGAGGGTTCCTGGTCATACCTGGAGGGGCCTATTGGTGACTGGTGGGGTACTGTGAGACCTGGTGAGGTGGTGGTACTTGGTGGTGCCTGGTGAAGCCTAAGGTTACAAGACAAGGCCTAGTGGTACCTGGTGGCACCTACTGAGGCCTGGTGGTACCTAACAGGACCTGATTGTACCTGGTGTAGCCTGGTGAGACCTGCTGAGACCTGGGGGCTCCTGGTAGTACCTGGAGGAGTCTCGGGGTGCCTGATGGGATGTGGTGAGGCCTAGTGACACCTGGTAAGGTGGTGGCAGTTGGTGGTGCCCAGTGAAGACAGGTTACGAGATGAGGCATGGGGGTTCCTGGTGAAGCCTGGTGAAACCCAGTGATATCGTATAAGGCCTGGGGGTGTCTGTGAGGCTGAGGGTGCTCAGCATTGCCTTGTGGGTGCCTGGGGGTGGCCAGTGGCATCCTCCAAGCTGAGATCACACCTGCTGGAAGCAGTGTCTCACTTCCCCAGGGGCTGGACTTCCCTGGGGGCTTCTAAACCTCAAGGGTGCGTGCCTGGGGGCCCTCACTGACCTGAGTCTCTGTGGAGCTGGCCTGCTCCCTGCCCTGCCCTGGGCTGGCCATGCCGAGAAAGGGCACACCGACAGCCTCTAGATGCGGAAACATTAGCATAATGAGCAGTTCCTAATTTCTGCAGCCAAGCACTTTCTCGTTCTGATTAAAAAACCAAGGCCTTATTATTCTGGGATCTGTCCTTTTTGGCAATTAGCACTCATTAATACAAGTTTGTTTCTTTCAACACACGGATGTCCAGGGGCACAGCACCTTCCTGGGCGCTGGCGAGCATAGGTCAGCCCCAGGCACATGGACAGCCTCATACTCTCTCAGGGGCTGAATTAGCCACTTTTAAAGTCATATCACAGCCTGGCTAAGAAACGCTGTCGAACTCCACTTCCACAGGCCTGGTTCCGAGCAGCGTTTGGGTTGGCAGCTCAGCTCACTGAACACACACACCCACCCCTGCCCATCACCATCCCTAAATTCTGGCTTTGTGTCAATTTTCAGATTTGACGTTGGTGCTGAGCTCTGATTTTGAAGGGCACCTGTCCCCGGCCCTCAGTTACCTAACTAAGCAGGAGGGAGGACCCGGGGGCCGGGTTCCCCTGCCCTGCGTGTGGCTGCATCCTGACCTGGCTCCATCCTGCCCAGGCCCAGTGCATGCTCAGCCCTGTGCCCTGGCTGAGGGGTGTGCCCTCCCCAGCCTCCCCACGCTGAGGACACAGGGTTTGCCAGGGCACCTGCATGGGAGGTCAGTGTCAGCAGAGCAAGCACTTGGTGGAGTTGGTGCCTTGATGAACTTTCCACTTCCAGGCAGCACATCTTCTGAGCAAGATCCAGTTCAGTTCAGTTCAGTTCAGTCCAGTTGCTCAGTTGTGTCCGACTCTTTTTGACCCCATGAACTGCAGCACGCCAGGGCTCCCTGTCCATCACCAACTCCTGGAGTTCACTCAAACTCACATCCATCGAGTCGGTGATGCCATCCAGCCATCTCATCCTCTGTCGTCCCCTTCTCCTCCTGCTCCCAATCCCTTCCAGCATCAGAGTCTTTTCCAATGAGTCAACTCTTCGCATGAGTGAGATCCAGAGGTGGCCGCAAGTCAGCAGACTTCCCTGTGCACACATCACGGCATTTGAGGCCACAAGCCTGCTTTCAAATAGACGTGTCCGATTGAAATAGGAGGCGGAAGGGGTGGGGGTGGCAGGGCCCAGGGCCCAGCCGGAGCAGCAGGTGTGGGACTCTGTGCCCCATGGGAAGCCCCACGGTCTGAAACCCCCGTCCCTCCAGACCTCAGGACTGGCAGCTGTGGGCTCAGCATCACTCACCCTGGAGTGGGGACTTCTGTGACCCAGAGCGACGTGCCGGGCCTTGGGCATGGTGTGTGGACACAGTCCTGGCTCTGCTGTCCCCTCCCTGGTTCCCTCTTGGTACCTCTGTTTTATTCTGGGTCAAACCAAAGTGGGATGGAAGACCCCTGAAGTCATCATCTCTCTGGGGGCTTTGGAGACTCAGTGTCCCTCCTGTAAGCGGATTCTTTGACACCAGCTTGTCATCAGCTGGCCATGTATGGGAGAGCTCCTGGGAGGAGAAGTGGGTCCTGACAAGTGAGGTTGGGCCTGTCCTTCAGCGATGCTAGCAGAGCGGACATGAGTTGGCTTTTGAAGGGGACTAATGAAAGGTTTCATTCCTCTTTGGAAGTTGGGATTAGTGCTCGTTACTAGGAGAGTGTTTCCTCGACCTGGAGTGGGGGTGGAGAGAGCCCCCCAGGTGGAGGCCCCCACTGACCCTCTTCTCTCTTTCCCATGCAGTTCCATGTTCATCCGCTGGCCCGGCTGCTCCCTAGGAAGCCATGCTTGGATCCTTATAGCCATGTTTCAGCTCGCCCTGGATCTGCCCGCGTGTGAGTCCCTGGGCCCGGGCCCCGAGTTCCGGCTACTGCCTCGGCCACCCCACCGGCCGCCTCGCTTGTGGAGTTTTAAGAGTGGACAGCCCGCCCGGATCCCCGCTCCTGTGTGGAGCCCCCGGCCGCCTCGCGTGGAACGCGGACACAGTCACGGACAGATGCCGAGTCCCCGGGCCCGACGGGCACACAGACCCAGGGATCAGGAGGCCACTCTTGGGCCCAAAGAGGGGCTGGCCAAGCCCCCAGCTGCTGCCAAATCCAGCCCTTCCCTGAGCTCCTCCCCCACCTCCTCCTCCTCTGCAGGGGCCAGCGGGGCCCCCACGGACCAGCAGGCCCTCCTGCGGAGGGGGAAGAGGCACCTACAGGGGCCTGCTTTCAACAGCTTTGACTTCCGGGGCAGCAGGCCCACCACGGAGACGGAGTTCATTGCCTGGGGGCCCACAGGGGAGGAGGAGGCCCTGGAATCCAACACATTCCCGGGCTTTTATGGCCCCACCACGGTCTCCATCTTCCAAACGCGGAAGACAACTGTGGCCACCGCCACCACCACCGCCACAGCCACCACGGCCACTTCCGTGACACTGCAGACTCAAGGGGTCACTGAGCCCCTGGACCCCAGGAGTAGGATCCCGGTTGGGGTAAGCACAACGGAGCCTTCCACCAGTCCCAGCAGAGACAGTGGCCAAGACAGCCAGCCCCCGCGGGTTCTGGGGGAGACCTCAGGTATGCCCACCTCTTCTCTGGTTGGATTTGGGTTGTGGGGTGCTTTGGGAGGGTGTGGCTTATAAGTGATGCTGGGATTGTCTGTTTTCTAGCAGGAGCACTAAAGCCATAGTACCTGAGGGCGAGATGGGGAAACTTTGTGTCCATGAACTTGCACATGTCCATGTCCTGGCAAAAGAGGGTTATGCTCTACGAGGAGTGGCCAGGCTCTTCTAGTAGATTAAGCGAGAGGGGAGAGGGTCTCTCCCTAGTAGTGACCTAGAGGTGGGCATGTACCCGCCCTGACTTTGTAGGGGATTCTGAACCCCACCAGACATTGAGCAGCATCTTCTCAAATGCCAGAACTTAATCTCCTGAACCAGCCTGGGAATCAGGTGTGAGCACATCTGCTGATGGAGGTAGGGTGTGTGGCATCTTCAGAAACCTTCCAGGGTGCAGCCCTCTGGAGGGGCAACTACCAGACCCACCCAGAGTTAGGAATTACCTTAAACAGCAGGAGAGGCGGAGGCCAGGTTATCAGGAGGAATTCCCTTCAGTGTTAGCTGAGGCATTGCACACTGACTCGGGCTCTGGGGTATCTTGTCCCTGAAGTCAGGTTGAGAGGTGTTTGGAGGATGGAGGTCAGACAGGTGGCTTTGGTTCTTCTGCCTGTGTCATTCTAGGTGCGTGCACACAATTAGCATTTCCTGGTTTTGAAATATCTACTGCATCGTCATTTTTTCTTTCTCAACTCCTCCAATTGCTTCAAAGGGAGTAGCCCTTGGAAATCTCCCAGACCAAAGCACTTCCCTTCTCTAGTAGCCCCTTGTATATACCTGGCTTCAGGCCAGCAAAGGGGCAGCCCAGAATCCTGGACCCATTTGTTCCCACCCACTGCTAGCATCCTTGGCTTCTGTGAACAGGCCATGGCCCCAGACCCCATCACGACTTTCAGGTTTAGTTTGGAACTGTCCATGCACATTCTTGACCAGTAGCAGTATTTGCTAACTTGTAATACAGGACACAAATTCCAGGGCATAAGCAGGAAGGTGATGGGGGCACTGTTCAGTCTCTCCCACCCCTGGCTTGCCTCTCTACTTCCTTGGGGTTTGGAGCTGACACGGGTCCTCTTCAGAACCCAGAGGACAGAGAGAATTGCTCCTCAGGATCCCTGTGCAACCTGATTACCATGCTGTCCCTTGCACTCCTGGTGTGCATTAGATTTTGCAAACTGGCCGGCAGGCAGGCTATGGTCATTAGTTGGACAGGAGTGGGTGGCTTTTGCTCCATGACCTACTTCCTCCCTTCACCTGGACAAGAGAGCTGCAGTTTTTATTCTGAGCAATTCTTCCCTAGAGAGCAACATATCTATGGACGCAAAGCCAAGCTCCATCTTAATGCTGGGGCCCATGGGTCAGGATGGAGGGATGGAGGCCGTGAGCTTGGGAGCATCATGGGTGAGGGTCTGCAGGACTGCACTTCAACCATCTCTCCTGTAGCCTCCTTCTGGAATCCACAGACACAGAGCCTGCCATTCATTTCTGTGCCAGGCACCCGAGCGGCCGTTTACAAAGCATTAGTTTTTACCTCAATAAACTCCCAAGCCATCATCATAATAGAATCTAGTGGTGCGTTCATTTATTGTCATCTCCCTGCCTACGTCACTTACTATATAGACGTGGATGAGAAAACGAGTTCCCATTTCTTCCAAATTACATTTGTTATTACTAAAGTTAAACGCCCGGGACACCATTATAAGGCTTAGCAAATTAATTCACAGTACATTGGATATTGCTAATCCAACTCGACAGATGCTTATCTTGGAAAAGATTTATGGTTCTTCATAATATAATCTGGTGCTAGATTAATTTGTTTAGCACAACAAATTTAAATGGGGGAAAATATGTGTGTTTGCTTTTAATGCAGAGAAATGCTCATTCTGGGAAGTGATGCTGGATGCTGAGGAAGGGCACCCCACCATCCTCAGCTACGAATTCAAGGCAAGAAAAGAGAAAATGCAGAGATGATTCCCCTAACTGGGCTCCTCCGTGCTCAACTGGTCCTGCAAAAGTGACCCAAGCCCCAGAGCATCAGGAGCCCAAGCAGGGGTCCTGAGAATCCCCCTAGTGGTCAGATACATACCTAAGCCCCCCCCAACTCTTTGGAGTATGACCACTACTCACACTTCTTGGCCAGCAAGAGTGGCCTTGGGGATCCCAGAGCAGTGGTCTGCGGGCCTGTGTGAGCTGTAGTGAGCAGTACCTGCTTCTAAGCTGCAGATCTGCTGAACATAGCTGGATGATTCTGGGAAAGTTCCTTCCCTCTTCGCTATATTTTCTTCATCAGCATAATTAGAGCTTCAAAATATCTCTCCTAAAAGGTTGCTGTGAGGCCTCCATAAATCAACCCTGAGTACAAAACGCAGTGTCTGGCAACCAAGAATCTTCCATTTGCACCAGTTGTTTTTATACCCAGCAGGAGTGACTCCAAGGAGAGAGTTACAGATGTCGAGGGCAAACAGGCCCAGGCTTGCCCACTCACTGCACCCCAAGTCTGGAATTAAGGCTTTAAGAAATACAAAGAATTTGCTAAGTCAATTCTGTTGTCCAAAGAAGTGTCTCTGGAATCAGACTTAGGGAGTTATGTTTTTAATAACCTATTTATTTATTTTTGGCTATGCTGGGTCTTTGTTACTGTGAGGGCTTTCTCTGGTTGCAGAGAATGGAGCTGGTCTGCATTGCAATGCATGGGCTTCTCATTGCAGTGGCTTCTCTTGTTGTGGAGCACAGACTCTAGAGCAAAGGCTGGGGATGGACTTAGTTGCTCTGAGGTATGTGGGGTCTTCTTGTGACCGAACCTGTGTCTCCTTCATTGGCAGGTGGATTTCTTACCACCAAGCCACTAGGGAAGCCCTGGGGAGTTGTTTTATTTTTCTTCCTGTAGATAAATGTTTAGAAAGGGAATGTTATATTTTCTCCTCTTTCTATAGCACAGACATGGTTGGGCATAGAAAGGGCAGGTGGCTGGTGATTTGAAGCCCTGTGAAATCTGTCAGAAGGTAACATTTTATAGAAACACTACTGGAATTGTCCAAGGGCCATAAAGTGGTTGGGAGAGCTCTCCTAGTTTTAGTGTGATGGTTAAGAGTGATGTAGCCTGATGCCAGTTCCTGGCTTCATTTGTATTAGTTGTTTGGACCAGGACAACTTGCCTCTCCTCTTTGTGCATCAGTGGGAATTACAGAATAAACCATCTCATAATGTTGTAGAAATTAAGTGAGATAGTATGTGCCAGGTGCTCAGTGCCTGTCACGGGGCTTCCCTGGTGGCTCCGCAGTTAAGGATCTGCCTGCGATGCAAGAGAAGCAGGAGACTTGGGTTCCATCCCTGGGTTGGGAAGATCCCTTGGAGGAGGGAGTGGCCACCCACTCCAGTGTTCTGGCCTGGAGAATCCCATGGACAGAAGAGCCTGGCAGGCTACAGTCCAAATAGTTGCAAAGAGTCAGACACAGCTGAAGGGGCTGTGCATGCATGCACAATGCCTGTCACAGAACAGCTCCTTAGGATGTGTTTGCTGCTGTTAATATGGTAATGATGATGGTGGTAGTGACGATGATGATGACGATGATAGAGACAGTAATGATAATGATGGTGCTGGTGATAGATGTGATGATGGGGATGGTGGTGGTGGTGGCGATAGTGATGATGGTGGTGGTAGTGATGATGGTGGTGTGATGATAGAGGTGGGGATGACGGTGAGGATGGTGGTGGTGGTGATAGTGATGATGGTGGTGATGGTGGTGATGGGGTGATGGTGGTGGTAGTGACGATGATGATGATGATGATAGAGACAGTAATGATAATGATGGTGATGGTGATAGATGGTGATGATGGGGATGATGGTGGTGGTGGTGGCGATAGTGATGATGGTGGTGATGGTGGTGATGGGGTGATGGTGGTGGTGGTGGTGATAGTGATGAGGGTGGTGATGGTGGTGATGGGGTGAAGATGGTGGTGGTGGTGATAGTGATGATGGTGTTGATGGTGATGATGGGGATGATGGTGGTGGTAGTGACGATGGTGGTGTGATGATAGAGGTGGGGATGACGGTGAGGATGGTGGTGGTGGTGATAGTGATGATGGTGGTGATGTGGTGATGGTGGTGGTAGTGATGATGGCGGTGTGATGATAGAGGTGGGGATGACGGTGAGGATGATGGTGGTGATGGTGGTGATGGGGATGATGGTGGTGGTAGTGACGATGGTGGTGTGATGATAGAGGTGGGGATGACGGTGAGGATGGTGGTGGTGGTGGTGATAGTGATGATGGTGGTGATGATGATGCTACTGGGATGTGATGGTGATGCTGATGATAGGGATGATGGAGATGATGGTAATCATGATGATGGAGATGATGGTGCTGGTGGTACTGGTGGTGATGGTAATGACAATGATGGTTATTATTCTTGAATGATCACTGGCTTTCTGCTCCACTTGCTCTTCTCATGGTGAGTTCATTTGATGAGGTCATTAGATGAGGTCCCCATGTTCTCATCCCTGACCTTGGTGCTTCGAGCAAACATGTAGATGATGCTTAGCCTGGAGCTGCTTGGGATGGAAAATCACCTGGCTCAGGTTCACGGAGGCACTGAGCTCCAGCCTCACATGGTGCTGGCAGAGGCTGCGTGTCAGACGGTCAGCAGTTCACCCGAGGCTGGTGGGGAGGGCTCCCCACAGCAAAGCACCTTCCTCCCATGACAGCCCTCTTGCTGGTCGTGTTCCAAGTGTAGAATCACAGAGTCCCCCTGGGGGAAAAATGGAAAGTCGTTTCCCAGGCTTTAGTCTTAACCCTGGGAAAGGGAGCCGTGGGGAATTGAAGCCAGCTGGTTTCAGTCCCCGCCTTGCCTGCTATGGTATCTCCTGGGCACTGGCTACAGTTGTTGTTGTTTCAGTTGCTCAGTCTTGTCCGGCTCTTTGTGACCCTGGCTTGCAGCACACCAGGCTTCCCTGTCCTTCACCATCTCCCGGAGTTTGTTCAAATTCATGGCTACAGTTAGTACTCAGTGAAGATTTCCCAGCCCTGCCAGTCCTCGACCCAGCCTGCCGGCCCCTGGCCCCCTGCCTGCACAGATACAGCTGACACTTTCCCTACCAGCCCACACTCACAGCTCTGGGAAGGGGCACTGCCCAGGAGGCCAAGGTGCCCATCGTCATTCAAGCTTTGTACCCATTTGGATCAATCACAGATTCGTGACACCCGGCAGCTCAGTGATTCGGTGGCACAGACGTCTTCCCAGCTCTGCCTGGTGATTTTTACATTGGAAGCCACTCATGCGTTTCCAAGGGTGATTTCCAGGCTGCTTTGGCCTTGTCACCAGGGGCCTTCAGTGTCCTCATTGTGGGATGGGCTGTTGTCGTCTTCTCTCACCCTGATGGTCAGCTGACTTGAACCGGGAGTGGGGAGACCTTGGGACCAAGTTGTATAACAATGGAGTAGTTTCTGGATGCCCGAATTGGAGGAGAAGGGAGTGAGAGGCAGATGGAAGGGACAGAGATGTGGTCCTCCCCTTCTGTTTGAAGCCACGATGGCGGTTTAAATGTTGAGCCCCTCTTAATTAACTTGCTGGGTGTTTGCTACCAGGGAAATGAATGTGTCCTTCATTTAAAGATATTTGAAGCAAATGACTCATGAACTTCAAAAGTTTGGAGTGGCTTAATTGGTATAAGAGCATCAAAGGACAAATGAGCATGTGGAGCTTTGCTAAACACGCTAAAGTCTGTAGATGAGGAGGCTGGTCTTCCGGGTCTTCATTGGACCCTCTGGGGTAGATGGGGTGTGGCCTGTCCTATTGGCTGTGGTTCTGCAGTGACCCGTCCTGGCCACAGGCAGGGATCCTACGTGTCTGCCGACAGCTCCTGGACCTGTCCAGCCTCCCCAGGCACTTCCTTGCTTTTGCTGAGCAAAGCTGTGTTCACACCAAGTGGATAAATGAGCTCTGACTCATTAAAGCCGACCTCGGGTTCTCCTGGAGATGACTGTCACTGGGTTCCTTTTATTCCCTTCACATGCTTCCTGCTCCAACGTATTGCAATTAGTGCTTCTTAAGTTCTTTGCTTCCCTCAGGGTTTCATTCTCCTTCTAAGAGCACCTTGGAATCTGGAAGGTTCTTCAGTTCTTGTGGAACCCAGGTGCCTATACTGCACTTTCTGTCTGGAAACCAGGGCCTTCCACACCCCTGGGCTGTTGTCCTCGCCAGGCCCTGGGGAGCTGCAGGAGGAGGCCTGGATTGATGCCTCCTCACCCTGGAAAGCAGTGTCCTCTAAAGGGTGTCCCTGGGGCTGCCGGCCACTCAGGGCCTGGGGGTTGCAAGAGACACACCCTGTAGGACATGTGTCCGCTCCATGGGAACTGCACTCACAGATCCATCTGATACATGGTGGATTGAATTTATGGTTTCATCTGCTCACAGGGTAATGATTCTAAGCATTGTGATTAAATATTAGATAGAACATCATTTTTAGCATTTTTATTTGACTATGTTAAGGGAACCGGTCTCAGAGTTTCTGGCTTCTGATCAATTGCTCAGGAAACCGTTCATTCCTTAGTTGACATTAAATGTTGCACCTCAGGGTGGAGAGGGGGCCAGGAAATGGAAGACCCATCCCAGTGCCCTCTTTTCAAGGAGTTTAAAAATCTCTCTGGGAAAGCCAGACAGGGAAGGGCACAAGAGAGGTAAATGACAGTTAAGGACACTAGCGGGAATGTCACAAACACCACGTAGGCTGCAGCTCAGTTGTTATTCTGCAAACGCCGATCGGGGAGAATGAGGTGAGTCCTGATGGGTTGGGAGGGTGAACAGGGGCAGAGGCTGGGGAGCCTGGTGCTCCCGGAAGCCTGGTGGCCTGCCTGGTAGAGGGAGCCTTGTGGTTGAGGGGGAGAGGGCCGACGCCAGGACTGTCTTCTTGCCTCTAGAACTGCTGGAAGAGAAAACCTGTGAGGGCCTTGGGCTAGCTCACAGCTGAGACAGGACCATGAGCAGCCCTGTGTCCTTCTGCCAAGAGCTGGAGCTATAGCCTTGATGTGGCTTCCCTCCCATTTTGTCATCAGTGAAAGGAAGGCCTTGAGGAGCTTTGGCCTGCCGGCTTCTAGCTTCAACAGCCTGCCAGCCGAGGGGCTGAGCAGTGGGCCCAGCAGTTCTCAGGTGCAGGTGAGCTCCAGGGTCAGCAGGCAGATGCTGGGAAGGGGGTTTCAGAGCCACCATTTGGGGTGAGATGTCACCCCTCCTGTTCCCACCACCCCCAGCCCAGGTGTGGCCCTGGGTTACAGTGAGTAAGGTGAAATGGCCCAGGTGAATACATCTGGGGAGAAGCTGTGCCCTCACCTGCAGCAGGTAGGTTCCCAGTGAAGCTCAGAGCCCCCTAGAGCCCCCGCCCAGATCCAGAGACCCAGTTCTGGCTGCCTCTGGGGGGTGGACGTGCCTTGTGGTCACCAGACCTTCGGTCTGTGCTTTCCATGAGGTTTAGCGACTTAAGGCTGCTGTTTGTTGTTGTTTAGCCACTCAGTCACCCCGACTCTTCATGACCCCATGGACTATAGCCCTTCGGGTCCCTCTGTCCTTGGGATTGTCCAGGCAAGAATACTGGAGTGGGCTGCCATTTCCCACTCCAGGGGGTCTTCCTGACCCAAGGATCGAACCCTAGTCTCCTGTATTGGGGGCGGATTATTCACCACTAAGCAACCAGGGAAGGCAAAGTCTGTTGTTAGGAGGTGATGATCTGCGATGGTAGAGGAGGAAGCTTACTTTTCTAGAAGTTTTCTTCAGCAGCAGGGATGCTGAGTCTGTCTAGGGAGCTGCATGGGAGATGAAGCCAGAGGTGGGGGGTGTTGGGGTGTGCAGCAGAGAGAGCCCCTGATTTGACCAGACCTGCCCTGGGCCGTGGCCCCCCGCCTGCAGGCTGCTGGTGTGTCCTTAACAGTACACGTGACCTCAACGGGTCCTGGCTCCCCTGCCTGCAGAGCTGGGAAATGCCTTCCGCCTGGCAAGGCCGTCCTGAGACTTGACCATGTTGACCCTGGTGGAGTGTGGAGCTCCTGGGAGGGCCTGGGTAGCGCTGACGTGGTGGAGTCCACCTCCTTTGGGGGATGGAACAGTGCCAGCGCTGGGAGAATGCTGCTTATTTTATGTCCTTCAAATGCTCCCCAAAGATGTTAGCAGGAGGAGGAGGGTGTTCAGGTGCCCGGCCAGCTCTATGGCAGCTCTCCAGTGACCTTTCTCTGCCCTGGAAGGCTTTCAGCAGCCAGAATTACCCCGTGCCCCCTAAAAACCCAGCAGAACCCACCAATGAGGCACATCAGCAGCTCATGTGTGGTTTGGGGGGCATCCTACCTGGGGGAGATCAGGGGCTGAACTGTCCTTTCATGAGGGCAGCTTGCTTCTCTTCAGGCACCCCCTGTACACCTCCCCACTGCCCCAGTAAGTAGCCAGGAAGCACTTTCCATGCTCCAAGCTTGGCTTCACTCTGCTTTTTCTTAAACTGCTTGGGGGTAGGGGTAGTGATGCTGGTGTTGAAGGAGGCTGGTGGGCCTGGGCCCCGCTCTCCTCACCCCAGGCCAGGGCTCTTTCCATGACTCTGGGGGCCCTCCCCCCACATACCCCTGTTGCCTGAAGCTTCAGGACATCCTGATTAGAGGGATGTGTGTGCTTAGTCGCTCAATCATGTGCAACACTTTGGGCTATAGTTTCTCTGTCTATGAGGTTTTATAGGCAAGAATACTGGAATGGGCTGCTGTGCCCTCCTCTGGGAGATCTTCCCAACCCAGGGAATGAACCCTGTCTCTTGTGTCTCCTGCATTGGTAGGCAGAGATTTGCAGGAGTCAGGTCCAGAGTCCACAAGGAAGCTGACTGCCTTATTCATTAGGATAACCTGGGCCCATGTGTGAGGTCCAGTGATAAAAGAACCTTCTGTGGCCTCTTGGGCCTTTAAGAAACTCTGTTGTGGTGGTGTGGGGGGGCTTCACCATCAGAGCCCAGCCAGGGTGGATGAAAGGGTCACATGCCCACATGACGTGATCTCACACACTGTCTGGAAAGGCCAGCAGCTCAGGCCCCAGCCAGGACTCTGGGGGCATGTCCTGGGGCCAAGAGCAGAGCCCCTGCAAGGTGCATGCCTGGGTCCCCTTCTGCTCCCACTTGCACACACGGGAGGACACCAGTGTCCTCTGTGGAGACAGGGCAGGAGGAATGACTTCAGGGGGCAGTAGTGACTGGAGGAAGCTAGTCCGGGTGGAGGATGCTGGGGGCAGGAGAAAGAAAGACCAGGGCTCTAGGTTAGGACCCCTGCCCCATCTGGACACAGAGCCTGGGTTCCTGGTACACATTTGCCAATGTTCCTTTAACTCACCTCTGATGTACCTTTTCATAGAAAGTACAGCTTGCCAAAATCTTTGGTTCTAAAAACTCTAATCAGGATGTCTAATGCAGTGCCCTGACTGATTCAGAGGGAGCACAACAGAAGGTTACTTAGAATAAACGCTGGTCTGTGCACGACTGGGAGGCTCGAAGGGCCCCCCACCCCCCTACCCCTGGCCTCACCAGGAACGTGATGCCACATGAGCTGAGATGGGTGTGTCTTTCTGGGCCTTGAGGGCAGTGACTTTCTGAAATGGGGAGCAGCTTGCTGGGACAGATTAATACAGCTTCCTTCTGATATGCTTGGTGGTCAAGTTCTGGAAACTTTGGTGCTTCTTAACATCATGCAGAAACATGGTGGGTCTGTGCATGGAGCCTAAGGAGGTGCTCCAGGCTCAAGAGTGTTGAGAGCCCAAACATGCAGCAGGACAGGGCATCTGTAGTCATGCAGGACAGAGGGCCGTCAGGGGATGCATATCTGTCCCACATCCTGTAGGGCGGGCAGCATCTCAGCCTCACCCAGCTAATGCCAGTCGTCATGACAACCAAACATGTCCCCACATTCCAAGACGCCCCAGTCCTCAGAATCCTGGATATCCCAGAGGTAGCCTTGTACCCCGTGTGTCCCAGGCCCCACCCCCACCCACGTGCTGCAGATAGAAGGGCCAGCTTTCTTCTGAGCTTGAGTGTCCTGGGGCCAGAGCAATGAATCAACCCAAATGGGGGCCCAAAAGCCAAGAGAAGTTCTTTCTCTCCCAGTTCTAGAGGGCAGAGGACAAGAATGGAGGTGCAGATAGGCTGTGCTTCCTCCAGATGTTCTGGGAGACCATCCTTGCTGCCTTGTCCAACTTCTGGGGGCTTCAGCATCCTTGGCTTGTGGCTGTGCCTCTCCAGTCTCAGCCTTGTCTTAAGGCTTCTTCCTTCTGTGTCTGTGTCCCTTTGTAAGGACACCTGCCATTGGAGTTAAGGTCCAACCTGATAACCAGGATGGTTTCATCTTGAGACTGTTAATGTAATTACATTTGCAGAGGTCCTTTTTCTAAATAAGGCCATATTGACAGGTTCCAGGGATTAGGACATGGCTGCCTTGGTGGGGCTGCCATTCAGTCCACTGCAGTGGGAGGAACTTTGGTTGGCTCTGGCTAGCAGTTGGCAGTGCCAGGGGATTTTCTCCTGTAGAAGCAAGGAAATTGCAGCTTCTGTCCATGCTGGTCTTGGCAATGACGAGGGCCTCACCTGTGGCCCTTCACCTGGTGAGGCGAGCTTGGCATCATCGCCTGGTTAAGTAGTAGATCAACAGGTATGGAAGAGTCCATTCCAGCTACATCCCCTCTACCAGGGCCTTGCATCCCCCACCTGCCCAGTTGAGCCCGTTCTTGGCTTCTCTGATGGCTTAAGTGGTAAAGAATCCGCCTGCAGTGCAGAAGGTGCAGGAGATGTCGGTTTGATACCTGGGTTGGAAAGACCCTCCTGGAGAAGGAAATGGCAACCCACTCCAGTATTCTTGCCTGGAGAATCCCACGGACAGGGTAGCCTTGTGGGCTGCAGTCCATGGGATCTCAGAGTCAGACATGACTTGAGCAACTTGAGCACACACACGCTTGCCAAATTCACAGAGCATCCCAGGCTCTTTGTGCTGCCTTCCATCTGTAAGCTGATACCAGTGGCAGCCCCTTCCACATATGGAAATCAGTTTCTCCTCTGTGAGAGCCTTTCCCCGAGGCTGGAGGCACTGCTGGGCCAGAGAACGGCCATCTGGAGTACACCCTTTAACAGTCTTCTCTAAGGCACACCAGAACTGGTCCTGCTCCTGGCAGAGACTCAGACTCAGAAATGAGCCCCTCACTCTTTCTTAGGAGATCCAGGCTTTATTGGAAATGATGTTCTGCCCCCATGGGGACTGGGCGGACATGCAGGAGGTGTGGACCCCAGCCCCAGGGCTGGCACCACATCCACAAATGTGGTCAGTGGTCAGCTACCTGTTTGGCAAGACTGAGGCGCACCTCTGGCCAGTGGAGGACTAACCCATTAGTGGACATCAGACTGGGTGCTGTTCCCAGAGGCTCAGGAGAGGATGAGCCGCCATGGGTGACGATGCATGACCAGCAGCATGCCAGCTCTTCCGGTGTCTCGGCAGTAGCTGAGGACAGGCTGGTGCCTCCAGCCCATTATTAGGAAAACTGAAGCATCTGGGCAATGAACACACTTTAGTCTGTCCTGCCACTGCCATGAGCTTCCGTGGGGTGGGCACCATGCAGGGCAGGTGGAGGGGGGAGGGTGGCTTACATCCTCAGGGTGTCCTGAAGACTCATGCCCCCTGTCCTTCTGTCCTCAGATACAGGCCACGGTCTATAGGGTCACAAAGAGTAGGACATGCCGAGAGTGATTGAGCGCACATCCTGGCCACAGAAGCCACTTTCCTGCGAACGTCAGTCTTGGCCACGTCTTCTCACGGAGTTTCCCACTCCACCTTGGGCCCGGGACCCCCACTTCCCCTAGCCCACCCTCCTGCGGGCTCTCTGTCACCAGAACCAGCCCCGCTGGACCTGTCACCTCTGTCCTGGCTGCAGACCCCCGCCAGTCTCCCCATCAACCCCTGATGGTCACGAGGCCTGTGGACCCCCAGGACTGCTGCTCCCACTCTCTTCTCCCCCTGCCCAGCTCAGAGACCATTGTTCTCCCATGTCCCAGGAAAAAAAAATCATTGATATAAATTACACATCAACAGCTAGAGATGGATCATTAATTAATACACTCAGCCGTCTCGGCTTCCTACCCGTAAATAGCACCTCCAGTGAATGAATAAGAGGCTTGGTTCCTGACCTCAGTGCTGACAAGATCTCCCTTTTGTTGGTCAGAGTGGGAGGAACGCTGGACAGGGTCTTTGTCCCCCTGGGTGTCATACATTCACTGGGGCACTCAGGTGGTCCAGCTGGAGCACGTGGACTGGGCTTCTCCGTAACTCAGTGACCTCCAAATGAGGGAGCAGCCTGAGGTCCTAGGGGTTACGTCTCCAACAGAGCATTTGTGGGGGACATAAGTCAACTTGAAAAGCTTATCATTGGATTTAGGGCCACCTAGATAATCTAGGATGATCTCATCTTGAGACCTTTAACTTAATCATATCTGTAAGGACCCTTTTTTCCAAGGAAATTCACATTCCCAGGCACTGGGGACTAGGACTTTTGTGTCTTTTCAAAAGTATTTTGCTTATTTTTAATTGGAGGATAATTGCTTTACAGTGTTGTGCTATTTCTGCCATACATCAACATGAATCAACCATAGGTATACATTATGTCCCCTCCCTCTTGAACCTCCATCCACTTCCCACCCCATCCCACCCTTCTAGGTTGTCACAGAGCACTGGTTTGAGCTCCCTGCATCTTTATAAAGGGGCAAAGTCCAACCCATAAAAATGTCCCCTTCTTCTGGCTCTTCCATTGCCAACCAAAAACAGCTCCCCTCTCCTGTCTGTATGAGCTTCCCAAGTGGTGCTAATGGTAAAGAACCTGCCTGAGAATACAGGAAACATAGATACAGGGTTGATCCCTGCATCAGGAAGATCCCCTGGAGGAGGAAATGGCAGCCCACTCAAGTATTCTGGCCTGGAGGATCCCAAGGATGGAGGAGCCTTGGGGGGCTATAATCCATGGGGTTGCAAAGAGTTAAATGCAACTAAAGTGACTTAGCATGCACAGGTACTCTTGTCTCTGTGGCCCCACTAGAGCAAATCCTTGAGGAGGTGGGTGTTTAGTAAGACTGTTGCAGAGGGAAGGGCTTCCTTATCACCAAGAACAGAAGTTTCTAGAAGTTTCCCTTGACCACACGTGGATTGTTTAACAACCTGTTGGAGGAGGAGATGGGAAAGAAGAGAGGCATGTCTGCTACATGTTTGCGGCAGAGGTTCTTGTAAAGTTTGCTGTTGTTGACTTTGGCTTTGGGGAAAAAATGACTCTGCAAGATACTGAAAGAGAATTCTAGGCAGCGAGCTTGGCACAGCCAGTCCAGAAGCCAGGATTAATGTTTCAGCTCGCCTAGCCTAGTGCCTGGAGAAGAAGTGGGGGGTGGGAAGCACTTACCTTCCTCTTGATCTCATTTCATTTTTACACATTTTAAAAACAAGCAAAAACATGAGCCACAGCTTTTCCTACTGGATATGTCAATCCCTGGCAGGCGTGCTGTGCTACCTGCTGGTCCAGACACAGGAACAATGTGGGGCCTCCTCACTCTGCAGCTGGAGAGAGTACCACGGAATCCCTCTTTTGGGCCAGAGCCAGAGCCCAAGGGGAGGACACCTCCTCCAAGGAGGAAAACACCTTCCCTTGCTGAGCCCACACCTGCTGGATGGAGGCAGCCCTGTGCTCCTGTAGAAACAGGCATTTCTGGAGCATCTGTCAAGTGCAGGTGGAGTTGGGCATCCAAAGTTGTACAGAGAAGAACAAACACTCCAGCCTCCTTCCCACACTCTGTCTTGAGCAGTTCTTGTCCCTTGAGTGACTGGATCAAACTTTGCCTGCACTCCTCCTTTTCCTCCAAGGAGAAATTTTGTCCTCTTCCTTGGGTACCTCTCTTTAGTTTCACTCATAGATTCAGCTCCTGAAATTAAAAGACAGTTGCAGATGCTTCCACCACAAGATCATTTTATTGTTGTTGTTTTGGGAAGTAACTGAAGAGCTGACATTTGCTCAGACTCTTTCCAGATGTCATCTCTGGGGAAGAGCTGCAGCCTCTTCTTGGCATTTTAAGTGCCTCCCCCCCCCCCCCACCTCCAAGAGCTAAGACAATTAAAAAAGTATATCAAAGCATCCTTTTGTAGGCCGTATATTTGACTTTCTTTGTCAGTGATACCTGAATAAAGCTGAAGGGAAAGAAAAGACAAGTTCATGAGAAGGCAGGCAGGCAGGCGGAGGGTGCTGTTTGTATGGATTTCCAGAAGGACCAGCTCCTGCAGCGTCCCGGCCTCCCTGGGGCAGCAGCAAATGAGCTCAGACAGTGGCCTCCTAGCCTGGAGCTTCTAGAAAAAGAGACGAAGCCACATCGGCTCTGGAATGGTGCTCTCTCCCCATTCTTTGTCTCAGGTCTGAGCCTTCCTGGGGTACTGGGGTCTCAACATCTGCCAAGGGGTTTTGGGGGGACATCTCCAACAGGGTCCTCTCCAAGCTGCCCATCCTCTGAGATCCCTCCCTGGAGGCCAGGGCTTCCCCGTCTAACCTCAGCTGTGATAGCAACAGAGGGGGAGCCCCCAAAGCCTTGGGGTGGCCAGGAATGGACATGTCCTCCAGGGAGAAAGGCTTCAGGGAAAGAGTGATGTGAGTATGTTCCCCTGCCCGAAGGGTTGATGGAGTGCATTTCCACAGCCCCTCACGGTGCATTTCAGCCATACGTCAGGGGCTCAGAGGGCCCCTGACACACAGTTCTGGGGACAGCTATGTCCCCCTCTTCCCTCTTCCTCAGAAAGCCTGAGAAGGGGGTTGCATGGTAAGGTAGGACCCTGGGGGTGAGAGTGTACAGAAGAGGCCATGCAGGTCCAGAGAACTCTAATATCATCCCATCTTATTTATTTACTTGTTTCTTTCTGGCTGGTCAGGGTCTTCATTGTTGCGTGGGACTCTTCTCTAGCTGGAGTGAGTGGGGGCTACTCTCTAGTCACGGTGCACAGGCTTCTCATTGCCGTGGATTCTCTTGTTGTGGAGCGCAGGCGCTAGAGCACTCGGGCTTTAGTACTTTTGGCACATGGGCTTAGTAGCTGTGGCTTCTGGGTTCCAGAGCATAGGCTCAACCATTGTGGTGCACGGGCTCAGTTCCTCCATGGCATGGGGACTCTTCCTAGACCAGGGATCGAACCAGTGTCCCTTGCATTGCACTTTCCATAAACAAGAGCGTCACCCTCGCTCTGGGTGCCCCATGGTGCATAGTGCCATCCAGTACATAGCAGCTTAGTAGAATCAGCTCAGGAGCGAGGCAGCTCACTGCTCCCCCTGAAGGACCTGGGATGGGCAAGGAGCCCTGGGCCTCAGTGTGCACTCCTGTAAAATGGGGTGACCTCCCTGCCAGGCCTCCCTTGGCATGAGGGTAGTGGATGCTGGAGCTCCTGGTGAGATACGCTGCACTGCCATCCTTTCCAGAGCATCCTCAGTAGATCCTCAGAGAACTTCCTTCCCAAGCATCCATCTCAGCCTGGACATCTACCTGTGGCCTTTCCCGCTCCAGTGTCCTCACGGATGAACTGAATAGGATCTGGGACTCTTCTCTGCCCAGCGGAGCATTTCAGAGCATGTTAGCATGGAGAACAATTGAAAAGCTGTTGAAATACTTACTTTCACCTCGGGAATCTTCATGGGATTGCCTGGCCCCCTTGCTGTGGGCTGCTCTCCACCCAGTCTTTCCCCTTCTGCTCTTGCTGAGCTGAGCTCACCGGGCTTGATTCAGTTTCACTTGATTTAGTCATTTTTGACTGTTTATTGATTTGGCTAAGCTGGGTCTCAGATGCAGCTCTTATAGCTGCAGCATGTGCGATCTCCTTGGAAACTCGAAGTTGCGGCATGTGGGATCTAATTTCCTCACCAGGGATCAAACCCAGGCCCGATTGCATTGGGAATGTGGAATTTTAGCCACTGGACCACCATGGACGTCACTGACATTGTTTTATAGAAATGAAATGCTCCCTTCGGACTGCATGCATGAGGGAGACCATATTTGCCCAAGGCTCCGGTGGCCCTGAGAACCATCATTTCCAGATCCCTGATGTAGAAGCAGGGAGGGAGACAATGCCCAGAGGAATCCTTATTGCTTGTTCATTCATTCATTCGAATCAAGGGGAATATATGGAATGCCCTGGTCTGTGATCAGAGCTGGGGCTTTAACAGTCATCAGAATAGATTCTGCCCAGGCCCTCAGGTCTTCAGGGAGCCCATGACTAGCCCAGTGGGAACCAAATACAACTGGGCAGCTGCCTGTCCTGTTCGGAGAGGCCGTTCTAGTTGTTCCGGAAGTGCAGCGAGGAGGGCTGGCCCTGCTCCCAAGCAGAGGAAATCCACTGGGCGTGACCTGTGGGAAAGGTCCAGGGTGTTCTGACCTGCTCCTGGGTGTCCCCTCCATGGCCCAGCAGGAGCAGGACGAGGCCACTGTGACTTGTGCCACTTCCCAAATTCCAGAGAAGATTCTAGTGTTGTGATCTGCCCACAGCTATCGTCTGTGTCAGAGCCAGAAATAGAACGCGGAAGAGTCTTGCTCTGATTTCTGCGCTCATAATTCTAGGGCAAGCTGCCCTTACGAAATGTGGATCAAAGGAGACGGGGTGGGAATGGGGAGGGCAGAGCGGAGTGGTTCTCCGCGAGGGCTGTGCCGCGATCGCCTGGCCTCCCCGAAGCGCCAATTAGCTGCATTTATAACCCATCACGTCCAAGAATCGACTGGGTTCAGCCCAGGGTAAAAAACGGGAGCAATTTGCAAAGGCCCTTTCAACCATGACAATGAAAATCCACAAGGGACTCGAAGATCTCCAGAACCCCGGGTACTGGTTCATGGGGGAAGCCCAGAAGGTGCCAGCTGGGATGTTGCACCTTCTTGGAAGAAAGCCACACATTATGTGAACCCCAGAAAATGGAAGGGGTGTCCAGTGTACAACTCCTGCCTTCAATATTAGTAATTTACATGTACCTTGTACCCACCAAGAGACAAGTGTTTGGCTTGAATTAAATCTTGTTGAACTCACAGCAGACTTAGGAGACAGACACTTCTCTGATCCTTATTCAGCAGTGGCAAAACCAGAAGCATAGAGAGGTTAAGTGACTTGCCCAAGGTCACACAGCCTACAAGGATTGGAGTTGGGATTCTGGACTTCAGGGATTGCATTGTAATGCAATGCACCTTGTTGTCAAAAGGTCGTGTCTGACTCTTTGCAACCCCATGGAGTGTAGCCTACTAGATTCCTCTAAAATCAGATGGGATTTCCCAGGCAAGAATACCGGAATGAGTTGCCATTTCGTTCTCCAAGGGATCTTCCCAACCCAGGGATTGAACCCAGATCTCCTGCATTGCAGGAGGATTCTTTACCACTGAGCCACCAGGGAAACCTAATGCACTGCAGGAGCCTGGGCCTTTTCTACTTCAATCTTCTCAGCAACTCTTTGGAGTCTATAGTACAGACTAGGAAATGGAGACTAGAAGAGATTAAGGAGTCTGTGAGCATCACTGAATTTGACCCCAGTGCTGGCCTGGCCCCAAAGGCCTGCTGTTCCCAGTGCCCTGGGCCTCTGAGCACACACACGTGGAGCCCGCCATCCCTTGGCTAACCTTACCTAAGCCTCCTTCTCCTGAATCCTCCCACCCTGGGGCCCTGGCCTGCCCTCTCCTCTTGGCCCATTCAGACCCATTCTCAGGGAGCCTCTGTTCTCAGTGGCTAGAGCCCAGCTTCTGTTGCTTCTCCCAGAGGTGTGGCCCCAGGAGGTCCCAGCAAAGACGCTTAGAGTATCTGAAGAATGGGATGGGGCGACGGTGCGTGAGAGGAGCAGACACCCCAACACTGCAGCACCCCGTAGCAGCTTTGGGAAATGCAGACCTTTTCCCTAGCTGCCCAGGGACCAGCTGCACATCCTCAGGCAGACAAAACCAATGACAGCCCCAGTGCATGTTATCTCAGTCCCCGTCCCTCCGGGCAGAGGGACCCACAGGGCTGATGCCCCATATGATGCATGAGCTCTCTGTGAGCATTCTTGGAAGGAAGAAGAGAGGCAGCCCCAGGGAAGGGCCAGCGTGGGGCAGCTTTCTCACCTCCTTCTGCACAGGTTCCAAGGTCCAGGGGCTTCCTCTGCTCCCAGAGCCCACGGGGGTGCCTCCCCTACCTTCCTGTGTCCCCATCACATATTGACTGGTCCGTGTCTGCTGTCTGAGCCTCCACCCATCTTTGCCGGGTACATAGACGGGGGCTTGGCTAGTCAGTAGAGGTGGGGGCCTCCCTAAAGGCCTCCAGCAGGATCCAGGGGTCCTCACTGCTAGACAGAGAAGCTGAGAAGAGCCATTTGGGTTCAGATCACTTCAAACTGGATGGCAGCCTGTCTGCCATCCTGACTCTCTCTTCTGGGAGCTGGAGGGATGGTGTGAGGCCCACAGGGTCCCAGGGTTGGGGCTCTGCCTTAGAGGAGTCTGTCCACCCCCACCCCCACCCTGCCTGTAGATAAGCTGGGAGGTACTCAAGGGCAGGCATGATGTGTTGGGGGCCACCCATCCCTGTGTCTCTGGGTCAGCAGCCGGCTCTGCTTCAGCTGTCTCCTGAAGGTCCTAATTCTCTATCCTCTATCCTGGCCACCCCTGGCCAATCCAGGGGACCAGGCTTAGGAGAAGAGGGCCAAGTCTCCTCAAGTCCAAGTCCAGATCCTTGCTGTCATTGCCTGACTGCTCTGTGTCTCACCTTTCTCACCTGTGAAATGGGGATATGAAAAATGCCTGCTTCGTAGTGCTGTGAGGGCAAAAGGAATCAATACTTGTAAAGGGCTCAGAACATGCCTGGCACATGGGAAGAACTATGAAGGGTTTATTCCATACAGTTCATAAAATAGCTTGCACACAGTGACCAGATCTGACATTACCACTCCCTTGCTCAAAAATCATCAATGGCTCCCCATTGCTATGAAGAAAGCATGCTCCCTAACTGGGCTCAAGGTTGCAGTCACCTATGCACATGGCCTCCAGGGACCCTCCTCCTTCCCAGGCCTGGCCTCTGCCTGCAGGAGGCATCCTGCTCTAGAGGCTCTGGCCACAAATGTTCCCCAAGCACAAATCTCTCTCTAATCCCCTGCAGCAGGAAGTGATCTCTTCCTTCCCTTCCCTGCTGTGCTTGTCTACAGAAAGTATTGCAAAATAAGACTGGAATGAGACCCTCCCTCCCTAGCTAGCCCCAAACCCCATCTGAGCTGAGCCCTGATAAGCTTTCTGTTTTCATCCTCCGTGTAGAACATGGAGAGTAATTGTACCTGTGGTGCTCTGTGCATGCGTGCATGCCAAGTTGCTTCAGTCGTGTCTGACTCTCTGCAACCCTATTGACCGTAGCCCGCCAGGCTCCTCTCTCCACGGGATTCGACACGACAGCTGGGTGACACCCCCTGGAAGCCAGGTGACCATCCCCCCGTCTTCTTGTGTTTCCCAGGCGAGAGTGTTCACCTGAGGTCTTATTGCTGCCTGCCGAGCTTTCTGGGGAAATAAGTCAAAAAGTTAATTTGATTTTGAACAGATTCTTAAATCAGTTCCCGAGAGGCAGAGATCAATTTGCATTTTATTTTTTCCTACTGAGTCATCTTGGCTGGTATTTCACACGAGTTGTTGGTATTTTCCGTGTTCTCTCACTGCACAGAAATGACCCTCCGAGCATATTTTTAAAAGAAGAAGCCATCTGAAGATGGGAAGGAGGCAGCAGGTTCTTCTGTATGTGCGGCTTCTGTTCCTGATGGCACGGAGGGTCGCAGCGGCCCTTGTCTCTGAGTTGTGTGTTTGGTCAGAGGAGCGTTTGCTTCTGCTTTTCCACCAGAGCTCAGCGTCTCTTCCTGAATCCTTAGCCACTGAGTATCTCCTAGGGGTTGTTGTTGTTCAACTGCTAAGTTGTGTCCAACTCTTTGTGACCCGATGGACTGCGGCACTCTGGGCTCCTCTGTCCTTCACCATCTCCCCCGGAGTTTGCTCAAATTCATGTCCATTGAGTCAGTGATGCTATCTGTCCATTTCATCCTCTGCCACACTCTTCTTTTGCCTTCAATCTTTCCCACCACCAGGGTCTTTTCCAATGAGTCGTCTCCTCGCAGAATATTGGAGTGGATAGTCATTCCTTTCTCCAGGGCATCTTCCTGACCCAGGGATCAAACCCATGTCTCTTGCATTTGCTGTCTGAGCCACCAGAGAATCCCTACGTACTAGGGACAGGGTTCTGCTAGTACAGACCCTCCCCCAGCTTGGGCGTCCCCATGCAGAGCTCAGATGTCCTCACCTTGGAAGGTGGACAGGATATGATGGGCCATAGACCCCCAAAGAATGGAAAGCAGGGACTCAAGAGATATTTGTCCACATACGTTCACAGCAGCATGATTCAGAACAGTTGAAAGGTGGAAGCCACTTAAGTGGCCCTGGATGGATGAACAGATATACAAACTGGTCCATCCATGCAATGGAATATAATTTTGCCTTATAAAAAGAAGAATGCCTGCTGCAATACTGATGAACCCCAAGGACACTATGCTTAATGAAATAAGCCAGTCACAAAAAGACAAATCCTATGTGATTCCACTTACATGATGCCCCTAAAGTCGTCAAAATCAGAGACACAGAAAAGGGTGGGAGTTAGGGGCTGGGGGGAGAGAGGAGGGGAGTTAGTGTTTAATGGGGACAGAATTTTAGTTTGAGAAGATGAGAAAGTTCTGGTGATGGATGGTGGGGATGGTTTCTGGACAGTGTGAACGTGTTTAATGCCACTGAGCTGCATGCTTGAGGAAGATGAAGATAGATTTTATGTGTATTTTTGTCATTTTTAGATTATTTATTTTAATTGGAAGGTACTTTACAGTATTATGATGATTTTGCCATACATCAACATGAATTGGCCATAATTATGCATGTGTCCCCTCCATCCTGTACCCCCCTCCCACCTCCCTCCCCCACCGCATCCCTCCAGGTCGTCACAGAGCACCTGGATATCTATTTTACACTGGATGTCTATTTTACATATAGTAAAGGAATGATGCTAAAGCTGAAGCTCCGGTACTTTGGCCACCTCATGCGAAGAGCTGACTCATTGGAAAAGACTCTGATGCTGGGAGGGATTGGGGGCAGGAGGAGAAGGGGACGACAGAGGATGAGATGGCTGGATGGCATCACTGACTCGATGGACATGAGTCTGAGTGAACTCCGGGAGTTGGTGATGGACAGGGAGGCCTGGCGTGCTGTGATTCATGGGGTCGCAAAGAGTCGGACACGACAGCAACTGAACTGAACTGAACTGAACTGAAATAATGTATATATTTGGATGTGGAAGCAACCTAGATGTCCATTAGCAGACGAATGGATAAGGAAGTTGTGGTATATATACACAATGGAATACTACTCAGCTATAAGAAGGAACACATTTGAGTCAATTCTGATGAGGTGGATGAACCTAGAACCTGTTATACAAAGTGAAGTGTCAGAAAGAGAAAAACAAATACTGTATATCGAAACATATGTATGGAATCTGGAAAGATGGTACCAATGATCCTACGTGCAGGGCAACAAGGGAGACACAGATATAAAGAACAGACGTTTGGACTCAGTGGGAGAAGGAGAGGGTGGGGTGATTTGAGACAATAGCATTGTAACATGTAATTTTTTTAAAGTTAAAAAAAAGGACTCACAGGGTGAGGACTAGGGCATCCTGCTTCTGGCCTCAAATCTTCATCAGAAGCATTGGGAGCAGAAAGGCATTCTGGGAGTTCTAACTGTAGAATCACCATCAGACTCTACAACTTCAGAGAAGGCATGGTCTCTCTGCCGATGCATGTGACTGGGGCCATTCCAGGGGGTTTCAGAGCAGGGCAGTGGCCGGTGGGATTGAGAGATTGGCCTCCTGCAGGGGACGGAGCTGGGCAGACAGGCAAGGTTTCCCCTGGGGATATGAGAATGGGAAACTGAGGATTAGCTGCAGGGGTGGGTTGTGTTTGCCGGTTGTGTTGGTTTTCTGGGCCTTCTGCAACAAAGTGCCACAAACTGGGGGTAGGAGGCGGACTTACAGCAGCAGACGTTCATTCTTTCCCAGGTGTGGAGGCTAGAAGTCTGAAATCAAGGTGTGGGCGTGGCCAAGCTCCCCCTGGAGGTTCTAGGGGACGGTCCTTCTTTGCCTCTTCCGGGCTCTGGGGTCAGGCTGTTCTTTGGCTTGTGGCCGCTTTCCTACAATCTCTGCCTCTGTCTGCATTTGGCAGCATCTCCCGGAGTGTGTTGTGTGTCTCTCTTCTTAAGGTACTGTTGCAGGAAGCGGGACCCCTTCGGGGCCCAAGAGTGGATTCTTATCTGGCACTTGGAAATGAATTGTCCGAGGAGACACCTGATGACAAAGCAAGAGGCTTTATTCGTGGCTCTCAGTCTCGGGTTTTACGGTAATTGGGTTCCCTTCTGGATTGTCCCTGGCCAGTCACTCTGACTCAGGATCCTTCCTGACGGCATGTGCATCACTTGCTGGTGGATTCTGGCATGGAGGATTCTGGGAAGTTGGTAGGACATACAGACTAGCATCCCTAGTCATTAAGTCATGTCCAGCTCTTTTGTGACCCCATGGACTGTAGCCCACCAGGCTCCTCTGTCCGGACAAGAATACTGGAGCGGGTTGCCATTTCCTTCTCCAGGTGATCTTCCCTACCCAAGGATCAAACCTATGTCTCCTTCTTGGCAGGTGGAATCTTTACCACTGAGTCACCTGGGATGCCCCTTCACTCTTTTGGACCTTTCTCTAATTGTTCCAGTTGGTGGTAGCTTGTTAGTTCTGCATTTCTGATCAGGACCTCCTGTTATGACTCATGCAAGTGGTTACTATGGTACCTGGCCAGGGTAGGTGGTTTTGGTCAGTGGTTCCCCTAACAATACCAGTCATTGGATGTAGGGCACACCCCTAGCCCCAGTGTGACCTCCACTTAATCACATCTTCAAAGACTCTATTCCAAATAAGGTCCCATTCTGAGGTTCTGGGTAGATAGGAATGGTGGGGGCTGTTTAACCTCCTGCAGAGTGATTGGTGCAGACTCACGGTTTCCCTTGTGATCATCAAGACGTCTCCCCAGCTCTGGGGCTCAGGAGCAGCAAAACCCTAGCCTGCATTCTCTGCTGAGGGCTGAGGCCTCCTTGAAGAGATGCCTGATTTCAGGGCTGGGAAGGAACAAGCCAGACCTGGAACCCCTTGTACCTAGGGGTAAGAATGTACTCCCAGAACTGAAGGGATGTGTTCCAGAGATTGAGAAGCCAGCTTGAAGGGACTCCCACTGACCAAACCTGAGGCAATTTCAGGTACAAAACAAGAGAGGAGGGCATAACCAGATGAATAAAGTAGGGCTACCTGAGTGGATAAAGAAACAAAGAGAGCCTATCTTTTGTTTTTTAATTTTTTAAATTATTTATTTGTTTGTTTGTTTATTGGCCGTGTTGCATGTGGGATCCTAGTCCCCCAACCAGGGACTGAGTTCATGCTCTCTCCATTGGAAATGAGGAGTCCTAATCACTGTACCATCAGGAAGATCCCAAGGCCCCTCTTCTTGATGGCAGGATGCCAGCTAATAAAGGCAGAAGGAACAATGGCATTAAACAATTGCTACTTTTACAGGCGGCTCAGTGGTAAAGAATCCACCTGCCAAAGCAGGAGACGCAGGAGACGCGGGTTCAATCCCTGGGTTGGGAAGATCCTCTGGAGGAGGTGATGGCAAGCCACTTCAGTATTCGTGCTGGGTGAATCCCATGGACAGAGGAGCCTGGTGGACTACAGTCCAGGGTATCCCAAAGAATTGGACAGGACTGAGGACTAGGCATGCACTCAACTTGCACATTCATAGTGATAATTAACTCAGACAAGAAACATTGATGGACCATAAAAAGAGTGGATGAATGTTGGGAGAGCCACAGGACTTTACATCTTAGATTTTCTCCCAGAAAATGCTGATTTTCACAAAGGTAGGGGGAGTAACTTTGCAGCAGAGATGCTTGGTGGACACCATCTGGGCCCAGTGGTCCTTGCTGCCCTACCAGGGAGGAGACACAGTGACCTGCTCATGCCAGTAGGAGTCACAGACCACACAGCCTCACTTTGTGATTTCCCCTTGAATCCACAAATTGGGGAAGATGTTGGTCAAATCAAAATTTCATGCTACAAAATGCCTAATTATTCTGTTTTCTTAAAAAATGCCAAGCTTGTGAAAGTCTAGGAAAGACTGGAAAATTTTTCCCGATGGAAGGAAACTAGAGATGAGTCAAAGCCAAATGGGACAAGTGGTCCAGGACTGGATCTTGTGGCAGGACCACTGGCAAATCCCAGTGGGGCCTCTGGTTACAGGCATGTGGGCATCTGTCCTGTCCTTGCCCTTTTCCTCTTAAGTCTGAAATTGTTTCAAAATGAGAAGTGAAAGCTAAATATAAAAGCCTCTCACCTTTTGCAGCCCCTCCCTAAGCCTCTCCCTGCATATGTGCACACAGACACAGACAACAAAAGTGTTCCCGTTGTTGGAATCAACATAAGGCATAAGGGGAACATTGTGACCCGTTGTCAGTTAAAGCACAGCTCAGGGACAATACTTGCACTTTTTTTTCCCCTAAAAGTCCTGGAATTCAGAGGCCATTCCTAACATGAGTTGTTTCCTTGTAGGAAAAGAAAAGAAAACGTGAGGCAGTGATGGGAATGACGACTGTCCCTCTGAATGGTATTCTAGTTTCCAGTTACCTGAACAGGTAGATCGGGTGTGCTGGCACATTCTGGGAGATGCCCCTCAGGTCCCATGTGCCTGGAGACCCCGTACCAGTTCCATAACTACCTCCAGAATGTGACTGTGGGGAGGGGGTCCTGAAATGTGGTTCCAGGGTGGCTGCAGTGCAGCCCCCATCCACACGGACAGCTGCCCTGGGCCAGGTGTGAGAGCCTTTTGTTAAAAAGGAAATGTGTTCTCTGTTGTGGGACCCATGGGGTCACCTGGGCTCCTTGTTGTTAGGTTATAAGGATGTCATCAGAGGCTCTGGGGCCGAAGGATGCGGGACCGAGGTCTTAAACAAGCAAAGGCTGTAAACCCAGCACTACTTAGCCAGGAGCTTGTGTGCAGTGGGGAGGCGGGGACTAGGGGAGGAGGGCCATGATGGGGTCAGGAGACAGCGTCTGAGTTTGTAGAGAATAAAGGGAAGAGGCCTCAGCTCGGCTGGAGAAACAGGGAAAACAAACTGGAAACTGCAGGTATCTGTCTGCTCTCCACAATTACTCACACTCCCAGGTGTCTGTGTATTCGCCATTCATTCGTTCATTAGCAGTAGGTCATCAGGCAAATGCTGAGGCTTTGCAGGGAGCTCAGGATATGTGGACAATATGTGAACCATTCCCTCCAACTCTTCCCCCCCCAGCCTTCCCCAAGGAGTTTGTCTCTTAGTTTTTGACCTGAACCCTTAAGTACTCTGGGCAGTTGGAGCGGATTTGCATATTGAAGGTCAGGTTGGCTCAACCTCATCCACAGGAGGTCTCACCAAGAACAATTCCTGACTTACCTACTCAAAATGGATTGGGGGATAATTGGCCTCCTGACTTCGGTAATGCTCGTGTGCTGATTCAGTCTTGATGGTATAATTATGGGAGAAGGCGGGGCTGCGGCATGCTGGACGGTCCCCCAGGCGCTCTGGAGGCTGCACTGCAGCTCTGGATGGGAGGTGAAGTGATCGCTGTCTTTCCTTGGGATCTGTATGAACAGTGTGGGAGAGAGGATAGCAGAGACTCATGGCTTCCTGTCAATGCCACTGTGACCCTCTGCAGGACAGCGGAGTGCTTGGACCAAATGGGCCCTTTGAGTGCCTGAGTCACTGTGCCCAGGGCAGTCACGTGCGTGCGAGTTTAGACCCAGAAGTGGTCTTGTCTCCCAAACACTGAACCTAGCCACTGCTCCTGTTTCCAGCTCCAGAGATAATCCTTATATCTGTACAATGCTTCATGAGTTTTAAAGGACCTCTCACATGTTTCCTCCTCTGGCAGATGAGTCGGCTGAGGATTTAAGTGGTTTGCCCAAGGTCAATGAATCAATCAACAGAGCAATTATTGAACTCTATCAGAGAGGGTGATGCTGAGGGCCTGATGAGAAGGACGAGGGCCTGCCCGAACTGCTCAGGGAAGGGGTGGATCTCAAGGCAGATTCAGGCACACGTGTGCACATACACCATGCCCACACAGATTCCAGCCTCAGACCAAGTGCATCTGTGTGCCAGAGGGTGAGGACACCACCTTGAAGGAGCGAGAAAGCAAAGGAGATAGAGCAGGTGGGTCATGGGGGCTTCAAGGGAGGGGGGCCTGGGTCCCAGGTGTTGGGCCTGGGGACCCAGACCCCATCCCCCCACCTCGAGCTGACGCCACCACACCAGGAAAGAGCCCTTCAAAGTCTCCTTGGAAGGAAGGAAGCAGCGAAGGAGCTGATCCTGGTGGAACTTGCAGCTGCCTGCCCCCTCTGCTGATGGAATTGAAATAATCAGAATAATCACAGGCAATCAGACTAAATAACAATGTGTAATGATAACAAATGGTCGTCGGAGCCCCTCCAAGGTCTGGAGTCGACTGGAGAGCCTAGGATGACAATTTCCTAAATTAATTGCTCCGGGGCCTCGGCTCAGTGCTCGGGTGCGGAAGGGGCTCGGGCATGATTGCTGCTCCTTCTTCCCAGCCTGCAGTAGATGTTCCCACTTCTCTGTTTTCTCTCCATTGCCGCCCCCGCCTTCCAACCTTGACAGCAGGTACGGATCTGGATGCTTTGATTAGAAAATAATAAAGTACAGCCCTCAAAAAGGGGTGTGAGGGTTCACCCCTCTGGGGGTCCCCCTCCTTCTGCTAGGACTCTCCCGCTGCCAGTCAGCCATGTACCTCGCAGTTGATTGGTGTCCTGGAATGAATTATGCACGTCTCGGAGCCTGGGGTGGAGCGCAGAGGGGGAGAGGAAAGGCAGCCTCAGAAAAGTGCAAAGTATGAGCGTCCCTTCCGCTTTTGGCTCCAGCAAAAGGTGGGTCATTGGGGCATCTCAGGTGGAGTCTGGGAAACTTGTTCTCTTACAGAAAGTCCTGGTCCCAGGTGCCTCTGCTGGTCGAGTGACCTGGTGGGTATTCAGCTGGAATTTAAGGACGAGTGGAGAGAGCATGGATTTTGGAATCGGGCTGAGCTGAATCTGAACATGGGCTCTGCCACATACCAGGCACCTAGCAGCCGGGTTCAGCTCTCTTCCCTCCTTATAGAGTGAGGACAGCAAAGTCTGCTGTAATAAGTCACCACCAAGGACAGCGGATCTGCTGTGACAAGTCACCACCAACCCAGCGAGGGTCTTAACAGGACAGCAGTGTACCATCCCACAGCTGGTAAAGAATCAGCCTGCAATTCGGGAGACCTGGGTTCAATCCTTAGGTTGGAAAGATCCCCTGGAGAAGGGAATGGCTACCCACTCCAGTATTCTGGCCTGGAGAATTCCATGGACTGTATAGTCCATGGGGTTGCAAAGAGTTGGACAAGAGTGAGTGACTTTCACTTTCACTTTTCCCTACAGCTCTGGAGGTCAGAAGTCCTACATCAGGGTGTGGGTGGGGATGTGCTTGCTCCGGAGATTCCAGGGAGGGTCCTTCCTGCCTCTCTCAGCTGCTGGGACCTCCAGGCATTCCCTGGCTTGTGGCTGCCTCTCTCCACTCAGAATGCTTCTGTTTACCCATGGCATCCCCCCACCCCCGCTGTTTGTCCCATATCTCCCTCTGTTTTCTTTAAGGATACCTGGCATTGGATTTAGAGCCACCCCTAAGTCCAGGATAATGGAGTTTCTTAACTACGGAGATTCTTAACTAACTACATCTGCAAAGACTGTTTCCAAGCAAGGTGACATCTTTGAGCAGGGCTTTCCAACCCTCTGTACCTGTTCTGTAAGATCACTGATATAAGAATAAGTACTACTGTGTGTAATGGCCTGCCAGCTCCTGGCTATGGCCACTATCCCACACATGGCAGGTAGCTCGTCACCGTCCCCTGCAGAAGGACCCAAACTGTCCCATGGTGACTACTCCAAGTCTGCTGTAAACTGACTTCACACCATGGCTGAAAATAGATTTATGCCTTAGGATGACAGTCATCATGTTTAGCATCAACTATTTTCACCAAATTCCCCTCTTTATTTTTTGTGGGTTTTTAACATTTTGTTTGTTTGTTTTAAATTAATTTTTATTGGCTTATAGTTGCTTTCCAAATTTGCTGGCATATTGAGTTTGCCAACAAAGTCCGTCTAGTCAAGGCTATGGTTTTTCCCATGGTCATGTATGGATGTGAGAGTTGGACTGTGAAGAAAGCTGAGCATCGAAGAATTGATGCTTTTGAACTGTGGTATTGGAGGAGACTCCTGAGAGTCCCTTGGACTGCAAGGAGATCCAACCAGTTCATTCTGAAGGAGATCAGCCCTGGGCGTTCTTTGGAAGGAATGATGCTAAAGCTGAAGCTCCAGTACTTTGGCCACCTCATGCGAAGAGTTGACTTATTGGAAAAGACTCTCATGCTGGGAGGGATTGGGGGCAGGAGGAAAAGGGGATGACAGAGGATGAGATGGCTGGATGGCATCACTGACTCGATGGACATGAGTTTGAGTGAACTCCGGGAGATGGTGATAGACGGGGAGGCCTGGTGTGCTGTGATTCATGGGGTCACAAAGAGTCGGACAAGACTGAGTGACTGAACTGAACTGAACTGATAGTTGCTTTACAATGTTGTTAGTTTCTGCAGTACCACAAAGTGAATCAGCTATACATATACATGTGCGTGTGTGTGTAGGTGTGTGTGCATTCCAAGTCCCTTCAGTCACGTCCGACTCTTTGAGACCCCATGGACTGTAGCCCGCTAGGCTCCTCTGTCCATGGGATTCTCCAGGCAAGAATACTGGAGGGAGTTGCCATGCCCTCCTCCAAGGGGCCTTTCCAACCCAGGGATCAAACCCCTATCTCCTGCTTTGCAGGCAGATTCTTTACCTATGAGCCGCCAGGGAAGCCTATGCATATACGTATATCTCCTCTTTGTTTGGATTTCCTTCCCATTTAGGTCACCACAGAGCACTGAGGAGAGTTCCCTGTGCTATGCAGTAGGTTCTCATTAGTTACCTATTTTATATACAGTAGTGTATGGCGTCAGTCCCAGTCTCCCAGTTCATCCCACCCTCTCCTTCCCCCCTTGATGTCCATACACTGGTTCTCTACAAATTCCCTCCTTTTTCTGCTTAGTGAGCACCAGCTTGGCTGGAGGTGGTTGAATGGAATGAACCCCAGGCTCTTTGTGTTGCCCGTTCATTTGGTTGTTCACAGCTTGGTTTCTCAAGATGCTCCCCCGATCGAGAAATTGCCTCCTCACTTTGGGAGTTTAGTCGACAAGGCAGCTGGTGGCCTTGGGCGTCCCAGGTGAGACAGCAGTACACCAGAGGTTGCCCCACGCTGCGTTGGGAGGGGCTGTGTCCCTGTGGTCACTGTGATGCTGGGATGGATGGTCTGCCCACGAGGTCAAGGATCACAGCACCATAGCAGTCTGCCAAGAAGAGTCTTATTCCCTGCCACCGGCAGATGAGACTGTCTGTGTCGCGTCCATCCGGGCCTCTTTACAGAAGCCCCTTCTGTGGAGGTTGGGCTGCCTGAGCCCAGAAGTCTGCCTTTTGCTGTTTGTGTTACTTTCTTGTGGCTGTCGTGACAAAGCACCACAGACTAAGAGGCTTCAGACAGCAGAGATGGACTCTCACAGCTTGGAGGCCAAGATCAAGGTCGAGGAGGCACCAGGGGCGTGCTCCCGGGTGACTCTGGCTCAGGACCGAATCACTCTAATCGCCGCCTCCGGGGTCACGTGGCTGTCTTCTCTCCATTTTGTGTGTCCCTGCCTGTGGACACCGGTCACACTGGATCAGAGGTCACCCTGCTGAGTGTGCCCTCATAGCTGGTTACATCCGCCCTGACCCTGTTTCCCAGTAAGGTCACATTCTGAGACGCTGGGGGCTCAGACCTCACCTTGTCATTCGAGGTCACAGTTCAACCTGTAGCATAGTTTTTCAACCTGAAATCGCATTCCCGGCACACCCAACCGCCATGCAATTCAGCCTGGAGGGCTCTGTGGTTTCAACCCCTTTAACTTTGATTCTCTGCCTGATTGTCAAGTACCCTTCAGAAGTTTAAACAGGTGATGACACACCCCCACCCCACCCTGCCAGTTCACATGGGATCAAAGAAGGCTCTAGGGATAAGGGCCCCATGCACGGCATGGCATCGGCACCACTTTCAAGCTGCGAACGTGCCTTGAAGAGGCCGCCTTGTCCCCAGACAGTAGGGCTTCTTATCCACACAAGTGAGACCACATCACCACCCCGTGGGTCTCTGCAAAGAGCCAAGGCAAGAGACGCTGCAATCCCAGGTTCTGAGCATTTTTGTCTACCCAACTCTAATGCAAGGTTTCAGAGGTCAGATGGACCCTTCCACATGCACGAGAGGGGGCTGTGAACTGATAAGAGGTGGACCAGAAGGAGCCAAAGTTGGGGAGTCTGTCTGATCACCAGGAAAGTGTGCAAAAAGAGGCACCGTAACCCAGATGCTGGATGGTTGAGGCCACAGGTAAGCGGCTCTGTATAGACAGGTGTTTCAGAAAGGCATGTGCACGCGTGTGTCTATCTGCCCATGTGTGAGTGTTCATGTGGACCCACGTGCGCCAGAGGGAAGCAGTTGGAGGTGTGGACTCACTTCAAGTCATCAGGGCAGGACTGCCTGGTGGCCTCACAGTCCTTCAGGCTTTTGTGCTAAAGATGGAGACAGAAGGTGACCAAAGGGTCCCGACAGCCAACCTTGTCATCCTTGTAACTTGTAAAATAGTTTGCAGCTATAAAAGTAAAAGACACTTGTTCCTTGAAAGGAAAGCTATGACAAATCTAGAAAGTGTATTAAAAAGTAGAGACATCACTTTGCTGACAAAGGTCTGCATAGTCATAGCTATGGTTTTTCCAGTAGTCATGCACAGATGTGAGAACTGGACCATAAAGAAGACTGAGTGCCAAAGAATTTGTGCTTTTGAACTGTGGTGCCGGAGAAGACTTCAGAGTCCCTTGGACAACAGGGAGATCAAACCAGTCAATCCTAAAGGAAATCAACCCTGAATATTCACTGAAAGGACTGATGCTGAAGCTGAAGTTCCAAGACTTTGGCCACCTGATATGAAGAGCCGACTCACTGGAAAAGATACTGATGCTGGAAAGATTGAGGGCAGGAGGAGAAGGGAGTGACAGAGGGTGAGATGGTTGAGTATCATCACCGGCTTGATTGAATCTGAGCACATTCTGGGAGATAGTGAAGGACAGGGGAGCCTGGCGTGCTGCAGTCCATGGGGGCTGCAAAGAGTCAAACATGACTGAGTGACTTAACAACAACAACAAACCTGGGATGGACGGCACACATGGTAGACACCGCCTGAATGGATGGAAGTGTTCTCCCTACCTTCGTTACAGGTTCTACAGAGTGCAGGGCTAGGGGCAGAGGAGACTCCTTCAAACACACCAGAGCCAGAGTGCATCATTCACCAAAGGAGGGCAGGGAGGAGGGGGGAGCAGGAGACACTGGGGGTGTCCACCAAGATGGACGCGTGAAAAATGGGCAGGCTTGTTTTGTGCTTGAGGTGTGCAGAACTTCCCCAGGGAGATCGCAACAGAGGCAAGAATGCAGAAGGTGAGGGGTCTCAGTGGGAGAGGATGCCACAGACATAATCAGTGTAGAGACAGTAATCATAGGTTGAGAGCCACCAGGACTGCCCAGGGAGGGCCCCCGTGAAGTTTCTGTGCATCCCTTATTTGCTGTCCTACCGGGCCAGGAAGACTGAGTGCTCCACCCGGCACGCAGCCGGTCAGAACAAGTAGGATTGTCATGCGGTGGAGTCTACACTGGCTAAGTAGAAAGGAGCTGGTGTAGCTCCTGGTGGAGAGCTCTCCATGAGATTCCACCCCAGCTTCTCAACATCACATGTGATGCACACCCAGGACTCTCTCACTTCTCTGCATCCCTTGTGTCATTAAGAAAGGACCCTTCACCTCCCACACTCTCCACACCCCACCTAATCACAGTTACCTGAATGGTTCAGTCTTTCAAGGAGGGTTTGCCCCTCAAAGACAAGAATAAAACCAGGAGCTGAAGGATGGAATTCAAGTCACGAGATGAAAGCTGGATCCTTGGGGCTGGAAAAGGAGAGGGAGGCCTTGTGGGGCTGGGGAAGACACATCCTGATCCAGGGGAGCCGGTGGGTCCTGCTCTGCTCAAGGCTCCTTGTGCCTGTTGCACAGACATCCTCCCGACTGTGACCTGGGGGCCCCTTGGCCCCTGGACTTCGTCCTGGCCACCCTGTAGGTCCCCCTCCATGGCCTTTCCTGCTCATCACATCCCCACCTCTGAAGACCATGAATCTCCTCCTTTCACAGAATCTTACATCTTTGCTATTGGAAAGGCCCTCACACGCTAATGGATCCAACATTTTCAAAGTGCTTTCTGGTGAACTTTTGTATCTCCAGTGTGGAGAACAGGTTGAAAGGGGACGATGCAGTGAACAGAAGTGAGGACCCCAGAGCCACCTCCTTCATCCTTCCTGACCCCCAGGAAGGCGCAATGTCAGGCTCAGAAGATTTCACTGGGGACCACAATGGAGGCCTAGTTCCCCATGACACAGATGGGGAAACCAAGACCTCAGAAGGAAGTAAGAACTTCCCAAGGCTGGCCACATAGGAATTGGCAGGAATAGATTCTGTTTTCTTAAAAAAAAATTCATACATATTATTCAGACATAAATATAAAAGCTATTCATATGCATTATATGGGGCGTCCGTGGTGGCTCAGACTGTAAAGAATCCGCCTGCAGTGCAGGAGACCCAGGTTCTATTCCTAGGTCAGGAAGATTCCCTGGAGAAGGGAATGACTACCTGTTCCATTATTCTTGCCTCGAGAATTCCACGGACAGAGGATACAGTCCATGTATTATTCATACAGAAATATATAAGCTATTCATATGCACTGTTTATATACAGTAAGTCTCCATAAGAATGAGTTCTGTTCTGAGAGCCTGTTTGTAAGTCCTTATTTGTTCATACGTCCAACAGAGTTAGCCTAGGTATCCAAATAACATGATCGACTCCACACCGCTCCTTTTACGCTAGTTTCTGGCCATCGTAGGCTTGAAATAAAGATGCTGTGTTCTGTACAACACTGCACAGTAAGGTGCCCAAGTGCACAGCCGCTTGCCGAGGAGGCGTGCGCTTGGCAGTGAGCACCAGACACGCGTGCTAACTTACAGGATTGGACATGGGAAGGCAGGTTCACATCTTCGAAAGTTTGCAACTTAAAAGTTCGTGTGTAGGGGACGTACTTATAAGGTATCAGGATTTAACCAACTGTCTCTTTATTGTCTGAGCCACCAGGGAAGCCCAATAAGAGATAGGTCACCGTTATTTGAAACTTGGTGCCCGATAACTATGAAACCTGGATCTTCTTGGAGACTGCCTTTTTCTGTCTACTTGTGCTTTGCTCTCTTGGTCTCTGTTCACCGGGTCTTGTCCCTTGCTGTGTCTGGTAAGGTTGTGCTAGATGCTGGACGTTGCATCTGAAACCTATGGAGATCATCTGAGGTTGTCGACCAGAGGTGGCCAGACTATGGCCTGTGGCGCAAACCTTGCCTGTTTTCTGCTTATGTACATCATGGGATCTAAGAAAAAAAATTTGTTTTACACATTTAAATGGTTGAAAAAATAAAAAGGATACTATTTCATAATATGTGAGAATTATTTGAGATTTGAATGTCAATATCCACTGCTTCGATGGACACAGCCCCGCCTGCTTGCTTGTATCAGAGTCTCTGGCAGCTTCTGAGCCACAGTTTGTTGTTGCTGAGTCACTAAGTTGTGTCCAGCTCTTTGCAACTCCATGGACTGTAGCACACCAGGCTCCCCCTGTCCTTCACTGTCTCCTGGAGTCTGCTCAGATCCATGTCCATTGAGTCAGTGATGCTTTCTAACCGTCTCATCCTCTGTTGCCCCCTTCTCCTCCTGCCCTCAATCTTTGCCAGCATCAGGGTGTTTTCCAGTAAGTCGACTCTTCACATCAGATGGTCAAAGTCTTGGAGCTTCAACTTCAGCATCAGTTCTTCCAGTGAATATTCAGGGTTGATTTCCTTTAGGATTGACTGGTCCAAGAGACTCTCAAGAGAGTCCACAATGGCAGAGGCGAATGGACTATATTGGTCACAAAGCCTAAATGTTAACATCTGGCCCTTTGCAGAAAGAATCTACAGACTCCTGCTTAGAGGCTGTTCCTCAGACAAAGAGGTCGGAACCATGAGTTTGGAAGCCAGGTTTTCATCCTTCTGGAAGGCCATCCTCCTTAGAAAGGTTCAGCCCCCATTTCTGAGTCTGCAGCCCATGGATGCCTCCTTGACTCCAAACAGCTGTGGGAAGATAATAACTTTTCTGGTGTCTGAACCTGCAGGAAATTCCTGGCTTCTGACTTTCCAGACTGAACTTGAACATTTTTCCATTTCCTGCTTATTCTCTCGGACTGGGTCTCAAGCGTGTGCTTGAAAATCCTGTCTGGAGAACATGGGTTTGAATATTGCAAGGACCCCAAACCAAAGCCACGAGTTGCTGTGTCCCCATTGTCTCCCTTCTTCCTCCTTTCTCCCGTGCCTCCCAGCCTCAGGTCTTTCTCCTGGCTTCCTTAGAGTCATGGGGATAGGTCCCCAAGCTATCACTGCCTGGGCTCTTTATGTGCTGACTTTGCAGCAAGCTCAGGGGGCCAAGATGCAGGGGGAGGTCCAGTCTGACCTGGGCCAGGTGCTTTTCAGCAGGACAGACAGGGGGCTCTGCCTTGGGGATGCGGTTCTCTCCTGGTGCCCCTGCTGGACACTGCCTTGCACTGTCTGCTCCCATCCTGGTGGGAGGAGAGGGATGGACCATCACCTGAGGTCAGTGGGAGAGCCAAGCAGGGCTGCTGGGTGGAGATGGTGGTACTGGAATCTTTTAAATGCAGCTCTTTGTCTGTTTATTGCTTTTTAAAAATTTGTTTATTTATTTTAATTGTAGGATAATTACTTTACAATATTGTGATGGTTTTTGCCCTAGATGAATATGAATTGGCCATAAGTATACATGTGTCCCCCTCAATCCTGAACCCCTCTCTCCCCACTCCATCCCTCCTGGCTGTTTGTTGTTTTAATAAAATGGTAGTTAGCAGCATAAGGACCTCAGCAGTGGCTATTGGATTTAAGGATATTCCCCACCAGGAAGCCTTTCAAAAATGGGCAACTGGTGCTGGGAACGCTTGCCTTTCTCTTGCTCTCTAACACCCCCTCTCTCATTGCCCCCATCAAAATTGCATTGCAATTTCCCCAAACTTTCTGGCTACAGATAGGCTTTAATGGGACATGGGGATAACCATCTCCCTCCTGCTGGCTCCACTGACACTGTCAGTGGATTCTGAAGGCAGAGCTGACAGCCAGCTGTGCCTCCCAGTCTGTTTGCAAACTGAGCATCTGTGCTCCGTGGAGGCTGAGCCGGAGCCTCCCACCCCACCCCTCGCTCTCAGTTTAACCCTGAAGGTTTGGCTTAGACCTTCCAGAAGGCTGTTACAGATGGGGCTTTGTTCCCTCCATCAGTGAGTGTAGAAATAGAGCACCAGCCAGGCAACAAGGCAGGGCTGAAGGTGTGGCTGCCCCAGCATGGTGGGGTCGCCTGACTTGGAGGCTGGGACCAAACCCTTGCTCTGGATGCCCTGGGCAGGGTCTGTCACGGACAGGAATTTCAGACAGCTCGTCTCTGGCTGTTTTTTAGTCTCCAAAGCAGAAGCTCATCCCAGCCAAGACTAGGCAACAAGAATGTTCCCTCGTGATGAGCAGTTCCAACGCGAGTTTCTTGTCTCCATCCACAGATGTTTGTTGAGGGCCGAGGATGCAGCAGGAAGTGAGTGGGACTTGGAGGAGCACCAGAACCTCGAGCCGGGGTGGAGGGGGCGGGGGAGGCGGGGGTCATGCTCCTATCCTGAGCCCACGTGCTGTTGAGTTCCATCCATGGACACTCAGTTTTCCCCGAGGTTCAGGCGCGTCTGTTCTGAGGGAGGAGAGAGCAGATGCCAGAGCGTCTGGGGAATGCTGGGTTAAACCAACTTCCTGAAACAGGCTTCTTTTCTGGAGGATTTTCAGACCCGTGCATCATGAATCTCTAGGAGGAGTCTAGGGTGCATGGGCAGAGCCCTTGTTTTATTGGATTGCTGAGACGGGTCTTTGGAGAAGGCAGCGTGGTCCCTCCAGGTGAGCTGCCCACAGCCCCCTGCCTAACCCTTCTCTCTCCACCAAGTAAATCAAACCCTGTCTGTCCCATGTCCCCACCCTTTATTCTGTGCGTCAGAGCCTGGCATTCCTGAAGGGAGAGCCTGAGGGTCACGTGTGAGTTGTTACTGGGGACATGATCTCAGTGAGTGAGTTGGGGAGCTAGATGTGCATCCTGGATGACTGGTCCCCTCAGCTCTGGACCAGAAACCACCATGCCTCTTAGGAGCCCTAATCTCCCTGCATCACTGTGTCTGTGGAGCCCTCCTGCCACAAGGCCTTCCAGGGAGTCCCACACTGACCTTCACCCATGCAGTTCCTCCTCTTTCCCTGGAAGAACCATCATCCCTTGCTCTCTTCACCAAGTGTACTGGTTAGCTATGGCCCTTTCAGTGCCACGTAATAAACAGCACCAAACCTCAGGGAATTCAACCACATGAGTGAATTCCTGGGGTTTGCTCACATGGCTGGGGCTGCTTTGCTTGCTGATCTGGGTTGGCTTCCATCCCATTGATTGAGGCCATCAGTTCTGCTCCACCTGCCTCCCATCCCCCTTAGTAGCCTGGGTATGTTTCCACGGCAACAGCAACATGCAAAAGAGCCAACCTCACACACTAGCCCATGTCCAGCCTCTAGTTGCCTCACTGGCTCAGCCCAGAGATGACAGCCAGGGCAGGTCACCCTATTTAGGGTAGGGATGGCAGGAGCACTCCAAGTGCCAAGGATGGAGGGAGGGAGGGAGGGGGAACACCTGGGGTCACCATGGTGTCATTACACCAGGGGGCTAGTCTGAGGGTCTCAGGACCCTTTCCCTGTCTTCCTAGATTGGCTCATGACAGGCCTTCTCAGCACCTCTTGTCATTGGAGCCTTTGTCACAGAGACAATGCACAGTTATATTTGAGCGTTTTTGATGGCATCTGCCCCCTAGGTCCCCAACTGCAGCTTTAGTGTCCAGCCTGGTGCCTGCACACAGTAGGTCCTCAATAAACAACTGCTGACAGGACACGTGACACTTTCCTATCTAGCAGGGCCATTCCATAAAAGAGGTATCCATCTTCATCTGGTCTTGCTGGGGGCTCTCAAGTCTGCATAGGGACCAGGGAAATGATATTGTAGCCATTTGAGGTCCTGCGGCAAAGCACAATCATGTCCCCGCCCTGCCTCGTTGATCAAAGAGCACTTCACATGCCTCTGTGGGATGAGAGCATGCCCCCCACCCCACGCCCCCTCAAGACATCTTGAGTGCAGAAGGCATTCTCATGAGTGACTCCCAAAGGTGCAGCAGTCAGCGGGCAGCTCCCATCTGAAATCATGTTCTCAGAACTGCGTCTCAGACAAGCTATTTCTTCCTCCTGAGACCCCAAGCCAGGAGCAGTGGCTGCACCTGCTTTGCATGGGGTCCCAGGTGAAGGTAAGAACAGTTTTCTGCTGGAGTTTGTTCAAACTCATGTCCACTGAGTTGGTGATGCGATTCAACCATCCCATCCTCTGTCACCCACTTCTCCTCCTATATTCAGTCTTTCCTGGCCTCAGGGTCTTGCTGGGTTATTAACATTATTACATCCCGTGATTGTCTTTATCTGTGACACACTGACCAGCAAGGGGTATTCTGGCTAGGATGCTGAAGCCCCTCCAGTGCTTGACCGGCATCTGAGAGCCACTCACTCTGCCCTCCACCTGGCCTCTGCCTTGATGATCAGGTCTGCTCCTCTCTGCTGGAGCCACTGGACAGCCATGTCTGTCCCGGGTCATGGTCACCATGCTGAAATGTCACTAAAAGTAGGAAGAGGACTTGGGCACATGCAACAGGGAGGTAAATGCCCTACAGTCTGGGCTCCTGTCTGTCTGATTTGGAGAGGTGTCAAGGGCATGGGGAATTTGAAGAGTCTCAAAAGATCAGTGGAACTGAAGCCTCTGGGACTGGACTTGCATAGGAACATGGACTTGCTTTCTTCTATTGGAGTATAGTTAATTGCAATGTGTTAGTTTCAGGTGTACAGCAGAGTGATTCAGTTATATATACAGACATATATATTCTTTTTCAGATTCTTTTCCCTTAAAGCTTATTATAAGATATTGAGTGCATTCTCCATGCTCTACTGTAGGGCCTTGCTGTTTATCTATTTTATATATAGTACCTTGTATATGTTAATCATAGGCTCCTAATTTATTCATCCTCCACCTTTTCCCACTCCCTGGGGCTTTCTGAAAAGGATGCAGCATTGGTCCTTCTGTCTATTGTTGTTGTTCAATTGCTAAGTTGTGTCTGACCTTTAGCAACCCCATGGACTGCAACACGCCAGGCTTCTCTTCACCATCTCCCTGAGTTTGGTCAAACTCATGTCCATGTCATGCTTATTTAACTTACATACAGAGTACATCGTGAGAAACACTGGGCTGGAGGAAGCACAAGCTGGAATCAAGATTGCCGGGAGAAATATTAATAACCTCAGATACGCAGATGACACCACCTTTATGGCAGAAAGTGAAGAGAACTAAAGAGCCTCCTGATGAAAGTGAAAGAGGAGAGTAAAAAGTTGGCTTAAAGTTCAACATTCAGAAAACTAAGATCATGGCATCCGGTCCAATCACTTCATGACAAATAGATGGGGAAACAGTGGAAACAGTGGCTGACTTTAATTTTCTGAGCTCCAAAATCACTGCAGATGGTGACTGCAGCCATGAAATTAAAAGATGCCTGCTCCTTGGAAGAAAAGTTGGACCAACCTAGACAGCACATTAAAAGGCAGAGGCATTACCTTGCCAACAAAGGTCTGTCTAGTCAAGGCTATGGTTTTTCCAGTGGTCATGTATGGATGTGAGAGTTGGATTATAAAGAAAGCTGAGTGCCGAAAAATTGATGCTTTTAAACTGTGGTGTTGGAGAAGACTCTTGAAAGTCCCTTGGACTACAAGGAGATCCAACCAGTCCATCCTAAAGGAGATCAGTCCTGGGTGTTCATTTGAGGGACTGATGTTGAAGCTGAAACTCCAATACTTTAGCCACCTGATGTGGAGAGCTGACTCATTTGAAAAGACCCTGATGCTGGGAGGGATTGGGAGCAGGAGGAGAAGTGGACAACAGAGGATAAGATGGCTGGATGGCATCACTGACACAATGGACATGGGTTTGGTTGGACTTCAGGAGTTAGTGATGAACAGGGAGGCCTAGGGGTGCTGCAGTTCATGGGGTCTCAGAGTCAGACACAGCTGAGCGACTGAACTGACTAACTGACTGACATGTCCACTGGGTCAGTGATGCTATCCAACCATACCATCCTTTGTCGTCCCCTTCTCTTCCTGCCCTCAGTCTTTCCCAGCATCAGGGTCTTTTCCAATGAGTTGGCTCTTTGATTCAGGTGGCCAAAGGATTGGAACCTCAGCATCAGTCCATCCAATATTTAGGTCTGAGTTCCTTTAGGATTGCCTGGTTTGATTTCTTTGCTGTCCAATGGACTCTCAAGAGTCTTCTCTAGCACCACAATTGGAAAACATCAGTTCTTTGGCACTGAGCCTTCTTTATGGTCCGATTCTCACATCCTTCTGTTACTGGGAATGTGCTACTCTGTGAGTCTGCTCTGGGCCACGCCCAGTCCTGTCCTGTGCCAGGAACGAGGCCTGAGCCTCTGCCCGGTCATGATCACCTACTGGGGTGGGAACTACTGTCCTCTGCACACCTACTGTGCGCCACCTCCTGGTCTGGACCGCTGGGAGTTCCAGGCACATGGTCTACAGCACAGGAATGTGCAGGTGACCCTGTGGGGGTGCTTCTGAAAGGAGGGGCAGGCAGGCCTCACTGTTTGCCTGGAGGTTTGAGCCATTCACTGTTTTATGGGCTAAATATAGACCCCATCCTGATGGGGGGTGCTGGTTCCACTTGTGAGTAATCCGGTCACAGACTTTGCAGCTGACACGTGGGACCCAGAGCTCCTGCTGCACAGTGCGCTCTCAGCAGTGCTGGCTGATGGGCACCTAGTGTGTGTCCCTTCCCGGCCTCTCACCCCTCCTTAGCATCAGGCAATACTGGCTGCCCGCCTACACCCCATCCCAGCCTGCTGTCCTTTGTCGGAATATTCTGATGCAGTTGGGAGTTCAATGAAGGAAATGGGTCATTTCCATGTTGGCTATTGAGCTCAAAGCTGAATGTCATCAATGAGATGAGCAGTAAATTCAGCATGCGTGCGTGTGTGCCTGTGTGTGTGTGTATCCACAGAATGCCTTGTGTGCTTGTGCATGTGTATATGTTGTGAGTCCGCAGGTTCTGGAGGGGACTAGGGAATAGCACGGGAGGGGGGGGGGCAGTGACACACTTGAGCAGCCCCAGTGTGCATGCTGCCTGGAAGTTTCCGACTCCATCCCAGCTGTGTGTTTTGCGTCTCCCCTTGTTGTTCAGTTGCTAAGTCACGTCCGACTCTTTGCAACTCCATGGACTGCAGAACACCTGGCTTCCTGTCCTCCATTACCTCCCGGAGTTTGCTCAAACTAATGTCCACTGGATCAGTGATGCCATCCAACCATCCAACCTCTGTTGCCCCCTTCTCCTCCTGCCCTCAATCTTTCTCAGCACTAGGGACCTTTCCAATGAGCTGGCTCTTCACATCAGATGGCCAAATATTGGAGCATCAGCTTTAGTGTCAGCCCTTCCAATGAATTATTCAGGGTTGACTTCCTTTAGGGTTGACTGGTTTGATCTCCTTTGCAATCCAAAGGTCTCTCAAGAGTCTTCTCCAACATAACAGTTCAAAAACATCAGTTCTTCATCACTCAGTCTTCTATATGGTCCAACTCTCATATTCATATGTGACTACTGGAAAAACCACAGCTTTGACTATACCTACCTTTGTCAGCAAAATGATGTCTCTGCTTTTTAATATGCTATCTAGGTTTGTCATAGCTTTTCTTCCAAGGAGCAAGCATCTTTTAATTTCTTGGCTGCAGTCACTGTCTGCAGTGATTTGGGAGCCCAAGAAAATAAATTCTGTCAATATTTCCACATTTTCCCTATTTGCCATGAAGTGATGGGACCGGATGCCATGATCTTAGTTTTTTGAATGTTGAATTTTAAGCAAGCTTTTCACGCTCCTCTTTCACCCTCATCAAGAGGTTTTTTAGTTTCTCTTCTCTTTCTGTCATTAAAGTGGCATCATCTACATATCTGAGGTTATTAATATTTCTCCCAGCAATCTTTATTCCAGCTTTTGCTTCATCCAGCCTGGCATTTTGCGTGATGTACTCTGCATAGAAGTTAAATAAGCAGAGTGACAATATACAGCCTTGATGTACACTTTTCCCAATTTTGAACCAGTCCATTTTTCCATGTCTTGTTTTATCTGTTGCTTCTTGACCTGCATGCCGATTTCTCAGGAGTCAAGTAAGATGATATGGTATTCCTATCTCTTTAAGAATTTCCCACAGTTTGTATCTCCCTAGGGACTGGCTTTTCTGTGGGAAATGATCCTGCCTGTGAATGAGTAAATCTGACCCCTGTGTCTGGCTGGCCAGGGCCCCAGGCTGGGGGCACATTTCCTGGGCCAGCAGTGACAACATCCACATCACTGCTGCCCACTGAATCGAAATTTGGTCGAGCGGCCAGGTGGATAGGCCCTGGCTTCCGTGGGCAACCCATGTGCATAGCCATTGAATCCAGTTCAAAACCCTCTGAAAGTGGTGACCCTATGGCTCAACCCTCCAACCCGTGTGGTCATGCAGCAGGAGAGACACGTGATAAAAGGGTATGGTGGGTCACCCCTTGCTTTCCCCAACTGTTCACTGCTCCTCACCCCAGTCATGCCACATGCACCGTGGTGCCCACTCTGGGATTTCAGCTGTCCCCTAGGGGCACATAGAAAGTATTTTAGGATTTCAGCCACACTGCTCAACTCTACCATTGTAGTATAAAGGCAGCCCTAGACAATATGTAAATGAATGGACATGGCCTTGTGCCAATAAAAGTTTATTTACAGTGTCAGGCAGTGGGCCAGATGTGTCCCAGTTTTCTGACCTCTGCCCTAAGGCTTTGTTGTGCTGGTGTGGTATCAGGGACCCCAGGAGCAGGGGCACAGGATTTCAGCCCCTCAGCAGGCCAGCTGAGTCCCTCTCTGGAAGGAATTTGTTTCCAGGGTGGAAGGAGGACCAGCCTCACTGTTGCCAGGAAAGACACCTACCCTTAAGGAGACAGCAGCTAAAGACTGCCTGGGTACTGTGTGCTGTGCTTAGTCTCTTAGGTGTGTCCAAGTCTTTGTGACCCCATGGACTGTAGTCCACCAGGCTCTTCTGTCCATGGGGATTCTCCAGGCAAGAATACTGGAGTGGGTTGCTGTGTCCTCCTCCAGGGGATCTTCTAACCCAGGGATCGAACCCTGGTCACCCGCATTACAGGCAAATTCTTTACTGTCTGAGCCAGCAGAGAAGTGTAAAGGCTGCCTACATCCCCCAAATAAACCTTCCTCCTGTGATCACTTGCTCAGTCATGTCCAACTCTTTTGCAACTTCATGGACTGTAGCCTGCCAGGCTCTTCTGTTCACAGAATTCTCCAGACGAGTACTGGAGTGGGTTGCCATGCCCTCCTTCAGGGGATCTTTCCGACCCAGGGATCTAACCTGCGTCTCCTGCAGCTCCTGCTTTGCAGGTGGCTTCTTTACTGCTGAGCCACTGGGGAAACATCATTTCCTCCTGCATCTTTTTGTAAATGAGGAAACTGAGGCAAAACCAGTGTATCTGTGTTCTGGGGCACAGGCTGGGGCATAAAGTAACAGAAAGGTGTTCTCAACAGCCTGGAGGTTAGGATCCAGTGTCTGAAGGGCCCTGCTCCCTCCACAGCTCTGGGGAGGATGCTCCTCATCTGCTCCAGCTCCTGGTGGCCACAGCTCCTTGGCCACATCCCTTTTTCCCTTACCCCTGTCTTCACATGTGTTTCTCCCTTGTTCTGTGTCTTCTTCTCTTGTGTGTCTTGTAAGGACACCAGCCACCGCGTTGAAGGCCCGCCCTGAATCTAGGGTAACATCATCTCCAGATCCTTATGTAATTCATTAAATCTGTAAAGACCCGATTTCCAAATAAGGTCATATTCTGAGGTTCTGGGGGGCATGAGTTCTAGGGGGAGACTATTCAACCCAGTACAGAGAGATGTCACCTGTCCCCTGTTGGCTCTCATGGGACTGGTGAATTGTATGGTTAAGATGGGGGCTTGGGAACTTCCCCAGTGGTCCAGTGGTTAAGACCTTGCACTCTTAATGTGTGTGTGTGGGGCGGGGCATGCATTCAAGTCCTTGTCAGGAAACTTAAGATCCAATGTGTCATGTGGCATGAAAAGTAAACAAAATAAATAAAAATAGATCTTTAAAAATAAATAAAGTAGAAACGTTTGAAAAAAAACGATCACAGCTTTGGGCACATGGTCCCCTCCCTTTGTGATGGCCCTGTCAGGGGACTGACTGAAGGGCATGAAGCAAGGGAGGAAAAAAGAAATTGAGACCATGGCTTTGCAGTCATCTGTGAAGTGGATCATAGGGTGAGGGCTCTGGGTTTCTTGACCCTACTGACACCTCCCTCCCCAGTCTGCCTGAGTGCCACAAAGGTCAGAAGGTGCAGTCGATTCCTGGGGTCCCCATGACACAGATCCACAGATTGAGGGGAGGGGGAGGCTTACACAGCAGAGTCTATCCTCTCAGTACCCTGCAGGCCAGAAGTCGAGGCCAGTGTCTGCGTGGCTCTGCTGCCTCTGAAGGCACCACAGAAGCATCCATCAGTGGCTCTCTTGGAACCACGGTAGCATCCATTATGGGCTCCCTTCCAGGCTCCCTCCTGGCCCCAAGCAGATCCTTGGCTCTTGGCAGCATCACTGCAGTCTGCCCCCGTGTGTGTGTCCACATGCCCCCTGTTTACAAGGACGCTAGTCACATGGGAGTAGGGGCCACCTGACTCCAGTGTGAATGAAGTCACTAATTGCATCTCCAAGGACCCTATTTGCAAACAAGGCCATATTCTAGGAAGGTGGGGGAGACAGAACTTCAACATCTGCACTTGAGGGGGACAAGCCAACCCCATAACCTGGAGCAAACCCTGCTGCCCGTGAGTGGGGTCTCCTGAAGCTTGCTATGCCCCAAACCCCACTCTTGCATGGATCGCAGGTCTGAATGGGCAGAGCTGGCCCTGGAGCTGAGAAGGGACTGAGCTGAGACCTGGCTGAGAAGACAGTGCTGAGAAGAGTGAAGGTGGCTGGATGTGTTCTCTGGGGTTTGGATCTGACATCTGCATGACCGTGTTAGGTTCCAGGCTCCCTCTGTCTCCCCATCTGCAGCACTGGGTTCTCTAGTTCAAGTCCAAAAATGAAGGAAGTTCTCTACTGAGAAACTTGCTCCCAGATATGGACAATGTGGATGGAACAGTTTTAGTTGAGCCCAGTGTCAGGGGATGTCATTCAAGGTCAAGTCCCTTTTGAAGACTCTGGACTGCAGAGTGGGTGTCATCCCAGGACTGTGTCTCCACAGACACTGACCTCCCATGCAGAGAGAGGACTGCCATTCTCCAGCGGGCTGTGCAGGGCACCAGCTAACAGTGCAGGCTGAGAACAAGCCTGCTTGGGTCTGAGTCCTGTGTTTGCTGAGTCTCTGCTATATGTGCAAAAAGGGTTAAGCTTGCTCAAAGAAAAGCTCTTGGTCCTACCTCCTGGGAGGTCACCTTTCAGCTTCAGGAGTGTGCTGCCTGATATGAAGGTCTTTGTTTACCTGGGGTCTTGAACTGGGCATATAGCCTATGCTAACAAGGTGATTTAGGCTGGGACCGTAGGCTACTATGTCAGCTTGACCTCTGGATGGGCTGGAGACCACAGCCAGCATCACGGGAAGTCAGCTTTGTAGACATGACCAAGCCCCAACAGGACTGGACACTCAGGCTTGGAGGAGCTTCAGTGGCTGAGCATACCCTGTGCATATTGTCACCGTGGTCACTGGGAAGCATCGTGCTGTCCACACCTCCATTGGCAGAATGGTTGGAGGCCACTGGTCTCTCCCACACTCTTTTCCTATTGCTGATTTTAATCTGTAGCATTGAGCTGTCATAAACTGTAACGAGTTTAATAGCTTTGCTCAATGCTGTGGGTCCTTATAGGGAGTTATTGAATCTGAGAGTGGCCTTGGGGACCTCCCACGTTGCTCTGTGCTATCTCCCCATGGAAATGGGGAGCATCTTTGTGCCCACTTCTGCAGGGGAGGGGGTGCTGAGCTGCACGGGAACTCATTCACTGAGAAGCATGGGTGGTATCGCCGCCAGCACAATCACCGGGTGGATCAGCTCTACAGCCCCCACATCAGTTCTGCACCCTCGCTGCCAGTCCTATCTGCTCTGCATGGGGACAAGACTAGGGGAAGAGACTTGATGGGGAAGAACCGCATTCCTCATGGTGCAGCCCCAGAGGGTGTCATCTTGGGACGTTTCTTACCCGCTAGCTGCATGCTGCCTCAGTGATGGTGTCCCCGGGAGTCAGTTCAGATGGTCTGCTGGGGGTTTGAGAGGTGGACGCCCGTGTCTTGTTCACCCATTTCTCCTTGCAGACAGCCTCAGCACAGTTGACATTTGGGTCCAGGTCTTTCTTTCTCATGAGCCTATCCTGTGCATTATTGGATGTCTGCTGGCTTCTGGGTTTGTTGTTATTGTTGTTTTTATTGGAGGATAATTGTTATTACAATGTTGTGTTGCTTTCTGCTGTATAACGAAGTGAATCAGCTATATGTATACATATATCCTCTCCCTCCTGACCCTCCACCCCACCCCCTCCACCCCACCTCTCTAGGTCATCACAGAGCACTGAGCTGAGCTTCCTGGGCTACACAGCAACTTCCTACTAGCTCTCTATTTTATACATGGTGGTATATATATATGGGCTTCTCCAAGGGCTCAGTGGTAAAGAATCCACCGCATTGCAGGAGCTGCAGGAGACACCGATTTGATCCCTGAATCAGGAAGATCCCCTGGAGGAAGAAATGGCAGCTTACTCCAATATTCTTGCCTGGGAAATCCCATGGACAGAGGAGCCTGGCGGGCTACAGTCCATAGCGTTGCAGAGTCGGACATGATTGAAGCAACTGAGTATGCATTCACAGTGCATATACATCAGCGCTGCTCTCCCAGCTCGTCCCACCCCCTTCCCCCTGCGGTGTCCATATGACCATTCTCTATATCTGCATCTCTGCCTGCATCTTTGATGTCCACCCTTTAGATGCTAGTGGGACCACACATGTCCCCTGCGTCTCTGGACCCAGCCTGATATTCCTGGCCCAGGACCACTGCTGCAGTCAGGCCCTGAGGTCCTTTGGGGTGATTCCTTGAGGTGTCGGCACAGCCGTTTCCTGGGTGAGCCTCTGAGCTCTCTGCTGACGTCCTGCCCCAGGCTGGAAGTACTTTGGATGGGTGGACATGTCATCTCAACAGTCTTGTCTCTGAACCTCTCTTATCACTCACTCCTTGGAAGGCTCTTTCGGGTCAGTTAGAAAATGATGTGCCTTTGTGTCTCCACCACAAAGCAGGTAGCTTTTTCTGTGAACACCCCATTTTTAGAAGGTGCACTTTCTCTCAACAGCCTGCTCCCCTCCAGGTGGCCAACTGCCTCAGAAAGAGCCTCAACCTTGTGGTTACTGTTTCTCAGGAAAGTGAGGCTGGCCTCTCACCTGTCACCTGGATGCTGTAATTTCTGCGGTGTTGCCAGAAACCATTTGTCAAAGATGTCCTGTGTATTCAGTGCTTTGTGGTGTTTGTGGTAAAGGAATGGTCTCTTTGTGGTGGAATTGGGTACCACAGTCACCTGTCCAACCCCTGGAGACAGACATCCTTGCATCCATTTGTCACTGAGTCTTGATTCCCATAATGTGGGTGCATGAGAGCCCTGCTTTGGAAATGAGCCAGTGTAAACCCAGAAATGCTATCCTTTTCCTCAATTATGGGGCCCTTGTTCCTGCCTTAGATACCCACAGGTGAGTCCCACTGCCCCTTCATGTCTGGAAGGGAGGTCCTGGAAGGGCTGGTTCCTGCCATGGACAGTTGATTCAGCTGCATTTAATAAGAAACTCATCCAGACCCAGAGATGGATTACCAATTTCCCCATCAATCTTCAGGACCTGATCTTATTACAAACCACCACAAATATATCCATAAAAGCCCTATTGATTGATGCAGCGCTTGGTAATCCATCTGTCGCCATCCATTATTCCGGGTATAATTTTTCATTATCCGGATGGCAGCTGATTCCTAGCACATTAGTATACAGTGGCAATTACCAGGAGCAGAAAGAGCCCCTAAATTAGCAGGAACAATCACACCTGTCAGGAAGAGGAAGCAAGATTCCCCACACAGCTTGCTCTGCGCACTGGGACCATGTCTGAATGGCAAAGAGTTTGAAGATGGATTCAAGATTGACCTTGGAAGGTGGAGAGGAGAAAGTAAGTTGTCTTTTCCTCCCTTTCTTGAGGATATAGAGTGTATGTTCCCTTAAGGTGACATCCTTGTCAACCCAATCACAACCCACCCAACAGCTGGCCTTGCTCAGGGTCAGTAAGGTTTATGGCATAGATGTTGCTGCTTTTGCATTATGTAATGAGTACCAGAGACCTGACCGGAGGGAACATCATTGAAGATGAGAGTGTTGAGAGAAATTATTCAGAGAGGAGAAAAGTTGGGTGAATGTGGCAGCAAAAACCCTGTCCACAGACCCAGGGGTAAGATCTCTCCCAATGCAAGGATTCTATGCTCTGAACATTCTTTATTTTTAAAAATTAATTTTTATTGGCTCTTGTTGCTGTAGTCACTAAGTAATGTCTGACTCTTTGGACCCCCATGGTCTGTAGCTCTCTGGGCTTTTTTTGTCCATGAAATTTCCCTGGCAGGAATATTGGAGTGGGTTGCCATTTCCACCTCCAGGGGATCTTCCCCACCCAGGGATCAAACCTGCATCTCCTGCATTTCAGGCAGATTCTTTTACCTCTGAGCCACCAGGGAAGGTCCCCCTAAGCTTTTTTTAGTTGGAGTATAGTTGATTTAGAGTGTTGTGTTAGTTTCTGTTGTACAACAAAGTGAATCAGTTATGTTGTTTGTTTTTTAGTTGCTCAGTCATTTCTCTTTGTGACCCCATGGACTGTAGCCCTCTAGGCTCCCCTGTCCATGGGATTTCCCAGGCAAGAATACTGGAGTGGGTAGCCATTTCCTTCTCCAAGGATCTTCCCGACTCAGGGATCGAACCTGCATCTCCTGCTTGGCAGGTGGAATCTTTTCCACTGAACCACTTGGGAATCAGTTATTAATATACATATATCCACCCTTTTCTAGATTCTTTTCCTATATAGGCCATTACAGAGCACTGAGCAGAGTTCTCTGTTCTGTATAACATAGGTCCTTATTATCATTCACACCATGAAGCTTCTTTTCAACCTTAAAGGAAAAATTGAGATAGACACATGGCTGAAATATTCCTGAGGGCTATTGATTCAACTGGTAAGATTCTCCCTGATCTTTAGTCTCCAAAAATCAAGACTCCTGTTTAACTGAGTGTCACAGAGCGATCTGTTCTCAAGCCAGCTTTGCATGAACGTATCCAGTAGGGTGAAGCTGTCCACTGCTGGTAGTTTTGGCCAGACTTGATAAGACAGATGCTTGACTGTCTTTAAAATCACCTTGACACTTACGGTGAAGGTCTCAGAAGACTCCAGATCTTTGATGATAGAGCAGGAAGGTTGTATAATACCAGATGTTTGCAGTTTGAGTCCCAGCTTTAAGCAACCATTCAAAACCGATTGTCTGTTTCTTAACTGATAAGCTACATCGCCTTCAGCTATTCACCTAAATTAGCTGTGTGTTTTCATAAATAAAGTTTTATTGGCACACAGCCATGCCCACTGGTTGCATACCATCCACAGCTGGGTTGAGAAGTTGCAACAGAGGTCATGCTACCTGCCAAACCTAAAGTATTTGTCATCTGGCTCCTTATGCCAAACTTTGCCTACCCAGGATCTGTGCAGGCTTAAGTGACTTACATGGATGAGGAAACAACTCCTGGCATTTGGGGAACCTGAATGATAAGACAGATGCTTGAAACACTACCCAGCCTCTCATGAGAAGTTCTATCATCCTTTTAGGAGTGACCTCTCAAAGAGAAGAAAAGATGAGACATCCTTACTGGGTTTACATCTTCTAATCTGCTTCCTACAAATATCATTCTCACTACGTGTCAAAAGGCCTGGTCCTTGTCAACTGTCCTGACTGTGGGGTCTTCTTATAGTCATCAGTCCCTTGTGCCTGAACCCAGTGACCCATCACAACCCACGGGCCAGGCATGGAAGCACAAGGCTGTTTGCTTTGCAAATGAAATACATGAGGAGCAGTAAGGAGTTTGCCTCTAAGTACCTTTATTCCCAAGAATGTGGTTACAGATTTGTTCACTTGGAGCTTAATGTTTGATTTTTCCAGAGTAGAGAACTGCCTACACCTGGGCTCTGCAGGCTCAGCAGTGGATTAAATTGACCACGGGTGTGAAGACAGGCATACAGCAGCCTTTCCAAAGAGCATGGCCATGATATTATTGTTGTACTTCCACCCAGATGATCCCGGCTGGTTATTAACCCATATATCATTTTTTCCAAATTTTAACTTGGCAAGTCCTATGGAGAAATTTCACACAGAAGGCAGGAAAGGGTCCTCTAGAACAAGGCAAACATTGGAATTATGTCATTAACTTTCTCCCTGTTCCCTGGCTTTTTGTTCTCTAGTCTTCAGTTATCAATTTCATAATATGTCACACAGTGCTGTTGCAAGGTTCTGTGTCAGGCAGTCTGTGTATGGTTGGGAGTGGGGTGGATATAAAGATGATGAAGATTGGGCTTTTTCTTCAGGGGCTCAAAGACTCATGAGAACCTTAGGCCGAGGGCTGGGCTTCTGGTCTTCTTGTCATCAATGAGGGCATTCCTTGAGCCAGCTGTTTTCCCCTCTGATCATCAGTTTCTTCCATTCATCAGATGAAGAGAATGAATGTTTTTTCCCCATCCTTAGTTACAGAGGGAGTGGGAGGGAATTAAACATCTAAGATGTAGCTGGTCATTGAGCTCTTCCCTTCTAAGGACTTTGGTCACTGCAGATGTTCACCCCAACAGAAGAATTCCCTTGGTATGTGGGGTCCACATCCAGTGGTGGCCTGGGCCTCTCTGGCCCTGCAGACATTGGGGCATGGACCACAAAGTGTTCTGCTCTTGTAAGGGAGCTCTCAGTGCCTCTACTCTAGCTGGGCTTGGCCTGAAGTTGAACCAATCCCTACTACTTTTGGCTCACTCCCATTCAGTGTGCTCTTTTATACTCCATAGATGTTGAATGTTCCTACCCAAGAAAATGGCAGGTTTAGCTCAAGAAACAGTGGTTCAGTTCTTGCCATGGACTTGGGAATATGACCTGCCAAGATGGCTGAGAGGCTCTTGACATGGGTCTGGAGCACTCCTTAAGAGATCTATCCATGGAAGAGATGATAAGGCTTTTAAACACCAGCATCCATAATTTAGCAGATTATTCTCCCCAGGAATGGAGAGGGTAGTGGTGCCAGCCTCTGTCTTGGAAGATGCAAGGACCCAAGATCAAAGCCCAAACGGAAATGAATAAAGTTTAAGATCAAATCCTATTATACTACAGCTCTTAGTATGGGTTTAGTAGCCATCTGGTTCTATGTGATCCAAGGAATTTAAGCAAACTTGTCCAGATGATTTTCAGTTCCATATTTATTATGACAGTATGCACGTTTGAGTGATGTTGCAAAGAACAAATGAGATAATACACACCTGACAATTTCTAATACTTGAGCATGCCTGTGATCTCCATCATTATGACCAACATCATTATAATCACCATCACCTTCATTATCATCATCAGTATCACCATATCATCACTACCACCGTCATCACTAACATCATCACCAGCATCATATCACCATCATCACCACTATACCATCATCATCAATGACATCATCACCATCATCATCACTATCACCGTTTCCACCATCAAATCACCATCAGCAATAGCAGGAACATCATCATTACCACTATCACCGTCACATCACCATCATCACCACTTTCATCATCACCACCATCACCAACACCACAATCATCATCACCAGCATCATATTACCATCATCACCACTCTACTGTCCTCATCACCACCACCATCACCATTTATGTTATCAAATCACCATCACCAACAGCAATACCACAATGACCATCAGCAGTGACGACATCAACATTACCACCACTGTAACCATCACCATTATCATCTCCACAATTACCATTTCCATCATCATTGTCACTGTCAGCAACAGCACAATCACCATCATCATCACCATCACCATCATCAGTACAATCATAGTCACCATCACCATCATCAACATCAGTACCATCATAGTCACCATCACCATCATCAGTACTGTCATAGTCACCACCAAAATCAGTACCGTCATAGTCACCATTGCCATCATCAGCCTCCTTCTCTTCACAAGAAGCACAGATGCAGGATGAGCTCATACTCTTCATGACAGCATCCTCGTCTCTTGACCGAATCAGAAGGATTGTGTAGATGGAGGGTGAGGGAAGACTGAGCAGCCGTCTTTCCTGATCATCCATTAAACTAGACATCCATGTCAACCTCCCTCTTCCAACAAAGTCTGAGTTGGGTCTCAGGGAAGAAGCTGGCGAATATATAGAGATTACTGAGACTGGTGGACACTTTGTTGGTGGTGAGATTAAGAGTGGTCCTTTACTGGCATATGTAGCTTTCAACCCCATTGTCAGGCTGATCTGTCAGACCCAGAGGGAAGGCAAACCGGCTCAGAGCTTTGCAGTACATGTCATGCATTGGGCACAGGTGTATGGGAAGCCACTGGTCAGAACCAGCAGTGAACACTGCCACTTTTAAAAATGGGCACCACACCAGCTGTTCCTGAGGGCAGGCACCATGACTGAGTTAGTCAAAACTGGCCCTGCTTGGCATGCTGTAGGTACTCAATAGGTGATTCTTGAATCAGTGGCTAAAAGAATGAGTGAAGGGAGGCCCATGACATCTTCGGTTTTCTGAGTGTTGCTTATTCTGTGGGCTCAGGAAGGGAATTCCTGGGGAAAAAACAGAAATAGCCCGGAAGAGAGGCGGCCAGGAAGAGCTTGTTTTCTGATCATGCCAGCTTTGAATCATTTATTAGCAATTCCCCCCACGAAGATCATATTCAGTGGAGAGGTAACATCTGTGTGTGAATGTGTCCTTCAGAGGCCACCAAAGAAAAGTGTTACATCTCTGAGATGCTCCACACTGGACCACACACATGCTGTGTCCTGACTCCAGGACTGGCAGGGTCCACAGGTGTGATGGGTGGCCTCTCCACCTGAACATCAGAAGTGGAGAGAGACAGATACTCAAGTGGCAGAGATGTAAGAACGGCAGAGAGTCAGCACTCCCGGGGGCAGGGTACTGCACCTGCAGGGGTCTCTGCAGAGCCCCTTATGGCTGTTAGCCCCCAGCTCCTCGGGTGTGGTTCTTGATGATGGGAGAAGAACAGGACCAGAGTCCTGGGCCTTCCAGGTGGACCTCACTGACCAGAGGATTCAACCCTAGTGTCCCTGGAATGATGTAAAGATGAGTTACACGGGAAGGGATCAGAAGTGTTGCCAACCTGTCTTTTTTCCCTCCCCCTGCATCTGTGGTTGATGGAAGGTGATGCAGGGGATGGGGTGGATGGACAGAGGGACAGCACAGACAATTCTTGTCCTCCGCCATCCTGGCCCTCGTGTGGGGTTCAGACCACTCTCATTCGGGGCTGTGGCTGCTCTGCTCCTGGAGTGGCCAGTCCTTCTGTCCCTGTCTGCTGTTTCCCCTGCCCCCTCCCCCCATGGTGTATAACACACACAAGAGGAGACAGGACCTGGAGGCCAGGCTGCAGATCCTTCTCTGGGACTTTAGGAAGCATCACCTGCTGGGTCTGGATCTCTTATTCCCTGGAAGCTCATCTGGCTGTTGCTCTCCAGTGACCCAAGTGCCTGAATCTACAACAGTGTCACCTGCCTCTCTTCCCTCCCTTCCCAATAAATCCTGGGCTGTCCCGGCTCCTCCTGCGTCTAGGCAAACCCTGCTCCCACCAGCAGGCCAGCTTCCCTGATTCCCAGACACAAGGAACAGAACTTACCCAGGTTGGGAGGAGAGAAAGGAGTGGTGCCAGAGCTTACCTGTGCCAGGTGAAGGGCTCAGCAGGTGCAAGAAAGGGCACAGCTGCCCAAGGGCTGAGTCATTTCTCAGGGCCTGAGAGAGGCCAGGCTGGGGCCTCCCTTCCCTGGCTCCAGGTGAAAACAGCCCTGGTGCCCACTGCATCTGGCAGCACCTGCATGTGGGCAGAAAACCAATCTGACCTGGTCCCATGAGATCCCATCGACGCTGACCCCTTTGCAGGGCTTCTCAATATGTGACTGGACCTCGTGTTCAGGGCTGAGTTGATGGGACAGGTCCCTCCTCCCTGTCCTTTCCTGGGCCCCTTCATCTCATGCCTCTGGTTTCACGGCTCCCCTCCTCCTTTTCTGTTTCCAGGTTTGGCCGTCCATCAGATCATCACCATCACCGTCTCCCTCATCATGGTCATAGCTGCTCTGATTACAACTCTTGTCTTAAAAAACTGGTAAGGACCCTCGGCCCTTCTGGCTGGGTAACAGGGGTCAGTGGGGGTCCCTGGGGAAGCACACACAGAGAGTTCTTGCTTCTCAACCCCATCTCAGCTCACAGACCAGGGAATCATTTCTCTGGGGTGGAGAGTGCCACACAGCTCCTGCTCTGCTCAACCCACTAACCTTTGCCAGGGCAGCTCGGCCACCCAATGGGAGGGGTTGTTCCCTGACAGTGCCCTCCCAGTGGCTTTCCCTGCAGGGCACAAGCCCAGCCTGCTTGGCTTAATTCCTTAGGCAGCAGGTAGCCTGTTCCTGAAGTCCATCTCTCGGATCCTAGCACCCCTCTGAATGTCCCCCTCACAGCTCAGTTTGGTTTTCCTTATTTCATACCAGCAGCCTGGCTGGGGTCCCTGCTGGCCCCTTGCCATCCCCTGCCTTCCTATCACAGTCACTCTGTGTCTGCTGAACTAGGTTACTTCTTTGCTCCAGGCAGCCCGTCTTCGCCTATTTCCTCCTGGAAATTGGCCTACTTTGAGCTTGGCCTTGCTGGGTGTACACACCTGCTACACCCCTGGGAGAACTGGGGGGCTGCCAGCTGACCCCACTGCCCACACGCCTCCTGGGCCCCTGTCCGCCTGCAGTCTCTCCTCCAGCTAGCGAGGCTCCTCTTAACATCAAGGCCAAAGCACCTTAGACACAAATCATCCCCCTGCTGACCTTGGTAGGAAGTCACAGGTTTATGGGAGGGAAGTGCCCTGAGCCTCTGGGTAACAGAGACTTGAGGAAATGTGAGAGAAAGCTGGCCTCCAGGATTATAGAGATCAAAGTGTGGAGAGGTACCACCTTGGAACAGCCCAGGGAGGTCTTAGAGCACCTGATGGCCTGCAAACCTTGGACCTGGGATGTTTTCTGGGGGAGATAGAGAAGATAATGGTCAGCTCTCAGCAGCGTGTCTTGGGCAGGGCTGGCTGGTTGGAGAAGGGGCTCCAGGTCCCTGGACCACATGGATGCTCGGCAGGTCCGATCCCACTGGCTGTCTTGATGGTGAAATCCCCTCCCCACCAAGGAGGTGGCAGACTGTGATGCTGTAATAGGCAACAAGTTTCGTTTTGGTTTTCCCACACTTTGGGGTTTGCAGCAGACCTTCAAAGAGTCTTTTGGGGAAGACAGTCCAGCAGGGAGAATAAGTGGTTCCATGACATTGGTGAGCGGGGCGGCGTCGGGGGGGGGGGTCACTTGGCTTTCACGTCCATCTTCTCACCTTCATTTATGGGCGGTCTTCCCTGCCAGCTATAGGGATATCTCTCGTTGAGAAGAGGCAGGGAATTAACACGATTTATATGGGGATAGGCTCATGAACCCCTGCCCCTTGCAGCCCACTCGCTCTGCAAAGGCTCTGAGCTGTGAAGTGGGTAGAAAAGGAGAACTGATGAGCTGATGAGAACCATGACCCCTTAAATCTCCGCCTTCATGGGCATGACGCTTCCTTCCGTCCTTGTGAACTTGCCCCAGAGCTGATTCCTGGAGCCGGGAAGGGTCCCTGTGCACCTTTTGTGTCAAATCCCTGGGTCAACAGGGGTGGGACCCATGTGTGCAGTCTACAGTGTCTGAAAGCCTCTGTGGTCCAAAAGAACAGGGGACAAAGGCAGGTACCCACGGGCACAAACACAGTCTTCTTCATAGACCCAAACGATCTGCTTTCATTTCCAGCTTGTGAGCCTGGCCAGAGGAGAGGCTGAGGATGAAAGTTCCCAGTCTTCTCTCTCCCCAGAGATAATTATGTGGTCCACTCCACAGGAACCATGGCTGCCCCGACCTGTGCACAGAGCCTTCCCCATGATCAGCATTTCCATACCATCTAGTCGTTCCTGGGGAAACTGAGTCAGTACCACCGCCCGGCTGACATTCCTTGGCCAAACCAGACCTCCGCTCCCCAATAACACAACTCCACTCCTCACTTCTTAATCCTTACTGCAATAATGGCAGCATCTAAAATTCAAATTTTATTTTATTTTTTTAAAAAAAGCCCATTGCTTGTGGTTGATCTTTCTGAAGAGGCTGGAAATTACTATTAGATGATGTCTAATTAATGCCTGGAGGTGAAGTTTCCTTAGGGTCAGGGCGGCGGGAGATGCTGGTGGGTCTCTGCACCTGCGAGTCCCCCACCCCGACTCCGACCCCCACCCTGACCTCTCTCTCCCCCAGCTGTGCGCAGAGTGGGAACCCACGAAGGAACAGCCACCAGCGGAAGACGAACCATCAGGAGGAGAGTTGCCAGAACCTGACAGACTTCACACCTGCCCGAGTGCCCAGCAGTCTGGACATCTTCACGGCCTACAACGAGACCCTCCAGTGTTCCCACGAGTGTGTCCGGGCATCCGTGCCCGTCTACACTGACGAGACGCTGCACCCGGCCGGGGAGTACAAGTCCACATTTAATGGGAACCGGTAAGTGCAGGCACGAGCCAGAGCTGGCCGCTGCCCCCTTCTGGGGATGCCGGGTCTGTGGATGGGTGTCAGGCAGCTTTCTCATCTCTTTATGTGGTCAGGGCACATGCAGGCAGCTCATTTGCTGAGTTGAGACAAGAGGCGCAGAGTAGATGTACTAAGGTGCCAGGGTTCACACCTGGACCCCTGCACTTGGCCAGTGGATGGACCTGTCTTCCTTGGTCCTGGATCCCACATGCTGGAAGCTGAGCAGATCTCTCAGAGCCCAGAACCAGCCTCTTAGTTTCAATCAAGCCTCCAAAATATCAGCAAATCATGATGGGTCCCTCCCTACCCAGTCAATATCTGTGAACCCCATCACTAAAATGTCAGCAGCAAATCTGACAGAAATATCAAACACCAAGCAGACTCCTGGTTATTAAATGCTCTTTTTAATGAGTCATATGTAATCCCTCAAAGAAGACATGTCTCTAAAACCATCCCTGGGAATATTTAAGAAACTCTTGAGTCAGCTTCTGAAGGTTTATCCGGAATTAGATTAAAATATCAATAAGCTATTTTTTTTTTTCCTAAGTGAGTACACATTCATGCATCATTTTATAAATTAAAAGAGAAACAATTCTCCAACGACTTAAAGATCTTAGGAAGAAATGAGCAGGACAGCAGGCTGACTTGAGGGGCATGGGTCAGTGACAGGAGTGGTGACCGGGGACACTGCCCAAGGTGCCCTACTGGGCTCCTCCCAGAATCCAGGTCGAGGAGACTCGGGAGCCTTCAACTGTTGTGCCTGTGGCTCATGTTGGCCTTGTCCTGTCCTGGAGAGCAAGGAGGTGTTCCTTAGACACCTCCCTGCTGCTCCTGTCCTGGTATCTCCATGTCGGACTCTACTGTATGTTCTGTCTGAGATACTCCCTCCCCAGGGGAGAAGAGTGGAGAGCAGAAACCCCAGGACCCTCCCTCTGAACGACTTTGCTTTTACTCGACCACATTTGGGAGCCCGTGGGTTGCATCCCAGCCTTCCAGAAGGCCGAGTTCACAAAGAATTGGAGAAAAAACTTTCAAACCATTTCACTGAATGCCTGTGTGCCTATTTGGATGTAAATCTCGGCCACCCAGAACCTCAGGCTTGCGGGAGGAGGAAAAGGGAGTGGCTGGCCACCCAGAACCTCAGGCTTGCGGGAGGAGGAAAAGGGAGTGGCTGGCCACCCAGAACCTCAGGCTTGGGGAAGGAGGAAAAGGGAGTGGCTGGGTCCTGGTGTTTCACTGTGTCTCCCTCTCTGCTCCCGTGTCCTGGGAGAACCCTGTCCTTGTGCATAGTGGGCACAGCTGGCTGGTGTGAATGCCCTGGAGGGAACCGCTTCTTGCGTTGGGGCCAAAGGTGATGCTCTGTTGGTTCTCACTGGCTCTGGGAAACATTAGCTCAGTCTCAAAGGGGACAAAATAACTGGGGGCAAGCGGCATTTTAGGCCTCAGGCCCTGCCCTCTCCAGAAGGTGCAGTAAAGTGGGTGGAATCTCTGATCTCAGAGACAGAGACGCTGAGCTTTGCACTCGTACTGCAAATGAAAGACTGAAATCCAGACATAGCATCTTTGTGCATCTTCACCGGATTCGTTCTATGCACGGAGCCCCTGGACTGTGTGTCCTCTTAAGCCTCCCAGAGTGGAAGGGAGGACAGGCCAACACAGGGAGAGGTGGCCAGTGCGTCCAGGCCAGGTGAAGCATCACCTTCTGGGAGTTCTTTTTACCTGGAGAAGCCAGTTTTCTGCAACAGGTCCCATCCAGCCTGCCTGTCAGGTTTTACATATGAGCCCTTGCAAGCCCATTTTTCTGCTTGCTGCAGGCCCTCTTCTTCTGATCGGCATCTTATTCCTGTGGCCTTTGTGTCTGAGAAATGGTTTGAAATCTCCTGCTGACTGGCCGAAGTCTTTTTTACCTCCTGGGGGCAGGGCAGACGCCATGTGTCTGTTTTATGGTACGTACCTCTCTTACTGGACCTTGCTTGATTTTCCCCACCCCCACACCCCTCCCCCCATCTCTCCTCTGGAATACTGGGAGCCTGTCTGGACATGGCATGTGGGTCTCAGCAAGGGCATCATTGCCCTGGATGCAAACCAGAGGGCTGGGCGTGTGGTCTCTCTGCTGCACTCGTTAGAAATGCCCCCACATCCTGGTGGGAGGGAGTGACAGACTCAGGAACCCCTTCTCTGCAATCTTGTTCAGTCCTGCCCATGCCTCTCCATCTCCCAGGAAGCCCTGTAGGGCAGGGGACCCCAGTTCTGGAAACAAGCTATAAGTACACCCCTCACTTCCCCAAACAAGAGGAGATCAGAGCCCCAACCCAGTGGGCAGACACCATGCCGCCACCCCGTCTGTACGAGGGGGTGGGGAGAGAGAACCCTGAGTGGAATTAAAATACAATTTTGAAATATAAAAATAAGAGATAAGAAAGAAAATGATAAAGAGAGAAAGTGAAGAGTTGAGACGTCTACTAATTTGAAGCCAGGGACTGGTACCAAAACAGGGATGAATTTGCCACGCTCTGCTGGATAGGAACATTTGGTTTGCTTTCAATGATATTGACTTTAATGCTGACATTAAATTGCTTTCTTCTGTGCTGAACCTCCTGAACACACAGGCTGCTGTGGGGGGAAGAGCATCTCGTCGCCCCCCTAGTGACTGCACATTCTGGATGAACAGTCAATTGAGGTGACTGGGTTTTTTTTTTTTTTTTTTTTTTTTTTTCATTTTTTTTGTTTGATGCTAGGGTTTTCAAAGGATGACATCTTGTTGATCCACAGAGAACATCTTTTTTCCTCCGGATCTTCTCTCTAAGCATGACATCACATCCCTTCCAGGAGCAGGGAATCTAGTTTTTAGGGTTATCTATATTTGAAAAAATGTTTTTCCTTTACTTTTTCTCACCTTCTGATGTGGGGACTGAGTGGGAAATGTCATTGTCAGAATTGGAGGAGTGCCCGGGGCTTCTTGAGGTGTACCCCATCTTCTTAGGGAGCACACAGGACCCTCAGAGGCTTCTGCTTACAGCACCTCTGAGGGGCCAGGGGGCCCAGCTGCTTGGAGAAGCAGGTGTCAATCAATCAGTTCATAATCCCAGCCCTAGCGAATTGTATATTTTTTCCACATCAAATGTCCATCCCTCGCTTTTGTCCTGAAGCCAGAACGACCCGATTAGCACTATGTTTAGCCAATGGGTGAAGGAATATAATGAGGTTAAAATGGAAATTGACCCCCTATTCACACAGAGGCCTTTGCTGAGATGTGTAGGCCAGGCAGGTGAGATGAGGGCTGTGCCCGACATTCAAGAGCCACATGCCCTGGGCACAGCTCTCCATCAGATGCTTGCACCTTTGTCTGCCCGGATAAGACTCATCTCATTAAGGCCTCGGACAAGCTCCCTTTGGCGTTTCAACCCAGCAAGTGATGGGGAAGCTCCCAGTTAGCAGTGGAACTCCCGCCTGCCTGGCAAGGCCTCTGCAGGGCGGCCAGGTGAGTGCCTGCATCTCCTTTGGGATTTCCAAATGCATAAATACCTAAGGCATTGACCTGGGAGACCCTAGCCCTGCACATCAAAGACTTGTGCTCTCTTCCTCCAAGAGCTGTGGACCTGCAGGCCTGAGGTAGACACACCTTCCACTCCAAGTGGCCCCCATCTAGAGAGGGTGGGGGGAGACACTGCCCTAATGGCACCTTCACATGGCAGCTCACTGGCACACTTTTGACATATAGAGACCCATTCAGTCTTCTCAGCAATCCCACTTACAGATGGGAAACTGAGGTCGGATGGGGAGGTCATGTGACTTGCCTGAGGCCAATCATGTTGTAAGTGGTGGGGCCACGTGATCCTAGGCCACCTGACTCTGGGGCCACACTCTGCCCACCAGTCAGACTTCCTCAACTGCTATCCCCAGTGGAATGCCTCTGTGCCCCTTTCCATCCCTGACAGCACCCTAAGTGGGAAGGGAGTCAGGTAGTGGGAGAGGAGGGAGGGGTTTCCAGCTGATTTGGCATCCCTGCAGGGGACACCCAGCCTGACTCTGCAGAGCAGGGGGCATTGCGGTTGGGAGACCAGCCCCAGAGCCTCCAAAAGTCTGGGCCGAGGACTGAACCGGGGAGCCGCAGACCTGACTTTAAAAGAAAACCAGGTTGGGAGGAAAAAGTGCTTTTTATCCACGTCTCTGGTCCAGAAGACATTCCTGCCCCCTTTGCCCAGTTCTCTCTAGCAGCCTGGGACATAGAAGGACCCCACAAGCTAAAAGGTGGGTTCTGCCAGTGTGCCACCCCAGATAGGCCCCAGGGACCATGTTCTCCACTAGGTTTCCAGACCCCACTTCCCAACTCTGCGTGAGGATCAATTTCAGAACCATCCCCATCTACAGGAAGACACCTCTGTGTCTGGAGAGCTCGACCCTCCCACCATGGATCTCAGGTGGGCATTTTGGGGAGGTGAGAAGAGGCGACAGGACTCAGCGGAGCCTGGCCATGCTCAGCCACAGCACCTATGGACTCAGGGCAGTGGCTCCCTCCAGCTGACTCCTCCCGGAGACACAGACCAGGAGGTCCATGTGAGCAGCCTTGTTAGTCCTTGATAAATGCTTACACATGCCTTCACCGTGAGTCAGAAGGGCTGTTTATCACTCACTGGGAGGAAAGCATGTGCATTCGAAGTGTCCCTGATGTCTACAGTTAATGCCTGGACGTGAGGATGGAGCGGTGGAGAGCCAGGAAGACGGCTCAGATTTATTGGGATTCTTATTGTCCCTTAAATAAATAGCAATTAATACTGGAACATTTAATTAAGGTTTAAGAGCCAGCAAGATATTTATCTCTTGCATAACTGTTAGGCCTCTCCAAATGCATTTTTAATGATGCTACCGCAGTTTGTTACAGCACCGTCTTGTGTGCTCACGCTAACCCACACGCATGTCTGGGACCCAAGCCCCGCCCACCCTGTTTCCCTGCGGGCAGCTTGATGGTGATTCTAGGGCTCGTGGACACAGGTGACCCTACCTGGGCAGAAATTTGTCCCATTTACCTAGATTCAGCCTCTGTGATAGATTCGAGCAAACTCTTTACCTGGACCCTCCTCCTCAGTGGAGCCTGATGGAATGCTGGGCAAGACAAAACGAGGTGGCCTTTCCTGCTCCGAGGAAAGAGACCTTGAACACAGGCCTGTCATTGGCTCTTGGCTAATTTCCTGTCATTTTTCATGCAGCAAGTAAACTTCAGAAAAACCTCATCAGTGTTCAGATCTTCCCGTTTGCCGAGGCCACTTCATTCCAGCCTGAGAACTCATAAAAGCTCTTGCATCCGAAGCAAGTGAGAAATAAATCATGCGTTATTATTATTTTCAAAAAAACGCACTGAAGAGATAACTAATAAAAAAAACAAGAAGTGCACCTGAGCCTTCCTGCTTTGTTCTGAAAAATGCATTAACAGAATATCCAGCTTCTGTAATTCAAAGGAACATTTTCTTCAAAGCAACATCCAGACCCTTCTGGAAGCCGTTTTTCTCCCGAAGCTGAGAGCCAGCACCAAGGAAACCGGTGTGCAAGAAGCTTTTTCGGTATGTGGAGAAACTAACTAGAGGCTCACTCTCCAGGAGGCCTTGCTGCCAACTGCCTGCTCTCTTTGTTCCTCAGAAGCTGATGCCGATCTTGAAGCCCAGGACCCCCGTGTGGTTTGCAGCTCTGGGGGCTACAGAGCCGGAGCATCCCCTTCCAGGCAGCAGAGGGCACTGGTTTCTCCCAAGTCAGAATTCATCCTGGATCCCTGATTGCTCAGATCTCTCTCCAGCCACAGCTTTTCCTTCTGGCTCAGAGTCTCCCCTGCCTGCCCTCACCAGCTATACAACCTCGCCAGTGACCTTCTCCAGGAAGGATGCCTCTCCCTCTCTGCTTCTCCCTGGGTGAATGCCAGGCTGAGAGGCTCTTGCTCTGAGCCTTTGGATCAGAAAAAAACCAGCCCTTCCCCTCAAGTTGATTGCAAGCAGCAGTGTTTCAGCAGGAACTGGGGCAAGCCTAGAAGGTGGCCTGGCAACTGAGACCTCTCCTTCTTGCAGGGGACCATCATCTCTTCAGGAAGCCAGCACTGCTGTTCCAACAGCTACTCAAGGTGCAGAGTTGGAGCCATCACTCCTTCTCTATACCTGCTCTTTTTCATTCTGAAAAAGTGAAAGTGTTAGTCGTTTGTGTCTGACTCTTTCCTACCCCATGAACTTTAGCTTGCCAGGTTCCTCTGTTCCTAGGATTTTCAGGCAAGAATATTGGAGTGGGTCACCATTCCCTTCTCCAGGGGATCTTCTCTACCCAGGGATTGAGCCGGGGTCTCCTGCATTGCAGGCAGATTCTTTACTGACTCAGCGACAAGAAAGTGCCTGAGATGCTGATAGAAGCAGATATTGGTAAGTTTGGAAGACACTTGGCCCCCTCAGGGGCCCAAGAGCCCCTCCAGCCATCCTCCCAGGCAGGCAGTATGTGAAGGTCATTCCAGACAGATAAGGGCTGAGGACAACACTTCTTTCACACAGATACCTCTTCTCTGAATTTCATCCAGTGTTGATCTCCCTCCAAAGGGCCAGGCTCAGAGCTGGTACCCAGGCAAACCTTGGTGGACCTGGCAGGCACCCATGACACCTGGATGATGTGTGATGTACACACACTCAGGTACAAAGCAGTGCCCAAGGAGTCACAGAAACAGATGCTCTAACAGAGATGAAACAGAACACGCTTAGGAAAGGAAGGGGTATGCATGAGGGTCTCCCCAGGGAGGTAACAGTCAGCAGAAACTTGGGGGTTTTCATGTCAGAGATGTGCTATTGAAGCCAGGCAACAGCCCGGAAAGAGGGGAGGGAGAGATGGGGCAAGAGGGGCCGGGCCCTTGTCCTCAAGGATCCAAGGAGCCACTGTCAGAAACACTGAAGACTTTTCAGCCTTTTAGTAGATAATATCTGTTTGAAAAAACCTCAGGAGACGGCTGGCCCCAGGGAAGAAGCAGTAGTGGTGCCTCCCTCATCTGTCTGGTTAAGGTTGCCAGGAAGGATCTGAAAGCAGCCCCAGGCTGCAGTTCTCCCTTCTTAGGAAAGGAGGCCCTATGACTCCAGGTCCCAACCTGGATGCATCTGAGAGTGGGCAGGGGCCTGGTGGTCAACCTGCTGGGCCAGTGGGCAGCAACTCAAACCAGAGACTGCCCCAGATCTGGGCAGATGGTCACTAGGCCTGGCTTTTACTGTCCCCATATTTTTTCATAGGTGACAGAATGAGATGGTTAGATAGCATCACCAACACAATGGTCAGTGGACATGAGTTTGAGCAAACTCTGGGAGATGGTGAAGGACAGGGAAAGACTGGCATGCTGCAGTCCATGGGGTTGCAGAGAGTCAGGCGCAACTTAGTGACTAAACAATAGCAACAATATTTTTTCAATATGTGTATATATTTAAAGATGTTTTGATATGGACCATTGTTTAAGTCTTTTGTTGAATTTGTTACCATATTGCTTCTGGTTTATGTTTTGTTTTCTTGGCTATGAGGCATGTATGATCTTAGTTCCCCGATCAGGGATCAAACCCACACCCCTGACATTGGAAGGCAAAATCTTAACCCTTGGACCACCAGGGAAGTTCCCCAGTATATTTCTTAAGTTCTTAAAATTGTAGTAAAATATATAGAACATAAAACTGACCATTTTACTTTTAACTGTTTTTAATGGAACAGTTCTGTGGCATTAAGTACATCCACAATTGTGCAGCCGCCCCCACTGTCCACCTCCACAACTCTTGTTGTTTTTCCTGAACTGGTATTATGCCCCCCTTAGACACTAACTCCCCCCACCCGCCCCTCATCCAGCATTCTACTCTCTGTCCCCAGGAACTTGACGACTCTGAGGACTTCTTATAAGTGGCATCATCAAGGATTTGTCTCCACATTTTTTAACTTTCTAAAGATTAAAAAGAAGGTAGACATAAAGGAGGGACATTCTGCTTTAATGATTTCACTTTTTAAACCACACTCCCTCCCTCCCTCCCTGCAAATCCTAGAGAGCCTAGGTGTCGGCAGGTCCGGGGTGGGTGGGAGGGGGCAGATAGCTGGAGTAAGCTGGCCGAGGGTGGTCCAGCACACAGTTGACCAGATGTCCATTTCATCACACTCCTGCTCACAGCAGGGCAGGCCATCCCACAGGAGATGAGTAGACGCCCCATTTGGGCCTCCTGGGGTTGCCCAAACAGGTGTCATTTGTTAGGGCAAAGCGATGCCCTGCCTTTCTTATCTAAACCAGGAGGGGTCCCGGAGAGGGAGCAGGCACTGCCACCCCACCTCGATGGAGTAGACTTTCATGTGCTGAGGCCCTCAGAGAAGATGACGGATGCAGTGCTGACCAGATGCTCTCCTGAGGGCTGCAGGTGTACCCCTGCACCTGGACGCCCTTCAGCCCTCCATCCTGTGGAGGTTCCCCTGGGGGGCTTAATTGATGCAGGAGAAACAACCTTACCCCAGCGTCCATTTAGAAGAAGGGTGCCATGGTATCGTCTTTGTATCATTTGAGGGTCCGATTTCCTGTCATTGTGGGAGTGCAGATGAGGACTCTGAGTGACAGCAGAGAGACACACCACCCCACCCTTGTAACAACAGCAGCTTTGAGCCAACCCCCCTCCCCCAACCTGGGGCTGAGCTATGGGGCATTCTGACTTACCTGACCATGCCCAGGATGGCTGTAGCTCTGTCTCCCTGGGGGATGCTGACCTCAGGGTTTGTCACTGTGGCAGGATGACTTTGGGGTCCCAACTTTCTGAGGCAGCATCCCCAAACTGGGTAAAAGCCAGCTGCTTCTTTGTAGCCATCTGACCTGGCCGGCATGCAGGGCAGTTCAGGTTCTTCCTCTCTCCAGTGAGATCACTTCTTAGGGAGACCCGAGGGGTGGTTATTCTGGTGCAGTCCATTAGCCTCCCCAGGTCCCAGCCCCCTCCAGCTGAGCAGGATTGAAATGGATTCCATTGCTTCCTGCAGCCCAGGACTATAGCTGGCAGCCCCTCTGCCCTTGGCATCAGGAGCTGGAAGGGGAGCGAGCAGGACGCTGGATGCATTCAGTCACCTGCGGGCCTGGAGTGCCATGCCTGCTCATGAGTTAGTGTCGGGATAGTCCCAGCCTCCTCTTGGGAAGCCCAAGCCCCTCCCTCAAAGGCAGGAGGACCACTCTGTCAATTACTGTAATTAACACGAGGTCCCCTCAGGATTCCTAGAGTTTGCAGCAGTCCTTGGTGACCAGGTCCAGCAAGATAGCTTTGGTGCCCCTAGGGTGACACTTGCGTGTCATTTAGCTAGGCAACTGTGTACCCAGGTCCCGGTGACAGAGGCTCAGAGGGCCCTCATAGACACCTTCTACGTTTGGCCTGCTGCCATTTAATCTCTTGTTTTCTTTCCACACAGGATTCCGTTGGTGAACCTGTAAAAAAAAAATTAAAAATTACAAAAAACACACAAAACCTAAAACTAAACTATCTAAGGGGAGGGTCCCCACCCCTACCACTTCTGTTTGCCGGTGGGGGACTCTCAGAGCAGGACGCTATAGGCCAAATATATTTTTATAAAAATGCTGACGCCTATGGGGGACTGCCTTCTCCCAGAGCTCCTTTGGGAAACAGAAAGAAGACCCAACAGAAGGAACCGGAGACAGAAAAAGGGCAGGAGGACGCACCAGAAGCTGGAGTTTGTACTTCGATTCTGAACCTGTGCCAATAATACCATTATGTGCCATGTACCGACCCGAGAGACTTGGTGACAAAGCCGAAGCCAAGCGAACCACGAGGAGTAAACTTACAGAAAACAGGAGTGGGCATCTCTTCTGTAGAGTCGCTATTTCTGGTTAATATACATATATAAATATATAAAGACACACAGATACACACACACACACACACACCCCTTTTTTGTACCGTAGCAATTTTTGAAGACCTTCAATGTTCCTTTTTAAAAAAAAAATGTGTTCTCGGTTACAAAATCTGATTTCTTTAACACGCTTAGTACGAACAGGATGAACTGGTGTTTTCTACTTTGCAGGCTCACACACAGGCACACACGCGCATACGCACACGTCCGCACATATATATGCATACACTGGAAATGCAGTTCCACGCGTGAGCATATTCTTCTGGTGACCTGGTGTCCCATCGCTGTCCAGCCTGGGGCGGCCACGATGAGCAGACAAGACCCTCGAATGGCATGTCCTGCATTTGCTGGGTATTTGGTGAGTGGCACTGGGTGTGTGATTTCTTCTGTTGGGCCAGAATGAAGATTGCCATGGTTTTATCCACACACATACATACATATATATATATATAATCTCTATACATATAAATACGACCTTTTTTCATTGAGTTGTTTGGAGAAGCTACCTAATAGCCATGTGCACACGTGTGTGGCCGGCCACTTACGAACAGGCCTGAGCGTCAGATTGGGGGAGGGGGGGTTGGCTGGTGGATTCTTGGCCATCCTTGTGTTATACAAGCATAGACCGAATTAAAGGAATTTTCCAGTTCCCAAAATTAAAGGAATATATCCTTGTAGTGTGTGTGCGCGTATGTCAGAGCATAACTCAGAAATACGTGAGCGCCCCATTCATCAGACCAGGAGCACTGGGTCCCAGGCCAGCATACTCTGTGTCTCTTCCCACACAGTGGCACTCAAAGGTCACCCGCTCTTTCTTGAGCCTGAGAGTGACTTTGAACCTTGGTGGAGATGGTGGCAAAGATGCTGTCTCTTATCGGCTCCCGTTGGCCAGCCTGTGAACTTTGCTGTTAAGAATTCCACCTCGGGGCCTCTCTGAACCCCGACCACACACTTCAGTGAAGACCCCGCTCTTCACAGCCCCCACTTTATGAAGGTGCCCTGTTGCTCCTCCTACTGTCAGGGGGAGCACTGTAAAAGATGGGGATCCATCTAGGTCTCAGACAGAGGGCATGTCCTCCTCCCAGGGACCCCAGATTGTATGCACAGGGCCTGTCTCCGGTGAGTGATGTCACCAGTATGGCATGAAATGCGACAGGTTAAGTTGAAGGGTTAAAGGTCATCAGGCAGGAAGCTCACCCCTCCTACTCACTCACTGACCAGGCAGGTGACCCAATCCTTTCACCAGGCTCCCTCCACAACACCTTGAAATGTACTTGGAAACTTGGCTTTGGTACCTTTTAATATATGGGAGAGTCAGACAATGCCAGCAGAGGGAAAAATGTCATTTTGTCACAATGCCCGTTAAGATCTGTTTTGGGGCTACCCCCCTCCAAGAGTGGGAAAACTGTTTTTTGTTTTTATTTTGTCATCCCCTTACCCTCCAAAGTTCTGGCACGTTAACAAGATGCCACTAATGTCCACATCATCTCCAGGCTCCCGACTCACCCGTGTGGTTCTCCCTGCCACACTGCTCTCGGCCTGGCACCCAGCACAGTCAGCTCTCATCCTCCAGTCACTCTCCCTGACTGGAGGGTGGCCCTGGGGACTTTGTGACTCAGGTGAGCACCGTGCAGTGTGAACCACAGGTGAGGGCTATGGGAGCCCCCACTGTGTGTCGGGTGAGATGAAGGTGATGGCAAGGGTGTCTGTTGTAACACTGGTAGCAGAGCCTAGGGTTCCTGATGGGGATGCGGCTCAGTGGCCAGTGCATCACCTCTAACTGTAGCTCAATCCTCTCCCCTGGACCTCAGGCTGCCTGACCACCGGGTGACACAGAGCTTTCAAAGGAAGCTTCACATAACAGCTACTTCCTCCACCTCCAACACACACACAAACCCCTTCGGCACGTGTTCAGGACAGGGCAGGGAGATGCGTCTACCACCCCCAGACAAGCCATGCCTGCGTGTTCCCCCCTGGGAATTCTAGCTGTGTACTGACATCTGTCCAAACAAATCCACTTTGAGGAAGGCTACCGTATCACGGTGATGGAGGGAATGTGTGTAGAGATGCTTTATTTTTTAAATGGTTACCTGGAAACATCATCTCTATACAGGGAGATGAAAGTGAGTAGGCTTACGAAATTAAGCTCCTTCCACAGTCAAGTCTATGAAATGATACAGCACAGGTTTTTTCTGACTCAGGCCCCATATTGTCGTTCAGTTGCCAAGTTGTGTTTGACTCTTTGAGACCCCACGGACTGCAGCATGCCAGTCTTCCCTGCCCTCCAGGATCTCCCTGAGTCTGCTCAGATTCAGGTACATTTAGTCTGTGATGGCATCCATCACATTCTCCAACCATCTCACCCTCTGCCACCCCCTTCTCCTCCTGCCCTCAATCTTGACAAGCATCAGAGTCTTTTCTAAAAAAAAAAAAAAGTCAGTTCTCCGCTTCAGGTGGCCAAAGTATTGGAGCTTCAGCTTTAGCATCAGTCCTTCTAACGCACATGTGTACATTTGTCTGGACATTGTATGTATCTGTGTGTGATGAGTCTGGCCTGGCCATGCTTGCACAGACTTAGGGTGATGCTCTGGGTCAATCAGTGATCCCCCTTCTCAGCTCTTTGGATTTCAGAGTCCACCAGTGACCCAGTTGTATCTTCTTAGGTCGCACGGCCCCAGTTCTTACATTTCCTTTAACTATTTTATCCTCTTCAAAAAAGGTACTCAAAGGAAACCATCTTGTTGTTTGGCGAGGTACTGCCCTCATGCGTTTAACTTTCTGTGACAGGCAGAGGTAAACAACACAGATGTGAACAAAATAATTTTCAGAGAGAAGGATGAAGGAAAAAAATTTTTAATAAATTATAAATAAAACAATAAATTTCAGAGAGAGATGGTAGGAAAGCAACAGAGTAGGATGACAGGAAAGAGAGAAAAGGGGGAGCTGTTTTGGCTTCTTCATCTGGCCATCATCTCCAACTGGGAAGTCATCTCCACTTGCTTCCTGAAGGTTGGTCTGGGAATGAAGGATAAAAGTGAAGTGCCAAGAGATAAGAAATAAGATGTTCCAGTCATTACAACCCTTCTACCCCTCCCCCTCCCCCGACCCAATCATTCTAGCTAGGAGAAACACCCGAGGAAGCAGAGAGATGGGACCAAGAAGAGGCATATCACCCTGATGATGGACTTGATCTTTGCTGGGGTGCTGTCTCCCCCCAACCCGGGTCCCCTCCCTATTCACATCCCTAGGTTGTCAAGTCACCACTAGGTCAACCAGATCTCAAGGAGGACAAAGAAGCTCAAGGAGAGATAGGAAGCCCACAGGACACCGTGGGCCCCAGGGAGAGCCATCCCCCCTCATAAGAGAAGTCAGCTGCCTTTCCCAATGCGCAACCTCAACACAGATCATGCTCAGTAACGTACTTCTTAAACAACATCTGCTTTTATTCCAAAACATGCTGTGATTCATGTAATTCTGGAGTGGTTACTTTGGTACAGTTTGTCAATTTGCTATGCCATACTGTTTTTTGATCGTTTGTTTGTTTTCCGATGTAAATAGCACAGCCCACATAAACGAGCCAGACTCTCGCCATCTGAGAATCTTTGATTATTTTTCCCAACTTGTTCTTCTTCGCCTGCTCTGAGCCAAGATGTGCGTGTTAGCTGCACTGAGCACTATTCCTGGGGCTCCCATCCAGGTCTCAAATGATCGGTTGATGTTTTGAAATATGCTCCCAGCCCTTCATTTCAAAAAGTGTGAGGCTGGGTGGGCAGTTTTGCATTTCTAGGTTTTGAGTTCACACTTAAATGTGAAGAATGGGATAAACAGAGGCGCAGGCAGAGGATCAATCTTTTTATATCATCCCACCCGTTAAACAAGGGCTTCCCAGGCGGCCCTAGTGGTAAAGAATCTGTCTGCCAGTGCAGGAGACGTAAGAGACACAGGTGATCCCTGGATGGGGAAGGCCCCCTGGAGTAGGAGACGGCAACCCACTCCAGTATTCTTGCCAGAAGAATCCTCTGGACAGAGGAGTCTGGTGGACTACAGTCCATGGGATTGCAAAATGTTGGACATGACTAAAGCAACTTAGCATGACATTAAACAAACAGGAAAATTGAATTTCTTAGGACTTCCAATGATTTTAGGAAGAGCACAGCCAGCAAGCCCGCAATAGCCAAACTCCAGAGTTCAAAACAGTCACCACATGAGCAAGTCGGAAATTTAACTCTGGGCACAGTCTCTCTTTATGCCAAAGGGCCAGCTGTAGCATTTGCCCTTTGTCAAGGGAGCAGTGTTACCAGAGCAACCAGCCTCTGGTGGGTGGGGTTTGCATGTCCCCACTCCATTCTACTTCACTTTGGTTAGGGAGGTTCAGCACCTAGGCTGTACTGATGAGAAAGCCGTGAACACACGGGGCCAAGAATAGAAAAGGACAAGGAGAAGGAAGAGGCAAGCAAGATGCTATGTGGGCTCTTGAAGGCAGTAGTGCTTGGAGGGGGATAGGGTAGCGATGTGGGCAAGGGGCTTCTCTCCATGGGTTCCCAGACACTGCAGCAGCAACAGGTCCACAGTCCACATTTAACAGACGCACGGCCCACACCCAAGTGTAAAGGCAGCTGAAGAGAGTGGTCAGCTGAGTTATAAAGTGCGTCTGTGTTGGAACTGGAAGGCTAAAATCCATCCTTCCAGAAGCCCCATTCCATTTCCCACTTGATAGATTCCCTGCTAGATGCTCCAAGAGTTACACAGCATAGAATCAAGAGAGAATCAGAGCAGTTTTGAATGAATCCATAAATCTAAGTCATATATGGAAAGCCTGAGCTTAAGAGGCTAGTATAAACTGGGGCAGCCCTGCCCTCTGGGGCAACAGAGGTTTATAGGCACATAGATAGGGGTGGGGTAAACAGAGTGAGCAGTAGGGGAAGGAGCCAGTGAACCTATCAATGGCCCTGCTGTCTCTTCTGTGTAGGTTGAAATCAGAACACACATGTACCATGGAGAGTATAAATGAAATAGGTTCATAGAATAAGCCAGGAGAGTTGCTAAGACATCCCCTGGGGCTGAATTAACTTGCTCAAATCTTGAATTTCAAAGTAACACAACTGCTGATCATATGTACAGAAATAGATGCAGAGAGGATCAGGTTGTAGGAAATCCTTCTTTATAAAGTTAATTAGTTTTGTCCCTTGTAGTCTCTCTTAAGAATAGAATCCCCTGGAGACCTAGGTTCTTGTCAACACCTAGATACTTGCAGCACCAAATAACTCCCCAGAAACTTCATTCATGTGTGAACCCAAACTTAGCTGTCCACACTGGTTAGGTTTTCTTGGATTTCTGGAATTCTGCAATAAATTCTTTAGTGTTGATATTTATAGATTTTGGATTGGGGAACTGGCAGTTCATGCCAGTCTTCCTGAATGTAACAAGTTATTGCTTCCAGAGAAGTGGGGAGAAACACAGCCCTAAGTTCTACTTTTTGACATCATCTTGTACCACGAAGACTTGTTGCTACTATGGTGGGAGACCCTTTGAAGACCCCCAGTACATTTGTGTCTAATAATTATGCAGGAAACTATAAGAGCAAAGACTGTTGTATTGACCTTCTAGACCAATGATTCAACTCCCAAGAGAACCACATCATCCTTCTCCACTCTGCAATCATGCCAGGCCAGAAGGGACACTTTCAAAGCCATTATGACACTCTAAACTCAATTTCCAACCTTTGGGGGACTAAATGGAGTAGGAGAGACGGGCTTCACTGAAGTTTCAGGTCGTAGGAATTCACATGGTGGTAGAATAGTGAACCAATAATGTCGTTCCTGACAAGGTTTTTGTGACAGCAGTTACCACCAGTAGGAACTCTCTCCCTCTGCCTCCAATGTCTGTTTTGGGCTGGACACTCCACTCTGTGTCATCTCCCCTTATGTGTATGGATTTCTAGCATCAAGTGTTGTGACTGCCGACAACTCAAGGTCTACAAGGCAACATGAGTGTTTTTTTTCATGGACTTACAGCAAGCAGACATGAACCGACATGAAGGTTCTGGAAAGGAGAGATTTCTAAGGTGCTGTTAAGTATTGTGCTACTTCTGCACATAAGCACAACTGGATGGCCAGTCAAGGGCCTTAAAGATGAAGATGGACAATTGGTTTTGAAAAGTCAGCAGGAGTTACAGAACCCATCTACAGCCACACACTCCATGAGTCGAACTGCCGTGACCTACAGAAAACTTTTGGTTTTATCATTTTTGTTTGTTTGTTCTTCACGTGCATTTGGGTTGCTTCCTTTGAAGCCAGAAGTGTGAAAGGACTTGAACAAAATTGGTTCTAAATTGACTCACCATGAATTTGATCTTTAAAGATGAATCCTTGGCATAAGATGACATGGAATGACTTGAGATTCAGCAGAGCTTTCAAAGACGCTCACGTGTTTTCCTTGGCTGGAAGATGAGCACCATCTGAAGCATTTGCTGCTCCCTGAAACATTCTCCTATCATGGGGAGAGAGGATGTGGGGACTTAGCATAGTCTGGGAATAAAACATTGAGACTGAGGGAAAGACTGTAGTCAGTTTTGGGTTCCAGATCATTGTTTTCTTAAAAACTAGAGAGTTTGTGGGGTTTTCTAATTTCCTTTTTTTCTGGCAGCCCCATTGGAATCCTTCCTCTTGTCTCACTTGGAGAAACAAGGTGGCAGGTGATGGAGCCCAGAACACAGTTATTCTTCAGTAAAAATTATTTAAAGAAAAACCAGAACAATAACCAAGCCTCACCTGACCATGAATGACTTTACTGATTAAGTTTTACTTAACTCATGATTCATATTTAGATCAAGAGATTTATTGATTTTCTGTCTCTCTGTATGTGTGTTACTGAACATGAGTTAAACCCTTGAACATGAGTTAGATCCAGAAAGTCTTAAACTGGACATTGGAGGAAACATAAGACCACACACTGACTGTATTTTCAAAGTCTTTTACATTTTTTTTCAAAAGGAGTAAATGTTTACCACAAAATATTTAGAACATAAATAGAACCAGAAAGAAGGGCAAAATCGGAAACCCTTCAGTTCTTATTTAATTCAGTGGTAACTGTTCCTTAAGGTCTGGGAAGTGAGGACAAGTCAGAGATCTCTCCATGATAAGCATAGTTGCTTACCCATGTTGGAAACACCCATCTGTTTCCAACATACGTTTTCTAAAAAGTTGGTCTAACTAATGCTTGAAGGCGTCCTTGTTGAGAACTGCAGTCTTTACTCATCTCGAGAGTGTCTCCATGACTAAGTGGAAAAGGCAGTCAATCACTTGGATGTTTTGCTTTCACATCCATCGTCACACGTGGACACATCTGGGTGTTGTGGGGGGCAGCAGGGATACACAGGATACTCGGAGAAACATCCAAACTCTTGGCTGAGTTTTTCACGTGGGGCATCTATCTGAGGGTCACAGATCTGATAACCAGAAGGCTCCATGCCCTTGTGAGACCCTCATGTACTTGAATCACATCCGAATTTACCAGGTCTAATCACATACATTGAAACACAGACCCATTCCCCCCTCCTCTCCCCAGCTCACCCGTGGAACTAGGAAACTCACAAACCGTGAACCTGAACCACAGGACAAGAAGGTCAAAGGTGATGGCCACACAGGCCCATTTCGGAACTTTATTTTTCTCCCCTCCCCAACTCATGTATAGCAACAATGGGTTTATTTTGATTTTTCTAAATTATTTTCTGATACAATAAACTGTTTACTGTTTATTTATACTTTTACATGGAGCAGTGGTTATTTTTCCACAGAAAAACAGAAGCTTCTCTGTTTACATGTTATGCATATATATCTATGCCACAGCTGTCCTTACAGACATATGGATATATCATCTTCCTGAAAGAGCTCAATTATTGTAGTTTATTGTTGTGTTTTTCTTTGAATGCATCTCATAATCATGTTAATAAACAGACATGACATGAGCTATGGGGGTAGGGGTGGGGGGCTGGGTGTGATTTCCATACAGGTGAAATTTTATTCCAGATTTTTTTAAGTTGTTTCTGTATTTCAAAGCTATGTAATTTGAAAAATTATTGTCAATGCAGCAGCTATATCAACTTTGCTGTATATTTAGTACTCTGATGTTGCTATTAAAAAAAAACATAATATGAAAAAAAGACACAAAAGAATCACCGTTAGTTCAGGTCATGACCTCAACATGACTTTTTCAAAATGTTATTTGCATATTTATTTCCTTTACCAGTATTATCTGAAACCTCCTCGTAGACTATGTTCACGTCTGTGTCATGGTTCACAGATTCTAAGATTTCCTCCTGGGTCTTCATTGTTTCCAAACCAATTCTTTCCCAGTTCAACCATGAAGAAAATATTTCCAGGTCTCTGGTGTGGGTCCCAGGGTTGTTTGCAGCCAAGTCTGTGCTAACTGGGACGGTCCCATAATACTTTAGCTGAGACCACGAGGGCCTACAAGAGCAGGCTGGGGGCTTCCTGGGAGGTTTTTTTGTGGACCATCTGAGTCCAGGTCACATCTGTGGAGATTTCCCTGCAGAGGAAACTGTCCCCGGAAGGAACAGAGATCCAAAGCTTCTTTGTGCTGAGGTGGGATATTCCAAAGGGCCCCCTTCCTTGGAGTTGATGGACTCATGGAATAGGCAGGGTTTACAGAGGCAGAAGATGGGCTCAGGGCAGACCAATGGTGTGTGAGTGGCCCTGCCCCCAGCCCAGCGGTTCTTAACCAGGGACAGTTTTACTCCTCAGGGAGCATCTGGCCTTGTCTGGAGACATTTGAGGGGAGTCACACTGGGAGGCGTTGCTCCTGGCCACTGGTGGGTAGAAGCTGGGATGCTGTAAGCATCATAAAATGCACACTATGGCCCCCAAAGCAATGGTCAGACCCAGATGTCGACAGCGCCCAGAGAGCAAAGTCTGCCCTTATCTTCAGGGATGTAGGCTGAACTCTGCCCTGGTGGCAGGCAGGGGTCTTGCTCCCCTGATGTGGATTTAACGCGAATGCCTTCGCCTCAGAGGAAGTTTCTCGGTCCCCAGGCCAGTGGGCTCTCTGGTCAAGTCTGAGACAGCAAGGACCCTAAGGCTGTCTTCTTTTTCAGCAAAGTCACTCCCTTGGCCCTCAGCCCTCAGCCCAGTAAATTGCTCTTCTGTTAGTGCCTGTCCACATACCTGCTGTGGTCTCCCGTGTTGGGGATCCCTGGACCGCAAAAGTCCTGCACATCATCAGCTGCCCAAGATACCATGAGCATCCCTGGCTTCTGAAGGGCCCCTAGCCCACGGAGTGGACCTAGAACCTCATTCCATCCTCCCACTTCCAACCACAGCCTCACAGGCCTCCAGAAAACTCTCTGCAGCACAATTCACCTGCTGCCAAGTTTCCTGGCCCCTCCTTGTGGCTCAGTAGCTAAGATCTGTCTGTCTGACTCTTTGTGATCCCATGGACGGCAGCATGCCAGGCTTCCCTGCCCTTTGCTATCTCCCAGAGTATGCTCAAACTCATGCCCATTGAGTCAGTGATACTGTCCAACCATCTCATCCTCTGCTGTCTGCTTCTCCTCCTGCCCTCAATTTTTCCCTGTATCAGGTTCTTTTCCAATGAGTTGGCTCTTCAAATCAGGTGGCCAAAGTATTGGAGCTTCAGCTTCAGCATCAGTCCTCCAATGATATTCAGGATTGATTTCCTTTAGGATTGACTGGTTCATCTCCTTGCTGTACAAGGGGTGCATCCATTGCCAAGGCCACTGACTAGCATCAGAAAGACAGGAAGGAAGGCGGCAGTGAACTGTGGTCTCAGGGATCAGGCAACACACAAGAGCTGACTTACACCCCGGGATCCCAGTGAAGATCTGCAGAGTTAGAGACACGAGGTGCTCACCATCTTTCCCTAAAAGGAGAATGGGTTTAAGAATGCAGAGAAGTGAGAAGTGAAAGTGAAGTCGCTCAGTCATGTCCAACTCTCTGCAACCCCGTGGACTGTAGCCTACCAGGCACCTCCATCCATGGGGTTTTCCAGGCCAGAGTATTGGAGTGGGTTGCCATTTCCTTCTCCAGGGGATCTTCCCGACCCAGGGATTGAACCCGGGTCTCCCGAGTTGTAGGCAGACACTTTAAAGTCTGAACCACCAGGGAAGTCCAGAGATGACAACAACTAGAAGCAGGGGGGTAGAGGATTCTTTTTAAGTCTGAATGAGCATTCCTCATCCTTAAATAGCTCAGGAGAGCAGGTGGCACCCTGCCCAGCCCTCACCCCATACCCCTGCAGGACCCACAGGGTATGTACGTATCACCTAGTTCAGCACAGGACCCATGCAGAGAGACACTCTTCTGTTCCCTCTTAGCCTGGAGCACCGCCTTGGTCTCAGCTCCTCAGTGCCCAGGAGCCCCCACTGGTGTCTGAGGCTGTGAGCTGGCAGATGGCTACAGTGACCACTGGCTCCCCAGGGAGAGCCTCTCCTCAATTAGTGAGGGGTTTAATGCCCTGAGACACATTGATGAATGGGATACATAACTGTCTTTAACAAGCAGAAAAAAACAAAAAAACAATACCACTTTGGTCATTTAACTGATTTAAACAAATCAACAGCCTGGATGCCATTAAAACAAACTCAATTTGCTCGCCAGTGAGAGATTCTAGGATCCATTTGCTACCGCATAGAGCCCTTGCCTCTGAACTGAAGCCAAGAACATAAATACGGGGGCCTAGGATGGCTGGATACATTTGGCAGAGCTGACCGTGATGGGTGTCCGAATCTGCAAGCCCAGCAGAAAGCTTTTGGCTCTGGAGGGTGGCTGGAGGAATGTCCCCATCCCTGAGCTTATTGTAGGGGTGTGGCCTGTGACACGGGGTTTCTTCAGTCCCTCCAATGGAGAGGGGAGAGGATGCAGGGGAAGAGTTTGGAAGGAACTGAGGATCTACATCACTTCCCTCAAGAGGAAGTCAGGTCAGCAGTCTAGCCACCAACGATGCACACCGGTCCATCACAAAAGTGACTCACAGACCACCCAGGCTGGGAAAGACTGCAGGATTCCAATCCTATCGGTCTCCCCATCTACAGGAGCACCGCCTGACTATCATGATTAAGGAAGGGTGCCACTGGCAAGTGGAGGTCAGGGATGCTGACATACTACTGGTTTGCACAAGACAGCCCCCCACAGCAAAGAATGATCCGACCCAAATGACAACAGGTAAAGAATCCACCTGCAATGCAGGAGATGCAGAAGACATGGGTTCAGTGCCTGGGTCGGGAAGATCCTCTGGAGGAGGGAATGCCAACCCACTCCAGTATTCTTATGGAGAATTCCATGGACAAAGGAGCCTGGCGGGCTACAGTCCATGGCCTAGCAAAGAGTCGGACATGAATAAGGGACTGAGCACACAAATGTTGACAGTGCTGACATGGAAAAACCCTGCTTTAGGGAAGTTAAAAGTTGACCTTCTTTCCATGGAGAGTACTTTCTTGTAGACCGGGTGTTGGTCCCCAAACCCATCCTGGCTGCCACTGGTTGGTTCCCAGGATTGACTGTAGAATCTTCCCTGAAACATCAACTGTGTAGAGACACAGAAGGTGTGCTCCAGCAGCATTCCAGATAGCAAGGTGTGGGCTCCCTTTTCCTGTTGTGTTATTTTTCTTTTATACACACACACACACACACACACACACATATGTATATATATTTGGTTTTTGCTTCTTAACCTGGATTATTGGCTGCTGGAACAAAGTATCACAAACAAAGTGGCCTGGAAGAAAAGAAATGCTTTGTCTCACTTTGCTGGCAAAGGTCCATAAAGTCAAAGCTATGATTTTTCCAGTAGTCATGTAGGGATGTGAGAGTTGGACTATAAAGAAGGCTGAGCACTGAAGAATTGATACTTCTGAATTGTGGTGCTGGAAAAGACTCTTGAGAGTCCCTTGGACTGCAAGGAGATCAAACCAGTCAATCCTAAAGGAAATCAACTCTGAATATTCACTGAAAGGACTGATGCTGAAGCTGAAGCTCCAATAATTTGACCACCTGACTCAAAAAACTGACTCATTGGAAAAGACTCTGATGCTAGGAAAGACTGAGGGCAAGAGGAGAAGAGAGCAACAGAGGATGAGATGGTTGGATGACATCATCTACTCAATGGACAAGTGTTGAGCAAGCTCTGCTGCTGCTGCTAAGGCGCTTCAGTGGTGTCCGACTCTGTGCGACCCCATAGACGGCAGCTCACCAGGCTCCCCTGTCCCTAGGATTCTTCAGGCAAGAACACTGGAGTGGGTTGCCATTTCCTTCTCCAAAGCATGAAAGTGAAAATTGAATGTGAAGTCGCTCAGTCGTGTCCAACTCTTCGAGACCCCATGGACTGTAGCCCACCAGGCTACTCAGTCCATGGGATTTTCCAGACAAGAGTACTGAAGTGGATTGCCAAAAGGACAGGGAAGCCTGGCATACTGAAGCTAATGGGGTGGCAAAGAGTCAGATATGTTTTAGGGAATGAACAACTATTTGCTGCTGGAACAAAGTATCACAAAAGGAGTGGCCCAGAACAAAAGAAATGTATTGTCTCACCACTCTGGAGGTTGAAAGTCTAAAATTAAGCTGTGGTCAGGGCCATGGTCCTTCTGAAGGCTCTGGGGAAGGACATCCCAGGCCTGTGTCCTGACTTATGATGGCTCCTTGGTTTGGGCAGCATCACCCCAATCCCTGAGTATGATTCTGTGTCCAAATTGCCCCTATTTATAAGGACGCAAGTCCTATCGCATTGGGCCATGTGCATTTCCAGGATGACATCATTTTAACTTATCATGGTTTCAGCAACCATATTTTCCAATAAGGTATTGTCTGGGGGTGTGGTCTTGGAGGTTACTTAGAACTACAGCATGCTAATTTGGGAGACACAATTCAGCCCAGAGTAAAACCAATTAGTGTGGTATTGGGCTTCCCTCCTGCAATGCAGGAGACCTGGGTTCAATCCCTGAGTCAGGAAGATCCCCTGGAGAAGGAAATGGCAACCCAGTCCACTACTCTTGCCTGGAAAGTTCCATGGACAGAGGAGCCTGGTAGGCTACAGTCCATGGGATCACAAAGAGTCGGACACAACTGAGCAACTTCACTTCACTTCACTGGGGGCTCTGAAGAGCTCCGGTACCACTGCCCTTTATGTCTCAGTGCAGAAGAGAATTCAACCAGAGCAGGGTGATAGATAAGAAGTTATTATTAGGCTGACATGTTTGTGAGGCTTACAAGCAGATGGAAGAGGGGGTGCCTCAGCATGAGAACTTACTGGGCTACAGTTTTATAATCAAAGGAAAAGTGGGCAGGGAGAGAAGAAATTCTTTGTCTTAAGTAGATGTCATAGTTCCATCATCAGTTCTTCCTCCAGGTTGAGCAGGGGAATTTCCTTGCCTCTATATGGTCTAGGTAGGTCCACAAATTATTGTTTTTTTATGTGTGTAGAGAGTATGTCTTGGGGGTCATTAACTTACTGGGCAGGTTATGGGTCTCACACCACCACTGTTTTATTCTTTTGGGGCATATCTCGTGCTTCTGCTGCATGAGTTCTTTTGCTAAGTAAATCTGCTTGGTTTGGTGGTTAAGCAAACCTGCTGTTCGTCTTCTCCAATGGCTTAGCAGATAAAGAATCTGCCTGCAGTTCAGGAGACACAGGAGACACCAGTTCAATCCTTGGATTGGGAAGATCATCTGGAGAATGAAAATTTGAAATCCACTTCCATATTCTTGCCTGGAAAATCACATAGACAGAGGAGCCTGGCGGGCTACAGTCTAAAGGGTCGCAAAGAATCGGACACGACTAAGTACACATACTTTGAAATCTACTTTCATGAGTTACCATTAACTTACAGGAGTCTCCCATATTTTTTCTACTTACAATTCACTAGTGGAATTAACGCTTAATCACCTACTTTATCCCTTCACTCGGTCTGTGTCAAGAGCACTGGAGAATCAGAGAGAGACACCCTTACTAAGACAGAACCAACCTCATTTTTCCCAGTCCTATATCTGCCAAAAGAAAAGTGAGGATCTAGGGGCAGGGAAGAGTGAGTCCAGAAGGAAGGTTCAGGTTTTTCCTCCCCTTATGGAAGCTGAAAGATCTGGTCAGGAAATGATAGAAGTGGTGGGAGCATCACCTTTTAATTCTGAGACATCTGAATTCTAGTTAGAGGCCCAGCTGGGCTTAGGAAGGAAAAGTGACTTCCTTTTAAAGTGACTGTCCTCAGAATAGTGTTTTGTTTTGGTTTTGGTTTGCCAGATAAAGGTGAAGCAGCTGTCAGGATTACGTGGTAATAAAACTTGGAAGAAAGGGGAACTCAGAATACATTACTCCCTACACAGAGAGCAGCTGCAAATGCAGAGATTTGCCATTTTTTCCTCTTTTTTTCATCTTTTGCCCTTTTTCCCTCTTGTGATTCCTTATTTCTGTTTCATGTCTTCCCTGAAGCCCCATGCCTCCAGCCTGCAGCATCTGTGGGGTCCCCATTAGGGTCTGCTGCATGGATAAAGGAAATTGGGCAGCTGTTGTCAGTGAGAAAGTCAGTATGCGACTTTGCCTTGTGATCCAGTCAGCTCTTCCCAGCTTGTCTCTCCGAACTTACCCTTGGCAGGAGGGTCTGGACTGGAAAGGACACTTCTCCCTTCTGATCTCCTTGCAGCCAGCACTTTACAATCTCCCTTCCCCACAGCTCTCTCTATGTTTCCTAAATATTCAGCTTTGAACTTGGCAGAAATGAGGCAGCAAAGCCTCCAATCTTTGAGGCTGTGGTTTCCAGTCAGACTTCCTGGGAGTGAGATCAAAGGTGCTAAAGCAGGAGGCAAGGTGAGAAAGTGCAGAAATGCAGACATGCAGGGCAAGTCTGTAGTGGTCCTAGGCTGGTGTTCACTACTTCACTGAAACCCCAGCCCAGAAGGTCCCTGGAGCTCTACTTGGTGCTGGAGATGCTGGGTCAGTTTACTTGTTCTCAGTGTCTTGAAGACACATCTTGAGAAGAACCAGTGTGTAGACATCCTGGTGATGGTTTTAGAGACAATCCCCCAGAACACTGTGGCTGAGAACTAACACTGGAAAACTGTGAGATATTGCACTTTTTGAGGGGGTTGTTGTTCAGTTGCTAAGTTTGTCCACCTTCTTGCAACTCCTGTGAACTGTAGCATGCCAGGCTTCCCCATCCTTCACTGTCTTCCAGAGTTTGCTCAAACTCATGTCCATTTTTTTTAACTTTATTTTGCTTTACAATACTGTATTGGTTTTGCCATACATTGACATGAATCAGCCACGGGTGTACATGAGTTCCCAATCCTGAACCCCTCTCCCACCTCCCACCCCATATCATCTCTCTGGATCATCCCCATGCACCAGCCCCAAGCATCCTGTATCCTGTATCGAACATAGACTGGCGATTCATTACTTACCTGATAGTATACATGTTTCAATGCCATTCTACCAAATCATCCCACCCTCTCCCTCTCCCAAAGAGTCCAAAAGTCCGTTCTATGCATTTGTGTCTCTTTTGCTGTCTTGCATACAGGGTTATCGTTACCATCTTTCTAAACTCCGTATATATGTGTTAGTATACTGTATTGGTGTTTTTCTTTCTGGCTTAAATTCACTCTGTATAATAGACTCTAGTTTCATTCACCTCATTAGAACTGATTCAAATGTATTCTTTTTAATGGCTGAGTAATACTCCATTGTGTATATGTACCACAGCTTTCTTATCCATTCATCTGCTGATGGACATCTAGGTTGCTTCCATGTCCTGGCTATTACAAACAGTGCTGTGATGAACATTGGGGTACACGTGTCTCTTTCAATTCTGGTTTCCTCGGTGTGTATGCCCAGCAGTGCAATTGCTGGGTCATAAGGCAGTTCTATTTGCAATTTTTAAAGGACTCTCCACACTGTTCTCCATAGTGGCTGTACTAGTTTGCATTCCCACCAATGGTATAAGAGGGTTCCCTTTTCTCCACACCCTCTCCAGCATTTATTGCTTGTAGACTTTTGGATTGCTGCCATTCTGACTGGTGTGAAATGGCACCTCATTGTGGTTTTGATTTGCATTTCTCTGATAATGAGTGATGTTGAGCATCTTTTCATGTGTTTGTTAGCCATCTGTATGTCTTCTTTGGAGAAATGTCTGTTTAGTTCTTTGGCCCATTTTTTGATTGGGTCGTTTATTTTTCTGGAATTGAGCTGCATAAGTTGCTTGTATATTTTTGAGATTAGTTGTTTGTCAGTTGCTTCATTTGCTATTATTTTCTCCCATTCAGAAGGCTGTCTTTTCACCTTGCTTATAGTTTCCTTTGTTGTACAGAAGCTTTTAATTTTAATTAGATCCCATTTGTTTATTTTTGCTTGTATTTCCAGTATTCTGGTGGAGGTGGATCATAGAGGATCCTGCTGTGATTTATGTTGGAGAGTGTTTTGCCTATGTTCTCCTCTAGGAGTTTTATATTTTCTGGTTTTATGTTTAGATCTTTAATCCATTTTGAGTTTATTTTTGTGTATGGTGTTAGAAAATGATCTAGTTTCATTCTTTTACAAGTGGTTGACCAGTTTTCCCAGCACCACTTGTTAAAGAAATTGTCTTTAATCCATCGTATATTCTTGCCTCCTTTGTCGAAGATAAGGTGTCCATAGGTATGTGGATTTATCTCTGGGCTTTCTATTTTGTTCCATTGATCTATGTTTCTGTCTTTGTGCCAGTACCATACTGTCTTGATGACTGTGACTTTGTAGTAGAGCCTGAAGTCAGGCAGGTTGATTCCTCCAGTTCCATTCTTCTTTCTCAAGATTGCTTTGGCTATTCACAAACTCATGTCCATTGAGTCAATGATGCCATCCAACCATCTCATCCTCTGTTGCCCCCTTCTCTTTCTGCCCTCAATCTTTCCCAGCATCAGGATCTTTTCCAATGAGTTAATTCTTCACATCATGTGGCCAAAGTATTGGAACTTCAGCATCAGCCCTTCCAGTGACTATCTAGGGTTAATTTCCTTTAGGATTGACTGGTGTGATCTCCTTGCTGTCCTAGGGACTCTCAAGAGTCTTCTCTAGCATCACAGTTTGAAAGTGTCAGTTCTTCGGCTCTCAGCCTTCTTTATGGTCCAACTCTCACATCCATACATGACTACTGGAAAAAAGAACAGCTTTGACGATATGGACCTTTGCCAGCAAAGTGATGTCTCTGCTTTTTAATATGCTGTCTAGGTTTGTCATAGCTTTCCTTTTTTCTTTGTTGGGGAGATAATGGCACCAAATAAGCTATGACATGGGCTAGACCTTCCTAGGATCCCAAACCACTTCCCGTGTGTCTTGTTCATACCAGCAGACTCCCTGAGGCTGTCATCACCAAAGGCAGCTGAGTCAGGAGAGGACAGAAGAGTTCTGAGAACACTTCACCTTTTTCCTCTTAAAGTTATGCATCAAGGTGGATCAGTCTATGACCTGGATGTTTTCCTCCCCATATCGGCAAGTTCCTCCACCCTCACCGTTATGCTAGATCGCTTTGATTCATGGAGAAATAATAATGAAGCATTGTCATGGGCATCTTGCTTAACTTTGTTCTTCCTAGGATCAAAGAAATCACACCACAATCGCTCCAGGGATGCAGCAGACACCTGACTCTGTAGCCCAGACCCTGACTGGGCTTTGAGACCTTGCACTGTGGTGAGTAATGGCTGGGGTGTGAGCATCCCTCAGCCAGGTCCTTATATATGATAACATTATGCAGAAAAATAATGAGAACCGTTGAAAGATGCTGCTCACTTTGGAATTGAATTACCGTTTAAATCAAGCTGGCAGTGGGCAGGGGGTTTGTGAAATGAAATTAAGGGGGAAGCTGCATTTCAATTGGGAAGCCCTGGGTACTTTCTGGGAGAGTGGGCCTCCTGTAAATGAAATACAGCCCTGAGCTCGCATTCTGTCCTCTGTGATTTATCTGAGCCGAAGGGGCTTGTTCAACCATTCTGAATGTTGTTTTCAAAGTGCAAATGAACATCTCATTCTGCAATCAATGACACAGGAAACAAGCTCAGGAGGAGGTGGCCTGGGGGAGAAGATAATAGGGAACATGGAGTTCTGCCCAACCAGCAGCCAGTTCTAGGCGGGCTTCAAGGTTTGTAAAGTGAGGAGACCCAAGGGTTTTTGTGGGGCAGAAATGTCAAACCTGGGGCTCTTTCTCTGAACATCAACAGTCAAAAGGACTTGTCTCCTGCAGTCCATGTGGGGATGCATATGGCCAGAGAAATATGAAAGAGACCTGCCCAAGCCAGACTCCAGCCTTCCCCACTGGGTCCTGTTGGCTCCAGAGCATCTCAGTGCTGGACAAGAGGCTAACATTCAGACTGAGATGGGTTTGGTTTTCAAAGTGTCCCAAGTGAACCTTATGTATTCCACTGGAGCAGATACATTTTCTCAGGTGATGAAGAGCCATGGATACTTCTGAGCAGAGGCATGATGTGAAACAATCAGAGTTTGAAGAAAGAGAGCCCAGGATGTGGGCTGGAGGGAAATGGGACCCGAGTCATTGGTCAGAGAGGAGACTTGACAGCCAGGGCATGAGGCCACCGAAGCTGACCAAGGTGATCCAAGGGGTGAATCCATGGGAGGAAGAGAACACAGAGCTGCCTCCATGACCATCTGGGGTGGCCCACCAGGAAGATGTCTTTGCTGGAATATGTCCACACACAGGGCTGCTCTAGACACAAGTCCCAAAGGTGCCTGGGCAGGGGTGGATGGTCTTACGCTGTGGTCCCGGAGAAAGCAGATGCCAGGACCCAAGCCAACACCAGGGGGCACCACTCTCCTAAGCTCGCTCCAGCTCTAGCCCCTGCCCACTTAGATGCTGGTCTCTGTCCATGGGAGGGTGGCCAGAGAGACACACACCATGAATGAAGAAGGGACTTTGGATGGGTTCTGGTGGAGGAAGATAGCAGGCCTGAGCAGAGTCTGGGAGCTGTCCAGTGCTGAGGAAGGCAACTGGCACAGAGGAATCATGCCCCCATCACTAGGGAAGCCAGTCTCCCCACAGTTCTGTGTTTCTTCAGCAATGGCTCAGAGCGCTCCCTCTGACCATCCTTCCATGTCATTCTGGTCATGACTTACTGCCTTTTCCTTCATCCACTTGCATCGCCTTCTGTTCACCCTCTCACCTCTTCTTACTGTCCATCACAAATCTGACCGCAGATATCTTCTGCACAAAATCTCCTCTGGCTCCAGTGCCTTCACAGAGCTCCCAAACTCGCATGTTGTCTGCGTTTGTGATTGTCCTGGAGGGAGGGCTGGCTTTTCATTCTATCTGTCCACCCGGAGGATAGACACCCTTGAATTTATTCTTGGTCTAGAAAAAAGCAGACCTTTGGAAACTGACACCCAGAGGAAGGTTTATTTAATTCAATGGAAAACAAATCCTCGTTCTCTTAAGTGGACATTTTACCTTCTCTTGAAGGTGGGTTCTTAGTCTCAGTTGCATCCAGTCAACTTTACTTTACAGGTAGACTAGTGATTATAGGTGTTTACTGTTATCTGTGCCCCATTTGAAAGTTGATCAAGGTGAACCCTTCCCCACAAAGGAGATTTCTTTCTTTTCCTTGGATTAAGGTTTGAACTCTGACCAGTGGTAAGTGTAAGAAGATCAAACATCACAGAAAGCATGCAGATCGAACTGCTGGGTACTTGTGGGCCTTTGCTGGGCACCTGGGAGAGACAGTCTGCCTCCTTTTTATTCTTTTCTGGCTGTGTTCCAGAAGGACAGGCATGCACCCCATGGTACCCCACCTGCAGTTTGGAATGCTGAGCTGAGCACAGAAGGAGCCAGAAGGAGCATTTGCCCAAGTAAGATGTTACAATGTCAACTTCAGAAAATATGGCAGCACAATGATCAAAGCAAGGCTTTATCTTTCACTGCTGTAGCCCTTCTGCTAGCATCTCATAAATGATGCTAGTTCATTCTTGAGATAAGATGGTAGGGCCATTCCTCTTGTTTCTGACACTTGGGTAAGATAAACCACAGGAGAATGAAATGAAGAAAGGTCCAAACCTAGATGTATCCTGCCAGTGGGAAGCTGTACTTGTCCTTCAAAAGGCATCAGATTGTAAGGACTCCTCCTCCCCTTCCCAGTCTTTTTGGCCTACTCCCAATTTGTCCTATGCTTCAACCCCAGGGACCAAAGCATTTGTCCCCTGGTATGGCTAATTCTTTGAAGTCCATGGTTAAGTAGTCTGCTTAGCCTAAATTGACCTTCTCCCAGAAAAAAATGCTTTAAATTTATCCATTCAAAATACTCTCATTTCTCCTCATTCAGTGTTCTTATCTCCAACTCCTCACATTGTCACACACCCTGACTGGGGATTGGTCCACCCCTGCCCTGTGTTCCTACCACGTTTGGTCTGAAGTGTAGGGCTTATCACTCTAAGAGATGAACTGGAGGCCATGGTAGAGCAACAGGCAACATCTACTGAGCATACAGCTTGTGCACACTTGATCTTCCCTAACTCTGGCTCGGAGAAGGCGATGGCACCCTACTCCAGTACTCTTGCCTGGAAAATCCCATGGATGGAGGAGCCTGGTAGGCTGCAGTCCATGGGGTCACGAAGAGTCAGACACGACTGAGCGACTTCACTTTCACTTTTGACTTTCATGCATTGGAGAAGGAAATGGCAACCCACTCCAGTGTTCTTGCCTGGAGAATCCCAGGGACAGGGGAGCCTGGTGGGCTGCTGTCTATGGGTCACACAGAGTCTGACACAAATGAAGTGACTTAACAGCAGCAGCATTGGAAAAGGAAATGGCAACCCACTCCAGTGTTGTTACCTGGAGAATCCCAGGGACGGGAGAGCCTGGTGGGCTGCCATCTATGGGGTCGCACAGAGTTGGACATGACTGAAGTGACTTAGCAGCAGCAGCAGCAACTCTGGCTGGCGTTGGGTGAGGTCAGTCGTCTGATTGTCTTTGGCTGTATAACAAGCCACCTCAAAGTTAGTGGCTTAAAATATGCATTGTCATTTTATTTCTTGTCTTGGTGGTACAGTGGTAAAGAATCCATCTGCCAGTGCAGGAGATGCAAGAGATGCAGGTTTGACCCCTGGATTGGAAAGATCCCCTTGAGGAGGAAAGGGAAACCTACTCCTGTATTCTTGCCTGGAACATTCCATGGACAGAGGAGTCTGATGGGCTACCCTCTTTGGGCATATCCATAGGTTTGCAAAGAAATAGACATGACTGAGTATAAACTTCTGTGGTTGATTGGACTCAGCTGGGCAGCTCTCCCTCCAAGTCTCTCACCCAGTGGCAATCAGAGGGCATTTGGGGCTGGAACCCTCTGCAGGCTCCATCACTCATGAGTCTGGAGCCTGAACTGAGGGAACTCAAACATCTGGGACTTCTGCCTCTTTCTATATGGAATCTCCCTGTGTGCACCAATTTCCTTGTCTCTAAAATGGTACTGATAATATAAACTATCTCAGGGAATTGTTGTCAAATTCAAATAAGCTGGTAAATCCTTGAGAAACATCAGCTGATATAGTGGCAATCATTATTATCGGAGAAGGCAGTGGCACCCCACTCCAGTACTCTTGCCTGGAAAATCACATGGATGGAGGAGCCTGGTAGGCTGCAGTCCATGGGGACACGAAGAGTCAGACACGACTGAGCAACTTCACTCTCACTTTTCACTCTCATGCACTGGAGAAGGAAATGGCAACCCACTCCAGTGTTCTTGCCTGGAGAATCCCAGGGATGGGGGAGCCTGGTGGGCTGCCGTCTGTGGGGTCAGACACAACTGAAGTGACTTAGCAGCTTAGCAGAATTATTATCAAGAAGACTTGGGACCTGCAGGAACTCTTTGAATGGTTAACAGCTATCATTGGAACGTAGGACTCTTCTCTACACAGATTCTGAGGGAAGAACAAGGCCAACGGATGGAAGCTATGCAGAAGATCCAGGTGCAGTTTCTAACAGTGAAATAGTTCAGAAATGGAACAGGCTGCCACGACAAAGAGTAAGTTCCCACTATCAAATTGGATCAACACAGCCTAGCTGACCATTTACTAGAGAATGGCAAGGGGATGGTTGCACCAAATGGAAAATTGGACAAAGTTTGTTCAGGACTATTCTAACTCAGACTTCCTGTAATTTTCTGATTCTGTTGTTTCCATTGATAGAGCCAAGAGCATACAATGTAAGTATCACCCTTATTTCTTCATCTGGACATTCATGTATGCAACCAATATTTATTGCTGCTGTTTAGTCACTAAGTCATGTCTGACTCTCTGCAACCCCATGGACTGCATGCAGCACACTAGGGTTCCCTCTCCTTCACTGTCTCCTGGAGTTTGCACAAATTCATGTCCATTGAGTCAGTGATGCCATGTAACCATCTGATCCTCTGTCGTCCTCTTCTCCTCCTGCCTTCAATCTTTCCCAGCATCAGGGTCTTTTCCAATGAGTCTGCTCTTTCCATCTCGTGGCCAAAGTATTAGTGCTTCAGTTTCAGCATCAGTTCTTCCAATGAATATTCAGGGTTGATTTCCTTTAGGATTGACTGGTTTGAACTTCTTGCCATCCAAGGGAGTGAACATCCCACATATGCCACGTCCTATGCTAAATACAGGAACATAGGATGGTGATTATAGCAGCACCATGAATACATGGGTTTCATGAGCCTCATCCCAGAATCTAGTGGAAGATAGAGACAGTTTATGAAATATAACCATGTAATAGGAGAAATGTTCTATTGAGAAAGAAGCTCAGGCCACCAAACTTCATCTGTGGAAAAGTAGGGAAGGGAAACTTTTGTGAAGGGAGGAATGTTTACTTTGAGAACTGACGGATGGGTAAAAGCATGGAGACAAAATATGGTTAGAAGTAAGAGATACATATATGTATATATTTTAATTAGACAAAAAAAAAAAAAAAGAAGAAGAAGAGGTGGTAAAGAAGAGTGGACCAAGAAAAGGAAAAGTTGCATGGGGAGATTTAGAGATGAGAGAGAGCATGATGGAGGGCATTAATAAAGCTCTTCAGGTAACCAGGGCACAGGAAATGGAGTAGACAGGATGTGACTGAAAAACCCTGTTGATCATTGAGAGGTATTCTTGTTCTTCCAGGATTTATGGCACCATCCAGCTTCCTCCCTCAGTCTGTCATTTAGAAAGCTATTATTTAGTTGATGAGGATCTGTCCCAGTAAGGTTGCAGTAGAAAGAGAGACAAGGGAGTCGATTTAAAAGGTCCTTGAGGAAAAAGTGGCATGCCTTGAAATTGGCACTGGTTTTCAAGAGGATATGGATAATTGAGCTAATGTTTAAAGATGACCAAAATTTTGAGCTTAGCAAACACAGGGGCACTGGAAGGAAGAGTTGATGGGAAGTGAAGATAAAGAGTTTACTTTGGAACATAGTGACTCAGAGATAATGGCAGGGCAGGATGTATTCTAGGTAATTAGAGATGAGAGGCCAAACACTGAGTGAAAGACTGGGTTGGATTTATTGACTTGAAAGTCACAGGAGGATACATCTCTTCTTCTATCAACTTGGATAAAATGGTACCAGATCTATGTTCCTATCTAAGCAACCAGAAAACTGGATGAAGCATTGGAGACTTGGCAGTATAGGACTGTAACATGTGATGGAGAATAAATGAGGTGATTGCCTTGTCTCTGGAGGTACTTTTCATGCTATGGTATAAGGTGAGGGAACATAGGTAGATGAGGATAGTGTCATTGATTTGAAGAGAAGAGATGGGAATTTGGGGATTCTGAGGTTGGAATTGGGCTTCCCTGTTGGCTTAGACAGTTAAAAATCTTCCTGCAAAGTGGGAGACTGGGGTTTGATCACTGGGTTGGAAAAGGGAACGGCTACCCACTCCAATATTCTTGGATAGCAGTCAACACTGGAGAGGAGAGAACCATGGTGAAAAAAAAAAGAGCTCCAAAAACCTACATAGAGTTTCTCAGGAATCTTGCTAAATGCTGAGTAGCATAGAATGAAACTTCATAAGGCTTGGTTAGGAACTACCAATGAGTTTTAAAGTAAGAAACTCTTGAAATCCACACAGGGTTTCTGGAATCGTGAGGTCTGAACAGCTACAGTGTTTAACATTTGTGACACTCAGAGAAACCTTAGAGAGTTATGCCTTATTAATAGGGCTAAACTACCATTGATTAAAGTCTACTCTACACTTGTCCTTAAAAAAATGAAAAAAAAAAAAGTCTCAAAAGGATCAAACTGATTGACGAGCAACTAAATTGCACCCAAAACAAAATTCACAGTATTCTAAAGGTTAACAAAATGCATGCACTCAACATTGTACTATTCAAACTGTTAGCATCAAGTAAAAATTAGTAGACATGAGAAAGTAGACTAAGTGACCAATTACATGGAGAAAACATTTAATAGAAACAGACCCAGAAATCAGAGAGATGGGTGGCATTAAATCCAAAGTCCTTAAAACAGTAATTATAAATATACTTAAGAGCTTACTGGGAGATATAAAAATTAGGAGAAAAAGATATTAAAAAGCATATAAATCTTAAAAATAAAATATCTGAAATGAAAAATTCCCTGGATCAGTTTAACAGATTAAATGCTTAAGAAGAAAAGACCAATGAACCTGAAATACAGAAATATAAATTATCCAATTGAAACATAGAAAGAAAAAAGATAAATAAACAAAGCTTTAACAATCTGAGGACAAAATCAAGCAGTGTAACATATTTATAATTGGAGTTCCAGAAAGAGAAAATGAAATGGGGTCAGAAAAACATTTGAAGAAATAATGGTTGAAATTTCTCCAATCTGATAGAACTATAGCTCACAGATCCAAGAAGCCTCAGAGACTCTAAGAGAACAAACATAAAGAAAACCACAAAAAGCCACATTACCACCCAATTCTTAAAAACTAATAATAGAGAAAATCTTAAAAAAAATAGTCAAAGAAAAGACATTGTCTATTTAGGGGAACAAAGATAGGACTTATCTTTGCTATTCTCAAAAAACAATGCAAGATAGAAAATGGTAGAAAAACACCTTAAAGGGTGGGGGGCAGAAATAAAGACTTTTTTTTTAAACTTTACAATATTGTATTGATTTTGCCATACATCAACATGAATCCACCACGGGTGTACACGTGTTTCCCATCCTGAACCCCCCCTCCCACCTCCCTCCCCACACATCCCTCTGAGTCATTCCAGTGCACCAGCCCCGAGAATCCTGTATCATGCATCGAACCTGGACTGGCGATTCATTTCACATATGGTATTATACAGGTTTCAATGCCATTCTCCCAAATCATCCCACCCTCTCCCTCTCCCACAGAGTCCAAAAGATTGTTCTATATATCTGTGTCTCTTTTGATGTCTCACATAAAGGGTTATCGTTACCATCTTTCTAAATTCCATATATATGTATTAGTATACTGTATTGGTGTTTTTCTTTCTGGCTTACTTCACTCTGTATAATAGGCTCCAGTTTCATCCACCTCATTAGAACTGATTCAAATGTATTCGTTTTAATGGCTGAGTAATACTCCATTGTGTATATGTACCACAGCTTTCTTATCCATTTGTCTGCTGATGGACATCTAGGTTGCTTCCATGTCCTGGCTATTATAAACAGTGCTGTGATGAATATTGGGGTACACGTGTCTCTTTCAATTCTGGTTTCCTCGGTGTGTATGCCCAGAAGTGGGATTGCTGGGTCATAAGGCAGTTCTATTTGCAGTTTTTTAAGTACTCTCCACACTGTTCTCCATAGTGGCTGTACTAGTTTGCATTCCCACCAATGGTGTAAGAGGGTTCCCTTTTCTCCACACCCTCTCCAGCATTTATTGCTTGTAGACTTTTGGATCACAGCCATTCTGACTGGCATGAAATGGTACCTCATTGTGGTTTTGATTTGCATTTCTCTGATAATGAGTGATGTTGAGCATCTTTTCATGTGTTTGTTAGCCATCTGTATGTCTTCTTTGGAGAAATGTCTGTTTAGTTCTTTGGCCCATTTTTTGATTGGGTCGTTTATTTTTCTGGAATTGAGTTACAGGAGTTGCTTGTATATTTTTGAGATTAGTTGTTTGTCAGTTGCTTCATTTGCTATTATTTCTCCCATTCAGGAGGCTGTCTTTTCACCTTGCTTATAGTTTCCTTTGTTGTACAGAAGCTTTTAATTTTAATTAGGTCCCATTTGTTTATTTTTGCTTTTATTTCCATATTCTGAGAGATGGGTCATAGAGGATCCTGCTGTGATTTATGTTGGAGAGTGTTTTGTCTATGTTCTCCTCTAGGAGTTTTATAGTTTCTGCTCTTATGTTTAGATCTTTAATCCATTTTGAGTTTATTTTTGTGTATGGTGTTAGAAAGTGTTCTAGTTTCATTCTTTTACAAGTGGTTGACCAGTTTTCCCAGCACCACTTGTTAAAGAAATTGTCTTTAATCCATCGTATATTCTTCCCTCCTTTGTCAAAGATAAGGTGTCCATAGGTGCATGGGTTTATCTCTGGGCTCTCTATTTTGTTCCATTGATCTATGTTTCTGTCTTTGTGCCAGTACCATACTGTCTTGATGACTGTGGCTTTGTAGTAGAGCCTGAAGTCAGGCAGGTTGATTCCTCCAGTTCCATTCTTCTTTCTCAAGATTGCTTTGGCTATTTGAGTTTTTTTGCATTTCCATGCAAAATTTGAAATTATTTGTTCTAGTTCTCTGAAAAATACCCTTGGTAGCTTGATAGGGATTGCATTGAATCTATAGATTGCTTTGGGTAGTATACTCATTTTCACTATATTGATTCTTCTAATCCATGAACTCAGTATATTTCTCCATCGATTAGTGTCCTCTTTGATTTCTTTCACCAGTGTTTTCTATATATAGGTTTTTTGTTTCTTTAGGTAGATATATTCCTAAGTATTTTACTCTTTTCATTGCAATGGTGAATGGAATTGTTTCCTTAATTTCTCTTTCTATTTTCTCATTATTAGTGTATAGGAATGCAAGGGATTTCTGTGTGTTGATTTTATATCCTGCAACTTTACTATATTCATTGATTAGCTCTAGTAATTTTCTGGTGGAGTCTTTAGGGTTTTCTATGTAGAGGATCATATCATCTGCAAACAGTGAGAGTTTTACTTCTTCTTTTCCAATTTGGATTCCTTTTATTTCTTTTTCTGTTCTGATTGCTGTGGCCAAAACTTCCCAAACTATGTTGAATAGTAGCGGTGAAAGTGGGCACCCTTGTCTTGTTCCTGACGTTTGGGGAAATGCTTTCAGTTTTTCACCATTGAGGGTAATGTTTGCTGTGGGTTTGTCATATGCAGCTTTTATTATGTTGAGGTATGTTCCTTCTATTCCTGCTTTCTGGAGAGTTTTTATCATAAATTGATGTTGAACTTTGTCAAAGGCTTTCTCTGCATCTATTGAGATAATCATATGGCTTTTATTTTTCAATTTGTTAATGTGGTGTATTACATTGATTGATTTGCAGATATTGAAGAATCCTTGCATCCCTGCGATAAAGCCCACTTGGTCATGGTGTATGATCTTTTTAATGTGTTGTTGGATTCTGGTTGCTAGAATTTTGTTAAGGATTTTTGCATTTATGTTCATCAGAGATATTGGCCTGTAGTTTTCTTTTTTTTTGGTGGCATCTTTGTCGGGTTTTGGTATTAGGGTGATGGTGGCCTCATAGAATGAGTTTGGAAGTTTACCTTCCTCTGCAATTTTCTGGAAGAGTTTGAGTAGGATAGGTGTTAGCTCTTCTTGAAATTTTTGGTAGAATTCAGCTGTGAAGCTGTCTGGACCTGGGCTTTTGTTTGCTGGAAGATTTCTGTTTATAGTTTCAATTTCCATGCTTGTGATGGGTCTGTTAAGATTTTCTATTTTTTCCTGGTTCAGTTTTGGAAAGTTGTACTTTTCTAAGAATTTGTCCATTTCTTCCACGTTGTCCATTTTATTGGCATATAATTGCTGATAGTAGTCTCTTATGAGCCTTTGTATTTTTGTGTTGTCTGTTGTGATCTCTCCGTTTTCATTTCTAATTTTATTGATTTGATTTTTCTCCCTTTGTTTCTTGATGAGTCTGGCTAATGGTTTGTCAGTTTTATTTATCCTCTCAAAGAACCAGGTTTTGACATTGTTGATTTTTTCTATGGTCTCTTTTGTTTCTTTTGCATTTATTTCTGCCCTAACTTTTAAGATTTCTTTCCTTCTACTAACCCTGGGGTTCTTCATTTCTTCCTTTTCTAGTTGCTTTAGGTGTAGAGTTAGGTTATTTATTTGCCTTTTTGCTTATTTCTTGAGGTATGCCTGTATTGCTATGAACCTTCCCCCTTAGCACTGCTTTTACAGTGTCCCACAGGTTTTGGGTTGTTGTGTTTTCATTTTCATTTGTTTCTATGCATATTTTGATTTCTTTTTTGATTTCTTCTGTGATTTGTTGGTTATTCAGCAGCATGTTGTTCAGCCTCCATATGTTGGAATTTTTAATAGTTTTTCTCCTGTAACTGAGATCTAATCTTACTGCATTGTGGTCAGAAAAGATGGTTGGAATGATTTCGATTTTTTTAAATTTACCAAGGCCAGATTTATAGCCCAGGATGTGATCTATCCTGGAGAAGGTTCCATGTGCACTTGAGAGAAAGGTGAAATTCATTGTTTTGGGGTGAAATGTCCTACAGATATCAATTAGGTCTAACTGGTCTATTGTATCATTTAAAGTTTGTGTTTCCTTGTTAATTTTTTGTTTAGTTGATCTATCCATAGGTCTGAGTGGGGTATCAGAGTCTCCCACTATTATTGTGTTATTGTTAATTTCCCCTTCCATACTTGTTAGCATTTGTCTTACATATTGCGGTGCTCCTATGTTGGGTGCATACATATTTATACTTGTTATATCTTCTTCTTGGATTGAGCCTTTGATCATTATGTAGTATCCTTCTTTGTCTCTTTTCACAGCCTTTGTTTTAAAGTCTATTTTATCTGATATGAGTATTGCTACTCTTGCTTTCTTTTGGTCTCTATTTGCGTGGAATATCTTTTCCCAGCCCTTCACTTTCAGTCTGTATGTGTCCCTTGTTTTGAGGTGAGTCTCTTATAGACAATTTATATAGGGGTCTTGTTTTTTAATCTATTCAGCCAGTCTTTGTCTTTCGGTTGGGGCATTCAACCCATTTATGTTTAAGGTAATTATTGATAGTATGATCCCGTTGCCATTTACTTTATTGTGCTTCCTGTCTAGAGAAGATCCTTTAGCATTTGTTGGAGAGCTGATTTGGTGGTGCTGAATTCTCTCAGCTTTTGCTTGTCTGTAAAGCTTTTGATTTCTCCTTCATATTTGAATGAGATCCTTCCTGCACACAGTAATCTGGGCTATAGGTTGTTTTCTTCCATCACTTTAAGTATGTCCGGCCATTCCCTCCTGGCCTGAAGAGTTTCTATTGAAAGATCAGCTGTTATCCTTATGGGAATCCCCTTGTGTATTATTTGTTGTTTTTCCCTGCTGCCTTTAATATTTGTTCTTGTTAATTTGATTAATATGTGTTTTGGGGTGTTTTGCCTTGGGTTTATCCTGTTTGGGACTCTCTGGGTTTCTTGGACTTGGGTGATTATTTCCTTCCCCATTTTAGGGAAGTTTTCAACTATTATCTCCTCAAGTATTTTCTCATGGTCTTTCTTTTTTGTCTTCTTCTTCTGGGACTCCTGTGACTCAAATGTTGGGGTGTTTAACATTGTCCCAGAGGTCTCTGTGATTGTCCTCATTTTTTTAAAATTCATTTTTCTTTTTTCCTCTCTGATTCATTTATTTCTACCATTCTATCTTCTACCTCACTAATCCTATCTTCTGCCTCCATTTTTCTACTATTTGTTCCCTCCAGAGTGTTTTTGATATCATTTATTGCATTATTCATTATATATTGACTCTTTTTTATTTCTTCTAGGTCTTTGTTAAACCTTTCTTGCATTTTCTCAGTCCTTGTCTCCAGACTATTTATCTGTGATTCCATTTTGTTTTCGGGATTTTGCATCATTTTCACTATTATTATTTGGAATTATTTATCAGGTAGATTCCCTATCTCTTCCTCTTTTGTTTGGTTTGGTGGGCATTTATCCTGTTCCTTTACCTGCTGGATATTCCTCTGTCTTTTCATCTTGTTTATATTGCTGTGTTTGGGGTTGTGTGGATAAGCGCAGGCAGTCCAAGGTCAGGGGCGGCGGCTGGGAGGAGCTACCCCACATCCAAGGAGTGTTGGCTGTGCTGGTGCAGGAGGGCCTAGAGGAGCTACTCCACGTTCAAGGTCAGGAGGGGTGGCTGTGAGGAGATACCCTTCATCCCAGGTAAGGAGCAGTGGCTGTGCTTTACTGGAGCAGCCGTAAAGAGATACCCCATGACCAAGGTAAGAGAAACCCAAGTAAAATGGTAGGTGTTACAAGAGGGCATCAGAGGGCAGACATACTGAAATCATAATCACAGAAAACTAGTCAATCTAATCACACGGACCACAGCCTTGTCTAACTAAATGAAACTAAGCCACGCCCATGGGGCAACCCAAGATGGGCGGGTCATAGTGGAGAGGTCTGACAGAATGTGGGCCACTGGAGAAGGGAATGGCAAGTCACTTCAGTATTCTTGCCTTGAGAACCCCATGAACAGTATGAAAAGGCAAAATGATAGGATATTGAAAGAGGAACTCCCCAGGTCAGTTGGTGCCAAATATGCTACTAGAGATCAGTGGAGAAATAACTCCAGAAAGAATGAAGGGATGGAGCCAAAGCAAAAACAATACCCAGCTGTGGATGTGACCGGTGATAGAAGCAAGATCCGATGCTGTAAAGAGCAATATTGTATAGGAACCTGGAATGTTCGGTCCATGAATCAAGGCAAATTGGAAGTGGTCAAACAGGAGATGGCAAGAGTGAATGTCAACATTCAAGGAATCAGCAAACTGAAATGGACTGGAATGGGTGAATTTAACTCAGATGACCATTATATCTACTACTGTGGGCAGGATTCCCTTAGAAGAAATGGAGTAGCCATCATGGTCAACAAAAGAGTCTAAAATGCAGTACTTGGATGCAACCTCAAAAACGACAGATTGATCTCTGTTCATTTCCAAGACAAACCATTCAATATCACAGTAATCCAAGTCTATGCCCCAACCAGTAATGCTGAAGAAGCTGAAGTTGAACGGTTCTATGAAGACCTACAAGACCTTTTAGAACTAATAAACAAAAAAGATGTCCTCTTCATTATAGGGGAATGGAATGCAAAAGTAGGATGTCAAGAAACACCTGGAGTAACAGGCAAATTTGGCCTTGGAATGCAGAATGAAGCAAGGCAAAGGCTAATAGAGTTTCACCAAAAGAATGCACTGGTCATAGCAAACACCCTCTTCCAACAATATAAGAGAAGACTCTACACATGGACATCACCAGATGGTCAACACCGAAATCAGATTTCTTATATTCTTTGCAGCCAAATATAGAGAAGCCCTGTACAGTCAGCAAAAACAAGACCAGGAGCTGACTGTGGCTCAGATCATGAGCTCTTTATTGCCAAATTCAGACTTAAATTGAAGAAAGTAGGGGAAACCAGTAGACCTTTCAGGTATGACCTAAATCAAATACCTTATGATTATACAGTGGAAGTGAGAAATAAATTTAAGGGACTAGATCTGATAGACAGAGTGCCTGATGATCTATGGATGGAGGTTTGTGACATTGTACAGGAGACAGGAATCAAGACCATCCCCATGGAAAAGAAATGGAAAAAAGCAAAATGGCTGTCTGGGGAGGACTTACAAATAGCTGTGAAAAGAAGAGAAGTGAAAAGCAAAGGAGAAAAGGAAAGATATAAGCATCTGAATGCAGAGTTCCAAAGAATAGCAAGGAGAGATAAGAAGGCCTTCCTTAGCGATCAATGCAAAGAAATAGAGGAAGAGAACAGAATGGAAAAGATTAGAGATCTTTTCAAGAAAATTAGAGACATCAAGGGAACATTTCATTCACAGATGGGCTTGATAAAGGATAGATATGGTATGGGCCTAACAGAAGCAGAAGATATTAAGAAGAGGTGGCAAGAATACACGGAAGAACTGTACAAAAAAGATCTTCACAACCAAGATAATCACAATGATATGATCACTCACCTAGAGCCAGACATCCTGGAATGTGAAGTCAAGTGGGCCTTAGAAAGCATCACTACAAACAAAGCTAGCGGAGGTGGTGGAATTCTAGTGGAGCTATTTCAAATCTTGAAAGATGATGCTGTGAAAGTGCCGCACTCAATATGCCAGCAAATTTGGAAAACTCAACAGTGGCCATAGGACTGGAAAAGGTCAGTTTTCATTCCAATCCCAAAGAAAGGCAATGCTAAAGAATGCTCAAACGACTGCACAATTGCACTCACTTCACATGCTAGTAAAGTAATGCTTAAAATTCTCCAAGCCAGGCCTCAGCAATACGTGAACCATGAGCTTCAGATGTTCAAGCTGGTTTTAGAAAGAGCAGAGTACCGAGAGATCAAATTGCCAACATCTGCTGGATCGTGGAAAAAGCAAGAGAGTTCCAGAAAAACATCTATTTCTGCTTTATTGACTATGCCAAAGCCTTTAACTGTGTGGATCACAATAAACTGTGGAAAATTCTGAAAGAGATGGGGATATTCCAGACCACCTGACCTGCCTCTTGAGAAACTTATATTCAGGTCAGGAAGCAACAGTTAGAACTGGACGTGGAACCACAGACTGGTTCCAAATTGGGAAAGAAGTACGTCAAGGCTGTATACTGTCACCCTGCTTATTTAACTTCTATGGAGAGTACATCATGAGAAATGCTGGGCTGGAAGAAGCACAAGCTGGTATCAAGATTGCTGGGAGAAATATCAAAAACTTCAGATATGCAGATGACACCACCCTTATGGCAGAAAGTGAAGGGGAACTAAAGAGCCTCTTGATGAAAGTGAAAGGTAAGAGTGAAAAGGTTGGCTTAAAGCTCAACATTCAGAAAACGAAGATCATGGCATGTGGTCCCATCACTTCATGGGAAATCCATGGGGAAAAAGTGGAAACAGTGTCAGACTTTATTTTTTGGGCTCCAAAATCACTGCAGATGGTGACTGCAGCCATGAAATTAAAAGATGCTTACACCTAGGAAGGAAAGTTATGACCAACCTAGATAGCATATTGAAAAGAAGAGACATTAATTTGCCAATACAGGTCTGTCTAGTCCAGGCTATGGTTTTTCCAGTGGTCATGTATAGATGTGAGAGTTGGACTGTGAAGAAAGCTGAGCGTCAAAGAATTGATGCTTTTGAACTGTGGTGTTGGAGAAGACTCTTGAGAGTCCCCTGGACTGCAAGGAGATCCAACCAGTTTATTCTGAAGGAAATCAGCCCTGGGTGTTCTTTGGAAGGAATGATGCTAAAGCTGAAACTCCAATACTTTGGCCACCTCATGAGAAGAGTTGACTCATTGGAAAACACTCTGATGTTGGGAGGGATTGGGGGCAGGAAGAAAAGGGGATGACAGAGGATGAGATGGCTGGATGGCATCACTGACTCGATGGACGTAAGTTTGAGTAAACTCCGGGAGTTGGTGATGGACAGGGAGGCCTGGTGTGCTGTGATTCATGGGGTAGCAAAGAGTTGGACACAACTGAGTGACTGAACTGAATTACTGTATCCTGGCAGTTTGTGGAGTTCTCTTTATTGTGGAGTTTCCTCACTGTTGGTGGGGTTGTACGGGTGGCTTGTCAAGGTTTCCTGGTTAGGGAAGCTTGTGTCAGTGTTCTGGTGGGTGGAGCTGGATTTCTTCTCTCTGGAGTGCAACAAAGTGTCCAGTAATGAGTTATAAGATGTCAATGGGTTTGGAGTGACTTTAGGCAGCCTGTGTATTGAAGCTCAGGGTTATATTCCTGTGTTGCTGGAGAATTTGCATGATATATCTTGCTCTGAAACTTGTTGGCCATTGGGTGGTGCTTAGTTTCCGTGTAGGTATGGAGGTGTTTGATGAGCTCCTGTTGATTTATGTTCCCTGGAGTCAGGAGTTCTCTGGTGTTCTCAGGATTTGGACTTAAGCCTCCTGCTTCTAGTTTTCAGTCCTATTTTTACAGTAGCCTCAAGACTTCTCCATCTATACAGCACCATTGATAAAACATCTAGGTTAAAGATGAAAAGTTTCTCCACAGTAATGGACACCCAGCGAAATTCACAGAGTTACATGGAGAAGAGAAGAGAATAGAAAGGAGGGAGATAGAGGTGACCAGGATGAGATGAGGTGGAATCAAAAGAGGAGAGAGGAGGCTAGCCAGTAATCACTTCCTTATGTGCGCTCCACAGTCTGGACCACTCAGAGATGCTCATGGAGTTATACAGAGAAGAGAAGAGGGAGGAAGGAGACAGAGGTGGCCAGGAGGATAAAGGGGGGAATCAAAAGGAGAGAAACAGATCCAGCCAGTAATCAGTTCCCTAAGTGTACTCCACCATCCGGAACACACAAAGAGATTAACAGAGTTGGGTAGAGAAGAGAAGGGGGAGGGCAGAGATATAGGTGACCTGGTGGAGAAAAAGGAGAGTCCAAAGGAAGAAAGAGTAATCAAGCCAGTAATCTAGCTCCCAAGTAAAAATGAGTACTGAAGATTGGGTTCTTAAAGGTACAAAATTGATAACAAATACCAAAAAGCAAAGATTAAAAATCTATAGTAGAGGTTGGATTTTCAAAAATTCAATATTAAAGAAAAAAAAAACAAAGTCACAAAAATTATAAAATAAATAAATAAATAAATAAATAAATAAATAAATATATATATATATATGAAGTTTGCTTTAAAAATAGGGTCTGTCTCTTTTTTTTTTTCAAAGTAATAGTAGGTTATAAAAATGAAAATTAAAGGAATAATAAAGGACTTTAAAATTTAAAAAAAATTTTAAATGAAGAACGATAGTAAAAATAGTAAAAATATATCTAGGACTTTCTCTGGTGTTGTTGTGGGCAGTGTGCGGTCAGTTCATTTTCAGATAGTTCTTTGTTCCGGCTTATATTTCTCAAGATCTGTAGGCCCCTTCCTATGTAGTTGGTACTAACTACAGGGTTTTAATCTATTGCACCTGCCACTTCCAAGGAGGTTCCCTCTGTTTTAGCTTCTTCTGTTTGCTGGTCTCTTCAGTGTCCAATTTCTGCCCTGATGCAATGGGGCGGTGGTGGACACTTTTTAAGGCTCACTTGTTCAGTTGTGCTGTGGGGAGGGAGGGATGCTGCAAACAAATAACATTGGCATGTGCTCGCAGTGTCTCGGCCACACTGGGTTTGCCTCCGCTCACGGCATGTGTGCTTTCCCTATCTACACTGCTTAGGCTCTAGGTTGCTCTGCCGGGAACTGTCTGAGGCTGGCCCTGGGTTGTATGCACTTTCCAAGTCTAAGCCACTCAGATTCAGGTTCTTGGGTAGTCCTCAAAGGCGCAGACTCGACTGGGCCTGCATTTTGTGCCCTTCCCAGGTCGGAGCAGTTCAGGTGACCAGGTGTTTGGCAAGCGTGGTCGCTGCGACTTATCACCTCCCCCGTCCCTGCTGCTCGATTTTCTGGGTGCACAACTGGTGTACCTTCTCAGGCGGATGTTGACCATCCAGAATCCCAAGAAGTCTTGGTTAGCAACGAAGCCAGCTTGCAGTTTGGTAGATAATGCCTCTCTGGGGCTGCGATTGCCCCCTTCAGGCTCTGGCTACCATCACCTGCCTGTCACCAGAGGGGGATGGGCCGGCCTGCAGCTGGCTAGCTCTGCTCAGTCCTTTGTTCTATGAGTGGGCCTGGTGGTGTCTTGAGTTAGGGCTTTTCTCATGGTAGCTATCCCACAGTCTGGTTTGCTGTCCCAAGTTAGTTCCCTCAGATTGCCCTCGGGGCATTCAGACCTGGTCCTTATTCTAAGCAATGCAGCCCGTACCTCCCTGCCCAGCCCCCACTTGCTACTGGTGATGCAGGCATCTGCGCTGCTTCTTTGCTGGGGGAGTTACCACTGGGCACGTAATCTGTGGGTTTTAATTATTTATTAATTTTTCCTCCTGGTTATTTTGCCCTCTGTGGTTCCAAGGCTTGCCACAGACTCGTCAGTCTCACTGGTGTTTCCTGGTGTTTGGAAACTTCTCTTTTTTAAAACTCCTTTCCCAGGATGGAGCTCTTTCCCTACCTCTTTTGTCTCTCTTTTTATCTTTTGTATTTTTTCCTACCTCCTTTCAAAGACAATGGGCTGCTTTTCTGGGTGCCTGATGTCCTCTGCCAGCATTCAGAAGTTGTTTTGTGGAATTTACTCAGCATTCAAATGTTCTTTTGATGAATTTGTGGGGGAGAAAGTGGTCTCCCTGTCCTATTCCTCCCAAAATAAAGACTTTTAAAAGCAACAAAAGCTGAGATAATCTGGTCAGCAGACCTGTACTGAGAAATGTTCAAGTTTTTCATTCTGAAGGACAATGATATCAAAGAAAACTCAGATCTACTCAAAGCAATGAAGGCCTTCAATAATGGTAAATATGTGGGTCAATTTAAAATAGGTTCTTTTCATCTTGACTTTTAAAAAGATAAATTACTGTTTAAAGCAAAAAATTACAGCGTTCTGTGGAATTTAAAGAAGTAAAATATCTGACAATATTAATACAAAGGGTGAAAAGGAGAGATGGAAAATTATTACTATAAAGTGGCTATAGGAGATGTGGGCTTCCCTGGTGGCTTAGATGGTAAGGAATCTATCTTCAATGTAGGAGACTCAGGTTTGATACTTGGATCAGGAAGGAAGATCCCTGGGGAATGGAATGGCTACCCACTCCCAGTATTCTTGCCTAGAGAATTCCATGGACAGAGGAACCTGGTGGACTAGAATCCATGGGGTCACAAAAAGTCTACATAGTAGACATAAGGGCATAATCTTAGTTGAAGTTAGACTGTCCTCAGTTAAAATGAATATGATGTTGCTGTTTTTCTGTCACCAAGTTATGTCTGACTTTTCACAGCCCCATGGACTGAAGCACACCAGGCTTCTCTGTCCCTCACCATCTCCCAAAGTTTGTCCAAGTTCATGTCTATTAAATTGGTGACACCATCCAACCATCTCATCCTCTGTTGCCCTCTTCTCCTTCTGTCTTCAGTCTTTCCCAGCATCAGAGTCTTTTCCAATGAGTCAGCTGTTCACATCAGGTGGCCAAATTATTCTAGCTTCAGCTCTAGCATCAGTCCTTCCAATGAGTATTTAGGGTTGACTTCCTTTAAAGGTTGACTAGTTTGATCTTCTTGTTATTCAATGGACTCTCAAGAGTCTTCTTCAGCATCACAGTTCGAAAGCATCAGTTCTTCGGTGCTCAGCCTTCTTTATGGTCCAATTCTCACATCCATACATGACTACTGGAAAGATCATAGCCTTGACTATACCAACATTTGTCAGCAAACTGATGTCTTTGCTTTTCAACACACTGTCTAGGTTTGTCATGGCTTTCCTGCCAAGAAAGTTAAAAGTGAAATATGCTCAATCATGTCTGACTCTTTATGACCCACAAACTATACAGTCCAGTGGAATTCTCCAGGCCAGAATACTGGAGTGGGTAGCTATTCCTTTCTCCAGGGTGTCTTCCCAACCCAGGGATCAAGCACAGGTCTCCTGCCAAGAAGCAATCATCTGATTTCAAGGCTGCACTCACCATCCACAGTGATTTTAGAGTCCAAGAAGAGGAAATTTGTCACGACTTCCACCTTTTCCCTTGTATTTGCCATGAAGTGGTGGGACCAGGTGCCATGATCTTAGTTTTTTTTTTTTTTTTAATATTGACTTTTAAGCTGGCTTTTTCACTCTCCTCTCACTTTCATCCAGAGGCTATTTAGATCCTCTTTACTTTCTGCTATTAAATTGGTGTCAGCCACATATCTAAAGTTGTTGATATTTCTCCTGGCAATCTTGATTCCAGCTTGTAACTCATCCAGCCCAGCATTTCACATGATGTGCTCTGCATATAAGTGAAATAAACAGGGTAATAATAAACAACCCTGTTGTACTTCTTTCTCAATCTTGAACCAGTCTGTTGTTCCAAACAAGATTCTAACTGTTGTTTCTTGACCTGCATACAGGTATCTCAGGAGACAAGTAAGATGGTCTGGTACTCCCATCTCTTTAAGAGTTTTCCACAGTTTATTATGATCAACACAGTCAAAGACTTTAACATAGTCAATGAAATGATGTAGATGTTTTTCTGGAATTCCCTTGTTTTCTCTATGATCCAGTGAATGCTGGTAATTTGATCTCTGGTTCCTCTGCCTTTTCTAAACCCAGATTGGACATCTAGAAATTCTCAGTTCACATAATGCTGAAGCCTAGCTTGAAGGATTTTGAGCATAACCTTACTATCCTGTGTATGATGAGACATATAGAAATCAAAAAAGGTAAAATGAAAAGGTGTAACCCAGGATGGAGATATCATGAAATACTGAAAGATAATCTAAAGTTAAGGCAGGAAGAAAGGGGAAAGGAGATCAGAGAGAATATGACACAAATTGAAACATGAGAGACTTGGACTTAATTGTGTCAATAATTGCAATAAATGTAAGTAGTCAAAGTAGTTAAATTAAGGGCAGATGTAATCAGGATAGAAATAAGCAAAATTAGTGGTCTACTGGAAAATGTTTAACCACTAGCTCGCTGGAGGAATACAAGTCCTAATTTGTATAAATTGTTGCTTTACATGGCGTAAATACTCCCACTATAGCCAAGTTTAAGCTATGACATGACATCTACTGGCTTGCAAAATTCTTATAAAGTTAACCATCAACTCTTATGAACTAGTATGAGTTCATTCCAGCACTGGTTAAAAAACTCGTTAAAAAACAAGGTTTTTTTTATGTACTGTTTATAAGAGACACAATACACAAAGTAAAGACTGATAAAAAAGGTAACTGATAAGTTAAAAGTGAAAAATAAAATGGGGAAGACATATACCATGCTAAAAATAATCATAAGAAAACTTAAATGACTACATTATTTTCAGACATAGTAGATTTCAGGGCAAAAAATATTACCAGGGACAAAAAATAATATTTAATAATGATAAAAATATCTCTTCATCCAGAAGAAATGACAATTCTATGTATGCAATGAATAAGAGAACTTCAAAACATACTGAGCAAAACCTACAGAATTGAAAGACAGATATATTCAAGATTAGTTTCCATAGCCCCGTTTTTATATCGATAGGACAGCAATTGGATTGAAAACCAGGGTGCTACAGAAGACTTGAACAACACTGTCAATCACTTTGACCTACTTGGCATTTATAGAAAGTTATTCCAATCAACAGAAGAATATATTTTCTTTTCAGGCACATGTGTAACCTTCATCAATTTAAGCCATATGTTATCCCATAAAACAAGTCAATAAATTTAAAATATTAAAGTCAGACACAGCATGTGTCTGACCATAGTAACATTTTATTAGAAATAAAAGATCCAAAAAGGTATCTGGATTATATCCAAATCTTTAGAAAGCAAACAACAAACATTCTTAAGAAAAGTTTGCAAGAGACAATGGAACATATTTTAAGCTGAATATAAAAAGAATGTAAGAAGGAAATCACAAAAGAAATTAGAACATGTTTGAAACGGAATGGTAATGAAAACACAGCATATGAACCTTTGGGTGATATAGCTAAAAGCACTTAGAGTGAAATTTATAGCTGTGTTTATATGACAAAGAATAAAATTGTAAGATCAAGATTACTGATTTATTTTTTCCACTTTAAGAATCTAGAAAGAAAAAAAGCAAATTTTTAAAAAAGCAAGTAAACTAAGGAAATACTAAAGGCAGGATTGAAAATCCCAGTGAATAAAATATCAAAAGAGAATAAATTGCTTAAAAAACTAGTTCTTTGAAATAACCATTAAAAGCATAAACTCCAGCTAGACCAATAAAAAGGAGACAAAACAAAATCAGACAACATCAAATCAGACAACAAATAAAGGTGGTATATAGATCATCCAGACAATAAAAGGGAAATATTAGGTTGTTGGGGCTTCCCAGGTGGCACTAGTGGTAAAGAACCTGCTTGACAATGCAGGAGACATAAGAGACCCTGGTTTGATTCCTGGATCAGGAATACCCCCTGGAGGAGGGCTTGACAACCCACTCTAGTATTCTGGCTGGAGAATCCCATGGACAGAGGAGCCAGGCAGACCACTGTTGATAGGGTTGCAAAGAGTCAGACACAGCTGAAGTGACTTAGCATGCATGCTCTAGGTTGTTAGGGATAACTTTATGAGAAGTTTAGCAATTCAAATGAAATGCACATATTGCTTAAAAGATGGAAGTTACTAAAACTGATACAAGAATAAGCAATTTGGTATAGTTGCATATGTATTAAAGCAATTGAATTCACAACTAAAGACCTTCCACAATGAAAATTCTGATCCATGTGGCTTCATACTGATGAAGAAATTATACTAGTCTTACACAACTTCTTTCACAAAATAAAAGAATAAATGCTTCTCAGCTCATTTGTGAGTTGAGACCAAGACAGAATTAAAAAGAAAAAAATACAAACCAACATTCCTTATTAAATTACATGCAAAAATCCTCAATACAATTTCACCAAATCAAATTCAGGTATATTGATATATAAAAAGATAACTAATGCTTATCCCAGGAATATGAATAGGTTAAATATTCCAAAAATCAACTATCTATTACATTACATTAAGAGAATAAAAGGGAAAAATTCATACAGTTATTTCAATGGATGAAGAAAAAGCATCTGACAAAATTAAAGGCCCCCAACGTTAAAAACTCTTAGCAAAGTAGAAATAGAGGAAACATCCTCAATCGATAAAAGACAGGTAAAAAATGAAGCAAAACAGTCCAAAACAAAACAAAAGCAAAAGCAATTTTTATTGATAAAATTGCACTTAATGATGAGACCCTGAATACTTATAGGAACATGACAAGAATGTCTATTCTCGCTATTTTTATTCACTATTTTACGGAACTTCCTAGCCAGTGCAATAACAAAGGAAAAGAAATAAAGGGCATACCAATTAGACAGGAAGCAATAAAACCATCTTTATTTGTAGATGATAGGATCATGTAAATATGTAGAAAAATCCTAAGGAAACTCCAAAAATATTACCACAACAAATAGCTAAATCTATTTAGCAAGTTATCTGAGGTGAACATACAAAAATAAAGTTCATCTCTGTATGATAGCAACAAACAAATGGAAAATGAAACTTTAAAATAGTCACTTATAATAGCATCAACAAAGTGAAATATTTAAGAATCTGTATATACTCAATATAGTTACACACATCTAGCATATGTACTATATTCACTGTTGTTGTTTAGTCACTAAGTCGTGTCTGACTCCTTGTGACCCCATAGACTCTAGCCCGCTAGGTTCCTGTGTCCATGGGGTTCTCCAGACAAGAATACTAGGGTAGGTTGCTATTTCTTTCTCCAGGGGATCTTCCTGACCCAGGAAACGAACCCACTTCTCTTACGTCTCCTACATTGGTAGGCAGATTCTTTACTGAGCCACCTGAGAAGCCCCATATACTGTTATATATCCCCCACATTTTTATTTACATATATATGTATACACAGAAAAACTGTACACCCAAAAACTACAATTTTGCTGAAAGAAATGAAAAATCTACATAAATGAAGAGGAATATCTTGTTTAAAGACTAAAAGCTCTACTTTAAAATGTTAATTCTTCCCCAATACATATACAAATTCATATAATTCCTATCAAAATCCAAGATGTTTTTTTAATTGACAAACTGATTCTAAACTTTAGCTAGAGATGCAAAATAACCTAGAACAGGCAAAATTATTTTGAAACAAAGAAGTGGCTAAGTGTTCTGTGCGCTGTAACAAAATGCCATGAATGAGGTGGTTTAACAGCAGAAATGTACTCTTCATAGTTATGGTTGGTGGTGGGGAAATCCAAGACCACATGGTGAAACAGGGGAGGAGAGAAAGAGGATGAAAGCTAGGTTTCCAAGGAGGGCTGTGAACCGCAACTCTCCTGGGGGGTCCCACTCTAACAACCTCATCTGAACACAAACACCTCACAGACATCACACTTCCAAATGCCATACTGGCACAGTTCAGGGCCCTGACATGAATTTGGTGCCAATACAAACATGGATCCAAAACAAATAGCAAAGTGGGAGACTTGCCACATCTTGATTTCGGTCCTTACCATAAAATCACTATAACTGAGACAATGACACCCATAGGGATATACTTTTAAGTCAGAGCAACAGAAAAGAGGTTCAAGAGATATGTTCATAGTTATACAATCAATTAACTTTCAATAAAGGTATCAAGATAGCTTAATGGGAAAATCATTGTCTTTTCAAAAATTGTGCTGATTTTACACATAGTAGGTGGCACTAGAGCACCATAGTAGGTGACATGGACCAACAGACTGGTCCCAAATTGGGAAAGGAGTACATCAAGGTTGTAGAGTCACCTTGCTCATTTAACTTATATTCAGAGTACATCATGCAAAATGCCGGACTCGATGAAGCACAAGCTGGAATCAAGATTGCTGGGAGAAATATAAATAACCTCAGATATGCAGATGACACCACCCTTATGGCAGAAAGGGAAGAGGAACTGAAGAACCTCTTGATGAAAGTGAAAGAGGAGAGTGAAAAAGCTGGCTTAAAACTCAGCATTCAAAAAACTAAGATCATGGCAACTGGTCCCATCACTTCATGGCAAATAGATGGGGAAACAAAGAAAACAGTGAGAGACTTTATTTTGGAGGACTCCAAAATAACTGCAGATGGTGACTGCAGCCATGAAATTAAAAGACACTTGCTACTTGGAAGAAAGCTATGACAAACCTATACAGTATATTAAAAAGCAGAGACATTACTTTGCTGACAAAAGCCCATCTAGTCAAAGTTATGGTTTTTCCAGTAGTCATATATGGATGTGAGAGTTGGACTATAAAAAAAGCTGAGTGCTGAAGAATCGATGCTTTTGAACTGTGTTGTTGGAGAAGACTCTTAAGAGTCCCTTGGACAGCAAGAAGATCAAACCTGTCAATCCTAAAGGAAATCAGTTCTGAATATTCATTGGAAGGACTGATGCTAAAGCTGAAGCTCCAATACTTTGGCCACCTGATGTGAAGAACTGACCCATTGCAAAAGACTGTGATGCTGGTAAAGATTGAAGGCAGGAGGAGAAGGGGATGACAGAGGATGAGATGGTTGGATGGCATCACTGACTGAATAGACATGAGTTTGAGCAAGCTTCATGAATTGGTGATGGACAGGGAAACCTGGTGTGTTGCAGTCTATGGGGTTGCAAAGAGTTGGACATGACTGAGCGACTGAACTGAACTGAAGTGGCCCTAGTGGTAAAGAACATGCCTGCCAATGAAATAGAGGTAAGAGACATGGTTCAATCCCTGGTCAGGAAGATCCCCTGGAGGAGGGCATGGCAACCCACTCTAGTATTCTTGCTTGGAAAATTTCATGGACAGAGGAGCTGGCAGGCTATAGTTCATAGGGTCACAAAGAGTCAGACACGGCTGATGTGACTTAGCAGAGCACCTTATAGTTCTGGACTAGCTAAATGGCAAAGTGAAAATACATGTGTGGCAATAATGAGGAGCAACATGTGTGCTCAGATGTTGCTGGGTGTAACTGGACATTTTGGAAAACCATTTGATGGACAGATTCTTTACTTCTCATACAATCTAGCAATTGACTCTTGGACATTGCATGCATGCTCAGTGGCTAAGTCATGTCAGACTCTTTGCAACCCCATGTACTGTATCCTGCCAGGCTCCTCTGTCCATGGAATTTTCCAGGCAAGAATACTGGAGTAGGTTGCCATTTCCTCCTCCAAGGGATCTTTCCAATGCAGGAATAGAACCCATGTCTCCTGTGTCTGCATTGGCATGCTGTTTCTTTACCACTGAGCCACCTGAGAAGCCCCCTGGGCATTTACCATATAGAAGTGAAACCAGAGCTTTAATCATCACAGCCCAGCCTGGAGAAGACCCAGCTTTCATCTACAGATGATTGGCTGTAGACAGTGTGGTACCACCACACGAAGGACCATCTGAAGCAACACACAGGATGAGAGTTCCAACACACAGTAAAGCCAAAGAGCAAAATGAGGCAAAGGGACAGGAAGGACATGCTGTGTGGTTCCACATGGATAAAATTCCAGAACAGACACAGAGCAGGTCAGAGTTTGCATGGGGCCAGGGGCCAGGGGCCAGGGTCGGGGGCAGGGTGTCTCGCTGCCAGGTGGCTTATGTCTATATCAGAGCTCATTCAAGTCTGCATTTCAAAGGGGGTGCTTTTGAATGCTTGTAAATTACACCTCAATTAAGTTTTTTGTTTCTTTATTTTTTATTTTTTGTGACTAAAAAAAATGTTATTGAAATATAGTTGATATACAATGTTGTGTTCATTTCAGGTATACATCAAAGTGATTCAACTCAGTTTTATATATATATATATGTATATACACTCTTTTTAATATTCTTTTCTGCTTTAGGTTATTAAAATATACAGAGTATAGTTCCCTGTATTGTATAATAGGTCCTTGTTGGTTATCTATCTTATAGACTGTGGTGTTTGTGTGTTAATCCCAAACTCCTACTTAACCGGTCCCTCCTCCAATGTAACAGTTACATGTATGTGTCGTTTAGAACTTGCCACTTTGGCAACTGTTAAGTTTGGTTCCTATGTCTGTGAGTCTGCTTCTGTTTTGTAAATAAGCTCACCTACATCATTCTTTTTACATTACACATATAAGTGATATATGATATTTGTCTTTCTCTGTCTGCCTTACTGTACTCAGTACAATCATCTCTATGTCCATCCATGTTGCTGCAAATGGCATTATTTCATTCTTTCTTATGGCTGAATAATAGTTCATTATATACACGGACCACGTATTCTCTATCTATTCCTCTGTCACTGGACATTTAGGTTGCTTCTGTGTCTTGGCAATTGTGAATTGTGTGGCTGTGGACATTGGGTACATGAACAGAGATGCAAAAATCCTCAACAAAATACTAGCAAGATGAAGCTGACTTTTAAAAGTGTGAAGGATCTAGGGAGGAAGTGGGTGAGCTAGGGTGGAAAAGCTCATGAGCCACCAGCTAACAGTCAATATGTGTCCTGTGCAGACAGGCTGAGGAGGGCTTGAGTCGGGGAGGAGCATATGGAGATTTGGCTTTCATGTTCACATCTGGCACTCCTGTGGGTCTTGAGCCAAATGGGAGACCTCGGGCTGAAGTTTCAAATAGGGAAAAGCATAGAAAGTGAGAAGAGCCAAGAAAAACCATCGAAAGATGTAGCTGAGAGGCATTGGAAATTGACTTACTGATGGGAGGAGGGAGAGGCAAGGCTCTAAGACATCTCCAAGTAAAATGTTTCTAAAAGATAAAGATAGTCCCATAGGGATCTTCCTGGTGGTCCAATGGTTAAGAATCCACCTTGCAATGGAGGGGACACAGGTTCAGTTCCAGGTTGGGAAACTAAGATTCCACATGTTGCAGATATACTGATTTCAGGCACCACAAGTAAGACCCAGTGCAGCCAAACAGATAAATTGTTGTTATTATTCAGTGTCTCAGTAGTGTCCAACTCTTTGTGACCCCATGGACTGCAACACACCAGGCTCCCCTGTTCTTCACTATCTCTTGGAGTTTGCCCAAACTCATGTCCATTGAGTCAGTGTGATGCCATCCAACCATCTCATCCTCTGTCTCCCCCTTCTTTTCCTGCCTTCAGTCTTTCCCAGCATCAGGGTCTTTTCCAATGGGTCAGTTCTTTGCATCAGGTGGCCAAACTATTGGAGCTTCAGCTTCAACATCAGTTCTTCCAATGAATATTCAGGACTGATTTCCTTTAGGATTGACTGGTTTGAGCTGCTTGCAGTCCAAGCTATTTTCAAGAGTCTTCTCTAACACCACAGTTCAAAAGCACCAATTTTTTGGCTCTCAGCTTTCTTTCTGGTCCAACTCTCACATCCATATGTGACTATTGGAAAGACCATGACTTTGATCATACGGACCTTTGTTGACATCGTCCTTCCAGTGAATATTCATGGTTGATTTCCTTTAGGATTGACTGATGTGCTCTCCTTGCTGTCCAAGGGACTCTCAAAAGTCTTCTCCAGCACAATTGGAAAGCATCAATTCTGTGGTGCTCAGCCTTCTTTCTGATCCAGCTGTAACATTTGTATATGATCACTGGAAAAACTATAGCTTTAGCTATATGGACCTTTGTTAGCAAACAGATAAATAAATATTTATTTATTTATTTTAAACAGACTTGAACAACTTCGCTTGGCCAGGAATGGCCAAGAAACACAATAAAAAGTATTCAGTATCATTGATCCTCAGAGAAATGCAAAAGGAAATCACTAGGCTATACTCTTTCACATCTATGAGCTTGACGAAATTTGACATTGGATGGCTCAGACTTGGTAAAGTGTCTGCCTGCAATGCAGGCGACTCGGGTTCAGTCCCTGGGTCAGGAAGATCACCTGGAGAAGGAAATGGCAATCCACTCCAGCACTCTTGCCTGGAAAATCCCATGGACGGAGGAGCCTGACAGGCTACAGTCCGTGGTGCCGAAGAGTCGGACATGACTGAGCGACTTCACTTTCACTTTCACTATTTGTTGAGGGTGTAGAACAGAAACATAGTAAACATAGTACTTGTTACAAGCACTTGGTGACCCAGTTGCAGGTAATCTATTAGACTTGAACACATATGTTCCCTATGACTTACTGGTTTCCCTCCCAGGCATATACCTGGTCTAGAAGCTCACCTGGACAAGTGCAGCCCCAAACTGGAAACAAGCCAGACTTCCATCAATAGTGGACAAGATACAGGAACTTGCAATGAGATACTTGAGCAGCAACAAAGAGATGGACATGCATGGGTGAATCTCACACATGTAGCATCAACAGAAAGATGCTAGACTTGGAGTACACACAGAATGATTCCTGTGCCTTGCATTCCACAACAAGCAAGCCTGACATACGGGGGGTAGGGATGCACAACAAGGCAGCATCACCATAGCAACAGCAACACCGAGAGCAAGAACTAGACATGATAAAAGTCAAGATAAGACCCTCTGTGTGGAAGGGACGTTTGAGGTCTTCCTGCACTGGCAATGTTACATGTCTTGAGGTAGGTGACACTTTTATGACTGTGTGCTTTAGTACTCCCCTTTAATTTGAACAGGTATGTTTTATGCACCTTTCTGTATGTATATTACATTTCACAACTTGGTAAATTCAAAAAAGTCAGCAGAATACAGGGTGGTCATTGAAAGCTTCAGACACACAGGGCTAACGAACACAGCTGCCCAGACTGTGCTCTGTGCAATGCCTAAGGAAGCTACCAACATAGACACCGTTACCCCAAAAGGGAGTTAAGAGAGTAGAACTGAATGCTTGGTCTGAAGCCTGGAGAGGCAGGCACCTCATGGAGAAGCAGGAAGTGTGCAGAGACCAAGAAGGAAGGATGAGAAGGCAGAAGGCCAGCCAGGACAGTGCAGAGATGGGAGGAGGACCCCTACAGAGCACCTCCCCAGGGACCCCCCCTCCTCCCAGGGCCCCACAGCACTCCTGAGCTCTGCCACCTCATTTCCCACTCCCAGAAGTAACTGGAATCAGATCTGCCAGTGGTCAGAGCCCCAGGCCCCTCCCAGGGAGAAAGCAGACGATACACTTTGAGAGTGAAGAGGGCTGGAAGGATGACAAAGATAACTGCAGCCTCTCCCACAAATGGGGACTTAGGTCACCTTGCCAGTCAGTGTCTTTCTGGTTTGTAGAGCAAGCCCAGAGCAGAGGGATGTGACCTCCTCAAGGTCACAGGAAGCCTCCAAATCAGGCAGTTCCCCTCTGTGGCCTTCTTGCTTCTTATTCTAATTTGCTGGATTAACTCCCGTTAATGACTCCTGATAGGTAGAAATGTTATTCTGTTAACATATTTGCATGATAATAGGAATTCAGTATCTCAATGGAAGGAACATCAGTGCCAGTCCAGGGAAGGCCAGTGAAGCAAGACCGTGCCACTGGGGGTTCTGGACTTCTCAGGAATTGGAGAAGAACCCTGGACCCCTGCTCAGGAAAGGTGACACTAGCCCTTTGTTTACAGGCTATGAGGAATTTGTGTACAGGCTTTGAGGAGGATTGCAGACATCCTCTGCCCCCACCAGTCCATCAGAGACTCAGGCTGACCCCTATGAGGGAAGCTAGCTTTCGTCCTAATGACTGCTTGATGGTGGGCAGGAGAGAGAAGGCCTCCATCATTGAGAGAGAGAGCAAGTGGTGGGGAGAGAGACAGAGAGACAGAGGCAGAGAGAAAGAGCAACAGAGACATTCTCTTCTGCTAAGACCAAGTAACAGCCCATGTCCACCCAGTGCCCATGCTGGATCAGGCACTATATTAGGCACCTCACAGGGGACGTCTTGACCCCTGAGCAGAGACAGTGGTGTGAGTCCTTGGGTCAGGAAGGGGCCTAGGCCACAGCACTTCAGGTCCAGGTGGGCTAGGAGCCCCTTTGTCGTTCAGTCCCTAGGTCGTGTCTGACTCTTTTTGACCTCATGGACTGCAGCACACCAGGCTTCCCTGTCCTTCACCACCTCTTAGAGCTTGCTCAAACTCATGTTCATTGAGTCAGTGATGTCATCCAACTATCTTGTCTGCTGTCACCCCCTTCTCCTCTTGTCCTCCTGGCTTATAATAAAAGCTGAGTACAGAACAAAAAAATCTCAAACAACAACAAAACCCACCCATCATTAGCCTCTGTCCAAGCTCAATGATTGTGATTAAGGCAAAGAAGAACGGAGTCTAGGGTATTTTAAGCTACAGTCAGTGTATCATTTTGAAAAATGGGAAGTTGGACTCCGAAACCACAGGTCAGCAGCCCCTCAACAGGACAGCAATGCTCTTCCTAAATAATTATTTGTATCCCTGCTTCTCAGCCCCCACTTCCTTTTATTCAGGCCAGAGGCTAGCTGCAAGCCCTTTCTGTCTGGTAATTGCAGTGCTGGTTCAGGATGCCAAGCTAAGGGTCCCCAGGTGATGCCTGGGAGGACCAGGGGGCCAAGAGGAGCCCACCCTCCTCAGCCCCCTGTCAGCTAGCTTTCACCTTGAGCTGACCCTGGGGCCACAGACAGAGACCTCAGGGCAGATTCCACTCTCCCCACTATGCACTTGGTTTAGACTGATGGCTTCACCCCATGCACATGCAGACGCACTCAACAGCATGCGTGTAAATGGACAAGGACACCTTCATCCCCATGGCCCATTCGCCAAGTGCATGTACACAGATGGTAACCCCAAATGTGATTAAACAGCGCCCACCCCATCCAGCACCCAGCCCCCTGCAGCCACCCACGGGTGCGGTCCCTCATGAATTCAGAGCCCAGAAGAGCCCTGGGTTCTCCCCAGCATGGGAGCAGAAGTCATGTTACTTCTGCCTTCTCTCTGCTCCTTCATGTGTTAATTCATCTTTTTCTCCCCTTTGGGGATGCAAAGAAGGGGCTGCTGCTTGTCCAGAGCAGATATCTGTCTGACACCTACTGGGCATAAATGTCAATGCAGCCATGTATTGATGAGTTGGGATTTTTTCCCATTCTTCTCGCTGATTAAGATACAGTTCCTGGGGGAAGTAAAGGGGTTTGCAGGAGTAGGTGTGCCATGAGCCCAAGAGGGTGTGCAGAGAGCCTGAGGATGTGTGAAGGTGGGGGTGTGCGCATAGGCAGGGCAGGGGTCCATGTCACTTTTATGGTGGGAACACGGGTGTGTAGGAATGCGTGCATGAGCGCTTGCATGGGGAATATAGCAGTGACTTCTGCTGGTAATGACACTCCTGGGAGCATGTGTCTGGGGCCATGGGAATGTCACCAAGATAGTGGACCTGTGGACCTGTAGGGTGGCCCTGCAGGGGGTCTATGTGCACCTGGGATTATGGGTGTGTGTTTGCGTGTGACGTGTGGGAGGTTGCTACTGTTCAGGTTGGGGGTGCGGAGGGGTCTTTACATTTCCACGGGAGGTCCTTTCTCAGACCTGGGCTCTCCCCTTACACTCCTTCAGCCAGAAGATGAATGCATGGTTTTACTTCAGGGATGAGAAGCATGGTTTCCGAGGTATTCTCACGTTCTCACCTAGAGAAGTAGCCAGGTATCTCACCTAAACACACACACACACACACACACATGCCTGGCATAACCTCAGACATCAGGAAGCAAAGTGCTCTCATCTCACAAGAGACGAGTCCACAGAAGCAGGACACTGGGAAGAGCGTTCTGTCTGGCTCATGGTTAGCTCAGGCACCTGTGTTGTGCCCAGGGCCTCTGTGATGGCCAGCAGTCCATCAGCTCTGCTGTACTTGGTTTTAGGTGCAAAGAGACTTAATTAGGATCTTCCCCAAACTGACGGTTCTGGAAAACATTGATGGTGAAGATGAGGACAGAGGTCCATGAGGGCTCAGAACATGGCAGGCGCCCCACCGAATGCTTTCTGGGCTTCGTCTCATTTAATCTCCACAAGGACACCAGTGGGCTGTCTCTCTCCTCCCTGAGACTCTGAGGAGAGAGCTCACCTTGGTTACCTGTGGATGATGGCCAGCTGCCCGTCCCCTTTCTTTGACCCCCCTAACCCTCTGTGATAACCGCCTGTAAAGAGTCTACTCTTTCTATCCACCCTGTACTGGCACATATGGAGGTCCTGTGATCAAGCTCAGGGCAGAGGAGGATGCATAAAACCCAGGCCTACAGCTTTGCAGGGGGTCATTCCCTAGACTGGATCAGCTCTGCCCTCCCCTCATCCACCCTTGTTTCCAGCAAGAGCTGGTGCCTCCACGACCCACAGACAGATGCTCTAAGCTAAGGGTGCAGAGCTGCCCTGCTGGCCGTGGAGCTCACTTCTGAACTGGAACACAAGTGGGAAAGTTTCTTCCATGTCAACTTGGTCCTCTGGTTAGAGCAGATATGGAAACTACCATAGTCACACCAGCAGAGGACGAGATGGTTGGATGGCGTCACCGACTCAATGGACAAACTCCAGGAAATGGTGAAGGACAGAGAAGCCTTTTGCTGCACTACAGTGGGTCGCAAAGAGTTGGACACAACTTAGTGACTGAACAACAACGTGGTCATGCTGAAAATGTGGAGGTTGAGTCAGCCAGGCCCCAGATCTTGCCAGCTGAAAGCTGGGCCCTTGAGTGCACCCTTCTGTGCAGTTTCAAAACACCAGGAACATCAGTGAGGGTGGCCCACATCTTAAGAAGGATGAGTTGGGAAGAGTCAGAATGTTAGAACTGTCAGCAACTTTCTGTCAATTTTAGCAAAGCCCAGCAGGAGAGGAGCCCAGATTGCAGCCAGCTGCTCTGCAGGCAGGCAGTGGGGAGAAGGCTGGAAGTCCCCTCAGGGAATGCTCTCCATAGGTGCCCAGGCACTAAGTGGACAGAAACCTGGGACCTTGTCGCCTTGAGAGAATTAACCGCTTTAGAACCCCAGACAATGGGATGTAAGTGTGGGAACTCTGCCTTTCACAAGAGCCCCCGTTACTACTTTTTGGCCAGACAGTAGAGCCAGTCCAGCTGACAGCAGAAGGCGGAGGGTGAGGCCTCCTACCCTCGTCTACCATGCCCACTGGTCTCAGAGAATCATCACTGAGGGGAATAGGAGGAGGTGATGGTGGCACAGAGGCCCAAAACCAGATGAGAAACTGTAGGCTTCAGCCTCATATATAAGAAGGACTCAGCCTGTGATTACTAAGGCTGGATGCCTGTAAGACTTGGAGCACTATTTTGGCAAATAGGGTAAAACCTTTACCTGCAAATGCTATGAGCATTCAACCTGAAAATAAGCACCATCTCTCCCAAACTCTATCCCTTAAGTGGGCACTCTGCCCTTCTCAAATGCACCAGGGTACCCCAGAGTGAGAGCCGGACCATGGTAATGGACGATGATCTTCTTGGAGAAGATCTAAGAGCTAAATTGGAGGGATTGATGCTGAAGCCGAAACTCCAATACTTTGGCCAACTGATGTGAAGAACTGACTCATTTGAAAAGACCCTGATGATGGGAAAGATTGAAGGTGGGAGGAGAAGGGGACGATAGAGGATGAGATGGCTGGATTGCATCACTGACACAATGGACATGAGTTTGAGTAAACTCTGGGAGTTGGTGATGGACAGGGAGGCCTGGAGTACTGCAGTCCATGGGGTCACAAAGAGTTGGACATGACAGAATGACTGAACTGAACTGAACTTCCCTTGTGTTTGAATTTTGGGTGTGATCCATAACTGTATAAGAATTTTAAATTAATCCATCCAAAATCAATGCATTTTACTACTGCTGGTATGTTGTATTGAGTTACACCACTGTATAATCAAACTATCCTGTATGCTATAGGTCAGCTCATCAATGGAGGTATATAGGTTTGTCATGGAAGCATTTATTTCATCAGCTATTTCACTGGGTCAGTGGTATTGCATGTTGTTTCTGCTAAAATTTTTAGACTTGGTTGAGTTGAGAGCCATTGGATACATCAAGACTGGATCCAGTTCCTAGCACATAAAACCTGTGATTTTACACTGGCCATTCTGGTAGAGTTTTGCGCCTTACAGATACAATTCCAGTAAAGTCTATTTTACTATTTTCACAATGGAAGAATAAAGGTGGTGAGTTTGTAAACATATACACAGCACTTTTAAGTGTGGTCCTGAGAGTATGTTCACAAGTGGATGAAGAGAACAAACCATTTTCTTGTCCCACATTTGGTTCTGTATTCTCCAAATCATGTTTCTCCTCCACTAAATACATAATCCAGCCCTGGGCGATGAGAAGCCATTCTTATTTCAAGGTGTAACAGTTCTTGCATCTTTAGGTCACAACTGCAGATGAGTTGGAATGTGGGCAGCAGGAGAATTTCTAGAAGATATCCCTACCCAGATAGCAGAGCCCTGTATGTGGAAAGACACCCACTAATCCCAGTGAACCCCTAGCTACATTGTCCCATCCCATCGGCCACTCCAACACCCCCAGACAGGAAAGGTGATGTGGTGGGGACATGCTGGAGAGCGAAGGAACAGTGGCTTAACCACTGCAATGACAGTGTCTTCTGAGAACTGTATAAAAATACTACAATGCAATCCCTAAGAAACCCATGAATTATTTAAGTAGGAAAAAATTGAAGAGTTGGAAAATATTGGAGGAACCATCAAGATGGTTTAGGGTTGAGCTCTCAAAGTTGATGTGGAGAGAGAATGTGATTTTGCATCAGGAGGCAGAGTCTGGACCCAAACTCATCATTGACTTCCCATGAGATCTGGGCAAATTGGTTCCCTCTCTGCACCACCATTTCCTGGTGAGTAAAACCAGGTGGTGAGAATGTCGTCTCCACGTACCTGCTCCAGTTGTCATGAGGACCACACCACTGAGCACAGCAGGAAGTGCTTTGTAAACCAGCGGGAAGTGCTGTCTTCTAGGGAACTGAGTTATTATCGATGCTCTGATGTTTGGGGAAAGCTGGAAATCAGCTTCCATAAAGCACATTTCATAACTACATGCTAACTAGCAAGACAACCTTGATTCCAAGAGGGCACTTGTCTAAATACTTCCATTTGCAAAATCTCTCTTCATTTTTCCATTGTTCATTAATTCAGAAAAATGTCTGAGCACCTGCTCCATGCTGGATGCTGGCATTACAGAGGTGAATAAGCCGGTGAATTTCCTGCTCTCACTTGAATCATGGAAGTAAACCTGGAGACAGATGAGACCAAATTGGACCAACCCTTCCTCACCACTAGGTAGTAATGAGCTGGATTCTATTCTGCCAGGAGCCATGTTCAAAGATAGAACAAACCATAACCCCTGCTGGATCTGAACATATCCAGATCCATCCTGATCGTCAAGCTAGGCTCCTTGTGGTGGTGGCGATGGAGAAGGTGGCTGTAGCTGTTGATGGTGTTGCTGCTGTGCCTGTTGGCTACAGTGATGCTGTTACTGAATTTAAGCTTGTACTACTTGTGGTGAAACAGGCCAGTAAATCAAGAGATGAATTGTGAGGGCAAGGAATAGTGACCTTGTTCAGAAAGTCAGCAGACTGAGAAGATGGTGGACTAGTGTCCAAAATAATCATCTTATTCGAGTTAGAATTCAGACTTATTTTATACTAAAAGGGATGGGAGTGTGCTTGGTTGTTTCAAACTTCTTTGTGCTGGAATACTTTGTTCTTGCAGCTGTCCATAGGTCAAGTCAACATGTTCCTATAAGTCTCCAAGAAGACAAATGTGATTCTCTATTCTGTGACTTTTTATCTCTATATAAATGGAAAAGTATGACACCCTTAAATGTCAAAGCCTTGAGAAGGGACTATCCTGTCTCTTTTAGGCTGTAGGCAACATTCTTCAGTTGTAGCAAAATCAACAGCATACAAAGTTTAGAGTAAAATAAGTAGACCCACTTATGGAGTCAGATTTATTATTCTTTGTTACAGTGATTATGGTGGTGGTGGTGGTGGTCTGTGTAGTGGTTGTTTCTGATGTGTAGTGGTTGCAACTATTAATTTTTTGTGGTTGTTGTAACTGTTATTATGTTGGTGGTGGTGGTGTCGCTGTGATGGTTATTGTACAAAGTTGTTATGGCCTTGGTAGTGGTTGTGATGGTTGCAGTTGCTGATTTTGTGATTGTTGCAGTGGTATTGGTTATGGTTGTTGATATCACTGTTGCTGGGATGGTGGAGGTGGTGAATATTGCTTAATGGTGGTGATGGTTATACTTCTGATGGTGGTGGTAACTATGGTTGATGCTGTCGTGTGAATGTTGGTGATGCAGTGATATCACTGGTGTTTATAACTGGTTATGTTATTATGATTGCTGCAGTGGTGGTAATCATTGTGGTGGTATCAGTCGCCATTGATGCTGTAGCACTGTTGGTGGTTTGGGCAGTTGTGGGGTTGTTGCAATGGCAGTAGTGGGTGTTGGGATGCCACTGTTGTTGGGGTGATGGAGGCAGTAGTTGCAGTTTTTGTTATGATGGTGGTGGTGGAGATTGTTGCTATGGTAGTGGTTGTGTTGGTACTTGGTGTGGTGTCATGGTGGCGATGGTGGGTATTGTGATGCTACTGTTGTTGGGGTAGTAGTTGTTGTGGTTGTTCTTATGGTGGTGATGGTGATTGTGGTGATGGTGGTGGTACTGATGGGTGTTGTGGATGATGTGGTGTTGTTGGCAGTTGGTGGTGTTGCAGTAGTACTGGTGGTGGTGATTTGGTGGTGGTGAGGTTGTGATGTCACTGTTGTTGGGATAGAAGAGGTGGTGAACATCTGGACTGTATCTGTTTCCAAGTACACCCACCATGGCCTCTTTTCCCAGATGACCACACCGACTTACTTTAATTATTGATGGAGAAGTTAATTAAAATATGGAGCTTCCACAAATTCCAAAGTGCTGGTCTTCACACCTGCTCTCCTTGCCATTTATTATGACCCTCTGTTAACAGGCAGTGATCCAGCCTTCAATCTTTGTGACAACGTTCCAATCCCAGCCAATTGAAATAATTCTCCCAGTAAAAATTCCACAAGATGCTGTCAAGCATTTTATGAGTCTAAATATATAGCACTAACTGTATCTAATCATTTTTTGTTTAAATCCTATTGGGAGGAAACAAGTGATAAAGGATATCTGGCAAAATTTGCTTCTGTGAATCCCTCCTATTATTGTTCAGGAACAGAAAATCTTCCATTTCCTCTCCTAGCTTTTCCCTTATTTTATTTACTTAAAGGAAATCTGCTGTGCGACGTCTGAGAGCAGCTTTGATCAGTGAGAGTGGGCCTTCTGCATACTGCCTCTTGTTCACCAGCTCCCTGTGGTCTCACATCACTGACATCTCCAGGAGTGTCGCCATCCTTGGACTTGTGCCCCAATCCAGACACCAGCTGCTTCCTCTTGGTTGGGTCTCAATTCCTTCATCTCTAAGTCAGGGGCCATCACACCAACCTGCAGGACTGTCCTGCAGACAAACGGTGACTAGGACACTGAACTCAAAACTGAGCCTGGCTTGGAGGAGCAGTCCCTTTGACAACAAGCCAGTGTCCCCTAGAAAACAGGGCTGAGCATTCTCTTCTCTACTAGCCAGCTCCTCCCTCCTAGGGACCACTGCCCAGATGGGCTTGGATACATGGGCACAGACCTTCCTCCTCAGTCTCTGGGCCTTTCTCAGGCAGGCCTGATACACAAACTGGAAAACAGCAAGAAGGCAGCCGCCAGTCCTTGAGAAGCCCATGCCCTGGAGGAGTCTGTGTTATGGTGGAAAAGTGAGGAGAAGCATATCTGGCTTCACAAGATACAGGGCTCAGGGAAGTAGGAAAATACGGGGTTCTTAACAAATTATTAAAAATTTCAAAATAGCAGGGGATTAAGCCAAACACAGGGTCCTCCTCAGTGTGGAACCTTGTGTTTCTGAGCAGTTCACACACCCATGAAGCTGTTTCCTGGGAGAAGGAAACGCTTGTCATGACAGGCCATGCTGGACCACGTACATGCTTTGTTTTATTTCACTGACTTAAGAGCTAGCTGCAAAGGGTAGGCATTGTAATCCCTCATTTATAGAAAAGGGAGACAGAGGACTTAACCTGTTGAAAGATTTCTCAAGCACACATCAAAGTCCGTGCTCTACCGGTTAGGCTGGACATTGGGTTCTCTGTAGCACTTTTAGGCTTTCTGATGAGGTGCCCCAGGCAACCTGAGGAGGCAGACAGAGCATCCTCTTCATTACAGCCTTGCTCCAGACCCAGATCTTCCCTGACTGTTCAAAGCTGTGTCTCTGGGTCCAGAGTTCAAATCCCATTTTTGCCTTGGATGACACTGGACCAGCCATTAAAACCATCTGGGCTTCAGTATCCCCATCTGTGATATGGACAAAACTGTATCTGATGTTGAGAGGACTGGATGAGCGCAGAGGAAAAAGCATTTAAAATTTGCTTGAAAAGTGAGTGTTAGTCACTTAGTCATGTCTGATTCTTTGCAACCCCACGGACTGTAATCCACCAGGCTCCTCTGTCCATGGAATTCTCCAGGCAAGAATAATGGAATGTGTTGGCATTCCTTTCTCCAGGGGATCTTCTCCACCCAGGGACTGAACCCAGGTTTCCTGCATTGCAGGTGTATTCTTTACCATTTGAGCCACCAGAATTTGCCTGATGTATTAGCAATTCTATCTGCCATGTTATATAAAAATAACCCACGTGGATTTGGGATAGAAAGTAGGCTTCATTTCATCAAATGGAAGGAGGTGGCTGCTTGAATCATGCTACTGGGAAGATCAGGAGGTTGGGAAGGGTGCGATGATCATTTGTTAATGCCTATTGGATCCACATGTGGATGGTGGGGTTGTGTTGTAGGCTACTGGCCTTTTAAACAAAGTCAGTACAGAGTTCAAGGGTGGTAAACATTAGCTGGTGGTTTCTCTATTTTTTCACTTTTATTTATTTAGTTTTCACTAAGTTTAAGTCCTTGAAGGGTACAGCATCCCACGGATTCTGTGTCCAGTGGCCTCAGCAGGAAAATTGCTTTGGAATTTGACATGAGCCATGCCAAATGTTTCCATGAGCTTGAGTTATCTTTCCCCAGATTGCTCTGGTTCTATTAGGTTTTCTGCCAGGAGTTACTATGTTGTTCTTTGCTCTGTACACATATGCACATCTCTTGCCTGGATAGAACTCAGTTTCATCGAGGGCACATACATCTTCAGTTTGCAGAAGAGCTGTGTGCTCCTTCCCTCTGATTTCATTGACTCCACTCACAGCCAACAAAAATGGGTGTGGACCACAGCCTTCCAGACTTATTTGTCATTTCAGAAGTCCTGTTCCCAGCAGGTCTCCACAAAGTCCAAAACGGCCTGGCTGGTGTTTTCTTATTCCCAGGACCCACCAGGCCAATCCAGGCCAGGCACTGCAGTGAACCCTCTCTGGCAGGAACTCATTTCATCCTCAGATGATCTGGTGTTGAATCTCTGTTTAGCTAAGGCCATTTCTACAAAATGCTCAAGCATCTGAAGGAAGATATAAAAAGAACAGCTACCCCCAGACTGGTTTCCAATGATACCGACTCCAGATTGTGCACTTGAAATGGGGTAGCCTGCGTGGAGACAGGCCTGATTTGGAAGACTGCATATGCAGAAACTATGTCAACGATCACGTAACTTTTATACAATGATATGTTCAAGTGATAATATTTGGTATCTGTTGGACTAAATAAATTATGTTATACTTTCTTTCTTTTTTTTCTTTTTAACTATTTTTCAATGTGACTTCCAGGAAGCATGAAATTCCATACCCAGCTCACATTGCAATTCTATTGGAAGGCTCTGCTGCAGAGTGGGCATTTGCTGGATATGCCAGGCCCACTGCGGGAAGCCCCCAGGAGATTTTGAAGGCCATAGTTACCTAGACTTGGGCCAGTCTTGCAGAATAAGGGCTGACCCATGTAGGCTGGACATGATGAAAGGCAACAGAATGCCCGTCTGAAGGAGTGGGTATGTATCTCTGCCCTGTGGCTTCCGTGGTATAGGTGGGCAGACCCACCTCTCTTATCCTGTCTCTGGGTGGACTCCAACCCCACACGTGTCCTCTTTTTGGTCTTTACTCAGATGTCCCCTCCTCAGGGAAGCCTCTCTAGAGCTCTTGTATAAGACCCCCTCCCTGATACTTCACAATGCCACCCTTGCTTTAGTTTCTCCAAGGCATGTACACTGTGGGACATACTCAGTGGTGAATAATTTTATATATCAGCTCAACTGTACTAAGGAATGTCCAGAGAGCTAGTGAAAAATTATACTTGGGTCTGGGTGCATTTCTTTTCCTTCTTTTTATTTATTTATTTATTGGCTGTGCCACAAGGCATATGGGATCTTAGTTTCCCAAACAGGGATCAGACTTCCACCCCCCAAATTGGAGTGCAGAGTCTTAACCACTGGACCACCAAGAAAATCCTCCATGGGCGTGTTTCTGGAAGAGGTTAGCATTCAATTCAGTCTGTGAATAAAGAGCCCTGCCCTCACCAATGTGGGCAGCATCCTCCAACACTTTGGGGGCCTTAATGGAGCCAAAAGGCAAAGGAAGAGCAAGTTCTCTCTCATCTTGAGCTGGGACTTCCATCTTTTCCTTCACTTGATCATCAGAGCTCCTGCTTCTTGGGCCTTTGGACTCTGGGACTTTTATCAGAGGCCCTGTGGTTCTCAGGCCTTTGGACTTGAACTGAGTTATATCACTTGGTTTTCTTGGGTGTCCAGCTTGTGGATGGCGGATGGTGGGATGTGGTCTCTGTAACCATGTTAGCCAACTCCTGTAATAAATTTCCTTTTATATATATGCATATATATATATATGACACATACATAATGTATATGTTCACATGTAGATAATATATCTCCTATTGGCTTTTTCTGGAGAACTTTGACTAATCTGAGCACCTATTTCCTTGTTCAGCACTGGGGAAAAGAAACTGTGTCTTCTGTGTTTGCTGTTATTTCCCAGCACAGAGAACAGTGCCTGGTGGGCTGTCAGGAAACCTTTATGGGATGAGTAGGTGAATAGGTCTCAGAGATAGGAGACTACCCTGCATGATGCCTGAGGTCTGGCTAAGGGGGTCTTTAGCTCTTCAGCAGACCTGCTCCATATCTAGCCTGAAGAACATGGCCCCAGGATGACCCTGCATCTAAAGGGACCAGCTTGTATCCCATGAGATAGGCCTCCACCCTCCCCCTGCTCCATCTTGCCAAACACACACACTGCTTGCTTCTGGGTGTGTTTCTTCACTGAATCTTAAAGAACAAGGGGAACTCCAATGATCCATCTCTAGTACCAAGGTTATGAAGGCCCAGGCCTCCGGTTCACACACACCTAAGACATGGGCAGCGTCTCTGACCTGAGGGATGCGTCCTTAGCTCAAAATCTGCCATCCAGCCCTGTGGACCAGGGATCAAAATCCAGGACTAGATCACAGACCACAAATGAGCATTCATTTACATTCTCACCATGCATCACTATATGCATGTATTTTCATAGACTCTGCCCTAAGTAAGGTAAATAAGTGGAAGTCACTCAGTCATATCCAACTCTTTGCAACCCCATGGACTACACAGTCCATGGAATTCTCCAGGCAAGAATACTGGAGTGGGTAGCTGTTCCCTTCTCTAGGGGATGAACCCAGGGATGGAACCCAGGTCTCCTGCATTGCAGGTGGATTCCTTACCAGCTGAGCTTCTAGGGAAGCCCAGACTCTGCTTTATGGGGATAAACTGACTGTGTGTTTGTATCTCTCTATCCTCAAGATCTAGAATGATACTGCTCCAGGTATGGTCACACAGATGAGGGTCACACAGAGAGGTGCTACGGAATGAATGGTATCCTCCCCAAAAGATGCTGAGATCCTGACCCAGTGTCCATGAATGCGGTCTTTCCTAGAAATGGGGTCTTTGCAGATGACCAAGTTAAGATGAGGTCATTAGGGTGAGGCTTAATCCAATAAACGTTCAATCCATCAGTTGTGTCCTACTCTTCATGACTCCATGAACTGCAGCCCACCAGACTCCTCTGTCCATGGAAATTTCCAGGCAAGAATACTGGAATGGGTTGCATTTCTTCCTCCCAGTGCTCTTCCTGACCCAGGGATCGAACCTGTGTCTCCTGCATTGGTAGGTGGATTCTTTACCCCTGAGTCACCAGGGGACCCAATCCTATAAAACTGATGTCCTGATAAAAAGGGCGCAGAGACACTTGTAGAGGGAAAAGGTCAGGTGACAATGAAGGCAGAAGATGGAGGTCCTGCATCCTGATCCTCTGCATCTCCAGAGCTAAGCAAGGACTGTGTTGCTCAAGCCCTCCATCCTTGGGGTGGTTCATTGGAGCAGTCCTAGCAGACCAGCACATGAGGGGTGGCATTTATGCCTACTATTTATCATATATTTCTGGTTCTTTTCCTGGGCACACAGGAGGGCCACTGTTTGTTAATCCCTTTAAGACCAGGGTGACAATTTGACTTGCCTGGCCAATGCATGTGGGCTAAGAAGTGTGTATAAACCCTGGGGAGATGCCCCAAACCGTATATGATTCACCCCAATCCCTCTGTCTGCTTCTGAATCCCTGGGAGCTATGCTGGGATGAAGACTCCAGTTTACCTCCCTGGGAGCAAGGGGTGACAGTTATCAGAGACCCTCTACTATCCTGCAACAGACGTTTAGTGAATGAGAAAGAACTTTGGTTATGTTTAATCACTGAGATTTGTGGGGGTGGCTGTGCTTGTTACGCTTGTTATAGCAGCATAATCTAGACTATCCTGACTGATACACACTGAATGGCAAGAAAGAAGTGAGGGAAGGAGGGAGGGATGGAATTAAAAAGGAACAATTTTTGTTGGATGATGATCTGTTTTGTTTCTAGAAAAGCTGAACTCTGGGGTTTCCATGTGGCTGCCAGACATCCCCATTAATTTCAGCCATGATCCTAGGGGTTTAGACGAACAGTGCGTGCGTGCATGCCACACCTGCATGCATGTTTGCATAGCTATGTGTGTGCACACACGTGCACATTACTGGTCATGTGGTTCCCTTTGCAGCCCCTGCTTTGAAGGCTGACAATGCACTTGTGCTCAAGGGACAGAATTCCCGTTAGTCCAACCAGTTCTGAAACCGCTGAATTGGAAACACTCTGTGAGCATCTGAAACCAGGTACCTTCCTCCCACTCTGCTCTTCTGGGGCTAAGCTGAGCTCCCAGTAAGGAGCTAATGTTATGGAAGAGCTAGTGTCAAGGTAATTTGTCGTAATAAGCCTTTCCACCTGCGATCTCCCTCTGCAGAGGTTTGAAATATGGCAGAAACTTATTTAAGGCAGAAGAATGATAACAGACCCAGAGCTCAAGAAAAACCAGCCACTTTGGAGCAAAATCAGTCTTCATCAGAACCAACCCATTAAGAAAAAAACAGTGTGCCTAGTTCTCTGCAGGGCATTTGCATATTTTTCAAGTTCTTAACAGAGAAAAATCACAAGGTGTCAGGATAGGAACCTCAAGACAGCTCCCATTCCCTTCAAAATGAACGAGAGATGTCATCTTTAATGAAAGGAGAAGAAAGAAGCCTTTAATCCTCCTACCACTCCCCCTCCTACTCCCACAAATTGGGAGCACTCTCCTTGCATGCTGCTGCAGAGAAAGGAACAGGGAAGCGGCCCAGGCTGGTGTGGGTGGGGCTTATGAGTCACTTCAAGCTCAGTAGCCAACTGCCCTGTGTGGCGGGTGGGGAACTGGATGTTGATTCCACAGAATGACATCTCCTGACCTCAGCAGGGTTCCGAGGGTGCTGAGGCTCCAGAGACCCAGCCCAACACCAAGCTCTGCTTTTCTAAATCAGCAGCAAGACCGAAGGGCAGGTGGCTGCCCACCAATGTGGCTTCCAGAGGGTTGCTCCTTTCTAAAGAAATTATCAGTTGATTTTAAGCCTTCATTTGCTCTGGAAACTTTTCTGAGCCAGAGGGCCTGTATAGGATGGATTTTGTGGCAGGAAGAATTTGAAGACAGCTTTCGGGATCCTTGGCCCTTGCTTTGCATACGGCTTATAATTCCCTCTGCTTGGGTGTGGGTGGGCCTGACCTAATCAGGTGAGCCCTTTGAAAAGACAGTCTAGGGATCAGAGAGAAAAGGAGCCAGAGAGACCAAGAGCCACAGAGATGCTCTCTTACTGGCCTCTAACAGAGGACCCTGACATGTTCTGAGCCACATAGCAAGAAACTGTATACAGATGGCTTTTAGGAGTTGAGAGTTGTCCCTGGCCACGAGCCTCAGCCCTGCAACAGCAAGGAACTGAATTATGTCAGCAGGACATGAGCTTAGAAGAGGATCCTGGGTTCCAGAAAGGGACACAGTTCCCCTGACACCTGAATGACAGCCTTGTGAAACCCCAGGGCAAGAGCCCAGCTAAGCCAGGGCCCAGATTCTTGACCTTTGAAAACTGTGAGATAGTCAATGTATGGTGATTTAAACCACTGAGTGTGGGGTTGTTTGTTATTCAGCTTAGATAACTGATACAGACTTTTGATACGAAGTGGGCACCAAGTGCTCCTGGCCATGTGCAAAAGCCTGGGTGGTGGACTGGGGAGGGGCTGAACCACTCTCCTCATTTTCTCTGTTGTGCCACACACCCACTCCCCACAATAACTGAGTGTGTCCCAGTAGGGAGGGGCAATTGTACTTGTCTGCAAGGGAGCTCATGCTTTCCTAGTAGAATTGTCCATCTGTGGCTTGTCTCTCCAGGAAGCTAGAACTCCTGGAGGGCAGTGCCTGTGTCTCTCATTTCTACATTAGCACCTGGCTCAGCATTGAGCAGCTTGACACCTACTGTGGGACTTGAGGAGTCTCTTAACTCAGCAACATCCTCGTGGCATATGAGGTTATGGTAGTTTCCTTGCAAGCGACTACCACTTTCTTTCCATTTTGTAGCAGTGTTGGTTTGGGTGGGGCTGATTCATTTTATCCTTGGCTTAGGGCTCAGGCATAGGCCCTAATTAGTCTGTGTCAAGCTGGGTGATCCCACCCACCTTCCCATACAGATGAGCTCAGAGATGGACAGAAGCCCAGGCTGCGGTCAGTCAGTGCATGGAGTTCTCCTGGCCCCAGGGACTGTTTAGCTGGGTGATGAGGCATTTTATTGCTTGCTGGTTAGAGGAAGAGACGTATCAGTTTGTACTGTGAACAATCAGATATGCATACAGAGTTCCTGCCATAATTTGCCCACTCTGAGGGAAGTCAGTCTTCACATGGAGATGAGAAGAGTCAAGATTATCACGGACAAGTGGAACTGGATCCTTGATCAAAGCATGCCTAAAAACTATCCTGCTCTGGATTTTCTTTATTATTATACAAGCTGAGTTGGGTTTTAGTTGTTCCTCATAACCTAACACATTGCCAAATAGAAAGAACAGATATTTATTCTCTTTTTACAGTTGAGCATGGAGGCCTCATGTGTTTCAACAGCTGGTCCTGGAAACCATTAGAACTAGAAATTATCAAAGGAGAAAAGATGAACTCAAATCTTTCTAGTAGGTGGTAGGCAGAGTTCTAATATGGTCCCCACAATTCCCACACCCTGGTGTATGCAATCTGTATATCCCCTCCCCTTGCATGTGGGCAAAGTTTATTAATATGATGAGACAACTCTCCCATTGATGATCAGGTTATATGACAAAGTTGAACAGATTTTGAAGATGTAATTAAAGTCCAAACCAGTAGGCTTTGAGTTAATCCGAAAGGATGTTGTCCTTGATGAGCCTGGCCTAATCAGGTGATCTCATAAACTGATGAGACGCAGGAGATGCTCTCTGGCTGGCCTGGAAGAAAGTAAGCTGCCACGCTGTGGAGGGGACCACGTGGCAGGGAATGTCGTGTGGCCTCTAGGGACTGAGGACTTCAGTCCTAGAATTGCGAGAAGCAGGATTCCACCAGGCATTGAGCACGGAAGAGATCCTTGAGCCCCAGACAGTACTGCAGTCCAATCAATACCTTGATTTCAGCCTGTGAAACCCTGAACAGAGGGTCCAGCAAACTCACACCCAGACTCCCAGCCCACAGAAACTGCAAGATAAAAGATCTGTGCTGGTTGAAGCTGCTAAATTTGTGGTAGTGTTGCCAAAACTTGGCCTCTGTTCACTGGTGCCAAATAGAAATGCAGAGACAGAGTTTGGGGTGAAGGAAAGTAGATAGCCAATGGGAATTTGCTGTGTGGCTCAGGAAACTCAAACAAGGGCTCTGTACAACCTAGTGAGGTGGGATGGGGAATGAGATGGGAGGGAGGTTCAAGGGGAAGGGGATATATGAATACCTATGGCTGATTCATGTTGAGGTTTGATAGAAAACAACAAAATTCCATAAAGCAATGATCCTTCAATAAAAAATACATTAAAAAGAGTAGCTTTTATTGCTTTGCCAGGCAAAGCGGGGCACAGTGGGCTAATGCCCTGAAGACCGTGTGACCCATCCTGGAGTGGGTAGTGGGGAGTTTTATAGAGTTTAGGGAGCAGGGTGTGATCAGCTTGTGGATAGTTCTTGGATTGGTTGACATCAAAGTGAAGTTTCAATCATCATCAATCTTTTGGCTTCAACCAGCCTAGGGTCTATGTTCTTGTGGTCTGCAGTTTTCATCTGGTGGGGTGGTCTGCTTCCTGTAAAAACAACTTCAATCAGTCTAGTCGCTCAGTTGTGTCTAACTCTTTGTGACCCCATGGACTGCAGAACACCAGGCTTCCCAGTCCACTGCCAACTCCCAGAGTTTGCTCTCATGTCCAGAGTTCAAACTCATGTCCATTGAGTTGGTGATGCCATTCAACATCAACTAAAAATAATTTAGGAATGTGTGTTAGGTCTTTATTTGTGTCTTTCAGGGAACTGGGATATTGGTGATTCCATTATGTGGCAGAATTATAGTCGAAATTGTTACCAGTTCTCTAGCCCAACAGCTATTCTTTTTTTTTGTATATCTTCACATTTCCAAAAAAGTAACTCTTGTTTCAGCATTTTATTTCAAAAGACAAAGACTCAGGGACTTGTACATAGTTTCAGTAAATTGTTACACAGCAACTTAAAACTAATAAACATTATAGGTCACCACTCAACAAACTAGTTAACAGGTAAATATTAAAATATCTGTGTCTACATAATCAATCCCTATCTATCTAACTATCTATCTATCATCAGCAGCAGCAGCATCTATCCATCATCTAAACAGCTATTTATTCATCATATAACCATCTATTTATCCATTATCTATCTATCTATCACTCAAGTCCACTCAGGATAATTTCTTTTTGGTTAACTCAAAACCAACTGATTAGAAACCTTAATTGAACCTTCACCTTTATGGCCCCGGGAGCAATCTTGCATGTCATTCAAATGTACATTCACAAATCTTGGATACTTTCCCCATGTCAGACCCTTTTAAATACATGAGCTCCCTGGTGTTCACAATGGCCCATGAACTAGGCACTGTTGTCCTTGCTTGTAGGCTAGATGGACATTCAGGGTCGAATGACCTTCCCAGGTGTGTCAGCACCAGATTCTGCACCTGTGGCTGGCTTTTGCTGTCACCGCCTGATTCCAGTAGCAGAGAAGCCAACAGCACAGTATGAAAAAGCACTTGCAGGTTTGAATCCTGGCGTTGTTTCTCACTGGTTGTGGGATTTGGACTGAGTGACAGCATCTCCCTGTACTTCTGTTTCCTCCATAATAAGGAGCAAAGACTTGCTGCAAGGGTTACGTGTGATGTTGTGCATAAAGTGCCCGAAATACTGCCTGACTTACAGAGTAAGCATTGCTTGTACTGTTACCACTGCTAATACCACATCCTAGTAAGTATGTAAGGACTTCATTGGCGGAAACAGAGAAGGAATAAGACATATCATGAAACGATGAAACTAGAAGAGAAGGAGGTTCTGTCAGGTCCCAGATCCCTTACCCTTTGCTTCTTCTTGTTTCTCAAAACTCTTCCAAAATTACTAAGATCATTATGGGACTCAAGTGATTTGAGTTCCGAAAGTCCAAACCACTAAAGTTATGTCTAATTAGCCAGTCTTAATTGACATTAAGATAAATAACTTTGCAAATTATTTTTCCCTGTGAAATTGAGAGGTGTTAGAGGGCAACCATCTCTAATTTAAATCAATGAGTTAAAACAAATGTGATTTAGTGGATGCCGAAAGGAGAGGAAAAACTTTAATGTGCTAATCAACTCATCCGTGTTGATAGTGGGGGGGCAGAATTCTGAAACACATTAATCAGCTGTGGATGAAATGGTTTGGAGACAGTCGTGTGTTGTCAGGAGCATAAATATGCAGTGATGCCTAGTATGCTTAATAACAAGCACCAATGAAGTTTTGACGCCCTGCAGGTAGGGTTTCGGAGGAGGCAATGGCACCCTACTCCAGCACTCTTGCCTGGAGAATCCCATGGACGGAGGAGCCTGGTAGGCTGCAGTCCATGGGGTTGCTAAGAGTCGGACACAACTGAGCAACTTCACTTTCACTTTTCACTTTCATGCATTGGAGAAGGAAATGGCAACCCACTCCAGTGTTCTTGCCTGGAGAATCCCAGGGACAGGGGAGCCTCATGGGCTGCCGTCTATGGGGTCGCACAGAGTCGGACACAATTGAAGCGACTTAGCAGCAGTAGCAGCAGCAGGTAGGGTTTGCTCACTGCCCAGTATTTCATTTTCTCTCATAGATGAAAAGGCCAATCTTCAAGCACTATAGTCCATAAAGAATATAACTTTTACATTTTTTTTTTTTTTTGCTGCTTATGTCCCTCATCCTGCCTCTTTTCTTGTTTCTTTTTCATTTTTCGCCTCCTTTCTTGTTCCAGACTTCTGCAAGCATACAAACCTAAAGTTTTAAAATGTGCCAAAACTTTCTCTGAGATCTGATCATGTGCTGATAAGGGAAAGAGTTTATTTCAACGAGGGCAGAGAGCGTGTATAGGGGCAGCCCACTTCTTGAATATGTGACAGTAGTGGTTGCCCAAAGCTGAAACCAGAGGCAAAGGCATAGCACACGTCCAAGGCCGCAGACAGAGCAACATGATCTGCGGTTAGAGAGCCAGTTCCAAGATGTTGAACATCTTGTTCAGTTTTTGCTTTCAGCTTTCATTTTGAGAAAAAAGCCAACTTTAGATTTCACAGTCTATTTAAGTTGTAAAAAATAAGAAAATATTGAATCAGTTAAGATTCTTTCTATTGAAAGTGACAAAACTTGATAGAAACTGTCTTAAGCAAAATGGGAATTTATTGGCTCATGCAACTGAAAATCTTGGCATGTATTCAGCTTAAAGCAGAATTATAACAAAGACACAAACAAAATACTTGGAGCATTCATCTCTTTGCCCTGCTTTCCCTCTGTTGGCTTCAGCTAGGGAGTTCTAGCTCTCCCATTGTGGTGGTAGGGTGGATGGGCTGGCTCCAGCCTCACAGACTCTCACATTGAGATGAACAGGAAGAATGAGAGTCTTTTCTGTAGGTAGACCCTGGAGTTGGCCATTCACTAATTCAATGGTAGTGGTTAAGAACTCAAGCTATGAGTGATTTCTAAGGTTCACATCTCTGCTCTGTATCTTTGGGCAAATTATTAAACCTCTCTGGGCTTCATCTATAAAAAGGGATGGCACTTACTGCATAGCGTAGATGTGAGGCTTAGATAGGCTTGTGAAGACTGGATGCTCAGGGCACTATATGCACATAGTCAGAGCCCAGTGATCGTTAACTCTGTGTGTGTGTGTGTGTGTGTGTGTGCGCGCGCTCAGTCATTTCAGTCATATCCGATTCTTTGAGACCCTATGAACTGTAGCCCACCAGGCTCCCCTGTCCATGGGATTCTCCAGGCAAGAATACCAGAGTGGGTTGCCACGCCTCCTCCAGGGCATCTTCCCAACCCAGGGATCGAATCTGCATCTCCTGCCTCTCCTGCATTGGCAGGTGGGTTCTTTACCACTGAGCCACTAGGGAAGCCCTGAACATTAGCTACTGTCGTCATATTTTCACCCTGAATCAGCCAGAGGGCAAGGAGAGGAATGAACTGGATGATTGCTTGGGCTGGAGTACTGTGCACCTGCAGACCACCTAGACAGAAAGAGGAGAAAAGGCTGACCCCCTCCCCACTGTATATATGGTATCCTTGGGGGAGACATACCCATGTTACAACATTGCAACATGGGAGCTGTGAAGATCTGGGTTGCTGCCAGCCTGGCTCAGTTATTTTCACTGACTTCATGTCACCCCTTTGGGGGTTTCCCAGGTAGAGCTAGTGGTAAAGAACCCGCCTACCAATGCAGGAGACACTGGGGATGCAGGTTTGATCCCTAAGTTGGGAAGATCCCCTGGAGGATGAAATGGAAACCCATTCCAGTATCCTTGCCTGGAGAACCCCATAGACAGAGGAGCCTGGCAGGGTACAGTCCATGGGTCGCAAAGAGTCGGACACAACTGAAGTGACTTAGCACACACACACACACACATATACCCATGTTATAACGTTGTGACAGGGGTGATGGGATCTGGGTTGGTACCAGCTCAACTCAGTAATTCTACTGACTGCGTGTCACTTCCTTTCCCTCTGGTCCTGGAGGAAGCAGCAGGGTAAGAAGCATTTATCCTGTGTAAGAACTGTCCAGAGAATGCTGGGAGGTCCAGTTCCCTGTCCTGTTACCCAGTGACAAACACAGCATAATGCCCAAAGCTCTCCAATCTCAAGAGCATCACCTGTGCTTGGCTTCCATGGAGACCGCTTCTAACCACGGAGAGTCTATTCAGAATAAGGCTTCTGACTGGGAAGCTAAGGATGTGAAGCAGTTTCCAACCGAAGGACGGAGGGATGGAAGTAAGGCTGGGGTGGGGACGTGGGTTTTATCCTTGTAGCTAGCAACTCCTGGAGGAGAGTTATGTAACATCCTGAGCCTCAGTTTTCTCATCTATACAAGGCGACAGTTACCCTTACCCCACTGAGTTGTTGTAAACCTGATAAGGTGGCGTGTCCCTGGGGCTTGGTAGCTGCAGTCTCTGGGGCAGTGTAAATGCACAGGGTTGTAGCACATCCTAAGCCTGTGTTGCCTGGCGCGTTGCAGTCCACTGAGGTCGCAAAGAGTCAGCCATGGCTGAGCAACTGAACTGAACTGACTGAAGCCTGTGTTAGGAATAATCCTTTAAAAGATCTTTTTATTTTTTAAACTTTTTATTTTATATTGAGGTATATCCAATTAACAATGTTGTTATAGTTTCAGATGAATAGTGAAGGAACTCAGCCATATAAATACATGTATCCATACTCCCCCAAAGTCCCCTCCCATCCAGGCTGCCCATAACATCGAGCAGAGTTCCCTGTAGGAACTATACAGTAGGTCCTTGTTGGTTATCCATTTTAAATATAGCAGTGTATGCATGTCCATTCCAAACTCCCTAAATATCCCTTCCCCCTGGCAACCATAAATTCAGTTTCTAAGTCTGTGAGCCTGTTTCTGTTTTAGAAATAAATTCATTTGTATCATTTCTTTTTAGATTCCACACAAAAGATGTCATGATATTTCTCCTTCTCTGACCTACTTCACTCAGTATGACCCTCTCTAGGTCCATCCATATTGCTTCAAATGGCATTACTTCATTCTTTTTAATGGCTGAGTAATATTCCATTGTGTATATGTACCACATCTGCTTTATGTGGTAGGAATAATCTTGATCTGTCCATACATTCATTTATGAAAAACAGCATCACATGTGGGTCTCCAGGAACTGGGGCCTCCAGGGAATGCCTCCCCCATTCAAGCCTTCCAACCATAGTAAACTAAGGAAACCAGCTCTGGTCTGAACTCTATTTTCTTGTTGACTGAAATCTATCCTCACTGAGGACTTCATGTATGAGGAAAGAAGTGTTGAAGAAGCCCTCTCAATTAGACCAGACTCTGGAAGAAGCCATACAAATAAGCCCGCCCTCCCCCCGGTATACCTGATACAGCTGTGACATCATGGTCCCAAGTGTGCCCAGAGGCCACCAGCTCCACAAACAGGTCATGGACACCAGGGCCTCCAGACAAACTTGCTCCTAAAGGCTTCCCTGTGGTCCTCAGTCCTGTGAACCCATCTCCACTCTGCAAGATAATCTCCTCACAAACTCACTCTCTGAGTAACTAGGAGGGTCCCCTCTTGGGCTGCACATAAGGCTGGTATTATTTGTCTGAGGGTGGGGGAGAGCTTTGGGCAGGCTGCTTAAACTTTCTGGACCCCAGTTTCTCCAACTACAGGCCAGGAAAGAAGCCAAGGTCACCTCTCAGGGCTGTCAGTGTGACTGAGGCCAGCAAAGAAGCCATCCTATCAGACTGCCCTGCCTGCAGAGCCAGTGGTGACACCAGCTTCCTCCTCATCCTCTGGGTCCTCTCCTCAGCCTATGGGATAGATTTGAGGGTAAATTGGACAACAAGATCTCTATCAACAAAAGATATCCACGGTGTTCCACCTCTGACATCCATATTACATTCAAGAACTGCTTGACGACCAATGAAAAACACCCTTTCCCCAGCTTCGATCCAGCATGGAGAAAACTGGGGAGGTCTCAGTCCCACTCCCCTGGTCAGCTTTCCCTGATAGTTGAGCTATTTTCCAATCTTTATTTTTCCATCAAAAGAAAAATGGTCCCACCACGGAGCCTCACTCTGACACTTTGCAAATAGAATCAGCATGGCCATGCCTTCGCAGCAGGACCCAGGTGTCTTTGCTTCCCAGAGAAATGGCTTTCGTGAACCAACTGGTGGAGTGATTCGATGGAGGCACAAATTCGCAGCTCGTTAAACCAGCCGCAGAGAACACGGTGTGCACCAAACACCTCCCTGAGGAGTCCAACGGGAAGGAATAAGGAAGCCACGGTTGCATCAGGCCAGACATAGAATCGGGCGTCTTTAAGAGCACACTGCACAGAGGTGCTGATTGAGAGCTGTGATGCATTCCCCTGTTGGAGTAAATTCTGTAATTGTTAATCAGGCAGGCCTTATCACCCCTGATGACACCCCATTCACTGCCAAGGATCCAGAGACACTCACCTGCGTTCTCGTTTTTACATCGTGAGATTATAATTCATAGTGACGACCCTGCATTTTTATTTCCTTCTGCCTGTACGCATCACTGAGAAACACACAAGCCTTTTCAGATGTAAAGTAACATAGAAGAAAACTAACTGCGCTTATTGTGGGGTTCCAGATCGATGGTAATTAGGATGCCCTTTGCCCTCGGATGAATGCATGTTTATAAACATGACAAGTGCTTGCCTGCTGCGGTGCCAGTGGGAAGCAGGGACTCAGTCTTGATGAAACCACCTGACGCAGTGGCTCGCTCTTTGGAACCAACGCCAGTCACATGGGGGAGGGCTGGCCTCTCCTCTCTGGCTCAGGAGGGTCTGTTGTATGTCAGCCAGATCCGAGAGGGAAGATAGAAGCAAACCCCGACCTACAGTCTCAGGGCTGTGAGGGTGTGCAGTGGTCACCAGTGACTCAGAGGCATTAAGCATTTCACTCAAGGTAAAAGTTCACCCTCGGTGAGAAAAAAAGGCTATCTGGAGGGCCCGATACTGAAGATTGATGAAGATCTGAAGGATGGTTCTCCTCAATCATGAGCTTGGAGCAGCTCACTGACACCTGTTTGGTCATTTAGGAAAGGCATCAGTCAGGGTTTGACCAGAGAAATGGAACCCGTAGGAGGCAGAGCTTCATCTCCATCCGCACCTGTACCTGCAGCTGTCACCCTATCCAGCCCTGCATCCGTATCTGTGCAGACATCAGTGTGTGCATCCTTATCTATATACAGATAATAGAGGTATATACAGGTATGGATATGGGCATGAAGATGTATTTTATAGCTCTAAAAATGATAGATAAGGGACTTTCCTGGCAGTCCAGTGGTTAAGACGTCACCTTCCATTGCAGGGGGTGTAGGTTGGACCCCTGGTCAAGGAGTGAAGATCCCACAAATCTCATGGCCAAAAAGCCAGAAGATAAACAACAAAAAGAAGCAATATTGTAAGGAATTTAAAAAGAGGTTAAAATGGTCCACATTAAAAAGTACATAGAAAAGTAGGTAAATAGATAGATATTTATATTTTTGTGTTAGTTTAGATAACTATAACAAAATACCACAGACTGGGTGGTCTATATACAACAGAAATTTATGTCTCACATCTCTGAATACTGGGCCACCAGGATTGGGCCCCAGTGTGGCTGGGCTCTGGTGAGGCCCTCTTCCAGGCTACAGACAGCTGCCCTCTCCTGCATTGTCACATGGTGGAAGGTGGGAGAAGGCTCTTTGGGGTCCTTTTCACAACAGCACTGACGCCTTTCATGAAGGCTGCACCCTCATGATCTAATCACCTCCCAAGTCTCCACTCCTATCCATACCGTCACACTGGAGGATAAAGAGGTATTGTATCTCTATAGATATATCATACCATCTATCTATATATCTATAAGATATATCTTATATAAGATATAGATATAGGATCCAGATAGATACAGACATATTACATCTCTATGTCCACATCTGTATATCATATTTCTATACATATATCGATATCAATATCAGTATATCATATCTCTAGATCTACGTCCATATTTATAAAGATGAGGCAGAGGAACCAGAGATCAAATTGCCAACATCTGCTGGATCATCAAAAAAGCAAGAGAGTTCCAGAAAAACATCCATTTCTGCTTTATTGACTATGCCAAAGCCTTTGACTGTGTGGAACACAATAAACTGTGGAAAATTCTGAGAGAGATGGGAATACTAGAACACCTGACCTGCCTCTTGAGAAACCTATATGCAGGTTAGGAAGCAACGGTTAGAACTGGATATGGAAAAACAAATTGGTTCCAAATAGGAAAAGGAGTACATTAAGGCAGTATATTGTCACTCTGCTTATTTAATTTCTATGCAGAGTACATCATGAGAAACATTGGGCTGGAAGACACAAGCTGGAATCAAGATTGACGGGAAAAATATCAATAACCTCAGATATGCAGATGACACCACCCTTATGGCAGAAAGTGAAGAGGAACTAAAAAGCCTCTTGATGAAAGTAAAAGAGGAGAGTGAAAAAGTTGGCTTAAAGCTCAACATTCAGAAAACGAAGATCATGGCATCCGGTCCTATCACTTCATGGGAAATAGACGGGGAAACAGTGGAGAAACAGTGTTAGACTTTATTTTGGGGGCTCCAAAATCACTGCAGGTGGTGATTACAGCCATGAAATTAAAAGATGCTTACTCCTTGGAAGGAAAGTTATGACCAACCTAGACAGCATATTAAAAAGCAGAGACATTACTTTGCCAACAAAGGCCCATCTAGTCAAGGCTATGGTTTTTCCAGTGGTCATGTATGGATGTGAGAGTTGGACTGTGAAGAAAGCTGAGCACCGAAGAATTGATGCTTTCCAACTGTGGTGTTGGAAAAGGCTCTTGAGAGTACCTTGGACTGAAAGGAGATCCAACCAGTGCATCCTAAAGGAGATCAGTCCTGGGTGTTCATTGGAAGGACTGATATTGAAGCTGAAACTCCAATGCTTTGGCCACCTCATGCTAAGAGTTGACTCATTGGAAAAGACCCTGATGCTGGGAGGGATTGAGGGCAGGAGGAGAAGAGGACGACAGAGGATGACATGGCTGGATGGCATCACCGACTCGATGGACATGAGTTTGTGTAAGCTCCGGGAGTTGGTGATGGACAGGGAAACCTGGTGTGCTGCTATTCATGGGGTTGCAAAGAGTCAGACATGACTGAGTGACTGAACTGACTGATAGAGATATATATCTCTTGACTCTATGTATCTTTATCTATATATGATTTTTAAATTGTCAGATACATATATCATATATGTATATCTCTATATCCATCTATATCTCTATGTATGTATATTGTGCAATGATTAGTCACTCAGTCATGTCCAGCTCTTTATGACCCCATGGACTGTAGCCCGTCAGGCTCCTCTGCCCATGTAACTCTCCAGGCAAAACTACTGCAGTGGGTTGCCATTTCCTCCTCCAGTGAGATCTTCCTAACCCAGGGATTGAACCCAGGTCTCCCACATAGCAGGCACATTCTTTACTGTTTGAGCCACCACCTTGGAGATACATATATATATATATATAATACCTATTTATATAACTTGGCAACAGGAAGGGTAGGTGGGGGTCTCACATGGGAGCATCGGTCCACAGGCAGAGCTGCCTCTTGCTCAGGATGAGTCCAGTTCTAGTCATGAAGGTTTTCAGCTGAAGGGACCAGGCCCACCCAGAGCACAAGGGCCATCTCCCTGATGGAGAGTCACCTCACTGAGGGGGTCAGGGAAAGTCTGGTTCTGGTCATGAAGGCTTTCAGCTGATGAGACCAATTCCACCCAGAGCACAAGGCAGTCTCCCTGACCAAGAGTCTCCTCACTGAGAGGTCAACCACACCTACAAGACGCCTTCTCAGCAGCACTCTGATTAGCGTTGGGTTGAATCACTGGGAACTTCCACTGGAAACTGACCATCAGATTACCCATCACAGGAATGAACAGATCTCTCATTAGGCTAGAGAGAGTGGTAGGTGTGTTGGAAAGTTAATTATGAGAAGATAATTTGGGGAGGAATTTCTATAAACTTTAGAGTATTCCGTGTGTTATGGATATCTCACTAAATCAGCACCAGCTACCCAGGAGCACAGACCCACGCATTAGTCCATGCCTCATGACTACCCATGCACCAGGCACTAGTTCACACACCCACAAACTAGCCCATGAACCACACACTCACAAGTGAACCACACACATCCATGTACCCATGCAAGATGCACCAGCCGATGCAGCCACACTCTAGCCTGTTCACCGTACACTCACCCATGCACTATGCACTAACCCATGAACTTACATGCCACACACTCGCTGGCGTGCCCCACGTCGGTCCACGCACCTGTGTGCCAGCCCATGAGCCACACACTGACCTGTGTACCACTAGCCCCATCCTCCCCTGTGCTGCTTGTCTTGCTGAATAACCCACAACTCTAGGGGGGTGACCCCCTTTCATCCCCATTTTCCTGACGAGAAAACACAGGTACTGTTCATACTGTTCATGGGGTTCTCAAGGCAGGAATAAAGTGGGGTCCTACTGGGATCCTACATTTAACTCATGACAGAGACAGGACTCAAGTCCAGTGTTTCATCCCCCTTTCTAGAGAATTCCCAGTGACCTCTGTATTTTGAATCAATCCTGAATTATCATTGAGAGGTGGTAAGAGTCAGCACCAACGTTGCCAACATCCACCTGTGAAGTCTGGACACGTCAGTTTGCCTCTCCAAGCCTGTTGCATCATATGGAAAATGGGGATGCACACTCCGTTTTAGGCACTGCCTACTTGCTAGATAGCTTGAAAGTCTAGAAGGCGTCACATATGCAGATATATTTCTGTAAACTGTACAAAATGGGAGGGATTCATTTTCCTTATTTCTCATCCGAATAATTTTACTAACTACTACATCTGTGTTCAGCTTGGCTTGATGAATTGCCCTGTGTAACAGGCAGCAAGTGTTCCAAAGCACACGTGCACAATAAAAAAAAAAAAAAAAAAAAAAAAATGCCATCTCGAAAATGCCTTTATTTTCAGCTAAGATTAGAGAGAAAACCTCCGCCATGCAGTTTTGGGCTCTTTCCCTCTCTCTCATGTGTCCTAGAACAAGGGACTCTGGGGGACTCCTGAGCAGAGCCTGGTGGCCTTTATTACTTCTTGTCCTGGCTCAGAGCCCCATTCCTAGGAATGTTCCCTGCCTGAGGTCAACCACCAGCATCTTGCAGAGACTCCCTGTTCAGAACCTCACCATCGACAGGACTTGTGGGGATCTTGTCTCCACCACGCCTCAGGGAGCCTGCCACCCTTGGGTTTCCCTCTCCTCGGCTTGGAGCATCCCATGTCCACGGTTTGGGACATTCCCTCATTGCTCTAGTCATAGGCTGCAGCATCTTCCCTTCCTTCCAGGAGAACACAGCCCTGCTGGGCTTCCACCTTCAAGCCTACTCATGCCTAGCATGCCCCATTGCCCTCCTTCACAAGACTGCTCCTCAGGAGGAGAGGAGCCGGCATCCTTAGAAAAGGAAGGGATGCTTTCTCCTGTTCCCTTTCCTCCTTTCTCTCTTTTCTTGCTTAGTCCAAAACACCTCTTCTTTTCTTCAGTGGGCAGCCCACCCTGTCACATCTCTTGGCGTAGAGAGCTGCAGAGGAGGCGAGGTCTGCTCACACGCACCATCTCTCACCCACGACGTTTGGGGTGGAACCTGAAAGTGAGGAGGAAGCCCAACTGAGGAGTTCTCTGAGGAAGCCTGTTACTATGGAAACTCCAGCTTGGCTTCGTATGCAAATACCTGTCTCCCTTGAAATCTGCCTGACAGTGATGCTCAGCAGAAAATGTGAAACACGGTGAAACGGCTTTTGAACTTTTGCGGAGGGGCCCTGAGAGCCGTGCCTGCTAATCATGCGCGAGCACTCGCGGGTACAGCTGGTAGACACGTCTGCAGGTAATGGCTTTTTGACAAATCCCCTTCGACTGTTAATTTTTTTTTCCAAGGGAAGCTGTTTTTTCAGTAAATAGAATAAGAGGAGGAGAGGCAGTTCATTTAGAGCTGGCTGCTCCGGGCACCCATTAGTGGAGCCCTCACTGCAAAACTTCTTTCTCCTCCTCATTAGTGTGACAGGAACAAGACCTCAGGTGCCACCTGGCCTGCCTCCTGAGCTCGGATAAATCCCTTGGGGCTGTCTCTAATCAGTGGAAGGCATGTCAGGAGCCCCCGTGTTAGCACGAGCCACTCTCCCTGGGGGCTGCCATTTGAGACCACCTGGGGGCTCACCAGGAGGGGGGACCAGATCCCCGTTCAGTCTCTGGAAGGGAATCTCTGCAGAACTCAGAGACACGGGACATGGAGTTTAGGTCCTGAGCCCCCTCAAGACTTCCAAGGAGACAGAGAAGAAGTACCCGGGACCAGGTGACCTCTCTGTGCAAGGTTACTGAAGTTTGTCACCGCTCTAGAGGAGGAGACCAGTGAAGCGGGGTGGGGGGGGGTGCAAAACTTTAGGGAACAGAGTAGAAATCAGCCAAAGGGAGTGACATAAACAGGGGAGCTCCGAGGGCCTGTCCAGACGGAGGTGGCTCTGTCATCAGGACCCTGGGCACGCCCTGGTGTGGAAGCTTCCAGAAGCAGGCTGGGACACACTGGGCCCTTTAGGCCCACCCTTTAGGATCTGGGTCCTTCCCATTGGGTGAGCAGAATGTGAAGGCATAGGCTGCGGGGACCCAGAACTGTGGGGACTGCAGTTCAAAAGTCAGACAGACGGGAAAGGTGGAGGGGGCTGTGGGGTGGATGGCACAGGGACCTGGGGGTGGGAGCCAGGGAGGGAGTCTGCCTGGAGACCAGGAGGCAGGCCCCGCTGGTTTCGGGAGTCTGTGTCATTCATGCACTGACTCTCTAGGGTGGTCCCAGATCCCTTTACGGATGAACAGACTCAGCCTGGAGGAGGTGGGGAGCCTGCCCTGGATGGGAGAGCACACAGCAGCAGTTCTGGGCACCTCCCTAGTGCTTCCCTGAAATCCCCTGGGACAAAGCAAGGGGAAGCTAATGCCTGGGAAGGTGGGGGGCGGCCCTTTGGGAACCAGTTAGCAAGATCGGAGCCATTTGCTGCTGTTCAGTCACCAAGTCGTGTCCAGCTCTTTTTGACTCCATGGACTCAGCACACCAGCCTTCCCTGTCCTTCACCATCTCCAGGAGTTTGCTCAAACTCATGTCCATTGAGTCAGTGATGCCATCCAACCATCTCATCCTCTGTCAGTCCCTTCTTCTGTCCACAATCTTCCCCAGCGTCAGAGTCTTTTACAGTGAGTCAGCTCTTTGTCAAATGTGTCCCCCTCCCACACAGGCCCTAAGCCTGCCCAGGCTCCTCTGTGGTGAATGAAGTAGGAGGGGTGGGTTACCTTGAGGGTAGAATTGTGCCCCCCTCTGAAAACTCACATATTGGACCTCTGACTCCGAGGACCTCAGAATGTGACCTGACTCAGAGAAAAGGTCCTTGCAGATGTAATTGGTTGAGTTAAGATGAGGTTGTACTGGAGTCAGAGGCTCTAATCCAGTGGGACTGGGGTCCGCATGAAAGGGGGGGCTGGGATACAGATGCTCACACAGGGAGATGCCGCGGCAGACACGGGGTGTTGTATCCACACGCCAAGAAGCACCGAGAATGCTGCAGAGCCCTGGGGACTGGTGGGGGGCGGGGGCACGGATCCTCCCTCACAGGCTCGGGGGAGCCACCCTGGATATTGGGCTTCCAGCCCCCAGAGCTGGGAGGTGAGTTTTCTCAGGTTCGAGCCATCCATCGAGGGGACTCTGCTGGAAAGAGCTGACGTGAGACCTGGAGTGAGCCCAACCTTTCAGGGTTGGTGGTTGGGCCACAGCTGCGGAAGGGCACACTGGCATTGCTACCCATCCCTGCCCTGGGGTTTCCATGCGGTTAGGAGTGGCAGTGAGGCCACAGGCTGGGCCTGGGGAGGAAGCGGGCAGCCAGGCTGCACGTTGCTCTCTGGGCCCCCAGGACTCCACAGGTGCCCATGGACCATGGCGCTCAGTGGGGCTGTGGGCTCTCTCCCAGCATTTCCCCTTTGGTTCTCACCGCAGTGTGGCAATGCTGGGAAAGTCTGAGGGCAGGAGAAGGCGGTGGCAGAGGATGAGATGGTTGGATAGCATCACCGATTCAGTGGACATGAATCTGAGCCACCTCCAGGAAAAACAGAGGAGCCTGATGGGTTGTGGTCTGTGAGGTCTCAAAGAGTTGACTTAGTAACTGAATAACAGCAATATGGGAAAGAAAACAGAAAAAAGCAATATTATGAAGAACTGAGGGCCTTGCTCCCACAGCCACAGAACAGAGAAGGGATCTTGCCGTCTAGGGGTGCAACAGCCACCCCCGGGACATCGCACCTGCCACTCTGCCCTCCCCAGGTCTTTACTGGAAGGCGAGAGCCTTACTCAGTGACATTTCTCCAGGGGAATTTCAACTGATGAACTGTTTGGTAGGTAAAATTCACTTCCTCCATAATTGAAAACCCAAACAGAAGTGATTATAGGCTGATTTGTAGCAATTTGGCAAATTTAAGGAGTGTGCCATTCTGCTGGAATGGAGGCTAGCGCTGGGGGCTCTGCCTGCTCGTAAAGGACACAGGGGCTGTGCCAGGGCAGCCTGGTGAGAGAGGTGGGTTCCTGGAGGGTGCCGTGCAGCCCATGACCCGGCTGCACTGTTAGGGAGATGCTTTAAAACTTGGAGCCAAGACTGTGGCTACCACAGACACACAAAGGAGCTGTCTTCAACCACACTGAATACCCGGGGTTTGTTATTCATACCTCTCTCTGCCCCAAAACACATACACACTCACCTGTGCATACTCACACACATACACGACACACATATGAAAGCCCACATCATGTACATGCATGTACCACACCCCCACATGCACACACACACACACACACACATCACTGCACACACAATATACATGCACACAGACACACATGCACACACACACAAACCCCATCACACACACACTCATGCACACACACCTCTTCTGCCTGCCTGCTCTTACTCCATGTTGTTCCCCCATGATATTCACTTGGCCCTGTGGGGTCAGGACCCCCATGCAGTCCCAGGGACGCAGGTTGCATGGCCTCAATTTACTGGGTGTTCCTCACGTGACCAGGACTTTGTCACATCAGCTTGCTTCAGCCCTTCTCCAGGAAGACAGAGGAATCTGTGCTTTTGAGATGCAAAGTGGCCTGTCCACGGTCTTGCAGGGTCGTTCAAGGTCAGGCAAGGTTGCGCACCTCCTTGGCCCAGGGCCAGGATCTATGTCCCATCAGCCTACCTTGGAGCGCCCTTACCCTCCAGCCTTGCTAAGTCCCCAGGTCCATCTTTCCACTTGTTCTTTCAGTTTTCCAGGAAAAGTTGACGGAGAAGCCAATTTCCTCTAGGCGCTTGGGTGTTTGGTCCCTACTGGGTCCCATCCCAACTCTTGGCTGGAGGGATCACTAAAGTCTTACATCCCCGCCTTGTCAACCCCAGTGGCCTCAGGCAATGGCATTACTTCCGCAGTGTTTACAAGTGTGACACAGAGGCCATGGTCTAAAACCAAGGAATTAATCTGGAAGCAGAGAATTCCAGGTTCTGAGAGGACTGGCCACAAAGTCTGGAAGACAATGGTTGATATAACGACTGTCAGCCTTCCTGTCTGGCTCCCAATATCAGAATACCCACGGCCCAAGTCACTGGCTTCCCATCTTGTGACTTAAAACCAATGCCTCTCCTAGTTCCCTCCAGTTCACTCCCCTCTCCCCAGGCCTGCGTCTCTCGGTCACAAGAGGAGGGAGTCAGCCACCAGCTGACTTAGGGACCCTTCCAGCTCAGGGATTCCGAGATGGACACTCTCACTCCAAATGGTCCTCCTTCTGGGCCCGCAGAGGTGCCAGGCCTTCGAGCGTCAGTGCTGTCCCCACGTGCCCACCTGCCGAGAGGCTCCCCAGCGTTCCCCCAATATGACACCCTGCATCCTTCTCCTTTTTCAACCCCAGGATGCCACCTGGAACCAGTCCCACAGAGATTAGACCCTGCCTGTCACACATTTGGACAGCAGTATACTAAGCATGTGCCAATCGAAGGCGCAGAAGTGATTAAGAAGAGAAATCGAAGTGAGAATGATTTTTAAGAGCCCTGCATTGCTGAATTCTTGGTCTTCAGTTTGGTCTCCAGTATATATTATGCAAATCTCTCCCTCTTTCTGTCCCTCTAATGGAAGAGTCTGGCTGGGTTTGCCTTGATTTTTAAAGTGGAAATTTAAATACAGTATCTGAAGCTTTTAGCCTTACTTATGGCAACACAAAAAAATCCAATTATCAATTAGAACTGATAATGCTTTATAGACTGTTCTCTTTATTAGAGCCATATTGCAGCTAATTCAAGAGAACGATTTCTCGGAAATGTCCCTGGGTTATGGTTTCGCTGACTCCGTTTTGCAGAAGATTTAAGATTTCGGTGAGAGGCAGCCTGAGCAGGCAACAGGGCCCTCCACTGCCATCCCTGGGTGGCCTGGACGGCTCCTGCCTGGGGCTTGAAAGGCGATTGCAGATGGGCCCTGAGGACAAGCCTGGCCCCAGTTAGGCGGTTCACCAACCCCTTTATGTGTTTGGTTTAGGTCTTCCATCACTGAAAGGTGCACCCCTAAGTATCTGCTAAGAGTCTACAGAAACAGGAGGAAGCCACATCCTCCCTGGCTTTCCCACCAGCATCTAGGACACCAGATAACTATACCCAAGCTCTTGGTGGGACACATCAGCAAACCCACCATTCCCAGCCCTGCTAGGCCCACAAGAGTCAGTCTCACAGCATGTGGTGCTGCCTCTGAACTTCTCCCAGCTATGCTTGTCTTCCCGCAGGCAAACCTAACTCAGCGCCAGGGCCAGCAGCATCTGCTCTGCACAGGGTCATCCTTCTAGAATGAAGCCATAGGGGAGAATAGCCGGTTTACACCCCAAATGCAAACCCTGCTGGACCAGTGGACAGGAGCAGTAGGAAAGGAACTTGTCTGGGAGCCATGCCTTTTGGGAAGACCTTCCCCCAACCTCCTTCCATGTCGGTATCTGACACATCCCTGGTAACACCAAGGGTACATCATTTCTGGTTTCTGGTGGAGGAACCCTCAGGAAGGCTCAGAGCTTGCTTCAGATGTCAGAGCAGGACTCAGACTTACATTTTCTCTGCATGGAGTCTGGACTCTCCCAGGAGGCCCAGATGCTGGCAGAGATGATTCCCTTTCTGAACGGAGTGTTCTGCTCATGGCACCTCTGTTCCAGCCCCAAGGTCTTGGCTGAGCTCTTGGGTCACGTCCACATGTCTATAATCATCGGAGCTGATGGCTTTGTCCCCACCGTTGTTACATGACTGATTGGTGATTAGGACTGAGCTTACACTAACTCACTGTCCCCAAAGCCCAGCACAGCCACCCCTCTCCCCCGCCCAGCCAGCCTGGGCTCATTGTCTGGTGGGTGGTGGGTGAGTCAGCTTCCGAGGGGAGACAAAGCTTAGTTCATTCACTCACTCATTCATTCAACACACTGTCACTATGTTCTGGGTCGATATAACCTCTATCGTTAGGACCCTTAGAAGGCATGAAGCGTCATCCTGCCCATGAGGTATAAGAGGGGCTGGATCTAGATCTGGGGTTCTCCCACCTCCCCAGGTCCCCCACCAACCCCCACGCAAGACACTCAATGGTGGTGACTGTGAGGATGGTAGAAAACCTGATCTACTTCAGCAGAAAGGGGAAGTTGTTAAATCCCCTTTATCCCAAGGGCATGGTGTGCTGGGTGTGGCAAAGCCAAGATCAAGACCACCCCCACCTCCCAAAGTGATAAGCTGAGGACGGGACCCTTGATGACTGTTACCCAGCTAATTCCGTGGTTGCCCAAGTCCAGGGTTGTTTCCTGTGCAGCCCTGCAGTGGGATCTCCACCAAGGGGAGGTCTAAAGACCATGCCCCTCTTCCTGGGTAGTCTGTGGTGTGGTTCTCTCCTTGCTGGGGGATCCGGGGAAGACACTCAGACTTTGGCTATTGGCAGTCTTAGAGGGCAGGAGTGAGAAGGAGTTTGTTATTAAATAAAGCTTCAATCTTAGGCAAGTCCCAAGGAATCTGAGCAAGAAAGGAGGGGAAAATAGGGCGTCTGACAGACAAACTGCAGGACAGGAGGGGTCGACCAGGAGGTGGCAGTCTTCTGCTGCCACAGACGTGAGTGCCCCCTCCCCACCTTGTCCCCAGTGCTGGCGGGGCTGGTGTCCCTGTGATCAGGGTCAGCTCACTCACTAAGGCCAAAGGGGAAAATAGACTTAGGGCTTGGGAAGTGTAGCGAGAGGACACATACTTCTTGATCATGTACCTGTCACACACCTGGCCTCATATAAAGCAGATGGAGAAAGCTTCTGCATGTGGAATGGAGGCTCAAATCCTAAGGGCGTTTGTTCTAGGGGACCAGCCAGGGTCGTTCCTCCAGCCTCTGGAACTTTCCTTGGAAAGCGGAGAGCAGACGGATGCCCTATGCAAATCCTGCTGTGTTTCTGCTCAAGGCAACCAAAACAGCACTTTTGCATCTTAGTGAATAAATTAATGGTGAGGAAGGAAGTTGGCACCTGAGAACTTGCCTTCAGTTGATAGAGAGCTTCATGCATGTCCTGAAAACTCCAAAGGTGAAGCCATTCCATATGAATTTTCTTTGTGAATTTTCCATAAACCCCCCAGGCAGATCTGGCTCTATCCCAATGGATTTTAGGTAGATCTTCAACTGCCCAAGTTCTCTGAGCTGAGAGGACCTTGGGGGCTTCTATAAAATGGCAGGTCATGGCAGGACCAGCGAATGAAGCCCTGGTCTGTAAGAGATGGGCTTTCTCTCTTTAGCCCAGGAGCCTGTCCTGCTACAGTTTTAACATGCCCATCAAAGCTTCTCCTCTGAGTAAACACACATGCCACTTAATAAAGAAAATGTGGTACATACACACAATGGAATATTGTTGCTGAGTATTGTCGTGTCTGACTCTTTGTGACCCCATGAACTGCAGCCTGCCAGGCTCCTCTGTCCTCCATTATCTCCCAGAGCCTGCTCAAATTCATATTCATTGAGTTGGTGATGCCATCCAACAATCTCATCCTCTGTCATCCCCTTCTCCATCTGCCTTCAGTCTTTCCCAGCATCAAGGTCTTTTCCAATGAGCTGGCTCTTCACATCAGGTGGCCAAATTATTGGGGCTTCAGCTTCAGTATCAGCCCTTCCAATGAATATTCAGGGTTGATTTCCTTTAAGATTGACTGGTTGGATCTCCTTACAGCCCAAGGGACTCTCAAGAGTCTTCTCCAACACCACAGTTCAAAAGCATCAATTCTTTGGCGCTCAGCCTTCTCCATGGTCCAACTCTCACATCTGTACATGATTACCGGAAAAACCATAGCTTTGACTAGACAGACCTTTGTCAGCTAAGTTTTAATACACTGCTTTTTAATATGCTATCTAGGTTTGTCATAGCTTTCTTCCAATGAGCAAGTGTCTTTTAATTTCATGACTGAAGTCCCCATCTGCAGTGATTTTGGAGCCCAAGAAGATAAAATCTGTCTCTGTTTTCACTTTCCCCCCTTCTGTTTGTCGTGAAATGATGGAACCGAATGCCATCCTCTTAATATTTTTAATGTTGAGTTAAATGGAATATTATTCAGTGAGAAAAAGAACAAAATATTGCAGCAATATGGATGGAACTAAAGATGGTCACACTGAGTGAAGTAAGACAGAGAAAGACAAATATCAGATGATATCACTTAGATGTAGAATCTAATTTTTTAAAAATGATGCAAATGAACTTATTTATAATGCAGAAACAAGCTTACAGATTTTGAAAACTAGCTGATGGTTACCAAAGGGGAATTGTGGGGGGCAGGAATAAATAGGAGCCTGGGTTGAACACACACACACTACTCTATATAAGATAATCAACAAAGCCTTACTGTATATCCCAGGGAGCTCTACTCAATATCCTATGATAACCTATATGAGAAAAGAAACTGAAAAAAAGTGGATATATGTATACATACAGCTGAATCACTGTGCTGCATGCCAGAAACTGACACAACATTGTAAATCAACTATACTCCAATAAAATTAAAAATAAAACCCAAATTGAGAAGAAGAAAAAAGAGTCTGAAATTGCAAGCTCATGGCTTTCAGGTATCACAGAGGACCTGGGGGACTTCCGGGCACAGTGAGTTGGGGGAGGGGCCTAAATGGACACAGACCCTCAAGGCAAGGAGGAGGGCCACGGAACACACCATGCCTGGGAAGGGACCCACACGTGGCCCAGAAGCTGTGGTCAGAAGGGGAAGGGAGCCAGGTTCAAACCAGATTCATCACTTGTAGTTGCAATGGCAGCTCTCACATCAGCCAGTGGAGGATGAGTAAATAACCCAGGGATGCAGAAATTCTGCATGGAGACCCAGTGGGGGTTTCATTGCCTCAGGATTGAGGGTAAAGGTTCAGGGAAGGCAGAGAGCAGGGTGTCTCTACCTTAATTATCGTCCCCCAGTCCCCAAGGTCGCAAAGGTTACATCTACCCATTTTCATCTAGAGACAGTTCCAGAAGCTGATCCTAACAGGTAAGTAGGGGAGACGCCTTTGAAAGGCTCCCTAATGACTACTTCAGGAGCTGTTTTTATTTAGAAGTGCAATTCGTCTGATCAGGCCAAGGAGAGCCTGGAGGCGGGCTGGCAGGGCATCATTGCTCCCAATTACTGCCTTTGTTCCTTTTAAGCTGGTGCTGGGATCCTGACTTCAAGTGAAGGTTAGAACCTTCAGTCCTAAGAACCTCCCAAGACATGCCCAGCTGGACAGGAAACTCTAATGAGCTTGTGCTATTGTGTTGTATTCACCAGGAACAGAAGGCATTCCATTCTCTCCTTTGGGATCAGGATCATTTGAACCCCGTCTCTTGCTCCCACATCCCTCCTGGGGGTTCAGAGATGCTCTGAGGACTGGCTTCCTGATGTGGAGATGTGGGGCTATTGGTTAACCTTCTCCCCAGGTAATGTGTTCCTTTGTGTTGAGCCTGGGCAATCTGAAGAGCGTGTGATCAGCACTTTCTCTGCATGACTGTTTGCAAGATAAGTGACCATAGGGAGGGTCAATGGAGGCTCTTCCTCAGAGTCAGCATGAAAGCATCAGGGAGGCAGCATGGAGGTGGGGGTGGGGCAGTGAGACCTTAATTTGACTCAAAGGCCTGGGTAGAGATGTGGAAAAGCCAGTGCATCCTCCACACAGATACCCTCATCCTGGCTATTTCTAGACATCTGGCAGGAAAGTAGGTTAGAAAGCCCCCCTCTTCCAAAGCCGTGGTTTTTCCAGTAGTCATGTATGGATATGAGAGTTGGACCATAAAGAAGGCTGAGCACCAAAAATCTGATGCTTTCAAATTGTGGAGCTGGAGGACTCTTGAGAGTCCTATGGACTGCAATGAGATTAAACCAGTCAATCTTAAAGGAAATCAGCTCTGAATATTCATTGGAAGGACTGATGCTGAAGCTGATGCTCTGAATCTTTGGCCACCTGATGGGAAGAGCTAACTCATTGGAAAAGATCTTGATGCCGGGAAACATTCATGGCAGGAGGGAAAGGGGGCGACAGAAGATGAGACAGTTAGATAGCATCACCAACTCAACGCATACGAATTTGAGCAAACTCTGGGAGATAATGAAAGACAGGGAAGCCTGGCATCCTGCAGTTCATGGGGTCACAAAGAGTCTGTTGTTAGTGGCTGTACAACAACAACAACAACTCTTTCCAATATTGCTGGACAAGGGGGTCTAGGCAGGAAGCCAGAAACAAGACGCTGAGACCCTGAGGCACAGGGCAAGCCTGGGGCCTCTGTGCCTTACGGAATTTTGAGGCTAAGATGCTTGATCTCCAGGCAAATGGATTAGTTGTGCCGTTCTTATCGTCTTAATTTCACTTTATTTGAAATGTGGACTAACGGGCCCCAAACATACTACTCTAAGGTATAGCACCTTGAGATACTGAACATTTTAAGAGAAGAAATTTGAGAAACACCAGGGATAGAAAGGACTCTCTGACCTCCCCTTGAAGCAGGTCAGGAGGTCCTCCTGTGTGATGTGCCCTCCCAGGCTGAGACTGGAATGTCTTCCTCTCCAAGACAAAGAGATGTCAGGAGGAATCTGAAGATGCAGGACTCCCTAAGGCCCCCAGCTGGTTCCCTCCCCTGAACTCAGAGCCCTTCATGTTTTTAATGACTTCTTAGCCTTCATCAAACCTGGTATCTTATACTCAGCGGTCACTCTGCACGTGGGTCCTCATTTCCTCACGGAGGCTGTCATGTCACATAATACTAATATTATGCACACTTGCATGCTTTTCTCTCATTAATTTTCACTCAGACCTCAGCCACGAGCCAATCTAAAAGGATAGAAGGAATTTTTTTTTCCTCCTCCAGGAATGCGAAGTCAAGTGGGCCTTAGAAAGCATCACTACGAACAAAGCTAGGCTCATGGAGGTGATAGAATTCCAGTTGAGCTATTTCAAATCCTAAAAGATGATGCTGTGAAAGTGCTGCACTCAAAATGCCAGCAAATTTGGAAAACTCAGCAGTGGCCACAGGACTGGAAAAGGTCAGTTTTCATTCCAATCCCAAAGAAAGGGAATGCCAAAGAAAGCTCAAACTACCGCACAATTGCACTCACCTCACATGCTAGTAAAGTGATACTTGAAATTCTCCAAGCCAGGCTTCAGCAACAGGTGAACCATGAACTTCCTGATGTTCAAGCTGATTTTAGAAAAGGCAGAGGAACCAGAGATCAAATAGCCAACATCCGCTGGATCATCGAAAAAGCAAGAGAGTTCCAGAAAAACATCTATTTCTGCTTTATTGACTATGCCAAAGCCTTTAACTGTGTGGATCACAATAAACTGTGGAAAATTCTGAAAGAGATGGGAATACCAGACTACCTGACCTACCTCTTGAGAAACCTATATGCAGGTCAGGAAACAACAGTTAGAACTGGACATGGAACAACAGACTGGCTCCAAATAGGAAAAGGAGTATGTCAAGGCTGTATATTGTCACCCTGCTTATTTAACTTCTATGCAGAGTACATCATGAGAAATGCTGGGCTGGAAGAAGTACAAGCTGGAATCAAGATTGCCGGGGGAAATATCAATAACCTCAGATATGCAGATGACAGCACCCTTATGGCAGAAAGTGAAGAATAACTAAAGAGCCTCTTGATGAAAGTGAAAGAGGAGAGTGAAAAAGTTGGCTTAAAGCTCAACATTCAGAAAACGATGATCATGGCATCTGGTCCCATCACTTCATGGCAAATAGATGGGGAAACAGTGGAAACAGTGACTGACTTTATTTTTCTGGGCTCGAAAATCACTGCAGATGGTGATTGCCGCCGTGAAATTAAAAGATGCTTACTCCTTGGAAGGAAATTATGACCAACCTAGTAGCATATTAAAAAGCAGAGACATTACTTTGTCAAAAAAGGTCTGTCTAGTCAAGGCTTTGGTTTTTCCAGTGTCATGTATGGATGTGAGAGTTGGACTGTGAAGAAAGCTGAGTGTCGAAGAATTGATGCTTTTGAACTGTGGTGTTGGAGAAGACTCTTGAGAGTCCGTTGGACTGCAAGGAGATCCAACCAGTCCATCCTAAAGGAGATCAGTCCTGGGTGTTCATTGGAAGGGCTGATGTTGAAGCTGAAACTCCAGTACTTTGGCCACCTGATGCAAAGAGCTGACTCATTTGAAAAGACCCTGATGTTGGGAAAGATTGAGGGCAGGAGGAGAAGGGGATGACAGAGGATGAGATGGTTGAATGGCATCACTGACTCAATGGACATGGGTTTGGGTGGACTCCGGGAGTTGGTGATGGACAAAGAGGCCTGGCATGCTGTGATTCATGGGGTCACAAAGAGTTGGACACGACTGAGCTACTAAACCAAACTCAACTGAGCTGATAGGGATAACTGTTTTCCTCAGCCAAGAACCTATCTAAAAGGATAGAAAGAAATACATATATTTTTTCCTCCCCTATAAGGCTACATTTTTCCCTCTCATTGGTTATTTATTTTCTCTTTCTTTCTCTCTGTCTCTTTTATTTTTACTGCCTAAGAATTGAATCTGGGCTCCCTGCATTGGAAGCATAGACTCTTAGCCACTAGACCCCCAGGGAAGTCCCAGGGTTATTTATTGTCTTAAATAGTTTTTTTTTGGCTCTGTCCTTCCTATAGCTGGGATAGATGCCACTTTTTCTTAAGGAGAAGGACCACACTTCCTGCTCAGTAGGAGGTGGCCGTCATGCCAGACGAAGCCACACACACCCAAGGTTCCCGTCACAATAGGCTCCTCACTCAGGTGGGGGTCTGCGGGAGCATTACTAAGTTCCTCTGTCCCTTGTGATCTCACCCACATTGTGGACATAATAGCATTGACCTGCATCTCACGGGGCTATGTGGAGTTAATGAGTTAATGTACTGAGAGGATTGAGATGGGGCCTGGTGAGAAGAGGGATTGGGTTTTTGATTATTGCCCTAAGATTGGACAATATTTAATTAACTATTTTAGAAACAACTGATGCACGCTAAAGAAAAAGATTATTCTGACACTTGTTAAACCCGTAAGGCAGACTTTTTGCAGAATCAGTGAGAGACAGTTGTAGGGAGTCCTGCCCTGGGGGAACTGAACTCAACTTGTAACACAGGAATCAGATGGGGGCAGTGGGTGGTGGGGTCGATGGTGGAAACTTATTAAGAGGGAAGGGCAATTCTTTGCAGAATCCACCTAACAGGATTCTTGCTGAAGGCAGGCCAGGATGAGCAGATATCACTGGAGGATGAAGAATGTGGTTAGATGTAGAGGGTGAGGGGCCTGGCTAAACCAGTTTGACGGAATTCTTGCTGAAATTGAGTTCTGCACATCTTGTCGTATATATGATATTCTTTGAAACAATTTGATGGCTTCCTAAAGTCCTTGTAATGAAGATTAATAACACACCTGCCAATGCAGGAGACATAAATGACATGGGTTCGATCCCTGGGTTGGGAAGATCCCCTGGAGAAGGGCATGGCAACCAATTCCAGTATTCTTGTCTGGAGAATCCCACGGACAAAGGAGTCTGGAGGCTAAAGTCCACAGGCTCTCAAGGCAATGGCACCGCACTCCAGTACTCTTGCCTGGAAAATCCCATAGACGAAGGAGCCTGGTAGGCTGCAGTCCATGTGGTCGCGAAGAGTCAGACATGACTGAGCAGCTTCACTTTCACTTTTCCCTTTCATGCATTGGAGAAGGAAATGGCAAGCCACTCCAGTGTTCTTGCCTGGAGAATCCCAGAGGCGGGGGAGCCTGGTGGGCTGCTGTCTATGGGGTCGCACAGAGTCGGACACGACTGAAGCAGCTTAGCAGCAGCAGCAGCAAAGCAATTGAGCGTGCAAGCACATACTGTTGAATATTTAAGTTGTTTTGATTTTTTAAATACTATAATTAGTGTTTGAATGAGCATTGTTGTAGCTAAAAAATAAAACAGAGTATTACAAAGATAGGAAGTTCCAAAGTTGTGACCTCATTGTGGGGAGGGAACAGAGGGGCCTGCTGAGGCCTGGTCAGAGGGAGATTCTTTGTCAGACAGAAATCTGAGTAGTTATCATATATTTCAGAGCAAATACTTGGCATCAGCTCTGTGCAGCTCTTAGCTTATTTTGTAGCTAATGATTCTTGAGTACCTTGCTGTTGTTCAGTCACTAAGTCAAGTCCTGATTTTTGCGACCCCGTGGACCAAAGCACGCCAAGCTCCCCTGTCCTTCACTAACTCCAAGTTTGCTCAAATTCATGTCCATTGAGTCGGTGATGCTATATAACCATTTCATACTCTGCCAACACCTTTTCCTTTTGCCCTCAATCTTTCCCAGCATCAGAGTTTTTTCTAATGATTCAGCTCTTTGCATCAGGTGGCCAAAGTATTGGAGCTTCCGCTTCAGCATCAGTCCTTTCAATGAATATTCAGGGTCAATTCCTTTTAGTATTGACTGATTTGATCTTCTTGTAGTAGAAGCGATTCTCAAGAGTCTTCTCCAGCATCACAGTTCAAAAGCATCAATTCTTTGGTGCTCAGCCTTCTTTATGGTCCAACCCTCATGTCCATACATGACTACTGGAAAAACCATAGTTTTGACTATATGTACTTTTGCTAGCAAAATGATGTTACTGCTTTTTAATACATTGTCTAGATTTGTGATAGCTTTCCTTTGAAAGAGCAAGAGCCTTAATTTCATGGCTGCAGTCATCATCCATAGTGGTTTTGTAGCCCAAGAAAATAAAACTAGTCACTGTTTCCACTTTTTGCCATTTATTTGCCATGAAGTATTGGGACTAGATGCCATGACCTTAGTTTTTTGAATGTTGAGTTTTAAGCCAGCTTTTTCACTCTTCTCTTTCACCCTCATCAAGAGGCTCTTTGGTTCCTCTTCGCTTTATGCCATTAGAGTGGTATCAACTATATATCTGAGTATCATCTGCATCTCTTGAGCACCTACTGTGTGCCAAATCCTTGCTCAAGTGCAGCCCTGCTACACACATTGGCTGTTTGCTCCTCTCTGAACCCCTGGAGGCAAGTGCTGCATGGTGATGTCAGGAGACTGAAGTCTGAAAGGGTTAATTCACATTAGAAATAACCTGGATTCAAATCTTCCTTATCTGAAGTTCTGACTTGGAAAATCAGACAACCCAGCAGCCCTTCCTCCTTCTGACCTGGTGGACGTGAATATAGTTCTCTGAGGACCTGCAGTGTGCCGGCCAGCTGGTGACTGCTGTAAGAAAACAGGTTTCTGAGATCCCACTCTTTTGGCAAATGCTGGACTAAACAGAGCTCTTTGAACCACATGTGTACTCACCTTTACTATCCTAAAGAGCCTGGGAGAGGGTTGAGGTGTGGGGTTTTCATATGGAGTTGACTACAGAACAGTATTCTTATGGGATCACCTCTTCACTGACTTTCAAAGGAAAATGGTTGGAAAGTATTGTCCTGAATGCCCTCAAAGGCCTTCTGTAGCCATCAAGTCTTTTTGATCTGATAATTCCAGAAGACTGAGTAGCACCATGTGCCTAAGGAAGTATACATTAAAAAAAGAAGAGGTCTTTCTTGCCTACAGACAGCATGTGGGTATGTCTGTGTGCTCAGTCATGTCCGACTCTTTCAGCCCCATGAACTGCAGGCCACTAGGCGCCTCAGTCCATGGGATTCTCCAGGCAAGCATACTGAGGTGGATTGTCATTTCCTTCTGCAGGGGATCCTCCTGACCCAGGGGTTGAACCTACATCTCCTGCACTGCAGACAGATTCTTTACCACTGCACCACTTGGGAAGCCTAGATGGCACAGGGAGGGTGAATGAATGATGGTCTTTCCTGGTCCCTTCAGCGTGTCTGAATCTGGGCAGACGATCCTGCAGTGCCACCACCTCCTGTCACTCAGACAAGATCCATCATCCTTGGCATTTCAGCCTCTCTGCTGGGCCTTTGAAAAATTGGCCTGTGCTAATTGTTAGAGGCTACGGCTTCCGTCCTCTTCCCCCAAGCAGAAGACAAGGGCTGTTGCCTTCACTTCACAGCAACAGTTGTCAGAAAGAAAGACAGCTCTTCCCAAGGATGCGGACTCTGCCTCTCAAGGCCCCAGAATTTTCCATCTACAGGAACCACTCAGAGCCATTTGACAGTTGAGTGCCTGGGATCTCAAAGAGAAAATCTGCTTGAGATACGCAGGATGGAAAGAAATTTATCATTCTGGCAGGAACCTGACTATGTAAATCAGGAAGTGCTCTGCCCAGGCCCTTTGTTGTTGTTCAGTCACTAAGTCATGTCTCACTCTCTGTGACTCCATGAACTGCAACATGCCAGGCTTCCCTGTCCTTCACTATCTCCCGGAGTTTGCTCAAATTCATGTCCATTGAGTCAGTGATGCCATCCAACCATCTCATCCTATGTCACCCCCTTATTCTTTTGCCCTCCATCTTTCCCACCATCGGGGTCTTTTCCAATGAGTTGGCTTTTCACATCAAGTGGCCAAAGAATCGGAGCTTCAGCTTCAGCATCAGTCCTTCCAATGAATATTCAGGGTTGATTTCCTTTAGGATTGACTAGTTTGATTTCCTTGCAGTCCAAGGGACTCTCAAGAGTCTAGCAGCCTTGGCACACTACAGAAAAATAGATGAGATGATGAGACACAATGTATGTGTGTTAATGCACATGTGTTTGCCAATCAGATTAGAAGTGATCACATACATTCCTAGTAACCAGTGAATGAAATAATGAGCTTTCCTCATCCCTAGTGGCCATATATAGGAGAAGGCAATGGCACCCCACTCCAGTACCCTTACCTGGAAAGTCCCATGGATGGGGGAGCCTGGTGGGCTGCAGTCCATGGGGTCACTAAGAGTCAGACACGACTGAGCATCTTCACTTTCACTTTTCACCTTCATGCATTGGAGAAGGAAATGGCAACCCGCTCCAGTGTTCTTGCCTGGAGAATCCCAGGGATGGTGGAGCCTGGTGGGCTGCCGTCTATGGGGTCGCACAGAGTCGGACACAATTGAAGCGACTTAGCAGCAGCAGCAGTGGTGGCCATATAAACTGATTTGGGGGGGGGGTCAATTGATAAAGATTTTATAAAACCTCATAAAAAGAGTAGTTAACATTTATCAGCCACCAGGTTGAAATCTAAGTGTTGTAGACACTTTGAAGCAGGGACCCCCTCAAAATTTCTCTACATGGTGGATATAGCGTCATCTTTATCCTCACCTCATAGATACAGACAAAAGGAAAAGTGTTCAAGTAATTGGTCTGAGGTTACACAGCTAGTAAGTGACAGACAGAATTTGAACTCAAGACATATAGCCCCATCCGCCTTACTCTACTGCCCTGCATGACTCACTCAGTGGTTCCACATTTATGAAGAAGCCTAAATACATATTCATATGGCCTCTTTGACACTAAGATGTTCATCGGCTTATCTATGATAGTGAAAACTTGGAAGTAGGTCAATGGAATAATGCTCTGTCATTTTTTAAAAATCAAGATTTCAGGTTATAGAAGTCAAAATGTACACAAACACATTCACCTGCAGTGCCTGCTTAAATCTTACTAAAAAGGACAGTGAGTGGAAACTCAAGACTGTGAGGACAATGAGAAGAGAAAGACAAACAATACATTATTCTGGATGCTGAGAGGCAGAAAGAAGTGTTTTTCAGCTCAGCCATCCAAGAAAGCAGAATCCAATCAGCATTATAGGAGTCACATAAGAAAACAAGGAAGACTGGTGGGCATTGGAGGACCTTCAGTGGATACAGCACAGGCTGCTCCTGAAACTGTGGGAGCAACATGGAGGTATGTTGAAGATGAAGGTTGGTTGACTGTCCATTTGAAAGTGTTTGAACCACTCCCTCGCCCAGAGCTGCCTCCCCCAACTCGGTGTGCTGAAAGACTGATCACCACCCTGGCAGGAAACTAGAGGTCTATTTTTAAGACAGAAGCTCAATAAAAGCATGAAGATTCAATGAATGGCCAAATTTAAAATGTGATAATTAACTGGATATTTTGCCCTGGTTGAGTTCCTGGGATCCTGATGGTCAGACCTCTCCCATCCAGGCAGGAGACTGGAAGATTATTCTTTGGGAAATCTGACCAGCTGAAGAGGAAAGCCCTAAAAACAGTAACAACAGAGTCTCCTCAGTGAAATCCAGGAAAATCATGCCATTGCAAGACCACAGTTGACAACTGCCACAATTACTTAGATTTGCCACTCAGCTTTTGAGGGCTTATCTATTAAATATGAGAAAGTTTTCAAGATTACCAAATATTTGGGAAAGGCTTGTAATGTAGACAGATCCCAAACAAGCCAACAGTATCCCAGAAGGGCAACAATTATGTAAGACAATGAAAACCAAAGCCAAATAAAGAGGAAACATGTCAATAATGTCCCCAGGGTTATAAGAGAAGATGCTACATCTATGAAATAAGAACAGGATGCTATTAAAAAGGAATATTTAGAAAAAAACACAGAAGAAAACTTCTAAGGTAAAGCTAAATAAATCTGCCAGAAATGAGCACACTGACAAAGTGATTAAAAAAGAAAAGAAAATTGAAGACCCAGAAGTGGAAGGGGAAGAAGGAGGAGAAAGGAAAAGGGGAGGACAAGAGGTGGGGAAGGAGGAACGGGAGGAAATAGAGGTAGCATGAGGGGAGAGGAAGAAGAGGTTAGAGAAAGAGAGGACAGATTGAGGGGACACTAAATCACAAAGAACAGCAAAGATACTGGTGATTATGTAGTAACTCTATGTGCCTAAAACTATTCCCAGAATTGCCTGTTAACTTAATAATTAAATATTAACTCATAACTGTAACAAAACTCTTGTAGTAGACATTATTTTTATCCTATTTTAGAAATTAGGACACTAAAGCACAGAGAAGCTAGAAGACTGATTACCCAAGGTCCCTCAGCTTGTAAAAGTCAGAATGAGGAATTGAACTCCGGCAGACTTACTCTCTCATCCAAGCTCTTAACATCCCGACAAAACTGTCTCTCAGTAAAAGAGCTTCATAAAATTCAAGAATTACTTAAAGGTTGTTTTTCAGATCTGATGTTTCCAAATTAAAAGGACCTTTGAGTGTCTGTGAAAATAGCTAAAAAATTATTCTTGTTAATTTATAAAATCATGGCACTATGGGACTTCAGAACCCTGAGGAAAAAGTTGAGATCCTAAAAGCTATGAGAGAAAAGAGAGAGGACACAACAAACTGCCTGTATATCAAAGATTAGAATGACATCTGACTTCTGAAGAGCAATACTGGAAATGAAGAGAGAATGGAATAATGCAACATCTTTCAGTTCAGTTCAATTGCTTAGTTGTGTCTGACTCTGCAAGCCCAGGGACTGCAGCACCACAGAAAGCCAGGCTTCCCTGTCTACCATCAGCTCCCGGAGCTTGATCAAACTCATATCTATTGAATCCGTGATGCCATCCAACCATCTCATCCTTGGTCATCCCCTTCTACTCCTGCCTTCAATCTTGTCCAGCATCAAGGTCTTTTCCAGTGAGTCAGTTCTTTGCATCAGGTGGCCGAAGTATTGGAGCTTCAGCTTTAGCCTCAGTCCTTTCAGTGAATATTCAGGACTGATTTCCTTTAGGATTGACTGATTCAATCTTTTGCAGTCCAGGGGACTCTCAAGAGTCTTCTCCAACACCACAGTTCAAAAGCATCCATTCTTTAGCACTCAGCTTTCTTTATGGTCCAATTCTCACATCCATACATGACTACTGGAAAAACCAGAGCTTTGACTAGATGGAACTTTGTTGACAAAGTAATGTCTCTTCTTTTTAATATGCAGTCTAGGTTGGTCATAACTTTCTTCCAAGGAGCAAGCGTCTTTTAATTCTGTGGCTGCAGTCACCACCTGCGGTGATTTTGGAGCCCAAGAAAATAAAATCTGTCCCTGTTTCCCCATCTATTTGCCATGAAGTGATGAGACTGGATGTCATAATCTTTGTTTTTTGAATGTTGAATTTTAAGCCATCTTTTTCACTCTTCTCATCTGTAATTCTGAGCAAAAAAAAAAATTCTTTAATTCTGAGCAGAAAATATTAGAAGAGCAGTCTACACTCAGCCACATGGTCAAGAATGAGTGTAGGACATTTTTAGACACTGAGTCTCATGTCTCTTTTCTCTGAAATCTGCTGGTGGAGGTGCTCCCTCAATAGGAGAGGGTCAACCATACGGAAGAAGTCATGGTGTCAGGAAATGGAGATGGACGCAAGAGAGCTGGATCCCTAGGGTGTTGTCCCTAGGATGACACATGTGTGTCAGTACAGTGTTAAGCCCAGAGCATGTTGGAAGACTGGGAAGATGTCTCCAAGAAGATGAAGGTCACCGGATGCGGTTGAGTGAACTGGCAAGAGACTGTGAGAGATTTTCTATAAAAGAAGGTGGAAAAGCAGACAGACCAAACAAACCAAGAGACAGCATGGAAGATAATTAACTCTGTTGAGAACAGTTGTTTAGGAAAAGAAAAATCATTTTCTGGTGTTCAGTGTATCAGATTCACACTTTACCATTCACACTTGCATGGATGTGAGGATGTAAACACTGCATGTGGATCTAACCAGACTGTAGCCTCATGGTGAGATGACGGATGATGGAGGGGTGGGGAGTGGACGTCTGTGGGAGTAAGAAGGATGAGTGGCTGAGCATTTCTTTTCTTAAAGTTTATTTTTAATTGGAGGATAATTGCTTTACAATGCTGTGTTGGTTTCTGTAATACAACAATGTGAAACAGCCCTAAGCATACATATGTCCCCTCCCTCTTGAAACTCCCTCTCACCCCTGACCCCATCCCACCCCTCTAGGTTGTCACAGAGCACCAAGTTGTGGTCCTTGTGTTATACAGCAACTTCCCACTAGCTATCTGATTTACATATGGTAATTTTATAATGCTGCTCTCTCAGTTTGTCTCATCCTCTCCTTTTCCTGCTGTGTCCACAAGTCTGTTTTCTATGCTTGCATCTCTATTCCTGCCCTGCAAATATGTTCATCTGTACCATTTTTCTAGATTCCATATATACATACATTAATATATGATACTTGTTTTTCTGACTTACTTCCCTCTGTGTAACAGGCCTGGTTCATCTATCTTATTAGAACTGACTCAAATTTGTTCATTTTTATGAGTGAGTAATATTCCACCATATACATGTACCATAACTTCTTGATCCATTTATTTGTTGATGGACATCTAAGTTGCTTCCATGTCTTGACTATTGTAAATAGTACTGCAATGAACATTGGGGTATATGTGTCTCTTCGAATTATGGTTTCCTCAGGGTATATGCCCAGTAGTGAGATTGCTGGGTCATGTGGTGTGTTATTCCTAGTTATTAAGGAATTTCCATACTGCTGTCCATAGTGGCTGTGTCAATTGACATTCCAGTACTCAACAAGGATTGAGTGTTTCTTCTTCTCAGTGGTAAGACAATCAATAATGGTTCAAGTTGAAAAATCAACAGGTATAGATATGAACAGGTATAGATATATACGAACATAGGAACAGAAACTAAAAAAAATTGCTAAAAAATGATAAGTAAACTTGGTAGTGAAAAGTGGGCAGGAATTTGATTATTGATTTTAATAATAAATCTTATGGAGTTTATTGATTTTATAGCTATATGGTTGGGTCGCTTGCAACAATAAAACTCAATTTAAAAAAAAAAGAAATACTGATGAATGTGAATACTATGTAATCAGTTCAGTCGCTCAGTCGTGTCCAACTGTTTGTGACCCCATGAATCGCAGCATGCCAGGCCTCCCTGTCCATCACTATCTCCCGGAGTTCACTCAGACTCATGTCCATTGAGTCCGTGATGCCATCCAGCCATCTCATCCTTGGTCGTCCCCTTCTTCTCCTGCCCCCAATTCCTCCCAGCATCAGGATCTTTTCCAATGAGTCAACTCTTTGCGTGAGGCAGCCAAAGTACTGGAGCTTTAGCTTTTGCATCATTCCTTCCAAGGAAATCCCAGGGTTGATCTCCTTCAGAATGGACTGGTTGGATCTCCTTCCAGTCCAAGGGACTCTCAAGAGTCTTCTCCAATACCAGTTCAAAAGCATCAGTTCTTCGGCACTCAGCCTTCTTCACAGTCCAACTCTCACATCCATACATGACCACAGGAAAAACCATAGCCTTGACTAGACAGACCTTAGTCAGCAAAGTAATGTCTCTGCTTTTGAATATACTATCTAGGTTGGTCATAACTTTTCTTCCAAGGAGTAAGCGTCTTTTAATTTCATGGCGGCAGTCACCATCTGCAGTGATTTTGGAGCCCCCCAAAATAAAGTCTGACACTGTTTCTACTGTTTCCCCATCTATTTCGCATGAAGTGATGGGACCAGATGCCATGATCTTCGTTTTCTGAATGTTGAGCTTTAAGCCAACTTTTTCGCTCTCCTCTTTCACTTTCATCAAGAGGCTTTTTAGTTCCTCTTCACTTTCTGCCATAAGGGTGGTGTCATCTGCATATCTGAGGTGATTGATATTTCTCCCGGCAATCCTGATTTCAGCTTGTGCTTCTTCCAGTCCAGCGTTTCTCATGATGTACTCCGCATATAAGTTAAATAAGCAGGGTGACAATATACAGCCTTGACATATTCCTTTTCCTATTTGGAACCAGTCTGTTCCATGTCCAGTTCTAACTGTTGCTTCCTGACCTGCATACAAATTTCTCAAGAGGCAGGTTAGGTGGTCTGGTATTCCCATCTCTTTCAGAATTTTCCACAATTTATTGTGATCCACACAGTCAAAGGCTTTGGCATAGTCAATAAAGCAGAAATAGACGTTTTTCTGGAACTCTCTTGCTTTTTCCATGATCCAGCGGATGTTGGCAATTTGATCTCTGGTTCCTCTGCCTTTTCTAAAACCAGCTTGAACATCAGGGAGTTCACGGTTCACGTATTGCTGAAGCCTGGCTTGGAGAATTTTGAGCATTACTTTACTAGCATGTGAGATGAGTCCAATTGTGCGGTAGTTTGAGCATTCTTTGGCATTGCCTTTCTTTGGGATTGGAATGAAAACTGACCTTTTCCAGTCCTGTGGCCACTGCTGAGTTTTCCAAATTTGCTGGCATATTGAGGGCAGCACTTTCACAGCATCATCTTTAAGGATTTGAAACAGCTCAACTGGAATTCCATCACCTCCACTAGCTTTGTTCGTAGTGATGCTTTCTAAGGCCCACTTGACTTCACATTCCAAGATGTCTGGCTCTAGATTAGTGATCACATCATCATGATTATCTGGGTCGTGAAGATCTTTTTTGTATGTAATAACATAACAACATGTGATGTTGGTTGAAAAGCAAGATCCCAAAAGATGTGAGCAGTGTGACTGTGACCGTGTGAAAGCCATAGGAAATGTGGTCGAAGGAAATGCACCAGATACCGAGGGTGGTGGATGAGAGAGTAGAACATTTTAAAGATTACTTTGTCAGTGATTTCTGTATTTTCTGTACTGTTATGACATTCCTTTTATAATGGAAATTGGAGAGGAGAATAAGTGGTGTCTGCCTACTTATACACTGCTGGGCGTGGAGTAAATAAGATCGCTGGATTTGCTTGGAGCCAAGAAAATCCTCATCTTTATTAAATCTGATGATATCCATGGCAACTCTCTGGCCAAAGGAGCCAGAGCATAAACACCTGGGATGGGAGTCAGTACATAGACCTGAGAAGAGTTGGCGAAAGAAAAAGCTATGACAAAGAATCAAAAGAGAATGCTATGGTAGGCTGCATATGCTGATGATGCTTGGCTGGTACCAGCCTCCTCAACTCCCCCACATTGCCTTGGACCAGCAGAAGCACCTGGATGTGAACTGTCCTCTTGCGTTGCTTCTGGACACATCTTTACTGTGAGAGGAACAACGTGGGGCAGTTCATAGTAAGTCACCCCCTCCCTTCCCCTTAAAGCTCCATCCCACACTCCTGCATCTGAGAGAGGCTGAATCTAAGAAAGACACCTCATTATGGAATGTCCAAGGAGCCTCTCACCTTTATGGATACAGCTGAAGAATCCTTTTCCACTGCCAGGTAATCAGCTCCACCTCCCTGTTTCATCTGTTATGCTGCTAGCTTCTTGGAAGAAACCGGCTGATGTTATACACATGAAAGAGACACTCACTAAAGGAGCAAGTCTGACCTCAGTACCAAATGGCAGATGAAAAGTTTCCAAAACAGTGAATCTGGAGAAAGCAGATGCTTCCAGTAGTGGCTGGGATGAGCTCATATTGACCTGTAAGGACTGATGATGAGGATCTCTTGATGTCCTGTGGGTAACTTGGAATTAGCCAATTAACTGCTTGGTGGGAATATTTACACAAGTGTAATGGGGAAACACTACAAGTAAGCTCCCTGGTCCACTGGATTGCTGGCTGGTAAGTGTTCACTCCTATTATTGCTGTGGATCTGGACCCACTTACTTGATGGCCATGAGCATTGTTCTTGACTATTGTCAAGAAAGCAATCAACAGTCCAGTGATGCTGGGAATAGTTACACTGTTAGTCCAGAAAGCATGCCAGGGACTGGACTCAAGCATCCAGAAGGACTTCTCCAGCTGGGAATTGTTAAGAATCTTTATATTTGAAAGAATTGGAAAGGTAAGGGGCTCTTTACTTCCTGATCATTCTGAGATTCAACTCTGAGATTTTTCAGGAATCTCAGCCAGAAACACGGGAAAGGGTAAGGAGGAATGTAGGGTCCACATCCATTGTCTAATTCAGTGGCAGGACCAAACAAACATTCTGCAGCAGACTTTGGAATTTCTAGAGAGCAAGTTTAAACATTGCAATATTTCAGAACTCTTTTTTGTGAGTGTGCTTGGAAGGAAGCTGCAGGTCACAGACTATCCATCTTTGCAACCCATTGCCTGGTTTAAATTTTTTTTTCAATGTGGCAAATGAGTCCTGGGTGGAACTGCGAACACAGCATTATAAAGATTGATACCCTATAGAAGTTTTCATCTCAGAATGCAAATGTTGTCTCTATGAATCCAAAGCATAATCACAGTAAGTGAATGGACAAGGACAGGTGTAAGAAACACCAAGTCTTAGAGTCAGGAGTCAAGGGGTTCTATGGGAGACTTTGGGTACTCAGAAGGGCCAACCCTGGTGCTTTTTGAACCTCAGAATTGGGGCATTGACTAGGTCTCTCAAGGATTTCTCCTTCTTATTGACAGAGGTTCACAATGTTCATGCCTTGAGATAACCTATCATTCATTCATTGTATTCAACAAACACTTGCGGTCACCTACTTTTTGCCTAGATTTTGTGCTGGCTGCTTCTACAGCAATAGTCTTATTTAAACTTTTAACAGCTCCCTGAGATGGGTACCACACACTCAGGACGAGGAGATGGAGGCTTTGAGCATCGCAGGGCAGCTGACTGACCTCCCTCCTCTCCCCAGGGCGTCCTCACCTCCCTCTTCAGCCTCCAGACGCACGCTTCTTTCTATGCTTCATGCTGCTGTGCTTCATCCATGTCTCAGGGCCTTGGGACAAGCTCTTCTTTCCTTCAGAGCCTGTGCTTTTGCACACGCAGAGCTGGCTCTCAGCAGAGCACTTGCCCCCTTCAGGCTCTTCCTCCTTCATAGTCTTCCATTCACTTACTCTCTGACGCTGCCCTCCAGGGTGTAAACCTTCCACCAACACACACCTCTGCCTCCCTAGACCCACTTTCAGGAGCTGGTAAGGAGAACACATGTGACTCAGGCTATGTTGGGTGCACAGTCATGTATGACTCTTTGCAGTCCCATGGACTGCAGCCTGCCAGGCTGTGCATGGAATTTTCCAGGGAAGAGTACTGGAGTGGGTTGCCAGTTCCTACTGAGGGGATCTTTCTGACCCGGGGAGTGAACTGGTGCCTCTTGGGTCTCCTGCATGGCAGGCAGATTCTTTACTGCTGAGCCACTGGAGAGGCCCCGGCCCTCCCTATCCCCTAGTGAAACAGCACATCGTCTCTCAAATCCCACCCCTCCTTGGGTATTCACCTCTTCCTGTGCTGCCCCTGCACATGTCAAATTAAAAACTGAACCAATGTGCCTGCCTTTTCTCCCACTAAATCTGTCTGTTGTCAATCTTAATTCACAGAGTCTCCAGCCACTGAACCTAAGTAGGCAGAAAAGTTATTCCTCCCCTGTGACCACCTATATGTTGAGAAGTCAGATACTGGAAGCAAAGAGAGAGTGTGTAGGATTAAGAAGCAGGGCCCAGAGGATTTTATTTGGTTTTGCTTGTAAATAATTCCAGACTCAACTAAAAGCACTTTGCATCCACATCTGACTTCTCCCCAGTGAGAAGAATCCCTGTGTATCCGGCTCCCTTTCCTCCTCCAGCAGCTCACAAAAGCCAGAGCCTGTGATTTATAAGGACATGATGCTTAATGAGGCCAGAGGTGCTGAGAAGCCACACTTGAACTGTTCGCACAGAGAGCAGAAGGCCAGTAGCGGGCGGTAGAGATGGCAACCACTGTTTTGACCATCAATATTAGTTAAATTTAATAGTGGGGTCTTATTGACTCTAAGAGTCTTAATTATCAGGAAGAATGGCCCTGTCTGTTAACAACAGAAAAATGATCAGAACTGAAACCACGTAAATTAAACTGTTTGCTTATCCTTTTATAAATAAGATTAATTGGCTAAATGGATCCTATACATTAAAAAGGATAAGTGACTGTTGTTTTTTTTTTCTTTTTTCTCCCGACAATTGCCTTCTTAACACTCTCAGACTTCTGCTCTGGAGGTTTGATGAGGAAACATTCATCAAAGAGTATTATTATGTTTTAATGTGTCTCTTATCTGAATTTCTCCCATCTCAGCACTTTATCTGCTGGTGGGTAGGATGGGGTTTAATGGGCCTGTGGACTGTTAGAATAGGATATTCTGAGGAGGTGGGTGTTATGGAAGCCTCCATGGAAGCTAGCCCTGCAGGTGTGCACACCCACATCCTTGTGTGCACGCGTCCTAGCCTGCGCGCATCCTAACCCACACACCTCCTGGTACACATCCTGCCCACGCCCTCGACCAGGATGGGTGGAGCCTGGAAAGATGTAAACATTTTGTGTGAGCGCCCTGCTGAAACATCCCCCAAAGAGGAAGCCACGCAATGCTTGGAACCTAAGAGCTGGGACCTTGCTACTGAGACCAAGCTCGTATTGCTCACTGAAGAGAGATTAGTAGGGCAAGAAATAAAGATACTGTTTGGAGAGGCAGAAGATGGAGAAGATGGTGGACTAGTGCCAGACAACTAGAATTCAGGTTTCTCATACTAAAAGGGGAGTGGGTATGGTTAGGTTATTAAAAACCTTTTGGTGTTGGAATTCTTTGTTCTCATAGCTCTCCACAGGTCAGTTCACCATGTTCCTTTAAACCTCCAAAAAGATAAATGTTATTCTCTATTTTCCAGCTTTGTATCTCTCTATGAATGGAAGTGTTATATCTTTAAAAGTCAAAGGTCAGAGTTTTGTGGAGTGGCTGACTTGTATATTTCAGTCTATAGACAGCATTCTTAACTTGTAGCAAAATCAACAGATACAAAGGTTAAAGTAAAAGAGACAGATCTGCTATGGAGTCAGATTTGTTCTTCCCTATTACAGCATTAACTATAACCATACTGCTGGCCACTCAGGGATTCAGGTTTTCTGTTATTGCTCTTCCCCATGACACATCATTGGAAAAGGGGAGGACAGAGGATGAGATGGTTGGATGGCATCACTGACTGGATGGACATGAGTTTTGAGCAAGCTCCAGGAGTTGATGATGGACAGGGAAGCCTGGTGTGCTGCAGTCCATGGGGTTGCAGAGTCAGACATGACTGAGTGACTGAACTGAACTGAATGAGACATCAGGTGTTATGAGTTGGATGGTGTTCCCCAAATTTGTATGTTGACAGTTTCAGCCCCTCAGAATGTGACAGTATTTGAAAAAGGACACTTACGGAGGTAATCAAGTTAAAATCTGATGCCCTTATAGAAGAGGAGATTAGGATTCTGACCCAAACAAAAGGAGGACCATGAGCAGACATAGGGGGAAATCTGTTATCTATAAGCCAAGGTCAGCCTAGCTCAAAACACTAAGATCATGGCATCTGGTCCCATCACTTCATGGCAAATATAAGGGGAAAAAATGGAAACAGTGACATATTTTATTTTCTTGGGCTCCAAAATCACTGCAGATAGTGACTGCAGCCATGAAATTAAAAGATGCTTGCCTCTTTGGAAGGAAAGCTATAACAAACTTAAATAGAATATTAAAAAGCAGAGACATCATTTTGTCAACAAAGTTCCATATAGTCAAAACTATGGTTTTTCCGGCAGACATGTAAGGATGTGAGTTGGGCCATAAAGAAGTCTGAGTGCCGAAGAACCGATGCTTTCAAACTGTGGTGCTTCAGAAGACTCTTGAGATTCCTTGGACTGCAAGGAGATCAAACCATTCAATCCTAAAGGAAATCAGTCCTGAATATTCATTGGAAGGACTGATGCTGAAGCTGAAGCTCCAAGACTTTGGCCACCTGATGAGTCATTGGAAAAGACCCTGATGCTGAGAAAGATGGAAGGTAAAGGAAAAGGGGGCAACAGAGGATGAGAGGCTTAGATGGCATCACCTTCAATGGATGTGAATCTGAGCAAACTCCAGGAGATAGTGAAGGACAGTAAGCCTGGCATGCTGTGATTGCAATGAGTTGGACATGACTTACCCACTGAACAACAACAACATAGGCCAAGGAGAGAGACTTCAGAAGGAAATACCTCTGCCAACACCTTGATCTCAGACTTCTAGCCTCCAGACTGCGAGAAACAAACGTCTGTTGTTTCAGGCTCCTGGTCTGTGGTGTTTTGTTGCAACAGACTGAGCCCACTAGGACAGCAGGTCCCTTCTGATCTCTGTAGGTTTTCTGACACACAACTGCTGGGTCCAGAGGTGAGGAGGAAAGCAGGTGGGTCCTGCCTGCTTCTTGTCCTACAGACTATCTCCTGTGGTCTTAAATTGCAAGGCATTTTTAAGGCATAGAAAACATTCTTGCCCTTAAATCAAAGCATTATATTTCAAAGGCAATTTAATAAAGCTTGCTTTTGCAGCCTCATGGAAATGTGTCTATGCAAACATAGGAGATCCTTGTCTGAAAGTAATTCTCTCCTGGGTCCTTCAGCCACCAAGGGAATGAAATCAAAAGCTGGGCAGTGGTTCCAAGCTCATCATTTGTCAAAGCAAGGTGCAGCTCAAAGTGGCAGGTTTCTGTGTCCCAGGCTAAATTTAGCTAATCACACCTCTGAATTCTGTTCTCCATCAAGGACCCCCGGCATCCCCTGTGAAACGATTCACCATGCTGTCAGCAATAATGATAGTTTATGTTTTTAGTTCCTTGCTCCAGATGATTTTCAAAGGATTCATCCACCCTACTCTGCTCAGGAAATGGTGTTTCGCGACACAGCTGATTTGCAGGCTCCTGACCCATCACCACAAACTTTGCTGAAATGGCTCGCAGGTAATGTCCCGGGGTCTGTATATTTGGTAATGATGGTGATGGATAGGGAGGCCTGGCGTGCTGCAGTCCATGGGGTCAAAAAGAGTCAGACACAACTGAGCAACTGAACTGAGCTGAACTGATAGGCATCATGGAGAAAGCAGGCAACATGACAACTGAAGGCAAAGAGAAAGTAGATCAAAATACCATTAATTATCTAAGTGAATCAATACAAAGTGACCCACAGCAGCTACATTAATTTCAGAGAGTGGGGTGGCCTTTTCTTTGCTACTTTTCCTTCCATTCTGTGTGTGTATTTTGTGGGGGAGTATGGAAATTTCTTCTCTCCTGATGTTCCCTTTCATGGTGACAGGGAGAAGTGACCTTCTCCAATATGGACTCAACCTTAATCCTAACACCGCTTTTTAATTGTTTTAATCATTTAAATCATTTCTTAAATGACTCAGAATATAGGCAGGGAGAAATATGATATTCAGTGTTCCCCCTCCACCACCACCAGACACACACACTGTCATTTTCCCCACACATCTCGACTCCTATTGTGCGGAAGTAAATGTGGAATCTGAGCTCTGGTTCTAGATATGTTTAATTATCCGTGTGTTTGCAATGATTCTAGCCAAAATAAAAATGTTTTACAGCCTTAAAATCTAAACTAAATGTTTCCAGGGACTGCAGGATGTGAGCTGAGGCCTTGAGGGAGACTCGGGTGACCTGGGGGTCAAAGAAGTCTCTGGAGCTGCTGCCCAACCAGTGACCCCAACTCCTCTGCCCCCATATTATGGCAACACACACCAAAATGATATGCAAGGGCAATGGAGATGTCTGTGAAAGGGCATGTGGGTCCTGTATGTGGCTCATGTTCAGTCCATCAAAGGCTCCTGTCTGTCCAGGGACCTGACAGCCCCTAGCTCTATGGGCTCTGAGTCCTTAAGGTCAGGGTGACTGCGGCCATGCCAGCCAGCCCACACAGGCACCCTCTGCAAGGGGCCACCATCCGTTTGCCAGCTTCTTCTCTCAGCGGTCCTCAGCTCCTACATGGTTCTGGGGATGTCAGGATGGTGGAGATTCCATCTCCTTTCTCAAGAAGCTCAGCGACCCATGATGGGGAGGAAGGATGCATGTCAGGGGCATGATCGTGGTTCCATGGCTGTGTCTCAAGGTCCAACCTGGCCAGGCCCTGCCCCTCCGCTCCCCTGTGGTCCCCCGGCTTTCTCTCTGCAGCCACTGGCCTCCTCGCTACTGTCCCATGTACTTCTCGCTCCCTCGGCCCCCACATGGGCTCCTGGCCAGCTCCCTCCCTTCCTCTAGTCTTGAGGTTAGATGTTCTCTTCTCAATGACCAAGATGCAGCTCAAGCTGCCATAACAAAGCATCACACACTGGGCAGCTTGAACAACAGAAATTTATTTTCTCCCTTTCAGAGGCTGGGAGTCTGAGATTCAAGTATGGCCAAGGTTAGTTTCTTCTGAGGCCTCTGCTGGGAGTGCAGATGGCCGTCTTCTCCCTGCGTCCTCACATGGTCATCCTCCTGTTCATGTCTGTGTCCTGATCTACTCTTCTTATAAGGACCCTGGTCCTATTGGATTAGGACCCACTCATATGCCCTCATTTTACCTTGTTGTTGTCCAGTCACTCAGTCGTTTCTGACTCTTTGTGACCCCATGGACTGAGCATGCCAGGCTTCCCTGTCCTTCACCTCCCTGAGTTTGCTCAAACTCATGTCCATTGAGTTGGTGATGCTATCCAGCCATCTCATCCTCTGTCACCTGCTTCTTCTTCTGCCCTCAATCTTTCCCAGCATCGTGGTCCTTTCCAATGAGTCATCTCTTTGCATCAAGTGGCCAAAGTATTGGAGCTTCAGCTTCAGCATCATTCTACCTTAATCACCACTTAAAGGCCCCATCTCCAGATGTGGTCATGCTGGGGGTTAAGTTTTTGCTATAAGGATTTCGGGGAGACACAAGTCCATCCATTACAACCACGTAATGCAGATAGAGCATCGCTGCTCGGGCACCCCACTCTCTCATCCTAGTTCCCCTGCCCCACTGAGGCCGTCACCCCGGATCTGCCACACCACTCCCTTATTTGGTATGTCCTGTTCATGGTCAGTCTTCCCATGTGTGTGAGCTCCAAGAGGATAGAGGTGTTGCCAGCACCCCACCCCCACCCCCGCCACCACTGTGCTCCCTAAGCCTTTCTCCAGGGTTTGGCTGGTAGCTGGAGCTTAAAGAATGAAGTAACTGCACAAACTCTTCTTGGAGAGAGGAGGCAGGCTTACTGGGAGGCAGACTCAGAAGAGGCTCCTTAGCCTGAGTATCCTTGAAGTCCTACAGACACCTGCCAGAGGAATCATGAGCATTTAGAACATGAGGGCAACCTGACCCTGGGAGGAAGGATTGTAGAGAACGTGCTGGGAATGTGGGGATTGGCACAGAGACAAGACGGGGGCCCTGAGGACCTCGTCAGCAACAGCCTTGCACCCCTCTCCTGTCCCCTCCTCTCCATCTGAAACTAAACCCCTTTAGAGTTGGGGACGGACTCTGTGTGGGATTCCAGGAGAAACCCTGCAGCCCAAGTCCTGATCCTGTGAGCAAGCCAGGCTTTTCCGTCATTGACTGACATCTCCGGGAAAGTGAGCGGGGACCCTTCAGGGCTCTTGGGCACAAAAGCTTTTGTGTGCCACTTCTCTTGATTACAGGAAATAGGCTTCAGCCTTCAGGACCTTCCCTGAGTTCCAAAGGGCAGGTTAGAAAAGTTGCTAATCAGGGAAGGGAGAGGATGCAGAGACAAGGGAGGAGCAGTCAAGAAACAATAGTGCAGCCTTGGGGCAGAACCTGGTTCCCCCTCAAGGGAAGCACACAGCAATATCTTTGTGCTGTTTTGCAGATACTGAAACCCCCATCAGATGGGAGAAATCACAGACCCCAGGATGGTTGGAACCAAAAAGTTAATGATGCTGACTCCTGACTACCTCACCTCCAACCAATCTGAAGAATGTCCACAAGCTGATTATGCCCTCTTTAACCATGACTATAAAGTTCCTCACTACCCACTCCAGGCTGGGACTCGCAGTTTTGAGGGCATTAGATCTCTATGACCCCCTTTTCCTGGCAAAACAATAAAACTGTTTTTTCTACTTCACCCAAAACTCTGTGTCCAGGAATTATTTCAGGGTTGGGGTACAGAAGCTGGATTCAGCTTCACCAGGAGACACCACTGTCCCTCTGCAGAGGGAAGACAACTGGGACCTCTTGTGGAGCATTAACTGGGGTAGTGAAAAGAGAGAAATGAAATTAGAGTCCAAAGCCTGGGAGAAATCAGGCCACATATCTACTTACTAGCCTGGCAAATCTTTTGAAGCCTCAATTTTATCATCTTTAAAATGGGGATACATTTCCAATTGAGGCTTTTGAGTTGCAAAGGCTGGAGACGACACTTGAGAGTCCCTTGGACAGCAAGGAGATCAAACCAGTCAATCCTAAAAGAAGTCAACCCTGAACATTCACTGGAGCTTAAGGTGAAGCTCCAGTACCTGATGGCCACCTGATGTGAAGAGCTGACTCACTGGAAAAGACCCCGATGCTGGGAAAGATGGAAGGCAAAAGGAGAAGAGGGTGGCAGAGGATGAGATGTTTGGATGGCATCATCGGCACAATGGACGTAAACTTGGGCAAACTCTGGGAGATAGTGAGGGCCAGGGAGGCCTGTCGTGCTGCAGTCCATGGGATTGCAAAGAGTGGGACATGGCTTAATGACTGAACAACATTTCCACTCATCAGTTATCCATTAAAGATGGATGACATGAGTAACATGAAGATTTACAATACCATATGTAAAATAGATAGCCAATGGGAACTGGCCAAATGACTCAGGGAACTCAAACAGGGGCTCTGTAACAAGCTAAAGGGTGGGCTGGTGAGGGAGACGGGAGGGAGGTTTGGGAAGGAGGGGACTTAGGTGTACCGATGGCTGCTTCTTGCTGATGTATGACAGAAAACCACAAAATTCTGTAAAGCAATTATCCTTTAATAAAAAAGTTTAAAAAAATGGATGACATGTGAACACGGCTGACACTTAGGAGGCACTTAATGAAATGAAGCATTCTTGTCATCTTTAATGAAATCTGTGGCTGAGTCAATACATGGATCAAAGAGCCCAGCCACAGGGGGTGACATCAAAATTTGGGCAGGCAGGTAGGTCAGGTGGCCCCCTGGTGTCACAGGGGAGGGGCTTCCTGAAGGCCGACATTCAGTTGCTTTGGACCACACAGTAACTGCTGCTCACACCCTCCCAATCTAGAGTCATTTTAAGAGGGCGGAGTGAGCCAGGAATTTAGGACACATTTTGCTAAAAATAGGGGATTATTTTTTAAAAAATACAAAACAATAAAAATCTGTCTAACACATTTCAAGGATGACTGCACACCACTGAAATTATTTAGAACAGTAATTTTCTTTCTTCTTTCCTTTCCTGTCTCCTATTGTGTAGATATAGTTCTCTTTATTTCTCTTTTTTCCCATCCATTGGTTTTATACTTACATTTTCTACCATTTTTTTATTTTTTCTTTGATGATTTCTAACATTAAATTTTAACACGTCTATTACCAAAGCCTAGTAACACTAAACAACATTTTTATATGTCACCAGGAGTTAGAATACTTCAGTTCCAAACTGTCTTAACATCCCACTTCATGTTTCTGTTGGCTAATATTTCAGTATCATCTTGTTTTTAGACCCTCCATTCATTCTTTAATATTATTCTTTATGTAAAGTTACCAATGTGTTGACAACTTTATTTACATAGGTTTTTGTGCATTCTTATTTCTTCCTTTGGGTTTAGTTTCCTACTTGTTTAGGTGTATCCCTTTATACTTCTCTTAAAAAGGACTGCTGACCAGCAAACAATGAATAGTAAACTCTTACAATCTGCATCTGAAATTGTCTGAAGGGCATATGACAAGATGCAGGATTTCTAGGTTAATAGTTATTTCCTTCCTTGTTTAAGGACTTGTTTTGTTGCATCCCACTATTTATGCTGCTAATGAGAGGTCTTCCCTCCAATATTATTATTGATGTTTTGTTATTTTTTTCTTGCCTCTGGTAGAGCTTAGGATTTTTCCCTTTTTCCATGACGATATCAGAATTTTACAGCTTTCTCTTGATCACTGAGGCTTGATAGTGTCAACTACAAATTGGAACTTGCCATCTACATAGCGCTATGGCCTTCCCTGGTGGCTCAGTGGTAAAGAATCCACCTGCCCATGTAGGAGATGTGGGTTTGATCCCTAGGCTGGAAAGATCCCCTGGAGAAGGAAATGGCAACCTATTCCAGTGCTCTTGCCTGGGAAATTCCATGGACAGAGGAACCTGGTGGGCTACAGTCCGTGTGGTTGAAAAAGAGTCAGGCATGACTTAGAAACTAAACAATAATGATCTACCTTTATAAGGACTGAATCAGGTGCTTCTGCAGCTGCTGATTTTTAGCAACCCCTGAAAGGAGTTCAGGGTGGAGAACAGAAAGGAGGCTCTCTGGAAAACTGGCAGATATGTCTTCAGGTAGATATTTTTAGGAGCCAATTTTATGAGCCCGATTCTTGCATTTCCTCACACCTAGGAAAGCAGGAATTTCCTTCATGGTGACATCTGCTCCTTGTGACCAGCAAAGAATTTCTACAAAAAAATATATGCTTGATTGTATGTACCCTCTTCACCAAAATCACATATATGCTAACCTCCCCCTGCCTCTTTGGAGCAGTTTCTAGGAGCTGAGGTGCTGTCCTCAGCTATAAAACTCTTTTTGCCCCAATGAAAACTTAACTCACGATACTCGTGTTGTGCTTTTTTTTTTTTTTTTTTTAAAGTCAGCAGTGGTTTTACTATAACGTGTGCATGTGTACATCTGTCTTATCTCTTTTGGTCAGGACTTTTGCTTTTCATAAATCTGAGTTCTCACTTCTCCCCTCACTTTTGAAAACAGGAAGTGATTTTTCACTTCAAATGCTTTCTCTCCTTCATATACCTTTAGATAAATGCATGAGTCTCTCATCCTGTCCTTCCCCATTTCCTAGCAGGTTCTGACGCTCTCTCTCTCCAAGCTGCCATCTCTCTAATTTCCCTGTTCACTGTCAGCTGAGTCAGTCTGTCTGCTAGAGTCTCTTTCCAGAGATGACAGTCTGTGACTAATCAGGGTATGAGCAGGTGAGGATATTGGGGTATGCTGAGCAAATGTGCAGATCTCCAGTTATAAGATGATAATGTTCTGAGGATCTGAGGTCCAGTGTTGTGATTATAGTTAATAATACTGTATAAGAAACTTGAAAGTTGCTATTTGATAGAAGTGGAAGTGAAAGTCACTCAGTCATGTCTGACTTTTTGCAACCCCATCGACTATAGCCTGCCAGGCTTCAACCCAGGTCTCCTGTGTTGCAGGCAGATTCTTTACCTCTTGAGTCACTAGGGAAGTCCAAGAATACTGGAGTGGGTGACCTATCCCTTCTCCGGGAGATCTTCCTGACCCAGGGATCGAATCAGGGTCTCCTGCATTGCAGGCAGATTCTTTACCAACTGAGCTACCAGCAAAGTCCTTTTAATAGAAGAGGAGATCTTGAACATTCTTGCAACAAAGAGAAAGACTGTTACGTGAGTAGAAGGAGGAGTTAGCTCACTTTATTGCGGTAAACATTTTGCCATGTATATACATATCAAATCTTCATATTGTACACCTTAAACCTAGAAGATGTTACATGTCAGTCATATTTCAGTAAAACTGGGGGAATATTTATTAGTAACGGCAGATAATCATTTCATATCACATTTTTGAAAAGTAGATAGATCACAGATCTATTCAGGGGGCCATGATCCCACAGTTGAGCACAAACCTGTAACCACAAATAATAACTTCTCCAGGTGTGACCAACTTCCTTCCATTAGTGTAAATGTGCCTGCTGGAATCTCATGATAAACATTTATGCATTTTCAAGTATGAAAACCTAGATTCCTTGAACTTTGTGAGCAGGTATTGGAAGCAGCAAGTCTCCAAGACAAGAATAAATCTCACTTTTTAGGTGAGCAGGACTGATTTGCCCAACACTCAGTGGCTACTCTCAGAACAGTCCTAGGTCTGGGCTGACCATTCCATCAACCCTGAAAACTAGGCCAGCGTGCTCTATTCAGATAGTACATTTTGACTCACTATATGGGACTCCCACAGGTAAGCCAGGGACCAGCTACCCACTTCTCCCCACAATCAGCCTGGATGTCTTGGCCTAATTTCATAAGACCAGTGTGAAAATCTGAAGCTCTGTTGTCATGGAAACTGCATCCAAGGAAAGAGTCCATGACCTCTGGGGGAAATTCCCAAAGATGGGACCTCCTGCCTGGACCACACCTGACATCATTCTTCTGAGTCCCCATGGAAGTGTTTCACTGGACTTGCTCTGGTCCATTCCCAGGGGAATGCAAATCCCACTGGGTGCCCCCCTCCCCGCCTGCCCCCTTCCAGGCCTTCTCTTGCACAGGTACCCAGCAGAGGATGGGGGCTATGCTCTCTGAGCTGCAAGGTTGGAGGACCCACCAGGAGAACCCATTAAGCTCCCGGGCTGTGAATCAGGCTCCTTCTAGCTCATCAGCTCTCACACAGCTCCTTACCCCTCTTCCTGTGTGGATAGTTTGAGTCTCCGTTTGCCCCAGTCATTCCAGATGGTGATCACAAGCCCATTGCAGGTGAATTTAGATTCAGAAGGCTGACCCAAGGCCACCACGGGCCCATTAGAACAATGATCTGACTATAGATGGTTTGTTTGACCACGTGAAGGGTCCTTGGGACTCATTCTGTCTCAGCTAATGAGGTCTTTTTTGATTTCCTGGCACTGCTTTTTCTTGATGGATGATAGATTTATGATTCATGGAGGGTTTTAATATTAATGTTGGCCCTATGGAAGATAAATCGGACACAGAATTTATTGATGTAGTAAAGAATTAGATGTTCCCTCCCCTGTGACTGTGAAGGAATTCGTGAACTGGCCACCCTGTCCTGTGGTTCAGGAATCCTCAGGTGGCAGCTCTTCCACAGAAGCTAAGTCCCTGCCCAGAAAGAAGAGGTCAAATGAGAAAGCTACCTGAGCTTTGGGGCTGAAACCAGAGGGGAAGAAGGGAGCTGGCAGGGAACTGGTTAAGTCCGCACCTGTTGCCGCGGCCTCCATTTCTGTCAGCTTTTACTGGACCTGTAAATATCGCCTTGCAGCTCAAACGGCGGGTGCATTATGGGGAGTGTTCGTGCAAGAATTCGAAGAGGGAGTAAAATTGATGGATGCCCTCAATGTCTCCTGCTGGCAGTGGGAAGTCGTGTGGGAACCAGCCGCCCATTTCCTAGGGCTCTCTGTGCTCTGCTGGCATGTTCTGTATTTCAGCTACAAGTTCTGTAGCTGAACACTGAGATGCAGAGTTGAATGACCATACGGCCTTCCTGGTATAAGTACAAAGATAAAGCAAGCAAAGCCTCTAGTGAGTGCTTATTGTATGTCAGGCCAGTTCTGGAAGTTTTTCTTGTCATCTTACCCCATCTCGGAAAAAAACACTACTTAGTAAGAGATGTTATTACTGACCGCATTATAGCGATTAGATATGGCCTGCCCCCTAGCAACAAAAGAGCAGAGCTTGGATTTGAAGCTGCCTGGCTCCAGCCTTAGCCACAATGGCTGTCAGGAATAAGCCCCTGCCCGTTCCCCTCTTGGGCTTCAACCCAGCTGTAAGCAACGACTTGCCCCTATGCAGTGGTGGATGCGGTGGGGAATTTGTTCTTTAAAATTCTACACGAAATCCTCAGGCAAGCACTTATTGTCTGCACTCCCAAACCCTCAGGAGCAAGTGTCATCCAGATGTTCAGCTCCCAGGGCCCATGAGGACCACTGGCTGGTGGATACAGACTGTCTCTCTTTGTCCCGCCTCCTGCCTTCAGTGGCAGAACTGGTTTTCCAGGACTATTTCTTTGTGACAATGGTTTGAGGACTTTCCTGCCCTGCAATGGCATAGCTCAGACAAGGGGGAAATGTGATGGCTGATGACTTCCTAAATGGCAGAGAGGCAACCCTGCCCTCTCTGCAGAGCGAAGACCCCCAAGAAGGAGGGCAGCAGCCCCTCAGAGAAGTCAAGCCCTTCTGTGTTTTATGCCCACACAGCTTTCTTTCTTCCTTTGTTCTCGGAGTCTGTACTGTTTCCACCCCTACTGGGTGGAGAGCAACACAGTTCTGACTCCAACCATCCAGCTTAGCGTAGACCCCACAGATGAAGGGCTGGCTTTCTCCAGCTTCAAATGCACCTCCAAGGGGATTCCCCAGGCCACTTGCACCTCTGACTGACTGGCTATGAGTTCCAGGGCTTCTGAGACCCCTCCTCAGAGGAGATTGGATAATTCACTAGTGGAAGAACTCCAAAGGCACTGCGTTGCATTGTAAAGGCCACACAGAGGGACGAGCATGCTAAAGCGGCCCTGAGGGCAAGGTCTGTGGACAGAGCTCAGAGCTCCTGGACCCTCTCCCTGGGGAGTCCAAGTGTGGCCCCCCAACTGGTGCAACAATGTGTCCACCACCTAAGAAGCTGCCTGGAGTCTGAGTGTCCCAGAGGTTTGATTAAAGTTTTGTTACATAGAACAGATGGATTAAATAATTGGCCCCATGATTAAAAGCAATCCCCAGGATCATTCCCTCCTGGAAGCCGGACTGGTTCAAAGCCCCAATCCTTTAATCACTTGGTTGGTCTTTCTGGTGACCAGTCCCTATGTGAAACTATCCAGGGGCCCACCTCCATCACCTCATTATAAACCCAAACTCCTGTCAATTAAGACAGTCCAGAGACTTCTAAAGTGCTTGCCAAGAACCAAAGGCAAACATGAAATATATTTTTTATTTCATCATAGAATCCTGTCTGGAGAACAGAGTGGCTACACTCTAGTATTCTTGCCTGGAGACTTCTATGGACAGAGGAGCTTGGTAGGCTACAATCTATGGGGTTGCAAAGAACCGGACACGACTGAGCGACTAACACTTTCACTTTTCAGAGCCCCATACTCAGGCAACCCTGTGTCCTGGCCTTGGTATTAAGATAGCATTACTGATGCTAACTATTGTCTTCCCTGCAGGTAAAGCTCCAAGCCACACCTGCCCCATGGACTTAGTCCTGATGGGTGAGATGCTGCAGGTCCCAAATGCGTTCTCGGCCTCCATCATCAGTAAGACTCTCATCAAAGAGCCCTGATCACACAAGAGCTCAAGACCTGGGCTCAGAACAAGGAAGACTTGTGCTGGAGCAGGAGTTTCTATTACATTTACTTTGTTCTCATTTTTCTGCTGGCGAGTAGGTCAAGGGGGTCACTGTCCCTGAACATACTCTGCATTTTTAAACTGCAGCCAGAGGAGGGTGAATCACAGGCATTATTAACTATTCAGGACAGACCAAGCCTTAGCCCACAGCATCGCTTTCCTACATAATTACAGAAAAGATGAAATGGAGAAAGAGCCCGGCAGCCCTCATGCCCTTTCGGTTCTGCTTCCTTCCTCATTGACTTTTTGACTCTCTGGGCTTAAACAAACTCCTTTTAGAGGAACGGAAGGGCGTTTGCTGGAGGCCAGACCCCTTCTGTATTCAGTCAAATGAAAGGAGACATAGAGGTCCTGGGATATGCTAAGCTAGGCTCGAATTGTGGAATCTCATCCCACCATCCGTGTCTACTGGGGGCTTCTGTTTGCTGCAGGGTCCCAGAATGAGGTCCTGGATAGAGCTCAAGGATGGCCACACGTGCTGTCGGGATTAAAGCCGGTTTCCTGTAGGTGGGCACCAAGGAGTGAGCCATGGGCTTGACCTGGGATCACTCAGTCTGTTCTGGCTGCCGTAACAAAATGCCACAGACCAGAGGCTTAAACAATAGACTTTTACTTCTCACAGTTTGGGAGTCTGGAAATCCAAGATCAAGGTGCTGGTAGATTCCAAGCTATCTTGGCTTACAGGTAGCTTATCTTCTCACTGTGTCCTCACATAGGGGCAGATGGAGATGACTGTCTGAGGTCTCTCCTTTTCTTTTCAAGACTTTTTCTTAATGTGGACCATCTTTAAAGTCTTTATTGAATTTGTTACAATACTGCTTTATGGTTTGTTTGTTTGTTTTTTTTTTTTTTTACCACAAGGCATGTGGAATCGTAATTCCCTGACCAGGGATCGAACCAGCACCCTCTGCATTGGAAAGTGAGGTCTTAACCACGGGACCAGCAGGGAAGTCCCTGGGGTCTCTTCTTAGAGGGACACTGATCCTGTTGAGTTTAGGCCCCACCCTTATGATCTCACTTAAGCTTAATTCTTCCTCAGAGGCCCCGTCTCCAAGTTCGCACTTAGGGGTTAGCACTTAATTATATAAACTTGGGGAGATAGGGTTCTGTCCATAGCAGCAGGGCTTCATGGCCAGGGTCATAGGAACTGTGTAGAAACCCTTTTTTACCTCCCCCTTATTCTTCCTTCTATATTGTAAGAGGAAGTCACTTTTTTCCCTTCCTCTCAATTCTCCTGACACGGGCTGTGTGTGGGGTTTTCCCACATCAGGGCATCCTCTGATGCCAGTGGATACCAGTCTCTGCAGCTGGCTCACCCCCATCCCCTCATTCACAGTCTTGTACTGAGTTAAGAGAACACGTCTTTCGAACCAAATGTGCATTATTTCCACTTTCAGCTTGAAGGGCTGCTTCAGGACATGATTTACATAGACTTTCAGGTTTTCAAAAGTGGAAGAAATCCGCGACACGCTTGTGCTGGAAAGTACACGAGAGTCTTCTAAGGGTTTTTAAGCGCCCAGAACATAAAAGGGAAATTGGCCCGACAGAGGCACAGCGGTTGATTCTGCCAATAATACATATAATATTGCCTTCCCGAAACGCTAGCGCCTCCCGGGCTATCTCATCAATAGGCCCGACTTTAAATAAGACGCTTTGTTATTAAATAAAGCCTTCTCACAGACAGGGACCATAGGGCTGCAGGTCAGTCATTGGGGTTTGAAATCTCCTTTAATATGAATTTCCAGAGGATATTACAAAAGGGCCTACACGGGCAATAAAACACATTGTGCACAGCAGTTAAATATGCATTTCTGCAACAGGCTCTTTCAACGTCCGTGAATACAAATGCACAAAGACATAAAACTACCGCCTGCTCCCGCTCTGGGAAGGAGGCTCAGGGAGGCACAGTGATAAGCCTTGTCCTCTGCATCCGCCTGGCAGCCTTACCGAGGCCAGCTCCAGTGTTCGAGCGGGAACAGACAGCCCTTGTCTCACAGGCTGTAGGCCCAAGGTCCTGGAGACAGTGGACAGACCCCTGATCTTCTGGAAGGAAGTGGCCCTGAGCCCCCAGTGACCCGGTCAACCTTCTGTTCCAGACCAGCTGTGTTTTCATTTCCATCTCCTGGTAGGAGCTCCAAAGATGGGCCCTCCTGCCCTGACTCTTGTGGTCCCCTCCCAGCACCCCAAAGCGGTCATGGCCTTCCTGTTCCCAGAGACATGCGTGCATGGCCACTTGAGGGAGGATGGTATGAAAGTCCTAGGGCAGCCCTAGCAAACATCAACTAGGAGGCCTGAAACAACAGAAATGGACCATCTCAGTGCTCAGGAGGTCAGGAGTCCATATGAAGGCCTCTCCCAGCTTCGTGGCATCCCTGGGCTGTTAGAGGCGTCACTCCAGGCTCTGCCCCATCATCACATGACCGTCTTCCCTCCAAGGGTCTGTTTTCTCTTCTCATAAGGACATCAGTCGAATTGGATTAGGCTCACCCTGGTCTGGGATGACCTCATCTTAACTGATTACATCTTCCGTCTCCAAGTAAGGTCATATTCTGAGGTCCTGGGGGTGAGGACCCCAGCATATCTTTCGGGGGGACACAATTCAACCCATAAGAGATGGCTTTTCCTTCTGGTAGCTGAGGACATTGCGACCACATATTCAAGGCCAGAAATTCATTTACTCATCATCCATTTATTCAACTCACCAATAGGAGTGAAGCACCTGCCAGGTACCAAGCTGAACTTGAGGACTGAGTGGGGAGTTAACTTGAGAATGGAAATGTAAAGCAGCACTGGACAGGAAGTGAGGATGGAGTCAGGGACGTGGTGGGGTGGGTGAAGGAGCATGGTGGGAGAGAGATGGATAGGGAGGGGTATGACGGGTGGGTTGAAGGAAAGAAGGAATGAGAAGGGAGAAGGCACTTGACTACAGGACCACGAGGACACAGGAGGATTCATCTTCAGCCCAGGAGCAAAGTGGAAGCATTGTTGATTGCAGCGGCTTGTAAATGCTATTGGATTTATGTTATAGGTAGACAACAGGGCAGTGGGCGAGGGGAAAGCTGCTTTGAGGGCCAGCACGATGGATGTGGGCACCTGGATAAGGAAGCATGGCAGAGGTCCAGGTGAAGGGCAGAGGGGGCTTGAGCCGAGGAGATAGCAGCGACTTGGCCAGAAAGCAGAAAATGGAGTCCAGAACCTTCAAAGCAACATTAAGATGTGGAGATGCTAGACAGGACCTAGAAGGTGCCAGAATGCTTGAGAATGCCCAGCACTGCCAGAGAGCATCTGGCACACCTGGCGTTCATCCAGCCACTGGGAGAGGAGCTGGTCAGCAGTGAAACACACAGAGGATAGCAGGGTGAGGGGGGTGGCGTGGTCACTGAGTTCTGTGAACTCCTGGAAGTCTGCAGGAAAGTAAATGAAAAAGGATCACTGAATCTTCACTTATATTGGCCAAAACAAACAAACTGAAAAAGGAAAGTAGTATTTGGTATTGAAGAGCCTGGGTGAGATATCACCGCCATGCCCTGCTGGTGGGAATGGAAATCATTGAACGCTTTGGAGAAGACCATTTAGCAGAAAGATCTCCTCTGGCAGGTTACTGCTGAGAATCCATCCTGAAGCCACGTTCTTATCTGTGCGAAGACTTACACTGGTGGGTTCTCACAGCAGCATCCCTTGGGAGAACAAAACACCCACTACTCACCTGTGTAATCAGCAATAGAGAAACAGCTTAAAATTTCAGTGATGTCCCCATTTAAACTGTGGTTTGAAAACTAACTAGTGGGGAAAATAACACAATAGTAAATAAAAGATGCTAAATGCCAAGCTATAATACACTACAGTATGCTTCCCATCCGATCTATGGGGGAAGGTATGTAACATAACGTGTGTGTGTGTGTATGTGTGTGTCACTTAGTCACTCAGTCATGTCCAACTCTCTGCAGTCCCATGGACTGTAGCCTGCCAGGCTCCTCTGTCTGTGGGATTCTCCAGGCAAGAATACTAGAGTCAGGTTGCCATTTCCTCCTCCAGGGGATCTTCCTGACCCAGGGATCAAACCCATGTCTCTTGCATCTCCTGCATGGGCAGGCAGATTATTTACCACTAGCAACACCTGGGAAGCGACTGGCAAACGCTGACAATGAAATTATTTACAACATGATCTCATTTGAAAGCATGAATGTGTGTATTTGTGTGCGAGTGACGCAAACGTGTGTCTACTTAGAGAACAGAGTGAAACAAAATACATCAAATGTCTAACAGTAGTTATTTCTGTCTGGTGGGGTTTGGGGTCAAATTTTAAAAATTCATTTTAGTTTTATGTATTTATAACTGTAGAAGACTCTTGAGGGTACTATGGAAAGCAAGGAGATCAAGACAGTCAATTCTGAAGGAACTCAACCATGAATGTTCATTGAAAGGAGTGATGCTGAAACTGAAACTCCAATAATTTAGCCACCTGATGCAAAGACCTGACTCACTGAAAAAGACCCTGATGCTGGGAAAGATTGAGGGCAGGAGGAGAAGGGGCAACAGAGGATGAGATGGTCAGATGACATCACTGACTCGATGGACATGAGTTTGAACAAAGAATCCCTAAGACTGAAAGGAGCAGGTATCGACCACATGCACAGTAGCTCATGACACCTTGCGTAACCATACCCTCAGGGAGATAGTAAAGGACAGGGAGGCCTGGCATGCTGCATTTCACGGAGTCGCAAAGAGTCAGACATGACTTAGCGACTGAACAACAACAATATTTATTACATGGATGCATCGTAGAAAATGAAGACTATAGAGGAAAAGATGTATAATTTTAGAGGATCTAGAGTAACAGAGACTGCTGGATAGGGTCCTTCTTAGACAATTTTGCAGAGTCCTGCTTCTTAATTCTTCCTCTGGGAGACAGCCTTGCCACTATTTTTCCCCAGGTGTCAGCTCTCCTCCAGGAATCCTGAGAAGGCACACTCCAGGGACAGCCTCCTGGCTCCACTGGCTTCTTGCTTTTGCTCTGTGGGATCACCTCAGGCATTTGCTGGCACCTGCCCAGGTGAGCAGACATGATAGAGCAAAGACATTGCAATTGAAGGGTGAGAGCGCAGAAGAGGCATCGTTCCTCATGTGTGTATGTGAGAGAGAAGCGAGAGAGAGAGAGAGAGAGAGAGAGAGAGAGAGAGAGAGCAGAAGAGGGTGTGAATCAGGAACTGGGTTCAGGCTGATTCATCTGGACAGAAGGAGGGCATCTTTTATCTCCAAGGAGCATCAATCTGGCTGTTTTCACAGACATTTAATTCCCCTGAGAGCAAGGCAAATATTTTACCATTCTTTTAAATATATATATATATATATATATATATATATATATATATATATATATATGTATATATAAAAGGTCTGGCTTTAAAACCTAGAAGCCAGGAAACCTAAGCTCAGGCTGAAATTTCCTTTGCAAGCAGGTCTTGGGCCGTGCAAATGACATGAATTATACTCACCATTACCTCAAGACACACTGCTCCGAGTTGGCATAAAATTGCCCATTTCCTGCAGTGATATAAGGGGCCTTATTCTGGACTCTGGGTCGATACCAGGAGCTCCTATTTCGTGCCTGACACATTGGTCATTCTAATCACCGGCCCCCGCACCTGGGCCGTGCCCCCCTCTTCTTTGACCATATTTTTGACTCTGCAGTTTTCACCGCCTGGGTCCTTTGGAGGGATGCATATTATTCAGAAAAGTCAAGGGCCTCATCCCTCTAGGGCACGTCAAGAAGTGGAGGAAACTTTATAAGCAGACAGAATAAATAACAGCATGGTAAGGGCATTGGTGAGGTAGTGAGGGCTTGGGAGATGTAACGGAGCAAGTGCTGGTGTGCGTGCACATGAGTGTGTGTGTGTGTGTGTGTGTGCATGCACCCCCCTGCCTCCTGCCCAGCACACAAGGAGCTGTGCTTTTCTCCAGCTGCCTGATAGCCAGTGGATTTTCCAGGCAAGAATACTGGAGTGCGTTTCCCTCCTCCAGGGGATCTTCCCCGGCCAGGCATGGAATCTGCATTTCCGGTGTCTCCTGCATTGGCAGGTGGACTCTTTACCCCTGAGGCACTGGGCAAAGGAGAATTTGTTCTGCTTCGGTTGATTTAATAGGAACCCATCTTAGCGTGATGCGGTGCTAGAGGTAAAGAATCTCCCTGCCACTGCAGGAGACACAAGAGAGGTGGGGTTGATCGCTGGGTCAGGAAGATCCCCTAGAGATGGGAACGGCACCTACTCCAGTATTCTCACTTGTAATATCCCAGAGGAGCCTGGCGGGCTCGTCTGTGGGGTCACAAAGAGTGGGACACGACTGAGAGGCTGAGCACCCAGACTTCTCTGGAAGAGACAGAGGAACAGAACAGCAGATGGACGTAAGTGAATGCAAGGAGCACTCTGCAACCCACACACGCCCCTCAAACACCTTCCTCACTGGACTGTGCCCTCTGAGTCACACACGTCCAATCAGGTGTTAGAACTTCCCATCTGATTCCAGACCACCTTCCTTCCAGCCCCACCGCGGCTGGGGAGCCGCAGTCCTCCCCACACCCACATCCTCTGCAAATTGCAGGGCTTCCCCAGGGTGAGGAGCCGTATCTGTTGCAGTATGTCAGGAAAATCCCCTGAAGAAGGGCATGGCAACCGACTCCAGTATTCTTGCCTGGAGAATCCCATGGACAGAGCAGCCTGGCAGGCTACAATCCACGGAGTTGCAAAGAGCCAGACACAACTGAGCGACTAAGCATAGCACTTGCGCTTTTCCCAGCTGTTTGACACGGTTAACAGGCTGCCCTGTTTATTATTTTATTGCTTGCTTCTCCATTGAGGTTTGGGCTGTCTCGCCCCCGCCCTGGCTCCTACACACTCACCTGGTCATGGCAGGTGAGTTAGTCCAAGCCATGGCTTTTAGGGGCATGCGTACTGCACAGCAAGACTGACTATGCTCCGATAATTCTTCAACCTGAGAGAGGTTACAGACAAAGCTTCAAATTACTGTGGCCATTTTATCCCCTAGGAAGAGCTGGGGGTGGAGCTGAGAGGAACAAGGGACAGGAGAAGGGTCCACTCCTTCTGCAGGTCAGAGATTGACGGTCGGCAGTGGATTGTGGGTCGCTGGTTGTGGTGGGCTGAAGGATGCCCCTCAGTGGTCCCCACATCCTAATCCCCAAATCTGTGTTACCTTATGTGGCAAAAGGAATTTTGCAGATGTGACTGAAGGATGTGAAAGTAATCAGAAGGGTCTTTGGAAGATGGAGATGGAGGCTGAAATGATAGCGGAAGAAGGTGGAGAAAGATCTGAAGCAGGGTGCGACCCTGCTGGCTTTGGAGACTGTGGGAGAGGCCATACAGCACGGAACTAGGCTCTAGAAGCTGAAAAATGCTGGGAACAGCCTCCCCTGCCCCCAGCTGAGCTCTGGAGGGACTGTGGCTCTGCTGACATCTTGATTTGGGGTCAGTGAAAGGGATTTTGGATGGATGACCTCTGGAACTGTAAGAGAACAAATGTGTGTTGTTTTAAGCCACCAAGTTTGATCTATTACGGCAGCCACGGGGAAAGGAACTCGCAAGCTCTTTCGGAGGAGGTACAGCCCTGGAAACAGCCTGGGGCTGGAGGCGGGGCTGCTGGCAGCTCTGGATAGTTTTTGTGTGTCTCTGCTTCCTGGATGTCACTGTGGAAGAAGAGCTCTGGCAGGGGGTGTAGCTGCTCCGTGACAATCTGGTCTCTGGGATGCTCAAAGAATTATAAGGAAAATCATCAGGGGAGGCAGCGTCCCCACATCTGACCCACAGCAGGCAGGTGATGCAGTTGGCTTTTTCCTGCATCTGAGACGCAACCAATTTCCTTTCTTCTCAGCGTCCCTAAGCTTGGCTCCCTCCTGCCCTCACTGCACCCTTCACCCACACAGATCAGGGCCATGGAAGAAAAGCCTTTCATGCACTCTGTCTCCACCCAGCATCCAGACACCAGCATCCTGTGCCCCTCCTGCCCCCTTCCCAAGCACACTTCTGATTGCCCACTTGGCCATGCCTGTTGCTTCTTGGTAACCCCTTTATTGTAACCCAGAAAAGCATCTCAGAATGTAGGTTGCTAGAGAGACATCATCCGAGATAAAGTCTGATGGCATCAGGCTGCTTTTTCCAGCATTCATCTTCCAAATGGCATTAATCAACCTGCTGTCCTCAGGAGTGCAGACAGCACACGGGTGCTGGCTTCCATTAACCACGTCACCACCTGCCTGGGCTACTTCCTGGGGCTGCAGCATGGCTTCAGTTCCATTAGATCTAATTTGGGGAGAGTACAGGCGTGGGGGATGCCCGTACCCCTGAGCTCTGCCTCAGAAGGCTCTAAGCACTTGGTTTGCTTGCTGTCAGACGACTTGGAAGCTGTGGGATGGGGTCACGCAAGGTCCTTGAGTGGAGAACAAGGTCTGGCCTGGAGAGGCAGCAGGGGACAAGCCAGGCATGGCCTGTGGGCTCCATACGGTCACCGGGGTGTTCCAGGAAGGCAAATTGCCCTGGCTGATTAACTTTGGGAATGGATTCATCAGCCAGTTAACCCCTTACCCAGCCAATGCCAGGTGCTATCTGCAGAGGTACACAACTTTTTGGGAGCCAGCATCCCTAATCTGGAGGCAGAGGGGGCTGTTCAAACAGACAGACCACCAGGAAATTGTCCTTCCATCAGGAGACAGTGGCCATGTATCCAGATCCTCACAAAGACCCCCATGGAATACGGGACTCTGTGATCTCTTCATTCTGAACCACTGAGTGCTAGAGGAGGACACATGAGCCAGAAGTGATTCAATCAGTGCTGATCTCAGATGCATCCACAGTACAAGCCAGAGAATCTGCTGGTGCAAAAGGAAGAGGCAGAGGAATTTGGGGCTTCGTTGGTGGCTTAGGCGGTAAAGAATCTGCCTGCAGTGCAGGAGACCTGGGTTCAGTCCCTGGGTCAGGAAGATCTCCTGGAGAAGGGAATGGCAACCTACTCCAGTATTCTTGCCTAGAGAATCCCATGGACAGAGGAGCCTGGTGGGCTGTAGTCCATGGGGTTGCAGAGAGTCAGACACCACTGAGCGACTAACACTTTCATTTTTCAGAGGAATTCAGCTTATGGTTAGTGTTGTTGTTACAGTTATTATTGTCATTTGTTATTATTAGTATTATGTATAATTATTCCTGGTATACAGCCTCACGATTTTGAGTGCCATGTACTGTTGTGGAAATCTTTCAAAGGTGACTTTACAATGTAGCGCAGTGAGTAGGACCACTCATATTCCCCTGCAGGGGATGAAGACAAAAACCACCCTCATGTTATCAGATGAGCCTGCGGCTTCAGACGTGATTTCCAATGACAGGCAAATCAGAATCCCCAAATCTCCAAGACTCCACTGCTCAGATAGGAAATGTTTAGATTCCCAAGGAATAGCTTCACCCCAAAGATGCCACGTGTTGTTTCTGAATATGACTGCCTGATGAATTATGAGCAGGGGTAAAAAACAACGATTATGATTAACACATTGTATAATTCTACATATGGAGTATAAAGAAGAAATTTAATAAGCAGGCATTTCATTATTTAATCTTCATCAAGAAAAAGTAAATATTTAAGGTGCCTGCAGACTTATTTCCTTGTCTGGGAGACCAGGTCACTTACAGGTGGACATGTATCCTGGACACTGTGCCAAGTGCAGAGGTCAGGTGATGTCAGGATTGGCCGAGGCCAGAACCTTACGGGGGCACCAGGGTGGGAAGGGAAAATGAGCACAAATCAGGAGAGGGTTTCTGGAAGACATGACCTCTGAGCTGGGACTGGAGGCAAGTCTGGGTGAAGAAAGGAGCAAAGAGAGAGTTCCACCATGAAACAAGGCAGGGGATTCCACATCCTTTGAGAGTCTGGGGTCCTGACTCAAGGGTGACCCAAAGCATAAGCTTGCAGAGAATGATGGAGCAGGTGTGAGGAGCCTTGTAGGTTGGGCAGAGGCATGGGGGATATTTTCAGTGGGCAAGGGTGGTTGACAGAACACTCTGTGGCTCCTCCTCCCTCCAGGATGTCCCACATGTGGTTTTGGGTTCTTCTTTTCTGAAAATCACACTGAGGTGGAAACTTTCAGATGAACGATGATGAAAATGCTCAACATAAAATGCATCAGGCATTGTCTGGGCTCACACACCTCTGTGAGATGGTTTAAACAGGTCAGTTTCCGGTTTTAGGGAGGAGAAGTTTGGATTTGAATTGCAGCAGGGTGGGTTGGGTGGGACAACAGAGTTAGGTGGGGTGGCAGAGAAGAGAGAGTGACTTCAGGGGAGTGGATACCTTGAAGAGCGTGGTGAGTGAAGGCGCATGGCAGGGGAACCACTGGGAAGTGGCAGGAAAGGGTGTGAGAGGCCTTGCGGCAGGAAAGGGTGCTTCCCCATACTTGACATGCACAGGCCTCTGGGGCTTCTGGTCTATCGCAGCATCTATTTACTCAGGGCCTTGGGCCAGGCCAGAGAGTGGGATTCTTGGCAGGGGACCTTGGGTCAGAGGATATCAGTTTGGCCCCGGGGGGCCTGGATACTGGGCAGTTCAGGTCAGCCATGTGTGTGCTCCATGCCTACAGGATAGACCCCCAGGATAACCCCCAACACCAAGGCACCATGGGCTTTCCTGGTTGTTGACCCTCTTATGTGTGGTCACACTTCCTTGCTGGGCAGATGCAGCTCTGTCCACACAACAGCACCGGGAGAGGCCAACCAGAAGCCTGTGTCTGCTTTCTCTTCAACTCCGTCCTGCCTGCCTCTGCTCCTTGCTGATTTCAGTCTGTATCCTTTCTCTGTAATAAGCTGTAACTGTGAGCATCGTGGCTTTGTTTGAATTCTGTGAGTCCTTCTGGGGAATCATGGAACCGGGGGTACAGTGGACCCTCTTCACAAAGGAGAGTACAGCAGGCAGTCCTCTTGAGGTCACACCATAAATTACTAGATGTGGGAGAGAGTTGCGTGGCTTTGGAGGAAGCCTAGAAAGGATTCCATACTCTTGCCTTGAAAATCCCATGGATGGAGGAGCCTGGTAGGCTGCAGTCCAGGGGTTCGTAAAGAGTCGGACACGACTGAGCGACTACACTTTCACTTTTCAGTTTCATGCATTGGAGAAGGAAATGGCAACCCACTCCAGTGTTCTTGCCTGGAGAATCCCAGGGACGGGGGAGCCTGGTGGGCTGCCATCTATGGGGTCGCACAGAGTCGGACACGACTGAAGCGACTTAGCAGCAGTAGAAGCTAGAAAGGACATGGTAGAAGACACAGCTGCAGAAACAGCAAAGCTTGGCACGACCAAGGTCTCCATCCAAGTCCCCTTTTCTGCCCCCATGGGTCTTGCTGCTGCACCTGTTTCTGGACGAGCCCTGATCTTTCTCACCTGAATCACTGCTTCCTTGATCTATTCTCGAGTCTCCTCCTCCTTCTTTCTTTGGCCAAAGGACTTTTGCTCCTGCCTCGAGTCAACTATACATTTCACTATGAATGTTTCTCTGACACCAACCAGCAGAAAAATAGTTTACACTTAATTCTATGATAGCATCTTCCCTTGCTGCCATGCATCTTAAAGAGTGGGCCTAATCACATCTTATTCATCTCTGTAATCCCATCATCTAGCCTGCTCCCCAGCACAACAGAGATCTGGATTCCTATGTGGTCAGTCAAACAATTTCCAAAATCCCAGAACAATTTCCTTTACTCATGATTTCAAGAAAATATTAAACAACAATCTTGGTTTGGTGTTCTAATCATGAACAGCCAACGTGTGAATGTAATAGAAGGGCCATTACAAGTTGAGAACTTGAGTTCAAAATGCTATCTAAATTGCAGGGCACCTGTTTGTCATTTTCGCATTCTGGCCGCCAGTTTCTACTGGGGATTTCCATCAGGCCAGGATTGGGAGTTACAAGCCCTGTGTGCTACCGTTCTCATCCTGTGCTCATGGCAGGCGTGGCTAATCATGTCATGATTAATCACCCACCCTCGTGTCTTTTCGAGCAGGAGAAACACACTTGGTGTGGAAATAAAGCCTATTTGCCAGCCCAGGGTTAGACCATCCCCAAGGTTTTCTCCCTCAGTTTTCAATCCACTGTATGTTTTCCTGAATTCAGCAACGATACTGAAAATGGAAAAGCAGTGGGTAACGTGGGCTCCATTTGAGTCAATAAACAGCAAAACCCTGCCAGAAAATTCCCCATGGTTATGTCAGGAGGTCAATAACGTTGATCTACAATTCATCTAGTCATCACTGGGCAGAATGTCAGGCCACGGAGTAAATCATCTGAACGGGAAATTCCACAGCACTGCCCGCACCTGTTATGGGCCGACTTGTGTTCCCTCTGATTTATATACTGAAGACCTAACAGCCAGGATCTTAGCATGCGACTGTATTAGGCGACAGAGCCTTTAAGAGATGATTAAATAAAAATGAGGCTATGTGGGTGAGCCCTAATGCAGGCCGACTGGTGTCCTTGCAAGAGGAGCTTAGGACAGAGACCCTGAGGGATGACTATGTGGGCCCCTGGGGAGGAGATAGCTGTCTACATGACAAAGAGAGAGGCCTCAGGAGAAACCAGCCCTGTGACACCTTGATCTTGGACTTCCAGCCTCTAGGATGGGGAGAAAATAAATTTCTGTTGTTTAAGCCTTTCAGCTTCCCAGGTGGTGCTAGTGGTAAAGAACCTCCATACTAATACAGGAGATTTAAGAGATGAGGCTTCGATCCCTGAGTCGGGAAGATCCTCTGGAGTATCCTTGCCTGGAGAACCCCATGAACAGAGGAGCCTGGTGGGCTATAGTCCAGGGGGGTCACAGAGGGTCAGAGATGACTGAAGTGACTTAGCACACAAGCCATTCAGTTGGGAAACCACAGGCAGCTAATACAGAACTCATTTCCATGATGAGATAACGCCATCATGGGTGGTGTCTGGATAGAGAACATGCCAGGGGCTGTCTTCTCTTTCTCTGCCACTGTTTCCAAATCCCACCTTCTGTGATGAAGGACTGTCTCAGCAGGATGGGGAGGGACGCAGGTGGGCTCCTGGATCACACCTCAAGGGTTTTTGCTGGAAGTTTCTTATCATTCAACACCTCATGCTCACCTACATCAGCCCGAACTGGAGCAGGAGGCCTGATGCCTTCACCAGTGACCAGTCATGTCAGCTTAGCTCAGTTTCCTGAGGGAAGAAAGTTTTCAAGTGACTCCTGAGCAGAGTAATTTCATTTGCTGTGAAGTAAAGTTAGAAGTAAATTGCACTAAATTAATATTGATTCAAATTAAGCCATTTATCTCTTTATGCATTTCAACTCCACAGCAAATACAATCATTGCTCAAACTCCTCCACGGCAAATAAAATTACATGTTAAATTGCATCTCGCAGTGGTTTTCCTTTTCTGAGAAACAAACAAAAAAATACACATGTATGCACACAGTCCAAAGCTTACAGCTGAACCAGACATGGCTTTCCAGCTGACTGAAATCGGAGAGGAAGAGAAAGCTCACTCGCGCTGTGCACAGTGATGAGAGTTGCAAGGTGGCTGGATGATTTCCCCTTAAGATGGAATGCCTGCCTTAATTGCTCTGAGAATGGCTTCCCTAGTTCCGGGGAGGCTGCAGGAGCTGTGAGTTTGTTTCCAGATGCAGGCAGCAGTGTGCTGAGTGCACACCTTCTGTGGATGTGTCTCCCAGGTGGCCAGCCTCTGCTTCCCCTGCCCTCCTGTTGGTGTGCTAGTTCCATTTGCTTCTCGACTCCTCTTCAGGGCAGAGATACAGAAAGGGAGAACAGCTCTGCAGGGGACGCTGGAGCCCAAGACCAAAACCACAGGTAGGAGGCAAGTCCCAACACCGGTTTCCAGAGCTGGGCACCAGAAATGCACACGAGGGCACACACACATGCACGTGCTGGCCTGGCCTCTGCCCATCCAAAACCTGGGATGACACCAGTTGGTGTGGGATGCAGGGGGCCATGCCAGGCTGTCCCTGCTGCCCAAAGCCCAGCCAACGGTGACATCCCCACCCTCTCCTCCTTGCTAGTGAACAAGCGGTTGTGACTTATGGTAAGTAAATATCAGGGGCATGTCTGAGTGACAGTCTTTCAGCTCTGCAGGGAATAAAAATACGATCCTCCCAAAGAAACCTGTGGACCCCTGGATCATGCTGTCAGTGAGTTTGTCTCCTCACTGCCAGGACTCCAGCCTATAAACCCCCTGCCTCGATGCCCCTGGAGGGAAGCTGTGCACCCTCCTTGCTGGAACAGGAGGCTGGTTTGGGTCCATTCAGGCAGCTGTAAAAGGGCACCTGAGACTGAGGGCTTAGACATGACACTTGCTTCTCACAGCTCTGGAGACTGAGGTCCAAGATCAAGGAGCCAGTAGGACACGTGTCCCCATCTGGTGGAAGGGATGAAGGAGCTCTATGGGGCCGCCTAACGTGTCACTTCCCTAAGGCCCCACTCTCTGATACCATCACACTAGGGCTCAGGTTTCAACAAATGCCTTTAGGGGAACACAGTTGTTCCGTCCACTGCCAGGTGAAACTGGGGAGCCCTGAGGCTCTGCCGGGACCTACCAAGCTGGGAGCCCATCTCCAAGGAGACAGATGCATCAAATTTCCGTCAGAATCAGAATCTTTTGGTTAAAGGGGGTAACTCATTTCATAAGATGGGTGTTTGAGGTGGTTACCCATCTTTACAGATCAGAGGAAAAGGACACGCAGAATCTGGATTAATACACAGGAGCAAATGCCAAGATTTCTACCTCGTTCTTTAGCCAGCAGGGCTGCATGGACAGATGGCCTGACCCACTGGCCAGGGCTGGGGTCTCTTAGAGGCCACCGTCAGGCAGGAAACCCGCCACAGGAGTCAGTCCTCTGTGCCGCTGTCCTACTGGAGAGAGAAAGCTTCAGTTAGGGGATGTTTTCCTTTGGGTATACCTGCCTGTCTTTCTTTTTCTTTCCTTTCTATCTTTTGATTTTTGACTCTTTAAAATTTTTCTTTAAAAAACTGTGTTGGCTTTTTTTTCCTCTTAATAATTTTAATGAATTAATTAATTTTTGGCTGTGCTGGGTCTTCATCGCTGTGCAGGCTTTTCTCTAGTTGTGGTGAGTGGGGCTACTCTCTAGTTGCAGTGTGCAGGCTTCTCTTGTTGAGGAGTACAGGCTTCAGGGTATGCGGGCTCAGAAGTTGCAGCTTGAGAGCTTTAGTGCACAGACTCAGTAGCTGCAATGCATGGGCTTTACTGCTCGGCAGCCTATAGGATCTTCCCGGATCAGGGATCGAACTCATCTGCATTGGCAGGGGTCGCCGTTGCAATTGTAATTGTCCCCCATTGGCAGGCAGACTCTTTACTGCTGAGCCACCAGGGAAGCTCTGGCTCTTATTTTTAAAACTGAATTTTACCAGTAGCAACAGGAGAGAAATTCATCAAGTGTGAACGACTTGGTTGGATTTATTTCTCTCCAACAGGAGACTCAGGGAAAGGCATTGTGGAGACCTGAGAGGAAGGTTCCAGAAAGGGGGCGGGATAGCTGGAGTAGGTGGAGGCAAGGGAGACACACCTGGTGGTTGCTCAGGACAGTGAAATCCTTTTCTCCTTCAGACCAGGCTTCAGTACACTAAATTCTCAGAGACTCCTTCTCTGGGGATGTGACCTCATCTCCTGGGTGTGTGATACCAGCAAACATTCACAGTACAGTCACTGAGGGTTGGAAGCTGGGCCCCCTCCTCTCTGTCCCTTTGGAAGAGCCCTGGATCAGTCGTTGGGCCCCATCACCAATCCTTGCAACAGAGGGTGCCTTAGGCAACAGAACACACGCTCCCTGTTCTGGAGGCTGGAGGTCTGAGGTCCCAGTGTGATAGGGCTGGTTCCTTCTAAGGCCTCCCTCCTGGGGGTCAGATAGCCCACAGCATCTGGAGATAACTCCTGGTGCTCAACTCTTCCTCCAGGGGAGGGAGCTGGACCGGGAGCGGGGCGGAGGGGGGGGGGCGTCTGATGTCACTCTCAAATGCTAAGTTGGGATCTGAACTCTCACAGAGCCAGCCACAGACCCCACTTTCTACCCCTGAGGAAGGAATCAATCCCATGGGCTGCCCACATGAGACCCCATGAGGCCACGGGAACACACAGCAGTGGTGACCGCGTAGAGGTGCTGGAGGGTCAGGCTTGTTGGGCTCTCTCAGCCCTCCAGAGGACGCTCCTCAGAGGTGCCATCTCTGTGCTCACAGTTGCATGAAAGAGTGAGCTGCCCATATATCCTGGGTAAGTGGCCTTAAGGATAAGTGGCCATGGAAGAACAACAAAAATATTTCTATCTTCTACTTGCAAGTTCTTCCCCTGAATGGAAGCCATCCACCACCAGAAAAACAGGAGACATCAAACCCAGTCCTCCAGGAGCCCTTCTCAGAGAAAGGCCTGGTGGACAAGAAAGCTAGCAACGGGGTCATTTTTGTTTCATCAAAAACTAGTCACATTGGGGTGACTCTACCTTGTTGAAACACCTACTTGATTGTTTCAGGTTTTATCTGTTGACCCACTCTGCAGGCCACGAATCCATGCTGCTCAGATTCTCAGCCTTAAGGGAGGGATGATGCAGAGTGCTGAGAAGCCCAGGTATCACAGAGGTCCACGGAGGACGTGTGATCTCGTGGAAGCTGTCAGCAAGTGTATCTCCTCCGGTCCTCCTGTAAGAGCTCACACACAGGAGATGGGGAGACACTCTGAAACTACGAGGTAGTTTCTCACACATGGAGATAGGGGCTCCTCCATGTCTGAGCAACAAGGAACACGTGGGATTGCCCACCACCCAATGCTACCTGAGTGTGAGGATGAAGTGACCTTTACAATGTAAAGTAACCAGCTCATAATAAAAGCCACTTCACACCATTGACTCATCAGTCCAGGCCTCCAGGACTCCGTTACCCCTTTCATGTCAGTTCTGTTGGTTTATTCCATCTGCTCACTGGCCTCTGAGCTCTTCCCTGAACACACCCCGGGGTTGGTGGGAGACATTTCATCCTCCAGGTATTTTCTCTGGCATTTTCTCAGAGTCTCCCTGGGCCCTGCATACAAACTTGCAACCTCCTGGCCTCTGGCACCTCCCTGATAGACTGCTTTTGTTTCCTCCTTAGCACACATTACCATTTATCCTCCTATGTATTCTGTGTCCTTACCTTGTTTAACACATCCATCTGCCTTACTAGAGGGCTTCCTGGTGGCTCAGATGGTAAAGAATCTGCCTGCAATGAGGGAGGCCTGGGTTTGATCCTGGGTTGGGAAAATCCCCTTGTGGCGGGCAACCAACTCCAGTATTGTTGCCTGGAGAATCCCCATGGACAGAGGAGCCTGGAGGGCTGCAGTCCACAAGGCCGCAAAGAGTCGGACATGACTGAGCGACTAAGCACAGCACAACCCTACTAGAATGTAAGCAAAGGAGGGCAGGAAGTTTTGTCTGGATTCCCCACAGCTGTGTCCCTGGAACAGTGCCCATCACAGGGTGGGCATCTGTTAACCCCTAAAAAGGACTGAAAGTACCAGTGAAAAGGCAAATAGAGAGATGCCCTGGGAATAACAGAGGACGTGGGTGCTGACAGATGCAGTGAGGGAGCCCTCATCTGCCAGGCCTACTGGAGACGTTGCATTTCCCTTGAGGAAATATATTCTCCTTTTCATCGCATAGGTGAGTTGGAAAATATGATTTTTAAATACAGATGCTCAGTTTATAGCCAACTTTATTGGAATATTTCTGTTCAGTAAATTAATTTGCATCACAGAGCATTTTAGTGGCTAGATGGGATTTCTGAGAATACTTAGAATTCTGTGGGCGGTCTTGTACTTGCTTAGATGTACATTGATGGCTATATTTTTCTTTTGATGGGAGAGATCGTTGTAATCACAGCTCGACCATGTACAGACAAGAACGTTGGTATAATTGGGCTTCATCAGCCATTGTGGAGGATTTGGGATTAGACTGGAGATTGAGGGGATGTCTGGGGTCCATCAGTGTCTCTCCCAGGTCGATTTGTCCAATGTTAATTGGCTTCGAGAGAATCACAGCCCTTAAAGAGTCTGATGAGAGTGTATATAAACTATTTCCTCCTAATATTTTATGCCGAAAGTTGATGGTGTAAAATTTAAGCTCCCCGAAGCCTGACAACTCGTTTGCAATAAATTCTAGAAGGAGAAAAATAATGACTCCAAGGTGTCACTTCATCCCATCTCAGCATAATTTCTTTGCTCTTCCAAACCATGGCGGCGGGGATGTATGCACAAGGCCAGGGATGGTCAGCAGGGCATCTCCTGGACCATAAACCGAGTCCCACGTCCTTGTTTCTAATGATGAACTGACTTCCTGGGAACAAGAGCTGCATCTTCTGGGGGCCCAGATCAACACTGCCCAGCATCTGTTCATGGGCATGTCCTCTCCATTAATGGCTGTGACTGGGAGGGGCGGGACAAAGGGATGGGCTGTCATTTGGAGCCTTGCGATATGAAGTCTCTGCAGCCAGATCACTGCATTGGCAGGCAACCCACAGAAAATGGGCTTTCTAAATTATGCCACACACTGGTATTTTCACACTTTTTTCAAATGTAATTTCAAAATTAAATTAGGCTGGAGGCAGACAGGAATGCGGTGGGCACTGCTCCCCGTGGACTGCAGCCAGGTTCCTCTCAGGCCATGTAGAAGGGAAGGGAACTCATTAACTTTCTAGAACCCCAGAACTGGGCCCGTGTGAGCTGATTCACTCCCAGCTGCCTCCCTGCTGGAACTTTCCTGCCTTTCCCAAGGACATGGTCAGGCAGCATCTGTAGGGTTCCCAGGGAAGCCATCCTCTCCTGGTGGGCACAGTTTGCAAGGGGCAGGAGGGCAGAGACAGGTGACAGGGGAAGGGGGCAGCCGAAGGCTGTCTGTGTCTGAGCCCAGATTCCCTTGATTGACCCTCTCAGGCTTCATTTTCCTTACAGGGTTTGCCTGCTTGCTAAGACTTTGTCTTAGGAAAAGAAAATCTTTACAAAGAGGTAGAGTGTCTCCTCAAAGCATGCATGTGTTATCTCCTTGGGTTACCCTTGTCCACCATGTGTGTCATGAGTCCGGGCACACAGTGGGAACTTTGTGTGTTAAAGGTCATTCCACAGACAGCCTGTGCACTCGTCCTCTGCAGACAGGAGTGCTGGGCTGTGTGGAGGAAGGAAAAATTTACCCCTTACAGATCCTGACCCCAGGAAGCTTCCAGCAAAGAGGGAGATATAATACAGGCTCTTCAATTCTCAGCACAAGGCAGAGTACCCAGTACAAGGCTAAGCATCCAGCTGAGGACATGGTGCCCAGAAAGGACAAAGTACCCAGCTCAGGACAAAGTACCTAGCACAGAGCAGAGTACTCAACACAGGGTGGAGTACCAAGTACAAGGCTAAACACCCAGAACAAGACAGAGCACCCAGCTCAGGACATAGTACCCAGCTCAGAACAGATACCCAGCATAAGGCAGAGCAGCCACCAATCAGGACAGTCTCTGCTGTCATGGCCTCATGTGGATTTGCACCCCAAAAATCCCATGGATGGAGGAGCCTGGTAGGCTGCAGTCCATGGGGTCGCTAAGAGTCAGACAGGACTGAGCGACTTCACTTTCACGAATTGGAGAAGGAAATGGCAACCCACTCCAGTGTTCTTGCCTTGAGAATCCCAGGGATTGCGGAGCCTGGTGGGCTGCCGTCTACGGGGTTGCACAGAGTCAGACATGACTGAAGCGGCTTAGCAGCAGCAGCAGGGGGCAGAAGCTGTGCCCAAAGTGCTCAGAAGATAGTGCTGACTCTTGAAGATGGCCATCTGCAAGACAGGGAGAGAGGCCTCAGAAGGACAGCCCTGCCCACACCTTGATTCCCAAAGCCCAGCCTCCAGGACTCTGAGAAAACACATGTCTGTTGGTGCTGCCACCTCGGCTGTGGTACTTGTTACTGCAGTCTCAGAAAACAGATACAGTGAGCTATACATGGGTGTCAGTTTCCACTGGGCTCCCTGCAAAACCATCTAGTACCTTCATCAAGGCCAAGAGTGACCCGCCTGAGGGCAGCCAAGATTTGGCGCAGAGTGAGGTCAGAGGGCATGTGGAGGGCTCTAACCACCTAACTGTGGATCGTAAGTTACTTATCTTAAAGTGGCTCCATTACTACTCTTTTCAGCAAACTCCCCCTGGCCTATGGGCAAGTGCAGTCTAACTTTCACCCAAGTCTTCATCTTTACTGTTGAATCTCAGGACACTGCCCTGGGATTGAAGGGGGCTTTACTCTCATTTTACAGGGAGGGAGCTGGCTCATGGGGTGGCCAGGGGCATACCCGAGGTCATGGAGCATCCTTCAGCAGGTCTGGATAAGCTGAGTGAGAGAGTGCCAGTGAGGAGGGTGCCAGAACACAGAGAATGCTCCACAAGCACTCGGCCAGCAAGAACCAGGCCGGGAGGGAGGGAGGAGGGAAAGAAGAAGGAAGGAGGGGAGGGAGTACTCTCCCCCCAGCTCCGAGTTATCAGCTATGCATTTGCATTGCTGACTTGGAAGAAAGACTAAGGTTTTTGCAGAGACCTTAAAGGTAGTTAAGGGCCTGGTCTCCAACTTCATTAGCTGTGGTGGACTAGTGGGAAGCACAAAGTGCCCTCCTAGACAAAACAGAGGGCTGGCCCCTTTTCCTGCCACCTCCGCTTGCAGCGCACAGCACACACACACACACACACACACACACACACACACACCATGTTGCCCCTTCCAAACCACAGTCTTTCAGACTGGCTTCTTTCCAGATACCGAGTCTACCTGCCCTGTTGACACAGGTGATGCTATGAAGAAGGCGTGTCAGCTGTCATCTATATGAATTACAGCTACATCTGCTTTCCTTACTGGCTAAAGGGATGAAAACCCCTCTTCTGTTCATTTTTAGTGCCTGACTAGCATCCAGCTCATTTCCCAGCATGCAGTAGGCAAATTACAAGCACACACGTGGCTTAAATTGAATGAAAACTTTTTCCAATGTTCATCAATGTCACCAAAGGATCCCGACACTGGGAACTCCATGAGTCAGGGGTGGAGAGGACTCTGGTTTCAGAATATCAGAGTGGGGGGCCTTGGCAGCTCATGGACCTCCAACCCTCTCAGAATCACTAGCCTGTTCCTGGGGTTCCTGCTCCCCACTTAATTTTCCTTTTTGACTAATAATTTATCGACAGGCTTGAATAGGGTCTGAGTGCCACCTGGTTTCTAGCAGCAATGGGTTCTTAAACAGCATTCAGTGCTTATCTTTATGGGAAAAAAAATGGGTAAGGGCTTTGAACATTGATTTCTACCTTCAGGCTAAGGTTATTTCTTTGAGAAAACGATGGTAGAATAAAGGATGTTTTAATCTGTTTTGCATTCTCCTTAAAAAATAAAATTTACTCCCCAGGCTTGACAGCTCATTCATTACACCCATCCCTGCCCTCGTGAGGTGGATACCCAAATGAAGAAAGTCTCTCTGCTACGCGATGTACTCCCCTCACTCTGCAAAGGCTGCGGGGAGGCGGGTGCCTGGGATCCTTGTGACCGGGGCATGTCAGGATGGGGGAACACACAGCTGCAAAACAGGCAGACCTGGTGGAAATCCTCCATCTGCTGTTTCCAACTGTGGAACCTCAGCTCAGAGCTTCATTTCTTCCCTGGCTTCTGTGTTTCTGTGTGTGTTACTCTCTCAGTCGTGCCTAACTCTTTGCGATCCCATGGACTGTAGCTCACCAGGCTTCTCTGTCCATGGGATTCTCCAGGCAAGAATACTGGAGTGGGTTGCCATTTCCTCCTCCAGGGGATCTTGCCAACCCAGGGACTGAACCCAAGTCTCCCGCATTGCAAGCAGATTCTTTCCTGTCTGAGCCACCAGGGAAGCTTAGCTTCTGTTTATTGAGACCAAAATGGGCAAGTGCTTGGACCAGTCCAGTAAGGATGCTAAGACCACGTTTATGGAAGAGCCTGGAACAGAGCAAGTTGCTCTTCATACTGTTGTTTATATTACTATTTTTAACCTTTAAGACACTGCGGCAAAGCTAAGAGGCTGATGCGCTCAAGGTTTTGGGCCATACCAGAGGTTTGGGTGCAACAGGCAGGTGCCGAGGCAAGCCTGGAGAAAGGGTTTGGCTTCATCATTTAAATGAGTTGGTGTGAAGTGCATATGAAGTCCCCTGGCCGTTGTCCCAGTTAAGCAGACATGCTGTTCATTAAGGGAGCAGTGATTATGTGGATCCTACTGTATTAATAACAATAAATCTAAGTGATACCCTCCTTCCCAATGCACTCAGTCTGTGTATTAACTCTGCACCACCCTGTGCACAGAACAGAGCAGTTCAGTCCAGTCACTCAGTCGTGTCTGACTCTTTGCGATCCCATGAACCGCAGCACACCAGGTCTCCCCGTCCATCACGAAATCCCAGAGTCTACCCAAACCCATGTCCATTAAGTTGGTGATGCCATCCAACCATCTCATCCTCTGTCGTCCCCTTCTCCTCTTGCCCTCAATCTTTTCCAGCATCTGGGTCTTTTCAAATGAGTCAACTCTTTGCGTCAGGTGGCCAAAGTATTGGAGTTTCAGCTTCAACATCAGTCCTTCAATGAACACCCAGGACTGATCTCCTTTAGGATGGACACGTTGGATCTCCTTGCAGTCCAAGGGACTCTCAAGAGTCTTCTCCAACACCACAGTTCAAAAGCATCAATTCTTTGGTACTCAGCTTTCTTCACAGCCCAACTCTCACATTCATACACGACCACTGAAAAAACCATAGCCTTGACTAGGCAGACCTTTGTTGACAAAGTAAAGTCTCTGCTTTTTAATATGCTGTCTAGGTTAGACCCCCACCAACAAATTCCTTTCATCTCAGCCGGGAAACTGTGCCTCTCTGTTCACAACCAGTGGCACCGTCAGCTTGGAATTGAAAGGCAACAAACCAGTCTATTTCTGATGACATTTAAAGGTGAGCTTGGACCAGCTCGTTATGCAAACGAGACAAAGAGGGAGGGTGGAGGCAAGATTGGGCGCCGACTCCTTTCCAAAATTTGGGCTGCCTTTCATCTGCCTCCCAGCCACACTTCCATCAAACCCAGAAGTGTAGGAACTGATTTGTGTTTTGAATCAAAACAGTAAATGCTTTATGGCAGTTACTTACTTGCTTATTCATTAGATTTGCATTTACATAAAGAACATTTCTCTCAAAAAAAAAAAAAGTGGAGCTGTTCCCTATTAAAATTAAAAAAAAAAATAGTGGCAGCAAGTTTAGAAATAATAGAAGGTTGTGTTGTGTCCTATCCTTAGGAGAGAAACCATGCAGGAAAGCATTCTGACCAGAGAAGCGTAAGGCGACCAGAGGCTGGTCCAGGGATAAGGGTTCCAGAGGCGCCGGAACCACTTCTACTGGAGCACTTTATTGTGGCTAAATGACAAAGGGCAGTCTCCACAATATGGCTCAGCAGCCTATGTCCAGCCCCAGAAGTGGACAACCCTGGAAAAACTGGGTATGGGGAAGAAAGAAAGGTCAGAGGCTTCCCTGGCAGTCTAGCAGCCAAGACTCTATGCTCCCAATGCAGGGGCCCAGGTTTGATCCCTGCTGGAAGAACTAGATCCCACATGCCGAAACTAAAGAACCCACATGCCACAGTTAGACTTGGCATAGTCAAATAAATAAAATGAATATATATTTTTTTAAAGAAAGATAGATCGAAGGGAGTATGCCAAGATTTCCACCCCTCCTTTTCTCCTTCCTCTTTCTTTCTTTCTTTTTTTTTTATTTTGGGTTTACAATAGAACTTGGAGCTGCCATTGGTGCAATTAGAGAAAGGGGTGGGACCCCAGGTGAAAATGTCCAGAGGTCAGGGTGGGACCCAGGAGGGAGAGGATATGGTGGACACCTGTCTCTGGGATGCCTTCAACAAGGGTTACAGCTGAAGGTGCCGCTGCGGGAGAGAGAAGATGGCAGTTGCTGTTGCATCTTCTGGGGCCCTGGGTTTCCAAGGAAGGGTCTATAACAACCTTGTAAAAAGAGAGAAGCAGGAGAGATGGAGAGGTGGTGGGATTCCCATCCCTGAGCCTGCTGTGCTGACTCACATGGGTGCTGGGTGGGCCCCTTTTATGTATACGGAGCAGGGGTGAGGGCAGGGGCAAGAAAGAAAGGTCAGCCTCAGGAGACTGACCCTCACTTAGTTCACTTTGCCTGAGACCATTCATCTTAAAGGTGACTCTGAACAGAGAGCAGTTGGAAAGTAGACAAAAGGAAGTTAAGCAAAAGAATTGCTGTTTTTTAAAATAATGATCAGTTTATTATCACAAGTATTAATAAATTTTCGACAAGTGTCATGAAGACTAAAGTAAGATAATCGGACAAGTGTATTGTTTATATACTTCAGTAAAGCCTCCAGTCACAGGTAGCCAGTGGGATTGGAGCATGAATAGGAAGTGGGTGAGTAGGAGAGGTGAAGCTGAGAGAGGGGGTGTCCAGAGTGGGTCATCAGGAGTGACATTTGAGATGCAACCCCCAAATAAGAAGACTGTCATGCAAAGAACCTTCCAGGAAGAGGTGACAGCATGTACTAAGGCCCTGGGGCAGAGGGAGCTGGGCTTGTTAAAAATGGAAGGAAAATGGGCAAAAGAATTGAATAGACATTCCTCCAAAGAATTTGCAGGACTGGCAATCAGGCACAGAAAGAAAGGCTGAACATGACTAATCATCAGGGAAATGCAGATCAGGGCCGCAATGAGATGTCACTTCCCACATGTTGTGATGACTATCATTAAAAATCAAAAGATAGCAAGTGCTGAGGAGGATGTGGAGAAAATGGAGCCCTCAGGCACTGTTGGTGGGCATCAAAATTGGTGCAGCTGCTCTGGAAAACACCATGGAGATTCCTCAAAAAATTAAAAATAAAACCATGGTATGATTCATCAATTCCACTTTTAGGTATATATCCAAAACAATTAAAATCAGAATCTCAAAGAGTTATCTACATTGCAGCACTATTCACGATAGTGAGAATATGGAAATAACCCCAATGTCCACTGACAGATGAATGCATAAAAAAAATGTGATATGCAATGGAATATTAGTCAACCTTTAAAAAAATGAGAAATCCTGATGTTTGCGACAATATGGGTGAGCTTGGAGGGCAATATGCTAAGTGGAATAAGCCAAATTGAGAAAGACAAATACTGTAAGATCTCGCTTATATTTGTAATCTAAAACAAGTCAAACCCATAGAAGCAAGAGGGTAAAATGGTGATTGCCAGGGGCTGGGAGGAGGTGATGGCCAAGGGGTACCAAGTTCTAGTTATGTGAGATGGAAAGTCCTAGAGATTTATAACACTGGGTTTAGCGTTACCAATACTGTATTGTAGACTTCAAATATACATTAGAGAGCTAGATCTCATACTGGGCTGAAACTCCCATATTTTAGCCACCTGATGCAAAGAGCCTAATCATTGGTAAAGACCCGGATGCTGGGAAAGATTGAGGGCAGGAGGAGAAGGGGGCAACAGAGGATGAGATGGTTGGATGGTATCACTGACTCAATGGACATGAGTTTGAGCAAACTCCTGGAGATAGTGAAGGATGGGAGAGCTGTAGTCCATGGGGTCACAGAGTCGGACATGGCTTAGTGACTGAACAACAACAAATATCTCATATTAAATGTTCCTACCCAAAACAAAAACAAAAGCTATAAATAAAGAACCCAGGAAGTTTTTTGACGTGATGAGTGTGTTTGGTACCTTGATTGTGGAGTTGGTATCACAGGTGTTTGCTTGTGTCCAAACACATCAAGATGAATGCAATTGTTTGTATATCTTTCTTTTTATATACTTTTGTTTGTACAATTCAATAAATTGTATGATTCAGTAAAGCTAAAGGCCCCCAGTCACAGACACCCAATGGGATTGAAGCATAAATAGAAAGTGAATGAGTAAGAGAGATGAAGCTGGGGGAGGGACAGGCCCCTCAGTTCCTGTGAGGAATGTGGATTCAGGTCTAAGCTTGCCTCGGCGGGAGGAATCGCTGACTGTGGTTGAAGAGCAGGAGCCGCCAGCTGGAGGAGGAGATAATGAAGACACAGGAAGAAGACTGCTGTGGGCCAGGAAGAAGAAATCTCTGGAAAGGCAATTAGGAATTTCATGGCCTCTTGGTAAATGGGCGATCATCCCTTCCTTTCAAAGCAATCACTCATAAAATTAGGCCTAAAAGAAAATGGGAGAGATGGAATGCAAATTGGTTTTCAGAGGGTGAAACCTTGCTGTTCTGGTGCAGAGAGGTGCTGCAAGGCTCGGTCTCCGGCAGAAAGTGGCCACGGGTCACGCCAGCAGCACATTTGTGATTCTGAACCCTCTCTCCCCTGCTCTGCACTAAATTCTTCATATGGAACTCCACCTCATGCTCCAAGATGGACTTTTATTACCTCCAAACAGGTAATGCATAACAATCCAGCTCTTCGACGTGAGCTGCACAGCCCTACAGGTAACAAACGAGCTGCTACCTGGTGTCGCTCTGCAAATACGTGACAGAGATAGGATTGCTTAGTCAAGGTCAGGCCACGGTCAGCCTTAAGTATTCAAGGCCAGGAAGACAAGCCCAAGAGGAATAGGAAGGAACCTCTGGGAAGACAAAGTGATGCCATCCACACTCTGCCCCAGGGACTCTGCCCTGGGGACACCTGCTTGCTCACCAAGGAAGAATTCCATCCCTGGACACTTGCAGTGCACTGCCCACTCCTTTTGTCGCTTTTAACAACCTGGGAGAACTACCTCCTTACCCTTGCAGCCTCACCCTCAGGAAGGACTGGAGGGCCCTGGGGCACATGAATCGGGGATCTTTCCAAAAAATTACTCTCCTGCTGAAGCCTGGAGTGCTACCACCAGCCCTCTGTGCCTTGAGGCAAGAGTTCCGTCTCTTCACTGCCTGCACTCAGGGGAAAGATGGTCTGTTAAGCCTCTGACACCTCCGTGTAAGTGCTTTTATCCAGTAGAACACAGCCTTGAAAGGTGGTGCTTGAGAGTCCTCTTTGCCTATCAACTGTTCTCTGCACAAACACTGAGTCACTACACCCTAAGCCTGAAACTAACATAATGTTGCGAATCAACTATACTTCCATTTTTTTAAAAAATTGTTCTTGCATCCCAGTAGTCAGCCCTGTTTCATGCTTCGGGTCTCCCACTTGCCTGGTCACTGAGGAGTATATGAAGGTGTCCCCTTCTTACAGATGGCACAGCTAGGCGGGACGCAGCCTGGAGAGACTCTGGTGTAGTGGGCTCACAAGCTCAGGGTCTCCTCAACCCCAGCAGGCATCTTCCAGGTCCCATCATTGCATCCAGAGTGTCAGGGGGCTCAGGGCTTTACTCCAGCCACTCACTCTCCCTTTTCTGGTCTCAGGGCATAGTGTTACTTCCAGGACCTGCCCTACCAGCTACTGCACCAAATGGTCCCTCACTTTCTCTTCCATCAGCACCCCATAACAGCACTCTCTTTATTTAACAGAAGCATCGGTCTCTGATAAGCCATGGAGCGGTGCTGGGGCACCTGTTGGAGCGGACTCAGGCAAGGCACATATTCCCCTTTTGTGAAGGTCATTTCCTGATGTTACTCTAACCTTAACCCTAACCACAGGGTTAATCTAATCTAACCATAGGGTTAACCTAACCATAACCCTGAGGAGTTTACAGGACAGTGAGGCAAAGCCTCCAGGAAACAGGGGCTGAATAAATGCAGAAGTAGCCATAAAGCCTCCAAGGGTTTGAGAACTACCAGCACTTGCCACTCTAAAATATAACTCTTTGGCACATGGACAATTTTGAGCCAAAAGCCAACGAGAACCAGCAGACACTAAAAGCTGTCCACAGATTCCCCCTTTTATAAAGAAAGCTTGCTTATGTAAAGGACATCACCATTTGTGGAGATATGTCCCCTTTGCCCCTGAAACAGGAGGGCCCTTCACAGCTTTTATCCTGGAGAAGGCACCAGCTTCATCTGCACAATGAACCTCACTGAAGAGCCCTTATTTACCAAATTTTCCCCAGTCACCTTATTGCAGCTTGACTCCCCTGCCCAGAAGCCCCAAACTCTTTTTATTTTGTTAGTTTAAAGTCCAAGTTCTATCTGTCCCTTTAGGTCACTTATTGGTGGGTGCTCTTGGATGCTTTTGCCAAAGGCACATGTTAACATACTTCTGCTTGTTTTTCTCTTATTGATCTGACTTTGGTCCACCCCATTGTAGATCCTCAGTCGGAGACCTAAGATATGTAGACTAAAATGTATCTTCCACCCTCAACACCTCCTGCACAGACTCACATCCCCACTTCCTTCCCCTTTAAGGCATCCTTGATGTAAGGTGCACACGTCAAGCTGATGTGTCCAAGATAAAGACACTCCCATCTTTGCATCTCTGGGATATACTTGCAAGACTCCTTCCAATCTCCTTGACTTCTCCCAACAATCTCATGAGGAATTATTTGCCCCATTTGAGAAGAGACAGAGGATCCAAGTGTTTATATGCCTTATACCTCTCTTGAGACCCTTGAAAATGAGACAGAGCCAAATGTAACCTCCTTTCTAACCAGCTCCAAAGTGACTCATCCAGGTCCACCCAGCTCATGCGTTGCTGAGCAGAGACACCCCTGGGATGTTTGAACTCTTGTTGCCCTGCAGTCCTGCAGCCTCTGGACTCCACCCTCCCTGGGAGTGACAGACCCTTTGCAAGAGGTGACCAGGCACTGTCCACAGTGAGCACACAGACTTGTCTTTACCTTGGCATGCCTTCCCACCCCACAGTGGCCCCATCACCCCCACATGCCGTGTTCTTCCTCCTGTGGCAGAGGAATCAAAGGCTCAGATGAGCTGTGATTTGTGACTGGACAAGTTTCAACAACATATTTCCAAATCAGATGTTTCGTTTACTCCATTTATCCTGAATTCCATGATGTTCAGAGCCTAACAGTCTTCAGCTTGGGCAATTGACACATCTAAATGGACTATTTGGAAGGAAGCTTCCATATGACCAAGTACAGCCAGAGCACCAGGAAATGCAATATGCAAACATATGGCAGAAGGAGAGGAGCAGATTTCCAGCCATATTACAAGCTCTGTGACAAACGAGGCTCTTGCAAGGGACAAAATGCTTATTGTTTTTGTTCATGGTGGACAGCCTTTGGGGCAGAATAATGATAACTGTCCCTGGAATATTGGTTCAAGCTAACTCTTCCAGGCGGTGCAGTGGTAAAGAATCCACTTGCTGATGCTGAGGATGTAGGAGACATGGGTTCGATCCCTGGGTTGGGAAGATCCCCTAGAGGAGGGCATGGCAACTCCCTCCAGTATTCTTGCCTGGAGAATCCCATGGACAGAGGAACCTGGCGGGCTACAGTCCATGGGATTGCAAAGAGTTGGACACTACTGAGAGAATAAGCACACAGCTCTTAAACTAGCAAAGCTCTTGAATATTAACATTTCACATTTATTTTCATATAGACTTCTTTTTAAATTAAACACTACAGTCAGTCCTAAAAGAAATCAACCCTGAATAGTCACTGGAAGGACTGATGCTGAAGTTTCGATACTTTGGCTGCTTGATGTGAAGAGCCGACTCATTGGAAAAGACCCTGATGCTGGGAAAGATTAAAGGCAGGAGGAGAAGGGGGTGACAGAGGATGAGATGGTTGGATGGCATCACTGACTCAATGGGCACGAACTTGAGCAAACTCTAGGAGATAGTGAAGGAGAGGGAAGCCAGGTGTGTTGCAGTCCATGGGGTCGCAAAGAGTCAGACACGACTGAGCTACTGAACAATAACAGTATCAGTTGTATGTCTGGTAAAAATTATGAGCCTGGGCATAGTTCTGGCTGAGGGAAAGCCCAGCTCTACTGAAGACAGCTTCAGTGGAAAGATGCTGGTAGAAGCCAGGGGTGAAGTGGCCTGTGCCACCAACACCATGCCCATGTGTCCTACAGGTCCTCTCTCTTGTTGCAGACATCCTTGGATCTCTGAGCAGTTGAGGGAGAAACATGATAGAATTGGGTTTTAGGATGATTTCAGAACCAACAGATGGTATTCTGGGGGGCGGGGGCAGTGCCTTCTTCAGAGCCTCCTGCTGTTGTCAGAGGTCTGTTCAGAACACAGAGGCATTCCACAGCCAGAGCAAACTTCACCAAGATGGGAGTGAAGGCTGTCTGAGGGCTGGTGGGGTGAGACCAGGGTGTGGCCATGGAGTCTATATCAGTCAGAGTCCTCCTAATAAACACAAACAGTAGCGTGTCTGTATCTATATCTCCAAATATGTCTCCTTCTATCATCTCTCTGAGATTCTGAGATGGGCAAGTCCTAAATCTGCAGGGCAAGCAGGCAGGCCAGAGACCCGAGGAACACTGATGATGCGGTGTTGTTTCAAAGGCCATCTGAAAACTGTCACTCAAAAAGACGCATGCACTCCTATGTCCATTGCAGCAGTATTCACCAGAGCCAGGACAAGGAAACAACCTAAACGTCTGTCAACAGGGGAACGGATAAAGAAGGTGTCGCACAAACACACAGTGGAACACTGCACAGCCATAAAAAGAACGAAGTGATGCCATCGCAGCAACATGGATATTGCCAAATTAAGACTTGACGAGAGCAGGAAGAGCCACTAGACCATTCATGTCTCACCTAAAGTAAACCCCTTATAATTACACAGTGGAAGTGACAAATAGATGCAAGGAATTAGACCTGATAGACAGAGTGCCTGAAGAACTATGGACAGAGGTTTGTGACATTGTACAGGAGGCAGCGATCAAGACCATCCCCAAGAAAAAGAAATGCAAAATGCTTGTCTGATGAGACCTTACAAATAGCAGAGAAAAGAAGAGAAGCAAAAGGCAAAGGAGAAAAGGAAAGATAGACCCATTTGAATGTAGAGTTTCAAAGAACAGCAAGGAGAGATAAGAAAGCCTTCCTCAGTGACCAATGCAAAGAAATAGAGGAAAACAATAAAATAGGAAAAAGACTAGAGATCTCTTCAAGAAAATTAGAGATACCAAGGGACATTTCATGCAAAGATGGGCACAATAAAGGACAGAAATGGTATGAACTTAACAGAAACAGAAGATATTAACAACAGGTGGCAAGAATACACAGAAGAACTATACTAAAAAAAACACAAAGTCTTCATGACCCAGATAACCATGATGGTGTGATCACCATCACCTCGAGCCAGGCATCCTGGAATGCAAAGTCAAGTAGGTCTTAGCAAGCATCACATGAACAAAGCTACTGGAGGTGAAGGAATTCCAGTGGAGCTATTTCAAATCCTAAAAGATGATGCTGTGAAAGTGCTGCACTCAATATGCCAGCAAATTTGGAAAACTCAGCAGTGGCCACAGGACTGGAAAAGGTCAGTTTTCATTCCAATCCCAAAGAAAGGCAAGGCCAAAGAATGCTCAAACTACTGCACAATTGCACTCATCTCACACACTAGGAAAGTAATACTCAAAATTATCCAAGCTAGGCTTCAACAGTACATGAACCATGAACTTCCAGATATTCAAGCTGGATTTAGAAAAGGCAGAGAGACCAGAGCAAATTGGCCAACATCTGTTGGATAATCACAAAAGCAAGAGAGTTCCAGAAAAATATCTACTTCTGCTTCATTGACTATGCCAAAGCCTTGACTGTGTGGATCACAACAAACTGTGGAAAATTCTTAAAGAGATACCAGACCACCTTACCTGCCTCCTGAGAAATCTGTATGCAGGTCAAGAAGCAACAGTTAGAACTGGACATGGAACAACAGACTGGTTCCAAATTGGGAAAGGAGTACATCAATGCTGTGCATTGTCACCCTGCTTATTTAACTTATATGCAGAGTACATCATGAGAAATGCTGGACTGGATGAAGCACAAGCTAGAATCAAGATTGCCAGGAGAAATATCAATAACCTCAGATATGCAGATGACACCACACTTATGGCAGAAAGTGAAGAAGAACTAAAGACCCACTTGATGAAAGTGAAAGAGGAGAGCAAAAAAGTTGACTTAAAACTCAACATTCAGAAAGCTAGATCATGGCATCCGGTCTCATCACTTTATGGCAAATAGATGGGGAAACAATGGGAACAATGAGAGACTTTATTTTTCTGGGCTTCAAAATCACTGCAGATTGTGACTGCAGCCATGAAATTAAAAGACACTTGCTCCTTAGAAGAAAAGCTATGACCAACCTGGACAGCATATCAAAAAGCAGAAACATTACTATACAACAAAGGTCCGTCTAGTCAAAGCTATGATTTTTCCAGTATTCATGTATGGATGTGAGACTTGCACCATAAAAAAAGCTGAGTGCTGAAGAATTAATTGATGCTTTTGAACTGTGGTGTTGGAGAAGACTCTTGAGAGTCCCTTGGACTGCAAGGAGATCCAACCAGTCCATCTTAATGGAAATCAATCTTGAATATTCATTGGAAGGACTGATGCTGAAGCTGAAACTCCAATACTTTGGCCACCTGATGTGAAGAACTGACTCATTGGAGAAGACCCTGATGCTGGGAAAGATTGAAGGCAGGAGGAGAAGGGGACAAGAGAGGGTGAGATGGATGGATGGCATCACCAACTCAATGGACATGAGTCTGAGTAAGCTCCAGGAGTTGGTGATGATACGGGAGGCCTGGCATGCTGCAGTCCATGGGGTCACAAAGAGTCGTACATGATTGAGCAATGGAACTGAACTGATACTAAATGAAGTAAGTCAGAGAACAACAAATATCATATGATACCACTATATGTGGAAGCTAAAATATGACCCAAATAAACTTATCTATGAAACAGAAACAGACTCACAGACATAAATAACAGACTTGTGGTTACCAAGGGAGAAAGTGGTGTGGGAAGGATGAAGTGGGAGTTTGGGGTTAGCAGACTGGTTTATATAGAATGGATAAACAGTGAGGTCCTATTATATGGCACAGAGGACTATATTCAATATCTTGTGATAAATCATTAATAGAAAAGAATACAAAAAAGAATATGTATTATATTCTATAACTGAATCACTTTGTTGTACAGCAGAAATTGACACAACTATAAATCAAATATAAATCAACTATACTTCAATAATGTTTTTAAAAGGCCACCTTCCTTGGGGAACCCAAGTATTTTTCTCCCAAAGCCTACAACAAATTGGACTAGGCCCACCCACTCACACTATGAAGGATGTGTGTTCTGAAAGTTAAAGTCACTCAGCTGTGTCTGACTCTTTGCAAACCCACACACTATACAGTCCACGGAATTCTCCAGGCCAGAATGCTGGAGTGGGTAGCCTTTCCCTTCACCAGAGGATCTTCCCAACCCAGGAATTGAACCCAGGTCTCCCATATTCCAGGTAGATTCTCTACCAGCTGAGCCACAAGACAAATGCAAGATGTGTTCTACTCAGAGGCTATTGACTAAAGTGTTAATAACTTTAAAAATACCTTCATCAAGACATCTAGATTAGTGTTGACTGAAAGTTGGGCAAAGTGACCAGTCAAATTGTCACCTGGAATTAACCATCATGGGGGGGGGGGTCTCAGGACTCGAGTGGACTCTCTTCTTCAGCACAGCAGGCTCGAATGTGGCCAGCAGCTTCACATCACTCTTGTTTCTGGGCCCAGCTTGGGAGTTCCCAGGAGTCTAACCAGGCAATTCTGCTGCTGGAGACAAGAGAGACAATTTGCTCTAGTTTAACCACTGAGCACAAGTTTCCTGATGCCATGGAGTCCAGCAGGATGCCTCCTTTCCATCTTCTGCGTTCCTCATCAACAGGACTCTTAATCCAGGGCTTAAAGGGTGCAGGACTATTCCAGTTCAACCATCATCATGGCCGGGGGCATGGTCTTAGAGGGATGCAGGGCGATTCCAGTTCAACCAGCATCATGGCGGTGGGCATGGTCTTAGGAGGATGGAGGACTATTCCTGTTCAACCATCATCATGGCGGTGGGCATGGTCTTAGGAGGATGGAGGACTATTCCTGTTCAACCATCATCATGGCGGTGGGCATGGTCTTAGGAGGATGGAGGACTATTCCTGTTCAACCATCATCGGGGTCCTGGGCACAGTCTTAACCTGGACCTCAGACCTGCCGTGTTCCTCATACTTCATCAGCTTGGGGAATCTGTGTTTTCACAGAAATTAGATTTTGGTGGTATAGCAATTACTCCTGGTTGTTATCAGGTGTTCATTTATTAATTCCCAGAGAATAAGCATTTCCATGCTTTGCATCAGTAGATCCTGAGCTGGTCAAAGTTGTACTAATCAGGGCTTTGGAGGACATTTCATGGGCCTGCCAGCTGGCACCCAAGTGGTGTCTGTGGGTCAGAGCTTGGCTGGGTTTACAAGTTGTGGTTCTCTGTACCTGGTGCCAAAACAGCAATTGCTGTGGTAAAATAATTCTAGTGTGCGGTTCACTTTTTCACTTGCCAGTCAGTTTCCGTGGGGAAAATTGACTTTAATTGACAGGTGCGTCCCATAAAAGGGTGGACTTCTTGCATTTGCCTGAGCCCCCGATGAGGCACTGCCAGTGTGTTTTGCTGTGTTCATGGGCCAGAGTTGCAGAACATGGATTTACACGTGTTTCCCAAGGAAACTTTCAAGTACATGGAAACTTCTAAGAATTCTCCTGGAGAGCTGGACCTCAGCACAGGGAGGGTGGAGGGTCTCTCCCAGACCTGGGAGGGGAGGTAAATTGTGAAAACCTCAGAGGCTGGCTCACAGGTGGGCTCTAATGGACAAACTCCTGGCCTGGGAATAATACAGGCTGAGTTGGCCTCAAATCCAATATCTTCTACCCTTTATGTTCTTGTGTGTGTTGGCTCATTCAGCTGAGAGAGAGCATTGTTGTTTTTTAGTGGCTAAGTCATATCTGACTTTTTTTTAATGCCATGGACTGCAGCCCGCCAGGCTTCTCTGTCTATGGGATTCTCCAGGCAAGATTACTGGAGTGGGTTGCCATTTCATTCTCCAGAAGATCTTCTGGACCCAGGGATCGAACTCAGGTCTCCAGCATTGGCAAGCAGATTCTTCATCACTGAGCCACCTGGGAAGCCTGAGAGAGTGCATAAGGATACTTCAACAAAAAGAAACACTGACCAAACAACTCTGCTATTCTGTCCCATCCCTCCCAACATTTAAAGTCAGTTGGATCAGATAAAGCTCAGGACACTGTGTCTCCCCCTTTCCTGGGTCCTAAGAACATTCACATTGATCACTAGGAACCAATTACAGTGATAGTTATGAACTATAAGAAGTGCTTAAGAATAGAATACATGAGACACAATTTCAGATTAAAGCACCTGCCTGGCCCCTCCCATGGCTAAGCTAGCAATGTCCAGTTCTGATTCATGGCTGAGGAAGCCAGACTCGGCCAAGGATGAACACTGAACTCAGGTCTCCAGTTCCAGCCCTCGAGCCCATCCACAAGAACCGGGTGCTTCTCAGAGACAAACAGGGGCAAGGGAGTGTCAGGTTTAAGGCTCACACATTCTAAGTCTCCTTGCTTTGTTCCACAGAAATAGAGTGTCAACCTGAAGATGGTTATCACTGATCCCCATGGGGACCTGCCAAGACGCTCCATTGGGAACTAGCTCCAAGCTTATCTTTCATGTGTAATGAAGCTAGCAGGGTCATCCTAGACATCATAGGCACAGGTCTGTGACAAATAGCTTTCCCAAGACCTATGGGAAATAGTCTTGTGCAAGTTAATTTTGCACAAGGAAGAACCACTAGGAAAAAGTTGTGGGTCAGGGAGGGAGCGAGCAGGCAGGGACTCAGACGTCAGAGTATTCTGAGAGTATCTCCAGCACCTCGGGAGGGTGTGTGCGTGCTGTAGGTGCAAGCTATGGGCACCTGAATGCTGTAGGTGCTTGTTATGGGTATGTGCACAAAGACTGAGGGCAGGAGGAGAAGGGGGCCACAGAGGGTGAAATGGTTGCATGGCATCACCAACTCAGTGGACATGAGTTTGAGCAAACTCCGGGAGATGGTGAAGGACAGGGAAGCCTGCCATGCTGCAGTCCAAGGGGTCACAAAGAGTCAGACATGACTTAGCGACTGGAAAACAATGTACATGTATTTCACTTCTCAGATCGTGCGATGAACATTTGCAGTGACATCAGCTTAAATATGGTGCATAGACTGTGTAGGTTTCATACTTCAGAGTCTGTCCCTTCTTCATATGAAAATGGAATTCACGGTAGGATGCTGGTAAGCTAGCATCAATTTCCCACATCTCATCTGCAATTAGGAGAGTGGGGTGTGATGCAACTTTTAACTCTGTAACAAGGAAGGGTATTGTGGAGTTCATGACTCACCCGATTGGTCAGGTGGCTCTTAGGTCTGTCTTCCATTCAGCTAGTGACAAAGATTGCAATCAAGACTTGACCTTCATCTTAAATGTCAACAGGAAAAATCTTGGGAACGTACCCTCAAGGTTGATTTGGACAGACACTCCAGTTTTCCAGCAGGGCTTCCCAGGTGGTGCAGCGATAGAGAATCTGCTTACAATGCAGGAGACATGGGTTTGATCCCTGGGAGAAGTAAATGGCCATCCACTCCAGTATGCTTGCCTGGGAAATCCCAAGGATGAGGAGCCTGGCGGGCTATGGTCCACAGGGTCACAAAGAGTTGGACAGGACTTAGCGACTAAATCAAACACAGCAAGTCTCCCGAGAGGTTCTTGGTCTGTTCCTAGGACACTTCCTTACCTGTAAAAGCGGGTCCTACAACTAAACCCATGTGCCACAACTACTGAGCCTGTGCTCTAGAGCCCGGGAGCCTCACTACGGAGCCCACGTGCCGCAACTACTAAAGCCCAAGGGCCCTAGAGCCCATGCTCTGCCCCAAGAGAAGCCACCACAACGTGAAGCCTGAACACCACAACAAGAGGGTAGCCCCCACTCGCTGCAGCTAGAAAACAGCCCATGCAGCGGTGAAAACGCAGCCAAAAATAAATACATAAATAAAATCATTTTAAAAAGCAGGTGCAAATATATTGGTGAAATTTAATTGGAGTGAGTGATGTGAAATCAAGGGGAAGATGCAGCCAACTGACTGAAGCAGAGACACGAAGGTCAGCCACACGGCCAGCCAAGGATGCCTTTATCCCGTCTGGGTCTTTAACTCTGGTGTAAGATGAGAGAAAGTATGCGTTTTCCCTCTGGTGAGATAAGAAGGGTGTGTTAATTTCAATAAGGAATTAACTTGGTCAAACGCTGTGCATGGGGCCAGCCAGGGTAAGATCAGGATTTTATTATGTACTGTGGCCCAAAGTCATAGCATGTTCAAGTCCTCAAGAGAAGCTTTGTGGTTCTCTATTCAGATGGGACTTTTGCTTTTTCCCGTGTTTCGGGATCCACTCCCCACAGTCACCACTGGGAGCTATAGTTTTGGCTCGCTCCTGAGTGATGCTGTGAGTCAACAGAATCACGACCGTTGTGGTTTGTTTTCCTCCCCTGCCTTTTTATCATTCCCAAGATGGCTAAGTGGATTAAGTTCTAAAAGCTTTTGAAAAGGAAAGAAGAAGAGTTTGTTTTCTGGCCAAGACCAACAGGAAATGATTTAGGCCCCAAAGACATTTCAGAGTGAGTTATATCGATCAAAAAGAAACTTATAATAGAAACCATTTCCCACTATTACTATAATGTGAGCTACTAGGAATGCAATTGTCCTTATATATGGAGATGTGTTTTTTATTTTAGAAAAATGCCTATAATTCTCTTGCATGCACTCTGGTTGAATTGGATTGTAAACGTGTATTTGACCACAAGGCAAAAGCCCAAGGACAGTGTGGGGAGACAAACAGCACAATCAGGATGCCTAAATTACAGCCTCAGCAGTTGTCTGAATCCACGGAAAATACTTGCTTCGCTGCTGCCCTTGTAGCTGTAATTAAACGGAAAAGCATCCTCTCCTATGGGCAATGCCACATCTGCTCCGCGGTTAACCAGTGCTTTCCCAAAAAGACTGCCTTAATTAAAGACATAAATCCATCCAGTGATCTGCACAAACATTGAATTGTGAGCGTCTGAGGAGTGTCCTCCTCCAGGTGCCACATCACGGATAGGATGAAAATGATGAATTGGGACATCCACAAAGCAAGGGCTATAAGGAAGAGATAAAGTAAGAAAAAAGTGTGAATTTGGGGATGTGTTAGAAAACCAGGAGGACTTTTTATTTTTTTCTCAATGTGTTTCCTCTTCCATCATTCTAAAGTTTCTTTATCAGGGACTTCCTTGGTGGTCCAGTGGCTAAGACTCCAGGACCCCAGTGCAGGGGGCCTGGCTTCCATCCCTGGTCAGGGAACTGGATACCACATGCTACTCCTAAAGATACATGTGTTGGAATGAAAATGGCACAACTAAGGCCTGGTGCAACCAAATGAATACTAAATAAGTGCACGTTCTTTATCAAAGTGTGGGTTCCTAGGACATGAACGTGGCTTGGGAGATCAAAGTCCTTTCCTTGTAAAGTAGTGAAGGGACCCTCTGGAGTGCTCCTGGTCACTGTACTCCACACCCTCCTATACCCTGGCTGCTAAACATCCCAGAGAGATGCTCAAAGCTTCCCCTGGAAAGGCTACCTTCCCCTCCTATGAATGGGTTTAGAGAGGGGAGCCTAGAGGATGCTGGAGGCTGTGTATGACCTCAGAGAATGACAGTTCTAGAAGGAGAAAGGCCTCCTGGCCTGCTTTGGAGGCAGCTGCCAGTCTCAGCCAGGCTTGCGCTGTGACGCCCAGCTTTCTAGATCTTCGCCTGGTGATGGACACCCTCCTTTGGACCCCCTCCTTTCTCCTTTGCACAGCTCCCCCTCCCCATCACTGTTTCTTTCTTGGAAATTCTATTTCCATTTCATAAAACACTGGGAGTCTCTCTTCTGGCCCTAAAAACAGACTAACCTGGTACATGAGAGGCTCAATGGACACCAGTCAAGGCAAATAAGACTTTTTCTTCCTTTGAGATGAAAGTGAATGGGCTGGACTAAAGGACCAAGGGGGTTAGGACAGGGACCCTGAGAGAGACATTGATGCTAGTTTGTGTCAGCAGGGGCCTCGAGGGGGAATGTGCAGATGGAGGGCTGGGCCTAATGTTCCCTTCTCTGCTGATAGAGGCTCCTGTTTGCACAGCAGGACTGGTGCGTCCCCAGCACTAGGAACAGAGGAAGTCTTCGTGACCCTCCTCCACCAGACCTCTACCTCAACCCACACTGTTACCATGCAAGAGAAAGGCAGGACAGTGTCTCGTTTTGTGAAACGGCCTGCAGCAGCTCTGCCCGGCCCCATCTCTCTTGGAAGAAGAGGTGACACCCCATGGATGTCTCTACAAATGTGAGTTGCCGGGCATTTAGCTGGATGCCAGCAGTTACCTCTCAGCACATGACCCCATGACCACTCATAAGACGGACCCTCTTGTTATAGTATCTTGAGTCCATATCAGAAGTTGTAGGTGAAGCAGAACCTTCTTCTCTTGGCTTCACATTTCCCTGGGAAAGGACAGTAACACCCATGGCCTCCCCTGACCTCTAGGCAACAATCACTGGTGAGTTTGGGAAAAGGAAGTGGCTCAGATGGCTTAGTTCTGTCTTCATCTTGCTCCATTTACAGTGGTGCCTGTGATGACCCAGGGCTAGGTAAGTTTCACTTGGAGGCTGAGAATCAAGACGTCCCCTGTGGCTGTAACCCTAAACCACATTCTCCAGTTTCTGCCTTATCATTCACGTTATTGCTGTTCAGTCACTAAGTCGTGTCTGGCTCTTCGGGACCCCATGGACTGCAGCACACCAGGTTTCCCTGTCCTTCACTATCTCCTAAAGTTTGCTCAAATTAATGTCCACTGGGTCAGTGGTGCTATCTAACCACCTCACCCTCTGCTGCCCCCTTCTCCTTTCACCTTCATGCTTCCCCAACATCAGGATCTTTTCCGATGAGTTGGCTCTTTGTATCAGGTGGCCAAAGTACAAGAGTTTCAGCTCCAGTCCTTCCAGTGAATAAAAAGTTTTATTTTGGTTGGCTGGTTTTTTCTTTCTTTTTTTTTTTTTTTGGTCTTATTACCTGATTGCACCAGCACGCATGGGAATTCTGGACCCAGCAATGACTGCCCCCAAACACCCCTGACTGTGTGCCTGTGGCAAGAGACCTTGGGCTGGGAGAGGGAAAGGCAGAGGGAGAAAGCGTCTTCACCTGCTCAGAGTCCCCTTCATGGCTTCAACCTGGATTTGAGCTGCTTCACTTTAAAGCCTTTTTCATCTCAGCCAGAGGGAGGGGAGAGCATAGCCCTCAGCAGCATGGCATGGATGGAAGGCATCGTGGATTGTGGCCCCTAGGAGCCAACCAGTGTGTGGGCAACACCTTCACACTCTGTGCCAACAGGGAGCAGCATTCTGTACAGGCGAGTCTTCAATTCGGGAAAATAAGGAAGGGAGGCCTGGTGAGAAAAGAGAGACACAACTTCTGATCAGCGTTGCTAATGTGTCAGGGTCCAGATATAATAAATGATCAAAGAAAAATGAGGCAAGGTTTTTATAATACCTCTTTTTTTCTGGATGATAGTAATATTATATTGACATGTGATACTCTGTCTATAAGACAACTAAACTGGTTTGTCCATGAATCTCCATTGGACTTTCTCATTTTGCTATTGACTTTAGGTTAAGAACAAAGGGATGCATGGACGCTTGTCTATAAATCACCAACTATCTTTCTGCTGAAGAACTAATTATGCTGACACCCCATCTTTTACACTGCATTTATTACAGTGGTTGTGCTCTGGGATGAGCAGTGGATGAAAGAGAACACTGAGAGCTTTGTCTGTATCCCTACCCTAGACCATCAATCTTCTCAACAAAACAAGGCAGGAGGTGTCAGCCTTCCAGAAGGGACGGGATAAAAGATGTGCTGCTGAACCAACTGATTATTATGCATTTGCATATGAGAACTTGCAATTTGTACCCATCAAATTTGCTTCTCCTGTGCTTGCTTTGGCACTTTGTTTTAAAGTTAATTTTCAGTAAACCCACATCCATGGAGGGAACTTTAGAATGATCCAGAAGGGTCTGGTGCTATGGATATGTGTGTATTTAGTACGTGTTTAGTTGGATTTTTTTAAAGTACAAAGTAAATATGCCCCTATTACAGAAAGTAAAGAAAAGAACAAGATTTTTATTTTTTTTTTCCTGTTGGGAGTTACACAGGTTTCTAAGACTCCAATTGGAGACACCTCCAAATGAATGAGATGGCCCGATGGATGGCTGCATGAGAAAACCCTAGATTAGTGGTTCTCCATGTGTGGACACTGGCCAGTGGCAGCACAAAAGCTTCTGGAATTGTGAGCTCTTGGGCCCCACTCTGGACTTATTGAATCAGCAACTCTCAGAGCTGAGCCAGCAATTTCTGTCTGAACAAGTCTTCCAGGTGATTTTGAACCTCTGCTCCAGATGGGACTTGAAAACCAAGTGCTGACTTAATACTTTGTGGAAGACATTCCCAATGAGACAGGCCTAGGTATAGTCACATCTCGTAGTAGAATGCTGGTCCTTTCCTGTGGGTGTGCACAGCCTACAGACAGACATAACAAGACATGCAGAATGTCAAAAAGGTGTTGAAATTATGCCCAGATTCTCCCAAATGCTAGCATTGTGTCTCTCTGTGTGTGTGTGTGTGTGTGTGTGGCAGTGGGCATGGGAAGATAGCCCATGAGAATTCAGTTTTCTACTTAATTTGGATGAAGTCTTGGAAAGTCAACCTGATATCCATTCAGAAGGCAACAAATATTTAATGAACTTCTACTATGAGCCAGAGACTGCTGTATATGATGAAGAGACATTGGTGAATAACTCGGGAGAAGTCCTCCCCTTCTACACTTTACTTCTTAGTGGATCCTACAGCCTAGTAGGATCACATTTTAACCATGAATTTGTGTAATGGGTGATAAGAAAGTGTGAGCAGAGAGAAACAGACCAAAGCTTCATTTAGAATCATCTGAAATGTGATACATTACTGGTTTTTTGTCAATGACATCACACTCATAATTACATTTCCCTTTAATGTTCAGTCAAGGATGATGACAATGAGAAATGAAGAGATACTCTCAGGAGCCTCTCTGCTACAAAACAATTGGTTCTTGCACAAAACATAATTTTTATTGCCTCACTGGGTTTGCATGGAAAACTTGAAGAGGACTTAAAAGGGGGAGCTAGAAAAGCAAAACCCCTGAGCTATGAACCATGTGTGTAGCAAAGCTTCCTTGCAGGAAGCCAAGAGCAAGGACAAAAATTAACTCCAAGACTCCACATAAAGCTTGGAGTTGCGGAAGGAAGATAGAGTATCCATGAGTGATGGCTTCCACAGACTTAGGGCCGAAGCTAATACAAATCCTCTTTTGAGGAAAATATTCTCCATTTAGGTACCTACAGGTAGGTTCGCTGATTTGAGCTCATGATTGACAATCACCAGGACAATCTACCAAGAGTGAAAATCTGCAGAAACAATTCATCCAGATTTATTTTCCCAAGAACTGAAGTATTAAAATTATTATGAGAAGAATACCAGATAATAGTGTGAGGAACATTTAAATAAAAAATGAAAATAGAATTGCAAAATGAAGAAACAGCAACAGATAGACTGAGCAAAAAAGCAGGTAGAACTTTTTTTGAAATTGAGGGTAAAATTATTTAAATGAAAAATTTAGTGTCTATGTTAAAAAGCAAACTAGGCACAACTGAGGAAAGAATTAATGAACAGGAAGATAGACCTCAAGCAACAACCCATAATACAGCATGGAGAATTAAAAAGAAGAGAAACACGGAAGATCAAAAGGTATGGACAATTTAGTGGAAGATTTCAGCGTAAATCTATCTGGAGTTCCAGAAGAGGAAAAGACCTCAAAATGAGCAGAGATAATATGTTAAGATGCAATAGCCAAGGGTTTTACAGCATTTTTGGAAGATATGAATCCACAGATGTAAGAAGCACACTGCCTTCCAAGAATAAGTGGAAAAAAATCCACTCTCTTTGGCACCTTGTGGTAAAAGTGCAGATAACCAAACAGAAAGGTGTAAAACTTAAAGAGATACCCAAAGGGAAAAAAAAATCTGTAAAGGGGTGAAAATTTGTTTGACAGAAAAGATCTCAAAATGCAGAATGGAAACTAGAAGAAAGTGGAGTCAAACCTTCAAACCCTTGAGAGAAACTGAGCATTAGACAAGAACTATGATTTCAGCAAAAGACAAAATAAAGATACATTGTTGTTTAGTCGCTAAGTCATGTCTGACTCTTTTGGGACCCCATGGACTGCAGTCCACTAGGTTCCTCTGTCCATGGCATTTCTCAGGCAAGAATTCTGAAATGGGTTGCCATTTCCTTCCCCAGGGACTGTTCCTGACCTGGGAATGTTCCTGACCTAGGATTGAACTGATGTCTCTTGCATTGGCAGATGGTTTCTTTACCACTGAGACACCAGGGAAGCCCAAAGATATTTTAGATAAATAAAAATAAAGTGAATTTACCACCCTTCCTCTTAACCTTGGGAAGTAATTATATTGTAAGGAGAAGAAAAATGATTCCAGAAAGAAGGTGTGAGCACCAGAGGGGATGGGGCGAAGAATGAAATGGGTAAATCCAAAGAGCCTTATCTATACCCTCAGAGCCCAGAACACTGTCTGGCACAGAGTTGGTGCACAATCATTTTTAATAGGAAAAGTATTTGCATAAAATAATATTGCTAATTAATGAGAATTTTGAGTAGAAATATCCAGGTCAGAAGCACCATGGCTTTCGGGCTCTTGCTTTGGTTATTTGGGGGTCGTAATGTTGCCTTAGGTTTTATTAAGTATTCAAGATGAATTTCCAAGGAAAACTACTGGAAGAGTAGAAATGGTACATAAATTCTTAGCTTAAAAAAAAAAAAAAGGAAAGAGAGAAATAAGAAACTAAAGTACAAAGACTATGCTAATGATGTTAGGTGCTATTCTAAAAGTTTTCATATAGGAACTCATGGAATCCTTAAAATGTCTCATTGATGTGGGCCACTATTACCACGTGTACTTTTATAGATAAGGGCACTGAGAGATTGAGTGATTTGCCCAAAGTCACACAGCTAGAAAAAAATAAACTCAAAAAGGGAGAGGCAAGAAAGGACAGAAATGTAGTAAAAGTACACAAATTGTAGGAAGTAAAATTGCGGAAATGAATGCTATATATCTGTAATTACAATAAATGTAAATGGACTAAATTTGCAAGACATAGATCGTGAGATCCAATTTTTAAAAAGACATTCAAACTTATGCTTATAAGAAACCCACCTTAAAAATGAGGATAAATGTTTAGAAACAAAGTGATGGAAAAAGTTAGACTAGGCAATTAAGAACCAGTAGAATGTATGATAGACATATTAATGTCAGGAAAAAATAGCATATAATACCAAAAGGCATTAAAAGAAATAGAGTTAATACATTATGACATATTGGTCAATTTCCCAGGAAGACATAACAATTCCACTTTGTATTCACCTAATAAAATTGCTGCAAACCATATAAGGCAATAGCTGATGGAATTATAGGGAGAGATAGATAAATCCACAGTCCTATTGGATCTTTACCAAAACTGTGACTAAAGCAGGCAAAATTTCTAAAGGAAGAAAAAATTAAATAATGTCATTGATGAATGTGGTACATGGAGTGTGTACCCAACAATCAGAGCAGGTGCTTTCTTCCCAAGCACATACAGAACATTTACCAAAATCAGTCCTGTAATGAGGAGCTCCCAGTAGCCCTTTCTCTGTTGATGGTACATTAAAAGGCAAGTGTTATCAACTGGATGAAGAAGGCACATCTGCCAGGTAACCATCTCCCTAACCTGACACAGGGCCAGGTTGGGTGCTATGTACAAGATTTCTCAAGTTGCCGTGTTGTTTTGGGGGACTGGCGGTTTGCATACAATGGAAACCATAGTGATGATGAGATAGAGCCTGTGATGGTGGAGTCAAAGCCTGTGATGCTGCAGTGACAGTTGACACACTGAGAGTCTGCCAGACGTGTACTAGGTTTTGAGCTTTGCATGGATTATCTCATTTAAACCTCATCACAACTCTGCCAAGAGAGTACAATTACCATTTCCATTTTCACATGAGGAAGCTGAGGCTTAGGAATATAGTAATCATATAACTAAGAACGATGCTGCTTCTTAGGTCTCCCTGGCTGACCCCATCCATGGCGCTAAAGTTCTTCCTGAAGGGAGGAGAGGGCCAAGGGATGGACATATGAGTTTCATGAGGCTGTTCCTCACTGTTCTTAGGACTTTGTGGGATCATTTCACTACTCTAATGATTAAAGTGTAGCTAATGCTCTCTTCCGCAGGTCTACCTGGAAGTACAATGCATCATAAATCATTTGGACTGAATCCCAGCCAAGGAGGAAATCATGCAAGATAAAGCGAGGGATAAGTGGCTACCCATTTGGGGTTTTCCAAAGTGGTGGGAGGCTTGGGTAAAGAATGAAAACTGTGAGAATGTCAGCACCAGTCTTCTTCCTCCTTGAAGGCAAAGCATTTGTCCCCCATCCCCAAGGTCCCTGGACCCAGCTTTGAGCCTGTTGTCTAGAGGAACCAGGGAAGGCAAGGCTGTGAAACCCCTCACTCACACTCGAGGCCCATCCACTAACCATTCAGCAAAAAGCCCGAAGTGAGACATTAGTAATAGAACTTCTGCCAGGACCCTGGACTCCTAATGTGCTTGGAGTGAGGGATGGGATTCTGCTTAGTTGTGGGGCTAAGATTTGAACTCAGGTCTTCAGAGCCATAGGACCTATTGTGCTATGAAGCCTCCCCACTGGCCAACCTCCACTGCCAGGTGTGAAGGTCCTTCTGGGTTAACCTAGAGTTCCCCATAACACACTTCCTCAGCCATCCTTTCCTTAGTGGCAGGGCTCCCCCTCTGCACTCCCAAAGCCCCAGCTGTGTATCCCTAGCACAGCCCTCTCTACACTGGGAATTTCAGGGTTCCTCTTGTCCCCCACTAAGACCACAGATAGGACTGTGGCTCATTCATATCCATATCTCCTGCTCCTGGCACAGTGACTGTCATTAAAGGCTCTTGTTAGTCAATGAAGAAAAGTGACTTTCATTTTGCAGTGGGATTTGCAGGGGGGGCAAACATATTTCAGATTAAAGAATGCACATCACAACATAAAATAGCTTATCACAACCATTTACTGTCTCTGCCACAGACAGGATGACAGGAGGGCTCACAAGAAGGTCGCAGAGGGTGAGTTTTGCCATCAAATATCATATCGACCAAAGTCCATTATGACAAGTGGGGAGGGTGAGAGAGGGTGGGCTCCGATGCATTAGTGATTGTCCCAAATATGAGAAAATTGATTGGTGACAAATTAATCTTGGCAGCTTTCATTTTCGATTTCCTTTTTGAATTATATGGAATGATTAAAGTGTACCCAAATAGAAAAGAATAGACAGGACAAAGAGAGATACATGTGCCATATATTGATTTCTTACAAAAATAGTTGAAGAGTAGATTTAATTTAACCAGATGGTAGTAGTAATATTGACATAGTAATCATACTTCTAACAGCAGTGCTGCTTCTTAAGGCTCCCAGGTTGACCCTATCTAGTGGGCTGAGGTCCTTCTTCTGCCTGAGGGGAAGGGAGGGTCAACAGATGGATACTTGAGTTGCATGAGGCTGTCCTTGCTGTCTTTAGGACTTTATGCGATTATGTTTTTACTCTAATGAGTAAAGTGGAGCTGATGCTCTCCTCTCCAGGTCTACCTGGAAGTACATTTAGCCTGAATCTCATCTAAGAAGAAATAATGCCAGAAAAGACAAGGGAGAAGTCAGCACCCAGTTGTGGTTTTCCAAAATGGCAGGAGGCTTGGATAAGGAGAGAAAAATGTGGGAATGTCAGCACCAGTCATCTTTCTTGAAGGTAAAGACACCGGTCCCCCTCCCCAAGGTCCCTGAGCCCAGCTTTGAGCCTGTTTCCTAGAGGAGCCAGGAGAGACAAGGCTGGGAAATCCCTCACCCACACTGTTGGCCCATCCGCCAGTCATTCATCAAAGAGTTGTGAGTAAGGAATTGGTGATATTGCTGGGACTAGGACCCTGTACTCCCAGTGTGCTCCAGGTCATGGAGGAGATTCTCTTCCTCCAACTGCTTAATGAGAGGACTGGACAAGAACAGTGGTTCTCAAGCTCAAGTCCATGGACATCCTGTGTAAGAATCATCTGGGAGCCTTTAAAAATGATGGGATCCCTTAAATGCTAACTCAACAGCGGGATGCACGAACACGCATTCCTAAGCTGCCTCAGCAGTCTTGATGCCACCAGTTCGCATCTATATCTGTATTTTTGCCCTAGGGCCATTGTGACAATGTCTCACAAACCAGGGGGACTTTGAAAAATGCAAATTTGTTCTGTCAAAATTCTGGAGAGAAGAAATATTAAATCCAGGTGCTGGCAGCCATCTTCCCTCCAGAGGCTCTAAAAAGAGTCCATTCCTCACTTCTGGTTCCTGGTGACCCAGGTGTTACTTGGCCTGTAGCTGCATCCCTCCATCCTCTGCCTCCATCTCCACATGGCCTCCTTTTTCTGTGTATTTCTACTCTGTGCATCTCTTATAAGGGCACTTGCCATTAGATTTAGGGCTAGATTCTTGAGAGTCCCTTGGACTACAAGGACATCAAACTAGTCAATCCTAATGGAAATCAACCCTGAATATACATTGGAAGGACTGATGCTGGAGCTGAAGCTCTGATACTTTGTCCACCTGCTCAGACGCTACCTTGCGGAAGCTTCACCTGTGACCTGGCAAGGAGACCACTCTACTCTCTCCCCCTGCTCTGTGTTTCCTCTTACCCACCACATAAGACACATCACTTAATCACTCAGCTGGTTCTGTCTGAGTGGGTGCTCAGGCCTGGGGGGCCGGGAGGCACTGGGGAATAATGAGTGTCCCCTACCAGCTGATCCCTGGGGGAGAGAGACTGCCCCCTCCACCCCAAACCAGTGCCTTGATGGCTTTGGCTGGGTAGCTTCATCTCCAACCTGAGTCCACAGGAGTTTCCATGGGAAAATGCCAGGGAGAAGGTGCAGGGTGACTAGAGCCAGCCTGGCTCCTTGTCCTGCAGTGGACTCTGAGAAGCCTCCCCCACCTCCTGCCCTGCATCATCAGCATTTTCCCAAAACTGTTTCCACCACACTGCTGACCCCAGAAACCAGAAACTTAGGGGCTTCTCGCTGAAATGATCTGACTAGTCTCCCTGGCTGCCTCCCCTGAGCTCTCCCTGGCCCACCCGCCCCTCGGTCCAGGTGGGCTCCTGCTTATCCCTGCCCTTACTTCTGCCCTCAGCAAACACCCTTTCCTCCCAGGTGTCCTCTTCCTGCCCGGGAGTTTTTGTTGTTCAGTCTCTCGGCTGTGTCCAGTTCTTTGTGACCCCATGGACTGCAGCACGCCAGGCTTCCCTATCCTTCACTAACTCTTGGAGTTTACTCAAAGTCATGTCCATTGAGCCGATGATGCCATCCAATCATCTCATCCCCTGTTGCCCCCTTCTCCTCAAGCCCTCAGTCTTTTCCAGTATCAGGGTCTTTCCCCATGAGTAGTGTCTTTGCATCAGGTGGCCAAAGTATTGGAGCTTCAGCTTCAGTATTAGTCTTTCCAATGAATATTCAGGGTAGATTTCCTTTAGGATTGACTAGTTTCATCTCCTTGCAGTCCAATGGGCTCTCAAGAGTCTTTTCCAGCACCACAGTTCAAAAGCATCAGTTCTTTGGTGCTCAGCCTTCTTTATGGTCCAACTCTTACATCCATACATGACTACTGGAAAAATCATAGGTTTGACTAGATGGACCTTTGTTGGCTAAGTGATGTCTTTGCTTGTTAATAGGCTGTCTAAGTTTGTCATAACTTTCTTCCTTGGAGACCCACCCGCATCCTGTCCTTCTGAGGGTCCTGTCAACTATCTGCCTCCTTGGCGGCCTTCCAGGCCTCACCTGCCTTCTGCAGCCACAGGAAGTGGCCTCTTATTTTCTCTCTCAGCTCAGTGTTCTATTTTAATGCTGTTTGATGCTGTGCTGATGTCCACTGGCTAAAAACGCATCCATATCTAAGCCTCCTCTGCAGGCAGCCAAGGTCAAGTTCATGGCCGTATGTGCTGTAATATGTGTCTCCATGGTTACAGGGGCACATGGCCACTTGCACCCCACAGTGACAGTAGAGGGGACAGAAATGCATGGGTCTCTCTCATGTTCTGGGCACCGTTCTGGGCATTTCCCCAATGTTGTTGCTTCTCGCACATGGAATGGGGAAGGGTGCCTGCTCAGGGACCTTGGTTACTGGAATGCTTTGAGCTTTCAAGCAAGACTAAGCTCTTCCAAAAGCAAGACATTTTCACCAAGAAGTATTGCAACAAAACCCAGGGAGCCAGGACAGAGGGCAGGAACCTGGACAACTGACTGGAGTGCAATGGTGTTCTGGGTCCCTGTGGTCCTTGAAGATGAAACCCGTCCTGTCCTGTGGTTAGAACCAGGATGGAGTCCTGGAGATGTTTAGTTTAACTCCTCCAGAGGCTGTGGATAACTCTAGGAGCAATCATTTTCAAAGTTCTTTGGAATTATTTTAGGTGCGGGCCTTCTATCATGTCTCTGACTCAAGGGAGAAGAAAACTCGAGCTTCCCGATGCCCAACAGATGCTTTGTAGGTGTCGCTGCTTCCAGGAATCCAGTAAGATATACCTGTGTGAATAAAAAATGGTGCTGCAGTACCAGCAGACAAAGGTGCTGCAGCCATCAAGCCACTGCCACCACCCCCCACCTGTGCCCCACCCCCCCCAACCCCCCCCATCTCCCTCCCCGCTACCATGATGAGCCCTGAGGGGACTCAGAATGGAGACAAAGAAGCTATCAGCTGCCAAGCCCTCAGCCGCTGCAACCACCACTAACAGTGTACCCTGTGGGGACTCAGGATGGAGAAAGAACAAGACACTGGCCCTGGAGACCTAAGATGCATATCAAAGGAGTGAGTCCAGTGAGCCCAGACTCTTGCAACTTCCCAAACATAGAAAAGCACTGGGGCTTCCCAGGTGATTCAGTGTTAAAGAATCCGCCTGCAACGCAGGAGACACAGGTTCGATCCCTGGGTTGTGAAGATCCTCTGGAGTATGAAATGGCAACCCACTTCAGTATTGCTGCCTGGGAAACCCCACAGACCAGGGAGCCTGGTAGGGGCTACAGCCCATAGGTTGCAAAGAGTCAGACACAACGGACAAAACCAGCAACAACTGAACAAAACCAGCAACAACAAGTGATATATCCCGTCAATCAAGTGGCTAGCATAGTTTACCTTCTAAAAATATAACTGTTCTCTCTCTTAAAAACAAGAGCAGAAACTAAAAACAAAACAAAACAAAAAACTATTTTAAAAAGAAAACACTAAACTCATTAATCTGAGATGTCTAGTGTTCTTTAGCTAGCAGTAACCTTTTGATGTTCTGACTAGCTGGACTTTGCTGCAAAAAGTCCTGTGTATCCTGGCTCCTCCCTTACCTCTCCGGAGCAGTTCCTCAGAGCTGTTTTTGAGAGGCTGCCTCCTGGGCTTACACCCTCAGAAAATCAACCAAATAAAACGTAATTCTCAACTTTCAGGTTGTGTACTTTTTTCCCTCAGTTGACACCTGGATGCCGTTGAAGCAGAAGCAAGCCTGGTGCAGGTGCATAAGAGTGTCCACTTTGACAGCTGCTAGTCCATCCACCCATCCATCTTCCCAGGAAAACTCTGGTTCACAGGTTAAGTTTCTGGAGACATGCTAGAACCCTGACTTATAGGCAGACCCTGACACCCATCCCAACCCAAGCATCTGCCCAGAAGGGCTGCTGGCTAAACACAGCTGATAAACAAACACCCAGGGCATCAGGAACGGAGAGGCTCGACAGGAGGGCTCGGCTGCAATTGCTGGCTGTTTGGCTGGAAGAAGAGAGCCTCGACAGTGGAGACGGAGATCCTCAGTTCCTGAAATGATGCAGCCTCTGGTCCCTAGGACCACTGGCAGCAGCCAATTAAAGCAAAACCACTCTGGAAAGCAATTAGAGAAGGGAGCCCCGGGGAGTCCCCAGCCTGCGCCTCTGGGAACCACCTGTCAAGACCCCAGATGATGTGCTGTCCTTCTGAGAAATCCTAGGGAGAAAATGAGCTTTAATCATCCAACCCCTTAATATTAATCACCACCCATGAACAGGATAGACCCTGCCAAAGTGGAGTCACTCTCAATCACACAGGCTAAATAAATGAATAATTATAGGAATAAATGCTGTGATTAATGCCAGCGTGTTAAGCACACGATGGCTCCCCTCTGCTCCCCAGTCTGACTGCAGAGTCCCCAGGACTCCCATGGGGCTGCTGGGAGGCAACACAACCTCACCCACCAGGCTTGCCCTGGGAGGTCCTCTTCGCATTCTGCTAAGATGTCTGAACCACGCTTCATGTCCTAGTGGATCAGGAGAGGCCATGTCCCTCCTAAGAGGCTGAGAGGACCTGGAGGGCAGGTGGAGGGCCTCCTATGACCAGGGACACATGAGAAATGGGGTACAGGGAACTGATGCTCTCCTGGAGCCCCCGGCCTCCATCGTATCCCAGGCTGCTGGGTTTACCTCTGGGGAGACCGAGCTCTGGAGAGCCACCATGCCTCTGCATGGAATGGGGGTGTCAGTGGTGCCCACGGACATGCCTTCACAACAACTGAAATCTCCCGTGTCTGCTGCCACCTGCACTCGCTCGACCCAGAGCCTCTACAGCCATCACGTAAAGATGAAAAAAGAGATGATTTTCTTCTCTTGCTCTTTCTTATTGAAGTAATCAAGGGATGGTGTGTTCAAGCCACTGTTTACCCAAAGGAATGAGCAGCGATCAATATTAATACCTGGACACCTACACACTAATCTTTTCAAAATGTCACACAAAAACAAGGCATCAAGAAACTTTATTCTAGGTGTTTGCCAACCAAGGGGGTGAATCTCAATCTCTCTCTCACACACACCTCCTAACACCCACATGCTTCTAAAGATGACACCGCACAGATGCCAACAATCCATGTGGAATTCTAGATTCTTTCCACTTGGAAAGGTCAGTGTGAAGCCACAGTTAGGACCCGAGGACAGAGGATGGAAAATGCAGAGGGAGTTAGACCCTCCCTTCCCTGGTGTTGGGGGGGCCACGGCCACAGCACCGAGCCGCCAGCTGTCAACACTATTCAAGGTGCCTCCTCCAAACTCCACGCTGCTGCTTTGTTATTAATTGATTGGAAGCTTAGATCTAAACACAGAAGCTGCCGAGGGGTCCTTGTCTGAGCTTGCAAGCAGTCTGTGAGCTGTGCTCAGTGCGCACGCCTGGAAGATCAGTCTGGAATTGGGGTCCAGTTCTCATCTGGAGGCCCTAGAGCTGATGCCCCAGGAGGCACAAGTCCTGTGAGTGATTTGTGTCCCTTTTGGAAGCCCCCAAACACAGTCTCAGGGGATCAGCTCTCTACTTCCTTGGCCTGATTTCATTCATCAAACACCAGCTGCTTCTGAGAGCCCCAGGGAGAAATCTTAGAGACAGACATTATTCCCACAGCATCCTCATCCAGGACTCATGTTCCTGAACTCTAGGAGCTCAGGGCTTAACAGGTAAATATGCCCTCTGCTGACCCTCTGTTTCCCGCTCCTTCCTGAGCCTTGTGCGAGAGGATCAGACAGATGGGGAAGCAGGCTAATGGCCATACACTTGATGTAGAGACCACGTGCTGCCCTAGGTCCCTCTCTCGTCTCTGTAATTCACACAGGAATTCCACTTCCTTCAAGACAATGGAAAACAAACCCAAAACGCACCTCTGAGAAAATGATAGTCAGAGCCAGAGCTGATTAGCAGTGAAGCACGAAGGAATCCTTGTCAAACCACTCTGAAACCAGCAGAGCTCTTTCCTCAAGGAAATCATGCATGGAAACAAAACAAGGCTGATGTTCTATTAGTATCAGTCTATTTTACAAGTCTCAAATTATTCTGTCTCACTGTCTTCAAGCAAAATCAATAAGAATTGAGAATCAGGAACACCAAAATCAAAACTGAAACCTATAGAAGGAAAAAAAAAACCTCTTACAGGAACCTTAGTTTTCAATATTTTGGGGGCAAAATGTGAAATTTTTTATTTCTGTATATAAGTTGTTGTAAATAGAGACAATTTTTAGACTAATTTTCAAGATATTTCTCCTATAGGCTGATCTAGAAGCTTGAAAGAGGAAAAGCAGAAAATGTGGGTCTAATGTTGAATCACTGAGTCATAACAGCTTACAGGCTTTATCATGAACTCTAAAAAGAATTGGGCAAGAGGCATCCACAATTTATGACAAGCTCTAAGATGAGTCATCAGTCCCCTGCGACGCCTATGCTCAGAACACCCCCTGTCTCTTGTAATTCCCAGTGCCCCTGGTGGGGCTGCAGATCCAGGGTGAGATGGAGAAGAATTTTTCTTGGCAGTTTTACAGGGCTGAGTTTGTATCATCCTTATTCAGAGATACAACTTCCTAACCATTGACATTGCATACACAATTCAGATGCATGCACAGGCAGAAGAAAGTTCATCCCCAATCTGCAGAAAAGGTATTCATCAGTGCCAATAGTTCCCATTGTATTAATAATACAACATGTAGGGAAGAATGTCTGTGGTTTAAAATGTCTATGTGGCTTGAAGACCTTCTTGAGTACTCAGTAGCTCAGTCATGTCTGACTCTTTGCAACCCTATGGACTGTAGCCTTCCAAGCTCCTCTGTCTATGGGGTTCTCCAGGCAAGAATACTGGAGTGGGTTGCCATTTCCTTCTCTAAGGGATCTTTCTGGCCCCGGGATCAAATCTACATCTCCTGCGTTGGAAAGCGGATTCCTTACCAGTCGGAAGCTCTGGCTTAAAGACCATTTCACTCAAAGGTCTTCTGAGCCCCAGATGAAAGCAATGAAGATCAAATAGTCTCCTTGTAGAGACTCCCAGTCTTGAGATACAGTGCCAGGGGGCTAGGTTAAATCCCACTGCCACCATAAGGTGGTTTGCATCTGACTTTGTAGTTAAGGAAACCAAGACCAAGAGACATGCAGTGAGGGTGCAGAAGAGCTCAGGTTCATCTGTCTCTCAAGTCCTCATTCCTTTCAATGTGATGAACATATGGAGAAACGAAGAGGCTTCTAGGGGCTCTCAAGCTGGCCCTAAAGACTTCTTCCACCGCCATTTCCACCATCGTCCCTTGCATCTCCCTGCTTTTCCTTCTCTCATACCCAAAGTCCTTACCCCTGAGTATCTACTTGGCTTTCTCAGTTGGCCCCTTCAGCCTGGGCTCACATATGCCTTTTCAAGGAGCCTGCCCCTTGCCGCACTATTTGAAGTCACCCCTTCCCACTTACGGCCTAACACACAGCATTACTGTTAATCATCTATCTATACCACAGTCAGGGAAGTTCTGTTTGTGGCCTAGAATAGCTTGGCATGGTTCATTTTATGTGTCAGTTGACTGGGCCAAGGTGCCACTGATGTGGTCAAACATTAATCTGGATGTTTCTAGAAGGAAGTTTGTGGATGAGATGAGCAGTTTAATCTGTGGACTCCGAGTGATGCAGGTTGCCCACCCACCCCCCCCCCCAACCCCTGCCCAGTGTGTATGGGCCTCAACTAATCAGTTGAAGATATAAGTATACCAAAATACTGATCCCCCCAAACAAGAGGGAATTCTGCATCAGGCAGCCTTTGAATTCAAACTACAATGCCAGTTCTTTCCTGAGTCTCTAGCCTGATGGCCAATCCTGCAGCTGTTGAAACTTGCCAGCATCCATAATCATTTAAGCCAATTCCTCACAATAGATCTCTCTGTATGTAGACATGTTCTGTTGATTCTGTTTATCTGGAGAACTCTGGCTACACAGAGCTCACAATTGTTTGGTGAATGAAGGAGGGAAGAAATGAATGCGTGACCTTGCAGGAAAAGCTGGACCTGATGACTGCACCATGGGCAGTCCTGGAGGGAGAAGGCCAGCATCCCTGTGGGCCTCTTAGTCCTTTCCTGTTAACCATGTGAGGACTTCCCCAAACAGTGAACCCCACAAATTTTAGGAGTTCATCACCCAAAGCAGCCACCTTCCCTCTCTCCTATGGAGAAGCATTTGAGCTTCAGGATGTCCAGTCTTGTGTGATCAGACTCTCCTTCAAAGTGAAGAAAGGCAGGGTGCAGGGTCTGGAGTCAGGAGACCCAGTGACCCTCTGTGACCAGACAGTCAGCCACTCTGAGCCTTCATTGTCTCAAGTCCCCAGTGGGAAGAGTGGTAACCCCTACCCCTAAATTGTCATGAATTATTAACACAGTTTCATATGGACAAATAGTGGAACCCCCATTGCAGCAGGCTCAATAGCAGTGAATACCCAGCCTTTGGGTAGCTTATTAACAACAGAAATTTATTTCCTATGCTTTTGAACCGTGGTGTTGGAGAAGACTCTTGAGAGTCCCTTGGACTGCAAGGAGATCCAACCAATCCATTCTGAAGGAGATCAGTCCTGGGATTTCTTTGGAAGGAATGATGCTAAAGCTGAAACTCCAGTACTTTGGCCACCTCATGAGAAGAGTTGACTCATTGGAAAAGACTCTGATGCTGGGAGGGATTGGGGGCAGGAGAAGAAGGGGATGACAGAGGATGAGATGGCTGGATGGCATCACTGACTCAACGGACTTGAGTTTGAGTGAACTCCGGGAGTTGGTGATGGACAGTGAGGCCTGGCATGCTGTGATTCATGGGGTCTCAAAGAGTCAGACACGACTGAATGACTGAACTGAACTGAACTGGGGTTGGGAAGTCCAAGATCAAGTTGCTGTTGGATTTGATATCTGGAGAGAGCTCACTTCCTGATTCACAGATGGCTGTCTTCTCACTGTAAAACTCACATGGTGGACAGGGTGAGCTGCCTCTCTTGGGCCTCATTCATAAGGGAACTAAACCTAATCACCCTCCAAAGTCACTATCTCCCAACATCATTACCTTGAGGATTAGGATTTTAACACGTGAAATTTGTTGCACACAAACATTTAACCTATAGCAATATTGAAATAAAATGGAATATATTGAGCATACAAGCAACATATCCAGTCCTCCTACACTAGACTTTCACAATGACTGTCTGAGAAAATCTTTTAACTAAGGATTCCACGCTTGGTCATTCATTTGTTCATTCATTCATTTAATCGTCAATTCATTCATTCATCTAGTCATTCATTCCTTCAACCGAGTGCCTACTCTAGCATCAGTTTGCCTAATGGCTAAGGAGGAATCTGCCAAGGGCATGATCTACTGAATCTTATCTTTAGGAAGTTCATGGACAGGTGGCACAGCACTAAGGGGGCAGGATGGTGCTGCTGTTCTCTGGGGAGGCCAGGGGCAAGAGAAGGGACCCTTGCTGAGGATCAGAGCTCCAAGATGGCCAGCCAACATGAGCCCAGCCTTCTTAATTAGATAACCACTGACTGCTGCCCACTGACCATTTTCTAGTGCTCAATTATAAAGATTGGTGATTTTTGTAAAGCCCACTCCTCACTCAATTCTTAAAATGAGAAGCCCACACTTGAATTTGGAAGCCTGGCATCATGCTGCCCCTTCAGTCGTATGCTTCAGCCATCTGTCTTCACAAGCCTTTGGTCAGATTCACCGTCAAGACCCTGGGCATCATCAACACACCCATCGTCCATGATTGCATGGTCTCCTGGCTCATGAGCACCAGGGCTCCTCTCCCAATCCCTCCCCTCCCTTAACTTCCAAGAGCCGGAGCTGCACATACATCCTTCTTTTTTTGTAATTTTTTAAAAATAATTTTTAAAAATTTATTTATTTTTGGCTGTGCAGGGTCTTCGTTGCTGTGCAAGCGGTTCTTTAGTTTTGGCAATCAGGGGCTACTCTCTAGGTGGCTTCTCGCTGTGGTGGCCCCTACTGCTGCAGAGCATGGGCTCTAGGGCATGCAGGCTTCAGAAGGTGTGTCTTTCGGGCTCAGTCTCAGTAGTTGTGGCCCATGGGTCTAGTTGCTCCACAGCATGTGGGGTCTTCCCATACCAGAGATTGAGCTCACGTCTCCTGCACTGGCAGGCCAATTCTTTACCACTGAGCCACCAGGGAAGCCCACACATTCTTAACTCAAAAGCATCGCCAACTGTATGAATGCTCAGAACCAACAAAATCAAATGCTTGACAACATGCATTGCCCACAGTTCACATCACAGAAACATTCATGATTGCCTTTCATTTCCTCAGATGAAATAAAGCCCAAAGCTCCAACCTGCATCTCAAGAATTACTGTCATCAAGCTCCCCTGGTGGTTCAGATGGTAAAGAATCTGCCTGCAATGCAGGAGACCTGGGTTCTATCCCTGAGTCAGGATGACCCCCTGGAGTAGGAAATAACAACCCACTCCAATATTCTAGCCTGGAGAGTTCCACGGACAGAGGTGCCTGAAGGGCTACAGTACATGGGGTCACAAAGAGTTGGATGCAAGTGAGTGACTAGGAGGCTCTTATGGGTGCCACCTCCCGAAACTATAACCATGAAATGCAGTAAATCTCCAGGGTCTGAAGGGAGTCTTAGGAGCCTGAGTTCCCTAAGTCTGCCGTCCTGACATGACTGACATTGACCAAGAGTGGCTGTGCTTTATTATTTTCTGATTCTTTCAAAATGGTGCAGCTGCCTTTAAACTTTTTGCGTTTCCTGTTTTGGGTCTCTGTGTTTATCCTTTGAGACGACCTGGCTAATGACTCCTATTTCACCTCCCTCTTTCCTTTTAGAAAAAATGAATCTCATAAAAATCACCAGACTGGAGACTGAGCAAACTCATTGGCATCATAAAATTTTGATTCAGAGGTTTAGCAAATGTGATGGAACATTTTTCTGTGCCCTTCTGATGTGTGCAAACTATTTTTAGTGTGTGGATATTTACATAATATTGCCAGACACAGGCTTATTCAGCCCCCCCCCCTCTTTTGAAATGGGAAATGATGAGTCAAGTCAGGAAGAAACAGGTTCTGAGTCAGAAGACACGGGTTCACCAAGTCAAGCAATTCCAGATGATATTCAGGCACAAAATGTTGTAATCAGGTGGCGAGATCAGGGTGAAATACCAACACCCAGAAAAGAAAAATGTTTGTGCCTATCACCTGAAAGTTGGTGCTACCCCAAGCTGGATGGAGCAAACTTTGATCATCATTTGAGTGGCAGTAAACATCAAAGTCATGGTTTTTCCAATAGTCTTGTATGGATGTGAGATATGGACCATAAAGAAAGCTGAGCACTGAAGAACTGATGCTTTTGAAATGTGATGCGGTAGAAGATTCTTGAGGGTTCCTTGGACTGCAAGGAGATCAAACAAGTCAATTATAAAGAAAATCAACCCTGATTATTCAATGGAAGGACTGATGCTGAAGCTAAAGCTCCAATACTTTGTGGCCATCTGGTGTGAAGAGCCAACTCATTGAAAAAGACCCTGCTGCTGGGAAAGACTGAAGGCAACTGGAGAAGGGGGCAGCAGAAGATGAGATGGTTGGATGGCATCACTGACTCAATGAACATGAATTTGAGCAAACTCCGGGAGATAGTGGAGGACAGAGGAGTCCAGTATGCTGCAGTCCATGGGGTTGCAAAGAGTGGGACATGACTTAACAACTGAACAACAACAAAAATGCCTTGAAGTCGGGCAGTGGGTAACCAGTGGGTCATGGGAGGCTGCAGGCTCTTGGTGGGGCTATGGGACCACTCTGTCCCCTCCACAAGCCCTAGGAGGGGGTGCATGCACCATGGGACACATTCTGGGAAATGACTACTTACAAATTTCTGCCCAAATTGTGTGAAGCACATCCAGAAGTGGAGATTCAAGCAACTGGTATTTAAAAAATCCCCAAAATGTCTACAATGGAAGAATGAGAATCATCTCAAGATGAAGGGAGCCTACAACTAGAAGATGTGATCTAGGATTTGTGGAAAAGAAGAAAATAACATTTATGTGGGTTCCATGAGAGCAATGGAGAAGGCAGTGGCAACCCGCCCTGGTACTCTTGCCTGGAAACTTCCATGGATGGAGGAGCCTGGTAGGCTGCAGTCCATGAGGTCGCTAAGAGTCGGACACGACTGAGAGACTTCACTTTCACTTTTCACTTTCATGCATTGGAGAAGGAAATGGCAACCCGCTCCAGTGTTCTTGCCTGGAGAATCCCAGGGACGGGGGAGCCTGGTAGGTTACTGTCTATGGGGTCACGTAGACTAGGACACACCTGAAGTGACTTAGCAGCAGCAGCAGCAGCAGCAGCATGAGAGCAAACCTGGAATGGGGCTGGATGCTTGTAACCTGCTTGGGTACAATAATCTTCTGATGAACTGTGAGCTCTGTTTATTGCGGGTTTTCTATGTGCCATGGTTAGCTGTTGATTTGTATTATTTCACTCTCATCAACCCATTTTGCAGATGGGAAACTGAGGCAAGGCCAGGTTTCTGCTACTTGCCTAAGGCCAATCAAGAGGTAGAACCAGAGTTCAGAGCCAGAAACTCTGCGTTTCATCCTGTGTAGTCTGGTTCTAATTTCTAAATCATGGCTGTGTTCTGCAGGTGGAAATGGGGGCTCAGAAGGTCCAGGGGCTTGTTTGCAGCTTTGCAATGACAGTGAGTAGTAGTGTAGTTGCTCAGTTGTGTCTAACTCTCTGTGACCCCATGGACTGTAGACCACCAGGCACCTCTGTGCATGGATTCTCCAGGCAAGAATACTGGAGTGGGTAGCCATTCCTTTCTCCAGGGAAATCTTCCCAACCCAGGGATTGAGCCCAGGTCTCCCACGTTGTAGGCAGATTCTTCACCATCTGAACCGCCAGGGAAGCCCTGCAATGACAGGGAGGGAGACTATGTTCACACTCCGACTGACTCCACCATTGCTGCTGTTCCTGGGGCACTCTCATCCTCCCCACCCCAGGCATCTGTCAAACACTGTCTGATGGCCTCCCCTGAGGGCTGGCTGGGTAGCTGTTTGAGTGGGAAGGCAACCTGTTGGCATGGACACCACCCTAACCATGCTGTCTGCTACCATCTTCACTGCAGGACCGCTCGGCTGCCCTTACAAGCATTCTGCCTTCTTGCTATCATGTTCATTTTCTCCATTATACTTCAAATTGTGCGATCCACATTGCACTGTCTCACCATTGATTCAGTGGTTAAATTAGCTGCTATTTCTCTCTCCCGCATTACAGGCTCAGAATAATTTGTTTATGAATCAAATGTTCTGCGGGCTCGAAAGGAAAGCTTAATATGCATTCATTACAGCTGAGCCATAATCACCCTAAATCACAGGAACCTCGGTCCCAGGCAAGGCGCGAGTCTTGCTTGGTGCGGAAGCCCATCTTTTACCTTCTGAAGCACGCTGCTCAGGCCTGAATTTTCATCAAAATTCATGGAAAGGTGTGCAAAGGGGGAGCAATAAGTTTTAAAAATCTGTAGAGTAATTTCAAACTGATGCAAAAACTTTTTATACATCTCACCCTCTACATGATCTTCAGAGGGCACCAACCACAGGTCTGCCCCCCTAGCCTCCAGCATGGCTCAGTATCATCAGGCATCTCACGGAGAGATAAAGATGAATGCGGGTGAGCGCAGAGCAATGGTCTGTAAGATGCTCCACACCTCTCCTCCCATCTGGGGCCTCGTCCCAGCCCTGGGAAACGCACAGGCAGGCTCACACCATGGCACTGCGCCCAGATGAATCTTTTTCAGAAGACCCTTCTGGCTCCCCGCAGCAGATACTGGCACATCCACGCCAGGGCTCTGCTCCCAGTAGATGGCAGTGCTCAGAGGACTGAGTCCAGACCCACAGGGCCTCTCACATCAAACCCTGACTTTAGGAGGTGCAGGGCCTCTGCCCCACAGACCTGCTTTTCCTCATCCCCTGTGGTCCCCAGCCGAACCATCACCTCCCAAGTCAGAGATAGGATAGCAAGTGGCAGAAAGCACACTTCCTGGTCACTTGACATTTTAACAGGATAATTCTAGGCTCCCAGTTATGGTCCCCACAATGGACTGAAAGTTTGTGTCCCCCCAGTATTCATATTTTGAAACCTAATTCCCAAAGTGATGTATGGACATGGGGTCTTGGGGAGGTGCTGAGGTCATGAGGATGGAGTCCTCGGAATGGGGTTAGTGACCTTATGGAAAAGACCCCAGAGAGCTCTTTCGCCCCTCCCACCACATGGGTAGACACAGTGAGAAGGCAGCCACGTGGATAAAGGTTCTGACCAAACCCTGAATGTGTCCACATCTTGATCTTGGACTTCCAGCCTCCAGAACTGTTGATAAATAAACAGATTTATTAAATATTTATTAACAGATGAATATATGTCTGTTGTTTTTTTTTTTTAATTTTTTTATTTTTTTTTTTAATTTTAAAATCTTTAATTCTTACATGCGTTCCCAAACATGAACCCCCCTCCCACCTCCCTCCCCACAACATCTCTCTGGGTCATCCCCATGCACCTGCCCCAAGCAAGCTGCACCCTACGTCAGACATGGACTGGCGATTCAATTCTTACATGACAGTATACAAGTTAGAGAATGAACTTATGGCTACCAAGGGGAGTAGATGGAAGAAAGGGATAGTTCAGGAGTTTGGGATCAATGTGTACACACTGCTATAATTAAAATGAATAACCTACGCAGGACCTACTATAGAGCACAGGAACTCTGCTCAATGTTGTGTGGAACTCTGGATGGGAGGAGAGTTTGGGGGAGAAAAAACATATGTATATGTATGACTGAGTCCCTTCACTGTTCACCTGAAATATCATAGCATTGTTAATTGGCTATGTCCTGATACAAAATAAAATGTTTTAAAAATAAATAATTTTCTGTTGTTAATAGGGCACCCAGTCAATTGTGTTCTGTTATAGCAGCCAGGATGGACCAAGCCAGTGGTCTCATCCTCCAGTGGGTCTCACACAGGAGACGCTGGACTCGGAGGCAGATGAATGAGGTGAGATTTCCAGGTGACCTTGCCTTGGGGAGATCCTAAGATGCGTCTCGTGTTGCTTTTCCTGAAGGTGGGTCCGGAGTTATCCCCAGGAGCATTAGGAAGCTGGCATAGGGTGAGCCTCCCCAAGGATCTGTGAGTCCGTATCAGTCTCTTCTCTCCTAAAATGCCGGACTCCAATGCTGAGACTGAGGGGCTAGTGACTTAGATTGGGCTGACTCAGTGGAAAGGGCAGAAGACTATAGGAAGTTGAGCTTACCTGGAGGGCCCCTGTCTGTGGATGGTGACCCCGCAGCTGAGATGGGCCTGCGCCCTTGGGCACCCAGAGCCTCCTGTGTTTTCTCCAGAGCGTTTTTCCTTCCCAGTCGGAAAGGAGACTAAAACATCTCAAACCACACTTCTGGGAAAACCAAGAGTAAAACTCCCAAAGCCAGAAGCTCAGGAAATTTCCACAGTGCATGGCAAACACTCCCCATCAGAAATTTTACTTGCAGATTTTATTACAAACTAGTTGATGACACAAATGATGCAATGCCAAGGAAGTATAAATGAATCAGAACCTACTTCTGTGTTTCAATGGTGAAATCCGTGCCATGCCCGTCTTTATTGCCGTCCATTTAAAACAAAGCTGGATCCATTATGGTCTGACAGAAACACACTTTCTGCTAATCCCATGGACAATATTCTACTTAATGAAATGTCTGAGCTAACTACATCAACAGATTCTTTACTGTGACTTTGCGTGGAGAGACTGAGTCTTCATCTGTCTTTGGAAATCAAAATAGAAACTCTGGAGTCAATGTCCAACTGTTATGGTAAGTAGCGGGCACAGAGGCTGTGCTGGCCAATGATATGGGACTCTTGGGGCTAAGGATCATGGTAAAAAGAGCTTAAAAAAAGTATTCTCCTGGAGGCCAGAGTGGAAATTTTCTCACCCTCCTCCCCAGCCAGGCCATTCCTCTTCCTGAGCTGAATGCCTCCATGTCTCTGTGGGCTGTGATTCACGGCCAGGGCTGACACTTGGGGGTGAGTCACCTCCAGATCATGGGGGTGTGTGACAGGGTGACATATTTGTGTACAACACCCAAGTGCCCCTGGCTGAAGCAGAGTTTTCCTAATTACTATTCTCCCAATCCCTTTTAAAAATGTAATGAGGGTGATTACAGAAAACTCTTTAAGGTAAACCTAAATGAATGAATTTGTTTAAACTGTTAATGAACTTTCAACTCTCCAAACCGGTGAGCTCTGGGGCTGGAATTACTAATTGCAGCGTTGACGGGAGCTGAAGGATGGGTGGCCATTCTGACAACCAGATGCTTAGCTTGGGGGACCAGCTCATTTATTATCTGCGTCCCTGGGAAGCAGTGACCAATTACCCCATCTGCTCAACACCTCTCTATCCCAAACAGACAAATTAAGCCCTAGACCAAAGTCCCAAGCATCAGAACCAGGTGGGATGCAAGGTGGCCCCCTACCTAGAAAGGATCTCTAAATGCAAAGGCAACCAGAAAGTGGTACCTTGGGGAAAGAGTCAGGGGGGTGGAGGGGATGCACCTTGGCTTGTTGGCAGGGAGGAGGTCCAGAGTGCTTTTGCCAGTGGCCGAACCGTGGAGGTACTGGATGGTTACCCTCGGGGCTGGTGCCCTGGGACCCCTCTGGGTGCCCCTTGGAGCCAGTATCGTTTATGCTCCATGGTCTCCATTCAGAGCCAATGTCCGTCATTTCCTTGATCCTGTTCTGCCCCATTTTTACACACAAGGATTTTCAATACTCTCCAAAGCACTCAAATCTACAAACATGATCCTTAACCTTCCTGAGATGGGCTTCCATTTTATCAGAATTTGGGTCAAGGGTAATTTACTTTCTTGCTTCTTCCCCTTAGATTTCTCTTTCCCCAAACTTACCCCACCCATTCTGGACCTTGGAGTCACTACCATCCCTATTGTCCCTGTGAGCACATCTATGCACCTCATGGAGGGCCTCAGCTCTCTGTCTGTCTGTCTGTCTGCAGGGCTGGGTGCGCACAGAGTGTTCAATGAGAACTCACGAATGAGACTCTTTGGATTCCTCAGGAAAGGCACCATCAAGAAGCTGAGGAATGCTAACTTTTAGTGGACCCTGAGCCATTTCTGAAGTTTAATGTGTCAAGAAGTATGGGCAGAACTGGCAATAACTTAATTGTCTCAACTTGACATGGGTTGAGTCCCCAGCATGCTCTTGGCTTTTGGTCACCTTGAAGGAGCCTGCTTGAGCTGACTGATGGGTCATCAAGATTAATAAAATAAATACAGAGGTTTTGGCTGATGCTCAGCCACAGATAAGTCACCTGGAGTTGCTCTTTCGTGACTGATTAATTAGGGAAAAACTCGGGGGTGCTAATTAGCTGTTGAGTGTTTTCTGAGCGTTAACATTCATGGTATGCAAGTGTATCAATTTCTAACAATATCTAACAAGATCATTTGAAAGTGAGATTCTCCTGAGAAATGCAATCATGGTTTGGGGAAAGTGCAGGGGCCCCTTCAGTTTTGTACAAACTCATATAAATCAACAGAAAGTTTGTTACCAATTGTACTAATGTTCTTCAGTAAACGAACAGATTGGCCAATAAATATGCATTAGATGTAATTCTATCTACCTGTTGCATTTCATCCCAGAAGCAAGGACCATTACATTACGGAAGTTTGATGAATGCTTTCTCGTGCTCATATGACTTGGAAATGAGTGAGTTTGCCCAGTTGTGGGGAGGGAGCTACACGTGAGGCTCGCAGCTTCCACGTGGAGAGCTCTAAATTGAAATCTGTACCTTTAGGGATTGTGAGACCAAAAGGAAACTGTTGGGCCCCCAAGGAACCATTTCCCACCATAATGAGAATTTTAAGTGGCGGGTTTAAATTCTTTGAAAAGCCTTTCAGAAACGTGTGCAAGAGATGGTTTCTGAATTACCAGCAGAGATGCAATTAAATTAGAGAGAGAATATCTCCTCATTCTAATTTTCCAGCCTAAAGACCCTTCTCCCTACCCCAGGAGGAGAAGGGCACATCCCAGCTATAAGCAGCCCAGGAACCTAATCGAAGGATTCTTCAAGTGGCCCCAGATGCTGAATTGAAGCCCAGAAGGGAGAGATGCACTGTGGGGGAGCACCATGTAAAAGGTGGCAATGGAACCTGAGAATAAAGGGTCCAAGGATCTGCCTTCCAATGCAGGGTTCGCAGGTAAAATCCATGGTTGAGGAATTAAGATCTCACATGCTGTGGGGCAACAGACCCTGCTTACCACTACTACTGAGCCAGAGCTCTAGAGCCCGCAGGCCACAGCTAAAGCCCACATGCAACAAAGAGCCTGTGTGCCATGCCTAAGACCAAACAGAGCCAAAAAAGAAAAGAGAGAGAGAGAGAGAGAAATATCTTTATAAAAAGAATCCAGAGAGAGATTCCCCTGGACATTTCCTTCCCAATGCATCTGCCTCTTCTTCACCTAGTTGTAAGCTAACTAACCCTGGGGAGCTGTCAAACATTAGCAGAACCCCCTCACCCTAACCACAGAAGTGGGTAGTTATAACAACAATTCCTTGAGCATGTACCAGTGTGGAGCTCCCTCTCAGTCCTACCCAGGTCATTCACTTGCATCTTCAGACTCCCCTGGGCAGTGTATACTTTGAGTTGCCCATGAGATGGAAGTTGATGGTTAAGAAAGCATGACAGTTAAGAAAGCAGGATGCAGCCTGCCTCTTGGGTTAGCTTCCTGCCTCCATCAATTCCCCGCTATATAGATGGGTTACCTATCTGAGTCTCCTTTACTTCACCTGTAAGTTGGGGATAATAGGATTACCTGTCCCAGAGGATTGTTGTGAGAATGAAATGTGTTCATCCATGCCTTGCATGGGCTCCACAAAAGTGGTCATTGTTACAGAGGTTAAGTGATGTGACCATTACAGAAAAGCCCATACTTAACAAACCTTCAAGTTGTGAACTTTCAAATATGCAAACATGTGTACCATCAACAGCTAGTGTGAGTGAAATTGCAAATTGCCTTCCATCTCCTATTGCTGATGATCCTTCACCTCTACCATCTCCTACCTCCTCTCTCTCCTCCAATCAAAAACTCTTCTTGCCTGTTCACTTGGTGCCAGCCCTGTATGCCAGCTGTTGGACTGTACTGCTGTACTTTTCAAGGTACTGTACCATAAAATTATTTTGTGTGTGCTTGTTTTTAATGTATTATCTGTGTGAAAAGTATTATAAACCTATTACTGTATAGGACTATACAGCCAACTGTGTTAGTTGGGTACCTAGGCTAACTTTGTTGGACTTATAAATAGTTTGGACTAAGGAGTGTACTCTCAGAATGGAACTCATTCATATAGAGGGGACTTACTGTGCAAGTAAGCGGGAAAGCTGGGTTCCTACCAGATATGAATCCACTTCATGTTGTACATTAAGAAAGGGAAAGTTGAGAGAAAAATGTTTTCTGACTTAAAAAGCCTTTGCTGGATGACTGGCTGAATGATGGTTGAAAATGTGGATGACTGCTGCAAAGCTGTTGATGGTAAAAACAAAACAACAACAACAAAAAAAACCTTTTTATTTTGCATTGGAGTATTGCAAACTCCAATACTTTGGCCACCTCAAGAGAAGAGTTGACTCAATGGAAAAGACTCTGATGCTGGGAGGGACTGGGGGCAGGAGGAGAAGGGGACAACAGAGGATGAGATGGCTGGATGGCATCACTGACTCTATGGACATGAGTTTGCGTGAACTCCGGGAGTTGGTGATGGACAGGGAGGCCTGGCATGCTGCAATTCACAGGGTCACAAAGAGTCGGACATGACTGAGCAACTGAACTGAACTGATAGCCAGTTAACAATGTTGTGATAGTTTCAGATGGACAGTGAAGTGACTCAGCCATACATATACATGTATCCATTCTTCCCCAAACCCTCCTCCCATCCAGGTTGCCATATAACACTGAAAGAGTTTCATGTGCTATACAGTAGGACCTTATTGGTTATTCATTTTGATTTTACTGGTGTGTACATGTCCATCCCAAACTCCCTAACTATCCATTCCGCTTATCATACCTCAGCAACCATAAGCTCATTCTCTAAGTCTGCAAGCCTGTTTATGTTTTATAAGTAAGTTTATTTGTATCATTTCTTTTTAGATTCCGCATATAAAGGATATCATACAATATTTCTCCTTCTGTCTGACTTGCTTCACTCAGTATAACAATTGCTGGGTCCATCCATGTTGCTGCAAATGGCGTTATTTCATTCTTTTTCATGGCTGGGTAATATTCCATTGCATATGTATACCACATCTTTATCCATTCCTCTGTCAATGGACATTTAGATTACTTCCATGTCTTGGCTATTGTAAATAGTGCTGCCATGAACTTTGGCCTGCATGTATCCTTTCAGATCATGTTTTTCTCTAGATACACGTCCAGGAGTGGAATGGGTGACTATCTACAGAACTGTTGGTTGTTTTTAACTTCCCAAAGCCCAGAGAGTGAAAGATATGGTCATGATATGGTCAATAAGTGTTTGGGAATCTGACCTGAGTTGAGACTCAGCAAGATGTACAAGGCTTCTTGCAGCCCAGTACCTGGCCTGCATCTGGTGCTACTATGGTCCTTGCTCTGAGCTCCACTTATGCTGACCCAAACAGCTGCCAGGTCCCATCCCCATGAAATGATGTGATGGGGGAATAGCAGCCCCCAGGTTTAGGTTCTAATGTCTGGAACCCGTGATGCTACCTCATTTGGAAAAATGGTCTTTGCAGGAGTGATTTACTTAAGGATCTTGAGATGCAGAGATTATCACATGTCATATAAGTGGGTCCAAATGCCACGCAGATGTCTTTATAAGAGGGGGCAAGAGGGAGGCTTGGCACATGCACAGAGGAGGAGCCACATGACTATAGGCACAGAGATCGCCAGCAGCCATCAGGAGCTGGAAGACGCAAGGAACAGATTCCCCTCTAGACCTTGCAGAGGGGGTGCAGCCCTGCTGACAACCTCATTTTGAACTTACGGCCTCCTGTAAGCACAGAACTGTGTGCTGTTTTAAGCCACTCAGTTTGTAAGAATATGTCACAGTAGCTCCAGGAAACTAACACACATGGGTCTTTCCATTTTTCTGCCTTTGATCAAAGTGCCTTATTCTACCCAGAAATCACTTCCCATTCTCTTGTGTCTAAGTGGTTCCTTCAAGTCCCTCAAGGCTCATCACCACCTCCTCCAGAAAGCCTTCTAAGACTATGCCTTCTGCTCTTCACCCCTCTCCTCTTTCCCCATCACAGTAGCACTGGATGGCCATCATCTCTTTGCTTGTGTTTCTTCCTGACTAAACCAAGGGCTCTTTAAGGTTGGGGATTACCCTTCCTTCCAGTGGCATGTGGCTGGGGAGGAATGATATGTTTCTATTTGTTATTAAAAGTCCCCTCTTCAGGGGTGGGATGCTGAGGGAGATGGGAGGGAGGTTCAAAAAGGAGGGGATATATGTATGCCTATGGCTGATTCATATTGAGATTTGACAGAAAACAACAAAATTCTGTAAAGCAATTATCCTTCAATAAAAAATAAATAAATTAGGAAAAAGGTCCCCTCTTCAAGATGGAGAGGTGGAGCCACTCAAGGGGTGTACAAGATTTTCAGGGGTGTGCACCTCCACTGCTCTAGGGTACTAGTAGGGTTAGGTTCCTTACAAAGAGACCACAGGTAGAGGTTAGCTTCTCAAAGCCACTGCCAACTATGAGGACTGGGGTTGGGAGACACTACCAGGTCACAACGGGAACCATAGGGGCCCTGGAGAAGCTCCTAGGGGTCTTCTAAAAGGGGGGTTCAATGCTTCATATTGAGAATGTAGGTTCAGCTCACCAAGGATCCACTATGGCTTCTTCCTGTGCTGAGAATAAACAAACATCCCCATCAGTTTGGAGGCTACAGGAAGGGGCAGGAATGACCCTCACCATCACGGCTGCTCAGTAGGCATTGAATTGGGACTTGGATGAGTCACTCTGTGCCCCAGGCAGGGTCATTCGGGCTAGCTGGGCTTCAAATGCCCTGCTTCTAAATAAGGGCCTTGAACTTGGTGGTGTGCACATCCTTTCCAACTCTTAAATGAGATGACATTTAATGAGGGCCTCCAGTGGAACAGCGCTGTATTGTCAATGGATTTGGCCAGATGCCAGTGATACGTGGACTTGCTTCGGCATGTCCTGGCCGTGGCCTCCACTTGGCAGCTTCCAGACAAGAGATAGCAGTGTGTCCCAATGTATTGGGTATGGCTTTTTCTTCCAGCATAGAAAAGATTCTTGTCTGCACTGCTCTGCTGTCAGGATGCCTGCCCTCACTCTGACCATCATGAATCTTTTTTTTTTGTTTGTTTGTTTTTGGCCATGCCACACAGCAAGCAGGATCCTAGCTCCCCTGACCTGACCGGGGATTGAACTTGTGACTTCAGCAGTGGAAGTACAGGGTCCCAACCACTGGACCACCAGGGAAGTCCCTACCCATCATGAACCTTAACTCCATGGGGATGGTCTGGGCAGAAGGAGAATATCAGGGACCCATCAGAACATGATAACTGAGGTCTCATTAGGGAGCGACTCAGGGCTGGGGTGTTATTGGGTTTGGTTTTCCTGGCCCAGGCTGCATCCCTCACTGGCTGTTGGGTTCTGAAGACCCTTTAATGATGTTTTGATGCCATCAGAAGCAGATGAGACTCCAACTGGACCTGAATAATTAGGGTGTGGAATTAGACTAAAAATCAGAATTGTAGGATTAGAATAGAACGGATGCCTCCCCCTCTAAGATGACTGTGACAGGGCAAGGACAGTGGTGGAGCGTATGGTCTGAGTCTCTGGTTCTATTCCTCGCTGGCTGTGATCGTTAACGTTGGGTGAGTTACCTCACTTCTCCAGGACTCAGTTCCCCAACTGAGATGTGCAAGAAGCCATAGTAATTGCCTTATTGGGGTTGTGGTTAACCACAAAATGCCCCTTCTCTTGAAGATATTCACATCAAAACCCTGAACGTTACTGTATTTGCAAAGTCTTTGTAGATTTAAGTTTAGGATCCTGAGAGGAGATTATCTTATCCCAGTGGGTCCTAAATGCAGTGGTAAGTGTCCTTACATTAATTACCAGACCCACAGAGGCAGATAGACAAGCAGACACAGAAGGCAGAGACTGGAGTGACATAGCCACAAGCCAAGGATGCTGGCCGCCACACAAGCTGAGAGGCAGGAAGGATTCTCCCCTAGAGCTTCTAGAAAGAGTACAGCCCTTCAGGTACGTGATGTTGTACTTTCAGGCTCCAGTACTAAGAATCAATTTGTTATAAAATGTGGTTTTAAAGCTACCGAGTTTATGGTAATTTGTCACAATATCCATAGGAAACTAATACAGGGGTTGTGAGGATTATGTAATTTAATACATGTCTAGTGATCAGAACAAAATGAGAACTCAATATATATCCATAAACATGCCTTTAACCTGAGTCTCCACTTTAATATGTGTCCACCAGATAGAATGGGCTCAGCACAGGTGAGACTTTGCTGTATGAAGATTTTAGTACTAGTCAGGCATATAATACTAAGCATTTCCTCTTATAATTTATTCAGATAAAGTAGATGGAAATCACCAATGACCTCTGTCTTGCTTTACTAAACAAGTATATCAAATGTCTACTCAATGCCTAGTGAAAGTTGCTCAATCGTGTCTGGCTCTGCAACCCCATGGACTATATAGTTCATGGAATTCTCCAAGCCATAATACTGGAGTGGGTAGCTTTTCCCTTCTCCAGGGACTCTTCCCAACCCAGGGATCAAACCCAGGTCTCTGGTATTGCAGGCAGGTTCTTTACAAGCTGAGCCAATACCTGACACTGTGTTAATTAAATTTGTGATATAGTATTAGTTTTCCACAAGCCCATTCATTAATTTAATGAGTATTTTTGTGAGTATTGACCACATGCCAATTACAATTCTAGGTTTGGGGGATGGAACGGCAAACAAAATATACAAAATTATACAAAGCTTCCCATGCTTGGGGAGTTAACTCTGTTCTGAGGAGACAGGCAATAAGCAACATAAATGGGTAAAATAATAAAATGTATTAACTGTGGTGGTAATGAGTATGGAGAGAGTAAATAGAGAAGGTAGGGCTTCCTTGGTGGCTCAGACAGTGAAGAATCCACTTGCAATATGGGAAACCTGGGTTCAATCCCTGGGTTGGGAAGATCCCCTGGAGAAGGACATGGCAACCCACTCCAGTATTCTTTCCTGGAGGATCCCCATGGACAGAGGAGCCTGGTGGACTACAGTCCATGGGGTTGCAAAGAGTCTGACATGATGACTGAGTCTGACACAACTAAGCACACTGAAGCCTCACCAGGAACATGACCTCACCAGGAACATGACCACTGACCAAGGTGCTGAAAGTGAGAGGGCAAGGCATGAAGAGGCATCTGGGGGAAGGGCCACCCAGACTGAGGGAGAGTTGGGGGAGGCATAGAAAGCGCAAAGGTCAGCAGTGAGGTGGGTGAGGGGATTCAGATAGGGATGAAGTCAGAAAGGAAAATGGGCCATGGTGAGTCCTTGGGGTTTGATTCTGAACTTGTTGGGAACCGTCTATAGGGTTCGGACAGAAAGCGGACTGGACCTCACTGTGTTGATGAATGCGTGTTCTATTTGAAATGAAACTAGAGGGAGGTAGTGGTGAGAGAAAAACCTGAAAAGGGGCCGTGTGGGTGGTCTGGGGAGATGTGATGGGAGTCTGGCCTCAGGATAGCAAAGTTGACCAAGGATGGATCCCTTTATCCTAGGGCTGGAAGGAAGCAGCTGGGGAGTGGAAAGAAACTGAGGAAGATGCAGTATGAGTGAGCCAACTGACAAGTATGTTCCTAGGAAGGGTAGGAGACTTATGAGGTCAAAGTCTGCCACAGGTCGAGGAAGGTTAGCCCAGGAACTGGTCACCAATCAGTGCCCTTCCAGAACTTCAGAAAGGGACATGAAACTGAATGCCAATTCCCCTTTTTGGTGACAGCACCTGGATTTTCCTCCACAGGAACTCCAGTTCCTTAAGCCATGGATCTCTGTGGAGCTGTCACATCAGTCAGAAGCCCCTGTTTCCCTTGGCTAAGGCAGGGCATGGGGCCCGACCTTGACATGCCTTCTCACCTTTTCTTTCCTGGATATTCTCATCTTCCACTAGCATGAAAGTGAGATTGTTATTCACTCAGTTGTGTCCAGCTCTTTGCCACCCCATGAACTGTATCCTTCCAGGTTACTTTGTTCATGGAGCTCTTCAGGCAAGAATACTGGAGTGGGTTGCCATTCCCTTCTCCAGGGGATCTTCCCAACCTAAGGATTGAACCCAGGTCTCCTGAGCTGCAGGCAGATTCTTTACCATCTGAGCAACCAGGAAGCCCACTGGCATAAAGGAAAACAAATCACACTACAAAAAGTCATACTTAATCCCATCAAGAAGCACATGAAGCTATTAATATTTTCCATTCATTCATCCTTCTACTTCCTTGAGTTTGAGTGAACTCCAGGAGGTAGTGAAGGACAAGGAAGCCTGGCATGCTGCAGTCCACGGGATCACAAAGAGTCAGACACAACTGAGCAACTGAACAACAACAACCATTCCTTCCTTAGGGCTGTCCTAATTCCTGGGTATTAGAAGAATTTCTCCTTGATTCTACCGTCCAGTGTCATTCCAATGAATGTTCTCCTTGAAGCTCAGACTTCTACTTGGACAGATAAGGAGACCTCTTAGATTGGTTGCATGCCTGCTGATCATCCACCAAATACAAACTTGGATTGGGAGTGAGATCCTGAAGTTGGGAATTGCATCAATGGCCACAGCAAAAGGACAATTCTGTTGGATAATTTCTGCAGTTTATTCTTATTAGCAAACCCGAAAAATCTTCTCATTTTGTCTCAGCTTTGGTTAAGGAACAAAAAGTTGAATGCTAAACCACATGTCCATGCACTGGAGTGTTTACCCTGTCTTATCCATCCTTCAGGGACAACATTTTTCTGTGATGGGTGAATTTACCCAACTGTAGTTTAAATAGTGCCTGTCATCTACTATCAGTCTGTTCCACACTGAGAAGTTACCTATCTCAGATTTCTTAATCATCCATGTTTATATGTATTCAAAACCATATTCGGCTCGCATCATCCTTATTTCCGTCTCTGAACACCACCAGTGCACACGCAGGCACATACACGTGCACACGTGCACACGCACACACACTCCGGCATCCACAAACACATGCATGTGTACCACCACACACTACACACACACCTGAGTTTTCTGATTATCCACCTACTTTTTTTGTGGGCTTTATTGCCTAAAAGGGCTTCCCTGGTGGCTGAACTGGTAAAGAATCCTGCAATTCAGGAAGCCTGGGATTGATCCCTGAGTTGGGAAGATCCTCTGGAGAAGGGGAAAGCTACCCACTTCAGTATTCTGGCCTGGAGAATCCTATGAACTGTATAATCTATGGGGTTGCAAAGAGTCAGACTAAACGACTTTCACTTTCATTGTCTACAAGGTCCCAATTATCCCCTCACTTGATAAAGTTAGAAGTCATGCCTTGAGTTGCCAACTTTGAAAGAAAGAACGGAAGACAAAACTTTTGATTTGGCTCTGTTCCTCTCCCAGTTTCATCATGCATGCTGAATTTTAGTGTCGACATTCTCATTTAGGGGGAAAATCATTGGTTTGGTTTTTTTAAAAACTATCAGATGTTTTATAGACCTTCTAATGGCATGTTTGGTGTGAAATTAATTATCAAAGATGCACAGAGTTTTAAATTAGATTTTCTCTGTTCTTCAAGGCAAACAACTGATTCTGTTTTTGTCACTAATATAAGGTTCTCATTGCTGCCTTTTTTCCCTCTACAATGAAATGATAAAACAAATCTTCAACTTATTTTAATGTGCTAATTGGGGGTTATTACAGCTCATTTTATTTACATTGAAATAAAAAAGCACCGATTCATTTTCTTTGCACAAACAACTTAGAAAAGATTCTAATTGCCTCCTATACAAACACATATTTGTAAAGAGAAATGGTATATAAAACTAAGAGCCTGGGAAAAAATTTTGTTTGGGCAACAATCTAAATTGAATCCATGGTTTTCTAAATAGATATCTAATGCCTTTAGTGGTTTCCCTTTCAAATGGCTGATTCAAATGGGTGATGTTCCATACTTTGCGAGAAATAAATGCTGGTAGGAGGTAGAAAAATAAATGAACATGAAAGCATTTCAGAGCATTCTGGGCGTCCCACTCAGTGTTAAGGTGTTTTGCTTTGTTTTGTTGGTAGTAGATGAACAAACCAGTGTTAGTCATTCAGTTGTGTGTGACTCTTTGCGACCGCAGGGACTGTAGCCCACCAGGCTCCTCTCTTCATGGAATTCTCCAGGCAAGAATACTGGGGTGTGTAGCCATTCCCTTCTCCAGGGGATCCTTCTGATCCTGGGATCAAACCTGTGTCTGCTGCATTACAGGCATATTCTTTATCATCTGAGCCATGAGCGAAACCTGGACACAGCAGAGTGCAGATTAATTAGAAGCCACAATTTATGCTACTGAGTCCCACACCCATGGACATGAGGAGATGCATGAATCCAGTCCTTTATGCTCACCTTTGACCCTCTTACAGATTCATCCCTGTCAATCTCCCTTCTGGTACTTCAAGTCTCAGAATAATCTCTCAGGCTTTAAACATGTCATAGCTAATTACTGTGTGGGATGACAGATGCAAAGACATATAATCAGAAAATAATGATCAGATAACGCTTCTAATTAATACTTCAAGTCAAGCAAATACTTGTGGGAAACACTCAGAAGTCACCAGCTTCTGCAATCACATTTTCTGCCCTTGGACTTACCCTTCCTACCTTTCGCCTCTTTCAGAATTAGAATCTTTATTTACAAGGCTGAGGGAGGTCCATCTCCTTATGCCATGCTTTGCTTGTATAGAAAAGATGGGAAGTAACAATGACACACAAACATGGTCTTTGCAGACTGCCTGACCCTCCAGCTCCCTCTTTCCCATCCTGACTGCAGAAGACAGCAAATGCCAGGGGGCGGACACTGCTAGGGGCTCCTACTCCAGGCCAGCAACTAGTTACAGTCTCATTCACTCCTCGTGACTCATGACCCTGTGGGCTGCACTTGGGTTTCTCACTTTTAAAAGCAAAGCAGTGAATGGCCCCTGCCTTTCCTTGTGGGAATGATTGGTTATAGATTTATGAAAGAAAACTTGTAGTGGACAGAGTCCAGTGGACAAGGAAGACACATGTTAGCATTATTGCCATGGGGTCAAGACTAACACAGTAAAGGCGAGAGACTGAACTCAGGTCAGGTTACAACAGGAGAGTGGAGCAGGGATTTATAGCCAACAGGAGGGCAAAGGGGTCACTGGATAAAAATATTATCAGGAGGACCTTGTTTGGACCTTGAAGAAGTGGTTAAAACCACATTCCTTCTTGGGCGGGACTCAAACCAAGACTCAGATTCCACAATCCCTGACCAGGAGGGGACTCAAACACACTGCCTTTTAATTAAAACTGCTCATCTGCTATCAGGACTTCCTGAAGCTCAGATTCTTCTGTCTAGTCACAGAAAGAATTCAGTATGAGGCAAAGTGATAGGCAAAGAGTAAGTCCGTTCGCATGGGACACTTGTGAGATACACAAGCAGGGAGGCGAGGGAATGTAGCCCTGAGAACAGAGAGGGCTACATTTTTATAATTAAAAAAAAAAGAGGTGAGAGGAGAGAAGACCACCATCTTCCTCATTCTTGGGCAGATGTCAAGGCTTGCATCACTAGTTTCTCCTTTGACTCTACATGGTTTAACTGGGACTATCACGGCGTGATTTAAATCATACGTATATTAGCAAAAGGGGCTTCCCTGGTGGCTCAGTGGTAAAGAATCCACCTGCCAATGCAGGAGATTTGGGTTCAATCTCTGGATGAGAAAGATCCCCTGGAAAAGGAAATGGCAGCCCACTCCAGTATTCTTGCCTGGGAAATCCCATGGACAGAGGAGCCTCAAGGGCTACAGTCTGTGGAGTCTCCAGTCGTGAGACACGACTTAGTGACTAAACTACTGCCACACCACTCTGTCCCTATCATGGGGATCCTCCTAGACTGACTAAGCTGGGCTCTTGCTAAAACTAAAGTTTGGTCAAGAAAATCCCTTATCACTGTGCTGAGAAACCTAAAGAGAAGGTTACTGGGAGATATTTTAGCAATATTCTTGCCTTGGCTCAATGAACAGGCAGAGCTTCCTGTGGGAGAAGGTGAGACATAAACTGACCTCCTTCTGGGATCATTAGAACATCTAGCAAGAAACAGGCTTGACTGACAGCCCTATTGTCTCATATTGTCTTCCCTATAAGCCCGGAGTTCCTGAGAATGGGATGCCAAGACCAGTGTTTACTCAGGTCTGCAGAGGAGGGGCTCTGAACTCCTATCCACACCTTTCCAAAGCCACTCGCTGGCTCACTCTCACAGTAAGGAAAGGTGCTCCTGAGGATGTAAGCATCTTGCTAGGGTTGGGTCACAAGGCACTGCCAGGATGGAATTCGGACGTGGTGGGATTTGGATCCACCTTGTGAAGGATGGGTCCATTCCCCAACACAGTTCCCCACCTGACCTTGGTCCCCAGGATCACCCCTTTCTCTCAGTTCCCAGATATGTGAGAAGTGTGACTATGAACATTCTAAAAGAGACCTTAGATATTGGATAACAATATCTGTCTGGCTGACTTTCATTTCTTTCTCATCTTTTTTGAGACAGTGGAATGTTCCACACTGCTGGGACCCTGGATGCCCCTTGCTCAGAGCCAGCATCTGTGTGTTCCATCTCGTTTCACAAGCATCCTGACACAGAGCCTGCAGTGTGCAGATCCCCTGGGGCTCAGGAGGAGAGGCGGCCGGGTGTGGGAGGATGGGAAGGACAGGAAGATTGACCATCAAGGCAATTAATCACACCCAGGTTGAGCGAAGGGGCCACAGGGGCTGGCTGCCTGTGGACTGGCTCAAAGGCTGCTGTCTCACTTGTGTGACACCAGATGCTGTTCTCAATCCTACTGTTAGTGCTCTGCAGGAATGAGTGAGCAGTCAGCTTAGAACTTGAGTTTAGAGCTCCTTTTGCCATCATCCTGGGGGGAATTGAATCTGCCATCTCCTCTAGCTGGTTGGCCTCATCTGGTTGCATCTGCTCACAACCTACCTAAACACTGCAATTTCCTATGATCTCCTAAAGAGCACAAGGATCCAACCAGAGGGTCTTTTACATCCCCAGACACACCAGGCTTATGGCACCAAACACCCCCTAACTGTGTTCTGCCTGAATACCTCTATCTCCAAGGAGACACCTCTCTTCAAATACTGAGTCCCAGCTGAGATCCATGGAGCAGGCTTTGAAGCCATCTTATTTTGCAAATCCCTATGAAGGGTGGGAGAATATGATACCCCCAAATATGGCCTTTTGGCTTATAATTATTTTGAGCTAAAGGCACTTGAAAAATAGCAGGTGCAAGAAAGATGCTCTGAACCCCTTTTCTCCCTGAAAGCAGGACGTAAAACTCCCAAGTGGAAGATACACTGTCCGTATTAAGAGGAAAGAAAAGTTCTTATCCCCAGAGATGGGAGTTGAGGATGAGAGAGAAATCTGTACAAACAGATTCGTCAGAATGACTCCCACCATCCTTGATTCTCCCCGTCTGTTCCGATTTCTTTTCTGCAATCATCCTCTTTATTCAACCTGGTTTATGGGCATTAAGGTTTCTCTTCTTCCTTGGGTCTTCATTTTCCTGTGGGGGCTCCATGTAAATGTGAACATCTGTATGCTTTTCTCATGTTCATCTGCCTTATATCAAGAAAGGTAATTTAAGTCCTAGGCCCAGCAGAGGCCAGAGAGGGAGGAGGGCAATTTTCACTGATCTTCTACCTTCCTTGGTCTTCTGGGGCATTCACTCCCACTTCCCCCGGGTCCACCCCTTACACAGCCTGGGTTCTTCAACTGATTCAAATCTGTCTGAAAAGTAAGGCGACTTGAACATGGCCTTATAGCTGAACATCACTCTTACAGCTGAACACCTAATAGGTATTTTTTAAAATGTGTTACTCAAGTCTCATAGTCTTGGGAGAAAAAAAAAAGATGATGCCGAAAGCTCAACTTCTCTATATTCAGGTGTCAAATCAAATGTCAGAGACAGAGTTTCGGGTGAAGTAGAAAAGGGTGGCTTTATCACTTTGCCAGGCAGATAAGGGAGGCCACAGTGGACTCAGGTACTCAAAACCATGTGTCCCCACTTGGGAAAGATAGTGAGAAGTTTTATATTAACTGTCCAAAGAGGGCGTGATCAACTTGTGGACACTCTTCTGATGGTTTGTGGTGAGATAAATAGAGGGCGTCCATGCTGTCAGCCTTCAGGTCCCACTGGCCTGGGGTCTACATGCTTGTGGGCGGTATTCCATTGTTAATTGTTAATTTCTCCCAACTGAAGGGGATTTCAGTGTCTGTAAAATAGCTCAAAGATACTGTTGTGTGTACCCATTGATGGGGAAACAGAATCTTGCCCCAAGGCTGCTCTTAACTGCTTCTCCCTGGTCTCGAATCCCCTCCCTTCCCTAATTAACAACTGTTTGAGTCTGCCCATGGGAACCCCAGGTGGCTCAGAGGTTAAAGCATCTACCTGCAATGAGGGAGACCTGGGTTCAAGCCCTGGGTCGGGAAGATCCCCTGGAGAAGGAAATGGCAACCCACTCCAGTATTCTTGCCTGGAGAATCCCTTGGACAGAGGAGCCTGGTGGGCTACAGTCCATGGGGTCGCAAAGAGTCGGACACGACTGAGCGACTTTGCTTTCACTTTCCTGGGAACTCAGGGAAGGTCATGGAGGCTGAATGAAGGCTGTTTCTTATAGTCCAAGAAATGGGGGACACAAAGGCCTTGTGCCCAGGAGCCCCACAGGGCCCTGCATGCCTCCAAAAATGTGCTAATAATCCTAGGATGCTGCACTGAGGAGGGGAGCATGAGGCTACATCCTTGGTCCATCTGGGAAAGGATTTTGCTATAAACTTGGTGAAAGGCTGCCTCCATGGCCTGTGTGGCACCAGCAGATAAGAGAGACCATTAGCAAAGAGCCCTGGCCTCCTCTGATTCTTACTGGCCGGAGAGATGGTAGCACGCAGAGCAGATGGCTGATGACTGGTGAGGGCCACCGATTCGAAGGAGGTAAAAACAGCTCACTTCTAAAGCCCTCTCTTCTTCCTTCTCCTTCACCTAGCCCTGCTTGATCTCAGCACAAATCCATCCTTCATTGCCTGGACGAGAGATCTTATTAAACACATAATGAGTCAGCAGAGGTTACCTTGAGCAGAGACCAGAGACCACTGGTTGTATATCTTCATTTTAAAACTGCAGCCCCGGATGCCAGCTGTATCTATCAAGAATGTGATTTTCTCCCCAGGACCCACAGGGAGAAAAGATGCTGATGATGCTCCAAATGTTGCTGGCGCGCTGGCCCCAGGAGACAGCCCGCATGGAAGGGCCATTTGCTTTATTTTGGGGCTGGGGAGGGGGCAGCTTTCCAAGGTAGGAACAGCTGTGTCTTCCACCAGATGTGAACTGTCATATTGTGCCCCCCACCCCACTTCATTCCAGGGGTTTCAGGCTATAAATAATTTCTGAATATGGCGATAAATCACAGCGTTGGAAATTACAGAAGACTTTCCTCTCTTTTCCGAATGGCTCTGCTGCTTTCCTTCCTGTTTCTCTCCTTTCACCGCGTTCTTCTAAGCACCTAAAATGTGTGCAGACATCCCAGGAATCAATGCAGAGAACAAATCCGCATTTCAGTCTATAGCATTTGGAGCCGGAAAATAAAAATAAAACCCAAAATAGCATCCATCACCCAATCTGGGTCATCTCAGTTTGTGTTGGATCTGACGTTCCCCTCAATGATAAGATGCAGAGTCAGGAATGACTCTCCACTGCAAAGTCAAAGGCTTCACTCCAAGCAAAAGCTGTTTATTTCCATTTTTAAGAGGCACACTTTGCATATAAAAGCATCCACCGCACAATCTCTGCTCACTGTCGTCTCTTGCAAACGGGCCTCTGTAATTGATGAGGAATAATAATAATAAAAAGAGTGGGAGAGGCTACGCATAAAACCCTCTGTGTGGAAGCGAAAGATGAAAACAGAGAACAGCCTCTGGGCTAATCCACGCGATTTCAAAATTGCTATTTCTTTTGTTTTCTCACCCATGTCCCCTCAGCGCTCCCAGATTTAAATCTCTCGCCTCTGCAGCTTCAAGCAGAGGAACAAATATGCTTGGTTCTCTTAATGAGAAAGCCCCAGCTGAGGAGCAAGGCAAAGGGAAACAGAAAATTCCAGATTAAACCCGAGATGACAAGTGAGCAAGAAGCTGGAGCGACTCTTGACTTGTCACCAACTCCTCTTCAAACCTTACCTTCATCTAAAAAGTCTGGGGTGCTAGAGGCAACAGGTAGCAAGTCAGGTAGGGGGACACCCTCTGAGGGAAGTTTCATTTGACACCAAGATTGGAATCTTGGCTGCCTCTCATTGAAGAGCTGTGTGATTTGGGCAAGTGGTTTTAGCTCCTTGGGCCTCAGTTTCCTCATCTATAAAATGGGCCTGAAAAAGAGCATCTCTCCTAAATAATATTTTTGAGTGTGAGGATGAAAACAAATGACCCAGGTCAAGCATTCAGGGTCTGTGCTTTTATTATTTTAAGAAAAATGGTACAGATGAACCTATTTGGAGGGCAGAAATACAGGTGGAGATGTAGAAAACAGGTTTGTGGACACAGGGAGGGGATTGCGGGAGAAGGAGAGCGGGGTGAATTGAGAGAGTAGCGTTGACAGATATACACCATGTGTAAGACAGATAACTAGTGGGAAGCTGTACAGGGAGCTCGGCTTGGTGCTCTGTGATGACCTAGAGGGCTGGGTGGGAGGGAGGCTCAACAGGGAGGGGATATATGCTCTGATGGCTCAGCAGTAAATGATCCATCTGCCAATGCAGGAGACTTGCAGGAGGCACAGGTTTGACCCCTGAGTTGGGAAGATCCTCTGGAGAAGGAAATGGCAACCCACTCCAGTATTCTTGCCTGAAAAATCCCACTGGCAGAGGAGACGGGCAGGCTGCAGTCTATGGGGTCGCAAAGAGTTGAGCACGACAGAGCAAATGGGCAATAAGCACATGACTGATCACGTTGTTGTACAACAGAAACTAACACAACATTGTAAAGCCATTATAGTCCAATTAAAAAAATTAAAATACTATCAGCCCAATACTACTGACTCATTGGAAAAGACCCTGATGCTGGGAAAAATTGAGGGCAGGAGGAGAAGGGGACAACAGAGAATAAGATTGTTGGATGGCATCACCGACTTGATGGAAATGAGTTTGAGCAAGCTCCGGGAGTTGATGATGGACAGGGAAGCCTGGCGTGCTGCAGCCCATGGGGTCACAAAGAGTATGACACAACTGAGCGATTGGACTGAATTGAACTGAACCAGCCCTATGGGGTTGGAGGCTCCGAAACATCACCCTGGTAGATCTGGTCCCTCCTGGCCCTCCAGGGAGCCATGAACTTTGGTTAAGTTGGCAAGGTCACCTGAAATAACAGTATGACAAGGGTGGGCAAGGCAGGATGCTCATACACTGTCGATTCTGGAAGTGTGTATTATGGGAATGTGGATGAATACCAAGGGAATCTTCCTAGAAGAGGCAGGCGCCTGACTTGGTCTAATTCAGGAAAGTGTTTTCTAGCTCTGCTTTAACTGCGTTCCTGTGTTGATTTCTAAGTAGTACTTGGACAAGCCGGGCTTCTCCTGGGGCGCTTCAGGAGACTCTCTTAAAATTATGAAACTTCTCAAGAAGTTAGTGGGGATAAAAATATCTGGAGACACTCCCAGGTGTGTGTTAAGTCACTGACAGCCCTTGGAAAGTTTCTAGTTTGCTGTCCTTGCCTCCAGAAAATGATTGATGATTGCATGCCAGGAACTTACTCTTTTGAGTATGGATAGTTCTGGAAGGTTATGGGTCTTAGTGGAAAGGCTGTAAACTGACACATGTGGGTATGCATTCTGCATCCCATCTTTGCCAAGGACCAGCTGTGGACCCTCGAGCATGAGGCTCCCTGTGTGCTGTTGGGGACCCACCTGCTCGCTCAGAGGAGTAGCTGAGGATTGAGATGGAGGATGCTTGAGAATCTGGCCCTCAGTGGGATGGCTGTCACTTTGCTTCCTTCCCTGACATTTGTTACAATACTCTCCCAGGTGTCCAACCCTCCAGGGCGAGAGAGAGCTCTGATGTTAACTCTCAATTACTGACATAATATAATGCAGTTAGTTTTCCTCTTGCTATGAATTCATCTCATGATTACAGGGCTGCTTAAAACAATGTGTGTATAATGAATGAACCTTCCATTAGCGTGCATCTCTGCTTAGGTGTAAATATTTGAAACGCAGCTGCGTGAAATGGAAATTAAATAACATCATTTTGGGTGAATTTGATGCTGGAAACTGGGGGATATGCTTCATCCACATTCAACAGATTTTATTGAGGACCTACTATGTGCCAGACTACTCTCCCAGGGGCTGGAGATGCAGGGACGGATATAACTGACAGCTCCTTGGCAGCATGGCATGGATGATGCACGTATGTGAAGCCTGGTTCTTGGCAGGTGTGCTGTCTTTGCTAATGGACAGGGTGGCACCTTGCCTCTCTCCTCAGCCTCACATTACCCTCTCCTAGCTGGCTTCTATCCCCAGTGGCACCATCCAGGTGATTTTGGTTGAAGCCATCAGTTATCTTCAAATCTTAAATCCAAGGTATGTGTCTCAGGTTTCACCATACCCCAACCTTTCTGCATTCATCACATTAAACTAGCATCATCTCCTCAAACTGACAACCCCTCTGGGCTCTGGGCTGCCATACCCTGCAGGTGTGTGTTCATGGACTCAGTCCCAGAGGACCTTCTCTTCTCACTGCCCCCAGCCCCCTGGCTCTCTCACCCACACTCATGGCTTTATCAAAACTTCACACCGGCATTTCTGAAACCTGCATCTCTAGCTCCCGTGACTTCTTCGAGTACCAAATCCACATGGCTGATGTCTCCTTGACCAAGAGCCTCCAATACACCACCAAGTCAAAAAGTTAAGAGCCATTACTTATTCAAGAGGACAAATCACCATGAACCCAGGAAGGAAAGCAGAAATCTAGGAATCCTGGGACTTCTCTGGTGGTCCAGAGGCTAAGGCTCCATGCTCCCAATTCAGGGGACCGGAGTTCAATCCCTGGTTGGGAAACTAGATCCCACATGTGGCAATTAAGAGTTTGCATTCCACAACTAAAGATCCTGTATGCCCCAAAGAAGATGGAAGATGCCAGGTGCTGCGACTAACACCCAGTGCAGCCACATAAATAAAGTGTTCAAAGAAAAAAAGAAATCTAGGAATCCCTCTGCCCAACTCTCTCTCCCTCACTCCCACATCTAATCCATCACTGAATCATCCCAATTTTATCTCCAGACATCTTGCTGTTCATACAGCTTCCTCTGTCACCGGTGCCTGCACCCAAAGCCACTGACCTTGTGGCAGGTGCCCTTCTCTGATGTTTTTCATCCACTCTTCCCTTTCAACCCTTGTTATTCTTTCTTTTTAAGAAGAATTACAAAGGGGGCAATTAGATACCCAAGAAACAGATCTTGGCCAGGGTCTTAGAGGGCCTGTCCCTCCTCCATTCCTTCCCCAACCATACTCTTGCTCCTTTGCAACAACAATTCTCTTGCTTTTATCTATTGCTTTGCCACCTACATACAGAACCCTATGCCACAGGACATAGATTCCACTGGCTACTGTTCATACACAAAAAGAATTAGACCTCATGGGTTCTCTGTGACTTCCTTCTGTAGCTTATCATTTCTTGGTGGGTGTTTTTAGCTGTAACATTTGTTTCTATTTCAAGTACTCCGTGATTCACTTCTCTGCTATACAGTTGATAGACATCCAGCGTAGTGTCAGTTTGCTGCTCTGAAAATTCCCTTTGCAGGTCTCCTGTATAAAATATATAGCCCCCCAAGAGGAAATGCGAACACCTGCAGCTCCTCATCTTCCTCATCTCCTGTTGTCAGGTCTTTAAGCTTTTACCCTTCTGAGGTCTGCAGTGTATCTTATTGTGGTTTTACTTTGCATTTTCCCAGTCAGTAATGAGGTTCAGGATGACAATGCATGATAGTCACTCAGTCGTGTCTGACTCTTTGCAACCCCATGGACTGTAGCCTGACAGGCTTCTCTGTCCAGGGGATTTCTCAGGCAAGATTCCTGGAGTGGGTAGCCATTTCCTTCTCCAGGGGATCGTCCCAGCTCAGGGACTGAACCCGAATCTCCCACATTGCAAGCAGATTCTTTACCATCTGAGCCACCAGGGAAGCTCCTGGTAATTGGGTTGGTGGCTTTTTATTTACTTTTATTGACCAAGTGCATTTCATCATTTTTGGCATGCCTATATAATGCCTGTGACTTCCCTGGTGGATCAGACGGTAAAGCATCTGTCTACAATGCAGGAGACCCGGGTTTGATCCCTGGGTTGGAAAGATCCCCTGGAGAAGGAAATGGCAATCTACTCCAGGACTATTGCCTGGAAAATCCCATGGACAGAGGAGCCTGGTAGGCTACAGTCCATGGGGCCGCAAAGAGTCAGACACGACTGAGAGACTTCACTTTCACTTTCACTTTCTATAATGCCTATGAGGCTTTTGATGCTTTTAATATTGTAGATGCTCTAATTTTGTGAATATTAAGATGTTAGAGCATCCTAAAAAAAAAAAATCAAGAGAACAATAACAAAAGAACCTTTCTAGCTGGGAAGAGATTGCCCCTTCTTGAGCCAGCAGATTCTCAGAGAGAGCAAAGGACCCAGCAGGGAGCAGGCCTTTGATATGCAAAGTGACTAACCCAGAGCCAGACCTTCTTTTCTCCTGCCCAACATCCCAGGAGGCAATATTTCTGCTGAACTGTAACGCTTTAATCAAAGGAATGTTGCTAGGCACCAGCTAACTAGAGACCACCCCTATAGCCCAAAGCTAGCCAGAATTATTCAGATGTAGCCAGTCCTAAGCTGTTCATCCTATTCTGCCTTTTTTGCAGAAACTCCAATAAAGACCTTACCTAAATGCTCCCCTGGGCTTCTCTGGTGGCTCATGTGGTAAAGAATCTGCCTGTAATGGAGGAGGCCAGGCTCCATCCGTGGGTCAGGAAGATCCCTTGGAGAAGGGAACGGCAACTCACTTCAGCATTCTTGCCTGGAGAATCCCATAGACAGAGGACCCTGGCAGGCTACGGTTCATGAGACCACAAAGAGTCAGACACAACTGAGCCACCAACACTGTTTACTTTCAAAAATTTCCCCACTCCCACTCTGCTCCTGCCTTCTGCCTCCTGACCACTTTGGTGCTTCCGCATGTGCCCGCATGTGGCATGCTAGCTCCTGCGTCTAGGGCTCCTTAATAAACTTTATTTTTTTTTCCCTGCATCTCTCCTCTGCCTCTTCTTGCGTCATATCCAACTGACCATCCCATAAAAGAAAACAGAACAGCAGCTGTGGATGAAGCTTGATGGGCTGTCCATCTTCTCCAGGTTGATTCATACAAGCTCTCACTATCATCCCATCAACTACAATTTGGCACGTGCCATCTACTTCTACAAGGATTAAATCATGTGCAGCTGTAGCTGCTGATTTTTAACAACCCCTGAAAGGAGTTCAGGGTGGAGATCAGAAATGAGGCCCTGTGTGCTGGGGATGTGGTGGGGTGGAGGTGGGACTGACAGAACAGGTCTTCAGACAGATATATTTAAGAGCTGATTTTATGAGCCCAATTCTTGTATCTCCTTGTATCAAAAAAGCACCAAAGTCCTTCATGGTGACATATGTTCTTTGTGGCTAGCAGAAACCTTCTGGAAAAAAAAAAAATCTGCATGATTGCATGGACTCTCCCTTCACCAAAATCACATGGATACTGAACCTCTCACCTGCCTCTTTGGAGCAGTTTCTCAGCTATCTGAGGTGTTATCTCCCTGGCTGCACTTCTCATTTTGCCTCCAACGAAACGTGCATCTCTCACGTTGTGTAATTTTTTTAAGTTATCATCATCCCATAAAAGAATACAGAACAGAGGCTGTGGGTGGATCCTGATGGGTCATCCATATTCTCTCAATCATCTGGACAAGCATGCTAAGATGCTTCCATCATGTCCAACTCTTTGGGACCCTATGAACTGTAGCCCACCAGACTCCTCTGTCCACGGGATTCTCCAGGCAAGAATAATGGAGTGTGTTGCCATTTCCTCCTCCAGGGGACCTCCCTAGCTCAGAGATCCAACTGGCATCTCCTGCATCTCCTGTATTGGCAGTCAGATTCTTTACCACCGAGCCACCTGAGAAACCCCTTATCATCTGGACACTAGCTCTCTGTTGATGAAACAGCAACAACAACAAAAACCAAACAAATGAAAAAATCTCCAGATATATTATTTCTGATACCTAGTTTTAATATTATCAAATTTATGCATTCTTTATTTCATAATTAGTGCTGTCGACACCATGTTTTTAAAAAAGCGATCCTTTTTCACCATTTGTGATAATTCTTGGTAAGGCAAATTATCCCTCCTTGCTCTTCAATAGCTTCATCTGTTTCATCCTCCCCTGCTGTTGTTGTTGGCTTTAATGTGTTGCTTTTTTTATGCCTATGTCAATACAACACTATCTTACTCATTTTAAGATTGTTGTGGGAGATTGTGGGAGTAACAGTCCCCAGTAGATCAGTCCACTGTTCACTTGTCTGTTTTCATCTCATGCTGTGGTTTGCTCTGGGCAACAGCTCATCAGCAAATGGGACAGAGAGACTAGATAAGTGTTCCTTCACTGGGGCTTAACCCCAGAGTGCTGCTCAAAGATGACCATGGCATGAAGGACCACAAGGAAGGAACGGCTGGGCCATGCCAGGCCCTGCAGCTGACCCTTAGGTAAGCACCTCCAAATGCAACCAATGAGATGAGGCAAGCCTAGCAGCACTGGTGGATCATTTCACAGAGGGGAAAAAAAGTTTCTATTGTTTTGGGGTGTTTGGTTGTCAGCAGTAGATAAGTGATACAGTGACCTTGCAATTCTTGGGTCCCTGTGCTTCTGTGTGGACCACAGCCTTCTCTCCAGGTCCAACCCTACCATCCTGGTGTGAACAACTGACATCTCTGCCAGAACCTCTCACTGCTGCCTCAGTGTCTACTTTGCCTCATCCAATCTACTGAAATTCAAAGCATAGAAAAATACATAGAAAAATGTCACAAACTCCTTTGTACTCAGCATATTTTTAGAATGTCATTTGCTGTTTCAATTCAAATTGTTTTGAACATAAAAGCAATAAAGTCTCTTTGATTCCATTTGAATCCTTTTTCAGAATCATCCCCACCTTTCCTCTCCACAGGAAGTATTCTAGTAGGAACCATGATCCAAGACTCTCCCCTTGACCAAACAGTGGGCAGCCTCTTTGAGCCTTGTCCTGCACCTGGCCTCATCCTTGGGCCCTGTCTTCTGTCTGCTGAGTGCGGTGATAATAAGAATCCTGATGAGTCAGTTAGGTAAGAATGCTCCCACCCTTGGTAGCTGATTACCTTAGTCTGCCTTCAGCAGAAATCTTGTTAAATCACTCTAGCAAGAACCCCATCCACCCTAATGTTTTTGTTCTTCATTATTTTCCTTCCACTGACACCTACACCCGCATCTTAGCTATAAATCCCCACTTATCTCTTGTATTTGGGGTTTAGTCCAACTTTCTCCTACATTGCAATAGTCTTCAGTAAAATCTTCCTTACCACTGTAACAAGTCTCAGAATGAATGTTTCTTTAACAAATAACAACATCTTTTTAGTCAAAGTTTTTGTATGCCTACTGTGCACACACATACACGTATAATGTTACAAGATGAAACATTTTTAGCATTATTTTGTGTAACATTTTTATAAGGTTGACAATTCTGTATGTGTCAGTCTATTAATATTATGCTTCTGAAAATTCAACTTCATTTTTTTGAGCTGATTCAAGCAAAACACAGTTATCTTTCCAAGGACTGGGTAGTACTCCATCATAAGACTACACTATAATATATTTACATACTTCTCAGTTGGTGACATTAGGTTTTTTCACATTTTTCCCTCTAACTGACCTCATTGAAAAAGAGATCTTTGCATGCATCACCTGCTGCATGCAAGTGTTTCTTATTGTTCACTTGCACACTTGTGTCTGACTCTTTGCAACCCCATGGACTGAAGCATGCCAGGCTTCTCTGTCCTTCACCATCTCCTAGAGCTTGCTGAAACGCATGTCCACTGAGTCAGTGATGCCATCCAACCATCTCATCCTCTGTCATCCCCTTCTCCTCTTGCCTTCAATATCTCCCAGCATCAGGGTTTTTTTTCCAATGAGTAGGCTCTTTGCAGCAGATGGCCAAAGTATTGGAGCTTCCACCTCAGCATCAGTTCCTACAATGAATTTTCAGGATTGATTTCCTTTAGGATTGACTTGTTTGATCTCCTTGCAGTCCAAGGCACTCTCAAGAGTCTTCTCCAACACGATTCAAAAACATCAATTCTTCGGTGCTCAGCCTTTTTTATGGTCCAGCTCTCACATCCATACATGACTACTGGAAAAACCATAGCTTTGACTAGATGGACCGTTGTCAGCAAAGTGATGTCTCTGCTTTTCAATATGCTGTCTAGGTGTTCTGTCATACCTTTTCTTCCAAGGAGCAAGCGTCTTTTAATTCCATGGCTTTAGTCACCATCTGCAGTGATTTTGGAGCCCAAGAAAATAAAGTCTCTCACTGTTTCCATTGTTTCCCCATCTTTTTGTCATGAAGTGATGGAACTGGATGCCATGATCTTATTTTTCTGAATGTTGAGCTTTAAGCCATCTTTTCCACGCTCCTCTTCACTTTCATCAGGAGGCTGTTTAGTTCCTCTTCACTTTCTGCCATAAGAGTGGTGTCATCTACAAATCTGAGGTTATTGACATTTCTCCTGGCAATCTTGATTCCAGCTTGCGTTTCATCCAGCCTGGCATTTGTCATGATGTACTCTGCATATAAGTTAGATAAGCAGGGTGACAATATACAGCCTTGATGTACTCTTTTCCCAATTTTGAACCAGTCTGTTGTTCCATGTTCAGTTCTAACTGTTGCTTCTTGACCTGCATGCACATTTCTTAGGAGGGAGGTAAAGTGGTCTGGTATTCCCATCTTTTGAAGAATTTCCCACAGTTGTGATCCACACATTCAAAGTCTCCAGCATAATTAATGAAGCAGAAGTAGATGATTTTTTGAAATCCTCTTGCTTTTTCTATGATTCAATGGATGTTGATGATTTCATCTCTGTTTCTCTGCCTTTTCTAAATCCAGCTTGAACATCTAGAAGGTCTCTGTTCATGTACTGTTGAAGCCTGGCTTAGAGAATTTCGAGCATTACTTTGCTAGCATGTGAAATGAGTGCAATTGTGTGGTAGTTTGAGCATTCTCTGGCATTGCCTTTCTTTGGGACTGGAATAAAAACTGATGTTTTCCAGTCCTGTGACCATTGCTGAGTTTTCCACATTTGCTGGCATATTGAGTGCAACACTTTCACAGCATCATCTTTTAGGATTTGAAATAGCTCAGCTGGAAGAGTTTCTAGTGTAGGATATAAGGAAAAAATAGCATTTCTGGGTTTTGGGGTTATATACCTCAGTCAATCCTAAGGCTATTACAGGAAATATTATTATTATATTTATTAAAAGGACCAATGATGAAGCTGAAGCTCCAATGTTTTAGCCACCAGATGTGAAAAACTGATTCACTGGAAAAGACCCTGATGCTGGGAAAGATGGAAGACAAAAGGAGAAGGGAGGTGGCAGAGAATGAGATGGTTAGATAGCATCATTAACTCAATGAACATGAATTTGAACAATATCCAGGAGCTAGTGGAGGACAGAGGAGCCTGGAATGCTGCAGTCCATGGGGTCACAAAGACTCAGACATGACTTAGCAATTGAACAACAGATCCCAGCTTTCCTTGGCAATGCCCCATGCTCTCCCAGAGTGTAATCACTATGTCGCATCCTACCACTACAGATGAGAGTTCTTATCTCTCAACATCATTGCCAACACGTGATATTTTATGTATTTTATTTTAGTTTGCATGTATTATTTTATAAAAATAACTTCCTTTTGAGGTTATTTAAGGAAGGATCAATGAATATAAAAATCTCTTGGTCTTTATATGACTGAAACACATGTATGAATATTCTTATTCAGCTTTCAAGCTTGAATCACAACTATTTCAACATTGAAATCTAGATGGATTATTATTTCCTCTTTGTCTTTTGAAAATCTTTTACCTTTCCAAGATTTTATGGCATTTATGTACTCTCATTCTAATTGCTATTCATTTAAAAATAATTTTCTTTTCTTTCTGGAAATTTTTAAAATTCCCTCTCCTGTTTTTTAGCCTCCTGCAATTTCATTACACTTTCTAGATTTGGGTTTGTTTTTATGTCTTACCCCTACAAAACCTAAACTTTTTTCATGATCTCTTTTTAAGGTTCTTTTAGAGTGTCAGTCTTCATTATCAATCTTTATTATCTCTTTGTTAGCAATCTCCTTTATCTCTTCCCTTTTTCCCCCTTCTCTTCTGTGCAACATTTATCCACTTATGTAACGTTTTAGCTGAGTTCATTAATGTTCTCTTCAGCTCTATCTAGTTTCTTGAATTCATTCATCGAATAGATTTTTCCCCCCTATAGCTTTGTTTTTTAGGCTTTCTCCTTGGTTACTTTCAGAACTACCTTTCTAGGTTTCTCACTGTCTGATCTTGCCAGCAGCTGCTAGCTATTCATCCTCATGTCTTATGTTCTCCAAATAAATTCCTAGAGCAAATAGATGAGTTCATTAAAGTGGCAGGATACAAAGTAAACATGCAGACATTAATTGTATTTTTATATATTAGCAATGTATTATACATGGACACCAGCATTTAAAATACAATGCCATATATAGTTACTTAAATTAAATATTTAGTTGTAACTCTAACAAACGACATAGACTTTGTTTACTTTAAACTACAAAATGCTGATGAAAGAAATCAAATATCTAAATAAATGGAGAGAGATACTGTGTTCACTAACTGGAAGATTAAAAACAGTAATATGTCCATCCTTAATTGATACACAAGTTTAGCATCAGTTCAGTTCAGTTCAGTTCAGTCACTCAGTCATGTCCGACTATTTGCAACCCCATGAATCACAGCACGCCAGGCCTCATTGTCCATCACCAAATCCCGGAGTTCACTCAGACTTGTGTCCATCGAGTCAGTGATGCCATCCAGCCATCTCATCCTCTGTCGTCCCCTTCTTCTCCTGCCCCCAATCCCTCCTAGCATCAGAGTCTTTTCCAGTGAGTCAACTCTTCACATGAGGTGGCCAGAGTACTGGAGTTTCAGCTTTAGCATCATTCCTTCCAAAGAAATCCCAGGGCTGATCTCCTTCAGAATGGACTGGTTGGATCTCCTTGCAGTCCAAGGGACTCTCAAGAGTCTTCTCCAACACCACAGTGTCAAAAGCATCAATTCTTTGGTGCTCAGCCTTCTTCACAGTCCAATTCTCACATCCATACATGACTACTGGAAAAACCAAAGCCTTGACTAGACGGACCTTAGTCGGCAAAGTAATGGCTCTGCTTTTCAATATGCTATCTAGGTTGGTCATAACTTTTCTTCCAAGGAGTAAGCGTCTTTTAATTTCATGGCTGCATCTGCAGTGATTTCACCATCTGCAGTGATTTTGGAGCCCCCAAAAATAAAGTCTGTTTGCACTGTTTCCCCATCTATTTCCCATGAAGTGGTGGGACTGGATGCCATGATCTTCGTTTTCTGAATGTTGAACTTTAAGCCAACTTTTTCACTCTCCACTGTCACTTTCATCAAGAGGCTTTTTGCCTCTTCACTTTCTGCCATAAGGGTGGTGTCATCTGCATATCTGAGGTTATTCATATTTCTCCCAGCAATCTTGATTCCAGCTTGTGTTTCTTCCAGTCCAGCATTTCTCATGATGTACTCTGCATATAAATTAAATAAGCAGGGTGACAATATACAGCCTTGATGTACTCCTTTTCCTATTTGGAAACAGTCTGTAATTCCATGTTCAGTTTTAACTGTTGCTTCCTGACCTGCATATAGTTTTCTCAAGAGGCAGGTCAGGTGGTCTGGTAATTCACATCAAAATTTAGCAAGATATATTTGTAGATATAGAAAAATTATTTTAAAGTTTATACCCAAAGATAAAGGAGCTTTTGTTGTTCAGTCATTAAGTTGTGTCCAGCTCTTTGTGACTCCATGGACTGCAGCACACCAGGCTCTTTTATCCTCCACTATCTCCTGGAGTTTGTTCAAATTCATGTCCATTGAGTAGATGATGCTATCTAACCATCTCATCCTTTGTCATCTCCTTCACATTTTGCCTTCAATCTTTCCCATCATCAGGATCTTTTCCAGTGAACTGGTTTTTCAAATCAAGTGGCCAAAGTATTGGAGCTTCAGCTTCAGCGTCAGTCCTTCCAGTGAATATTCAGGGTTGATTTCTTTTAGATTGACTGGTTTAGTCTCCTTGCAGTCAAAGTGACTCTCAAGAGTCTTCTCCAGCACCACAGTCTGAAAGCATCACTTCTTCCTTGCCTTCCAATCCTAAAGAAGGACAATGCCAAAGAATGTTCATTTGCACTCATTTCAAATGCCTGTAAGGTTATGTTCAAAATCCTTCAAGCTAGGGTTCAGCAGTACGTGAACCAAGAACTTCCAGATATACAAAATGGATTCAGAAAAGGCAAAGGAATCAGAAATCTAATTGTTAACATTCATTGGATCATGGAAGAGGCAAGAGAATTCCAGAAAAACATCTAATTCTGCTTCATTGACTATGCTAAAACCTTTGATTGCATGGATCACAACAAACTGTGGGAAATTCTTAAATAGATAGGAATACCAGACAAAGGAAATATAATAGTTAACATAATGTTGAAAATGAATAATAAAAAGGAAAGATTGTCTATTCAATGTCAAGACTTATTATATAGCTATAGTTATCTAGAGTAGGTGGTATTGTCAAGATAGACACATAGAGCAATGGAACAGAACAGAAAACCAGAAGTAAATCCAGAAAAATATTCCAAATTGACTTTTGAAAAGGGTGCAAAAGTAATTTAATGGAGGAAAGATAAACTTTTCATCAAATGGCATTTTCATGCATTGAATTACATCTCCCCAATAAAGGTTTGTGGCAATCTTCAAACTCAGCACCTCTGACTATAACCTTATCTGGGGAAAAGGTCTGTATACAAGTAATCCAACTAAAATTAGGTTACTAGGGTGGTTTCTAATTCAATATGACTGGTGTTATTATATTAAGGGACCTCTGATCACAGAGATAGCCAGACAGAGAGAGACGAGGAAGTTAAGAAACAGAGAGAGGCCATTTCTCTGAAGATAAAGGCAGAGGTCAGGATGACGCTTTTATAATCTAAGGAACATAAGATCACCAACAACACCCAGAATCTGGGAGAGAAGCCTGGATAAGAGTCTCTCTCCTAGACTCAGAAGGTGCCAACCTGGCTGCAACCTTACCGTTGGACTTCTGACTTCCAGAGCTGTGAGAGAATAAATGTCCACTGTTTAAGTGACCCAGAGTGGGGTGCTTTGTTAACCACAGACCCCTCATCCCCTGGAAACTAATGCAGTAGTGGAACAAGTAGACATCCACAGTAGAAAAAATAAATAAAACTTAACCCAAGTTTCACACCTTATACAAAATTAATTCAAAATGGAATTAAGTGTAAAGCTATAAACCTTTTAGAGAAAAGCACAGGGAAAAACTTCAGTGTCTAGGACAGCCAGAGAGTTCTTAGATTTGACACCAAAAGCATGATCCATAAAAGGAAAAATGGATAAATTAGACTTAATCAAAATTAAAATCTTATGCTCCATGAAATTCCCTGTTAAGAGGATGAAAAGGTAAGTTATAAACTGGCAGAAAATATTTGCAAACCACATATTTGACAAAGAACTAGTATCTAAAATACACAAAATATTCTCCAAAGTCAATAGTGCTTGAAAAAAAAAAAACAAAACAAGCACTTCAATTAGAAAATGGGCACATTCCATGGAGGAAGAGGTCACCAAAGAAGATACACGGAAGCCAGATTAGCACACCAGAAGAGGCTCAACATCACTAGCCGTGAAAGGAATGCAAACTGAAACCTCAAGCTCATAACACTACACACCTTTCAGAATGGCTAAAAGAAAAAAAAAAAAAAAATCCACAACTCCAAATGCTGGCAAGGATGCAGAGAAACTTGGTCACTCACATTGTTAGTGAAAATTGAAAATGGGACAGTCACTCTGAAAAAGCTTAGAATTTTCTTTACAAACAAAACGTAAATAGCATAAAATCTAGCAACGACACTCCTGGGCAATTATCCCAAAGAAATAAAGACTATGTTCACACAAAAACATGGGCAGAAGTGTCTATTGCAGCTTTAATCCCCTAATAACCCCCAAACTGGAAGCAATCCAGAGTCCAGTCTCCTTCAATAAGTAAATGGCACAAAATCTGTAGTACAACCCACATCAGGTAACACTACAAGCAGCAGAAATGAACAGACTATTGAGACACTGAGCTGCCTGCCTGAATCTCCAATGAATTATGCAGAGTGAAGGAAGCCAGTCCCAAAGGTTACATACTTTATGATTCCATGTATGTAATAATCTTGAAATGTCTACATTATAACATAGAGCGCAATGTCTGTGGTTGCCAGGGGTTGAGAAGGAGTTGGAGATCTGAGGGAGGTGGATGTGGTCATAAAAGGGCAACAGTGTTAACGTCCCTGTGGAGATGGAATGTTCTGTATTTTGATTTATCAACATCAATGTTCTGGTTGTGAGACTGTCTCGTAACTTTGCAGGATGTTGCTGCTGCTGCTAAGTTGCTTCAGTCGTGTCCGACTCTGTGTGACCCCGTAGACGGCAGCCCACCAGGCTCCACCATCCCTGGGATTCTCCAGGCAAGAACACTGGAGTGGGTTGCCATTTCCTTCTCCAATGCATGAAAGTGAAAAGTGAAAGTGAAATCACTGAGTTGTGTTCAACTCTCAGCGACCCCATGGACTTCAGGATGTTACCATTGTGGAAAACATGGGATGTCTGTGTATTTGTTCTTACATTCACAGGTCAATTATAATTATGTCAAGATGAAAAGTTTAATTTTAAAAATGAGGATATTTATGACTCTCCATTGTGTAAAACCCTGTGTGATCTTCTTACTTGCCTGGGCAAACATACCTGGCTATTATCATGACTCAAGATCCCTGTGATCTTGTCTCTACTCACCTTCACCCTCTCTCAGAATTTCTGGTGCTGTCCATGCTCTAACCAAACTGCCCTTCCTCTCCCTCCATCCTCAAATGTGCCATGTCCTTCTTGCCTCAGAATTTGCAATGCCCTCCCCTCTTCCTGAGAGCTTATGATGTGTTACACAGTGAATTATTCACTTTAGAGTGAGAATTTTTGAACAATGGGAGTCCAGGAGCACCTGCAATGTACCAAGTCCTATTTCATGAAAACAGGAAACAGCAGTGAGCAACACAGCTGAAAAGCTTGTCACCATACAGCCCATCTTCTGGGTTGTCCATCTGTGTCTCTGAGAAGGGCAGAAGATGCAGGACAGCATAGGATAAATATATTCCATGCAATATTGGATTTATCTGAAATTCAAATCCAGCTGGGTGTTCTGTACTTTATCTGGCAACTCTAAAAGGTAAGACCTTTTGAGAAATGTCATGAAATGTGTCTTTAACCCAGCTGTTCAGGGGCTGAATGGGAGCGTTCATCCATCTCTTCCTGTCCCCATTAGTGAAGACTGTCATGTGATGTGTTAAGTCCTCCATATGTCTAGCAGTCTACAGGGCGCAAAATACTTATACCAACCAGGTGTGTGTTTCTTGTTCTGTTGTGAAAGTCATGCTCATTTGCACCTAGCAAGCCCATGGTCAGCATGTATTCAGTGAACCAATAAATGAATCTCTCTGTCCTTTCTAGGGATCTGTGTGCTTCAAACATCTCTTAGATCCTGTATCAGACCCTCTTGGCCTCACTTTTCTTCCAGCTGCTGTGATGAGGATGAGTTTTGCCTTGTCTTGGCTGGCTTTATGAAAGGACAAGCACCTTGACTGAGGCCCATGGCGCACCTTGAGCTGCCATCCGCAAGGTTCTCTGATGCCCCGTGGGTGTGGGAACCCTGTGTAAACCTGATGAGTTCTCTCACGTCAACAATCAGAAGTGTGGAAGAGATACCATGCAATATGGAACCCTTGTCTGATGAGGACAGATGCCCCTCCACTCAGCCCCTGACTAGGTGGTTCTAAGACCCAACTCATCAGCTCAACTCAGTTGCTCAGTCATGTCTGACTCTTTGCGACCCCATTGACTGCAGCACAGCAGGCTTCCCTGTTCATCACCAACTCCTGAGGCCTACTCAAACTCATGTCCATTGAGTCAGTGATGCCATCCAACCATCTCATCCTCTGTCGATTCTTAGAATATCCTATTTGTTGGGGTTGTCAGATAAAGTACAGCATACCTGGGTAAATTTGAATTTCAGTCAAAGAAATGGTGGAAGTCTATCCTAAATATTACATGGAATATACTTATGCTAAGAGATGTATCTGTTGTTCATTTGAAATTCAAACTTAGCTGTTTTTTTATTTTCTGAATTTCTTAACTAGCATGTGTTTTGTGTTGGTTCTTCCTTCTTTCCTGGTCCTCTCTCCCTCTACCTGGAACCACAAATGAGTTACTCCCACTGAAGATGGTCAATACCAAAATAAGACTGATTATATTCTTTGCAGCCAAAGATGGAGAAGTCTATACAGTTAGCAAAAATAAGACTTGGAGTTGACTGTAGCTCAGATCATGAACTCCTTATTGCAAAATTCAGACTTAAATTGAAGAAAGTAGGGAAAACCACTAGACTATTCAGGTATGACCTAAATCAAATCCCTTATAATTATAGAGCGGAAGTGACGAATAGATTCAAGAGATTACATCTGAGAGACAGAGTGCCTGAAGAACTATGGATAGAGGTTCATGACATTGTATAGGAGGCAGTGATCAAGACTATCCCCAAGAAAAAGAAATGCAAAAAGGCAAAATGGTTGTCTGAGGAGGCCTTATAAATAGCTGAGAAAAGAAGAGAAGCTAAAGGCAAAGGAGAAAAGAAAAGACATACCCATTTGAATGTAGAGTTCCAAAGAATAGCAAGGAGAAATAAGAAAGCCCTCCTTAGTGATCAATGCAAATAGAGGGAAACAATAAAATGGGGAAGACTACAGATCACTTCAAGAAAATTAGAGATACCAAGGGAACATTTCATACAAAGATGTGCACAATAAAGGACAGAAATGGTATGAATTTAACAGAAGCAGAAGATATTAAGAAGAGGTGGCAAGAATACATGGAAGAACTGTACAAAAAAAAAAAAAAAATCTTCATGACCCAGATAACCATGATGGTGTGATCACCCACCTAGAACCATACATCCTGAACGTGAACTCAAGTGGGCCTTAGGAAGCATCACTATGAACAAAGCTAGTGGAGGTGAAATTCCAGTTGAGCTATTTCAAATCCCAAAAGATAATGCTATTAAAGTGCTGCAGGAAAAGGTCAGTTTTCATTCCAATCCCAAAGAAAGGCAATGCTAAAGAATGTTCAAACTATTGCACAATTGCACTCATCTCACATGCTAGTAAAGTAATGCTCAAAATTTTCCAAGCCAGGCTTCAATAGTATGTGAACTGTAAACTTCCAGATGTTCAAGACAGATTTCAAAAAGGCAGAGAAACCAGAGATCATATTGCCAACATCCATTAGATTATTAAAATAAAACAAGAGAGTTTCAGAAAAACATCTACTTCTGCTTTGTTGACTACGCCAAAGCCTTTGACTGTGTGGAACACAATAAACTGGAAAATTCTTCAAGAGATTGGAATAATAGCCCACCTGACCTGCCTTCTGAGAAATCTGTATCCAGGACAAGAAGTGATAATGAGAACTGGAAATGGAACAACTGACTGGCTCCAAATAGGAAAAGGAGTATCTCAAGGCTGTATACTGTCACCCTGCTCATCTAACTTATATGCAGAGTACATCATGAGAAATGCTGGACTGGATGAAGCACATGCTGCAATCAAGATTGCTTGGAGAAATATCAATAACTTCAGATACTCAGATGACACCACCCTTATGGCAGAAAGAAAAGAAGAACTAAAGAGCCTCTTGATGAAAGAAAGAGACGAGTGGAAAAGTTGGCTTAAAACTCAACATTCAGAATATAAGATCATGGCATCTGGTCCCATTGCTTCATGGCAAATAGGTGGGGGAAACAACAGAAACAGTGAGAGATTTTATTTTCTTGGGTTCTAAAATCACTGCAGATGGTGACCACAGCCATGAAATTAAAATGCTTGCACCTTGGAAGAAAAGCTATGACCAAACTGGCCAGCATATTAAAAATCAGATACATTATTTTGCCAACAAAGGTCCATCTAGTCAAAGCTATGGTTTTTCCAGTAGTCATGTATGGGTGTGAGAGCTGGACCATAAAGATATCTGAGTACTAAAGAACTGATGCTTTTGAACTGTGGTGTTAGAAAAGACTCTTGGGACTCCAAGGAGATCCAACCAGTTCATTCTAAAGGAAGCAAGTCCCGAATATTCATTGGAAGGACTGATGCTGAAGCTGAAACTTCAATATTTTGGCCACCTGATGTGAAGAGCTGACTCATTTGAAAAGACCCTGATGCTGGGAAAGATTGAAGGCAGGAGGAGAAGGGAATGACAGAGGATGAGATGCTTGGATGGCATCTTGGACTCGATGGAGATGAGTTTGAGCAAGCTTTGACAGTTGGTGAAGGACAGGAAAGTCTGGTGTGCTGCAGTCCATGGGGTCACAAAGAGTTGGGCACAACTGTGAGACTGAATTGAACTGAACTAAAGCCGTTGTCTCAGGCTAAGACATTCTTTTTGTGTTTTCAAAGAAAGATTTTTTTTTTTTTTTTAAGTCAGCCAATCCAAAAACGAAGAAAACATTCTTTACTGATCTGGGTCACCATGGTCTAAGTTAAGGGAATGCTGCCCACCCCCAGTACCCCCTGAGTTTCCAGAATTTCCTTCTGAATCTTTTTTTTTTTATATACCTTTTGAAGTCTGAGGGATATTAACTAAGAAGACTAGTACTTAAGTATAAGCCTTTAAAAAGTCATTTGACCTGGTTAAGTCACCTGTGCCCTACTTTGGCAAAGTGTTTTTGAAGTCTTCAGCTCAATAGTAACAAATCTTCCCTTCAAAAAAATAAAATAAAATAAAAAGCCCCATGGAGGAGAGGGTAGAAAAGCATCACCCCCCCCCCCCCGGTGGGCTAGTTTCAGCTTCAACAACTTCCCTTATTAGTGATAGACTAGCCTGTGCTTACATAATACAGCAATTACTCAAAGGGCTTCATTCAGAGACAAATTCAGCTATAGACAGTCTCCCAGGTGAGAGGCTAGTCTTCAAACATCTGCTTTCATATAAGTGATCTGCAAAGCTTGTGTGTGTGTGTGTGCGCGCGCGCATTTGCTGCAGGGGAGGGGGAACAGTAGTTATCAGGAGCGATTTCCTGAATTACAAGGTAAGCCAAGGACAGAGGAGTCAGCTGTCTTAATAAGGAGCAGGATGGTTAAGGATGGTCAGTCTTTCCTGTGAGTGTATTTTTGTTACTGTCTATGTTAGTGCACTAAAGAGATAGAAAGCTTCTGTTAGAGAGAAAGACTTTTCTACTCATCATCTTGGGTGAGAATGTTTTGTTTTCGACAGATTCATGATGTTGTACCCATTCTGCTGAAGTGCCAGGTGGGACTCACAATATCACTTCCATTTAATGGAAAGCCAGTTTTGAAGGGCTTCAGAATAAGGGGGCATCATTGCCCAGCCATGTAGCAGGGACTGGTTCATATCCCAGCCCTGCTAAATGTGGTCTATACTCCAAAGGCTTCCATGCATCACCATGTAGGCACAGGAAATAGGGAAGGGGGGAAGGGGGGCAGGCTAGCTGCAAGAGTCTCCAGGTGGTGACGAGGATGCATCCCCAGCCCTGAGACCCGTTCAAGCCCCTGGATCAGGCCCTCCCAGGATGGTCCATGACTCAGCATCTAGATCAGCTCCTCAGGAGGACACTGTATGCTGCAGTTTGCTAATCAGCCACTTACAGGCTGGAAGCCTCCTCCTCATTCCTGTCTTCCCTCCCTTTGGAGTCACAGTGGCTAAACTGTCTTCTGTCCACATCTACCTTTATACCTGTTTCTCTTGGCTTCCAGTCTTTGTATAAAGAGGATGGAAACTATTTCAGGTAGCTGACTGCCCTCACAGTTCCATCCTCAAAGACACTCTACATCAGCCAAAGCCTCCTCAGTTCTATTAGAGACAAGACTGCTCCTGATTGGGTCCCTTCTGTTTTCGGTCCCTCTATCTGCAGCTTTCTTGAGTCACCCACCAAGCCTGCCCACCAACCCAGTGCCTGGGGATGGAGCCCATCAACAAGTTCTCAGTTCTGTGTCTATCTAAAGCCTTGCTATCACTACAGCTGTTACTTTTTATAGCTGCTTCGCCCAAGTCTTTGGGTACCACTGAGAGAAGAGTCACCAGGTGTGCCTCTAACTAGCAAAATTAGGAATCATTCAGTGCTTTGATGGAGCCAATTAGCTTCCCAGTATGAGCGCCAAGATTTTTTTCTAATTAAGGCAGGAATGTTTCTCAGTCTATAATAATCTCATTTAAAGTGTGTCTAAAACACCTAACGTGCCTTTGTTTAGGAACATCATTCTTAGGCATTCTTTAACTGTGTGAAAAGAGGTGGATCACTGGGATGCTCACTGCTTGTTCACCAGACATGTCTGCGACACTGATGTGGGGCTGTGGTTTTGCAAGAAAAATGATCTGTTCAAGTTGAGTCTGCATATTTGTACCCTAAGTCCTGCTCATTCATAGAACGAGACTTGCACCTTTAATGTCAAAGGAACAAAGACATCCTTTGGACAAGTATAGTAGGTCTCTTTTTCTCAGACCTCTACCTCCCACCCACTATGGAGGCATAGATTCAAATTTGACAAATTGCAAAATCTAGGCTGAAGGCTCTCCCAAATCCCAGAAAATGGAAGATCAGTGACAAAGTCTGTTTCTGAATCCCATTTTAGCGGAGCTCCAGGCAATCTAAGACTCACTGGACTGTAGGAGCCAACAGAGTGAGAAATGGGGTATGTTGCGACCGCTGTTATCATCCCCAGCACCTGGGACAGCACCCAGTGCTTGCTTGTTGGGGGCTGGATCATACTGCTGTTTATAATGGATAACCAACAAGGACCTACTGTAGAGCACAGGGGACTCTGCTCAATGTTATGTGTCAGCCTGGATGGGAAGGGATTTTGGGGCAAAGCGGGTGCATGTATATGTATGCCTGTATATACCCACTCCAGTGTTCTTGGGCTTCCCTTGTGGCTCAGCTGGTAAATAATCCACCTGCAATGTGGGAGACCTGGGTTTGATCCCTGAGTTGGGAAGATCCTCTGCAGAAGGGAAAGGCTACCCAATCCAGTATTCTGGCCTAGAGAATTCCATGGACTGTATAACCCATGGTGATGCAAAGAGTTGGACATGACTGAGTGACTTTCACTCACATATACATATACACGTATATGAAGCTACCTGGAGCTTCCTTGGTAGCTCAGATGGTAAAGAATCTGCCTGTAGTGTGGGAGACCTGGGCTCAATCCCTGGGTAGGGAAGATCCCTTGGAGGAGGAAATGGCAAACCACTCCAGTATTCTTGCCCAGAGTATCCCTGGACAGAGGAGCCTGGTAGGTTATAGTCCACAGGGTTGCAAAGAGTTGGACATAATTGAGCAACTAACACACACACAAATATGTATACCTGAGTCCCTTTGCTGTTCACCTAAAACTACCACAACATTGTTAATCACCTAAAACTACCCCAATACAAAATAAAAAGTTTTAATAAAAAAGACTTATTTGAATGAAATTTTGATATTTCCAGCAAAACACAAGACTAGTTCTTGTACTCTATGAGTTACCTCTTCACAAAACTCTGTGACCCATGTTTCTGATTTCTTACATGTTGCTTTTTTTTTTACATGTTGTTCTTTAGTTGCTAAGTTGTGTCTGACTCTTTGTGACCCCCTGTCCTTCACTATCTCTTGGCCTTTGCTCAAACTATGTCCATTGAGTCAAAGATGCCATCCAACCATCTCATCCTCTGTTGCCTCCTTCTCCTTCTGCTTTCAATCTTTCCCAACATCAGGGTCTTTTCCAATGAGTTGGCATTTTGCATCAGCTGGCCAAAGTATTGGAGCTTAGCTTCAGCATCAGTCCTTCCAGTGAATATGCAGGGTTGATTTCCTTTAGGATTGACTGGTTTAATATCCTTGCAGTCCAAGGGACTCTCAAGAGTCTTCTCCAGCACCACAGTTTGAAAGCATCAATTCTTCAGCATTCAGCTTTCCTTACGGTCCAACTCTTACATCTGTAACTACTGCAAAAAAATGTAGCTTTGACTATATGGACCTTTGTCAGCAAAGTGATATCTCTGCTTTTTAATATGCTGTCTAAGTTTGTTGTCACTTTTCTCTGAAGGAGCAAGGACTTTTTATGTGGAGCTTTCTAGCTCTAGAAAGCTAGAGCCCTTTGGAAGAGATGTAGCTTATCCTGTATGCAAGAACCATTTTCAGTCTTTAAAACAATCTAATATAACTCCTTATTTTTGTTCCCATCAGTTCCATAGTTGTGAGAATACTCTTTATGCAAGCTACAAAACCCAGGAAAGTCATCTTCCTTCTGGGAAGGGATATCCTCTCCCCATTGTGAACTCTCTTACATAGTGGAACAATTATACATTTAGAGACATTTCATATCTGCCTCTTTCCTGACCAAACTATCATTTGGTCAGGAAAGTTTCCTGACAAACTTTAAACAAGTTCTGTGGGCAAGGGGGGAGAGGAGCTGGCCCTACTTACTCATTTCCTGCCTACATTTGCTGAGGGAGGCTGGTGCTGATGAATGGTCAGCAGGAAGTAAACCAAAGGACTGGGGTTTGGCTCTCTGGTGTGAAGTCTCAGGTTGTTCAAGGTGTTGGGAAGCAATTCTTCAGATGATGATGTCAGTGTCCATGCAGGGCTCATGTCTCACTTTTCTTTGCATCTCGGGGTCAAGGACTTTTTTGCTTTAGAAAATGTTGGTTGAATGAATGAAAAGGCTCCTCAGATGGTGTGTAATTAGAAAAGTTACCAGCATCTCTCCTGTTGTCTATAAATATTCCATCAGTGAGAAAAGACATAGCCCCAGGGAACAACAAAATGAGCTGGCGTGGAAACCAAGCAGCACTTTTCGAAATTCAGTAGCGAGAAGCCAGAAGCCACTTGCTCGGGCAGTCAACAGGGATTCCTGAGAGCTTATACCCTTTGCAACTTGGAAAACAAAACAGCAAAAACTCGGAGATTACAATAAGAATCCCTCTGCAAATAACCACTGAGAACACTAGCGGGAGGGGAGTTTTGGCTCCTGGTCTTGGACAGGAGGAGCAGGATGGGGGAAAGAAAGAGAGAACGAAACCCTCCTAGATCAGGAGGGTGTGTAGCCCAGAGGGCTGTCGTTTATAAGGAAACATTATCTCCTGATCCATATGTTCTGTTTTCTATTTAGAGCTAATTTGCTGCAGTGTGTACTGTGCAGCCCTGAGGGACGGGCTGGCTTTGGGCACCTGCCAGTCAGCCCCTCACTGCCCAGTTTACCGAATTCAGATCCACTGGCATGGATCTGAAGCAGCACAGTTGGGGCTGGTGGAAGTTCCCTGCAGTCTCCTGAGTTGCAGCCTACACCATACACCACTATCAAGGGTTCTCTCCATGCCATGGGGCAGCCTGGCTCCAGAGTCCCTTCTGAAGAAAGGCCACAGGTCCCACTTGGAGGTCACACTTTGACCTCTCTATTTCTCTCTTGTGTTAGTTTTCTATTCCAACATAACACACGACTACAAAGGTAGAAGCTTTCTCCAAAACCCAAGTGTTGTCTCGCAGTGTCCATGGGTGGGGAGTCCAGGCACAGCTTGACTGGATGGATTCTCTGCTGGGGGAGACACAAAGCCTCAATGGAGGTGTCAGCTTGGGCTCTAGTCCCATCTGAAGCTCAACTAGGGAAGGACCCATAAGCTCATGGTTGTTGCAGCTCCTTGAAGTTCATGTGACTAAGGGCTCTTTTTCTTGCTGGCTGTCAGCACCTCACCAGATGCGTGTATGCTCAGTGACTGCAACCCCATGCACTGCAACCTACCAGGCTCTTCTATCTGTGGGATTTCCCAGGCAAGAATACTGGAGTAGATTGCCATTTCCTCTTCCCGGGGATCTTACTGACCCAGGGAACAAACCCACATATCCTGCATTGACAGGCAGATTCTTTATCATTGAGGCATTAGGGAAGCCCTCTCACCAAGTGGCCATCTCCAAATAGTAGCTCACAAAACTGGTGGTTTGTATCTTCAAAGCCAGCATGTGGGAGTGTTCTCAAGACAAGCATGGCAGTGTTACAATGTAACAGTTGTAAAAATTGTGGTAACATAATCTCATGTCTCATCACCTTTGCATTTTCTATTGAGTGGAGACAGGTCATAGATTCTACTCACATTCAATGGAGGGTTGGGTACCCCACAAGGATGTGATCATAAAAGATGGATCATGAAATCCACCTTAGAATTTTCTTGCCCCTTCTGTCTAAATTCCATTCTTTGATTTTTCAACCCTTTTTTGGGATGTGAATCATTTTTAAGTCTTTATTGAATTTGCTATAATATTGGTTCCGTCTTTTCATGATTTGTTTTCTTTTTGTTTATTTGTTTGGCCCCAAGTACATGAGATCTCTCCCCAACCAGGAATCAAATCCACACCCTCTGCATTGAAAGGTGAAGTCTTAACCACTAGACTGCCAGGGAAGTCCCCATCCCTTGATTTTAAATTCTCCCAAAACCCCGACATTTAAACTCCAAAATTTCAGACTTGGATATTAGATGCCTGTTCCATATCTCCTTTAGCAATCTAAAAGTGAGATTGAATTTAACACATGCATGACACAGTCCTGATTACTAAACCCTCAAAAACTGGTCCTCCTATGAATTCCCCCATCTCCTTTGATGGCAGCACCATCTTTCTGAATTTCCAGGCAAAAACTAACTTTTGTTCTTCTCTCTTATACCCCACAGTCCATCTGTTGGCAACCTCTGCTGTGTCTACCTTGAAATTGTGTCCAGACTCTGAACACATCTCATCCTCTGCCCTATTACTGTGCCAGGACCTAATCAGTATCCCTAGGTTTCACCTAGACCAAGAACCTCCCAATCGGATTGTGTTTCTGTGTCTGACTGTCTTGTAACTAGTTTAGTCAGAGCGATTCTTCTAAGGGATTATCCTCTACTCACCACCCCCAATGGCTCCCATCTCAATTAGAGTTAAGCCCAAAGCTCCTACTATGATCCACGTGGCCCCAGATGATGGGCTCCTGGCTATGTCTGTGAATTTAATCAACACAACCTTTCCATTGTTTTCTCCTCTCAAATCTCATTCACCTTCTGCTGTTCCTCAGACACACAAAGCATCCTTCAGCCTCAGGGCTTTGCACTGGCTCTCCCTCCACTGCAAAGTGTGTTTTTCACGTATTCCAAGAAATTCCCCAAGATAGTCTACATATCTTGTCTCTTCCTCAAACCTCTGCTCATCCCTGACGTTCTAAGCTGAACCTTCCTGACTCTATCAGACACAGGAGCCACTCCCACGTCAGCCTGGTACCTCCTACCTCTCTTACTCTTCTCAGTGATTCTCCATAGAAACGATGGGATACATGTTTATGCATTAATTTGTTGTCTGCTTCCCCCACTGGCGTGTAAATTCCACGTCTTTGCGAGCTCTGTCTTCAGTAGGCATAGCTCCCTACCTACTCAATAAATGCTGATTGGATGAGGGAATGAATGAATGAACGGGTCCTCACTGTCACTACCTTTGCCATTGTGCCGTGGGACACAGGGAAATCCTTGTACCTATCCTCTCTGTGTGTATGGGGTCTCCACCTCAATTATTTCTGCCTTCACTGAGCCCTTGTTTAGGCCTTTCCAAGACTGGAGTCCATGCTATCTCTTTGAATAAACAGAGATGGCTCTTGTTTCCTCCTTCACTTGTTTGGAAAATTTCAAAGCACACAGCAACGTCAGGCCATTATGCTGGTATGAGTAATATTTCATCCTGGCAAAGGCGTAATTTGCAGGAAGTGATGCTCCCTCCCCACGTTAGCCTCTAAGCAAAACAACGAAATGACAATGGTGAAGTCTGTGACAATGGTTATGGAGATGAGGAAGAGCCTGCCACGAAACAGAGCCTTTCTGTAGATGCAAATTCCTGCTCCATTGCCTGCCAGCCGCCTGACCTTGGCCAAGCTGCCTGCCCTCTCCAAATCTCATTGTCTTCATATACAAAACAGGAGAATCACACCACCCCTGCCAGACTATTATGAGGAGAACATAATTTAATGGATTCTTAAATGTCTACCACCGTGCCCAGCATGTAGTAGGAACTCAACAAATAGCTAAAATTAGGCTTCGTAGGAGGCTGACAAAGGCTTCCACGTTGCAACATGGTACAAAGGAATGAAATAACACCCACCTTTTCCCTTTTAAGAGCATTTTCACTTCTAAAATCACTTTGGGCCAACGGGGCAACTAGTTAGTTGTGGTTTACTCTGTCACCAGGTAGCCAAGCATTGAGGTAATCTGATGGCCATTTTGGAACCTCAGAGAGTTTTCTCTGGAACATTCCACCTCAACCGGGAGAGGGTACACTTTGTTGTTGCCTTTCAGTTGCTCAGTTGTGTCCAACTCTTTGAGACTCCATGGACTGCACCATGCCAGGCATCCCTGTCCATCACCAACTCCTGGAGCTTGCTCAAAGTCATGTGCACTGAGTCAGTGATGCCATCCAACCTTCTAGTCCTCTATCATCCTCTTCTCCTCCTGCCTTCAATCTTTCCAAACATCGGGTCTTTTCCAATGAGTCAGCTCTTCGCATTAGGTGGCCAAAGTATTAGAGCTTCAACCTCAGCATCAATCCTTCCAATGAGTATTCGGCATATGCTTTGTTAGGGCATATTCAAGTTGGACTTTCAATTTAACTTATTTATTTTTTCAATGTGGACCATTTTCTAAAAAGAAGTCTTTCTTGACTTTGTTACAATATTACTTTTATGTTTTGGTTTTTTGACTGTGAAGCGTATGGGACCTAGCTCTTGGACCAGGGGTTGAACTTGCACCCCCTGCATTGAAAGGTGAATCTCCAACCACTGGACCACCAGGGAAGTCCCTCAAGCTGGACTTTTTATTTCTTCTAAATATTTACTGCACTTTGAATAGCATGATTGAATTTAAGAACAAAGACAGGGAGTGAAGGGATTTTTGTCAGCAAATCCTTTCTGCCTCAGAGAACTTAGCAGAGACATTTCTGAATCCTGACAACTCTCAAAATCTTAATTTGGGAGGCAAGCTTTCCAGCAAGGTTGATGTAGTCCCTTGTAGAAACAGTCAGAATGAGAAAAATCAGATGCAAAACCTCCATTTCCATCACCTCCCTCCTGTCCCCAACTCAAGATCCCCAACAACCATTGTTCTAATTTATGAAAATATCACTTCCTGACAGAAAGAAGACTTTCAAAAGATTCAAGGAATTCATGATCTTCACTGGACCTTATATAACAATATTTTAATATTTGTTACCTCTACTATAGCAGCTTAAAGAGGTTAAACTCTATCAAAACTGTGTGAGGATTCAAAATTCTAAGCACAAGATACGAGTGGGAGAATGTTGCTTCCTATAAAACCCAGAATAGTTTAATAGCTTTGTGGAGCTGAGGCACTCGGGTCCCCCTCTTTCTTAACCCAGAAGGATGCTTGCTTGTAACCACCCACTCCATTTTTCTTCATTTTCTCAAACCTGGCATAGGTCCACCTTAAATTAATGTTAAACAGCTTTATTAAGGCAAATTGACTTCAATTTCAAGGCTCTCCAGGAGCTGGCATGCATTAGTAGGCTCCAGTGGTTTCCAATAGGTTCCAAAAGCACTTTTTGTTGTTTTAAACATTGGGGAACATCGAGGCTAGGGATATTAATACACTGGATGATTAAGCTACTGTTTCCTTTGTCAGTGGCTTAATTGTTCACAGTAGGACTGCTGCTAACAGGTGTGTTTCAAGTCCTATCTTTCCCCTCACCATGCTTTGCTGCTAGCTCATTCTGAGATGTAAAAATCATATCAGCACAGAACTTCTTGTTCTGCTCAAGAAGAAAGGAGTCTCTACTGCAGCAGGACGGTGGACCCCACAGCGTTCTAACAACTGCACATCCTCATTTTCTCTCCATGAACAGACGCAAGCCAAATTCTGTTTCCTTATTGAGCGATTAAGCCACACACAGGATGGCAGGATTGCAGAGGACCAGTGAGCAAGAATTTCAGGATCTCATGCTGCATTAGGAACAAAGCATCAAATCCAGCAGAGAAGCCTCATGGTCTAATCGAAGTCACTTTCCCAGTCAGCTCAGAGTCCTGCTGGCCACCCACCATGCTGCATTAAGAGTTCATCAGTCTGCTAGATGTCTTCAGTGAAAAGGGTGTGTGTGTGTATGAGTGTATGTGTGTGTGTGTGTGAATGTGTGTGTTTACATGGATGAATGGATGTATGTGAGTGTGTGTAATTGTGCCTAGGTGGATATATGGATGATGGATGGGTGGAAGGATAGATGGTCCTATGTGTGTGTATGTGTCTTGATGAATAGATGGGTGGATGAATATGTTAGTGTGTGTGTGTGTGTGTGTCTATATACAAGGAAGATGTGTCTATATAGATGGAAGATGGATGGGTGAATGTGAGCGTGTGTGTGTATATATGTATACAGAATGGATGAATGGACATGTGTATGTGTGTGTCCATGTGTGTCTATCTATCTGTCTAGGTGAATGGATGGATATGGGAATATGTGTGCCTAGATGGATGGATGGGTGTGTGTGTGTGTGTGTGTGTGTGTGTGTGTGTGTGTGTGTGTGTGTGTCTGTTGTGAGCATATAGAGGGATGGATAGAGAGTTGCACGTGTGTGCATGTGTGCTCAGTTGTATCCAAGTCTTGTAGCCTCTCAGGCTCCTCTGTCCATGGGATTCTCCAGGCAAGAATACTGGAGTGGGTTGTTGTTTCCTCCTCCAGGAGGTCTCCATGACCCAGGGATGAAATCTGTCTCCTGCGTCTCCTACATTGGCAGGTGGATTCTTTATCACTGAGCCACCTGGGAAGCCCAGATAGACAATCAAATACACATGAATGAATATGTATGTACCCCCAAATGCACACACTAGCTCTCAACTTTATTAAAAACCCATCACGTATGGGCCCTCGCAACAAGATTTGCAAACTAACAGTCCTCACAGAACTGAGAGAACTATCTGAGGACTGCAACACTCTAGTAAGCTACTGAAGATGCCCCTTGCTGTGTATAGCCCCTGGGTACCAGTTTCTAAGGAATACGCTTTCCAGAAGCTCACATCATGCTGGGGTCAACAGCAGGCAGGCCCAATTTCCTTTCTTAATTAGCAAGTTGAATGTGCTTTGTGGTCATTCCCAAATTTCCCTAACTTGTTATCCTAATGAGATTTGGGCTATGAGGTCCTTGGAAGAGCTGGAAAAGGTTCAGAGGCACACCTCCCAACAGCAACAAAGGTTGCAGGTCTTTCGTCACTTGCTCCTGTGTCTTTGGCTGTAACTTGCTTCCCTCTGTATTCAGCCAACCAGTAGCTCAGGGTTATTGCTGGGCTCCAGCCACACATAAGCATCCCATCCACCCTACCCCCAAGGGATGGCACCACCATGAGGCCTCACACTTTCTCTGACAATGACCTGAGAGGGGAATCAATAAACTGGGCTGGCAGGGCTGGGGACTGCCCTCTGGCCAATTCCAGGGGCACTCCTGAAGGACACCCCTACTCAACTCTCTGTCACACCTCAGGTAAGTGTTTAGAGGGCGTGGTCTGGATCAACTGTGGAGCAGGTTCTGTCTGGAATGCAGCAAAATTGAAGGGTCTACCATGTACACACTGGATGAGCATCCTTAGAGCTCAGAGAAGTGTTACAAAGCGTGGTGAAGCAGCTTCTGGACCCAACACGCTTATAGTCCAAATGGAGGCGGAGGCACCACATGAAAATATTGCCTGAGGGTGCAGTTCTGAGGGTGCACTGTAACTTCAGTAAAGGAGGCAGAGGAGGCACAAAGAAGGTGGGGTCCGGCAGCAAGGGTGCATGGAGGATCTGGCATAAAGGAATTGGACAACTTTTGAGCAGGTGAAGAGGTGATAGGAAGGCATTCAAGAGCAGGTGTAGGGAAGCCATCCCCACGACATCTTAGGGGAGCACCGAGGCTATTTGCCTGAGCTCAGGGAACTGGAGAGGGAGGAGCAAGGAGCGGAAGAGGGGGAGGAGGGGAGGGGGAGGAGAGGGAGAAGAGAAGGGGAGAAAGGGGAGGAGGGGACAGGTGGAGGCTGCAGGATGAATGGGAAATGAAGAAATAGAAAATGAGACTTTTCCATCAGCCTCATTTCAGACCTTTCTGCACATCAGCACGATGGCGCTGAAGATGGGAATCATTCACTCATTCCTGGATGAGGCCAGCTTTTGCTCAAACATATTTCAGTCACCCTCACAGGTGAGCAGCAATAGACACAGGACTCTGAATTATTCTTTCATCATGCAAAGCTGCTTCCCTAAGGAGCCAAAGCTACACCCACAGGATGCTCACAAGTGCCCTCTGTGTCTCCAAGGGCACAGCTTGGGGGGAAAAGACTTGGAAACAAATGAGCCCCAAGCAGACCACCCCCTGCTCCAGACCACTGGGCCCTCCTGCCAGCCTCCTGCCAGCTGTCCCCACCCTTGCCCACCATCAGCCCTCTCCCAAGCCCTGTGTGTTTCTCTGCCCCTGCAGGTGTCTCTTTATAAGGAAGACAACATGCTTACATTTCCCAGCTCATATTCACAGCTTTGGTTTCATCATGTACCCCCTTCTCAGGATCTGGGGGCCTGCAACTGCAGCTTTCCACCCAGATTCCTCTCTCCTCCTTTCCCTGGCTGGCTTAGCAAGTTTCTGCATCTCTCCCCACCCATCATCCCTCCATCAACTTGGTTCATTGTCAACAACCCAGAAACTTCAGTTAGGAACTACAATCTGAACCCACAGAGTGCAGAATGTTATCTTGCTCTCTGCTCTGGGGATGGATGACTGATGGAAGCCAAGGGCTGTTTCTTCCAGAATGCTCTGCACACAATCATAAACATAGCCCAGCCCACTTTGAAACAGTATCAACTCCCTTTCTTACAGATTTCAGGCACCACCTGGAAAGATGTGATGTTTCTCCTCAGAAAGCTGATAGGCATGTAGAACTGAGACCCATGATTGCCTGAGATGAAATCTGAGGGTGAGAAGGGGACAGGACAAGGCAACAAGCTTTGGACAAGCTCCTCAAATGACCCTTGTGCACAAGCTGTCAGATGTGGACTTTGGAAATGACAACTCAGGGAAGTTCCCTGGATGTTCTGTTTTACTCCATCAAATAGTAGGTAGCTGGTGAAGGATTTGTACCATATAAATTCATTTCCATTTCCTTCTCCAGGGGATCTTCTCCAACCAGGGATCGAACCAGTGTCTCCTGTGTCTTAACAGTAGGTAGCTGGTGAAGGATTTGTATCATATAAATTCATTTCCATTTCCTTCTCCAGGGGATCTTCTCCAACCAGGGATCGAACCAGTGTCTCCTGTGTCTTATGCATTGGCAGGTGGATTCTTTACCACTGAGTCACCTGAGACGCCCTATTTCTATTAAAAGGTTTGCTCAGAATCTCTAGTTAGGGGACTTCCTTGGTGGTTCAATGGCCAAGACTCTGCATTTCCAATACAAGGGTCCTAAGTTTGATCCTTGGTCAGGGAACTAGATCCCACATGCTGCAGCTAAAGATCTTTCAAGCCACAACAAAGATCAAAGATCCTTCACGCCACGACTAAGACCCAGAAGAGACAAATACATGAATAAATAGATATCTTTTGAAAATCACTATTTGTGCTGTATTTTTAAAGACTCAAGCCACACTTAGAACGGGAATGATTTTACTTCTTGAGTCTCTTTTATTTCTCAGAGAAACACACTCATCTTACAGTGAAAATCCACTCAAAGGTACAAAGTTGTACAAATAGAGTCAACTGCATGCTAAGTTGCCTCAGTCATGTCCATCTCCGTGCATCCCCATGGACTGTAGCCTGCAAGGCTCCTCTGTCCATTGGATTCTCCAGGCAAGACTACTGGAGTGGGTTGTCACGCCCTCCTCCAGGGGGAATCTTCCCAACCCAGGGATTGGACCCCTGTCTCTTGGGTCTTCTGGTACTGGCAGATGGGTTCTTTACCTGGGAAGAGAAAAGTGTCACTTGGGAGGCCCACGAACAATGTCAATGTGGAGGTCAATTTCTCAGATGTTTCCTCCACCTGCAGAGACGAGTCTACTTATTTACAGAACAAGGAGCCCAAAGGAGGGGACCGTCACCTGACCTGTCCCTGGTGTCATCTTTTCTCCTGTACTCCAGCCTTCTTGGCTCGCAGCACTTAAGACTGACAATTACCATTTAAGAATTTAACTAGTTCAATGACTCCCTTGGTACTTAGCAACCTTCTCCTTCCCACTTTAGACTTCACTTTCTCATGAAAAATACTCTGAGTTTATAAAGTGGATTCTCAGGGGCTAGATTTTAATCTACATACTTGTGCTTTAAATCAATAGCCTATACCCAATTTAAGCTCATTGCCTTATTAGCTGCCATGTAATATTGGTCTGCAGCCCAGTGTCAGAGCTGACAGCTGATGTTAAAGAATGCTCAGAGGTTTTAGCTTTCTTTTTTTTTTTAAAGTTCTACAGCTGTCTGTCATGTGACTGGAGAGCTAATAACTTTGAGCCGCAGTATCATCCTCTGTAAGTTCATTTCAATACCGAAAACCAAAATGTACTATTAAAACTCATTACCATTTCTATCTCTAATGGTGCAGATTCCATTTCCTATGATTTTATTCTCATCTGAAAGCAAATCGTATTTGCATAAGGAAAGGGAAAACTCAGATTTTTTCTTTCTTTTAATTAAGGAAAAATATACATAATGGTTTCTAGGGGGAAAAAAGTGCCACCCAAACACATCCGTTGAGCAAATCAAAATCCCCAAAACCTGATGTTATGGACTGAATTATGTCTCCACCAAAATCATATATTGGAGCCCTAAATACCTGTACTTTCAAATGTAACCATATTTGGAGATCAGGTCTTTATAGAGATAATCAAGTTAAAATGAAGTCATTAGGGTGGGTTCCAATTCAATGCGACTGGTGTCCTTATCAGGAGATCAGGACACAGACACACACAGAAGGATGGCCACGTGAGGATAAAGGGAGAAGATGGCTATCTACCTACTGAGGAGAGAGGCCTCGGGAGGAACCAGGCCTGCTGACACCTGGATCCTGGACTTCCAGCCTCCAGGACTCTAGACAACACATTTCTGTTGTCTAAGCCACTCTATGTTACCTAGTTACAGCAGAGGTTACTGAAGTATCTGAGATTTCCTGATTGTGACAGTAACAGTGAAAAGTGAAGTAAAAGTGTTAGTCACACAATCATCTCCAGCTCTTTGAGACCCCATGGACTGTAGCCCTCCAGGCTCCTCTGTTCATGGGATTCAAGAATACTGGAGTGGGTTGCCATTCCCTTCTTCAGGGGATCTTCCCAGCCCAGGGATTGAACTAGAGTCTCATGCATTGCAGGCAGATTCTTCACTGTTTGAGCCACCAGGGAAGCCTGATGGTAGCAGTAGGTAACATTCATTTATCACTTACTATATGCCAGAAAATATCCTAAGTGTTTCCACATGTCATCTCATTTAATCCTAACCCCATGAAGTAAGTGTGACTATTTTTCTCAGTCTTGCAGATGAGGAAACTCATCCCAGGGATGCTGAGTCACTGGTTTAAGGCCATCCCATTACTGGACGGAACCAAGTGGCTGATCCAGAATCCTTAACCAGGAAGCACTACCAGGTCACTCTGGAATCTTGAATCTTGCTGGATATGAAATAAAATCATGAAGCCAAGAGTCTGGCTCCATTAAAGCTCCATATCTGAGCACAGGGCTTTTGCTAATGACTAGCCACCCCAATACACACACACACACACACACACACACACACACGCACACACGCACACACACATACATTTCATCCAGAACAGAGATAAGCTGATAGATAAGCTAGCAGAAGAGGGAGGGGCACCTTGCATTGCCATCAGCTGCCCCAGGGCTGGCCTGCCCATTTTTCAGAAGAGCAGGAGAGCAAGGGGCTTGGACAGAGAGACAGGGACCCAAGAGGAGTCAGGGCCTCCAGGAACATCAGAGATGTGGCAAGGAGCAGATCACAGTTCAAGGGCAGGATGCCCAAGGCAGCAAGAGATAGACAAAAACCTGGAGAGGGGCAAGTTCCAACTTCCTTGAAGCTGAGTTTGGGGAGCCCTGTTGCTGTTGTTCAGTCGCTAAGTCATGTCCGACTCTTTACGACCCCATGGACTACAGCATGTCAGGCTCCTCTGTCCTTCACTATCTCTCAGAGTGTGCTCAAATTCATGCCCATTGACTCAGTGATGCTATCTAACCATCTCATCCTCTGCCACCCCCTTCTTCTGCCCTCAATATTTCCCAGTATCAAGGTGTTTTCCAATGAATCAGGTCTTCACATCAGGTGGCCAAAGTATTGGAGCTTCAGCTTCAGTATCAGTCATTTTAATGAATATTCAGGGTTTATTTTCTTTAGAATTGACTGGTTTGATCTTCTTGCTATCCAAATGAATATTTCTAATAAAATTAAGAAGATAGAACAATAGAGAGACCCATTCAAAAACAGACCACTTCTATGATGGAGAGTCAGTTGTTCCATTTAACAGATGAAGTAACTAAGGAGTTGGACCATCTGCCCAAAGCCCGTGTCTGGGAAGCAGCAGATCTAGGAAGTGAGACTATGTGTCTCCTCCTAGAGTTCACAGACAAAAGGTCTGCTGTCTCCTTAACCAGCCAGAGGACAAGCACAGAACCTGGATGGGTAGGAGACAAGGAACCCTTGTGTTCTCTGTCATGGCAGGTCTGCACTCCTCTCCCCTCATCCAGAATAATAGTGTGCACCCTGGTACATGGCCCCCTGGCTGGTTAGCTCTCTAGTCTCCTGTGCCTTCAGAAGCAGCCACGTATAGTGTGATGCATCCCTATTCCAAGTTGTGCCTTCAAGGAAGCTCCCACTCCTTGCTTCTCTCGCTGCCACCAACTGAGGACCAGAGGATCACAGTGATATTGGATGGATGCCCAGTAACAGAAGAGAGGGTTGAGTCCTGCACTTTGTGGGAAGGAAATGTATGAATTCTTATTTTGGCCAGTATTATTTGGCATCTCTTGTTTACAGCAGTCAAGTCAATATCCAAATGCATCTATAAAGACGTCAGGGACACCCTCCATCACTTTTCCTTTTCCACTTTTGAAAGTTGTGAGGCTCTCCTGTGCACTTAAAAAACAGCATGTCACTTTCCAAAGCTAAAATGATTTGGAGCAGAAAATGCTTCCCCGGTTTGTCTCTCCAGCCAGTCAATAAATCTGGCAGATGTCCCTGAATTATAGTAAAAATGCTGGATCTACAGAGTAAAACCATCTTGGCATCATTCCTTGGAAGGAATGCATGTGTCTCCTGGAAACCCAGGGCTCAAAGGATTTCTCTGCAGGTTCTCCATCACATGTCAGCTTCACTCTTTCTGCCATAAAGTGTCGTAATGAGGCTGTAAAAGGAGAAAGTGGGAGGCGTTTTCTGAGAGCAGACAAGGATGAAGAGAACTTGACTGGGAAGAGGGAATGGCTCCCCAAAGAGGCAAACTCAGGGAGCAGAATTGATGGAGACAATTGAAGATGCCGGGGGGCAAGATAACTGCAAAACGCACTGTGGTTCTGATAACAAACAATTTTTAGCAGGGAGGGTTCAGGAGTCCTGAGCGGCTGGGGGAAATCAAACTTAACCAAAAGCTTTAGAAGCCATCATCATGATGAACCCTGGAGTCTGCCCTCCCCTGAAAGTCGAAAAGTGGCTGAAGAACAATCAGGCCCAGGCAGCCCCAGGCCGTGACTCTTGGCTTTTAAGGCTGGACTGGACTTTTTCAGAACAAAAAGATGTTCAGCAAGGTCAAGGCACAGCACCTAGAACTAATGCCACAGCCCGGGCAAAAGTAAGGAAGATGAAGTCACCCAATTCCTGCCAGACAATGAGGCTCAGCAGAAGCATAGATTAAAATAGACTCAGAGAGCAATGTCCTGGAGACTCTTGCATGTGTTCACTGGGAGAAACATACAAGACTATACTGGGCTATAATATACAAACTATATTAGGAATATATATATCCTTAGTTTTAGAGAAATGGGAACCCCTGAAATGAGGATGGTGGATACATAACTGTGCCATGTCCACACAGTGGAATACACACAGCCATGGAAATGAAACAAATACAGACACACAGATCAGCAAAGATGATTTGTGCTAAGCGCTCCCCCTCAACCAAAAAAAAAAAAAAAAAGCAAGTTACAGAAGAATGCATACAGGTCATCCTCCGTAAATATTTATCTGTGGATGGAGGGTCTACTATGTGTCAGGCAGTCTTCTAAAGCAAGGTGTGTAGATACACAGTAGACACAAAAACACACACAGCAGACACCCACACATGATCTTTGCATCCTGAAAGCTGGTGGAAATAAATACATACCATGTTCTGGACACAATAAATACATGCATGATTAAATATGTAGTTGTTAGATGGAGATGGTGCCATGGAGGCAGGAGTCAGGAAGGCAGACAGGGAAGGCCATCACTTGAAGTTCAAGTTGAAAGGCCTCATGGAGAAGGCAAGATTGAACCAAGAAGATGCCAGTTTGGGCCCCATGATGAGGAGGAAAGCTATGAAACAGCCTGAGCAAAAGCCCTGAGATGGAGGTGTGCTGGGAACGTTGGAGGAACAGCAAGAGGCCAGCAGGTGGGAGCAGAGTGAGCAGTTTAGAAAGTAGCAGATGCCGAGGTCTATGGGTGGAAACCTGGGAGCTTGGAAGGCAGAGGAAGCAGGTGGTGCTTGAAGAGCTGCCACCTCAAGAAACTTGGCTTCAACTCTGTTGTAAAAGGGTCTTCGGTCTTCCTAGGTGACTCGGGGTAAAGAATCCGCCTGCCAATTCACTAGACACAGGTTTGATCCCTGTGTCAGGAAAGATCCCCTGGAGAAGGAAATGGTAACCCATTCCAGTATTCTTGTCTGGAGAATCCCATGGACCAAGAAACTTGGCGGGCTATATACAGTCTAAGGGGTCGCAAAGAGTTGGAAACAACTTGGTGACTAAACAATAGCAACAACACACAAGGGTCTTCAGCAGAGAGGATGCATGAACAGAAGGAGAGAAATGTAGATGTTTATCACGAAGACCCCAGGGAGAAGTGACACAGCAGCACCATATGCGGTGGAAGGGTAACTGGCTCAGAATATTAAAACCTGGACTTCCCTGCTGGTCAAGTGCCTAAGACTCTGAGCTTCCACTGCAGGGGCACAGGTTCGATTCCTGGTCTGGGAACTAAGATCCCACATGCCATACAGCTTAGTCAAAGAAATAGATCCTTAAAAAAATATGCAATACTAAATGTATTGTTTATGGACACGTGAATATTTAGTAATTCTCTAAAAAAAAGCAAGGGGCCAATAAACGTCATGGAAGAAATTCATCTGGGAGGTAAGGCTGGGGTAAAGGAAGTGTCACCCATGTGGTGGGGAACTATTCATCCTGCTTTTGGGGAATTTCTTTCACTATTCTTAACATGTCAGGTATATTGCACATAGTACAGCATGTATGAGATTTCATAATTAAAAATGACAGTGTCGTTGGTTGAAATCTCTAGGTACCTAATGTCTGTTTTAATGTAAGAACATAAAGCTCAAAAAAGGAAACTAGAAAGTATATGAATTCATGCATACCTTTGGACATAAAATCAAGGAGTCAGAAAATATAGAAATCACGCAGTTTGACTATATGAGCATTAAAAGCCACATGAAAGTCAAATGATGAGAATGAAACAAAAAAGACCAGAACCCCTGGGAGTGGTGAACCCCTTTCCGTGGCAAGTGAGTACCCCCTCTTCACAACTCAGGAGCAGCATAATGGCCGCCTTGTTTGACCCTGTGCTGTGCTCAGCTGTTCAGTTTTGTACAATTCTTTGAAACCCCGTAGACTGTAGTCCACCGGGCTCCTCTGTCCATGGACTGTTCAGGCAAAAATATTGGCGTGGGTAGCCATTTCCTCCTCCAAGGGATCTTCCTGACTCAGGGGTCAAATCCACACCTCCTCTGTCTCTTGCACTGCAGTCACCCTTAGGCATCTTTACCCGCTCGGCCACTGGGGAAGCCCTGTTTGCCCCTGGTGTCTTGGCAAATCCTGGGATGAAGTGTAGTCATTGCTACTCAGGTTTTTGAAGGCATAGGAAGATGGGCTTGCCAAGAGATAGGTCTTGCAAGGGACAGTTAAAAATTACCAAGAACCAGCATTCAGCAAAATTCAAGTTCCATAGAATTCACTCTGGATTCAGCTCACCTTTATATAACTAGTTCAATGCCTTTTTGGAGACTAATATGAAGGATTGGAAGATGAGAAAATATATTAAGCTGATAGATACTGTCAATGTTTTATTGATATACAATATTTGCTTTAGACTGAACCCTCTCCAGGTTAAAAATCTTTATTTCAGAGCACGTATATTTGGAATATTAGGACAGAGCACCGGAGTGGAGTTGAAATTCCTCCAGCTCATGTTGTTCTAAGATATGGGTACTGTCATGGCTCTTCTGTAACTTAAGCCAATAAGTGACGATTTCTCCCGAGTCCAGACTCCTCTTGAACTGGAGAAGGGGGTTGCTATAAATATTATTTGATAAATGATGTTAAGTTTTAATAAAAACAGATGTCACCAACTTTTAAGTGTTTTCATTTCTGGGTCCCTGGGATTTCCTCCAGTTTCATATTGCCAACTCCAGAATGCAATTACCTTATTTGATAAAGTGAGGTCCCATTTGAAGAAAGGTCCTGACTGGGGATTTTACCCCACAGCAGAGACCTGCCTGCTCTGGTAAATTTTGTAAGATGTGGTTGTGGTCCACAAAATCTTTTCAGAAAAAAAAATCGATTCAATTCAGTGGCACCTTTGCCTTTGTTTTGGGTTTCCCTGTTGCCTCAGATGGTAAAGAACCTGCCTGCAATGCAGGAGACCTGAGGTTGATCCCTGGATCAGGAAGATCTCCTGAAGAATGGAATGGCTACCCACACTAGTACTCTTGCCTGGAAAATTCCATGGACAGAGGAGCCTGGCAGGCTTTAGTCCATGGGGTCGCAAAGAGTTGGGCACAACTGAGTGATTAACACTTGCCTTTGTTTTGGAATATTAGCAAAGATTTTCTGGCCAACACTCCTGAAATATTTATTCATAAAACATCATGAGTTTCATAAATAATTTTGTTTTCACTGGTTCTATTTTGTAAGATGCTAAATATAATCTTGGTAAGTAAATAAAACACAGTTTGGAAAATTTTGCCTCTTTCAAACCAGATGGATTAAGCCTATTCAAGAGGCTAAAGAGAGAAACATTTGGTGTGCATCTTGGCTTATTTTCATATGGTTTCATACTCACAGAGTCCGCTCCACATCCGGTCACAGTGGCCTTGGGCCAGCTACCTGAGCCTTCATTTCCTCATCTGTAAGTAGCTGTGCAATAGTGGTGCCTCCCCATAAGATGATGGAAATGCCAGATGATCCAAGGGGGCTTATGAAGTGCCTGCCATGGGGTCGGTTGATGATAGAACTTGACCCAGTGAGCAAGTACTGGGTTTGAAGACTCTTTGGGTTGGCTGCCAGGTAAGCACTGTCAGCCTCATCAGACAGGCTTAGTGGGGCTGGCAACAAAGCAGAACTTGCAAAACCACAAGCTTTATCAAACATTTTGTTACTAAACAGCTCCCCTCCCCTCTCCTCCACGTTTAGTTGTTTTCATAAGAGGGAGACATTTGTCAATCTTTCTTTCGCTCGAGAAAATACAACCAACAGGTCTTCTGGCATCCTGCCTTGGATATTCTCAATCTACTGGCAGTTATTGTTCCTCTTTTTCCTTTAAAAAAAATTGAATGAAAGAGACTCCTCTACATGATCTCTTTGCATTATTTCATTTTACAGAATTGTCTTAAAGTTCCTAGTTTTTAATATGTGTGATGACAGTTCTTTTATGCATTTCTATACACACATACACATATATGTTTAAACATAACTGCAAGCTTAACTTTCACTTTTTTATCTAGAGTCTTTTCATTTTTCAGTTTTTCTACACATCAACCTCCCTTCCTGACAGGTAACTTGGTGTACATCCAGTCACACCTTTTTTGTGTGCTAATGTGATCATACCTGTGTTTATGTTTATACTAACACACGCAAAACAACAGTGAACTCTCACAGCGTATGAACTATGCGCTTGACACTACTCTCTCTCCACTCCCAGTTAATCCTCAGAGCTCTTAGAAGAAGCTGCCACATTATTTCCATTTTCACATGTGGGGAATCAGAGGTACGGAGAGGTTAAGAAGGTGACCAACTTCACACAAGATTCAAATACAGGCCGGCAGGGTTACTGCAGGTCCTTGATCTAGAGGAGTTCTTGGTCATTGGTTATTTTGCAAATTGAGATGCTACATAAACTCTTCTGAATCTTGCTCTTAACATGCCACAAAACATTGCAAAAATCTGTCTAACTGAACTCATTATTTTTAATGGTTCCGTGATAGTCCACATTATTCTCATTTCATAACAGAGCCCCTGGGCATTTTCTTTGTTTAAAGCTTTTTTGCCCCTGTATACAACACTGCAAGTGAAAAGTGAAAGTGAAAATCACTCAATTGTGTCTGACTCTTTGCAACCCCATGTACTATACAGTCCATGGAATTCTCCAGGCCAGAATACTAGAGTGGATAGCCTTTCCCTTCTCCAGGGGATCTTCCAAACCCAGGGACTGAACCCAGGTCTCCTTCATTGCAGGTGGATTCTTTACCAGCTGAGCCACAAGGGAAGCCCATAGACAACACTGCTGAAAAATAAATATCTGGAACATTGCCTTAGGTAATGGTGCTTCTGTTTCTCTGAGACGATTTTTTAAGAAATATGAATGACACCAAAACTGACCCCAGAAGAAATAGAAAACCTGAATTGTCTAATTGGCAAAGAAAAGATTGTAAAGGCAATTGAAGATATACTGTTTGTAAAGAAATGAGTTCACAGTATAAGTCTAACTAATACATAAAGAACAGATAATTTTGGTATAATTTACACTTTTAAATGTATATGGAAACAAGCTGCTGCTGCTACTGCTAAGTCACTTCAGTCATGTCCAACTCTGTGCAACCCCATAGACGGCAGCCCACCAGGCTCCGCCTTCCTTGGGAGTCTCCAGGCAAGAACACTGGAGTAGGTTGCCATTTCCTTCTCCAATGCAGGAAGGTGAAAAGTGAAAGTGAAGTCATTCAGTCGTGTCCGACTCTTCGCGACCCCATGGACTGCAGCCTACCAGGCTCCCCATCCAAGGGATTTTCCAGGCAAGAGTACTGGAGTGGATTGCCATTGCCTTCTCCAATGGAAACAAGAGAAATGATCAATTATAACATCCTGGTTACCTCCAGCCCCTGTGGTGCCTTCATGAAAATTAGAAAGGTCTATCCAACCTGCCCCTTGCCAGGCACCTCTGTGTACTTCATAAAGCACACAGCTCCTCCAGATAATGCAAAATGCAATGCAAAGAAAGACAATCGCAGGCCAGCTCCATTTTTCAGTGTAAACTGACTGCTCCAATCAGTGTTTTAACAAATTCATATATCTGGTGATATATCAAAAGAATAAAACTCAAATTTGTGCAGCAAAAAAATACATGCATAGTGACTAGGAAAAAACAGAATAAAACTCTATAATCAAGCAGGGTTTGTTCTTAAAATGGAAACATGCTTTATATTTTGAAACTTGCTACCATGATTTTTTTTAACTTATTAAGGGAAAAAAAAGCATCTGAAAAGATCCTAAGAAGACATTTGATGAAATTTTAGTGATCACTAGTAATAAAAATCCCAAGTAAAATATAAATAAAAGAAACAATATGATAAAGTTTATTTCTTCAAGACAAGCATCAGAAATCATTTTGAATGGTGAATAACTGAAATGGTATCTATTAAAATCAGGAAAAAGACAAGATAGTTATCATCTTTGTTATTGACCATTCTTCAAAGTTTCAGAGAATGTGAAAAGATAAGAAAAAGGTGAAAATCAGGATAAAGAAGAAAATGCACTCTCCTTCCCTATGTTATGATTGCATATCTATAAAATACAAGAGATTTGACGGAAAAAAGTTAGTGTTAGTAAGGAGTTTTTATTAGGTGCACAAATAAAAGACAAATAAAGGAAAAAAATAGTTTTTCTTGGTCTTATAAATAATTTTAGCAGTAGAAAATTACTGTTGTTGTTCAGTGGCTAAGATGTGTCCAGCTCTTTGCAACCTCATGGACCGTAGCACACCAGGCTTCCCTGTCCCTTGCCATCTCACAGAGTTCACCCAAGTTCATGTCCATTGAGTCAGTGATGCCATCCAACCATCTCATCCTCTGCTGCCCTCTTCTCCTGCTCTCAATGTTTCCCAGCATCAGGGTCTTTTCCAATGAGACAGCTTATCACTTCTAGCGGCCAAAGTATTGGAGCTTCAGCTACAGCATCAGTCCTTCCAATAAGTATTCAGGGTTGATTTCCCTTACGACTGAAAACAAAAAATAGAACTTGCTATATATTAGGCATGCTCTGAGTTCTTAAATGAGTTTATCCTCACCACAAAGCTAGGTGGATACAATTATTATTCCCATGTTCAAGATAAGGAAATAAAGCACAGGGAGGTGAAACAGTGTGGTCCAAACCAGACAGTCATGGAGGAGTCAGATAGGAACCTACACAGTTTAACTCCAAATGTGCCTTTAGCCAAATCCTTCTGCTGCTTCTCACTGCAGAACAGAAATGGGTTAATTCAGTTCAAACAGAAAGAATCTACATGCACATTGCTAAAAAGTTCTGTGGTCATATTTACCTTCATTATAAGCATACACACACATATTCTTTAACATCATAAATGGATAACAGAATCATGTTATGCATGCTGAAGTTTTAAAATTCTCTCTTTCTATCTATCCCTGTCTCTTCCCGTCTCCTTTCTCTCTTTCCCTGTCACTCTCTTTCTCTCTCTCTTTCCCTGCCCGCCTCCCCCACCCACCACCATGCTGCTGCCTCTGCTTCCATTCTCCTTCTCCATCTACCACAATCACAACATTTTCAAATTATGTTAACCTATGTTTGTAAATTAACATCCATTCACAGTTCACCACTGGAATACAGTTGCAAAAAAGCACACATATTTTCATGCATACTAAAATTTTGTATGTTTTCTAAAATGACGCATTTATGACTAGTTTATTCTTTAAACCTCTGAATAACATTTCTTATTTTGTTAATGTAATGGTTACCATTTTTCATCCATTCATTCCTTTCTTTGGAGGCATTAAACTGTTCATTTTTTTCCTAGTTTTTAACCACATGGAATAAATCTACAGAATCTGACTATTTTCTGTTTATATATATGTATCTATTTGTATCTATCATCTATAATAATTACATATATAATTATGAATATATAACTTTAGGTACCTGCTTTTGTAGTTTAGGTGATAGGATGGAATCTATACGCTTAATTTTAATTAGTCTTGTCAAATGCTTTCCAAAATAGCTGTTAAAATGTACATGTCTATTAGAAACTGTTAAGAATATGTTCTCTGAAGTATCTTGCCAACAGTAAGTTCTCATAAATTTTTACAGTCAGATTGTTGTAAAAATATATCTCCTTTTGACTTTAAACTGTCCAACTGCTGATGAGTAAGAGTCTTTCCCTATGTATTAATTATTTGGATTTGCTCATCACTGCATTGCCTACTAATATACTTGGCCCATTTTTGGTTGTCTTCCTGTTATTTGTCAGTTATTAGAGACTTTTATATTATACTTATTAACACTTTGTCTGTCATAGACACAGTTAGTATTTTAGACATCTGTTTTTACTTTTAATTTCTTGCCAGCAGAAGCTTTTTAAAAATTTGATACAATCTATATTTTATCTTATAGCTTCTGGGTTTCTGGTTCTGCTTAATGAATTCTTTCTTCCCTCTAGAAGTTTTACATATTTGCAGTGGTCATTAGTGCATTTGTAGTTCATGTATTTTTGTGGTATAAAGAAGGAGCTGAGCTTTATTTTCTTCCAGAAAGATGCCAAGTTGCACTAGCACCATTTATTAATCCATCCTCTTCCCAGGAAAGTAAAATGTTCCCTGCACTGAGATCTGCTTCTGGATTTTCTATGCAATCTCTCCACCAGAGTAAATTGTGTGCACTCTGTTTTGGTAACTGAAAAGGAGAGGTAGGTGTTGTTGGTTTTTCTCAGTACCAATTCCTTCACATGAATTTGAAGGATATTTTTCTTGTAACTTCCAAAAAAGCTCCCACGACCAACCAACCAAACAACACGGAGCACAGTCTGTCTCTCTGCTTCCCCACTGGCCTTTCTCTCTCCTTCCCTCCCTCCTCCTCCTCCACTTTCTTTCCCTCTTTTTCTTTCTCTCTCTGTCTCTGCTCTATTAAAGTCCTGTCTTTTTTATTGTTTATTTCCTTCAGGTATTTTCACTATAATAAAGAAAAAGTATTGTTTTGTATAATTCTCTTTTAGCAACCCATTTTATACCTTCAATATTTTTTTACTATGCGGCCACATCTGCAAAATAAAGAAAAAAGGATAGTTTTATGTCTTTTCTAATGTGTATGCTGATTTTTTTATTTTCTCATATCATCACTGCCTTTCCTACAATGATAAAGCAATGTTGAATAATAATTGTGATAGTGAAAATTTCTAAGTTACCAATTTTAAGATAAACAGATGTAGCGTACGTCCATTAAGGGCAATATTTGTTCCTGGGTTTGGGCTTCCCTGGTGGCTCAGATGGTGAAGAGACTACCTACAGTGTGAGAGACCCAGGTTTGATCCCTGGGTTGGGAAGATCCCCCTGGAGGAGGGCGTGGCAACTCAGTCAAGTATTCTTGCCTGAAAAATCCTATGGAATGAGCAGCCCGGCAGGCTACAGTCACAAAGAGTCAGACACGACTGAGCAACTACACTTTCTTTTTTTGGGGTAAATATTTTGTCATATTTGTCATATTTAAACAGTATTTGTTTAGTCCTTTTACTAAGAGATTTTCATTATCAATGGTTTCTAAATTTTAATAATTGCCTTTTTAGTATCATTGATTTGATTATAACACTTTCCCTCCTTTATTTTCTGATAGAATTGATTTTGTTGAATTGAGTTTGTAACATCCAGTCAGACTTTCATTGCTGGAACAAATCTCATCTAAATTATTGAAAGTAAAGTAAAATAAAATACTTATCTACTTGTTTTTATTTTTATAGTATCTAATTGCTTATAATTTATATTTCTGTAACCTCTAATGGTGAATAAAATTGGGCTAGATTCTTCTCTTTTGAGCTTATCGTCCTCATATTCAGCAGAATAAGTTCAGAAGATCACTTGACTTTACTCTGTCCATCTTGCTTTATTTCTTTTACTTTATTTCCTTCTTATTTTAACCTGTTTACTTTCATGGTGTTATCAGATCACTGTTGACTTCTCTTTCCCCTTGTTCACTTGGGAGTTGTATTTGTTCTTTCTAATTTAATTTTTTGAAGTATAGTTGATGTACAATGTTATACCAATCTCTGCCACACAGCAAAGTGATTCAGTTATATATGGAATCTAAAATATTACACAAATGAATTTATCTACAAAACAAAAATAGACTCACAGACACAGAGAACAGACTTGCGGTTGCTAATGGAAGCTGTATTTTGATATTGTATTTGGTACTTTTAATATCAATAAAAACCCACAGTGAATCTCACTTCCCTGTAGCTATATCCAATAGCATTTCCATTACGAAATGTGTAACACAGCAGGGTCCTATGGGACCTTTCTGGGACAGATCCCCTGCCCCATGTCCTCTGCCTGCCTATAAAAAAACCTTTAGCCAAAGAATAAATTTAATCAGAGAAATGAGAATATGTATGAATGAAGGAAAACAGTCAAATAAAACAAATTAAGCTTGCTTGGGGCAGGTGCATGGGGATGACCCAGAGAGATGTTGTGGGGAGGGAGGTGGGAGGGGGGTTCATGTTTGGGAACGCATGTAAGAAAAAAAAAATAATAATAATAAATAAAGAATATGGAAAATTTAAAAAAATAAAAAAATAAAAAAATAAAAATAGTTTAGCCATTAAACAAAGACAAGGACATTTAGTTCCTCCAAAAGGGCTTTAGATTGTGTTCTGAGCCATATCCTTCAAGATGCTTTACAGATACTGAACCTCTAACTAGGTGCAAGAAGTTAATTATGTGATGACCAACTTGTGGGTATGTCATAAATTGCTACAGTTCTGAGAACTGGCCTCAGAGAAATGGGAACAAATTGACCCTGAAACTGAAGGTGAATTACACTTAAAACAATCAAGATGACACTGATCAGACCACCATGTGACTAATTTCAATATGACCATCAGAGCTAACTTTGGTATTCTACATTTAAACCCCAACCACTGCCTGTACACCCTTGAAATCTCCCTTTGAAAACTTCCTCCTGGTGGACAAGAGGGAGTTGGTTCTTTGTAACATGAGTCCACCTTCTCCCCAGGATTGCTGGCTCCCTCAATAAAGGTATCTTTCCTTTTACCCAACACTTGTCTCTTGGTATTGGATTCTTGAGCAATGAAGAGCTGAACCTGAGTTCAGTAACAGATGGAGTCAGTGTTCCCATCCTCTTCCATCTGAATTGGACTCATGACTTCATTTAACCAAGATAGTAGGGGAGGTGATGTGCCAATTATAGAGATGAGGACTTAATAATCTTTGGGGCTTCTGCCCCTGCAATTTTGTCCCTGCTTCTGTGTGTAGAAGCTTCAGCAATTCTCTTTAAGAATGAGACACCCTGTGAGAACCTTCATGCACATGGAAAGGGAGAGATACAGGGATCCCCAGTTCCTATGTAGCCACACCAGTGACCCTGGTCAACCTAAACAAGTCATGAGAAATGATCATTGTTTTAAGCCATTACATTCTGGGGCTGCTTGCCGCAAGAGGTAACCAGTTCCACAGTATTTTTCCATCTGCTATATTCATAATCAAACAAGCATTTCCTCATTATTGTATGAAAACAAGGTACCAGCTATTTTCTTCCACCAAAATAGTATTACCCCATCTGACGAGGCAGATGTGAAATTCAAACACATTGATTTCCACCTTCTCCCTCCCCCTCGGATCTGCCAATAGAGTTCCGTGGCAGTCTGTAAGTATGTTCACTCCAGTCAGCAAGCATGTCTTTTCTATTTCAGGATTCATATTTGGCAGTTATTTTACTTGCCTTACACATTTCCAGTCACTTTATCATTGTACATTTACATTTAACTCTATGTGTGTGTGTGTACTTTCAAGGTTTTTGTCAGATTTAATATTAAAAACCCCAGATAGAGTCTCTGAGTCCCAGCATGCTGGAGCTCTCTCTCACCTGTCAGATGAAGGGTTTCAGGTTTCCTTGGGGCAGTCCTTCTTCCTCCATATTTTGTCCATGTTATTCCAGCCCTTAGTTTCCTCAGAAGCAAAAGAAGAGCCTGATACTAACTTAATCCCACTGTCTGTCTTCCTCTTTATTTTGCGTGTGTTTAATTGGAGTGCTTCTACTCTAACTAGGCAGGTAAAAAATGCAGAAGTATATAATTTCAAGGGCTTGATTAAATGTAAAAAAGGATATCTCAGACTGTCTTGGGGCTACCCGGGAAGGGACAGGCATGGCTGGCTTCTTCAGGCAGATTTCAAAGAATGAGCTGACCATGTTAACCTTGCAGGTTGACTTTGTGATAGGATGAATTACAATATGACTCAGAGGTCATCCTCATGCTACTGAGCCATGCATAAGTACATTTTTGTTGTTCAGTCACTAAGTCATGTCAAACTCTTTGTGACCCCACGGGCTGCAGCACACCAGGCTCCTCTGTCTTCCACTATCTCCCAGAGTTTGCCCAAATTCATTTTCATTGAGTTGGTGATGCTATCTAACCATCCTAGGTAATTTATAATATACAAACAGAGAACTTCAAAAATATCATTCTTTTAGAAGATGGTATAGAATATCCTCACACTTAGAATGAGTCAAAGCTTCTGTAATTTCTGGAAGGTTTATTGATGTACCTTTGGTATCAAGCTCTTTGATTACCTGGAATTGATTTGGGGGTATGGTGTGAAGTGAGAGGGAGTCAGTTCAGTTCAGTCATTCTGTCGTGTCCAACTCCTTCTGACCCCATGGACTGCATCATGCCTGTTTCCCTGTCCATCACCAACTCCCAGAGATTGCTGAACTCATGTCCATCAAGTCAATTATGCCATCCCACCATCTCATCCTCTGTCGTTCCCCTCTCTTCCTGCCCTCAATCTTTCCCAGCTTCAGGGTCTTTTCCAATGAGTCAGTTATTCGCATCAGGTGGCCAATGTATTGCAGCTTCAGTTTCAGCATCAATCCTTCAGAGACTATTCAGGACTGATTTCCTTTAGGATGGACTGGCTGGGTCTCTGCAGTCCAAGGGATTCTCAAGAGTCTTCTTCAACACCACAGTACAAAAGTATCAATTATTAGTGCTCAGCTTTATGGTCCAACTCTCACATCCACACGTGACTACTGGACAAACGACAGCTTTGGCTAGATGGATCTTTGTGGACAAAGTAATGTCTCTGCTTTTTAATACGCTGTTTAAGTTTGTCATAGATTTTCTTCCAAGGAGCAAGCAACATTTAATTTCATGGCTGAAGTCACCATCTGCGGTGATTTTGGAGCTCAAGAAAATAAAGTCTCTCACTTTTTCCATTGTTTCCCCATCTGTTTGCCATGAAGTGATGAGAACAGATGCCATGACCTTAGTTTTTGCATGTTAAGCTTTAAGCTAGCTTTTTCACTCTCCTCTTTCACTTTCATAAAGAAGCTGTTAGTTCCTCTTTGCTTTTTGCTATAAAAGTGGTATCATCGGATATCTGAGGTTATTGATATTTCTCCCAGCAATCTTGATTCCAGCTTGTGCTTCATTCAGCTGGCATTTTGCATGATGTACTCTGCATATTAGTGAAATAAGCAGGGTGACAATATACAGTCTTGACAGACTCCTTTCCCAATTTGGAACCAGCCCGTTGTTTCATGTCTGGTTCTAACCTTTCACAGGTTAGAAAAAAAATGCAAAAAGCAAAGTGATTGTCTAAGGAGGCCATAGAAATAGCTGAGAAAAAAAAAGAGGAGAAATGTGAAAGGCAAAGGAGAAGTATACAGCTTCTTGACCTGCATACAGATTTCTTAGGAGGCAGGTGAGATGGTCTGGTATTCCCATTGTTTAAAGAATTTTCCACAGTTTGTTGTGATCCACACAGTCAAAAGCCTTAGCATGATCAGTGAAGCAGAAGTAGATGTTTTTCTGGAACTCCCTTGCTTTTTCGATGATCCAACAGATGTTGGCAATTTGATCTCTGGTTCCTCTGCCCTTTCTAAATTCAGCTTGAACATCTGAAAATTCTCAGTTCATAGATTGTTGAAGCTTAGCTTGGAGAATTTTGAGCATTACTTTGCTGGTGTGTGAGATGAGTGCAATAGTGCAATAGTTTGAACATTCTTTGGCACTGCCTTTCTTTGGGATTTGAATGAAAACTGACCTTTTCTAGTCCTGTGGCCACTGCTGAGTTTTCCAAATTTGCTGGCATATGTAGTGCAGTACTTTCACTGCATCATCTTTCAGAGATTTGAAATAACCCAACTGGAATTCCACCACCTCCACTAGCTTTGTTCATAGTGATGCTTCCTAAGACCCGCTTGACTTTGCATTCCAGGATGTCTGGATCTAGGTGAGTGATCACACCATCATGGCTATCTGGGTCATGAAGACCTTTTTTGTATAGTTCTGTGTATTCTTGCCACCTCTTCTTAATATCTTTTGCTTCTGTTAGGTTCGTACAATTTCTATCCTTTATTGAGCCCATCTTTGCATGAAATGTTCCCTTGGAATCTCTAATTTTCTTGAAGAGATCTCTAGTCTTTCCCATTCTATTGTTTTCCTCTATTTCTTTGCATCGATCACTGAGAAGGGCTTTCTTATCTCTCCTTGCTATTCTTTGGAACTCTTCATTCAGCTGGATGTATCTTTCTTTTCTCCTTTGCCTTTCACATCTCTTCTTTTCTCAGCTATTTGTAAGGCCTCCTTAGACAACCATTTTGCTTTTTGCATTTCTTTTTCTTGGGGATGGTTTTGATCATTGCCTCCATTATTTTCCTTTACACATGGTTATTCAGTCTATCAGTCCAATTGTTTATTTAATTGATCCAGTCCACTAATTGATAACCTAATTTTCCCAGTCCATTAATTGAAGGGCTGTGATTCTGGACTCTTTTTTCTGTTCCACTACTGTATACTTGTTTTTGTTTGTCTACAATGTTTTTATTCCTGCCTAGACATTTAAAAGACACTTTCATTAGGCATAGAATTCTAGGTTGACAGACTTTTTTTTCTTTTAGTACTTCAAACAAGTGGCCTTGTCTTCTAGCTTGCACAACTTCTGACAGAAGTTTGCTTACATACTTATTTTTATTCCTCTTTACCTAACATATTTTATATAACATTACATATTTACCTCTTTACATAACATTACATATTCATCTTTACATAACATCAGCCTTCCCTGGTGGCTCAGCTGGAAAAAAAATCTGCCTTCAATGTGGGAGACCTGGGTTTGACCCCTGGGTTGGGAAGGTCCCCTGGAGAAGGGAAAGGCTACCCACTCCAGTGTTCTGGCCTGGAGAATTCCATGAACTGTATATTCTTTAGGGTTACAAAGAGTCAGACATAACTGAGTGACTTTCACTTATGTAACATGTATCTTTACTCCAGGTGCTTTTAAAATTTTCTCTTCATGGCTGGTCTTCAACAATTTGATTATAATGTGCTTTGGTATAATTTTTCCTTGGGGTTCACTGGGACTCAGAATTGTGGAATTTCGGTTTTATCATATTTGGAAAACTTCCAGCATTTTTTTTTCAGATATCTTTTCTCTTTCTTTATCATATGTCTACCATTATAAGTATATTAGATAATTTGGCATTGCCCATAGCATGGTTGCTTTGTTAATTTTTATATTTTCCCCTTTCCTTTATTTGTGCTAGTTTCTATTGCTATGTCTTCTATTTGGCCGATTTTTAAAATCTAATTTGCTATTTATCCAACCTAGTATATCTTTCATGGAAGTTATTGTATTTTTCATCTCTATAGCTTAAATTTAGACTTCTTTAAAAACTTTCATGCTTCCCCTCTCTTTCATTCTCGAGCATCTGTAGCATACTTAAGTCGTCATTTTTAGTCATTTTAATGTCTTTATCTCCTAATTTCAACATCTCTATCACTTCTGCCTTTGGACTCTGTCAGGGTGTCTAGAACAGAATGAAGTCTAACTTTATTTCATTTGTGTTCTGAGACAATCATGTCTGAGAATGCTACCCAGTGCTGTATATGTAACAGTGTCTCTTCACTCTGGTTGGAAGAAACACAAACTATTTCCAGCCTTGTGTGTGTTGTAAGAAGGTTTTGGCTTATTACTTCTTAGCTTCATTTTTTTTCCCCTCTCTCTCTCTTTCAGCCTTATGGGGTTCCATTCCACACGTATGCCAGTCTGCACTCAGATGCATATCTCTGGGACCTTCTGCAGATCTCGGGTCTCTCTATCTCTCTCTCTGCAGCTACCTCCTCTCTGTTGTCCTGCCATACTATTTCTAGCTGTCTCAGCTTCTGTGAACACCAATTTCTTTATCCTCAATTCAATGAACTTGTTGTGTTCTATTTGGATTGACCCTTCCTGTACTCTGGACTGGAAAATGCCTCAGACTGTGCTGAGGCCTTGCTGGCACAATCCCATGCTTACTTTGTTTCCATTCTCTCAGGGATCACAGCCATGTGCTTCCTGTGTCCAATATCTAAAAATTGTTCTTTCATTTATTTTGTCTTTTATGACAAGAGGGAAAATTCTTGTAGTGGTTAATTAATCACTGTCAGCAATGGAAAACCCATCTTATAATTTTCCTGTCTTGTAAAGTTCCTCTATGGTTTTGGCATCAAAGTTATGCAGATCTGATAACCAATTTTGATGGTGTTCTGTTTTCTCTGTAAAAGTTTGCACAATATTGCAATACTGGAGCTATTTCTTTCTTAAATATTTGGAAAGCATTTACTGTTATAGCCATCTGGTCCTGGAGTTTTCTTTGTGAGAAAGTTTGAATTACTGATTGAATTTTTTATCAGTTATATGTCTATTAATATTTTATTTTTCTCCTTGTATCAAATATAGTAAGTTTTGCTTCTAAAGAAATTCTTCCATTTAATCTACATTTTCTTATTTATTGGCATAAAGTTGCTCAAAATATTTTATTTTTATTTTTTTTATAGGATGATCTTCTTTTCTTTCAATCTGACAATGGTGATTTGTGCTTTCTTTCTTCCTCTCAATTAATCTTGCTAGAGATTTATTCATTTTATTAGTCTTTTCCAGTAACTAATTTTTGTCATTTTTGAGTTTCTTTCTCTATATGTATACATGCACATGATGCATGTATTTTTATTTTTATAATTTTTTCTATTTCCTTCCATTTTTCTAACTTCTTAATATTGATACTTAGATCACTGATTTTCAATACTTATGGTCCATCTCGTCAAGGCTATGGTTTTTCCAGTGGTCATGTATGGATGTGAGAGTTGGACTATAAAGAAAGCTGAGCCCCAAAGAATTGATGCTTTTGAACTGTGGTGTTGGAGAAGACTCTTGAGATTCTCTTGGACTGCAATGAGATCCAACCAGTTAATCCTAAAAGAAATCAATCCTGAATATTCCTTGGAAAGACTGACACTAAAGCTGAAACTCCAATACTTCGGCCACCTGTTGCAAAGAACTGACTCATTTGAAAAGACCCTGATGCTGGGAAAGATTGCAGGTGGGAGGAGAAGGGGACGACAGGATGAGATGGTTGGATGGCATCACTGACTGGATGGACATGAGTTTGAGTAAGCTCTGGGAGCTGGTGATGGACAGGGAAGCCTGGTGTGCTGCAGTCCACAGGGTCGCAAAGAGTCGGACATGACTGAGTGACTGAACTGAACTGAACACCTTAAACCAACTAGTGGTCATGCTTATTCTGAACTGGGGTCAGTTTTATAAATGCTGGCCAATTTCTGTTTTATACTTAGTTTTATTGACTAGATTTCAGAAGTCCTAGTGAAAACTTGATATGCTTACTACAAACACCCTGTCAAATCTTGAAATTTGCCTTTATCTCCTCACCAACAAGAGAATGTCAAAAGATCTGATCAGTTGCTTATCCTCTGGCTATTTTGTGTTAGATTCTCATCTTCTGGGCCACTGCTTACAAATTGGTAAAGATCTCAAGGTGAAAAGTAAAAGCAAATACTCAACTCCTTCCCACTACATTTCCCTCTTTGCCATTATTTTTGCTCCTCAAGTCCTGGCTCCCTTGGTAGCTCTGCAAGACCTTCCCTAAATATATCTATTAATTTTATTAATTCAGCTTTTGTAGTTCTCTGTGAGAGCTTTGTCTAATTCAAGCTTGTGCATTAGAGCCAGAAGGCAAATCTCTTTTTTCTTTTTTGTCTATTTTATTTTTCCTCATTGAAAGCATGTGATTTTTTTTTTTTAATTATCCTTGGAACTAGGAATTTTACAAAGAGTATTTTGTTTTCCATTAATCCTTCTTAGAACTTACTAACTTTTAAAATTTGATCTCTTTAAATCTTTCTTTAGCACATTCATTCATTCAATAAATAGATCAAACATGTCCAGCAATCTCATTTCTGGGAATATGCCCCGCAAAGAATTGGAAGTAAGGACTCAGATATTTGTATACCCATGTTCATAGCAACATTATTTATAATAGCCAAAAGATGGAAATGATGAGATATTATTCAGCTTTAAAAAGAAAGGAAATTCTGACACATGATACAGCATAGGTGAACCGTGAAGACATTGTGTTAAGTGAAATGAGCGATGCACAAAAGAACAAATGTATGATGAGTCCCTCTATGTTAGTACCTACGGTAGTCAAAGTTCAGGTTGAGAGAAGAATACAGGCTGCCAGGGACTGGGAGAGGCAGGACGAGGAGCTCATGTTTAAAGCAGACTGCTTCAGCTTGGGAAGATGAAAAAGATCTGGAGATGGATCTTTCTGGTGAAGATTGTACAACACCATGAATTTTACCTAATGCTACTGAATTGTATACTTAAAATGGCTGATATAATCAATCTTATGCTATGGGTATTTCACCACAATGAACTATTGTGTATGTGAGGATCTCACCAGTAAATAGATGTCAAACGTGAGCTGGGGGTCAGGGAGATCGAGGGAGCATGTACAAAGGTGAGGCAAGATAACAGATTTTCATGATGGTGAGGAACATGGGTTAGGGAGTATGGGGGTTTTGTTAGCACCACACAGCTGGAGAGGTGAGTCACAGGAGCCTGAAAAGAGCTGTGTCGAGAAGACGCCCTGGCAGTAGCTACTGTCTCTTGGCCAACTTCCCTCTGACCTGCTGCTGCCCTCCCCACTCCTTGGCAGAATCCAACAGGAATAAGGGAAACAAAAAAAAAAGAAAGAAAGAAAGAAAGATAGAAAAGATCTAAGGATCATGTATTCATTTCCTCCAGGTCAGTTTCCTGGAAAAGAGAAAAGTTGGGCAAAGGTGGAGGGCATATTGGGGAAAGAATGAGAAGAAATCCTGCAGAACAGATAGTTTCTGGACACCATTGCCTCAGGCACTTAGGTCAGAGTTGTGAATGAAGCAAAGATTCCTCCTTACGATAAACACCTTCCACCTGTTGCCTGGAAACTGACTTCTATGACTTATGTAAGAATTATTTTGTTATCTTCTTTTGCCTGATTTTGTTCTTTTTCTGGAACTCTCAATATTCTTATATTACTGTTTTGGATGGATATTCCACATCTCCGGGTGTTTTTGTTAATATTTCCATTTCTGGCTTTTTGTTGGGTCTTGAGAAATTCCTTTCATCGTATAGCCCAAGGGTTGGCAAACTTTCCTGAAAAAAGTCAGGTGATAAGTATTTTAGGCTTTGTGGGCCATGCAGTCTGTCCCAACCACTCAACTCTGCTGTTATGATGCAAAGGCAGACACAAACACACATAAGTTGATGGACATGATGATGTTCCCATAAAACTTTATTTACAAAAACAGATAATGGGCCATACTTGGCCTATGACTGCTACTATGTGACCTCTCCTTTAGGCCACTAAGTTGGGTTCTAACTTTCATCTACAGTCATCTAATTAAAGAAACGTATTATGTTAATTTGTTGTTTTCCAGAAGGTCTGCTTATGGTATAGTTTAATCTTATTGTTCTTTGTTGTTTTATGCAGCTTGCTCTCCTGTGTCTCAGCTCCCTAGAGGCCACCAATCTGGGGTGCTCTGTTTCATCCTCACACTGGGTGCAGATCCTTTGGATGCATTGTTATTTTTCTTTAACAGCTCATGGCTGCAACTGCTGGGCAGCAGGTGGCAAGGCATCAGCTCCCTATCTGGGAACCAAGCACAAAGGCAGGGCTCTTTCATCCCAACCTTCTTGGGCTCCAAGGTTGGAGCTTCTGTGGCTGCAGTCCTTCTGCCCTTTGTTCCCCAGCCCTTTGTGGATCTGGGTGCCAACACGCCTCAAGGGATGACACACCAGGCTGTAGCTCCTCCTTCCTGTAAGAAAAATGTGCTGATCAGTCCTCATCCCAGGGTCCCTCTGAGGGGCTCTTGTCAGCCTAGAAAGCACCATATTCTGCACAACTTATCACAACCAAGAGCCCCAAGGCATCCACCTTGGTTTCCCACTCCAGGCCCCACATACCTGCCAGTCTGGGGGCTTCAGAAGTGGTCTTCTGCAGCTGGATATCAGCTGGGATGGAGAAATGGTAGCAGGAGAAATTCCTACATGGCAGATGTAGAAATTATGTAGATGGCCATCATTTAATGCCAACATTAACACCAAGGTATCAATCCGTCTAAACATTGTGAGTTTTCAGCTAGCAGAGGCCAAAGTTATTCAGAGCCAGAGTATTCGGTCATCAGCATGAAGAAACAAGGACACTGAATGAATGTGGTAATGAGGTTCACACAGAAGAAGCCAGGTCCAGACAGTGAATATGTATCCTCCAGACAGCCCGAGGGATGTACAGAGAATGATCCTGGAGAAGGAACATTCCTGAGCAGAGTCTGCATCTCAGATAGGTAGATTGCCACTGATGGACATCAGGCCATGTGGCTGTCATGCTCTTTCCATGACATGAGTATGACCCTGGGCAGGGCTATGGTGGTATTAGGGCTAAAGGTGCCCATTGAGATCACCAGCCACACCTCTCCCAGTCCTCTGGTACTTTTCTCTTCCATTCTCTTCTCCCTCTACACATACACATCTCTAGAGCATCTCAGTACCATGGGGTGGCCAGTATGTGCTCTTAGCTTCTACCCGTTTAGAAATAAGTCTTGCACACAGGAGCAATGGTGCTGCTGAAATATCAAAGGCAGCGAAATGATTTCTGGTTCACATTATCTTTGGAGAGTGACAGATGCCCAGGTTTCTGACGTGGGTGTTTATGCAAGAAGACATTAAAAGACTAAATATGACTTTATTTTTGACAACAGACTCAATTCCCCATTCAATATCAATATGCTTATCAAAACAATAATTCACAGTTTGCTGAAAGAGAATAACAGTATTGATCTTCTGAACAGTGCATTTTATTTTCCATAAAATTTTTATGGAGCATGACAAGCCGTGTGCCGGCTCTGATCTCTTCCGCGTATTAGCGTACAAAGCTTTTGCAGATGTAGAAATTATGAGGGCTGTGTTAATAAAACCAGCTATCATGGTTCAACAACAAAAAGTAAACATTTCCCCACTGGAGTTTTGCTCCAAGTTGATTAGTTTTTGAAGTTTGTGAACTGACCTACAAATAAAACAGTAATCTCTCCTTAGTGAGCAGAGAGAAAGCAGTGAGTTAGCAATCACCAGCAACTCTTTCTCAGAGGCTTCTTAATAGTATTGCAGATAAACATTTCAGAAGCAGTTGAGCATGAGCAAAGACGTGGGGTGATTCAGACATACCACAGCATGTTTCCCTACTCTGAAATAATATCTGTATTCATATAAGAGTCTTTGTAACATTGCTCACAGAGTGATGTCCTTAGAAATACTTCTCCAAAAATCTTAAAACCACTGCATTTCTCTCATTTCGTTAATTTCTGCTTAGAAATTGTTATTCTGACTGGTCCATTGGCCATCAGACGATGGGGCTTTTTGGATGATCTTTCTGAGGTCTCCATGTTCTATATTGAAAACTTCAAGGATTCACTGCTGTCGTTAGACATGATGTGTCTAATATGATGTGATAGCTCTCTTTCTCAAGAACAAAACAACAACAACAAAAGGGTTACCATGTCAAAGTCTTTATCTGAATATATATAGATATGTCCCCAAACAAAAGCATTTATGACTAACATCTGGAGAAGGATCATGAGTTTAATGGCCTCTTTAGCTGGTCTCCTTCAACCTGTCACAAGTATAAATGGTGTGTGTGTTTTCCAAAAACAGTCAATTCTCTGACACCAACTGTGTTTCCAATAATCCAATTCGCTTCTGTCACTAACCGCCTGGAGTCACTCAGAGCCTGCGGGTTTGTTGTTGCTGTTGTTGGTCAGCTGCTCGGTCGTGTCTGACTCTTTGTGACTCCGCAGACTGCAGCACGCCAGGTTTCCCTGTCCTTCACCACCTCCTGGAGTTTGATCAAACTTATGCCCACTGAGTCAGTGATGCCACCCAACCATCTCATCTTGTCATTCCCTTTTGCTCCTGCCTTCAGTCTTTTTCAGAATCAGGGCCTTTTCTAATGAGTTGGCTCTTCACATCAGGTCGACAAAGTATTGTCTTAGGGACAGACCCTACAGGTTAAGGGCTTAATTCCACAAGACCTCCCCTCACTTCAGATGTCAACTTCAAATGGAGTCCTCAGGTGACCTGAAATTCTCCTGAGCAGAATACAAATTTGGGGATTACTACAATGCCCTCTCAAACTCAACAACTTGCTAGAACAACTCCAGAACCCAGAAAAGCACTGTTCTTGCTCCTACAGTTTTATTATAAAGGATACAACTCAGGAGCAGCCCAATGGGAGAGATATAAGAGCAGGTGGTCATGGAGCTTCCATGCCCTCTCCCGGCAAGTCACCAGCACTTTAATGTGTTCATTGATCAGAAGCTCTCTGAACTTTACTTTCGATTTTTAAATTGAGGTTTCATTATATAAACATGATTAAGTTATTGGCCATTGGTCACTGAACTCAATCTCTAGCCCCTCTACCCATGGGGTTGGACTGAAAATTGTAGCCACTAATCACTTGGCTGATTTTCCTGGTGACCAGTCCTGATCTGTGCTGTCTACGGGCTCACCATGAGCCATCTCTTTAACAAACAAAAGATACTCTTATTAATCAAGAGGTTTAAGATCTCTGTATCAGGAACTAGATAAAAAGGCCAAATATATATATATATTTTATACCACAGTCTTCCAACATGTCAGGAGGAGGAACAGGAAAAGGCAGTATCCATCTCAGCCTCAGAAGCATGTTATCTCCCTGAGTATACTATTATAAAACATACATACACACCCAGGCATTAGCACTCTGCTGGACACAGAGACTGTCTTCATGTCATCAGATAAAATCAGGGTAAGAGATATTCTTTTGAGTTCTTGAACTGAGCCTACTTTTGTCGAGGAAGCCATCAGTCTTCTAGTATCTTTCATTCTCTCTCCCCTACAGGAGTTGTAATTAATACAAAATGAACTCTAACCTGGCCCCATTTTTTTTTTCCCACAAAACTCCCAGAATAACAAATTCACTCATCTTTTTCTGATTATTAAATTATGGCATTAAAGAGATTAGCCTCAAGCATCTTTAGAGCAAGTTATACTGGACTGTGTGGAAAAATCCCACAAGTCACTTCAAAGCTGTAACCCACTCATAGTGAGACATGGAAAGGCTTTTATGAGATGGGCAAAAGGTTCTCACCAGGTTGCTATTATTGTTCAGTTAGTCATGTCTGACTCTTTGTGACCCCATGGACTGTAGCGTGCCAGGCCTCCCTGTCCCTTATTATCCTTGGATTTCACTCAAGTTCATTTCCATTGAATTTGTGATGCCATATAACCATTTCATCCTCTGTCACCCTCTTCTCCTTCTACATCAATCTTTCCCAGTATCAGGGTCTTTTCCAATGAATTGGCTCTTCACATCAGTGGTCCAAGTATTAGAGCTTCAGCATCAGTCCTTCCAACGAGTATTCAGGGTTGATTTCCTTTAGGATTGACTGGTTTGATCTCCTTGTTGTCCAAGGGATTCTCAAGAATAGGTAGAAAGTGAAAAATCCCATAGCACCTTGAAGTTTTAGTCTCAATCCTCCAGAGACTTGACACAACCCAAGCTGGCCATCAGGAGACCTCCCCAGCTGGAAGTCAACTGCTATGCACACTCTAAGATCCACTTCCAAGGACTCCTCCTCTGTGAAGTTTCTCCTGAATCCCCTGGCTGAAGCTGGATGTCTAACCTCCCCTTTGTCCTTCTCACTGTCTTCCTCTTTATAATGGCCAGATAGGTGTAGGTATAATCTTTACTCACCCTCTCTGGACTGTGAACTGCTTAAGCACAGGACTTATCACATTTGCTCTGTCCCTTGAATGCTGGTAGTGAAACTGAGGATCTGGAAGGACAGAGGGACAAGTGGAAGTAGGTGAAACCCTTTTCATCACCATTCTTGACCATCTCTTGTGATTGCTGGCACTGATGAGTCTGCTTTGCAATATAGATTGACTCATGAAACAGGTCGAGGTTATTAACATTCTGTTGGAAATTCGCAAGTGTGTACAAAGTACTGAAAATAATCAGTTTGGGGAAAACATGGGTTTGAAAAACAAAGCTAATCTAAACCTCAAAACAATGTTGACTCAGAAGAATGAATTCATTTTGGAAGCCAGCTATTTCAGATTTAATTGTGTTGATTTGTCACTTTTCGCCCCCATTTCCTTTTCCATGGTGCTTTGCTGGAAAAAAAGGCCCAGCAATGCCTAGGTTTTGATTTCTCTTGTATGGCAGAAGACCCCCATGCTTCCAAACAACAGACCTCACAGATAACTCTTACTTCAAGTACAATTAGAGGGACTTGAACATCCCATTTGAAATTTCATCCTCATACTTCAAAGAAATTAGTTTGATGAATGATAGCAATGGAGTGAAGCTAATAACAAAAATAATTAATGCTGGAAAATACTTCATAGGCACAGAAATTGCTCATGTGCCTTCTTTATATTGAAAGAAAGTCAGAAAGGGAATAAACCAGGAGGCCAAATTGTACATCCCAACTCCCAACAATTTGCCCACAGCAGCATAATTAAGAGATGCTTCCTGACACCTCTCTGCTTGGACCAGCATTTGTAAACAGTGAGGCCATTTAACTAAACTCACATAATTGCTACAGAAAACATGGCCCAGACTTCTAAATATCACCAGCACTTAGGAGGGAATAACAATCATGAATGATGAAAGGTTGGGTGAGGTATGTGGGGATAAAGAGGTTCTTCATCTCCATATCTCATTCTTAAACTTACTCCACCAAACTTGACAAGGTTTGCAAGGGGAGATTCCAGATCATGTTGACGAGGAAGATGCGAATTACTTCTGTTCTACTAACTTAAGCTGCATGGCCCCAGAAGAGCAGGGGCAGCTGAGCACATAAGCACTTGCAGCACAAACTCCCACTATGTTCTCAGCACAATCTGAGGGGCAATTTATTCTCATGCCCTAAAGAAGTCTCAGGACCTCTTCTTCAGCCTTCATTACAGACTCTAGGTATCTCCAATCTCTTGTAAAATGTTCTAGTTTCCTGAATCCCTGATACTTAGTTAAACCGTTCTCCACCTTCACAGTCCTAGCCACTCACTCTGATTGACCCAAGTCTTCATCTCTTGGCCCACTTCTTGTATTTATCCTTCATTACAAACCCCATTCAATCCACTTACCTCTGTATCCCTTGCCTTCTGTTACGGATTGCTTTGTGTCCCCAGCCCCATCTAACTCTTAGAACGAAGCTCTTACCCTTCCCTCATCCCCTGCAATGTTTCTATATTTTGAGAGAAGACCTTTAGGGAGGTTAAATGAGGACATAAAGGTAGGGCCCTAATCTGAAAGAATGTGTGAAAATGTTAGTCACTAAATCATGTCAAACTTTTCTGCCACCACATGGACTGTAGCCTGCCAAGCTCCACTGTGTATGGAATTCTCCAGGTAAGAACACTGGAGTAGGTAGCCATTTCCTTCTGGGATCAAACTGGGTCTCCTGCATTGCAGGAAGATTCTTTACCATCTTAGCCATGAGAGAAGCCCATCCTGAAAGAATAGATGTTCTTATAAAAAGAGAGAGAGACAATACTCCGGTGTTCTCTCTTTCACCTCTCATGCACAATGAAGAGGCCACGTGAGGACAAGCCAGATAGGTGCCCCTCTGCAAGCCAGGAAGAGAGTCTTCACAGGAAACCAGCCCTAGGAGCACTTGATCTGGACTCTGACCACCAGAATCATGAGAAAACAATTAGAATGTGGTTAGGATCCTCATCCTGTGATCTTGCCATAGCAGCCAAGCTGATCAGGTCTCTTTACTTACATTCTCCAACCATTCTTGGCTTGTACCCAATTTTACCCTTTAGGCCTTGTTGTCATTGGATTTATTCGGCACCTAATCACTTCTCAAAACTCTCCCTATGGTCAAAGCCTTTTCCTTCTTCCACCTCCTGTATTCAATGTGCCTCAAATTCTCAACAGAACCTCTGCTCTACTTACCATTCCCAATTCCTCCCAACTCACTTTGCTCTCCCTTCTTACTTTTCTCCCTCTTTGCAGATTCCTCAGCACACTATTTTATTAACAATCTTACCAAATGCTCTGAATTGTCTCATCGTTGGCCAGATAGCCCCTTCTTTTGACGCCTATGTCCTTTTGGAATGAACCATGGATCTTTGAAATCTTTCTTGCTTTCAAGAACAAGGTGTTCCAGACATGTACAAATGTTTTCTACTTCATACCTGAAAATACTCCTTTCTGTAAGACTATCTGGTTCCTTTTAGGGGGAAATGGTAGCTAGCAACCACAATCTGTATGGCAGAATGTTTCTTACTTTTGGGTCATCATTGCACCGAAGCTTGATCAGTGGACAAGGTCAGAAAATGCATGTTTTGGGAAAGAAGAAAAAAAAAAGAAAAAACATACTTTACACTGATCTGTTCAGTTCAGTCGCTCAGTCATGTCCAACACTTTGCAACCCCATGGACTGCAGTACACCAGGCTTCACTGTCCATCACTAACTCCCAGAGCTTGCTCAAGCTCATGACATCCAATCAGTGATGCCATTCAACTACTTCATCCTCTGTTGCCCCCTTCTCCTCCTGCCCTCAATCTTTCACAGAATCAGAGTCTTTTCCAATGAATCAGTTCTTTGCAAAAGGTGGCCAAAGTATTGGAGTTTCAGCTTCAACATCAGTCCTTACAATGAATATTTAGGACTGATTTCCTTTAGGACAGACTGGTTGGATCTCTCTGAAGTCCAAGGGACTCTCAAGAGTCTTCTCCAACACCACAATTCAAAAGCATGAATTCTTTGGGGCTCAGTTTTTTTTTTATAGTCCAAGTCTCACATCCATATATGACTATGGGAAAAACCATAGCTTTGACTAAACGGACCTTTGTTGGCAAGGTAATGTCTCTGCTTTTTAATATGCTGTCCAGCTTGGTCATAGCTTATCTTCCAAGGAGCAAGTGTCTTTTAATTTCATGGCTGCGGTCACCAACGGCAGTGATTTTGGAGCCCCTCTCCCCCAAATAAAGTCTCTCACTGTTTCCACTGTTTCCCCAACTATTTGCCATGAAGTGATGGGACTGGATGCCATGATCTTCATTTTCTGAACGTTGAGTTTTAAGCCAACTTTTTCACTCTCCTCTTTCACTTTCATCAAGAGGCTCTTTAGTTCTTCTTTGATTTCTGCCATAAGGGTGGTATCATCTGCATATCTGAGGTTATTGATATTTCTCCCAGCAATATTGATTCCAGCTTGTGCTTCATCCAGCCTGGCATTTGTCATGATGTACTCTGCACATAAGTTAAATAAGCATAGTGACAATATACACCCTTGACGTATTCCGTTTCCTATCTGGAACCAGTCAGTTGTTCCATGTCCAGTTCTAACTGTTGCTTTTTGACCTACACACAGATTTCTCAGGAGGCAAGTAAGGTGGTCTGGTATTCCCATGTTTTTCAGAATTTTCCACAGCTTGCTGTGGTACACAGAGTCAAAGTCTTTGGTATAGTCAATAAAGCAGAAATAGATGTTTTTCTGGAACTCTCTTGCTTTTTTGATGATCCAGTGAATGTTGGCAATTTGATCTCTGGTTCTTACACCTTTACTAAATCCTTCTTGAACATCTGGAAGTTCACAGTTCACATATTGCTGAAACTTGGCTTGGAGAATTTTGAGCATTACTTTACCAGCGTGTGAGATGAGTGCTATTGTGCAGTAGTTTGAACATTCTTTCGCATTGCCTTTCTTTGGGACTGAAATGAAATCTGACCTTTTCCAGTCCTGTGGAGACTGCTGAGTTTTCCAAATCTGCTGGCATGTTGAGTGCAGCACTTTAACAGCATCATGTTTTAGGATTCAAAATAGCTCAACTGGAATTCTATCACCTCCACTAGCTTTGTTCATAGTTATGCTTCCTAAGGCCCACTTGACTTCACATTGCACTGTGGGTGATCACACCATCATGGTTACTTGGGTCATGATGATCTTTTTTGTATAGTTCTTCTGTGTATTCTTGCCACATCTTAGTATCTTCTGCTTCTGTTAGGTTCATACCATTTCTGTCCTTTATTGTGCCCATCTTTGCATGAAATGTTCCCTTGGTATCCCTAATTGTCTTGAAGAACTCTCTAGTCTCTTCTATTCTATTATTTCCCTCTATTTCTTTGTATTTATCACTGAGGAAAGCTTTCTTATTTCTCCTCATTATTCTTTGGAACTCTGCATTCCGATGGGTATATCTTTACTTTTTCTCCTTTGCATTTTGCTTTTCTTCTTTTCTCAGCTATTTGTAAGTCCTCCTCAGGCAACCATTTTGCCTTTTTGCATTTCTTGTTCTTGGGAATGGTCTTGATCACTGCCTCCTATACAATGTCATGAACCTCCTCTGTAGATTAGATCTGTCTATCAGATGTAATCCCTTGAATCTCTTTCTTACTTCCACTGTACAATCAGAAGGGATTTGATTTAGGTCATACCTGAATGGTCTAGTGGTTTTTCCTACTTTCTTCAATTTAAGTCTAAATTTTGCAATAAGGAGTTCATGATATGAGCCACAGTCAGCTCCCGGTCTTGTTTTTGCGGACTGTATAGAGTTTCTCCATCTTTGGCTGCAAATAATATAATCAATCTGATTTCAGAATTGACAATCTGGTGATGTCCATGTGTAGAGTCTTCTATTGTGTTGTTGGAAGAGTGTGTTTGCTATGACCAGTGGGTTCTCTTGGCAAAACTCTGTTGGCCTTTGTCCTGCTTCATTTTGTACTCCAAGGCCAAATTTACCTGTTGCTCCAGGTATCTCTTGACTTCCTACTTTTTCATTCCAGTCCCCTATAATGAAACAAACATCTTTCTTGGGTGTTAGTGCTAGATGGTCTTATGGGTCTTCATAGAACTGTTCAACTTCAGCTTCTTCAGCATTAGTGGTTAGGGTGTAGACTTGGATTACCATGATATTGAATGGTTTGCCCTGGAAATGAACAGAGATCATTCTGTCATTTTTGAGATTGCAGCCAAACACTGCATTTCAGAATCTTCTGTTGACTTTGAAGGCTACTCCATTTCTTCTAAGGGATCCTTGTCCACAGTAGTAGATATAATGGTCATCTAAGTTAAATTCACCCATTCCAGTCCATTTTAATTCACTGATTCCTAAAGTGTCATTTTCACTCTTGCCATCTCCCATTTGACCACTTCTAATTTACCTTGATTCATGGACTTAATATTCCACCTTCCTACACAATATTGCTCTTTACAGCATTGGACTTTATTTCCGTCATCAGTCAAATCCACAACTGGGCATTGTTTTTGCTTTGGCTCCATCTCTTCACTCTTTCTGGTGTTATTTCTCCATTCCTCTCCAGTAACATATTGGGCACCTACTGACCTGGGAAGTTCATCTTTCAGTGTCATAACTTTTTGCCTTTTCATACAGTTCACATACAGTGTTTACACTGGCACTTCATATTCAAATTGAATACACTGATTTCTAACATGTCAAATGTCACCCCTTCCCATCTCCACCCAGTTTCATTGGTAAACCCTATTTCGTTTCTGCACAGCTTCTGAAGTCTGTTTTTACTTACTAAGTCAATTTATTTACACACATGCATATTTAGTCCTCCATCCATTTTGATCTAGTTTACCTTCCACCACTCAGAAAGCTAGTTTTTATTATTTTAACCATGTTTCTCAAGCCAATGGACCACTTCTAGTTTTCATCTTGTTAGAGTATTTGGTGCTATAGACCCTCCCTTCTTTCTGAGATATCCTCTGTTAATCAGATTTTTCTTTCTTTTTTTTCTGTCCTTGTAAAATTCTTCTTTGTCTCCTCTAATTTGCCATGAGATATTGGAAGTACCCAAGATTTGTTATCAATTGCTGTGCTCTCTCTCACCAGTTCCTCTCTCCAGAAGAGCTCAGGCATGCCCACAGCTTCAATGCCTAAAAATTTGTTTCCCAGATCTCTTTTTTTCACTCCATACACATAGATCTCTCTTCTCATGATGCACAAAGACATTTCAAATCTACCATGTCCAAGAGTGGCTTGATTTTCTGCTCTTCCACCAAGACCCAATAGCACTGCTCATTTTCCAAATAAATGGTATCATCTCTCCTGATGCCTAAACTAGCTTCAGCTTGGTGGCTTCAAAGGATCTTGGCTTTGGATTCATCTTCATGCCTTTGAATCTGAGCTACATCACTTACTCACTGTGTCTCATGGTTTTTATTTCTAAAATGTGGGTAACGATTGATCTTACCTCATAGGGTTCTTGTGAATATTAAATGATACAACACACTACATGTTACATGCTCACCGTAAGTCTGGCACATTCTAACCAGTGGCTCAATGGCAAATAATCCGCCTGTGATGCAGGAGATGCAGGTTCAATCCTTAGGTGAGGAAGGGACCCTAGAGAAGGAAATGATAATCAACTCCAGCATTCTTGCCTGGAGAAGCCCGTGGATAGAGAAACCTGGCAGGCTGTAGTCCCTGGAGTTGCAGAGTCAGACACAACTGAGCAACTAAACAATGACAACAAAACGCTCAATACACAACATATGTTGGTGCCTTGGCCACCTCTCTCTCCTTTACCCTTTAGCTGCCACATCTAGCTATCTACCAGAACAGGCATTTCTTACGGCGGTGGACTGGGCATCTCATTTGTGTCCATGCAGGATTCTTTCCAATATCTCCTCCTTCTCTTTCTCATGGGGTACTTATTGCAAGAGTCTCCTATACTACAGACCATGTCACAGAAGAGGGAAGACGGCCTAAGAAGTCATCAAAGGCTGCTGAGGGAATGTGCTAGAACTACCAGGAAAGAGATGATTTTCATTGGTTTTATTGTGGCTCTGAGTTCAAAACCTGTAAGTCTGATACGGATCTCAAGCAGTCAGCGGTCATTGCAAGCCATGAAAATGGAATGATTGTGACCAAGAATAAAGCCAACACTGAAGAAAACTGAGAGAGATAAAAGTAGAGGACTGAAAAGAAATATTAAATATATTTAATATAAATCAGTTCAGTTCAGTTCAGATGCTCAGTCGTGTCCTTCTGTTTGTGACCCCATGAATCACAGCATGGCAGGCCCCCCTGTCCATCACCAACTTCCAGAGTTCACTCAAACCCATATACATCGAGGCGGTGATGCCATCCAGCCATCTCATCCTCTGTCATCCCCTTCTCCTCCTGCTCCCAATCCCTCCCAGCATCAGGGTCTTTTCCAATGAGTCAACTTTTTGCATGAGGTGGCCAAAGTACTGGAGTTTCAGCTTTAGCATTAGTCCTTCCAATGAACACCCAGGACTGATCTCCTTTAGGATGCACTGGTTGGACCTCCTTGCAGTCCAAGGGACTCTCAAGAGTCTTCTCCAACACCACAGTTCAAAAGCATGAATTCTTTGGCATTCAGCTTTCTTCACAGTCCAACTCTCACATCCATACATGACCACTGGAAAAACCATAGTCTTGACTAGACAGACCTTTGTCGGCAAAGTAATGTCTCTGCTTTTGAATATGCTATCTAGGTTGGTCATAACTTTCCTTCCAAGGAGTAAGCGTCTTTTAATTTCATGGCTGCAACCACCATCTGCAGTAATTTTGGAGCCCCCCGAAATAAAATCTGACACTGTTTCCACTGTTTCCCCATTTATTTCCCATGAAGTGATGGGACCAGATGCCATGATCTTCATTTTCTGAATGTTGACCTTTAAGCCAACTTTTTCACTCTCCTCTTTCACTTTCATCAGGGGACTCTTTAGTTATTCTTCACTTTCTGCCATAAGGGTGGTGTCATCTGTATATCTGAGGTTATTGATATTCCTCCTGGCAATCTTGATTCCAGCTTGAGCTTCATCCAGTCCGGCGTTTCTCATGATGTACTCTGCATATGAGTTAAATAAGCAGGGTGATAATATATAGCCTTGATGTACTCCTTTTCAAATTTGGAACCAGTCTGTTGTTCCATGTCCAGTTCTAACTGTTGCTTCCTGACCTACATATAGGTTTCTCAAGAGGCAGGTCAGGTGCTCTGGTATTCCCATCCCTTTCAGAATTTTCCACAGTTTATTGTGATCCACACAGTAGTCAATAAAGTAGAAATAGATGTTTTTCTGGAACTCTCTTGCTTTTTCCATGATCCAGTAGATGTTGGCAATTTGATCTCTGGTTCCTCTGCCTTTTCTAAAACCAGTCTGAACATCTGGAAGTTCATGGTTCACATATTGCTGAAGCCTAGCTTGGAGAATTTTGAGCATCTCCAGGCCTAGCTTGGAGAATTTTTACTAGCATGTGAGATGAGTGCAATTGTGTGGTAGTTTGAGCAGTCTTTGGCATTGCCTTTCTTTGGGACTGAAATGAAAACTGACCTTTTCCAGTCCTGTGGCCACTGCTAAGTTTTCCAAATTTGCTGGCCTATTGAGTGCAGCACTTTCACAGCACTATATTTCAGGATTTGAAATAGCTCAACTGTAATTCCATCACCTCCACTAGCTTTGTTCGTAGTGATGGTTTCTAAGGCCCAGTTGTCTTCACATTCCAGGGTGTCTGACTCTAGGTATTGAATAACAACCCATGACAATCCATTTTTTCTATACCTTTCCAGTTGCAATGTAATAACATCTTCATTTTAAAAACATTACATGTAAAATGCTGTTGAGGAATAAAGACTATGTATTATAACCAACATCAATAGGGTCATTGAAAAAGCAAGAGAGTTCCAGAAAAACATCTACTCCTGCTTTACTGACTATGCCAAATCCTTTGACTTTGTGGATCACAACAAACTGCGGAAAATTCTTAAAGAGATGGGAATACCAGACCACCTGACCTGTCTCCTGAAAAATCTGTATTCAGGTCAAGAAACAACAGCTAGAACTGAACATGGATCAATAGACTGGGTCCAAATCAGAAAAGGAGTACATCAAGGCTGTGTATTGTCGCCCTGATTATTTAACTTTTATGCAGAGTACATCATAACAAATGCTGGGCTGGATGAAGCACAAGCTGGAATCAAGACTGTTGGGAGAAATATCAATAATCTCAGGTATCCAGATGACAACACCCTTGTGGCAGAAAGGGAAGAGGAACTAAAGAGCCTGTTGATGAAACTGAAAGAGGAGAGTGAAAAAGCTGACACTCAGTGTTCAGAAAACGAAGATCTTGGCATCCAGTCCCATCACTTCATGGCAAATAGATGGGGAAATAATGGAAACAGTGAAGTTAAAAGACGCTTGCTCCTTGGAAGAAAAGCTATGACCAACCTAGGTAGTATATTAAAAAGCAGAGACATTACATTGCCAACAAAGGTCCATCTAATCAAAGCTATGGTTTTTCCAGTAGTCATGTATGGATGTGAGAGTTGGATTATAAAGAAGGCTGAGTGCAGAAGAATTGATCCTTTTGAACTCTTGAAAGACTCTTGAGGGTCCCTTGGACTCCAAGGAGATTCAACCAGTCCATCTTAAAGTAAATCAGTCCTGAATATTCAATGAAAGGACTGATGCTGAAGCTGAAACTCCAATACTTTGGCCACTTGACATGAAATGACTCATTTGAAAAGACCGTGATGCTGGGAAAGATTGAGAGCAGGAGGAGAAGGGGACAACAGAGGATGAAATGTTTGGATGGCATCACCGACTCAATGGACATGAGTCTGAATAAGCTCCGGGAGTTGGTATAGACAAGGAAGCCAGGTGTGCTGCAGTCCCTGGGGTCACAAAGAGTTGGACAGGACTGAATGACTGAATTGACTGTTGCCTTATAAAAAGAGAAAGGAAAGACTGCCCCTCCCAGGGTCATCTAATTCCTAGAGACCAAAACAACTTCCCTGGAAGCACATTTTTCACAAACAAACCAATCTGTCCAAAGCCCTCCTCTCCACCAACCTCCTTTATCTAATTTTTATATGCCAAGCCCCTACCCTAAATCTGTTCAGGGCAAGTTATCAGATGACCAGAAACCACCTCGATAGCCCAGAACCCTTGAGATAATTCAAACTATCTAATTCTAAAATTGCACACCATGCTTCATCCATTTCTTCTAGCAATTAAGAACAAGATTAAATTGCAATTAAGGCTCTAAACTATGCACTCCCTTTGCCCCTCCTGCCTTCTGACCAACCTTGGTGCCCATGTGGCCCTACATGGCATGGGGTGTCAAATACCTACAGACATTTGCAAAGAGCAATTGCCAGTGACTGATAAACAACAACTAAAGCATTTGCTATCTGCCTCTGCTGAAATTGAACCCTGTGACCTTCAACACCCCCTGAAGGGAACTCAGGGTAGAGAGTGAGGCTCTCTGTGCTCCAGGGAAACTGGTGGAACAGGTCTTTAGATTATTAGGTATTTTCAGGAACTGATTTCATGATCCTAATCCTTGCATCTCTTCATATCTAGAAAAACACTGAATCCCTTCACAGTGACATCAGCTCTTTGTGACTAGCAGAATATCTTTTGTAAAGTAAGTGCTTGACTTCACTGAACTTCGTTTCACTGAAATCTTATATGTTGACCTTCTCCCACTACCTCTTTGAAGCAGTCCATCAGAGCTACCTGAGGTGCTGTCTCTGAGACTGCAGTCCTTATTTCACCCCCAAATAAAACTTAACTCACAACTCTCATGTTGTGCATTTTTTCAGTCGACATGTGGCCCCTCCTCTTGGGAATAGTGAGTAATAAACTCTTCTTTCAAAAACAGCTGTCTCTGTCGGTGTCTGTCACCTCACAATTGATGAAAACAAGTTCTAGGGACTTCCTTAGCAGTCCAGCAGTTAAGACTTCACCTTCTCAAAGATGTGTGAGTTTGATCCCTGGTTGGGGAGCTAACATCCCACATGCCTTGTGGCTAAAAAGCCAAAACATAAAGCAGAAACATTATTGTAACAAACTCAGTAAAGATGTTAATAAAGGTCCACATTAATAAAGTAAAGTTCAAGGTACCATCAAAACAGCCTCATCTTCCTGCCTTTCCTTAAACCCAAAGCTCACTGATACCTGTGCCCTCTGCACCACAGTAAGGCACCAAACATAAACAAGACATGCAGTGAGATCACTCTTCTGAGCCTGGGCTTCCTTATTTACAAAGAGTTGTCAAAAGATCTAAGGGAGAGAGAATGAGAGAATGCCTGGGACAGAGGAGGCCTAGGTTTAGGTGGCCTTGTGGTTGTTGTTCTGTTCAGTCACTAAATCATTGTCCAACTCTTTGTGACTCTGCCCGGGTCCAGCCCCAGTGGATCCAGGGTAATTCGAAGCAGGGACAGAGTTGGCAAGGAGACACTTATTTATTTAGAGATATAAAGAGAGATTAGGAAAGAATAGTGTAGTAGGAAAATTAGTGGAGAAAAGAGGCTAAATAACTTGGTTTACACAGAAGACCAATAAAGCTCTGAGACAAGAGGCTTGCACTGTCTACGTAGGCCACCAGCACCCACTTGAATAGTGGAGGGTGCCCTGCCTTGGGCTCCTTCTCACGTGGGTCTTAGAAGCCAGGGCAAGTAAGTAGACACGGAGAGTCTCTGTGCTCCAGACGGGAATTTAGCCTGAAAAGGGAGAAAAGAACAACATGGGGGAGCCAAGCATTGGTGCCAGACCCACAACTTTATTTTCAAAGCAGCTTATATACCCCAAGTTGTACATAAAGAAATATTGGAATATGCAGAGTTATGCAGGGGCAGCAGTCCTGACCCTTATTGAGACCAGGCTTTCTTTTTGCATACCTTCCCGTATACAAAAGGTCTCAGGTGGTTTTACATCATCTTCTGGCCAGGGGGCCTGTTAACATTTTTATGGCTCTTTTCCTAGATAAATGTCTATCAACCAGAAAACTCATTTTCCCTTGAAGTGTTTTTTCTGTAATCTGCATCACCCTTAAAGTACTAAATAAAGTTACATTCCTGTAGAACAAAGGTACAGTGGATTATAACAAAGAAAGTACTTAACTCAAAGATCTAATGTTGCTAATGCCAGGGCTGCTGCTGCTGCTGCTAAGTCCCTTCAGTAGTGTCTGACTCTGTGCGGCCCCATAGACGGCAGGCCCCAGGCTCCCCCTTCCCTGGGATTCTCCAGGCAAGAACACTGGAGTGGGTTGCCATTTCCTTCTCCAATGCCAGGGCTACGACCTGTTTTTCCTACATGCCAACTATATCAACAAATAAAAGATTTGAAAACTTGGCAGCAAGTATTGGCTCAACAATGAAACCCTTAATCAGTCCTATTCTAATGATTTTGACTCCTCGGAAGCCCCTACATTCCTAGGATGTTTTAAGCTTCCTGTGCCTCTCCCAGTCGGGAGGCTGCAAGCAATCACATGCACAGCTGTAAGAATCCAGACAAACCTGTCAGGCAGGCTAGAAAGCCATCAGAGGGGTTTTTGGATTGAAACACTCTTATTATGGCCAGAAGACTTATTATCTAAAAGCTCTAAATTAACCTTTTCCAGAAAAAGGTGGTGGGGGACAGCCCCCTGTTAATGTCAGAAGAGTAGGTGGAAAGCATAACACAGTAAAGCAGTCAGACTTTGATTTTGGGGGTAGATGCTCGAGAAAATCCAGGGGACCCCTGAGGCCTGATCCCGCCTTTGTGTTTTGTCAGGCCCCTTTCCTCATGACCTTTGCCACGGGCGGGATTCCCCATGCTGGGTCCCAGCATGACTCCATTAACTGCAGCACACCAGACTTCCTGTCCTTCACTATCTCCTGGAGTCTGCTGAAATTCACTTCCATTGAGTCAGTAATGCCAGGCAATAATCTCATCCTCTGTTGCCCCTTCTCTTTCTGTCCTCAATCTTTCCCAGCATCAGGGGCTTTTTCAGTGAGTCAGCTCTTCATATCAGGTGGCCAAAGTATTGGAGTTTCAGCTTCAGCATCAGTCCTTCCGATGAATATTCAGAGTAGATTTCCTTTAGGATCAACTGGTTTGATCTCCTTGCTGTCTAGGGGACTCACAAGAGTCTTCTCCAGCACCACAGTTCAAAAACATCAATTCTCCAGCACTCAACCTTCTTTACGGTCCAGCTCTCACATACATACATGAGTACTGTTGACAAAGTGATGTCTCTGATTTTTAATACACTCTCTGGGTTTGTCATAGCTTTTATCCCCAAGGAGAAAGTGTTTTCTTAATTTTGGATCTGCAGTCATTATCCACAGTGATTTTGGAGCCCAAGAAAATAAAGTTTGTCACTGTTTCTATTGTTCCCCCATCTAATTCCCATGAAGTGATGGGACTGGGTGCCATGATCTTCATTTTTTGAATCTTGAGATTTAAGCCAGCCTTTTCACTCTCCTCTTTCACTTTCATCAAGAAGCTCTTTATTTCCCCATCACTTTCTGCCATAAGAATGGTATCATCTGCATATCTAGGGTTGTTGATATTTCTCCTTGCACCAGGGGAAAGGCCTTGTGGTAGAGTCAAATAAAATAATGAACTCCATGTGTAAATCAGTAATTTGATGGGTCTTGAATTTATGAATGAATGAATGAATCTGTTGTTTTCCTGGTTCCTGTGAAAAAATACCTTACAGTTAAGATTTTTCTTCTGCTTCAGTTTTTGAATTCTGGTTTCATGCATTCAATTCAAAGGACAAAGATCATAAGTACACCGCCAATTATTCAGTTCATCCAACAGCTTATATGGTAATGATTCATTATTTCATTCAGCTGAAAATAAGTGCAGAAGTATACGAAATTGACCAGCAGGTGAAAGGGTAGAAGGAATTACTAGTAAAGCTTGCCACTTAGGACATACACCACCACCTCTCTCCTTGTCTTTTTTTCCTATGGTGTTACTCTCACATAAGTGGTTATTACCACATGAAACATATTGAGATTATTTCAATTAATTATGTTTGCTACATTGTTTCAAAAGATTATTCTACCATTTGCTAGCAATTAAACAAGCTTTTATGTTAAGTATGCCGCTTGAGGGTATGTTGAATAGGACTGCAGATACAGTAATTGGAATTAAACTTCCACTTGGAAGAAATCTGTCCTTTGGAAGTCAAGTATCTTTGAGGTGGTGATTTAAAAGAGTTTGAAAAGCATGAATAATAACATGAATTAGTTACTAGGGTGACCAGAGAATTCTAAAGCTTCAAACTCTTCTCCTTCTTAGAATAAAAGAACATTTTCCACCTTGCAAGCATAGTCTTACCAAGGAGAATCAGAGGGGTTAATGATAGGTATTTTCTGCCAACACAGACTTGCTGAGGGCACGCCCTGGATTGTGGTGTTGTGTTGGTTCTGTAGAAGATACAGGTGGTGTCTCCAGTGGGGAGGAGATATCTAGACACTTAGCATGTTTCAAAACAGGGACATGGGCCAATCAGAACACACACACAGGCCTTATCACTGAAGCAGGTTTCTAGAGACCTACTTCCTGGCAAGGATGAAGTCTGGGTTAGCTGGATGCTGGGGAGACCCACACATGGCATACCTCCATTATCATTGAATTCAAAATATAATTTTACGAGTAGTTTCCTCTTGACCTATGAATTATTTAGAGATGAGTTGTTTAATTTCTATGCAGTAGGGGATTTTCTACTGATTCTTAGCTTAATTCCATTGTGGTCAGATAATATACTCTGAATTATTTTAATAATTTTAATCTTATGAGATTTGCTGAGGCTTCTTTATGGGGCACCATATGATCAATCTTGGGAAGTGACCCCATGCACTTGAAAAAGAAATGTGAATTCTGTTGTTGGGTTCAATGTTTTCTATATATCAACTGGATCTTGTATTGGTTGTTCCATATAGACCATTTTCTTCCCAGGTTTTATCTTCTCATGTTATTCATTACTGAGTTTGTCAAATTGTCCACATTGGTTATGTATTGATCTTCTTTTTTCCTAGTTCAGGTTATTGTGGATTCATATATTCTGAGATTATTGGGTACCTGCATAATTAGGTTTGTGATAACTTTTAGCTTGATTAATCCCTTAACATTATGAAATGTCATGATTTTTAGTGGTGCTAGTTGCCTTACCGTTTACTTTGCATAATGTTATGGTTAGTATTTCCCTATTATGTTTGCTTTAAATCTCTATGAACCCTCATGTTTAAAGCATATTTCTCTTCTAAGTAGCATATAAACAGGAGAAGGCAATGGCACCCCACTCCAGTACTCTTGCCTGGAAAATCCCATGGACGGTGGAGCCTGGTGGGCTGCAGTCCATGGGTTCATGAAGAGTCGGACACGACTGAGCGACTTCACTTTCACTTTTCACTTTCATGCATTGGAGAAGGAAATGGCAACCCACTCCAGTGTTCTTGCCTGGAGAATCCCAGGGACTGGGGAGCCTGGTGGGGCTGCCATCTATGGGGTCGCACTGAGTCGGACACGACTGAAGAGACTTAGCAGCAGCAGCAGCAGCATATAAACTTTTTTCTAGTTTGATGATCATTATCTTCACCTTGCTTGAGACATGGAGTCCATTTATATATTGCATAGTGACTAATACAATTGGATTATATCTGCCATCCTACAACTTACAATTGGACTTGATTAATATTCCTTGTTTCTGCTTTTTTGTGTTACTCAGGATTAGTCAAATATTTTATTAGTTCTTCCTTCTTTCCCCCTAAAATTTTGTTATCTAATAGATAATGAATGATACAACAACTAAAGACTCTTGGAATAATACTTAGAGGGAATTTTCTGTCCTTAAATACATATACTGGAAGAAAAGAAAGGTTGAAATGTCAAAGATTCAAAGCCAAAAAGAAAGGAGAAGAAAGGAAGTTTTTAAAAATAAGTGCTGAAATCACTAACCTAAGGAAAAAACAAAGTAGAAAAAAAAAAAATACAATCAAATCAAAAGATGGTTACAAGATGTCAGAGGAAATGAAAGAGTGACACCATAAGTCCATTAGCCAAAACAAAGGAACAAATGGGAAAAAAAAATGAAAAATCTAGAAAGAACTCAAAAAGTTAGAATCCATTGTTAGGAACTCTAAAAATTAAATGAACGCCTATAGAAATCATGGTAATGCTTCATTACAAAAAACAAAACAACCCTCCCCCCCCAAAAAAAACAAATGAAAAACAACTGAATCTCAGCAAGAGCAAACTTTGTGGGGTTTAGTTTACCTTGATTCCATCTCCTGCTCCTACATTCATTGGTAATTCTAAACAAAGCAGTTCACAATACTGGTACAAGTACCAGTCAGTACCAGAGAGAGTTGAAAAGACCTTATCCTCAAGGAATTGCAATTGTTTGTTTAGACCCCTCCGTTGGCTCCCTGGAAAACTGGCTCAAAGGACTTGTCTTTGTTTGGAGCTTCTTCCAGTGCTGAGGTATAAGCTACAGGACTGATGAAAACTTTTAGAGGCAGATGAATTCGTTGCTGATTTCGTTGCTGAGGCAATGAAAAGAGCCTACATGGGCATGTGTGACAAAGAATACAGACTTTACAAAATTTTTTCATTAAGGTCACTAAACAAACAGACAATTAAAAAGAAGTACTACAAAAAATACCAGTGCAAACCCTGGGGAGGGGACAGAGTCTGAATTAGAGACTTGCCATATTATCTTATCCAAAACATCTGGTTTTCAACAATAACAACAAATATGAGGGATCAATAGAAATTAAAAATAATAGTTCATACATTGGAAACAGCAATTAATAAACACTTTACTGTCCCTGAGTAAAGACATTAAAACTACTAGAAAAATATTTAAATGAACCATTTTAAATATATTGAAAGAACTCCGGGAAATCATACATAAATAACCAATGGAATATATGAAAATAATGTTCCATCAAATAAAGAATATTAACAAAGAGACAAAAATTATAGGAAAAAATTCAATAAAAATTCTGGAGTTGAAAAAGTAAAGAAGTGAACACAGTCTCAGAAAATGTGAGACACCATCAAATGTACTATTATCTACACACTAGGAGGTATAGAAAGAAGCAGAAAAAAATGTAGGAATAAGTAATAGCCCCAGATTTCCAAAATTTGATGAAAAAAAAATTAATTTACATATACAAGAACCTCCAAGTCTGATAAGCACAAAGAGATTCACACCAAGGCACATTATAATTAAATCATCACATACAAGTTATTCTCAATAAGATTACAATTGATTTCTCATCAGAAACCATGGAGGCCACAAGTCATTGGAATGACATATTCATATATTCCATATTCAAACTCAGAATTCTATATCCAACAAAACTTTCTGTGAAAAATGAAAGAGAAATGAAGAGATTCCAGATACACAAAAGCTAAGAATTTGTTGCTAGCAGTCCCAACATACAAGAAATACTAAAATTAGTTTTTCTTAGGCTGAGAACACACAGTCAAATCAACTAGGAAAAAACCCAACAACAGCAAAGAGCGTTAGTAAAGTTATTTATGTAATTATAAAACAAAAGCATGAAAGTAAATATTTTATCTCTTCTCATCCTTTAATTGTTTAAAAGCAATTGTAAAAATCATATATATGTATATGTATAAGGCTATATGTTATATATATAATTGTATTACTAGATCTATAAAAACATATAAAGGTAATTCATTTAACAATAGCTATATAAATGATGTGGGTGAGAACAAAGCTTCACTGAAATAAGAAAATGACACCAGATGATAACTTGATCTACAGGAAAATGAAGATAACCGAAATGGTAAATAAAAAGACTAATGAAAAACTCTATAAATATAAATATTAACTGCAGGATTTTAATTTGTTGTACCTGTCACTTCCAGAGTGTCCCCCCCTTCTTTGTTTATGTTGGCTTCCTCTGTTTGCACGTCTCTTCAGAGTCTAACTTCTGCCCTGACACAGGAGAGCAAAGGTGGCCACTTATTTAGGCTCACTTGTTCAGTTGTGTTGTGTGTAGGGATGGACACTGGACATACACACCAAGGACCCAGAATTAAAAGAGACACATGCAGCACTGTTTACAATAGCTAGGACATGAAAGCAACCTAGGTGTCCATCAGCAGACAAATGGATAAGGAAATGTGGTACATATACAAAATGGAATATTACTCAGCTATAAAAAAGAACACATTTGAGTCAGTTCTAATGAGATGGATGAAACTGGAGCCTATTATGAAGAGTGAAGTAAGTCAAAAAGAGAAACACCAATATAGTACGTTAAAGCATATATCTGGAATTTAGAAAGAAGGTAATGACAACCCTATATGTAAGACAGCAAAAGAGACACAGATGTAAAGAACAGAGTTTTGGACTCTGTGGGAGAAGGTGAGGATGGGATGATTTGAGAGAATAGCTTTGAAACATGTATATTTACCATATGTATAATAGATGACCAGTGCAAGTTTGATGCATGAAGCAAGGCATTCAAAGCCATTTCTCTGGGAAAACCCAGAGGGATGGGGTGGGGAGGAAGGAAGGAGGCAGATTCAGGTTGGGGGGCCACATGTACATCTGTGGCTGATTCACATCAATGCATGGCAAAAATCAACACAATATTGTAAAGTATTAGCCTCCAACTAAGCTAAATAAATGAAAAAAAAATTTCTTTTAAAAAGGAAATGGGAATATCAGACCACCTAAACTACCTCCTGAAAAACCTATATGTGGGTCAAGAGGCAACAGTTAGAACTGGATATGAAACAGCAGACTGGTTCAAAATTGGGAAAGGAGTATATCAAGGCTGTATAATGTCACCCTGCTTATTTAAGGTATATGCAGAGTACATCATGAGAAATATCAGACTGGATGACTCACAATCTGGAATCAAGATTGTTGGGAGAAATATCAACAACCTCAGATATGCAGATGATACCTCTCTAAAGGCAGAAAGTGAAGAGGAACTAAAGAGTCTCTTGATGAAGGTGAAAGAGGAGAGTGAAAAGCTGGATTAAAACTCAACATTCAAAAAATCAAGGTCATGGCATCTGGTCCCATCATTTCATGACAAATAGCTGAGGAAAAAGTGGAAGCAGTGACAGATTTTATTTTCTTGGGCTCCAAAATCACTGTAGATGGTGACTGCAGCCTTGAAATTAAGACACTTGCTCCTTAGAAGAAAAGCTATAACAGTGTATTAAAAAGCAGCATCATTTTGCCAACAAAGATCCATATAGTCTCAGATATGTATGAAGTATATCTTTTCCAATAGTCATGTATGGATGTGAAAGCTGGACCATAAAGAAAGCTGAGCGCCAAAGAATTGATGCCTTTGAACTGTGGTGTTGGAGAAGACTCTTGAGAGTCCCTTGCACTGCAAGGAGATCAAATCAGTCAATCCTAAAGGAAATTAAGCCTGAATATTCATTGGAGGGACTGATTCTAAAGCTGAAGCTCCAATACTTTGACCACCTGATGCGAAGAGCCGACTCATTGGAAAAGACTCTGATGCTGGTAGAGATTGAAGGCAGGAGCAGAAGGGGACAACAGAATATGAGATGGTTGAATGGCATCACTGACTCAATGGATATGAGTTTGAGCAAGCTCTGGGAGATGGTGGTCAGGGAAGCCAGGTGTGCTGCCGTCCATGGGGTCACAAAGAGTCGGACATGACTGAGCAACTGAACTGAGCAACAACAAAAGACAAACATTAGAATCATATGTATAAATAGATTAAGAGAAAAAACATAGAAAATTATATACATGCAAATAGCAACAATAAGAAAACTGGAGTAACTATACTAATGTCAGCCAAAATTGACTTTAAAACATAAAATTTTGCTAGATCTAAAAAGGAACATTTTATAATGATAAAAAGTGAATCTTTAATAACAGATATAACAATTATAAATATATATGCACCTAAGAGTTGAGCCTGGAGAAGGAAATGGCAACCCACTCCAGTGTTCTTGCCTAGAGAATCCCAGGGATGGGGGAGCCTGGTGGGCTGCCGTCTATGGGGTCGCACAGAGTCGGACAGGACTGAAGTGACTTAGCAGCAGCAAGAGCTGAGCCACAGTATACAAAAAGAAAACAGTGACAATATTGAAAGAAGAAATAAACAAACCAACAAAAATAGTTGAATATTGCTCTTCAAATAATGAAGATCCAGTAGTAGGTCAACAAGAAAATTAAAGACTTGAACAAGAACATATGCCCACTAGACCTCATGACATTGTAGAGAACTCCACCTAAAAAAAGCAGAATAAACATTCTTCTCAAGAGCACATAGAACGTTCTTCAGAGTAGATCATGTGTTTGGCCATAAAACAAGAATCAATATGTGGAAAAGGTCTGAAATCATAGCAAATATGCCTGCAATCATAATGGAGTATAATTAGAAATTCATAACAGAAAGAAAAATTGAGATTCACAAATAAGTGAAAATTAAAGAGCAGCAGAATAAAAAGTTTAGTTTAATATCTAAGAATTACTTGTCATAATGTACTATATCAATAGGCTAAAGAATATAAATCACATGATCTCAATAGACACAGAAAGATTTAACAAAATTCAGCACTCTTTCATGATAAAAACAGAACAAAATTCTGCACACTAGAAAGAGAAGAGAACTTCCTCAACATGTTGAAAGTTATCTTTAAAAAACTCTACATTAAAAGTATACTTACTGATGAAAGACTGAATTATTTTCCCTAAGATCAGGAAGAAGACAAATTTTTACTCTCGTCATTTCTAGTCACATTTTTATGGGGTGTTCTAGCTGGGAAAATTAGTCAACAAACAGAAATAAAGGACAATCAGATTGGAAAGGAAAATGCAAAATTATCCCTATTTGCAAATGACATGACCTTGTATATAAAATACTAAGGCATACACTGAAAACTTATTAAAACTAACAAAGGAGTTCAGCAATACTTCAAGATGTAAGAAAATCAATATACAAAAATCAATTGTATTTTATGTGGTATCAATGAAAATATGAAAAATTAATTAAGGAAATAATTTTATTTACAGTAGCATCAAAAAGAATAAAATTCTTTAGAATAAATTTATGAAATAAAGTCATAGGCTAATACTCTTAAAAGGTCAGTTTTCATTCCAATCCCAAAGAAAGGCAATGCCAAAAAATGCTTAAACTACTGCACAATTGCACTCATCTCCTATGCTAGCAAAGTAATGCTCAAAATTTTCCAAGCCAGTCTTCAACAGTACGTGAATGCTGAACTTCCAGACGTTCAAGCTGGAACGTCTTTTTAGAAAAGACAAAGGAACCAGAGATCAAATTGCCAACATCCACTGGATCATTGAAAAAGCAAGAGAATTTCAGAAAAAAAAAACATCTATTTCTGCTCTGTTGACTACACCAAAGCCTTTGACTGTGTGGGTCGCAACAATCTATGGAAAATTCTTCAAGAGATGGGAATACCAGACCACCTGACCTGCCTCCAGAGAAATCTGTTTGCAGGTCAAGAAACAATGGTTAGAACTGGACTTAGAAAAACAGACTGGTTCCAAATAGGAAAAGGAGTACATCAAGGCTATATATTGTCACCCTGCTTATTTAACTTATATGCAGAGTACATCATGAGAAATGCTGGACTGGATGAAGCACAAACTGGAATCAAGATTGCCAGGAGAAATATCAATAACCTCAGATATGCAGATGACCTCACTCTTATGAAGAAAGTGAAGAGTAACTAAAGAGCCTCTTGATGAAAGTGAAAGAGGAGAGTAAAAAAGTTAAAATTAAAACTCAACATTCAGAAAACTAAGATCATGGTGTCTGATCCCACCACTTTATGGCAAATGGATGGGGAAACAGTGATAAACTTTATTTTTGGGGACTCCAAAGTAATTGCAGATGGTGACTACAAGCCATGAAATAAAAAGACACTTGCTCCTTGGAAGAAAAGTTATGACCAACCTAGACAGCTTATTAAAAAGCAGAGATGTTACTTTGTCAACAAAGGTCTGTCTAGTCAAAGCTATGGTTTTTCCAGTGGTCATGTATGGATGTGAGAGTTGGATTACAAAGAAAGCTGAGCACCACAGAACTGATGCTTTTTAACTATGGTGTTGGAGAAGACTCTTGAGTCCCTTGGACAGCAAGGATATCCAACCAGTCCATCCTAAAGGAAATCAGTCCTGAATATTCATTGGAAGTACTGAAGCTGAAACTCCAATACTTTGACCACCTGATGCGAAGAACTGACTCATTGGAGAAGACCCTGATGCTGGGAAAGATTGAATGTGGGAGGAGAAGGGGACAACAGAGGATGAGATGGTTGGATGGCATCTCTGACTCTATGGACATGAGTTTGAGTGAACTCTGGAAGTTGGTGAAGGATAGGGAAGCCTGGTGTGGTGCAGTCCCAGGGGGTCACAAAAAGTCAGACACAACTGAGCGACTGAACTGAGCTGAATACTCTTAAAACTTCAAAACATTATTGAAAGAAAATAATGATCTAAATAAATGGAAAGACATCCACCATGACTGAAAAGGCTCAATATTGTTTAGATGGCAATATTTTCCTAATATATCTACAAATTTAATGTAATCCTCATCTAAATTCCAGCTAACTTCTTTGCAGAAATTGATGAGTTGATCCTAAAATTCGTATAAAAATTCAAAGGCCCCAGAATAGCCAAAACATCCTGAAAAAGTAGAATAGTGTTAGGGGATTCACACTTCCTAAATTCAGAATTTACTAAAAAACTATAGTAATTAATGCAATGTGGTACTGGCATAGAATGGGCACTTATCAATAACATAGAATTGTGAAAAACAAAAAGAGCCTTCATATTTTTAGTCGACTGACTTTTAACAGGAATGACAAGATTAATCAATGGGGAAATAATAGTCTTTTCAATAAATTGCACAGAGAAAACTGGATACACACATGTAAAAGAATGAACTTTCACCTCTACCTCACACCATATACAATAGTAAATTCAAATTAAGTCCTAAATATAAGAGCTGAAACTACAGACTCTAAGAATAAATCTTCATGTCTGTGAATTGGACAGTATTTCTTAGATACATCACCAGAAACACAACCAAGCAAAGAAAAACACAGATAAAATAAACTTCATTAAATTAAGCATCATTTTCTTTTCTTCAAAGAACACCACCAATTAAGTAAAAAGACTACTCATAAGATGGCAAAAAAATTCAATTTAGACTTAAGATGAAGGATGAAAAACTTTGAGTTTACATGAGACCTTTGAATTTGACCTGAGTTCTTACAAAACAACAAAGGTTAGGAAATCCCCCTACCGTTTTGCTTTTCAGGAAGTGGTTAGCTACAAATAACCACTCTTTTCCATATGACTTAGCTAATACTTGAAGAAAACCCACTTGTTTATTAATGACAAGGCTAGTCACAGCCCCTCGAAATTGTCATTTCTTTTCTTATTAATTGGTTAAACTGTTTGGCCACACTGTTTAATCAGGGATTAATGCTTGCTAACTTGATTTGCAGGAGGGCCTAGAGGAGCCATCCCATGCTGAAGGTCAGGAAGGGCAGTGGGAGGAGATACCCCTAATCCAAGGTAAGGAGCAGTGGCTGCGTTTTACTGGAGCAGCCGTGAAGAGATACCCCATGCCCAAGGTAAGAGAAACCCAAGTAAAATGGTGGGTGTTGCAAGAAGGCATCAGAGGGCAGACACACTGAAACCAATCTAGTCAATCTAATCACACTAGGACCACAGCCTTGTGTAACTCAATGAAACTAAGCCATGCCTGCAGGGCAACCCAGGATGGGCGGGTCATGGTGGAGAGGTCTGACAGAATTTGGTCCACTGGAGAAATGAATGGCAAACCACTTCAGTATTCTTGCCTTAAGAACCCCATGTACAGTATGAAAAGGCAAAATGATAGGATACTGAAAGAGGAACTCCCCAGGTCAGTAAGTGTCCAATATGCTACTGGAGATCAGTGGAGAAATAACTCCAGAAAGAATGAAGGGATGGAGCCAAAGCAGAAACAATACACAGCTGTGGATGTGACTGGTGATAGAAGCAAGGTCTGATGCTGTAAAGAGCAATATTGCATAGGAACCTGGAATGTCAGGTCCATGAATCAAGGCAAATTGGAAGTGGTCAAACAAGTGATGGTGAGAATGAACGTCGATATTCTAGGAATCAGTGGACTAAAATGGACTGGAATGGGTGAATTTAACTCAGATGACCATTATATCTACTACTGCGGGCAGGAATCCCTCAGAAGAAATGGAGTAGCCATCATGGTCAACAGAAGAGTCCAAAATGCAGTACTTGGATGCAGTCTCAAAAACGACAGAATGATCTCTGTTCGTTTCCAAGGCAAACCATTCAATATCACAGTAATCCAAGTCTATGCCCCAACCAGTAATGCCGAAGAAGCTGAAGTTGAATGGTTCTATGAAGACCTATAAGACCTTTTAGAACTAACACCCAAAAAAGATGTCCTTTTCATTATAGGGAACTGGAATGCAAAAGTAGGAAGTCAAGAAACACCTGAGGTAACAGGCAAATTTGGCCTTGGAATATGGAAAGAAGCAGGGCAAAGACTAATAGAGTTTTGCCAAGATAATGCACTGGTCATAGCAAACACCCTCTTCCAACAACACAAGAGAAGACTCTACACATGGACATCATCAGATGCTCAACACCGAAATCAGATTGATTATATTCTTTGCAGCCAAAGATGGAGAGGCTCTATACAGTCAACAAAAACAAGACCAGGAGCTAACTGTGGCTCAGATCATGAACTCCTTATTACCAAATTCAGACTTAAATTGAAGAAAGTAGGGAAAATCACTACCCATTCAGGTATGACCTAAATCGAATCCCTTATGATTATATAGTGGAAGTGAGAAATAGATTTAAGGGCCTAGATCTGATAGATAGAGTGCCTGATGAACTATGGAATGAGGTTCATGACGTTGTTCAGGAAACAGGGATCAAGACCATCCCCATGGAAAAGAAATGCAAAAAAGCAAAATGGCTGTGTGGGGAAGCCTTACAAATAGCTGTGAAAAGAAGAGAAGCAAAAAACAAAGGAGAAAAGGAAAGATATAAGCATCTGAATGCAGAGTTCCAAAGAATAGCAAGAAGAGATAAGAAAGCCTTCAACAATCAATGCAAAGAAATAGAAGAAAACAACAGAATGGGAAAGACTAGAGATCACTTCAAGAAAATTAGAGATATCAAGGGAACATTTCATGCAAAGATGGGCTTGATAAAGGACAGAAATGGTCTGGATCTAACAGAAGCAGAAAATATTAAGAAGAGATGACAAGAATACACAGAAGAACTGTACAAAAAGGATCTTCATGACCCAGATAATCACGATGTTGTGGTCACTCATCTAGAGCCAGACATCTTGGAATGTGAAGTCAAGTGGGCCTTAGTAAGCACCACTACGAACAAAGCTAGTGGAGGTGATGGAATTCCAGTAGAGCTGTTTCAAATCCTGAAAGATGATGCTGTGAAAGTGCTGCACTCAATATGCCAGCAAATTTGGAAAACTCAGCAGTGACTGCAGGACTGGAAAAGTTCGGTTTTGATTCCAATCCCAAAGAAAGGTAATGCCAAAGAATCCTCAAACTACAGCACAATTGCACTCATCTCACATGCTAGTAAAGTAATGCTCAAAATTCTCCAAACTAGGCTTCAGCAATACGTGAACCGTGAACTTCCTGATGTTCAAGCTGGTTTTAGAAAATGTAGAGGAACCAGAGATCAAATTGCCAACATCCACTGGATCATGGAAAAAGCAAGAGAGTTCCAGAAAAACATCCGTTTCTGCTTTATTGACTATGCCAAAGCCTTTGACTGTGTGGATCACAATAAACTGTGGAGAATTCTGAAAGAGATGGGAATACCAGACCACCTAACCTGCCTCTTGAGAAATCTGTATGCAGGCCAGGAAGCAACAGTTAGAACTGGACATGGAACAACAGACTGGTTCCAAATAGGAAAAGGAGTACATCAAGGCTATATATTGTCACCCTGCTTATTTAACTTCTATGCAGAGTACATCATGAGAAACACTGGACTGGAAGAAACACAAGTTGGAATCAAGATTGCCGGGAGAAATATCAATAACCTCAGATATGCAGATGGCACCACCCTTATGGCAGAAAGTGAAGAGGAACTAAAAAGCCTCTTGATGAAAGTGAAAGAGGAGAATGAAAAAGTTGGCTTAAAGCTCAACACTCAGAAAACGAAGATCATGGCATCCGGTCCCATCACTTCATGGGAAATAGATGGGGAAACAGTGGAAACAGTGTCAGACTTTATTTTGGGGGGGCTCCAAAATCACTGCAGATGGTGATTGCAGCTATGAAATTAAAAGACGCTTACTCCTTGGAAGAAAAGTTATGACCAACCTAGTAGCATATTCAAAAGCAGAGACATTACTTTGCCGACTAAGGTCCATCTAGTCAAGGCTATGGTTTTTCCAGTAGTCATGTATGGATGTGAAAGTGGGACTGTGAAGAAGGCTTAGCATTGAAGAATTGATGCTTTTGAACTGTGGTGTTGGAGAAGACTCTTGAGAGTCCCTTGGACTGCAAGGAGATCCAACCAGTCCATTCTGAAGGAGATCAGCCCTGGGATTTCTTTGGAAGGAATGATGCTAAAGCTGAAACTCCAGTACTTTGGCCACCTCATGTGAAGAGTTGACTCACTGGAAAAGACTCTGATTGTGGGAGGGATTGGGGGCAGGAGGAGAAGGGGCCGACAGAGGATGAGATGGCTGGATGGTATCACTGACTCAATGGACGCGAGTCTGAGTGAACTCTGGGAGTTGGTGATGGACAGGGAGGCCTGGCGTGCTGTGATTCATGGGGTCGCAAAGAGTCGTACACGACTGAGCGACTGAACTGAACTGAACTGAAACTTTACTTGATTAAATTTGAATTAGGCTTCTCTCCTCCCTGATGACGCTAGGCCTTAACCCATTCTTGAGTTTAGACAAGCACTGGAACATACACAAATCCTTTTTGAGAATTGACTGACCACAAAGACAAACATTTCAAGGTCAACTGTCCAGTCAAACCATCTGCTCATCCCAGTCTCCACAGCTGGCTTTTTCTATCCTTGCCTACTCCTCCCTGTAAAGTAAATCCCTTTCTGCCTGAGATGCTTTAAGATTTATGGTCAGAGAATTTTTCCTATTATAATACCTCATTTGGGCTTCCCTCATAGCTCAGTTGGTAATGAATTCTCCTGCAATGCAGGAGACCCCAGTTCAATTCCTGGGTCAGGAAGATCTGCTGGAGAAGGGAAAGGCTACCCACTCTATTATTCTGGCCTGGAGAATTCCATGGACTGTATAGTCCATGGGGTCACAGAATCTGACTCAACTGAGTGACTTTCACTTTCTCCCATTACACAATTAATAAAGTCATTCTTCGCTAACGTCCAATCTTTTACGTTTTTATTGACAAATGTTTGTATTTAGAACTCATACAACTCAATAATAAAAAGATAAATAACCTAATCCAGAAAATGGACAAGAAGCCTAATAAATCTTTCTCCAAAGAAGGTATACAACTGGCCAGTAAACACATATTAGACTTCCCTGTTTCCCCAGATGGTAAAGAGTTCATCTACAATGCTGGAGACCTGGCTTCAATCCCTGGGTTGGGAAGATCTCCTGGAGGAGGGCATGACAACCCCCTCAAGTATGCTAGCCCGGAGAATCCCCATGGACAGAGGAAACTGGCGGACTTTAGTCCATGGGGTCACAAGGAGTCAGACATGACAGAGCGACTAAACGTTTATTTACTAAGCCCATAAAAAAGATGCATGCCATCATTACTCATATGGGGAATATGAATCAAAATTATGAAAAAATATCATTTTATACCCTTGAGATAGCTACAATCAAAAGTTAGATAATAATAGATGTTAGTGGCAATGTGAGGAGATTCAAAACCTTAGACACTGCTAAGGGGGGGCCGGCGGGGGGGGGCGGGTAAAATGGTGTAGCCACTTTAGAAAACAGCCTGGTAGTTTCTCCAAAAGTTACACATGAAAATTGCCATATGGCCCAGCATTTGCACTCCTGGTTATTAACCAAGAGAAATAAAAATGTGCATCCACACCATAACACAAGTGTTTAGATCAATATTATCTATAATAGCTAAAATGTGGAGCCAACATCATGTTCATCTACCGATGAACGGAGAAAATTAAATATGCGGTGTGCTTATGATGGGATATTGTTCAGCAATAAAAGGAAATGAAGTACTGGTACATGTTACAGTGCAGATCGACCTTGAAAAAATTACATGATATTAAGTGATGAGATGGCTGGATGGCATCACCTACTCGATGGACATGAGTTTGGGTAAACTCTGGGAGTTAGTGATGGACAGGGAGGCCTGGTGTGCTGCGATTCATGGGGTTGCAAAGGGTCAGACACGACTGAGCAACTGAACTGAACTGAACTGAAGTGAAAGAAGTCAGTCACAAAGGAAAACACACTGTATAATTACATTTATATGAACAGTCCAGAACAGGCAAATCTCTAGAGACTGGCGGTTGCATGGTTGCTCAGGGCTCGGTGGTATAGGGGTGGGCTCTGGGTGGGGAGTGGGAAGAATGGGCCAGTGGAGAATGACTGCTGTGTGTACAGGGTCTCTTTCCATGGTGGTGGGAATGTTCTGAAATTGATTATGGTGATGGTGGTACAACTCCATGAATATATAAAAAAATTGAGTTGTATACAGTGAAAGGTGGATTTTATAGCAACTGTATTGTATATCTATAAAGCTTTTATGAAAAGCAGGAAGTAAGGGAGGGAAGGAGGAAGGAACAAAGAAAAATGATCGAAAATGATGTACTATGAAGACAATAATCCAAAGAGAGCTGAAGTGGCTATCTTAATCTCAGACAAAGTAGGCTTCAAAAGAAGAACTAATACCAAATATAAATACAGACATTAAAAATTATTAAAGGGTCAATTTGCTAAGAATATTTGACAGTCTTAAATATGCATATACCGAACAACAAAGCTTGAAAACACCTAAAGAAAACTGATAGGACTGAAATGAAAGTCAAGTAAATGTATAATTAATTCAGAGACTTCAATCTTCTTTCCTAGAAACTGTATTAAATTGTTCATTTTTGTCTTATTCCTTCTACAAAGAGAAAGTTTTCACTAATTCACCACTAAGCATAATGTTTGTAGTAAGCAGCATTGATCAGATAAAGGAAGTTTCATTCTTTTTATAATCTGCTGAGAGCTCTTTATGAATGGGTGAGTGTGTCAAGTGCTTTTCTTGTCACTATTGAAGTGAAGGCATAATTTTTCATCCTTTTATGTAAATGTAGTAAATTTTATTTATTGATTTTTTTCAATATTGCATTCATATACTAAAATCCAGTGGTTGGTGATATATTATCCCTTAAAAATGCACTTATAAAGTCAATCTGCTATTATTTTGTTTAGGGTTTTTTTTCCATCTGTGGTCATGAGGGATAAGCCTGTAATTTTTCTTTCTTATATCATTCTTGTCAAGCCTGTTGTCAAAGGCATGCTAGTCTTATAAAAAGAAAGTGAAGTGTTCTTACTTTTTCCATTGTTTGGAAGAGTTTGCATGAAATTAGTGTTATTTTTCCCTTAAATATTTGGATGAATTTATCAGTGAAGTCAGTTGTGGCTGAGACATTCTTTGTGGAAAGATACTGAATAATTAACTCAATTCATTTAATTGACATGGGAATGCAGTAAGAGAAGCATGGTCTTTTCAATAGCTGGGGCTCAGTCAAGTTGACATCATGTGGAACAAAATAGGCTTTCATCTCTAACTCACACCATGCTGAAAAATCAATCCCAGATGCATTAGAGTCCTAAATGTCCAAACACATCTCTGTAAACTTGGAATACTCAAAGATCTTCTTACTATGAAATATAAAAAGCACTAAACATGTTGGGGAAGTGTGATACAATTATATAACATTAAGATTAAGGACATATGTTCAACAATAGACAGCACTGAAAGAATGAAAAAAAAAAAACTACAAAATGAGAGAATATATCCTTAATACATATGTCTTTCAAGGGCCTCATGTCTAGAATAGATAACTAACTTTTAAATATCCATTGGACAGATAACCCAATAGAAAAATAGGAAATGCCATAAACAGGCACTTCCAGAAGAGAATATCCACGTGGATGACAAACATGCAAAGATGCTCAACTCTATTTGTTATCAGAAATGAAAATTCATACCACTATGTTAACAACTACACCTACAAGAAGGTCTCTAGGAGGAAGACAGGTAGTATATAAAGATATTCAAACTAATATATCTGAGTGAAGAAAATAGCTACACTTAAGAACATGTTGGGGCAGTGCATTCAGGCAGAAGTAAAAGAAAGTGGCAGAGGTTCTGATGCAAAGTTAGCATACGTGTTCAAGGAGCCAACTCAAGTCCAGTGTGGCTACTGCGGTGAGGCACCACCCAGAATGAGAGGGGATGAAGTCAGAGGGACAAGGAGAAACTTGATCACCAAAGGCCTCAATCAGGTTTGGATTTTATTCCAAATGAAATGGGAATTCATTGCAAAGTTTCAGGAAAGAGAGTGACATGGGATTTACATTTTAAAAGAGATCTCTGCTGAGAGGAGAATGGATTATAGGGGCGTAAGACAATATGTGAGACCACTTAGGAGGCTATTGCAGTTTCTAAAATGTTTTTAAAAAGACAAATGAGAATGTGGCACAACCAACTCTCACCTACTAACAGTCATCAGTTCAGTTCAATCACTCAGTCATGTCTGACTCTTTCTGGCCCCATGGACTGCAGCATGCCAGACTTCCCTGTCCATCACTATCTCCCAGAACTTGTTCAAGCTCATGTCCATCGAGTTGGTGATGTAATCCAACCATCTCATCCTCTGTCATCTCTTTCTCCTCCTGCCTTCAATATTTCCCAGCATCAGGGTCTTTTCTAATGAGTTAGTTCTTGTCATCAGGTGGCCAAAGTATTGGAGCTTCAGCTTCAGCATCAGTCCTTCCAATGAATATTCAGTACTGATTTCCTTTAAGATTGACCGGTTTGATATCGTTGCAGTTCAAGGGACTCTCAAGAGTCTTCTCCAAAACCACAGTTCAAAAACATCAATTCTTTGTCACTCAGCCTTCTTTATGGTCCAACTTTCACATCCATACATGACTACTAGAAAAAGCATAGCTTTGACTATATGGATCTTTGTTGGCAAATTGATGTCTTTGCTTTTTAATACACTATCTAGGTTTGTCATAACTTTTCTTCTAAGGAGCAAGTATCTTTTAATTTCATGGCTGCAGTCACCATCCAGTGATTTTGGAGCCAAGAAAATAAAGTCTCTCACTGCTTCCATTGTTTCCCCATTTATTTTGCCATGAATTGATGGAACCAGATGCCATGATCTTCTTTTTTGAGTGCTGAGTTTTAAGCCAGCTTCTTTCTGCCCTAAGAGAGGTGCCATCTGCATATCTGAGGTTATTGATATTTCTCCCAGGAATCTTGATTCCAGCTTGTGCTTCATCAAGTCCAGCATTTTGCATGATGTATTCTCCATAGAGGTTAAATAAGAAGGGTGACAATATGCAGCCTTGATATACTCCTTGACCACTTTCAAACCAGTCTGTTGTTCCATGTCCAGTTCTAACTGTTGCTTCTTGACCTGCATACAGGTTTCTCAGGAGGAGGGTAAGGTACTCTGGTATTATCATCTCTTTAAGAAATTTCCATAATTTGTTATGATTCACATAGTCCAAGGCTTTAGCATAGTCAATGAAGCAGAAGTGTTTTTCTGGAATTCTCTTGCATTCTTATGAGCCAACAGATGTTGGCAATCTGTTCCCTGGTTTCTCTACCCTTTCTAAATTCAGCTTGAACATCTGGAAGTTCTTGGTCCACATACTGTTGAAGCCTAGCTTGGAGAATTCTGAGCACTACTTTGCTGGAGTGTGAGATGAGTGCAACTGTGCAGTAGTTTGAACATTCTTTGGCACTGCCTTTCTTTGAGATTGGAATGAAAGCTGACTTTTTCCAGTCCTGCGGCCACGGCTGAGTTTTCCAAATTTGCTGGCATATTGAGTGCACATTAACAGCATCATATTTTAGGATTTGAAATAGCTCAGCTGGAATTCCATCACCTCCATTAGCTTTGTTCATAATGTTGCTTCCTAAGACCCACTTGACTTCACAATCCAGGATGTCTGGATATAGGTGAGTGATCACACAATCATGGTTATCTGGGTCATGAAGATCTTTTTTTGTATAGTTCTGTGTATTTTTGCCACCTCTTCTTAATCTCTTCTGCTCATGTTAGATCAGTACCATTTTTGTCCTTTATTGTACCCATCTTTGCTTGAAATATTCCCTTGGCATCTCTAATTTTCTTGAAGAGATTTCTAGTCTTTTCTATCATCTATTGTTTTCCTCTATTTCTTTGCACTGATCACGGAGGAAGGCTTTCCTATCTCTCCATTCTTTGGAACTCTGCGTTCAGATGGCTATATCTTTCCTTTTCTCCTTTGCCTTTCACATCTCTTCTTTTCTTGGCTATTTGTAAGGCCTCCTCAGACAACCATTTTGCCTTTTGCTTTTCTTTTTCTTGGGGATAGTTTTGATCACTGCCATGTGCAATGTTGTGGCTTCCCTGATAGCTCAGTGTGCAAAAGAATCTTCCTGCAATGCAGGAGATCCCAGTTCAATTCCTGGGTTGGGAAGATCCCCTGGAGAAGTGAAAGGCTACCCACTCCAGTATACTGGCTTGGAGATTTCCATAGACTGTATAATCCATGGGGTTGCAGAGAATCAGACACGACTGAGTGACTTTCACTCACTTTCATGTGCAGAGATATGCATCTCCACCCACAGTTCTTCAGGCTTGCTGTCTATCAGATCTAATCCCTTGAATTAATTTGTCACCTCCACTGTATGCTCATAAGGGATTTGATTTTGGTTATACGTGAATCATCTAGTAGTTTTCTCTACTTTCTTTAATTTAAGTCTGAATTTTGCAATAAGGAGTTCAGCATCTGAGTCACAGTCAACTGCTGGTCTTATTTTTTCTCACTGTATAAGGCTTTGACTGCAAAGAATATAATCAGTTTGATTTCAGTATCGACCATCTGGTGATGTCCATGTGTAGAGTCATTTCATGTATTGGTGGAAAAAGGTGTTTGCTATCTCTTTGCAAAACTCTGTTAGGCTTTGCCCTGCTTTATTTTGTACTCCAAGGCCAAACTTACCTATTACTCCAGGTACCTCTTAACTTCCTACTTTTGCACTCCAGTCCCTTATAATGAAAAGGATTTTTTTTTTTTTTTTTTGCGTTAGTTGTAGGAAGTCTTGTAGGTCATCATAGAACTGTTCAGCTTCAGTTCCTTCAGCATTAGTAGTTGGGAGCATAGACTTGGATTACTGTGATATTGAATGGTTTGCCTTGGAAACTAATAGAGATCATTCTGTTGTTTTTGAGAATGCACCCAAGTACTGCATTTCAGACTCTTTTCTTGACTATGATGGCTACTCCATTTCTTCTAAGGGATTCTTGCCCACGGTAGTAGATACAATGGTCATCTGAATTAAATTCGCCCATCCTGGTCCATTTTAGTTCACTGATTCTTAAAATGTTGGTGTTTACTCTTGTCATCTCTTGTTTGACCACTTCCAACCTAACATTCCAGGTTCCTATGCAATATTGTTCTTTACAGCATCAGACTTTACTTCCATCACCAGTCACATCCACAACTGGACCTTGTTTTCACTTTGGCTCCGTCTCTTCATTCTTTATGGAGCTATTTTTCCACTCTTCTCCAGTAGCTTATTGGTCACCTACCAACCTGGGGAGTTCTTTCTTCAGTGTCATATTTTTTGCCTTTTCATACTGTTCATGGCTTTCTCAAGGCAAGAATACTGAAGTGGTTTGTCGTTCCTTTCTCCTGTGGACCACACTTTGTCAGAACTCTCCACCATGACCCATTCATCTTGGGTGAACCTGCACGGCATGGCTCATAGTTTCATTGAGTTAGACAAGGCTGTCATACTCACCTTTTAAAAAAATGAAATTTAAAATGACAGTTTCACCTACTCATTTCTCAAAAATTTAATTTGTACAACCACTTTGGAAATTCTACTAAGACTGAATAAGCAGTTGATTCTTATTATTTGCAGGTTCTGTATTTGCATATTGATATACTCTCTAAAACTTATCTGTTTTAGAGAGTATAAAAATCAATGCTTATGGCCTTCCACTGGCATTCATGGACATACACAGAACAGCTGAGGTACTTAAGATTGTGGTCTGCCATCTTGCTTCAGCTGTCGTGCAGTAAACAGCTGTCCTTTTCATGGACTATTTAGTGTCTAGTTTTTTTCACATTGTGGTGCCCTTTGTTGGTGTTTTTGCTTTAAAAATTCTCCCAAGCATAGTGTGCAGTCCTTTCCAGTGTTTCTAAGAGGGTTGTGATGTGCCTTATGGAGAAAACAGATGTGTTAGATAAGTTTCATTCAGGCACCAGTTATAGTGCACTGGGCAGCAAGTTCAAGGTTAATGAGTTAACAGTATAAATTAAATAAGGTGTCTTTAAACAGAAACACACATAAGACAAAGTTATGCATTGATCAGGTGATGAAAATATTTTAACATGTGGCTCACAGGAACCTAACCCTGTATCTCCCCTAGGAGCAATGTCTCAGTATTTGATAATTCAGTGTTTGCAGTAACTTTGTAGGACAGGTTCTGTGAATAATGAAAATTGACTGTCTGCTCCAACAATTCCACTCTTAGTCTTGTACTCCAAATAGATATAGACATGTGTTTTCCCCAAAAGACACACACAAGAATGTTCACAGCAGCATTATTTGCCGTAGCCTCAGCCTGAAAATTTCCTCAGAGCTCATAGCAATAACATAATTTTTGTTCATTCCCAGAGAATGAATAAACTCCAACATTCATAAAAAGGAAAAATCTTATAGATAAAATGTTTAGTGAACCAAATCAGATCAAAAGAGTGTATAGCATATGGTTCCATTTATAGAAAGTTCAAAAAATAGGTCAAAGCTAATCTTGATGCCAGAAGTCAGGAGAGTGTTTCCTCATGGGTGGGTGGGTTGATTGTGGGGGTTAGTGACTAAAGGAGAATGAGGAGATTTCACAGACATCAACAAAGTTCCGTTTAATGACTGAAAGCTGATTACACAGTAACTCAAAATTTTCAGATCTATTAATGAGTAAATCAACAATTGCAATAGGTGTTTTTTCTCCTTCCAAGATAAAGAGAATTATGAGTATTGAGCTACTTTCACTGTTGCTACCCTAGGCTGTTCACAACATTATTCAGCTCAGTCTGTGTGTAGGTGGGCGTTACTATTCATCTCCCCCAAGGAAGGACATTCCTTGACTAGTTCATGCCTGGAACGGAACACTTTTTGGTTTTCCCAGCTCAGGTGGCTCTTAAAAATGATTCAGTCTACACTGTAGATATTAATTACAACCACACGCTTCTAGTGTAGATGGATTTATCACTCAGAAACATGAGCTGGCAGAGTGGAGCAAGTAATATGTTTAATTTTGCATAGTACCTAACAGCTCTCTAAGTTTAATTTTTCTTTGCTACTTCCCAGTAAATTTTATGAAATGATGCATTTGGCATCTTATTATAAAGACATCCTTAGTGTGCAATAAATAATATACTAGCAGGCACCCTTGGCCTCTTTGTAGACTGAATATGGAGGGGTAGAGGTAGCTGGGAGGTGGAAATAATTAGCCCCTTCCAAGTATCAGAGAATCAAAAGTCATAAGATGTTTTTTAGTTTTCCCAGACAGTTCTAGAAACATCATGGAGTGTCCAAATGCATGAAGACAGATGTCTTTGTCATGTTGACATGAGTTTCTTGTTCTATAGACACTTTCAAGACCTATTTATGAATTTAGGCTCTCTTGGGACAGAAACTTTTCCTGTGTTGCTAATCAGTGTATCTCCAGAGCCTTGAACAGAATCTTGAATGTGGTAAAGGACCCACCAACTGTTACTAATTCTATCTAAAGAAGGGAAACAATAAAATAACCACTCTAACCCAAGAGAAATGCCAACATACTGCCAGGAAGGCAGACATGCAGGATGAAAAATAGGCAACCTGGCCAGTTATCCAATTCATTCCTGTTACTCCAGCTTACGAAATTGGATTGGATGAATCACTAAAGCAGAGTCCTCTTGTTCTTCCCAAAAAAGGGTAACTCATGCTCCATCAAAGTCAAAACCATGCATCTCAATGTTTTTTGTGACTCCTAAAATCAAAAGACGCTTGCTCCTTGGAAGAAAAGTTATGACCAACCTAGATAGCATATTGAAAAGCAGAGACATTACTTTGCCAACAAAGGTCTGTCTAGTCAAGGCTATAGTTTTTCCAGTGGTCATGTATGGATGTGAGAGTTGAACTGTGAAGAAAGCTGAGCACTGAAGAATTGATGCTTTTGAACTGTGGTGTTGGAGAAGACTCTTGAGAGTCCCTTGGACTGCAAGGAGATCCAATCAATCCATTCTGAAGGAGATCAGCCCTGGGGATTTCTTTGGAAGGAATGATGCTAAAGCTGAAACACCAGTACTTTGGCCACCTCATGCGAAGAGTTGACTCATTGGAAAAGACTCTGATGCTGGGAGGGATTGGGGGCAGGAGGAGAAGGGGACGACAGAGGATGAGATGCCTGGATGGTATCACCGACTCAATGGATGTGAGTTTGAGTGTACTCCAGGAGTTGGTGATGAACAGGGAGGCCTGGCATGCTGTGATTCATGGGGTCGCAAAGAGTCAGACACGACTGAGTGACTGAACTGAACTGAATGTTTCTTTCTATTTAGGCTGAGCTCATAAGACCCTGTGAGTCTACCTATATTTAAGAAAGTCTCATGTGCTACCCAAAACAGAACTAGTGAAGATATCTGTCCAGATCCAGAAATTTGGAATAGAACGGTTGATGTGGGTCAATGTGCACATCAATGGGCTTGTTTATTCACCTGTCCTCCCTGAGACCTCTTCACCATAAAAGACCATCAAAGTTGATATGATATAAATATAATGTTTGCCAGACTATCCAATCTGTACTTTGATGAAATAATTGCCCCATCAAATGAATTACCCTTCACCTGGGAAGTGGTAGTTGACAAATACCAGGAGGGACTTTCAAAAACAGAAAAAAAACACAAACACTTAAGTGACTCAGAACTGTTCTACACTTTACCATTTCTTCTTCTTCTTCTTCTTTTTTTTTTAAAAATTTCTCCCTGAGAAACCTGCTCTCATCTATTTGCCTACTTTGGCATCACCAACTCGATGGACATGAGTTTGAGCAATCTCCAGGAGTTGGTGATGGACAGGGAAGCCTAGCATGCTGCAGTCCATAGAGTTACAAAGAGTCAGATACGACTGAGTGATTGAACTGAACTCAACTGAAAAAAAGAGTTAAATAGGTACTCAGTTCAGTTCAGTTCAGTTCAGTTGCTCAGTTGTGTCCGGCTCTTTATAGGTACTAGGGACATTAATTTCATTTAAAAAATAAAAAGCCTCCTTAAACCAAAATAGTTATATATATGAAGGTGATATCAAGAAAAAGTAAAACTTGGAAATTGGTTACAAAGGTGGGGGCAGGTGACCCTTTTGTTAGGGGAAGCACTGACTGAAACTGCCCACCCTGGACAGGGACAGTGACCCCTTGCATGAGTTATCTTTAACAGGAAGTCCTGGTAAGGAATGTGGAAACAACAAGCTACTCCCAACCAGAAGAATGAGGGAAAATGTCAAAAGGAGAAAGGAAACACCAGTCCACATGTCCCACCAACCTCCCAGAATTCTCCTTGCTGGAATTTACCTTGGTTGAGTGAGTGATGCACAACCAGGAAGCACCCTGTGTCAGAGTGATTGGCCAGAGACAGTTCAGAAACTAACCTAATTATAAAGCCTGAGACTGCGAGCCATGTGGCAGAGCAGTTCTCCTGAGTTTTCTTGTCCTGCTGTTCTCTGCCCTGGTGTCCCTTTCCAATAAACTCTCTTGCTTTGTCAGCTCATGTGTCTCCTCAGACAATTCATTTGTTAGACAGGAGCTCACTCTCCAGCCTTAGAAGTGAGTCAGGAAATAAATGGGTTCCAGGTCAAACATTTACAACTGGCCTATTTGCATTTCATGGGGGCACAAAGATGTGAGCTTCAGGCTGGATATTTAACAACTGTTAGCATTTGTTGAGATAAAAAATAGGTGGGATCCAGTTAAGGCATTTACAATCAGGCTCCTGTTTGCCCTTTGAAATAAAAGTCACAACAGAAACAGAAATAGCTAGTCTTAAAATGGCAACTCACTCCAGTACCCTTGCCTGGAAAATCCCATGGACAGAGAAGGGGGTCTGTCCATGGGGTCACCAAGAGTCAGACACGACTGAACAACTTCACTCAGTTGTTCCTTGTAAACACCTTAAGGTAAGAGTCATGGCAATAGTCAAGGTAATAGTCATGGCAATAGTCAAGGTAATAGTCATGGCAATAGTCAGGGTAATAGTCATGGCAATAGTCAAGGTAATAGTCATGGCAAGGACAAAGATGGGCAAAACCCTGTTAGAGTAAAAGATTAAGGGATCTCCACTCCCCTCTTTTTGGGACAAGAGAGACACTACACATGTGCAGAAAGGCTCCTTGTGGGTCAAAAGTCAAGGGATAAAGCCAGGCATTAATGAGTCTTGCTCCTCCCAGAAGACTTCACTTTCAGATGCACACCCAGGGGAGGCTCCCACGGTAGGTCAGATGTGGAAAAAGAAACCAGATAATTGACCTGAAGGAAGACAAAGACCCAGAAGAACTGACCTAATAAATGACTTATCTGCCCCCTTACTGTGCTCCTCACAAGGGGATGCCCACATCCTTTCTCTTTGGGTGTGAATCTCTGCCTTGTTTCTATATCATCTAAACAAACTGTTTCTTTGTGTGCTCTCCCTCTTGTGCTATGTCTCTGATAATAAACTTTGTACCTGCATTTACAGTTTCTGCCTCTGTGATTACTGCTTTTTTCACTGAGAGCAAAGATCCATGGACAATAGCTTCCAGCCTCTAGCCCTTGATAGTCTGGTGGCTAGGAATACTGGCTTCCCAGTTTCAATTCCTAGGCAGGGAATTAAGATCTCCCTTCGCACCACCATTCACTGCTGGCTTGCTAAGATTAGAAGGGGTCCCCTTATCTGCAACACTTGCAATGTCACTTTGGGGGATTATAGTAGGCTCAATCAAAGATATTTAATTATAATTTACCCTCCAGTTGTGGAGCCACCAGACACATGTGGCTATTTAAAATTAAACTTTAATCAAATTAACTTATTAATTTCATAATTGATAAAATTCAGAAACTTAAACTTCAATTTCCAAGTCACACCAGCCATATTTCAAATGCTCCATAAACTCATGTGACTGTGGCTGGTGTCTTATACAATATATAGGCCACTTCCAGTATCACAGAGGGTTGTATCAGATGGTACTAATTCTAGGGAAATATTTGCGTTTTAACCTTGCTCAGCTTCTGTGAAGCTACATTGTACTCCAGAGATTTGCATTGTGTATTTCAGGCCTCAAAGGTGATGATTTTATTGTTCTATAGGGCATTAACTCCCTTTGTTTTGTAAACAAAGAATGTTGCCTGCACTTTCAGTTCTGTAAGGATCAAGTCATTAGCCCCTGGAGCTGCCTACCCACAGTGCACCCTAAGGAACATTCAAGATGGAGAAACACAGGAAGCATCATTCTGTGTTTTGAATTGTTGTTCAGTCTCAAGTCTTGTCCCCCTCTTTGTGACCCTATGGACTGTAGCACGCCAGACTCCCCTGTCCTATGTTCTGTTGTTTGCTCAAATTCATGTCTAATGCGTCAGTGATTCTTTCTAACCATTTCATCCTCTGTCACCCCCATCTCCCTTTGCCTTCAATCTTTCCTAGCATTAGGGTTTTTTCCATGAATTGGCTCTTCACATCAGGTGGCCAAAGTATTGGAGCTTCAGCTTCAGCTTCAGTCTTTCCAATGAATATTCAGGACTGATTTCCCATAGGATTGACTGGTTTGATCTCCTTGCAGTCCAAGAGACTCTCAAGAGTCTTCTCCAGCACCACAGTTCAAAAACATCAATTCTTCAGCACTCAGCCTTCTTCATGGACCAAGTCTCACATCCATATATGACTACTAGAAAAATCATAGCTTTGACTAGACAGATATTTTTCAGCAAAATGATGTTTTTACTTTTTAAAATGCCATCTAGGTTTGTCATAGCTTTTCTTCCAAGGAGCAAGCATATTTTAATTTCATGGCTGCAGTCACATTCCACAGTGATTTTGGAGCTCAAGAAAAAATCTGTCACTGTTTCTAGTTGTTTCCCCATTAATCAGCTATGAAGTGATGGGACTAGATGCCACAATCTTAGTTTTTTGAATGCTAAATTTCAAGTCAACTTTTTCACTCTCCTCTTTCACCCTCATCAAGACGCTCTTTAGTTCCTCTTCACTTTCTGCCCTTAGAGTGGTATCATCTGCATACCTGAGGTTGCTGCTTTTTCTCCCCTCAATCTTGATTCCAGCTTGTGATTCATCCAACCCAGCATTTCTCATAATGTACTCTGCATATGTGGCTCAACTAATAAAGAATCTGCCTGCAATGCAGGATTGAACCCAGGTCTCTGGGTTGGATCCCTGGGTTGGAAGATCCCCTGGAGAAGGGAAAGGCTACCCACTCCAGTATTCTGGCCTAGAGTATTCCATGGACTATATAGTCCATGGGATCACAAAGAGTTGGAGACGACTGAGCAACTTCCACTTTCACTCTGCATATAAGTTAGAGAAGCACAATGACAATACACAGCCTTGTTATATTGCTTTTCCAATTTTCAATCAGTCTGTTGTTCCATGTCTGATCCTAACTGGTGCTTCTTGACCCACATACCAGGCTTCTCAGGAGACAGGTAAGGTAGTCTTGTATTTTCCACAGTTTGTTGTGATTCACACAGTCAAAGGCTTTAGCATAGTCAGTGAAGCAGAAATAGATGTCTTTCTGGATTTCCCTTGCTTTTTCTATGATCCAGCGAATGTTGGCAACTTGACCTCTGGTTCCTCTGCCTTTCCTAAACCCAATTTGTGCATCTAGAAGTTTTTGGTTCATGTACTGCTGAAACCTAGCTTGAAGGATTTTGAGCATAACCTTACTAGAATGTGAAATGAGTGCAATTGTATGGTAGTTTGAACATGCTTTTAATACCTGTCCTAGAGAGTTAAGATCCATATCTAAAGAATAATTTTAGTAAATTCAGATTCTTGCATCTTCCCATGCATAGAAAAACACTAAAGTCATTCATTTGAAATGTCTGTTCTTTTTGATTAGCAGTAATCTTTTGATGTTCACTTCTTCACTACATGTTTACCACTCCTGCCCTCCCCAAGGCAAGGGGAAAAACATCTTCATATACATCTTATCTCTTTAGAACAGTCCCTCAGAGTTATGTGAAAGGCTGCCATCCCAGGCTGTAGTCCTCAACAAGGTCCCCTAAAATAAAACTTAATTCCTAAATTCAGGTTATGCACTTTTCTTCAGCAAATAGTTTCTAACTTTTCTTATTGTTTTATAAAATTCATGTGTGTTAAATGTCATATGAATCAGCTTTACCATTGTCTTGACTTCTTCAACAGGAAATGTGTTAAACAGTGGTCCTTTTCAAATTTTTTATTTTTTAATTCGTGGAATCTTGCTTTACAATTTTGTGTTGATTTCTGCATGCAATAATGTGAATCAGTCATAACTAACAGCAGTCTTTAACATGTGTTTATTTTATGTTACTATAAGGCTCATGTTTTTAATAATTTGAAATTAAATATTGACAGTAGATTAACAACTTCATAAACCAGAGTGTCAATGCACAAGTACACGCAGTATTCTAAGGGAGGGTGTTTCCAAATTTTCTGAGTCAAACCCTGGAAGTCAATACCTTTCACTCACATTTTCCCAGTGAGTGAGGAGAGTGGAAATGCAAACCTATGTCCTTCCTACCAGGGTCCCATTCACAAAGCAGCTCCACTCTCTGGCAATTCCAGTATTCATGGAACATCAATATTCTGGAAGCAATTTGTGCCTTAATTTACAATGACAAGGCATTAGCCATGCACATTCAAAGCATACGGCCATGTCTCTTTATTTACCAAGATGCCAATTAATTGTGAGCCTTCACCCCAGGGTACCTTGATTTACACTGAAATTCTGTGTGTACAGAAAGGTAATAGGCTTTTTGCAGGAGTTTATCTGAGACCAGAAAACCCCATCTACTTTTAGAATTCATAGACTTACAAGTAAACCTTGTGGGAGCACTCAGTAAATGTGATTTGTTGCTGTGCTGTTATTATTTCCAGAATCTCAAATTAGAGCTTTTCCACCCAGTTACTACAGAATGGTAAGGATCTTTTAGGTTCCCATGGACTTTGAACTGACCCCAAAGATTGTCATGCTCATCCTGTAGTTTTCAAGATTTAGTTTATTGCCCAGAACAGACTACAGGGTCATCTAAGCAACAGTCTATAACAGGAACCATTCTGTTTGCCCATATGCCCTGTCTTTTTATCTCCCCGTTTTTATTATCTTTAATTCCCATTCTCTGAAGCAAGTCTCAACATCTTCATTTAACAAAACAAGGGAAGGAGACATTTGTGCAAGGTCACATTAGATGCAGGTCGCCCATGCCTTGTGAATAAAAAAACAAATGCAGACTTAAGTTAGGGAGACTATTCTAAAAGGATCAGTGTGAGAAGGGGGAAGGTCTATTGCAGTGGGGGCAATACCCTCACTGTGAGCTCTGCAAGTATCTCAAAGGCCCGGCAGGATAGGTTTTCCTTTCATGAGGAGGTGTCAACAGGACAAGAAAGAAAGGGGTGTGGGAGGAGGGGATGAAAGGGTGGCTGGTGGGACAGTGGATCAGAGACTCTTATACACTGATACCAGCTTCCTTCCAGGAAGGACTGTGGGCTGCCTCAGGCTGAGTCAGAGGTCAATGTCCAGGGGTCCAGAGGGAGGACACAACTTCAAATAAAATTTTACTAACAAGCATTTTATATTTTTTGATCCGTGGACACAGATAAGCAAATCATTTGTGAGGCAAAGAGTGGGAATTTGGAGGGTCTATGTCAGGCCTTATTGTAGGTAAGCAAGGGGGTCATTAAAATCATGTGGGAAGAGGGTCTTTGCAGTGAGCCACTTCTAAGAGCATAGAAGGCTCAGGTTAGGGCTTTCTGAAATAGTCACTGTTTACCAGAAACACATTCTGGGGTCAACTCTAAGGCTCTCACAACACAGCTACATTTCATTTTGATTCTCTAAGGCAGTTCTTAACCCTCCCATTTACAGAGAAGGAAGAGGAGCCTCAGACAGTCATGCAAAGACACACAACTGGCTCATATCTCATCTGGAATTCAGACCCTAAAGTCAGCGCCCTCTGATGCGGTTCTAAGCTCCACATCCAGAGTTTTAGGAATCAGAGCAAGGGCAGCAGGGGCAGATGTGAGCAGTGAGGTGGGCCTTTGCTCCTTTCCATGCCCCACCAGCTTTTTCCATCTCTGTCCCTATTTGTTCTCACCAAACCTTCTCTCCCTGCAAAGCCATGATGGCATCTTTGAGCTGTCTGGTGTTTGCTCCACTGCACCCAATTTGCTGTATTCAATTGGGACAAAACATCATTATTCGTAAGCTCCACCAAGGAAGATCTAGGCAATGTTCTCCAGAAATACATCAGTCACAGTCCATTTAATGCCAGGAAATCAAGTTTGAAGACACTATAATTATAATCATTGCTTTTGGATGGTTCTGTGCTACTATATGCAAAATCTATAATTCCCTTGGCAAGATGGCAGAACATGGTACAGAAACCTGAATCTGAACCTATGGCAGGAAAAGCTACCAAGCTGGCTTCATGAGAGACACTGCATTGCTCACTTTCCAGAGCAGTTCTTTGTGGATGGATGGGAGGAGCCTATAGACACACAAGTCAAACCTGGTGGCCGTCCACCCAAGAGCATCCATGAAGGATCCTGTTTCCATCTGGTGACTTCATGTAAAGTGTGGTCATCCAGGCTTGAACCTTTTCTCCTATAATTTAGAAGAAATTGTTGGTGAGGAAAAATGTTTTTTTCCTCTACCCTTCTAGGCTTGTGGCTGGAGTTTTGTCAATGAGACTGGCCAAAGACAGACAAGCAAGAGAAAAGTGGAAGTTTATTAACAAATGCATTGTGTGTGTACATGGAAGCACCTAGTGAGAACTAGCTGAAAAATGTGGTTAAAACTTGTGGAACCTTATTCTTTCTTGGATGGGACTTGAACCCGTGGTCCCTGATTTAGGAGGGGACTCAGATCTACAGTCTTTTAATTGAAACCATTCACTTGATGTCAGGACTCGCTGAAGCTCAGACTGAAAAAGGGGCACAACATGAGAGTTGTGAGCAAAGTTGGATTTGGGGCAAAATGAAGACTGCAGCCTGGGACACAGCACCTCAAATAACTCTGAGGAACTGCTCCAAAGAGGCAGGGGGAGAGGGTCAATATATAAGCTTTTTGGAGTTCAATGCAAAAAAAAAAAAAAAAAAAAAAAAAAAAACCTCTTAATTTACAAAAGATTTTCTGCTAGTCACAAGGAGCTGATGTCACCATGAAGGGATTTAGTGCCTTTCTATAGAAGAAGAGATGCAAGGATTGGGATCCTGAAATCAGTTACTGAATTCAGGGCCTGTCTAAAGACAAATCTGTCTAAAGACCTGTTCGATCAGTTTCCCTTGAGCACAGAAGTGCCTCACTCTCCACCCTCAGGGAGTGCTGAAGGTTGGCAGCTGCAGCCAGGTTCAGTTGAACAGGATTCAATCTACACAGAGGCAGATGGCAAATGCCCTTGTTGTATTCAGCCACTGGCAAATTTTCTTGGCAAGTGCCAATTTGTAGTGGACACCGGTATTCTTGCCTGGTAAATCCTCTAGACAGCCTATGGACTCCAAAAGAGTCGTACACTACTTAGCAACTAAACAACAACAGCAACCTCTTCCTTTAAGAAGAAGAGGCACACATCTCTACAAATGTAAATTTCCTTTACAAATTCAAGTTGCCTTTAAAGTAGGAAAACTTTTTCCCCCGTTTTTTATAGACTTTTCTGCATCTTTCAATTCTCAATAAACTTCAGCTCAAAATAATCTACATAGATACACTAAAAAAGATATATTTGGGGATGACACACTATGGTATCCCCTCAAATTCAAATATTACAACCCTGTTATAGATTGAATTTTATCCTGAGAAATTAAAATCCTCAGAATTTCAGAAGGTGAGTTTATTTGGATATTAGGTCTTTACAGATTAAATTAAAATGAGGTTATTAGGGTGGCCCTGACTTGTCCTTAAAAAGAGGACATGTGTACAGACACAGACTCACATACAGAGGGAGAAAATGTAAAGAGATATATTAAATGATAACCATGGAAAATGAAAGAAGAGACTGTGAAACCGTGGAATTCAGATTAGGACTTGAATTCATGGTCCTTTAACTGAGATCACATAGCCGGTTTCAGGACTTAATGAAGCTCAGGTTCTTGATGTCTCACTATAGAAAGCATTCAATGAGAAACAAAGTGATAAGTAAGAATGGATTTATTTAGAGAGATACACACTCCACAGACAGACTGTGGGCCGTCTCAGAAGCCATGAGTGGCCCTGCTATATGGGGTGGTTAGTTTTGGGGACTATAATTTCATAGACTAATGAGTAGGAGGCGTATTCCAGCTATTTTGGTGAAGTGGTGGGGATTTCCAGTAACTAGGCCACTGCTCACTTACTGACCTTTACAGTCAGTTGTGGAACAGTCATGGCACCTGTAAGTATGTCATTTAGCATGCTAATGTATTAAAATGAGCATATACTGTGGCCCAAGGTCTAGTGAAAGTCAACTTGGCTGCAGCCTTGGAATCATTTGGTTCTCATCACTTCATGTTGTGGCCTAGAGCTATGTCATTCTTTCAAAGATTGTATCCTGTCCCCTCCCCTCCTGTTTCAATGGGAGTTACCCTGCCATTAGCCAAGAAATGCCAAACATCACCTGAAAACCACCAGGATCTGGGGGAGAGGCATAGAGGAGATCCCACCCCCTTACCCCCACAGCTACAGAAAGAATCAAACCTGCTTACACCTCAGTCTGGGACTTTCAGCCTCCAGAACTGTGAGAGAATAAATCCCTGTTGTTTAAGCCATATAGAGTGGTATTTTTTTTTTACAGTAGCTGAAAAACTGATGAAAACCCTACCACATAAGGGAGTATAAAGAGAGAATGTTGGTGAATGTGTGCATTATATTTTGATTATTTGAGCAAGGGTCTATGTTTGTGCAGAAAAGCCTTTCTCTGGCAATAGACATCACTGGTGAGAACAAGATGTGCTAGAAGCCTGGGTGATGGTGTATCCAGGCCCTCTGGGGCTCTAGTCGCACAGACCAGCTCACACTGGCCAATGCAGCCTTATCAGGATGTGGATGGCATCAGTCAAACCTGCTCTCCAATGTTGCCCATAATCACAACCGCCAAAACAATCTCCCGAAATCCTAATTATCTTTCCTCATGTGCGAATTTTCCTTTCCAACAGTGGCTAAATAAATTGAACATGACGAACAATTTGGCTTACTTATTTCTAGAATACCCTGTTCTTTAACCTATCTTATGAGCCTTCATTTAAATAACCACTCTGTGTTTCCCCCAACAGAGCACCTTCCGATCCTTAATTACACCTGTAATGACAACCCATGGCACAGAAGTGACAATTACTCTAGAGGCTGCTTCGACTGTGTTTCTGTCACAATCCTTTATCTCCTCTAGATCCTGGGGGCAAAGTCCCTGGAGATACTCCCCAAAGGAGCTTTGAGCTTCCATCTTTGAGGGACAGAGATGTGTCTTGAGGTCATCCAGCTTTATATATTCCCTGGGAAGTTGCACCAGAGCCTTTGCCCATTGCAATTTAATCAGTAATTTCATGTCTCTTCTTACAGCTTCTCTAGATTATATTAATAACAGAATGTTATTAGAAATACAGGATTCCCTGGTGGCTCAAATGGTGAAGAATCTGCCTGTAATGCAGGAGCCCTGGGTTCAGTCCCTGAGTTGGGAAGATCCCCTGGAGAAGGAAATGGCAACCCACTCCAGTATTCTTGCCTGGAGAATTCCATGTATAGAGGACTCTGGTGGGCTACAGTCCACGGGATCACAAGGGGTTGGACACAACCGAGTGACTAACTTTCACTTTCATTGTAAATACAGGTCCTATCTCAGCAACCTCATACAGGTCCTATAAGCTTTGTCTGTTTTACTGACTCATCAGTCTTCTGAAGGTTTTCCTTGTTCAGAGATTGGCACCCCCCAACTGTCCAACTCTTTTTCTTCTGTCTCTCAGAGGTTTGCAACACTTCCTACCAGTGAGCGGTTTTGTAGGTCCTTATGTGCATAGGGTGATGTCTTTCCGATGTTTTTGGAACCCCTCCGTGGCTCATTCTGCACCCACAAGCCCCAGATGGGCTCTGTTTATGCAAAGTGCTCAGTCCTGGGGGAGACCACTGTGTTCTCATTCAAATAGTCAGAATTTTAAGTGCAGTCTGTGCTTTACAGATTTCTTCTCTATCTGCCTTCCATCACCAGAGTATCTTGTGGCTCACCAAGGATGGATGAATACAGACCAGCAACTGAAAGATTTAGTCCACTGACCAATGAGGTGCTCTTCTTACGGTTAATAGGAAATGCTGTTAAAAGATTATTGCTAAAATAAGTGGATTTCTCAATGAAAATTCAAAGAGACATGGAGGTCTTGAGATTATTCTGAATGGAAGGAAAAAGAAGTCATTATTATCTGGGGGAAAGCAGACGACCCAGAGCTTCCCCGTGACAAGTGCCATGGCACAGAGTAGGGAATTTTCCCTCCCTCTGGCCATCTTTTCTGCCTCCCACCCCTATGTTTAGCTTGGGAGCATTGTACTTAGCCCATCACAATTTCTATTCATGCACTCCCTTCTTGTGCATCATTCCTCCATTTCACATTCTACTGTGCTTAATGAATCAGCACTCACTCACCCATGATCCCTCTCTACTATATATGTACTCACCCTGAACATCCAACCTGCTTAAATAGCAAAACCTGGTCAATTTCTCCATATTTTTTCCCCCTTGAGATTTAAATTCTGCTTTCAATAAGTCAAGTGGAAAAAGCAAATGTGCTTTCTGTTCTGATCAATTCTGAAGCTGGTTTGGACTTCAGAAACAAAGTTCTCATTCCCAGAGGATGAATTTGGTTGTCTCAAAGATTAACAGATACCACTCTAATGGCAGAAAATGAAGAGGAACTAAAGAACCTTTTGATGAGGGGAAAAAGGAGAGTGAAAAAGCTGGCTTAAAACTCAACATTCAAAAAACTGAGATCATGGCATTTGGTTCCATCACTTCATGGCAAATAGGTGGGGAAAAACTGGAAGCAGTGACAGATTTTATTTTCTAGGGCTTCAAAATCACTGTGGATGGTGATGGCAGTGATGGAATTAAAAGACACTAGCTCCTTGCAAGAAAAGCAATGACAAACCTAGACAGCATATTAAAAAGCAGAGACATCACTTTGCCGACAAAGGTCTGTATAGTCAGAGCTATGGTTTTCCTAGTAGTCATTTACAGATGTGAGAGTTGAACTGTAAAGAAGGCTGAGTGCCAAAGAATTGATACTTTCAAAGTGGTGCTGGAGAAGACTCTTGAGAGTCTCTTGGACAACAAAGAGATCAAGCCAGTCAATTCTAAAGGAAATCAACCCTGAATATTCACTGGAAAGTCTGATGCTGAAGCTGAAGCTGAAGCTGAAGCTCCAATACATTGGCCACCTGATGCAGAGAACTGATTCACTGGAAAAGACCCTAATGTTGGAAAAGACTGAGGGCAGGAGGAGGAGGGGACAACAGGGAATGAGATGCTTAGATGGAATCACTGACTCAGTGGACATGAGCTTGAGCAAACTCTGGGGAACAGTGAAGGACAGGAAAGCCCAGTGTGCTGCAGTCCATGGGACTGCAAAGAGTTGGACATGACTTAGCAACTGAACACCACCAGAGATTAAGAGACATATCATCAGGTGTTTTTACTTTTGCTTTCTTTCTTCTTGTCTGCTCCTGTGCACCCCACTCCCAAATTCATCCACCTCCATGCCACTGTAATCAATTTCCCAGGGCCCATATCTGGTCTTGTTTCAACACCTGGAGAATTAGTTACCTGCTGCTCTCAGGATAAGGGCTCAGCTTTCCAGCGTGCACCCAAGACCCTTTAAACATGTTGTCTTGCTCTTGAGCCTCAGTTGGGTTAGTTCCTCAGTAAAATACTAGAATTATTGGAATGACTGTTACTTTCTGGAAAGTAAAGAATCTAACTTTGGTCTTTGTCCAAAGCTACTGTAAGGCATCTCTTATTGTTGTTTAGTCACTAACTTGTGTCTGACTCTTTGCCACCCTATGGACTGTAGCCCACATGGATTCTCTGTCCATGGGATTTCCCAGGCAAGAATACTGGAGTGGGTTGCTATTTCCTTCTCCAGGGGATTTTCCTGACCCAGGGATTGAGCTCATGTCTCCTGCATTGCAGGTGGATTCTTTTCTACAGATCCACCAGGGAAGCCGAGAAGGCATCTCTAAGTCCTTGAAATGTCCTCCTTAATGGGGGTGTTTTTGTTCACCCGTGGGCCTTGGCCACTGGACAGTTAGCAGTATAATTTATGATGGGGGTTTGGATCTTGTAGTGTCCTCTTTACTCCCAGAGGACCTGGAGCCTAAATGTCAACCATGTGTGCACTTGACCATGGGGCCACCGTAAAGACTCTGGATACCAAGACTGAGTGACCTTCCCAGGTTGGCCATACTCTATATACTCTATACATGTTGTCATGTGTTGTTCCCATGAGGAGTTTGTGTTCTCCATGACTCTACAGTGAAAGGATACATTTGGGATGCAGTTGGACTCTGCTTCGTGTGTCTCTTCTTCTTTGTTTAATGGATGCCCTTTCTCTGTAAGGAAGGAAATAAAACCAGTCAATCCTAAAGGAAACCAACCCTGAATATTCATTGGAAAGACTGATGCTGAAGCTGAAGCTCCAATAGTTTGGCCACCTGATGCAAATAACTGATGCACTGGAAAAGACCCTGATGCTGGGAAAGATTGAAGGCAGGAGGAGAAGGGGATGACAGAAGATGAGATGGTTGGATGGCATCACTGACTGGATGGACATGTGTCTGAGCAAGTTCCAGGAGTTGGTGAGGGACAGAGAAGCCTGGTGTGGTGCAGTCCATGTGGTCCCAAAGAGTCGGATATGACTGAGCGACTGAACTAAACTTTCTCTGTAATAAACCATAACCATGTGTATTACAGCTTTCACTGTGTTATGTGAGTTCTTCCAGGGAACTACTGGGACTAAAGGTGGTTTTGAGAAATCCCTGAACTTGAAATTGGTATCATAAGCAGAGGTGAATGTTGAGGACCCTGAAATCCACTCTATCTTAACATACACAGCAGCTGTTCCATTGTCCCATTTCTGCTTTTGCTCTCTCTCCCTTTCTCTCTCTCTCTCTGTCTCTCTCCTCTTTATTCACTGATGGAATCCTTTTTAAACTTAAAGACATACTGCACTGGTGTAGTTATATACTGCTTTCATCTAGTAATGAGGGATAAATGAGGGACAGGTCAAGTCTAACTCATAAATGCTTTATGGCCTTGGTTTTCCCCTTAGTTTAAAAAGAAAGAAAGAAAGAAAGAAAGATTGGACCCAATCAGTGATTCTCAGTGGAAGACCCTGTGTCAGGATTCTGGGTGAGAGGAGCAGACAAGAAGTGAGGTGTCAGACTATCTTGTTTGATTCCACTTGGTTCTTTGAAGTTTTGGCTGAATTGGAGGCTGTGGGGAGTAACTCCTCCCTCATGAGGGCAGAAAAGTTAATAATTTATCAACTTCCATGCACATTCTCATTAACTCCAGATTAATTTAGATTAAAAATATCTGCCTCATAATATGAGATAATTTAACTTCCTACTATTTCCTGCAAGTCATCTCTTTTGCATTTAAGAAAGTATTGTTTTTGTTGTTGTTTATTCCTGAAATTCTACAAAAATACAAAACTGCCATGAAATTTGTCTGTTTTGCTGCCTCCTTTTGGCCAGATCAGACTATCTATTGCTCATCTGGAAAGAAAGTTTTAATAAATGCTTTCCAAAGAATGCTCAGAACAAAGCCAACTCTTAATGCTCAGGCAAAGCACTGCTGTGTTTATGCAGAAACCCAGTCCATGGAACTAAACACATCAGCCCCTCCTCCCAAGAGGAGAATCCAACTGTCCATATGTTGGCACCATCAGAAACGCAGATACTACCATATGTCACCAAAGATGGCACTGATACTGCCCTTGGCCACGTTCCTGATGCTTGCTGCTGATGTATTTCCCAAGCACAGACATTTTCAAATCAACTGCTGAGAAGCTGGATGACAGGCTATGATGCCATCAAAAGATTCCAGCTCCAATCGGGTGTTTGGACCAAAAGTCAGTCCCTGGTAGCCCATGTGGCTGAGTCCACAAATTGGTTCCATCAGCAATTTAAGCTCTGGGAGAACATCTGAACCTACTTTCCTTTCAAAAACTGGTAGTCCTCTGGTGCCTTGGCATACAAATGAATCAGTGCCAAGGTTGGTAGTGAGTGCCAGTCCCCTTTTGACAGGTAAATTAATACTCATTATTCAACAGGGGAGAAAATGCTGAGTTGTTTACCAGTGGTTCATTAGTTTTAGCCAAATAAAGGATAAACATAATTACTCTCATAAACTACTATGACAGAGCCTAAAAATTATAAGGGTAAAAATGGATGCCTTCAGGAAAATCTTTAAAAAATGAGTCCCTTGGGTCTTGGCAGGTGAGTAGGAATAATAGTTCTCATCTCTACTGGTACCTGCCAATTGCATCTTGCTTTGTACCCAGACAAAAAAGTTTGCCAAGAAAAGCTCTATTCTTTCATTTTCTATGGCCTTTGTCTTCTCTGATGAGGTATTGTAGACTTTATATTACTTGATAACTACTGCATGGTGTGTGTGGAGGAGTTAACCCTGCTGTATGAGCAAGCTCTCTGATTAAGTAGAAGGTGACTCCTGATAGCATCTTCCTTGGAAGACTACATTCCCACCTCTGTGCTTCTGGTAAAGGTTTTCTCCTCCAATTGTTTCTCTATCATCCCATTCTGTTCTCCTTTCCTGACATCTACAGTTTCACTAACTAAAGACCTGAGGTTCTGCTTTTGAATGAGTCTAAGCTAATCTTCTGTGTTACAGACTCAGTGTGTTCTCCCAAAATTCATATTTGAAGTCCTAAGCTCAAGTACGGCTATAGTTGAAGGGATGCCTCTGAGAAAGTAATTAAGGTTAAACGGGTTTAGAAAGGTTGGGCTCTGATCTACTAGGAATAATAACCTTGTAGGAAGAGACACCAGAGAGTTTCCCCATGTCTGTGAACTGAGAAAAGGTCATGTGAAGACCCTGAGAGAAGGCAGCTGTCCACACGTCAGGAAGAAAGCCCTCACCAGAAACCAAATATGCTATCCCCTTGATCTGGTACTTCCAGCCTCCAGGATTGTGAGAAAAAACATGTTTACCCAGTCTATGATATTTCATTACTGCAGTCTAAACACGCTAATAACACACTATAGATCTTGGAATTATAACACACACATATACACATACATGCACACACATGCACATGTGTGTGTATGTACATCCTCTTTTATCATTTTTACCCCATTGCCCTGCCATTGTGTTTTTAGGAAGTAGTTGATAAGGATACTAGTGACGATGATTATGTGAAACAAGAAAATGTATTAAAGTCAAGAGCTTTAAAATACTTACACTATTTATTACCTCATTTAGAGATCCTGGATTCATACAGTCATGGTCTACATGAGAAAGTCAGGTTCTGAAAGATGAACTTCAGTGAGCAAAGTATATATATAATATATATAATTCATTTATATTTATATATTTTATTCTTCAATTACCTATTTTCATTCAGCATTCTGTTTAAAAGATTTACCTGTGATTTACATATCAATCTATTTTAATTCATTTCTAATGATGTGAAAAATCTCATTTTTTCTATGCTAAGATTTATTTTGTTTCACTCCCAGTGGATATGAGAGCCTGTCCAGTTTTTACTCTTACAAGCAAAGCTGCAGTGGACACTTACCCAGCTGAGTTTCTGATCTGAAGTTTTGTCTAGGGGATAGGTGAGATAGCACCCCTTTGTATTTCTGTATCCCTAGGGCATTGTCCACACACAGTTAATACTCAAGTGTAAAATACCAATGTGCAGTTCCCAGAATGATGCCCTCCAAGTGCCTTCTACCCCATGTTCAAACTGCCAGTTCTTGGGAATCAGTACTTAAACATCAGAAAGCAGGTAGATTGCTGCTGTTAGCAGTGCCAAAGCCAGTATTTCCATTGAACTGGATTGTGTTTGTAAACCTGTCTTTTTCGGTCAAGAGTTTTTGCTGTGGGATCTTGTCAAAATGGAGAGATTTCGTGAAATATGTATGCAGATGCGGTAAACGAAATAAAGAACAAATCTTTTTGTCTTCTGTTTTCTAATGTAATCAACATAACAATGGTTATACTAAAAAATGAGGAAGTAAGCAAAATAAAAACAAAGAATCGCCTTGTGAGCAGCTGAAGCAGATGTTTAGGCAGCAAAAGTCTGGGTTTTCATCACAGGATGCACCTTCCACTCTCATCAAAACATGTTTACTCTCACTCTCTGTGGTACAAAGCAGACACACAGGGTGTGTGTGTGTGTGTGTGTGTGTGTGTGTGTGTGTGTGTGTGTGTATGTCTTCTCACTCAGTCATGTCTGACTCTTTGCGACCCCATGGACTGTAGCCAGTGAGGCGCCTCTGTTCAAAAAATTTTCCAGGTAAGAATACTGGAGTGGGTTGCCATTTCCTTCTCCAGTGGAACTCCCCAACCCGGGGATCGAATCTGCGACTATTATTTCTCCTGCATTGGTAGGTGAATTCTTTACCACTAGTGACATCTGGTAATGGGTAAGCATGTGTAATTTAGAGATTCAATGATGGATACTCAAAATGAGAAGTGAGAAAATGAAAATTAGTCATTAAAAAAACACAAATGATGGGTTCTTCTGGCCCATTCATGCCAAGTAGTAAGTTTTTTATGAATCTGCTGCTCTCCTCCCCCAGGTGTGTGACCCGGCATGCTACCAGATCTTTCTGTACTCTATACCTTTTATCTGAAAATCAGGTGTAAAATTAGCACTTGCTGCATTGGCCCTTTGGGGAATGGAATGAGTAGAAGAAAACCCTTCAGATAATTCCTGGTACATATCAGTTCAATAGTGAGGATGAATAAGCCACAGAAACCTCTGAAAAATTATCATATGAAAATTCTGATAACTAATGCTGATGATCATGACCTTGTTCCATTGAATAAAAGAAATGATATTCAGTATTTTATCTGCAGATGAATGGTGAATAAAATATAACTCAATAGTTAGAGATGAAAATATAAATATAGATATATATCATTATTAAAATGTGAATAGCAGTATAAAAATAATTATGACCTTGATTCATTAAGAGAACAATAAATCGTGTTCATAATGCTCAATGGTTTCTCTGAAAACATTGGTAAATGTGATATAGTAAATGTAAAATGGTAAATGTGATATTTTGAAATCATTTGTATACAAAAATTCCATACAGGACGTATACCAATGTGCTAGATTAATTATGTTATCATTTCCCAAAACTGTATTCATCAAGTGTCTTAAATTTTGCATGAAAAATTATGTTTGTGTTAAGTGTGTTTGATCAATGTTGGCTTCAGATCAGTTCAGTTCAGTCACTCAGTCGTATCCAACTCTTTGCAAACCATGTATCACAGCATGCCAGGCCTCCCTGTCCATCACCAACTCCCAGAGTTCACTCAGACTCACGTCCATTGAGTCAGTGATGCCATCCAGCCATCTCATCCTCTGTCGTCCCCTTTTCCTCCTGCCCCCAGTCCTTCCCAGCATCAGGGTCTTTTCCAATAAGTCAACTCTTTTCATGAGGTGGCCAAAGTATTGGAGTTTCAGCTTTAGCATCATTCCTTCTAGTGAACACCCAGGACTGATCTCCTTCAGAATGGACTGGTTGGATCTCCTTGCAGTCCAAGGGACCCTCAAAAGTCTTCTCCAACACCACAGTTCAAAAGCATCAATTCGTCGGCACTCAGCCTTCTTCACAGTCCAACTCTCACATACATACATGACCACTGGAAAAACCATAGCCTTGACTAGACGGACCTTTGTTGGCAAAGTAATATCTCTGTTTTTGAATATGCTGTCTAGGTTGGTCATAACTTTCCTTCCAAGGAGTAAGTGTCTTTTAATTTCATGGCTGCAATCACCATCTGCAGTGATTTTGGAGCCCCCAAAAATAAAGTCTGACACTGTTTCCCCATCTATTTCCCATGAAGTGGTGGAACCATATGCCATGATCTTAGTTTTCTGAGTGTTGAGCTTTAAGCCAACTTTTTCACTCTCTTCTTTCACTTTGATCAAGAGGCTTTTTAGTTCCTCTTCACTTTCTGCCATAAGTGTTTAAAGTTAAATAGGGATTTCCTCTTTGTGTAATGAGTTTGGAAACTAGATTTAATTTTTCTTACTAAAAACAAATAGAAGTTCTGAGAAAATATGAACAGAAACTAACAATGCAGTAAGGAATTATGGAGCTAAAATCTAGGAGAGGAAAGAAACCCATAAATGTAACCCTGGAATTGAGAATTCCTTTTCACCAGGAGATGGCTACTGATTTGGAAGAAATAGCTGAGAAGCTAAGAACAATGTTGTTAAGAGGCACAAAGAACTAGAAGGGCAAATACTGCAGTTGAGGGTCTAATGTAGGGAGCCCTGGTAAATCCATGTACTTAGTGTCGAGCCTCTATAGAGACACAGAAAGAAAGATAGTGCTAAGTCGTGTCTGACTTGCAATCCCATGAACTGTAGCCTGCCAGGCTCCTCTGTCTGTGGAATTCTCCAGCCAAGAATACTGGAGTGGGTTGCCCTTTCCTTCTCCAGTAGAGACACATGCTAGCAGTAAAGGAAGGAGGGGTGGTAAATACATATTTCTCTCAAGGGCCAAACCTTGTTTCATATTATCTTAAGTCTCTGAAATTGGACTGAGATAGATCCTGATTGCCAGTGTCCTGAACAGCTTACCAGAAGCAGTGTGCATCTAGTACACTTGAAACTAACACAACATTGTAAATCAGCTATATGCCAATATAAAATAAAAACTAAATTTTTAAAAAGAAGCAATAGACCTCTCTGGAGAAAATGCGGAAAGGAGATCAAACCAATCAATCCTAAAGGAAATTAATCCTGAATATCTGTTGGAAGGACTGACGCTAAAGCTGGAGCCCCAATGCTTTGGCCACCTGATGTGAAAAGTAGACTCATTGGAAAAGACTCTGATGCTAGCAAAGATTGAGGGCAGGAGGAAAAGAGGGCGACAGAGAACAAGATGACTGATTGGCATCACCAACTCAGTGGACATAAGTCTGAGCAAACTCTGGAAGATAGTGAAAGACAGGGAAGCCTAGCATGTTGCAGACTATGGGGTCACAAAGAGTGGGACGTGACTTAGCTGCTGAACAACAATACATCTCTGCGGGGAAGTTAAGACTGCCGAAGCCATAAGTTATGTCTATAATGTTTTTGGACACAACTTCCAACTCTTAGTTAAAAAATAACCAGATAGAGAAGTCCAGACAACACTAAGGAAAATCAAGAGACATACAGATATTAAAAAATAGACCTAGAGAGGGACCAGAAAATGGAAACATCAGATGCTAAGTTTAAAAGGACCATAATTATTATATTTTAAAATATGAAATGACAAAATTGAAAATTTGGCAATGGCATAAAGATCATGAGAAAGTATAAAATAGAAACTGAAAAATACAGTGACTGATAGTCAAAGCTCAATGGACAGATGGGCAGATATAACAATAGGTTAAAAACACTTGGAAAGAGAACTAGAGCTTTGAACTATTCATCAGAAGAAAAACATCCTGTATGAAATATAAACAGTGACAATGTGCTTAGTCGCTCAGTCGTGTCTGACTGTCTGTGACCCTATGCGTTGTAGCCCACCAGGTTCCTCTATCCATGGGGATTTTCCAGGCAAGAATACTGGAGTGGGTTGCCATGCCCTCCTCCAGGGGATCTTTCCAACCCAGGGATTGAAGCCAGGTTCCCATGTTGCAGGCAGATTCTTTACTGTCTGAGCCACCAGGGAAGCCCAATGCAATAGAGACACTACGAAACATAAGAGAAGTCCAGAGAATTTATTTGAAATTGCAGTCCCAGAAAAAGAAAAAAGACAGCATGCAGTAGAACAGACAGTCTAGGAATTTTCTAGGACTAATAAAATACATAAAGCTGTATTTGCAAGAGGGTTTCACTGGTGACTCAGTGGTAGAGCCCCCCTGCCAATGCAGGAGATGTGGGTTTGGTCCCTGGGTTGGGAAGATCCCCTGGAGAAAGACATGGCAACCCACTCCAGTATTCTTGCTTGGGAAATCTCAGGGACAGAGGAGCTTGGCGGGCTACAGTCCATGGTGTCACAAAAGAGCTGAACGTGACTTAGAGACTAAACAGCAACATTTATCCAAGAAGCCCTATACACCTAAAGAAGAATAAATAAAAATGAAACCACACACAGATGCAGCAAGATAAGGACTGCTATCATCTGCAGACAAAGAATAAAATCTCAAAAACAGTCAGAAATAAGAAGCACATTCCATTCAAAAGAGCAAAATTAGACTTACAGCTCATATCACAACAGAAACAATCATAAAGAGAAGACAGTGCAATGACATATTCATTCAAAGTCCTGAAAGAAAATAACTGTCAATCTAATTCGGTGTGCAGCGTGAATATTTTCAAGAATGAAAGTGAACTATTTACAAACAAGTAAATATCAGGTAATCTATGTTTAGCAGACTGTAATTAAAGGATAGAAATGTAGACACAAAATTAAAATAGTATATAAGTTAGGAAAAGGACAAATGTTAAAGTATTCTAGAATCCTTGCATTGTCCAAGAAGAGATTAAATTGTCAAGTGATATTACACTTTGATAAGTTAGTAATGAAAAATGTAACATTGAAGGTATCTATTAGAATAGTAAAAGAATTTTTGACAACTAAACGAAAAAGGAGAGGTGGAAAGAAATGAGATGAAACTGTTTCATAAGTCCAAAGAAAGACAAAAAGAGAGAAAAAGAAACATAGCCAGGACAAATAGAAAGTAATATTAATATGGTTCATTTAAAACTAAATGTCTAAATTACATTAAATGTAAATGGACTGTATGCTTTCATAAAAATACCAATATGATGCCTATAAAAGTCATAAATATTAGAATACAGAAAGTTTGAAATAAAAACATTTAAGAACATATACCATGCAATATTAACAAAATAAATTTTGTGAAACTATATTAATATCAAGCAAAGTAAACTTTAAGGCAAAACACATTGCAGGAGACACTGAGACATGTCATTAAGAGAAAAACATCAGCTTGCAATTGGAGTATAAACACTCACTGATGTATATTTAAATATTTTTAAAGCAAAATAAGCAGAATTACAAAGAAAATTTCAAAAGTTTATAATCACCTTGACAGATTTTGAAAACTTTTTTAGTGGCAACCCACTCTAGTACTCTTGCCGGGAAAATCCCATGGATGGAGGAGCCTGGTAGGCTGCAGCCCATGGGTTCGGGAAGACTCAGACACGACTGAATGACTTCACTTCACTTTTCACTTTCACGCATTGGAGAAGGAAACAGTAACCTACTCCAGTGTTCTTGCCTGGAGAATCCCAGGGACAGGGGAGCCTGGTGGGCTGCTGTCTATGGGGTTGCACAGAGTCAGGCATGACTGAAGTGACTTAGCAGTAGCAGTAAAGAATAAAAACAAAAATGAAGATAGTCAAGACATTCTTGAAGAACAAAAAATAGAGAAATTGTTTTACCAACAGTTAAATGACATTCAGTTCAGTTTAGTTCAGTCGCTCAGTCGTGTCTGACTCTTTGCGACCCCATGAATTGCAGCACGCCAGGCCTCCCTGTCCATCTCCAACTGCCAGAGTTCACTCAGAATCATGTCCATCGAGTCAGTGATGCCATCCAGCCATCTCATCCTCTGTCGTCCCCTTCTCCTCCTGCCCCCAATCCCTCCCAGCATCAGAGTCTTTTCAAATGAGTCAGCTCTTCACATGAGGTGGCCAAAGTACTGGAGCTTCAGCTTTAGCATCATTCCTTCCAAAGAAATCCCAGGGCTGATCTTCAGAATGGACTGGTTGGATCTCCTTGCAGTCCAAGGGACTCTCAAGAGTCTTCTCCAACACCACAGTTCAAAAGCATCAATTCTTCGCTGCTCAGCTTTCTTCACAGTCCAACTCTCACATCCCTACATGACTACTGGAAAAACCATAGCCTTGACTAGACGGACCTTAATCAGCAAAGTAATGTCTCTGCTTTTGAATATGCTATCTAGGTTGGTCATAACTTTTCTTCCAAGGAGTAAGTGTCTTTTTATTTCATGGCCACAATCACCATCTGCAGTGATTTTGGAGCCCCCAAAAATAAAGTCTGACACTGTTTCCACTGTTTCCCCATCTATTTCCCATGAAGTGATGGGACCGGATGTCATGATCTTCGTTTTCTGAATGTTGAGCTTTAAGCCAACTTTTTCACTCTCCTCTTTCACTTTCATCAAGAGGCTTTTTAGTTCCTCTTCACTTTCTGCCATAAGGGTGGTGTCATCTGTATATCTGAGGTTATTGATATTTCTCCCGGCAATCTTGATTCCAACTTATGTTTCTTCCAGTCCAGCGTTTCTCATGATGTACTCTCATATAAGTTGAATAAGCAGGGTGACAATATACAGCCTTGAAGTACTCCTTTTCCTATTTGGAACCAGTCTGTTGTTCCATGTCCAGTTCTAACTGTTGCTTCCTGATCTGCATACAGATTTCTCAAGAGGCAGGTCAGGTGCTCTGGTATTCCCATCTCTCTCAGAATTTTCCACAGTTTATTGTGATCCACACAGTCAAAGGCTTTGGCATAGTCAATAAAGCAGAAATAGATGTTTTTCTGGAACTCTCTTGCTTTTTCCATGATCCAGCGGATGTTGGCAATTTGATCTCTGGTTTCTCTGCCTTTCCTAAAACCAGCTTGAACATCAGGAAGTTCACGGTTACATTTGTATAAATTATATAATTAAAGTATGTACCAAGACTTATTATGTTACAGTGCTTAAGACAGTGTGGTACTTTGACTCAAGGATGAAAAAATAACCCAGTTAAATAGAGTAGAGTCCAGAAACAGATTATAAATATATGAATACCTGATTTACAGAAAAGGTGGTGGTGAAGTACAATGGGAGAAAACAAGTGTTTTCGTAAATGATGTTAGGCCAATTGGATTTATGCATGGAGTCATGCCACACAAAAAAGTAAATTTCAGATGAATGATGGACCTAAATGTAAAAGGTGAAATAATATAACTTTGGAAAACATTGTTAGGATATGTTAATGAATATGAGAGAGAATTTTTATTAATAAAACACAAATTCATTCAATATAAAAAGAATGAATAAAAATGGACTATATCAAAATTAAGCTCTTCTCTTCATCAAAAGATAATGTTGAGACTGAAATAAGTCACTGAAAAATACAAATAATGCTGACAAATCATGCAAAAATAAAGATAAGTAACCCAATAAAAAAGATACAAGTGACTTGACTAGATTATTCCATTAAAAAATTCTAAAGATTCCATTTCAACAGTTAGCAGCTAAATGAAAATTAAAACCACAATGTGATATTACTTCTTACCCATCAGAAAAATGAAAAAGTATCTAACAGTATCAACTCAAACTGTCATATAGTGCTGGTGAGAGTGAAAGCTAGTTTAGACACTGGAAAGCACTTTGGCATTATTAAGTTAAACATATCTGATAATCTGGTCTTCCCAGGTGGCACAGTGGTAAAGAATCCACCTGCCAATGCAGGAGGCACGGGTTTGATTCCCTGGTTGAGAAGATGCCTGTAGTAGAAAATGACAACCCAGTTCACTATTCTTGCCTGGAAAATCCCATGAAGAGAGGAGTCTGTCAGGCTACAGTCCATAGGTTCACAAAGAGCTGGACATGACTGAGTGTCTGAGCACACACGAATCTGATAATCTAGCAATTCCTCTCCTAAGTATGTGAATAACAGAAACACATTCGCATGCTTACAAGAGACAGCTACAAGAGTGTTCACAATAACGTTTGTCACAATAATCCCTAAATGGAAATGAAATGAACAAATAAATCAACAGTAGAATACTGTATAGCAGAGAACCTGAATAAACCAGGATCCATCCAACAAATGAATGGATCTCACAGACATGACGCTGAAAAACAGAAGCAAAACACAAAGGACTGCCTCATACTTTTTATTCTTATAAAGCTTAAAACTGGAAAAAATCTCTATGGTGTTAGCAGTGATGACAGTAGTCATCTTGGGGAAGACTTAAAAGGAATGAGATGGCGATTGAGCGGGAGCATGAGGAGGCCTCTAGATCGTGTACAACATTCCATTTCTTACAACTTGTATGATGATAAATTAGATATTCACTCAGTGATCACTTATAGAGATATAACTCAAATTTTCTGTACTGTTTGATACAAGACTTATATTTCATTTTTCAAAAGTTCTACTTAAGGGAGAAAATGGAGTTACATAAGATTTTTCAGTGTGGGACTTCTGCGAGACTTTAACAGTACACAGCCTTGATTTACTCCTTTCCCAACTTGGAACCAGTCTGTTGCTGTATGGCTGGTTCTAACTGTTGCTTCTTGACCTGCATACAGGTTTTCATGAGGCAGGTAGGTGATCTGTTATTCCCATCTCTTTAAGAATTTTTTTAAATATAAATTTATTTATTTTAATTGGAGGTTAATTACTTTACAATGTTGTATTGGTTTAGCCATACATCAACATATATCTGCCACAGGTATACACATGTTCCCCATCCTGAAGCTCCCTCCCTGCTCCCTCCCCATACCATCCCTCTGGGTCATCCCAGTGCACCAGCCCCAAGCATCCAGTATGCATCGAACCTGGACTGGTGATTCGTTTCATATATGATATTATACACGTTTCAATGCCATTCTCCCAAATCATCCCACCCTCGCCCTCTCCCACAGAGTCCCAAAGACTGTTCTATACATCTGTGTCTCTTTTGCTGTCTCTCATACAGGGTTATTGTTACCATCTTTCTAAATTCCATATACATGCGTTAGTATACTGTATTGGTGTTTTTCTTTCTGGCTTGCTTCACTCTGTATAATAGGCTCTAGTTTCTTTAAGAATTTTTAACAGTTTGTTGTGATCCACACAGTCAAAGGCTTTAGTGTAGTCAGTGAAGCAGAAGTAGATTTTTTTTTCTGGAATTTTCTTGATTTTTCTATGATCCAAAGGATGTTGGCAACTTGATCTCTGGTTCCTCTGCCTTTTCTAAATCCAGCTTGAATATCTGGAAGTTCTTGGATCACGTACTGTTGAAGCCTGGCTTGGAGGATTTTGAGCATTACTTTACTAGTATATGAGAAAAGTACAATTGTGCAGTAGTTTGAACATTCTTTGTCATTGCCCTTCTTTGGGACTGGAATGAGAACTGAACTTTTCCAGTCCTGTGGCCACTGCTGAGTTTTACATATTTGCTGGCATATTGAATGCCTCACTTTAATAGCATCATCTTTTAGATTTGAAATAGCTCAGCTAGAATTCCATTGCCTCCACTAGCTTTGTTCATAGTGATGCTTCTTAAGGTGCACTTGACTTCACATTTCCAGGATGTCTGGCTCTAGGTGAGTGATCACACCATCATGGTTATCTGGGTCCTTAAGATCTGTTTTGTATAGTTATTCTGTGTATTTGTGGCACCTTTTCTTAATATCTCCTGCTTCTGTTAGGTCCTTACCACTTCTGTCCTTTATTGTGCCCATCATTGCATGAAATTTTCCCTTGATATCTCTAATCTTCTTGAAGAGATCTCTAGTCTTACCCATTCTATTGTTTACCTCTCTTTTCATTGATCACTTAGGAAGACCTTGTCTCTCCTTGCTATTCTTTAGAATTCTGCATTCGGGTGGGTATATCTTTCTTCTTTTCCTTTGCTTTCACTTTTCTTGTTTTTTCAGCTCTTTGTAAGGCCTCCTCAGACTACCATTTTGCCTTTTTGCATTTCTTTTTCTTGGGGATGGTTTACCACCTACTATGCAATGTCATGAACTTCTGTCCATAGCTCTTCAAGCCCTCTGTCTTCAGATCTAATCCCTTTAATTAATTTGTCACTTCCACTGCATAATTGTAAGGGATTTGATTTAGGTCATACATTAATGGCCTAGCGGCTTTCCCTACTTTATTCAATTTAAGTCTGAATTTTGCAATAAGGAGTTCATGATTTGAGGCACAGTCAGATCCCAGTTTTGAGTTTGCTGACTATATAGATCTTCCCCATCTTCGACTGCAAAGAACATAATCAATCTGATTTCTGTATTGACCATCTGGCGATGTCCATGTGTAGAGTTATCTCTTGTGTTGTTGGAAGAGGATGTTTGCTATGGCCAATGTGTACTCTTGGCAAAATTTTGTTAGTTTTTGCCCTGCTTCATTTTGTATTCCAAGGCCAAACTTGCCTGTTATTCCAAGTATCTCTTGACTTCCTACTTTTGCATTCCAGTCCCCTGTGATGAAAAGGACATCTCTTTTTTTTTTTTTTTGGTCAATTTCTGTTAGTTCATAATTACCCACAGCAATCCTTATGCTGTTATGGCTATTTCTAGGAGTCAACAGGAATAAACGTTATTTGACAAATGTATGGAAACCATGCTAAAATGTTGTTCTTGAGGTTGACAACTATAGCATTTAATAGCCAGAATGCAGCCTTTGTTCTTCTAACAAAATGACCCAAAATAAGAATGGTGTACTTACACAAGATAGTTCACAATTCTCAAAGATTCTAATGGCAGTCCAAAGCTGATATGGTGGTTTCTCTCATCATCAAAAACAAAGGTTTATTCTGTCATATTGTCCCACCATCCTTTCTATATGAAGCTTCTTACTCATGGACTATGATGTCTGTTGGAGCTCCTCCCATTACCATCCACCTTCTTGTAGTGTGATGAGGGAAAGGGGAAAAGACAGGAGTGCATATCCCTCATTTTTAGGGCATAGCCTAGAATTAGCATATTTTATTCCCACTTTCTCATCATTAGTTAGAATCGAGTCACAGGGTCACACTTAGCAGCTTGTTGTTCCAGGAAGGCTGGAAGCAGTGTCCCTAACAAATCAATATATAGATTTCTTTTACCCAAGGGAGACAGGATAGGTATTAGGGGAAAGGTCCTTGATCCTTTCCTAACTAAATGCCTCTAGAGGGAGTTTTAAGACACTCCCTTTTATTGATAGATCCTATGAACGGTGTCAGTGATGAAGTACAGAGAAATCAGAACATTTTGTTGCTGTTGTTCTGTCCCCACATCATGTCTGATTCTTTGTGACCCCGCGGACTGTTACATGCCAAGCTTCTCTGTCCTCTGCTATCTCCCAGAATTTGCTCACATTCATGTCCATTGAGTCAGTGATGCTATCTAATCATCTCATCCTCTACCACTCCTTTTTCCCGTTGCCTTCAATATTTCCCAGCATCAGGGTCTTTTCCAATGAGTCAGCTCTTCATATCAGGTGGCCAACGTATTGAAGCTTCAGCTGCAGCATCAGTCTTTCCAATGAGTATTCAGAGTTGACTTCATTTAAGATTAACTGGTTTGATCTGCTTGTAGTCCAGGGGACTCTCAAGAGTCTTCTCCAACACCACAATTTGAAAGAAATTCTTCAGTGCTCAGCCTTCTTCATGGACCAACCCTAACAGCTTTACATGACTACTGGAAAATTCACAGCTCTGACAATACGGACTTTTGTTGGCAAAGTGATATCTCTGCTTTTTAATATACTGCCTCGATTAGTCATAGTCATAGCTTTTCTTCCAAGGAGCAAGCATCTTTTAATTTCATGGCTGCAGTCACAGTCTGCAGTGATTTTGGAGCCCAAGAAAAGAAAACCTGTCACAACTTCCAAATTGTTACCTTCTGTTTGCTATGAAGTGATAGGACTAGATGCCATGAACTTAGTTTTTTAAACGTTAAGTTTTAAGCCAGCTTTTTCTGCTTGTTAACCGTCATCAAGACATTCTTTAGTTCCCCTTCACATTCATCCATTAGAATGGTATTATCTGCATATCTGAGGTTGTTGATATTTCTTCCAGCAATCTTAATTCCAGTTTGGAATTCATTCAGCTCAGCATTTCACATGATATACTCTGCATATAAGTTAAATAAGCAAGGTGACAGTGTGCAGCCTTAATGTACTCCTTTCCCAATTTTGAACCTGTCTGTTGTTCCATGTCTGGTTCTAACTATTGCTTCTTGACCCTCACACAGGTTTTTCAGGAGATAGGTAAGGTGATCTGGTGTTCCCAAATATTTAAGAATTTTCCATAGTTTGTTCTGAGTCACACAGGCAAAGGCTTTAGCATAGTCAATGGAGCAGAAGTAGATGTTCTTCTGGAACTCCCTTGCTTTCTCTATGATCCAACAATTGTTAGCAATTTGATCTCTGGTTCATCCGCCTCTTCAAAACCCAACTTGTACACCTGGAAGTTCTTGATTCACATACTGCTGAAGCCTAGCCTGAAGGATTTTGATCATAATCTTGCTAGCATGTGAAATGAATGCAATGGAAGCTAGTTTGAACATTCTTTGGCATTGCCTTCTTTGGGATGGGAATGAAAATTTTTCCAGTCCTGTGGTCACTGCTAAGTTTTCCAAATCTGCTGACATACTGCATGCAGCACTTTAACAGTGTCATCTTTTAGGATTCCATCTCACCCGGAATTCCATCACATCCACTAGCTTTGTTCATAGTAATGCTTCCTAAGTCCCATTTTACTTCACACTCAGGATGTCCAGCTCTGGGTGAGCTAACAGTAACAATCATGGTTATCTGGGTCATTAAGGCTTGCAGAAATGAATAATTATGGCCAGGTTCAGTGGCATTATATCAATAGGGCTCTAATTATTTCTTATTTTTAGAAGAAGGAGGCAGTCTGGAGAATCTTCCACCTTTGACAAAACACCTAATTAGCTGACTGACCAGGAAAGGGCTGCAGATAATGTTTTGACTCCATGGCCAATAGGTGTTGAACATCTGTGTGAAGCCATGTAGTATGTTGCAAAAACAGGAGCTTTGAGGTCAAAATGTCCTGGATGCAATCTTTGCTTTGCCACTGCCTACATCATGACAGGGCATAATCCTCTGAACAAAAGCAAACCAAACTCTACCAATGTCTGACTTTTCATGTTAGTGACCTTTCACTGATACCAGTTACCTCTTCCTATGAATCCGATATCAGTGTGTAAATCTTGCTTCTCAGGAAACCCCACTGCCTGCTAGACACCTAATTAGCAGGTGCACTTTGAAAGACCTCCAACAAAAGCCTGCGTGTGTATCTGAGCCCAAGTACTCTCATTAGTGAAGCTAGGATGGGTGATTATTTGTATCATTTCTATAATTTAAAATTCTGAAGGCTAATTACAATTATCCATCAGTATTTCAACATGTCAGAACTGAGGATCTTAACCTTCCTTGCAGCACTCTTCTTTCCTCTCTTCCCATTCTGATCTCCTGAAGGACCCCACTGCTTTCCTTTTGAAAACTCTACAGTAGCTCTCTAGTTCCAGAATATAGTTGTTTCTTTTCCATAAATTTTCTTGAGTTCCCAGCTGTCAGAAGGCCTATTTGTTTGTTATCTCTGAAATGGGAAGGGGAGAGGTAACGACTGCTTTATCCTAATACCTTGGCTATCCTAATAGATATTTGAAAGACTTGGGTTGCAACTGGTGTGCTTGTGTCCTGACTCATCTCTCAACCTGTTCTTGTCCTTTGCAAGAAGACCTCTTCAGTGTCACCTTCAGGGCCTATAGGTGTCCCTTGTAAACTTTGCATGTAATTTGTAGCCATTAGTTCCAGCAGTGGATCAAACAGGGAGTAAAACCAAAATATCAGAAGTTCCATTTAATTAAAGTAACTGCATTGAGAAGACTCATCAGAGTCTCTCTTGCAAGTAATTACCAAACCCTAGATGAAACAACAGAGAAAGTTCCATCTGGAAGAGGCTTGTTGATTACATCATCATCATCATGATGCCACTGCCATCATTATAATTATCTCAACACATTGGCATTGGAGTCTCAGCACAACACCTCACTCTAGGCATGGGAGTTCATGCTCACATGGAAACCATCCACGCCTGCTTCAAGCACCGGCCATATGCCATTTCACAGAATAGGAAGCCTTCTGGAAATTGTTCTGTAGATTGAATCTCAAATGCTCCAAGGAAGCTGACTTTTCCATCCATTGTGCCTGCAGGGGCTCATGGTTTAAAATGACATCTGGCAAGGAGTTTCTCACTAAAAAACTTTGGATACTGCTAATAAGGAAGAAAATTAGGCCACTATCAAGAGCTGGCTTTGATCATCAAAATTTTTCTAGAATCAGAGAAAAAGTTCTCCACTCTCAAAGCTGAAGATAGTAAATTGGAAACCATAGTCTCTGGATCATCTTCACAGGTTCACTCAAATTTAATAAGCTTGGCCAGAATCACTAGCAACATTTGACTATCTGCATCCTTGCATTGTCAACTACAAAACTGGACAGCCATCTCTTTAACATGGGGGCACTTTTTGTCAGGAAGAGACAAGTCCTACTCTCCCTAGCAGGAGCTGCAGTTCCCCTAAAGTAACAGCGCAGAACTGGGGAAGATTGAGGTCACTCTGTCAGTGACATATACTCTGGCAGGTGTTGACCACAGGTAACAGGCTCAAGAGATAATTTCATCTCAGCCTAGCAGAGCTGCTTTACAAGAAAGACACTGAGAACTTGACTATAATCCACATTCATTTTCCTATCTTCCATCTGTATTTTAGAGGATGCATTCCAAATTGCACTCAAGTAGAAAGAAAATGGGACCCAAGGCAATATAACATGCTTCTATGCAAATACCAATTCAGTGAACATCTTCTTATCAGGTATGAGCACAGATAGGAAAAAAAAGAAAAGATTTTTATTACAGTTTACAAGTGTTCTGTGCCTTCCCTTGATAGCTTATGGTGAACAGAGTTGGATTTGTGATCCCCAAAGAAGAAAATAGAGCTTCAAGATCAAGGATCAGGCTTGATCACTCAGGGCTCTTGGGTGGCAGAAGTTTTATTACAGTGAGAAAGGACAGAGAAAGCTTCTGACATAGACATCAGAAGGGGGTGGAGAGTGCCCCACTTGCTAGTGTTATCAAGGGAGCTATATACTTTTTCAACTGGTTATTACAGTAAAAAGAATGTCTCAAGATTATAAAGGTCTTACCAGACCAACACAAGAGAAAACTCTACACATGGACATCACCTGATGGTCAACACTGAAATCAGATTGATTATATTCTTTGCAGCCAAAGATGGAAAAGCTCTATACAGTCAGCAAAAAACAAGTCCAGCCCATTTATACAGAGTGAAGTAAGCCAGAAAGATAAACACCAATACGTATACTAACCCATATATATGGAATTAGGAAAGATGGTAATGATAACCTTGTATGAGAGAGAGCAAAATAGACATAGATGTATAGAGCAGTCTTTTGAACTCTGTGGGAGAGGGAGAGGGTGGGATGATTTGGGAGAATGGCATTGAAACATGTATAATATCATGTAAGAAATGAAAAAATAAATAAAACAGACATAGTAAACAAAACAAAACAAAACAAGACCGGAAGCTGACTGTGGCTCAGATCATGAACTCCTTACTGCCAAATTCAGAAATAAATTGAAGAAAGTAGGCAAAATGACTAGACCATTCAGGTATGACCTAAATCAAATCCCTTATGATTATACAGTGGAAGTGAGAAATAGATTTAAGGGACTAGATCTGATAGATAGAGTGCCTGATGAACTATGGACGGAGGTTTGTGACATTGTACAGGAGACAGGAATTAAGACCATCCCCATGGAAAAGAAAGGCAAAAAAAGCAAAATGACTGTCTGGGGAGGCCTTACAAATAGCTGTGAAAGGAAGAGAGGCGAAAAGCAAAGGAGAAAAGGAAAGATATAAGCATCTGAATGCAGAGTTCCAAAGAATAGCAAGAAGAGATAAGAAAGCCTTCTTCAGCGATCAATGCAAAGAAATAAAGGAAAACAACAAAATGGGAAAGACTAGAGATCTCTTCAAGAAAATTAGAGACACCAAGGGAACATTTCATGCAAAGATGGGCTCAATAAAGGACAGAAATCGTATGGACCTAACAGAAGGAGAAGATATTAAGAAGAGGTGGCAAAATACACAGAACTGTATAAAAAAGATCTTCATGACCCAGATAATCACGATGGTGTGATCACTCACCTAGAGCCAGACATCTTGGAATGTGAAGTCAAGTGGGCCTTAGAAAACATCACTATGAACAAAGCTAGTGGAGGTGATGGAATTCCAGTTGAGCTATTTCAAACCCTGAAAGATGATGCTGTGAAAGCGCTGCACTCAATAAGCCAGCAAATTTGGAAAACTCAGCAGTGGCCACAGGACTGGAAAACGTCAGTTTTCATTCCAATCCCAAAGAAAGGCAATGCCAAAAAACGCTCAAACTACCACACAATTGCACTCATCTCACACGCTAGCAAAGTAATGCTCAAAATTTTCCAAGCCAGGCTTCAGCAATATGTGAACCGTGAACTTCCTGATGTTCAAGCTGGTTTTAGAAAAGGCAGAGGAACCAGAGATTAAGTTGCCAACATCCGTTGGATCATTGAAAAAGCAAGAGAGTTCCAGGAAAATATCTATTTCTGCTTTATTGACTATGCCAAAGCCTTTGACTGTGTGAATCACAGTAAACTGTGGAAAATTCTGAAAGAGATGGGAATACCAGACCACCTAACCTGCCTCTTGAGAAATCTGTATGCAGGTCAGGAAGCAACAGTTAGAACTGGACATGGAACAACAGACTGGTTCCAAATTTGAAAAGGAGTACATTAAGGCTGTATGTTGTCACCCTGCTTGTTTAACTTATATGCAGTGTACATCATGAGGAACGCTGGGCTGGAAGAAGCACAAGCTGGAATTAAGATTGCAGGGAGAAATATCAATAACCTCAGATATGCAGATGGCACCACCCTTATGGCAGAAAGTGAAGAGGAACTAAAAAGCCTGTTGAAAGTGAAAGAGGAGAGTGAAAAAGTTGGCTTAAAGCTCAACATTCAGAAAACTAAGATCATGGCATCCGGTCCCATCACTTCATGGGAAATAGATGGGGAAACAGTGGAAACAGTGTCAGACTTTACTTTTTTGGGCTCCAAAATCACTGCAGATGGTGATTGCAGCCATGAAATTAAAAGATGCTTACTCCCTGGAGGGAAAGTTATGACCAACCTAGATAGCATATTGAAAAGCAGAGACATTACTTTGCCAACAAAGGTCCATCTAGTCAAGGCTATGGTTTTTCCAGTGGTCATGTATGGATGTGAGAGTTGGACTGTGAAGAAAGCTGAGTGCCGAAGAATTTATGTTTTTGAACTGTGTTGTTGGAGAAGACTCTTGAGAGTCCTTTGGACTGCAAGGAGATCCAACCAGTCCATTCTAAAGGAGATCAGTCCTGGGTATTCATTGGAAGGAATGATGTTGAGTCGGTGATAGCATCCAACCACCTCATCCCCTGTTGTCACCTTCTCCTACTGCCTTCAATCCTTCCCAGCTTCAGAGTCTTTTCTAATGAGTTGGCTCTTAGCATCAGATAGCTGAAGTATTGGAGCTTCAGCTTCAGCATCAGTCCTTCCAATGAATATTCAGGATTGATTTCAGGATTGACTGGTTTGATCTCATACTGGTTTGATGTATGTTATAATTTCTGCAATAACCACAATAATGTGACTTTCAAAGCATGAGGGTGGAAGAAAAGAACGAGAAAATGAATCAATTCAAATATGACAAAAATAGGAAGAATAAAATCATATAATGTGAAATTAAAATACATCATCTTTTAAAATTCCCATGAAAACTATTGCCATATTTGCTGTTCATGTGACATATCTAAAATATAATATTATAGTAAATTTTAAAGCAAAAGGGTAAAAAAGCATACTTGACAAACACTAACAAATCAAAGCTAATATCATCTTTTTTTCCTTGGCCACACTGTACAGTGTGTGAAACTTGCCCGTTCAGGGATCCAACCCATGCCCCCTGCCATGGAAGAGTGGAGTCTTAATCACTGGACCATCAGGGAAGTCCCTAGCATCACTGTTTTAATATTAGACAAACTGGACTTCAAGGCGAAAACTAATACCTGAGAATAAGTTACTCATAGTGACATATGATTTGATTGACCAGGAAAGCATGAAGATTCTAAGTAGATACACAGCAAATACACACAGGTCACAATACACAAAGCCAAAAATAGAAAGAAAGAAAAGAAGTAAGGAAGAAAGAGGAAAAGAGAAACACATAGATACAAAATCACACCAGGAGACTTTTAACACTTCATTTGGTGATTGATAGAATAATCTGACAAACAAAATATGTGTATAGTAGATTGGAGAAGGCAATTGCAACCCACTCCAGTACTCTTGCCTGGAAAATCCCATGGACGGAGGAGCCTGGTAGGCTGCAGTCCATGGGGTCACTAGGAGTCGGACACGACTGAGCGACTTCACTTTCACTTTTCACTTTCATGCATTGGAGAAGGAAATGGCAACCCACTCCAGTGTTCTTGCCTAGAGAATCCCAGGGATGGGGGAGCCTGGTGGGCTGCCGTCTATGGGGTCACACAGAGTCGGGCACGACTGAAGTGACTTAGTAGTAGTAGTCTGAATTGGCTGATTTTAAACACCTGACCTACTTGTCATATAAAACACTGCACTTAAGGGAATACATAGTCCTTTCAAACACAGTAAGTAGTAAACCCAGTCCCAACAAATAACAAAGAATTGACATCATATGAACCATACATGTAAATAAAAATAATGGGAATTGATCCTTAAAGATAGCTATGAGAAATCCTATGTGTCTGGATATTTAAAAACTCCCTTCTAAATAACTATTTAGTTATACACTAAGTCATAATAGAAAGTAGAAGAAATGCTGACTAGGAAAATAAAAATGGTATATATTGAACATACTAGAGCCAATAAGTAGATGTAAGATGATAATAAAGATAAAAGAAAAACTGAAAACTAGAAAATAAAATATGGTGACAACAGTGTTAACAACTGGTTCTTTCATGAATCTAATAAAATTGATAACTTTTTGACAAGATTTATCTTAAAAAGGGAAAATGCACAAATAAAAGATATTAAAGATGATGTTGCAACATAAAGACTAATAAGAAGATACTGTAAATAAATTCACATGTACCACATTAATAGATTAAAAGAAAATAATCATAAGATTGTCTCAATAGATGCAGAAGAAAGGTTTTCAATAATTTTAAACATCAATTCATGGCAAAACTTCATTAGAAACTAAGGAAAGGGAACTTCTTTAATTTGGTAGAATATAAGCAGAAGATATTAAGAAGAGGTGGCAAGAAAACACAGAAGAACTATACTAAAAAGATCTTCATGACCCAGAAAATCATAATGGAGTGATCATTAACCTAGGGCCAGACATCCTAGGAATGCAAAGTAGAGTAAGCCTTAAGAAGTATCACTATGAACAAAGCTAGTGGAGGTGATGCGAAGGAATATCAGTTGAACTATTTCAAATCCAAAAAGATGATGCTGTGAAAGTGCTGCACTCAATATGTCAGCAAATTTGGAAAACTAAACAGTGGCCACAAGACTGGAAAAGGTCAATTTTCATTCCAATCCCAAAGAAAGGCAATTCCAAAGAATGCTCAAACTACCACACAACTGCACTCATCTCACAAGCTAGCAAAGTAATGCTCAAAATTCTCCAAGCCAGGCTTCAACACTATGTGAACTGAGAACTTCCAGATATTCAAGCTGGATTTAGAAAAGGCAGAGGAACCAGAGTTCACATTGCCAACATCTGCTGGATCATTGAAAAAGCAAGAGAGTTCCAGAAAAACATCTACTTCTGCTTTATTGACTATGGCGAAGCATTTGACTGTGTGGATCACAACAAACTGTGGACAATTCTTTGAGAAATGGAAACACCAGACCACCTGACCTGCCTCCTGATAAATCTGCATGCAGGTTAAAAAGCAACAATTAGAATTGGACATGGAACGACAGATTCATTTTTAATTAGGAAAGGAGTACATCAAGGCCATATATTATCACTATGCATATTTAACTTATATATGCAGAGTTCAGTTCAGTTCAGTCACTCAGTCATGTCTGATTCTTTGCAACCCCATGAATCACAGCATGCCAGGCCTCCCTGTCCATCATCAACTCCTGGAGTTCACTCAAACTCATGTCCATTGAGTCGGTGATGCCATCCAGCCATCTCTTCCTTTGTCGTCCCCTTCTCCTCCTGCCCCCAATCCCTCCCAGCATCAGAGTCTTCCAATGAGTCAACTCTTCGCATGAGGTGGCCAAAGTACTGGAGTTTCAGCTTTAGCAGAGTACATCATGAGAAATGCTGGAATGGATGAACCTTAAGCTGAAATCAAGATTGCTGAGAGAAATATCAATAACCTCAGATATGCAGATGACACCATGCTTATGGCAGAAAGTTAAGAAGAACTAAAGAACCTCTTGATGAAAGCGAAAGCTGCTGTTGCTGCTAAGTCACTTCAGTGGTGTCCGACTCTGTGTGACCCCATAGACGACAGCCCACCAGTCTCCCCTATCCCTGGGATTCTCCAAGCAAGAACACCGGAGTGGATTGCCATTTCCTTCTCTGATGCATGAAAGTGAAAAGTGAAAGTGAACTCGCTCAATCGTGTCTGAATCTTCGAGACCCCATGGACTGCAGCTCACCAGGCTCTTCCGTCCATGGGATTCTCCAGGCAACAGTACTTGAGTGGGTTGCCACTGCCTTCTACAAAAGTGAAAGAGGAGAGTGGAAAAGTTGGCTTAAACTCAGTATTCAGAAAACTAAGATCATGGCATCTGGTCCCATCACTTCATGGCAAATAGATGGGGAAACAATGGAAACAGTGAGAGACTTTATCTTTTGGGCTCCAAAATCACTGCAGATGGTGACTGTAGCCATGAAATTGAAAAGCACTCGCTCCTTGAAAGAAAATTTATGACCAAACTAGACAACATATTAAAAAGTAGAGATTGCTTTGCCAATAAAAGTCCATCTAGTCAAAGCTTTGGTTGTCCAGTAGTCATGTATGGATATGAGAGTCAGACTATAAAGAAAGCTGAGCACTGAAGATTGATGCTTTTGAACTGTGATGTTGGAGAAGACTCTTGCGAGTCCCTTGGACTGCAAGGAGATCCAACCAGTCCATTCTAAAGGAGATCAGTCCTGGGTGTTCATTGGAAGGACTGATGCTGAAGCTGAAATTCACTCCAATAATTTGGCCACCTGATGCGAAGAACTGACTCACTGGAGAAGACCCTAATGGTGGGAAAGATTGAAGACAGGAGGAGAAGGGGACGACAGAGGATGAGATGGTTGGATGGCATCACTGACTCAATGGACATGAGTTTGAGTAAGCTCCAGGAGCTGGTGATAGACAGGGAGGTCTGGCTTCCTGCAGTCTCAAAGAGTCAGGCATGACTGAGTGACTGAACTGAACTGACTGATATTTAGATACATAGTTTATCAAATTTTAATCTTAATAATGAAACATTAAAAGCAGCTTCTTTAGAAGTACACCAGAGGGTTCACTATTCCCCTGTGTTTAACATGTTTAACATTGTATAAAAGGTTTTAGCCAGTTCAGTAAGGCAAGAAATACAACATAAAAATTGGAATGAATGAAACAAAGCTTGTTTTCTGTTACAGTTGTCCTATAGGAATGGAATAAACTCTGGCCAGCTAAAGAACGTCCACTCACCATTCAGCTCTACAAGGGCTGAGTCATTAGCCACTGCAGTCACTGCCCTTCAACACACCCTGAAAGGAATCTAGGGCAGAGATCAGGAAGGAGGCTTGCTGTGTTCTGGGAAAACCAGAAGAATAAGCCTTTACATAGTTAGATATTTTTAGGAGAAAGTTTTATGAATCCAATTTCTTTCATTTTCCCATACTTTGAAAAGCACTGAAATCATTTACTAGAACTGATCCATAGCTCAGATGGTAAAGAATCTGCCCACGATGAGGGAGACCTGGGTTCGATCCCTGGGTCAGGAAGATCCCCTGGAAAAAATAATGGCTACCCAATCCAGTATTCTTGCCTGGAGAATCCCATGGAGAGAGCAGCATTTTAAGCTACAGTTCATGGGGACAACATGACTGAATGACTAACACTTTCACTTTCAAGGTATTCTTGGGCTTCCCAGGTGGCACTAGTGGTAAAGTACCCTCCTGCAATGCAGGAGATATAATGTGATATGAGTTCCTTCTGTGGGTCAGGAAGATCCCCTGGAAGAGGGCCTGGGAACCCTCTGGAGTATTATTCTTGCCTGCAGAATCCCATGAATAGAGAAGCCTGTTGGGCTACAGTCTATGGGGTCACAAAGAGTTATATACGATTGAAGTAACTTAGCAAGCAAGGTATCTGTGCCTTGTGACTAGCATTAATCTCCAGCCAAGATGTGTACTTGGTTGCTTGTTCAATTCAGTTCAGTCGCTCAGTCATGTCCGACTCTTTGTGACCCCATGAATTGCAGCACACCAGGCCTCCCTGTCCATCACCAACTCCCGGAGTTCACTCAGACTCGCGTCCATCGAGTCAGTGATGCCATCCAGCCATCTCATCCTCTGTTGTCCCCTTCTCCTCCTGCCCCCAATCCCTCCCAGCATCAAAGTCTTTTCCAATGAGTCAACTCTTCGCATCAGGTGGCCAAAGTACTGGAGTTTCAGCTTTAGCATCATTCCTTCCAAAGAAATCCCAGGGCTGATCTTTAGGATGGACTGGTTAGATCTTCTTGCAGTCCAAGGGACTCTCAAGAGTCTTCTCCAATACCACAGTTCAAAAGCATCAATTCTTCGGTGCTCAGCTTTCTTCACAGTCCAACTCTCACATCCCTACATGACTACTGGAAAAACCATAGACTTGACTAGACGGACCTTAGTCAGCAAAGTGATGTCTCTGCTTTTCAATATGCTATCTAGGTTGGTCATAACTTTTCTTCCAAGGAGTAAGTGTCTTTTAATTTCATGGCTGCAGTCACCATCTGCAGTGATACCTCTTCTTAAAAGTCAGATGTATATTGATTTCACTTTTCACCTCTTCAGAGCAATTTTTCAAAGCTATCTCTGAGGCTATGGTCCTCAGTGTGTGTGTCTGTGTGTGTTCAGTTGTTCAGTCACGTCTAATTCTTTGTGACACCATGGACTGTAGCCCACCAGGCTCCTCTGTCCATGGAATTTTCCAGGCAACAATGCTGGAATGTGTTGTCATTTCCTACTCCAGGGGATCCTCCTGACCCAGAAGCTGAACCTGATTCTCTTGAGTCTCTTGCATTGGCAGGCAGATTCTTTACTACTAGGAAGGCAGCTTCTTTACTACTACTGGGAAGCCCATAGTCCTCAGTAAGTCCCTCAATGAAACGAACTCACAGCTCTCATGTTGTGGGTTTGTATTCAAAATTTGTGTTGTGGAGACAGATGATAGCACACATATGCCAAAAGGGAATGAAAAGGTTTATTATTCACATAACAAGACTTTCTGGTGAGAACAGAAAGGAGTTTTGGGGTTTTCATGGGGTTTAGGTGGTGAGGTCAATCTGAAAGTTTCCATGTGCGTGGCCTGGGGCTTGAATGGTTCAAATGTTATCCTTGACCACACAGGCTTTCTCATTAGCTTGATCAAATGTGGGGCAGAAAGAAAATAGAGACTTAAGAGCTGACAGCAGTCAAACATCAAAAATAGAGACAGACTCTTTACTATGCTATCTAGAGATAATCTTACTGAAATGAAAATGAAAACATTGCAGCTTAAGTGTCAGAATTATCAGAAAAAGAGTAAAATTACTAGGTAGACAATCTATAGACAAATTCAATCGACTTTCTATAAACTAACAGCAACAGGCAGACCTTTAGCTAGAAGATTTACAACAGTAGCAAAAACTATCTAGAGATGAATCTAACAAAAATATAGACATTTTCAGAGAGGAATTTATAGAATATTAATAACACTTATTTTTACACATTTCAATAACAGAAAACTCTCAGTTCTGCCCAAAATTAAATGAAATTCTACTCAAAAGAGTTGAAAGCCTATTTTGAAACTTTATTTGCAAGAGCAGTGGCTGTTTCATTCTTTGGCTAACTGACACATGTTCATTTCATAGAACCGTTGGTTTCAGTTGAAATTTGTTGCATGTCTCCACCAAACTGTGAAAGCGAAAGTCACTCAGTTGTCTCCGACTCTTTGCGACTCCATGCACTATACAGTCCATGAAATTCTCCAGGCCAGAATACTGGAATGAGCAGCCTTTCCCTTCTCCAGGAGATATTCCCAACCCAGGGATCACACCCCGGTCTCCCGTGTTGCAGGTGTATTCTTTACCAGTTGAGCCACAAGGGAAGACCAAGAATACTGGAGTGGGTAGCCTATCCCTTCTCCAGGGAATCTTCCAGATACAGGGATCAAACCAGGGTGTCCTGCATTGCAGGCAGATTAAAAAGACAGAAGTCCTGATAAGCATCATAGTTTCTGCAAAATGTCCAGGAAAACTGAGCATGCAAAAATCTTCTGACAAAGTTTAGATCACAAACTCTTGCACATGTGCAACAGAAGATATTGACGTAAAGGAAAATACCCAATAGGAGAATTGTGACTTTAAGTTTATTTCAGGGTCTAACTGAGGACCATAGCCTGGGAAACAGCCATTCAGATAATTCTGAGGAAATGCTCTGAAGATGCAGGGAAGAAGGCAGTATATATGAAATTCTTGGCTACGAAATACGTGTAGTCAGACACACATCTTGGTAAAAGATTACTGCTTATCAAAAGGAACAGATACCTTGAGTTAATGATTTTAGTGTTTTTCTGTGTAATAGAAGATATACGAATTTGTGGTCATTGAAATTTTTCTTGAGATATGCATCTTAACCACTTAGGGATTATTTATCCAAAGCACAGACTACCTCATCCTATTTTTCTCACCCTCAATTCCCTTCAGCATATACTAATAGTGGTCAACTGTAGTAGGCTGCAGTTTTCTTTTTTTAATTTTTATTGTATAGTTGCTTTACAATGTTGTAGTAGTGTCTGCTACACAGCAAAGTGAATCAGCTAAACACACACACACACACACACACACACACACACACACATATATATATATATATATATCCCCTCTCTTTTGGATTTCCTTCCCATTTATGTCACCACAGAGGACTGAGTAGAGTTCCCTGTGCTATAAGTCTGTTCTCATTAGTTATCCATTTTATAATTAACTCTTTGTATAATTGATAAGTGACATTCTTTGTTCCTTTTTTTCCTTTCTACCAAGGCACATCCAAACCAGTCTTTAAAACCATCGTTCATAAGAACGAAAAAGTTGCAATGATCCAAAGTCCATCAACCGTAGAATAGGCAAATAAATTGTGTATTCTCACAGTGGAATATTCTTGGTGAGCTCTAAAGTCAGCTATGTTGCCTTGCAAGAGATAACTGTACACTTTTCTTCCCCAACTCTGCTTGGAAGAGCTTTATATTACACCACAGAAATGGGCAGATCATATTAATCAAGGTTTTTGTTCTTTAGAGAGCCTGTTGTTAAACATTCACCAACACACAGCTGACTGTGCCGCAGTGAGGGTGGCAAAGTATGCCCCAGCATCGTGAAATCTCTGTATTATGTAGAAAAAAGAATAACGTTATGGAACAATGAGCACAGTGCTGTCCTACTTATCTAGTTACAAAGTCGACAAAAGTAAGTATAAGAATACCAGTAAACTAAGGGGGAAAATATCAAGGAAATGATTCATAGCAAATTCTGAATGTGATAATTCAAGGAAGTGGATCCACAGGATTGAGAAGAAAGCACACATAAGGGAGGAAGCTTGGTTTGTGATTCTGATCTGTTTCTTGACCTCAGTCATGGGTCAATGAATAGTCATTTTATAATAGATGTTTTAATTGTTCATACATATTTTCATCTGTTCTTTGGCGGGTAGGTATGGAACATTTATTCACTCACTTATTTCATAAGTTTTGTATGAAAGAGTAAAGTTAAAATCAGCACAGGGGAGGGACTTCCCTGGTGGTTCAAGAGTGAAGACTCTAAGCTCCCAATGCCAGGGACACTGATTCAGTCTCTGGTTGAAGAACTAAGATCCTGCATGCCACAAGGTGCTGCCAAAATAAATTAGCAAAAAGGTATGTTAGAAAATGGAAATAAAATAAAATGGTTAACTTAAAAATAAAATTAGCACCGGGGAGAATAAAGAGCAAAAATGACACATGGAAAGTCAAGTGAATGAAATGGAGGGAACACTGGATTTAGTCTCCTAGAATGCAGAGAAAGAAGACAGAATGAAATGAGGAAGAATATGACGATGGACATGCCACCCACATAACAGAGGCTGTGGTTCTTCCCTGTGGGTGTGGGGAGGGGTGAGAGAAGACAAGACTCATTGATGGGAAGAAATATTCAAAATGGAAAATTTCTATGTTAAAAACAACCGTCTGATCAAGCAGCTCAAAGGAGTGTTTCAGACAAAATTAATGAAAAGTTATTTATATCTAGATGTACCTAGGGGAAAATTATTTTTTTAAGTGGGTCAAGGATAAAAGAAGAAGAAAAAGTCACATTGGGTGCAATCTTTTCTCTGTTCCATTTCTTCTGGCACTAGTTCTGCGGTGTCCACAGGGCTTTGAAGGTAAACGTTTGTCCCTCTAATTTGTGTCTAATGGAGCTGTCTTACATGCATTAAAGCAATTGAAAGATACCTTAAGATCGATGAATGCTCAGGAAATATATTATTCTCATATAATTTATTCAATCAGACAACCAGGTAATAATCATACTGCAAAACTTAAGAAAGAGGAATCACTAGCTTTAAAGAAATCTGTTTTCTTAACACCAAACTCAGAAGGCAAGGTGAGCTACATTATTCTTCATCTGCTTCTACAATGCATAAAAATATCTAACCTGTAGGATATGCTTTATTCCACAGGACAGATGGATGATTGTGAAATTTAAAAAGCAAATAAATAAATAAAAACGTTTGTTTTTAATGATACAAATGAACTTGTTCATAAAACAGAAACAGACTCACAGATTTAGGAAACAAATTTATGGTTACCAAAGAGAAAGATGGGAGGGGAGATTAGGAGTTTGGGATTAACAGATAAACACTACTATAAATAAAACAGGCAACCAACAAAGACTTACTGTATAACACAGGGATTTCTATTCAATATTTTGTAATAACCTATATGGGAAAAAAATCTGAATATATATAACATAACTGTATATGTGTGTGTGTGTGTGTGTGTGTGTGAATTACTTTGCTGTATACCCTGAAACTAACACATTTTAAATCAAAACCAATACAGTATTGTAAAGTAAAAATATAAAATAAAGAGCAAAAAAAAAAGGAAAAAAAAGAAACAACTAATTCTCCAGAAAGAAAATAAATAAATTAATTAATTAACTATACTCCAATAGAAAATAAAAAATTTAAAAACCACCTGTTTTGTTCTGTTCTCACATTTACTAAACACTGTATAAATTTATCCCCGTGTTTTTATTTTCCAGCTCTATTCTGTGGATTACCAGGGTGGCGCACAGACACCTCAGAGCTGCTACAGGTTTGAAACTTGATAAAAGCAAATTGAGCATTCAGATGTATTCTATGCCAAAATTTATCTTAATGGTGACATGCCCAACACATTACCTTGGATAATGACCTCAGAACAAGCTGAGAATTGATCTGCTCTCCACATCCTCATGCATTTAAACTTCTAAGTGTGTCACTGACCTGGCAGGTTGTACTGCGCAAGTGTCCATTTCCAATTTGGGAAATTTCATGTTCACTCTCACAACACCATAGAACCTGGCGAACTTCTTTAGCACATGCGTGTTTTGAGCAATGGAAGACTCATGCTTGACTGGGTCTATTTCTGACTCTGTGTTACCACCAACCACTTGGGAAATACCAAGTGTGGCTCATTACATCAGAATTATATCATCTTATAGGTATTTTATTGTTTTAGCACTTAATGGAAATCTTAGGTGCTCCTCTGTCGCTTTTTATATTCTCTTGAAGGAATATAAGAAGAGATAGGATTTGTGGATTCGGCTCGGAAACAAAAACTGTCTGACAACTCCTCTTTTTAAACAGCTGACAGATGTGCTGGGAAATACGTGCGAATTTGCTATTTGCGATGCTCCTTGCCTCTGGGGCAGGTGAGTCTTCAATAGATTTAATGTTTGCTCACTGTAAATAGTCATGCTCCAGTGGTAGCCTTTAGTATTGGAAGATGAGTGTGGGGTGCAAAAGCAGAGAATTAGAGTTCTGACAATCCTATGGATGGGCTTGGCTCTAGGGGAGATGGTGGAGGTGTCTGCTAGGTGGCAGTGGGGTGGGAGGAGGTGAGAGTAGGGAGGACTTTGTATATTTATAAAGGGCAGAATTATGAATGACTTTTTTTCTTTTTTCTTTTTCATGCTTCTCTGGACTTCCCAAAGTTTCTATAATGAGCATGCGCTGCTTTCCTCAATCATCAGATACACTTTACAAGCAGTATACAAAATTATGTATAGCCTGTGTGACCCCAAGAACATAAAGGATGGCTTGAATCAGCCATGGACAACACTGACTCAGAACAAAGTCTGGCTGGCATTGGCTAACCCAGCTTCAGCTCTCAGGAAGTCAGCTTGAAATTGAATGGGGCCTAGTGGGGCTCCCAGCCATGGAGGCCTTTCTGTCCTCCATTTCTTACAGACAGGACTCCAGCCTCCATGACCTGCCTTGAATTCCAAAGGGCAGAACAGTTGCTAATCACGAGAAGAGCAGCCACAAAACCTCCTGAGGCGAGAAAAAAGTGACCAGAGAAGCTCATCAAGATTGGGAGAACCAGCTGGCTGAAACCTGTCATTGTTCACTTGCTAAGTTGTGTCCGACTCATTTGTGGCCCTATGGATGGCAGCCTGCTAGGCTCCTCTGTCCATGGGATTTCTCAGGCAAGAATACCTGAGTGGTATCCATTTCCTTTTCCAGGGGACCATCCTGACCCAGGGATCAAACCTGGGTCTCCTGCATGGCAGACAAATTATTTACCAATGAGCCACCTGGGAAGCATACCTGATGCCCTGCACACACCCTAATCTTGTCAGCAACCCCACCTTTTTGAAACTTTGTAGAAGAAAGATGAATGTAAGACTGTTAGTGCCTTGATCCTCATCACATACTCCTGCTGTATTATATAATCTCTCCCAACAACAATAATGCTTACCATGTTCCCTCTTTGACTGGCAAAGATATAAAGCCACTCTTTCGCTACCCGCTATAAGTTCTATTTGGCATCAGCACACAGAGACTCAAGATTTCATCATCAAACTCAGAGGCGTGTGGGCTCCAGAGGTTTGTGAAAGAATTAGCTGTGTCCTCCTAGTCTTCTGAACCATGGATGGACAATGCCATTACCTTCTGAGCAGGGACTGCCTTATTCACCACTGTACAGGTCTTCCACTACTTATGATGGGGTTGTGCGTGTGTGTTTAGTTGTGTCTGACTCTTTGCAACCTCACGGACTGTAGTCCTCCAGGCTCCTCTGTCCTTGGGGTTCTCCAGACAAGAATATTGGAGTGGATAGCCATGCTCTCCTCCAGGAGATCTTCATTTCATCCTAGTAAACCCCTTGTAAGTTGAAAATATCACAAGTAAAAAAATGTATTGAATACACCTAATCTATTGAACATCATGGCTTATCCTAGACCACCTTAAATGTTCTCAGAGCATTTACCTTAGCCCTATAAGGGCTTCCTGGTGGCTCAGACAGTAAAGAGACATTGAAATGTGGAAGACCCAGGTTCAATCCCTAAGTCAGGAAGATTCCGTAGAGAAGAAAATGGCAATCCACTCCAGTATTCTTGCCTGGAGAATCCCACAGATGGAGGAGTCTGGTGGGCTACACAGTCCATGGGGTCAAAAAGAGTTGGGCACGACTGAGCGACTAACGTTTTCACTTTCATAGTTGAGCAACATCACATAACAAAAAGCCTATTTCATAACAGAATGTTGACTCTCTCCTATAATTGAATACTCTATTGAAACTGAAAAACAGAATGGTTGTCTGGGGACAGAGTGATTGTAAGTATATCAGATTTTTACCCTCCGGATCTCGAGGCTGACTGGGAGATGAGACTGCATCTGCCCAGCATCACAAAAGAGCATTGTATTGTGTATGGCTAGCCTGGGAAAATATCTACATTCGAAGTATGAAGCACCCTTTCTACTGAATGTGGATTGCTTTCACCTCATCATAAAGTGAAAAGAAAAAACTAAATCGAAGCGTTGTTATGTCAGGAATGGTCTATATTCCCAGGGCCTAGCACAGTCCTTCCTGCATAGCTGCTCTTCAGTAAACATTTTTTGTAAGTTAAAAGGTAATTTTCAGAAAGATAAAATCATGGCCCACCTACGGGTATAAAAATGAACGCTTGGTAACAATTCTGCTTTACTCATAATGCAAAACTAGGTGGATGTTATAACCAGTTGAAAGGGAAAGTCAGAACAGCACAAATGCATATCTAACAAGGGAATGTTGAAGTGAGTTGTAAAGAGAGACAAGACTATGTTTTTCAAAGAAGGAAGAAATCATTTTAAACCACTATTAGGAAGAATAGCATCTATATACCTATCACTTCCCCACAACTTACAAATGGTTGCCAGATAGTTCAGAGATAATGGGCAGGGCTAGAATCTGATAACCCAGAAGGGCATGATACAGACCATGCAACTTTCCACTGAAACACATTTTTCCCTACAAGTGAATGAATCACTGATGTCATCTTGACAAGTAGAAAAGATAGAACATTAATCAGTAGAAGTATCTTTAAGTCAGCTTCCTGAGTACAGGTATCAGTGATCACTTGCATGACAAAGCAACGTGTTCCCAAGTCATGTGTCTGTACATCTGCTCTGTGAAGGCAGAGGCGCTGGGTTCTGCCCTTGTTTGGCGTCCCTGTGCTGTAGGGAGCAATGGCAGGACAAACTCTGCCCTCAGGAGTTTGATCACATGCTGTGAGCATTTCTGTTTAAAGAGGGCTTATCTGTAGCAACCTGCTACTCCAGAATCGTACCTTATATTTGTTAAATTTCACAGGCAACCATGGCTTCTACTCCCAATGTGCTCACTTTACAAGGTAGAACGGGTCCTGATGCTCTTATTCGTAACTGCTGGAGCAGGAACTGGCAGGGAGCCTGACCCTGACTGTGATATTTTCACCGCCTGACTGATTACTTGGCATGCTGTTCCCACATTTAGGCTGCAGTTAGCAACTGTGCATTGACTGTGTGGCTGATCCGGAAGTAAGAGGAACTCAGCCCCACGCAGCACCTGTGTGTTCCGCTGGGAATGAAGGCTCTTTGCAGGCAAGGAGGGGAGTGGTTCCAAGCAGAGTTTGTTTGGAAATAAATTGACTGACATCCTTCGTAATGGGTAGAATTCAGTAGCAACTTTATTTAAAATAATAAAATATTAAAAGCTTCTGTTCACTCATCAAATGGTTAAGAAGTACCAAACAGTATGCTAATGGTATCATATATTAATACAACATATGTGATCAGTATAACAAAGCTGGGAGTTTTGTATTCATCCATCCATCCATCCATTCATCTAAATATCCACCTGTTCATCCATCCATCCATGCATCCATCATTTATCAAATGCCATTCTATGGACCAGGAGTTGTACTAGCCACACATCAAGGTGAACAAGACAAACAGATTCTGCCCTCAAGGAACTAACTCAATCCACCACCAAATCTGATTAGCTCTATGTTCAAAATATGTTCAAAATCTGTGCTATCTTGGATAGCACTCCTTGCTATCCCATTGCAGCCACCTTCCTTGGACATTCACGATCCTTACTAAGACCTGCAGGATCTCACAATTTTACCCTGCCTTGTTCTCCCTCACTTTGTTTGTTAAAGTCTCTCCTCTTTCCTCGGTCTGCTCCAGGCATGCTGGACTCCTTGTTGAGTTACTTTCAACATATGAGACATGGATTGCCCTACAGATTTTCAGTGGACTCCTTGTCCTCTCTTCTTGGACCATCCTTATCCTAGATAACAACACTGCAGACATGATCACCTCAAAGGTGTGAATCTTTTCTAAATTGTCCCGTTTCAATACCTTAACAAGGGCAACCTGAGTCCCATCTTCAGCACTCCTAAGCCCCCGTACTCAGCTGACTTTGCCTTTTATCCATTCGAGACACACATTTACTTAAATTGTGCTTCCCTATGCCTATTGAGATGCAAGCTCCATGAGGACAGTGACATTTGCCTCTTTTGTGTTTTGATATGCCTCAGATGCTCGTAACAATGCAAACATAGGATATAAATTAACAAGTCTTTGGTTAATGGATGGATGGATGAGTTGGTGGATGGATGGATGGATGGATTGATGAACAGATAAACAGGTGAATGGATAACAGTCTAAGCAAGGAGAGTTAAGCTAGCACAGTGGTTTTCAACCAGGAGCAAATTTTGCCTGGGGGTGGGGGTGGAGATGAAGGATATCAAAATACTCCATCCCAAAATATGCCACTGTGGTATAAAGATTACTCTAAGCTAAATTCATTTGAGATTAAACAAATGAAGAATTCTCCTTGGCCTGTCCTCTTATCTGACTAAAAGCAACTTTGGGGAAATAAGGCTGCTATAAATTCTTCTTAAGGGTGGATTTACTCCCAGAAGGGAGAACATAAATAAAACTTATCAAAATCTCTTTTACAGGAGATTTTTATGACCCTGAAGAATATGGAAAGACCACTCATACTTGTATAGACAAACATTATCTTCAATTTCCTTATCTCCTATTAGTTCTCTTGAAATTCCATCTATTTTCTGCCCCCCCCCCCAATTTTTTTTTCTTGTAAGTGCCATTCACTCCTCCCCTTCAATTAGGATAGTATACAAGCCCCAAGTTCAATAATTCCTTTGAGTTTCTCATCACTAAATTCTCTAGTGTGTATGCACTTTGCATGTGTAAACTTCTTCCCCATATATCTATATCTTTTGTCAATTTAATGCATACACTTCAGGTAATGAATCTAAAAGAGTAGTGGAAAGGCTTTTCTCTTCCCTAACAGTGATATTTGACAATTTATGGAGACATTTATTGTTTCTTGTGACAACTACAGGTGGAGTGGGAGCTGGATGGTGAAGTTTAGTGGCTTTGAGCAGGGAAGGCTGCTAAATGTCCCACAATGAGGAAGACAGGCTTCCACGAAACAAAGAATGATGCAGAACAAAATGCCAAGAGTGCCAAGCTTGAGGAACCCTGGGCTAGTTGTTATAAAAGATGCTTTAATATTAACTTTATTGTGGTATGATTACATAATGTTAATTGCATCCATTTAAAAACTTTCAGTTTGAAGGGTTTTGACCAATGAGTTGTTGGTCAGTTCCCAAGTCGTGTCCAACTCTTTGCAACCTTATAGACTGTAGCACATCAGACTCCTCTGTCCTTCACCATCTCCTGGAGGTTGCTCAAATTCATGTCCATTGAGTCGGTCATGCCATCCAACCATCTCATCCTCTGCTGCCCTCTCTTCCTCTTGTCTTCAGTCTTTCCCAGCATTCGGGTCTTTTCCAATGATTTGGCTCTTCCTGCCAGGTGGCCAAAGTATTGGAGCTTCAGCTTCAGCATCAGTCTTTCCAATGAAAATTCAGGATTGATTTCCTTTAGGATTGACTGATTTGATCTCCTTACAGTCCAGGGGACTCTCAAGTGTCTTCTCCAGAACCACAATTTGAAAGCATCAATTCTTAAGCCCTCAGCCTTCCTTATGATCCAACTATCACATCTGTATATGACTACTGGAAAAGTCATAGGTTTGACTATATGGACCTCTGACTCTGCTTTTTAATACACTGTCTAGTTTTGTCATAGGTTTCCTCCCAAGGATCAAGTGGCTTTTAATTTCATGGCTACAGAGATTTTGGAGCCCCCCCAAAATAAAATATATCACTGTTTGTGCTTTTTCTCCTTCTATTTGCCATGAAGTTATGGGACTGGGTGCTATGATCTTGGGGGTTTTTTTTTGTTACGTTTCAAGCCAGCTTTTTCACTCTCTTCTTTCACCCTCATCAAGAAGCTCTTTAGTTCCTCTTCACTTTCTGCCATTAGAGTGGTATTATCTGCATATCTGAGGGTGTTGATAATTCATCTGGCAATCTTGATTCCAGCTTGTGATTCATCCAGCCTGGTATTTTGCATGATGTACTCTGCATATAAGTTAAATAAGCAGGATGACAATGTACAGGCTTGCCATACTCCTTTCCCAATTTTGATCCAGTCTGTTGTTCCACACCCAGTTCTAACTGTTGCTTCTTGGTTTCTCAGTAGACAGGTAAGATTTTCTGATAGTCTCATCACTTTAAGAATTTTCCAGTTTGGTGTGATTCACACCGTCAAAGCATTTAGTGTAATCAATGAATAAACACTGTTCTAGTTCAGATTTAGAATATTTCCATTTCCCTAAAATGCAGACTTGTCAATACCTCCCCTCCCCAGGCAACCCTGATCTGATAACTATCATAGCAGAGTTCTCCTACTCTGAAACTTCTTATAAATATAATCATCTCTGACATCTCTTGTTCAAAATCATATATTTGAGATTTGTCAATATAGTGACATGTGTCAGTAGTTTTTTAATATTGCTGAGCAGTATTTCGCTGTGTGAATATATCACATTGCCCCACTCCCTGCTAATGGATTCTGGAATTATTTTCAGTTTTTGGCTATTGAAAATAAAGCCACTTTGAAAAAAAAATAAATTAAAAAAAAAAGAAAATAAAGCCACTTTGGACATTTGTAGAAGTCAGTATTGTGGAAATTCATTTTTATTCTCCTGAATCAATACCTGGAAGCAGTAGTTGGGTCATAGGGTAGCTTTAACCACATGTGAAACTGCTAAATGGTTTTATAGTGTGGTAATACTACTGTATATTCCCACTAGCAATCCATGAGCATTCTTAGAATTGTGTATTGTGTTAATATCAGTCTTTCATTTGAGTAGGTTGTGGTATTAACAGGAGTTGAATTGGGGCATTTACCAAAGTTTTGGTTACATCAAGTGGATTCAGATCCATCTCCCCAGCAGAGCTTCATGACCAAATGCTGAGATGCCCTTACATCTCAGAACTATAAGATCTTGGGCCTGCTAGACCTTAAGGCTTCCCTCAGCTCTTCACTGGTTTTAAAGAAAAGTCTGAAATTCGAAATTTCTTAAAGTCATTTCACTTCCTTCCTTATTTAAATGGAAATGGAATCACCAGTTAGAGCAAACTTTAGCACATTTAATGAGAATAGGGGTGCAGAATGTTCCACACACTCAGAGAAAGGCAATTAACCAACTTGGGGGTGGCAGGGGCAGAGAAGTTCCCTCCTTTCTGGGGAAAGATAGGATCAAGATCATTAGTAGAAAGTATTCAAAGAAGAAGAGAGGGAGCAGAGTGCTTCACACCAAGGAATCGAGAGCAGGGGAGAGTAAAGAACAACGGGGAAAATGAAAGAATGCAGTCTTTTTAGAGAGCATGCTTTAAAGATGGGAATGGCCAAAAATGATGCTGTTTCTACAGTAATGGGTATCTCCAAGCTATGCATGTGGCTGTCAAGCATTTGAAATGTGACTGGTCCACAGTGAGATGTGCTGTAGGTATATAGACACACTGAATTTCAAAGTATTACTAGAAGATAAAAGGATGCAAAATATCTTATTAATAATTTCTACATTGGTAAATATGTTGAAATGATAACATTTTAGATACATTAGGCTAAATAGAATATATTATTATAATTAATTTCACTTCCTTTTATATACTTTTTTCCCATGCAACTATCAGAATATTTTAAATTGTATTTTTGGTTTACATTCTGTTTTTATTACATCCTGTTGGGCTAGAGAGTGATGCAGTGCTAGATTATGATGGGCCCTAAAAGTCATCCTAAGAGGTTTGAATGATGTTCAGCATAAATGGGAATGATATGACCAGATTGATGTGTTGGGATTTCAGAGGATTAATAAATATCTTCTGTTTTCCTGAATTCTGAATCAATTTGAAAGTCAGTGGCAAAAGTCAGACAGAAGGAAATAAATATCTTAGTTTTATTACTAGTAAATAGCTGGACTTGAGAATAAAACTTTACAGCACAATGGATTTGCTAACCATACGTCAAAGAATTACATTCTCCAGCTAGAGACTGACGGTGGCAGGATCCCTCTACATGCTATGAAAATAGTTGTTTTCTGTGAGCAGAAAGATCCCAAAGAGTAGAGAGAGGGGATCAGGCCCTGTTCCTTCTAAACTCGCCAGTCAGATAACCCATTCTCAGTCGCCTGGGGACGAGGAAGAGAGGGGCCAGGAGAAGCCTGGGCTTGGGAAGTGCCTGCGCCTGCGTGTCTGCTCCGTTGCTTCAGTTGTGTCCGACTCTGCGTGACCCCATGGACTGCAGCCTGCCAATCTCTTCTGTCCATGGCATTCTCCAGTCAAGGGTACTGGAGTGGGTTGCCATACTCTTCTCCAGGGGATCTTCCCAACCGAGGGATGGAACCTGTGTCTCTTACATCTCCTGCATTGGCAGGTAGGTTCTTTACCACTAGCACCACCTGGGAAGGGCCCAGTGGTCCAATTTTGCTCTAGACCTTGTCCAGTAACATTGTATTAGTTGCATACTGCTGCTTTAACAAACAGTTACTCACTCAGTGGCTTAGAATAATACACAGCTATTATCTCATAGCTCTGTAGGCCAGAGCCAGACTTGGATAGACTGCTTTCTCTACTCTGAGTTTCAGAAGGCTGAAATCCAGAAGACTGAGAAGGATCCATGTCCAATTGAGTCAAGTTGTGGGCATAATCCAGTTCCTTGCTGTTGTAGGACTGAGATGCCTGTTTTCTGGATGCTGTCACTGCTACCACCAGCTGTTAGAAGTCTCTCTAGAGTCTTCGCATGTGGTCCCTCTCTCTGGCAGCCAGCCTCAGTGCATTAGCCTCTCTCTGCTGAGAATCTCTGTGAAATCCCCTTTTACTGAATTGCCCTTGAATTCCTTTTCTTCCTCCTTTTGTGGTCTCCAGTGATTAACTTGATCCCTCTCAAATAATCCAAAGTAATCTCCCCCTCATAAGGTCCATAACCACAATCACATCTGCAAAGTCCATTCTGCCATATCAGTTCAGTTCAGTTCAATTCATTTCAGTTGCTCAGTCATGTCTGACTCTTTGTGACCCCATGGACTGCAGCACGCCAGGCCTCCCTGTCCATCACTAATTCCAGGAGATTACTCAAACTCATGTCCATTGAGTTGGTGATGCCATCCAACCATCATTCTGCCATGTAAAGTGATATGTTTAAAGAATTGAGGTATTTGGGGAGGTGTGGATATCTGCTGGTGTAGGGGGGTATTTATTACTCTGCCTGCTGCAGATATTAAATAAAACGTAGAGATATCCCACTTTTAAACACACAATTCTTCTTATTATTAATTTCCAGAGAAGTAATTATAATTCCATAGAGTTGAGTGGAATTATAATTCCATCAAGTAGCTCTGGCCACTTGATGAGAACTGACTCATTGGAAAAGACCCTGATGCTGGGAAAGATTGAAGGCAGAAGGAGAAGGGGACAACAGAGGATGAGATGGCTGGATGGCATCACCGACTCAATGGACATGAATTTGAGCAAGCTCTGGTAGTTGGTGATGGACAGGGAAGGCTGGCTTGATACAGCCCGTGGGGTTACAAAGAGTCAGACATGATTGAGAGACTGAACTGAATTATAATTCAAAGTTATTTTCCTTGCTTCAGTATCCTACTATATAAAATGGGAAAAATACTGAAGTTGTTATAGTATGTGTCTGGTGGTTGCAATACTGCCAAGCACATGTTAAGTGCTCAATAAATGTAAGCCATTATATTATAAAGAATGGTAAGTTGCCTAGATGACAGGTTACCAAAGTCTGTGCCAGCAGGTAACATTAAAATTCTTCATAGTTCAGACTAACACATAAGACCTCAGAGTCTCAATTCAAGTCCCGACAGGAAATGTCAGTCCCCACCCGCTATCTTGATTCCCAAGTGCCTAACATTGCCTGGTTTTCAAGGTTTCCAAGCAATGTGCCATGTTTTGTCATCTTCGGGAACCAACTGAATCACACCAGTACCATGTTTGGGGAGAGTACCAGTCTCTATATTTGTAGATCAGATCATAGTGCAAAGTGAAAGTGAAAGTCACTCAGTGGTGTCCGACTCTCTGTGACCCCATGGACTGTATAGTCCATGGAATTCTCCAGGCCAGAATACTGGAGTGGGTAGCCTTTCCCTTCTCCAGGGGATCTATCCAACCCAGGGATCGAACCCAGGTCTCCCACATTGCAGGTGGTTTCTTTACCAGCTGAGCCACAAGGGAAGCCCAAGAATACTGGAGTGGATAGCCTATCCCTTCTCCAGGAACTGAATGGGGATCTCCTGCATAGTTGATTGCTAAATTGAGGGGTGAAGCTAGAATACTATGTAAAGCAGTTTCCTATCACATCAAATTTTCAGCACTATCTAGCAATGAAAGACGAAAGTGAAAGTGAAGTCGCTCAGTTGTGTCCGACTCTTTGTGACCCCATGGACTGTAGCCTGTCAGGCTCCTCTGTCCATGGGATTTTCCAGGACAGAGTGCTGGAGTGGATTGCCATTTCCTTCTCCAGGGGATCTTCCCAACCCAGGAATCGAACCCGGGTCTCCCACATTGCAGGCAAACGCTCTACCATCTGAGCCACCAAGGAAGCCTTTTATATCTAGCAATAACAACAGCTAAATGCACACCTGCCTGCTAAGAAAAGTCCCCATGAGATAATGCTCTATGGAACATGATGTGTATTTACACTGGCCTGTCCTTTGGTCCAGGTTGGCCATGGGACCTGCCCACTTGCAAGCTTTTCTTGCTAGGTGCTCCCTAATGTGTGTAAAGCAGCATGGGACCAGGAAAGCCTCTCAAAGGTGGGAACTGTTTCTGCACCTGCATCTTCTGAGCCCACGTTCTCAGCAGCTGTGGCCCCATCACCTCCATCTATCAAACTACCTTGATCTTTTTCATTAAAGACTGTATTTGCTTGAGCACTTCTTTACTTAATAGGCATTCACATATTATATCAGCTATGCAAGGGACTTTTAAGGACTTGTATTGTTTTTTACTGATGCTCTGCTTATAAGATGGCATAGGTTTTGCATAGCTTTCCCTGGATCCTAATGTTACCATTAGTGTGTTCCCACCAACCCCACAAGTTTTTAGAACTTTAGTTCCCAGGGAGATATATATATATGTGATACATATGTGGTGTTTTGGTAGATTGAGTTCTTTATTAAAAGTACTTGCTGCCCCTCCCTACTGCAGCTGTTGCTTAGGAGGGCATCTCTCTGATGTCCCTTACTGTGAGATGAAGCAAGGATATCCCTATTGCTGCTAGACTTGGTCATGTGACTTGTTTTGACCAATAAAATGTGACAGAAAGTGATGTACCCATAAATCAGATCTGGGTAAAAACTTAAAGAACTATTTAGCAGTGGTATTACCATTCCTCCTTTTACTTTGCTCTAAGCCTGAGAAGTGGAATCTGGACCAAAGAAGTTGCCTGAAAACACACAGATGAACTGAAGCCAACCCACAGAAAGCCATGAAGGTGAGTGGGAAGAACTTTTGTATCCATAACCACTGAGATATGGGTACTATTTGTTACACAGCAAAACTGATTAAAGCTGATGGATGTACATTTCATCAGGAATACCTGTGATTACTTAGTTCCAGGGTAACTAATGGTAGGAATCCCCATGCATGGGGTGAGATTTCCACCACCTGGCAGGGAGCAGACATAGGAACATTCTCTTCAAACAATGCTAGGAGCTGAATTGTTTGACCCCAAAATTTTTATGTTGAAGCCTTAACCCCCAATGTGACTACATTTGGACATATGATTTTCAAGAGGTAATTAAAGTTGAGTGACATCATCAGGGCAGTGTTTTTATAAGAAGAGGAAGAGATAGAGGCCTTTCTCTTGTCTTACACCCACAGAGGGAAGACCATGTGAGACACAGGCAAAGTCAGCCATCCACAAGCATCACCAGGAACCAGTTCTGTGACACCTTGAACTTGGACTTCCAGCCTCCACAACTGTGAGAAGATAAATGTCTATTTTTTTAAACCCCCAAACTTTCTGGCTCTCAGTCTGTTATGCCCGGCTGTAGAGCCCAAGCTGACTAATCCAGGCAGATCTCCAAAACAGAAGTGAGGAGAAAGATGAGCTGATTGTTCTCAGCACCTTACCCCAAATTCACTAATAGGGGAAGCTCCTCACCCCCCAACCACTAATACCAAAGAAGCTGAAGTTGAATGGTTCTATGAAGACCTACAAGACCTTCTATAGTTAACACCAAAAAAAGACGTTCTTTTCATCATAGGCGACTGGAATGCAAAAGTAGGAAGTCAAGAGATACCTGGAGTAACAGGTTAGTTTGGCCTTGGAGTACAAAATGAGGCAGGGCAAAGTATAACAGAGTTTGCCAAGAGAACGCACTGGTCATAGCAAACACTCTCTTCCAAAAACATAAGCGATGACTCTGCAAATGGATATAACCAGATGGTCAATACCAAAATCAGATTGATTGTATTCTTTGCAGCCAAAGATGGAGAAGCTCTATAGAGTCAGCAAAAATAAGACCGGGAGTTGACTGTGGCTCAGATCATGAACTCCTTATTGCCAAATTCAGACTTAAATTGAAAAAAATAGGGGAAACCACTAGGCCATTCAGGTATGACCAAAATCAAATCCCTTATGATTATACAGTGGAAGTGAAAAATAGTTTCAAGAGATTAGATCTGATAGACAGAGTGCCTGAAGAACTATGGACAGAGATTGGCAACATTGTACAGGAGGCAGTGATCAAAAAAATCCCCAGGAAAAAGAAATACAAAAAAGCAAAATGGTTGTCTGAGGAGGCCTTACAAATAGCTGAAAAAAGAAGTGAATGGCATAGGAGAAAAGGAAACATATACCCATCTGAATGCAGAGTTCCAAAGAATAGCAAGGAGAGACAAGAAAGGCTTCCTAAGTGAACATGAAAAGAAATAGAGGGAAACAATAGAGTGGGAAAGACTAGAGATTGCTTCAAGAAAATTAGAGATACCAAGGGAATATTTCATGCAACAATGGGCACAATAAAAGACAGAAATGGTATGGACCTAACAGAAGCAGAAGATATTAAGAAGAGGTGGCAAGAATACACAGAAGAACTATACAAAAAAAAAAAAATCTCAAAATACCGTGATGGTGTGATCACTCACCTAGATCCAGACATTCTGCAATGCAGTCAAGTGGGCCTTAGGAGGCATCACTATGAACAATGCTAGTGGAGGTGATGGAGCTCCAGTTGAGCTATTTCAAATCCTAAAAGATGATGCTGTGAAAGTGCTGCACTCAATATGCAGGAAATATGGAAAACTCAGCAGTGGCCACAGGATTGGAAAAGGTCAGTTTTCATTCCAATTCCAAAGAAGGGCAATGTCAAACAATGTTCCAACTAGTGCACAATTACAATCATCTCACATACCAGCAAAATCATGTTCAAAATTCTCCAGTTAGACTTCAACAGTACGTGAATGGAGAACTTCCAGATGTTCAAGCAGGATTCAGAAAAGGTAGAGGAACCAGAGATCAAATTGCCAGCATCTGTTGGATCATTGAAAGAGCAAAAGATTTCCAGAAAAGAGTCTACTTCTGCTTCATTGATTATGCTAAGGCCTTTAACTACGTGGATCACAACAAACTGTGGAAAGTTATTAAAGAGATGAGAATGTCAGATACCTTATCTGCCTCCTGTGAAACATGTATGCAGGTCAAGAAGCAGCAGGTAGAGATGGAACTGCAACAACAGACTGGTTCCAAATTGGGAAAGGAGTATGTCAAGGCTGTATATAGTCACCCTGCTTATTTAACTTATATGCAGATTATATCATGTAAAATGCCAGGCTGGATGAATCCCAGGCTGGAATTAAGATTTCTGGGAGAAATATCAAAAACCTCAGATATGCAGATAACACCACCCTTATGGCAGAAAGTGAAGAGCCTCTTGATGAAGGTGAAAGAAGAGAGTGAAAAAGTTGGCTTAAAGCTCAACAGTAAGAAAACTAAAATCACGGCATCTGGTCCTATCACTTCATGGCAAATAGATGGGGAAACATGCAAACAGTTTCAGACTTTATTTTTTGTGGGCTCCAAAATCACTGCAGATGGTGACTACAGCCATAAAATTAAAAGACGCTTGCTCCTTGAGAGAAAAGCTATGACAAATCACCTAGGCAGTGTATTAAAAAGTAGAGACATTATTTTACCAAAAAAGGTCCATCTAATCAAATCTATGGTTTTTCCAGTAGTCATTATAGATGTGAGAGCTGGACAATAAAGAAGGCTAAGCACTGAAGAATTGATGCTTTTGAACTGTGATGTTGGAGAATACTCTTGCAAGTCCCTTGGACTGTAAGGAGATCAAACCAATCAATCCTAAAAGAAATCACTCCTGAATATTTATTAGAAAGACTGACGCTGAAGCTGAAACTCTAATACTTTGGCCATTTGATGCAAAGAACTGACTCATTAGAAAAGACCCTGATACTGGGAAATATTGAAGGCAGGAAGAGAGGGGATGACAGAGGATGAGATGGTTGGATGACAGCACCAATTCAATGGACATGAGTTTGAGCAAGCTCTGGGAAATGGTGAAGCACAGGCAAGCCTGGCGTGCTGCAGTCCATGGGTTCACAAAGAGTCAGATACGACTGAGCAACTGAACAACAATCTCTCCTATCTGGTGAATGTGTAGACACTGAGGGATCTGGGATGTTAGTTTAAGGAAGTTCCCCATGAAAAATGAGGGGTGGGCAACAAATGGGGTCACACCATCTTCCCACCAGGGTAAGGCAGGAGGGATGTGACAGCAAACGATAAACATTCAGCAAACATTTATTAAGTACCTACTATGTGCTAGGCTTTGGACTATACAAAACAAAGACATTGGCTCTGCCCTTACAAGCTCGCAGTCTAGCTAAAGCAGATGAACAATCATAAATACAATGGCAAAGCACCAGGGAGGCCTTATGGAAGAAAGGACTTTTCTACGAATCAAAGCACATCTAACTAATCCTTATGTTGATGAGTGCCAGGAAAAATGTAGTTCATAGATGGACTGAGAGGTTGAGGGGTGATGCGTCACAACGTGGACAGGTTGGACTGGGAAGAAGCAATACACGGCCCCAGATGGCAGAGAGATGGGTGTGATGGACACCACGAGAGGGACACAGGAGGAGGGATGGGCTCTTGGAAAAAGACATCTTACTCTTGAACTCACAACCCCCCAAACCTGTGGCACTGACCAGTGGCAATGCTCTTAGTTTGGCAGGTTTGGTGGTGAAGACAATGCTGTTGTTCTCACCAGCTGATACTGCTTCCTGGGCCTCCAGGGAGGAAGTACTTTCATTGCCTAAGTTGTGGGATGCATCCACATGTCTGACTTCTGGCCCAAAGCTATGAGTTGCCCTGATGGCAGCCTCTGCAGTCAACTGCTTGAGCTGCCATCACAAACTAGCATATACTGGGCAGTTTAAACTACAGAAGTCAATTCTCTCCCCTTCCTGGAGGCTGGAAGTCCAAGATCAAGGTGTGGGCAAGGTTGGTGCCCTGTGGCCTCTCTCCTTGTCTTGCCAAACTTGCCAATGCCCATCTTTGTGTCCTCACATGGTCATGCCTCAGCATGTGTCTGTGTCCTTATCTCCTCTTCTTTTTAGAACACCACTGTTTTTGAATTAAGGCCTACTCGTACATCTTCAGGCTTCCCTTGTGGCTCAGAAGGTAAAGAATCTACCTGAAATGCAGGAGAACAGGGTTTGATCCCTGAGTCAAGAATATTATTTAGAAAAGGGAATGCCTACCCACTCCAATATTCTTGCCTGGAGAATTTTATGGACAGAGGAGCCTTGTGGGCTACAGTTCATGGGGACACATAGAGTCAGACACTACTGAGGGGCTAACACATAATGACTTCATTTTAGGTTAATTTATCTCCCTCTGTCTTTCTACTTTAAGTCCTTGTTGGTTATCTTTTTAAAATATAGCAGCCTATATAAGTTATTCTCATATTCCCAATCTATCCCCCCACCCCTGCCCTTTCCCCCTAGTAACCATAAGTTTATTCTGTAGGTAAGTTAGACAGAAAAGACAAATACCATGATATCACTTATATTCAGTATCTAAAAAAATAACACAAGTGAACTTATTTACAAAACAGAGTAAAACTAAAAGCCTCTTTAAAAGCCCTACTTCCAAATACAGCCATATTCTGAAATAGTGGGGTTAGGACTTCAGCATATAAAATTTGCCATTTGTGGAAAATACAGTTCAGCACATAACAACCATTTTCTGGCTTGACTTAAAATACCTTGCTTGATCATCTAGCCCTGTCATCCACTGCTGTGGTGAATTTGAAGAATACTGTTACAAATAACACATCTATAAGATGAGAAAGTGTACCAGGCACGCACAGATTCATACATATCAGTCTTTATTGGGTTAACTGACAGTGATGTTTTTGTCTGTTTTTTGTGTGTGTTTTTTTTTTTTTTTTTTTTTTTACTGCAGTCTAGCTTAGCCTGCCTGACTTATGGAGATGTACACATCTATAACTCAGAAGCTGTCTGGGTTGAATTACAGATCTGGGTGTCCTCAATAATACAAATGAAAATTAAAGCCACTGGAGTAGATGGAATTAGCCATCCAATGATCATTGCAACAGACGTGAGAAGAGGGTGTTTTGAAAGAGAGTGACTGTTCCCGAGTGCCAGGTTCCGCTTGAGCAAGACTGAGAATTGAACTGCAGCTTTCACAAAACTCGTGTTTGGCAAGTGCAGCTTCAGTGAGGAAACAAGAGTGGCAGCCAGATTTCTGACGTTTAAGCTTGGATTGGAAGGTTGAGAGGAAGGCAGAAGAAAGGAAGCAACTCATGGAAAAGAGTGATAGCAGAGGGCAGGTACTTATGGAAATGATGGAGAAAAAATGTGAGTCCAGGGGATTTTATTTAAGGCTAAGCTTTCTCAACTCGTGCTGAAACGTTGATGAGGAGAGGCTTGGTTAAAAACATAGAAGGGTGGGACTAATTAGAGATTAAACTCCTTGAGAAAGTGGAAGTAGAGAGAAAATAAAAGGCAGGGGATGAGCGGAGGGATTAACTTTAACCCTGTAAACAGCCACTTATTTCAATGAATTAAGAGCAGGAACAAAGGCAGAAGAGGGTGTGGGCGGGGGAGCGGGGCTTGCCGAGGTGGTGATAGGAGAGGGAGCTCCCACCCCTGATCTACGCCACATATGGTCATCACTCATCTGTTCAGTCCCAGGAACTTGCATAATGACGATGAGGTGAGAGAGAGGGGGCTGATAAGGGAGGGGGCAGGCAGGAACTTCAGGTCAGGTAATGAGTCCCAAGATGCCAAGATCTGCATTTGTCTCCCTGATGTAGGATTATCTACACTGGGTCCAGATGAGGAAGTTAAAGAAATGACACACAAACAAGTCACCGGCTCACACTGGGAGTCAGGAATATCCTTGTCTTCCAAACTGGGCTCTGTGTCTCTAAAACCTAATGGTATTCCAGACACTCAGAGGCAGACAGAAGCCCGCAGTGTGAGGCCACCCTAGACTGAATGGCTCCTTCTGCTTCTTCAACCATCACTCATCCCAGACTGAGCCCCTTCTGCGGTTCCTGTCCCTCCCTCTCTTTCCTCATTGCCACCACCTGATCTATCCACTAGGCTTCTTGCACTTTTAACACTGCTCTGAGAAGGATGAGGGAGGTCTCTGTTTGGGGAGATGAAGGAGGAAGGAATGTGATCCAGGTGGACGGGTACTGGCACTGAAGGTAAGGGGCTGTGTATGCCTGTGAACTGCCAAGACTGTCCCCCCAGTCCCTGCTCCCTTTTCATTTTCCTCCCAACCCTTCCAGCTTGACAGAGGTGGTTTCAATATTTACGTGCCTCAAATGCACTTAAGAGCAGGTATCTACCTGGCTTTGTTCAAGATGGCTGTTATGGGCTGAAATATTTGTGTCCCAACAAATTAATACATTGACGTCCTAAACCCTGAGATAGTGGAATTTGCAGATATAATCTTTAGGAGGTGTTGATGCAAAACTAATCAGTCGATCTAAGAAAGAATTGGAAAATTTTACTTAAGCCAAATTTAAGGATTATAATCCAGGAAGAGCATCTCAGAAAGCTTTGAGAACCTTTCAGTTCAGTTCAGTCGCTCAGTCGTGTCCTACTCTTTGCAACCCCATGAATCGCATCACGCCAGGCCTCCCTGTCCATCACCAACTCCCGGAGTTCACTCAGACTCACATCCATTGAGTCAGTGATGCCATCCAGCCATCTCATCCTCTGTTGTCCCCTTCTCCACTTGCCCCCAATCCCTCCCAGCATCAGAGTCTTTTCCAATGAGTCAACTCTTCTCATGAGGTGGCCAAAGCACTGGAGTTTCAGCTTTAGCATCATTCTTTCCAAAGAAATCCCAGGGCTGATCTCCTTCAGAAGTCAGGAAACAGTTATACATATTTTTTGAGACAGAGAGCTGAGCATTAAATCACATATTATTGACAGTTTTCACAATCTAGATCTAAGATTCATTGTGGCTCCTTACAAGATTAAGAAGGAATGTTATATTTTAAGGCATTATCCTTTTTTTAAACTTTTTATTTTGTATTGTGGTATAACTGATTAACAATGTTGTGATAGTTTCAGATGAAAAGCAATGGGAGTTTGGGGGAGAATGGATGCATACATATGTATGGCTGAGTCCTTTTGCTGTTCACCTGAAAATGTATTACCTTTTTGGTGCTGGGAGAACATTGCTCTTTATGGAAGAGCAGGTATTTCTGCCAATGTGGGAGGTTGGTCAAACCTAATGCAGATATCTGATGCATAGTAGAGAGAAGGAAAAAAGGCTGAAGGGCAGAGGAAATGTTTTAGGTTTAAATTTTTCTTGTTTTGCCATAAAATGTAAATTTTATTTCATAGAAATGATGATGTTTAGATGAGATCATGACTGTGGGGTTCCCGTGATGTGAATAGTGCTCTTATTTAAAAAAAAAAAAAAAGACACCAGAGATAGGGAGACACAGCTAGAAGGCAGTCATCTGCAAACCAGGAAGAGAAACATCACCAGGACCAGACCAAGTGGACCCTCGTCAGGGACACCCAGCCTCCGGAACTGTGAGAAATAAAGGTCTGATGTTTGAACCACCCACTCTATGGTATTTTGTTATTCTGTTATGGAAGTTGAGATGACTACTACTATAGTTGAAAATTTTAAAATTATAAATCTAAAGCAAGAGAACTCCAAGTGTTTGATTATGTCTTTATTATCTTTCTTATCAGTGGTGGGATTTCAATGCTTGCAGTATTACTTTTTCTTTCACTATATTCTTTTTTTTTTTTTGCACCCTGCAAATATCCTATCACAAGCATGCATTTTAAATATAAAAAAATCAATATTTTCATATACTGTTTAATAACTTAGCAAACAGGGAAAGATTTACCTATACCGAGCATCGAGAGTGGTATTGCTTCTGAAATTGAGCACTAATTTTAGAGCTAAATATGTTGGTAGTTAAGCTGAAAATGAACGTTTTTATATATCATAGAATTTGTCTGATAAAGGGATGCATAAGCATGCTGCTGGAGAGAAACTTGACACTACCTTCCAGAGGAATGACATAAATCCTGATAAGAGATAAGGGTTAACATAACAAGTGATGTCTGACTATTGCTGTGGGGAAGAAATAAAAATATTTTTCAAATGGACATTGCTTCTATTTCCCTTCAGTGAAAGCTGAGGAGCTAGTGTTATATCAGGACATTTCACACAAATTATAACTGTGTTATAAGCTCCAAGTAAAATGTTTTCTAAAGGTCTAACGTTACCCATGGATGAACCATGAGAAACTAGAAGAATGAACACTTAACACTGACGATCTCTCTGAAAACATCAAAAGCCCCAGGAGAGTAATTTTTAGAGAGAGCTATATATATATATTGCAGGAAGAAAATTCTGGAAATTGGCCAAACAGGAAGCAAGCTTCCTCCTCTAGACTCCACATGAATAAAGCCAGACAATCAGAGCACTCAAGTCCTCTCAATTTATTCCCCAAGGTTTGCTGAAAGAATTCCAGGGCAGAAGGCTGAGACTTTGGCTTCATCCTTGTGGGGTACCCATAGGTACTCTGGTCAGGGATACACGTTTCTGCACCCAGGCAGAGCTCTTGGGACCTGCTTCCAGAGCAATATGTTCTTTGTCCTGTATTGATGAGATTGCTCAGAAGAGGACCATCCAGAAAGAAGTGGATGCATGTGGCTGACCCAACCCAACTTGTGCCCCCCTTTTTGGACTGAAAAAAGACAAGCCTCCTGGGCTTGAATAAATGCAGTTTTTCAGAAGGACTTGAATATTTGTGGATCCCTGAGGAGAACCCTCCCTTTTCCCTTGACCAGAGGGAGGAACTCTGTGAAGAAGTGCAGCAGGAGCTTTGGGGCTCATCAGAACTGAGTCATTGTTCTAACTCTTCTCTGTTAGCTGTGTGGCTTTGGGCAAGCTTCTTCAAGTTCTTTCCTTTAGCTTTCTCAAAAGTAAAATAGGAGGATGGAACACTCTGAAGCAAAGGAAAAGATGTAAAGTTGCCAGCGCAGTGCCTGTTGGTAGTGATGCCTCCTAAGGCCCACTTGACTTCACATTGCAGAATGTCTGGATCTAGGCGAGTGATCACACCATCATGGTATTTGGTTCATTGAGAACTTTTTTGTATAGTTCTTCTGTGTATTCTTGCCATCTCTTCTTAATATCGTCTGTTCTGTTAGGTCCATACCATTTCTGTCTTTTATTGTGCACTTCGTTGCATGAAATATTCCCTTGGTATCTCTAATTTTCTTGAAGAGATCTCTAGTCTTTCCCATTCTATTGTTTTCCTCTATTTCTTCTCATTGTTCAATTAAGAAGCCTTTCTTGTCTCTCCTTGCTATTCTTTGGAAACCTGGGGCAGTCATGTTCACCAGCTCAAAATGGCCCCTGTAGAGAGTCTCTTGACAATGTCCAGAGAAGCAGAAGAGGCTGGAAAAACATAGGTTCAAAAACGGTTTCTAGAAATCAAGCACTATTTGGTTTATTAGTGAGAGGTTTGGACTATGGAATCATGAGGCTATCCTTTGAGTCTATCTGTGTCGGTTGGGCATTAGGGGTCAATCAAGTAGGGTGATGATGGGATTGAAGAGGTTCATAGATAATTATCTGGAGCTGTGAGAAAATTTCTTTTCAACTGGGATTCACAGCAAACAACTCCTCAGAGGCCAGAGACTTGACACCCACCCTCTCAGGTCTGAAGGACACAGGACATCTGGAGACAGACAAAACCCTAGGAAAATCTAGGCTTCCTCTCCAAAACTATAAACCCTGGTTGGAATGGCTGAAGCCAGTGGCTGAACGTGTATTTCTCATTCACTTCTAGCCAAGGAGGTTAAGAGTGGGAGGAAAACTTGAGGAAAATGAAAGGAGAAAGCAAATTCTCTTCTGACAGGATGGAGAAGAAAGATGTGCCCAGGAAAAGATTTATTTCCTCAAGTAAACATAACCCAGAGTATTTTTCTTATAGATCATATTCATTTACCAGGGCTGAGAAAACCATTCCCTGTCATTATTCTCACAATATAAGTCACTCTCAGAATTTCTTTATCAAGACCAGATAAGGATCAGAAAAAATGCTGGAAAGAGTACAAGATCTTTTGCCTCCAAGTCTGGGAAGTTGTCATCTTCATATGGATGGCTTAAATCGCCTGGCTAATGAGCTTATTCTTAATTTCCTACAACAATGGCAGTTTCCACCAGATTTTATCAACCCAGAGATGGGACTCATAACAAGATTGTGAATGATGTCAGTCCATTATTTCTATCAGCACCACTGATTTATTTATTACTCTTGAAGGCATCACTGTTTCTCTAATTTCTCTGGGAGTGGAGAGGGTGATGGCAGGAAAAAATTCCACCAGCGGATTCTATGTCCACCAAGATTTCTTACAGGGTGTCTTTTCTTCATTTCAGCTGGTACCTTCTTAAGCTATAGCAGCAGTGCCAGTCTCCCCACTGACACCCACATCCACGATGGCAAAACTCTGAGCCTCTCCTTGAAACATTCTTGATCAAAAAATGATTTTGATCATCTTTCTTGTTTTTTTAAAAGCATCTTTATTTTTTCTTTTCTTTCTTTCTTTCTTTTCTTTTCTTTTTTTTTTTTTTTTTTTGCCACCCTGCATGGCATGTAGGATCTTAGCTCCCCAACCAGAAATCAAGCCCAAACACCCTGCATTGGAAGTATGGAGTCTTAACTAGTGGACCTCCAGGGAAGTCCCTTTCCTTGAGTTTTACATTAAAGTTGTCTTATAAAAGGCTTCCCAGGTAGCTCAGTGGTAAAGAATCTGCCTGCCAATGAAGAAGACTTGGTTCAATCCCTGGAGAAGCAAATGGCAATCCACTCCAGTATTCTTACCTGGGAAATCCCATGAACAGAGGAGCCTGGCAGGCTACAATCCATGGGGTTGCAAAGAGTCATATATGACTGAGCATGGACACACTACTGCTGTCTTATAAAAAATGATGATGATAATAGTAGCTTTTGTAGACAAAAGATGACACCAGTGGAAATTAACTCTTGAAGTTCCTCAAATCTACACTTTCTCCATCCTTAGAAACAGCCTTGAATCAGCTTGGAAAAGGGGTTTGCTGTTCACCACTCTATGATTTCTTAAAACTCCAAATATCAAGGTGGTAAAAGCTGGCCAAAGTGGCATCTAGTCTTAGTTGAACTCAGACATTAAAAATAAAAGTCATGCTCTTCACTCTGGATGAGTTCCTACCTGTACAGCTGTTTTTGTTGTTCAGTTGCTAAGTCATGTTCGACCCTTTGAGTCTCCACGGACTGCAGCACGTCAGGCTCCTCTGTCCTTCACTATCTCCCAGAGTTTGCTTAAATTCATGTCCACTGAGTCAGTGATGATGCTATCTAATCATTTCATCCTCTGCTGCCTCTTTCTCCTTTTACCTTCAATCTTTCCCAGAATCAGGGTCTTTTCCAGTTAGTCGACTCTTTGCATCAGATAACTAAAGTATTAGAACTTTAGCATCAGACCTTTCAATGAAAGTTCAGGATTGATTTCCTTTTGCCTGTATACTGAGACCCCTATGACCCCTGGAGATTCTTTCTGGGACTTCTCATTCAAGGATGTGGGGAAGAGGACCTGGTCTAGCTAGATATTTGGATGAAAAAGTACACCTTTCGAGTGTACCCTATTCCTTCAAGACTGATCTGACCTCAGCACTCAGGAAGACTCCTTGATTAATCCCACATGGCTTCACCTCTGACCACCCTTGTATACACTCCCACCCCATCCAACATTTAATTTGCTCGCCCAGTATGTTACAATTTGGATACTCCTCAGCATCCAGGCACTTATGAAGTCTGGGTATGGAGTCACCTGACTCCAAGTCCAGGCATTTGGATTGATGTGGGCATGGATGTGGTCCAGACATCTGTGTTTTTAATACTTTCCATGGGATTCCACCATTGAGCAAGGACAAGACCCCCACAGCTGTGTGTGCTGCACACTAGGATCACTACTACCTCCAGAAATTCGGATTCACATCATCTGTGTGGAGTTTGCAGGGGGACTTCTAATATCGTCCCAGGTGATTCTATTACAGAGGTTGTTGGAGAGTCCCCAACTTGGACTTAACCAGTTTTGCAATTGGGTGTTCACAGAACATATTATGTCATGAGCAGGCTTGCTTCCTTCTTTCTAGGAAGAGGAAAGAAAGGACTGAAAACTTCAAGGGAAGAGCAAACTCTTCCTCACTGCCTTTCTAGGTTCTCCAACTGGAAAACAGACCAACACAAGTCAGAGCAACCAAAGAAAAGCAAGCAGATGTCTAATAACACACCTATCGCCCGTACTCACAGGGGCACCCAGCGATGAGTGACACAAGTGGTGCTTAGAACTTGGGATTATCTAAAATCTTAGCAGTAAAACAGTGAATTTAGAGAGAAGCGACAAGACGAAGGAAAAGGATTCTGAGTTTCTAAGACGGCAAATTGTGGGAAACTAAATATATGGGGAATTAATGGAGGTCAAGAGCTAGTGAATGAAGTGTGTTGTGTAGGCCCCTCTGGCGCTGTCTCTGGTGCTGATCGGGGTCAAGAATTGACTCCAGTGATTAAGGCCTTGTCCTTTCTTGTAGAGAGAGGAGAACACCTTCACAAATGTAAGACTTGCTTTCAGGCAAATACAAGGAGGACAGAGAGCTTTCCTTATATCTGTTCCCTCTCTATTGGCTCAAAATAATCCTGTCAAATCAGTGCTCGTGAAGCTGGCATATTTTGCTTCCCTTCAATATGTTCAACGGTTCATCCTTCTTTTCCCAAGATCCCAACACAGCGGAACGTCCATACCTAGGATATTCATCTGATGTTCATCTCCCCTAGGCCAGATCCAAGTTTCAGGGGACCTCATGCTTATTCAAATTGAGGATGGGTCCTCTTTAAGAAAGAATCCCACATTATAGATAGAAATATAGTTTTAAGGGCTGTCATGCAGCTGTGAGATGCTCTCAGGTTCATGGTAAATGAAGATCTGCTGCCCCCCAGATGGGGTGCTGGTATTTTTAACAGCCTTTGGCTACCTCTGCAGACGGACCTTCTTATTTTGATACGTCTATTGTGTGAAGAACAAGGCTGTTTTCTCCCTCCACAGTTAGGGACTGTTCTCAACCCTGGCATTACACGAGGAGATATTTCTTCTCAAGTCACAAGCAGAGGAGAGTTTGGGAGAAAAGGTCATTTGTCCCCCCAGAGCATGAACCCAGCTCAGGGAAAGGCATCAGCCTTAATATATGGAATGCATTTTGCCAAGACCGTGACAGTCATTAGAAATGGGCCTTTGGTGTCATTACCCCAGAGTCATCCTGGTGAAGTATGTGTCCTCCAAGTAGACAGAAAACATTAGAGCGCCCTGAGGTGAATTGGCCAGCCGAAAACACTGGAGTGCTTTATCCTTGGAAGGAAATGAAGCCATTTATTGGAGGACAGAAGTTCAGTGTAATAGTTAAAGCAATCTGACATTTCCATAAATTAATAAAATGTGTATGGTTGGCATAATTCAATATGTAGAAGCATAGATCTCTCTCCACTCTGAAGTCCAGAAGGAGAATTCCGGGCAGTGGGAAGAGACAGACCCTTGGGGACAATGACATCAGACCTGTGCCGAGGGCTGGGTGATGAGCCTGCCTAGGTAGGAACCCAACACATGTGCACATACTCACTCACAGTCACTCAAACTCACGTAAACATACATACATGCATTTTCAGGACTCAACTCAGATCTGGGCTATCATCCTTGCTTAGCTGTGAGCTCCCAAGAACAGGTATATTTATGTGAATCGTTTAATTCCCAGCACTTCCCTGGTGGCTCAGAGGCTAAAGCGTCTGCCTGCAATGCGGGAGACCCAGGTTCGATTCCTGGGTCGGGAAGATCCCCTGGAGAAGGAAATGGCAACCCACTTCAGTATTCTTGCCTGGAGAATCCCATGGAGGGAGGAGCTTAGTAGGCTACAGTCCACGGGGTCGCAAAGAGTCAGACACGACTGAGCTATTTCAATTCACTTCACTTCACTTCACTTCACTTAACAAAGAGCCTGGGGATGGAATCAGCACTCCAGGTACCCTATGCATGAGTGAATGGACAATAATGGAACTAACTTTATAAGGGTCACATAAAATTATTTATTTATTTATTTATTTATTTATTTTTGCTGTTGTTGTTGAATCACCAAGTCATGTCTGGCTGACTGTCTTTCACCATCTCCTGGAGTTTGTCCTTCACCAGGCTTCCCTGTCCTTCACCATCTCCTAGAGTTTGCCCAAGTTCATGTCCAGAATTGGTGATGCCATCCAACCACCTCATCTTCTGTCACCCTCTTCTTCTTCTGCCTTTGATCTTTTTAATATTTATTCATTTATTTAGCATTTCCCAGGTAGCGCTAGTGATAAAGAACCTAACTGACAATGCAGGAGACATAAGAGACATGGGTTCATTCCCTGGATTGGGGAGATAACCTGGAGAAGGAAATGACAACCCACCCCAGTGTTCTTGCTGAGAGACTCTCATGGACAGAGGAGCTGGTTGGGCTAATGCCCACAGGATCGCAAAGAGTCAGACACAACTGAAGTGACTTAGCACACATTCATTTATTTGGCTGCATCAGATCCTAGTTGCGGCACAGGGCATTTTCTTGAGGTGTGTAGGATCTTTCATTGCCGTGAGAAGGTTTCTCTAGCTGTGGTCCAGGGGCTTCTCTAGAGCTATTGCACCGGGGCTCCAGAGCACATGGGTTCAGAAATTGTGGTGCATGGACTTTGATGCCCTGTAGCATGTGGGATCTTAATTCCCTGACCAGGGTTTGAAACCTGCCTCTCCTGCATTGAAAGGCAGATACTTAACCATTGGACTGCCAGGGAAGTCCTGAAATAATTTCCTTAACATACTTGGTGTGGTGCCTGCCCACAATAAGCATTCTACAAGGGCCAGTTGTCACTGTTTACCCAATGGTTAGCTCTTATGAAAAAGACCCCATTCATTTCAAACATTTTGCTTTGTCTTCATCCTTGTCCCACATGTTCACAGGCAACATTTTTGCAGTGAAGATAGTTTTGGTTCGGGTCAGTATCATCATACTCTCAACTCCCCTGGAAGAAATCCCGAGCAACAGGTAAACTTAGGCCTCCCCAGGGAGAGGCTGGGATGATGATCAAAGGGAAAATGCTGCATCCAAGCCCAGCCAGAGTAAAATAGATTACAGTGATGTCTTAAACTATCCCACAAGCAAATTATACGCAGATTCTGCTCCACAGTTTAATTAGGGTAAGGCGGCTAGCACAGCCTAGTACAAACAAACCATTTTAATAAGCAATCACAGCAAAATTAATGATGCTGACAGGTAGCAAAGTGTCTTCATTTGTTTTTCTCAGGTGTAGGCACAATTAGATGTTGAATTAGGTCAGGGGCCTGAGCTGGCAGGGTCAGAAAGCGCCAGGCCAGTTCTGGACACCAAGTAGCCTAGGCTTCTCGTGTTAGTTACTCAGTTATGTCCAAGTCTTAGCAACCCCTAGCAAGCCTGCCAGGCTCCTCCGTCCAGGGAATTTTCCAGGCAAGAGTCCTGGAGTGGGTAGCCATTCTGTTCTCCAGGGGGTCTTCCCCACCCAGGGATCCAACCTTCATGTCCTGCATGGCAGGCAGGTTCTTTGCCATCTGAGCCACCAGGAAAGCTGCTTTAAAGCCACAGTGATGTTGTCAGCTGGATGTCAGGCCCCCTTGCTTTCAGGTGGGTGGTTAGAACCTCAGCCTGGCATGCATTTACCCAGGATGAGGCTTCCTTCTATTCCACAACCCCAGACATTTTCTTGCTTCCAAGAACACTGGAAAGGACCTCCAGAATTCTGCAGATGCTGAAGCAGGTGACTTTTAAGAGAGGATGACCTACAAGAGTGTGTCTTCCATCATGTGGAGAAACCCATTCTCCTGGTAGTGAAAAGAAAGCTTCCTGGAGAGTTGAGGCTGAATAGGATGGGCCAAATGACCCACTAACAGTTTTGGCTTAATGGACAGAACATGATTCCTGTTTTTTTGTAATATTTATGATGACTTAGATGGTAAAGAATCCACCTACATTGCAAAGCTACCCCAGTTCAATTGCTGGGTAGGGAAGATCCTCTCTACCTACTCTAGTATTCTTGCCTTGGAAATCCCAAGGAACCTGGCAGGCTACAGAGGAGCCTGGCAGGCTATGGTCTGTGGAGTCACAAAGAGTCAGATATTTCTGAGCAACTAACACTTTCATTTATTTACTTGGCTGTGCCAGGTCTTAGTGGTGGCACTCGGAATCTTTAGTTGCAGCATGCAAACTCTTTAGTTACAGTGGATGGGATCCAGTCCCCAGGACTGAACCTGGCAGACCTGGGAACCAGGACTGCCCCCGTGTTGGGAGTTCTGAGTCTTAGCCTCTGAACCATCAGTGAAGTCCCAGAAAGTGACTCCTGTCAGCCAGATTGTCCATAGAGTGTTAGAAAACCCTGGCTTTTTCCTTTATCCTCTGAACTTTCCCCCTAAACCAGCAGTTTTCTCGGTTAAAGTTAGAATTTTGATTCCCAAAACACCAGGAAAGTGTTTTGGAAACTGGAGGTGGGAGGGCACCCAGTGTATACGCGAGCACAGCAGCGTTTCAGGAGGGAATTCTCTCCTTTTCCCTCAACCCCACACGACCCCAAGTGGGACGGTCCATCTGATGCTGGTTTGGCTCCGCCACCTTTGCATCCCGCATCCCACTTGAACAGAGAGGCCTGGCCTAATGCTTGGCACCTTCAGAAGACAGTCAGGAGAACTGAAAATACCTTTTCTCTTTTCATTTTGTATTGACTTTCAGAGTTCATGTTGCTTAATTCCATTTAAGCTTGAAATATTACCTGGTGTTCAAAGGAGTTCATTTAGTTGGAGAATGTGACTTGATCTGAACATAACACTAATGGCCTCATAGCACAAGCAGACTGGGAGTCAGTCCTGCAGTGGGTTTGACCCCTGGCTCAGCATGGCTGTGGACAGGGCGAGGGTGAATAGGGCCCAGACCACCCCCTCCCATCCCCTGCACATCAGCTTCTGCTTAAGCCTCCTGGGAAGAGAGTGTCTGTGCCAGCACAGAGTTCGGATAGCTGTTCCAAACAGGAACAGCAGGACAGGACAGGATGAGCTATCATCCTGGGTCCCCACAGGAGGCTGCTCTCTGCACACGAGGGTGCCCGTCCACTGAGGGAGCCTGGATCTGAGGAGCTCCTCTGGAAGATGAAGGGCTCAGCCCTAATGATGCCTGAAGCTAGACAGACACCTCCAGGGAGCTGGGTGGCACAGATGTTCCAGGGGGAACAATGGAGGGTATGGCACTGGAATCAGAATATCCGGGGCTCATCCTGCCTCTGATGTTCAAGGCCAATCACCATGTAATCTTGGACTCAGGGACAGTCGCCACTTCGGCATAACTTTCATTGTCTGCAAAACAGGATGAAAACTGCTCCACATGCAATCTCACTTAAGGAATAGGAGTTAATGCCAATAGACCTCAGCTCCACTGGGGAGTCCAGTAACAAGAATAGTCATTTCTGCAGTCAGACTGCAGAAGGCATCCATCTCTTTGGTCCTACTCTTTCTCAATGGATATCAGTGTCAAGGGCATCCATCGCTGGGCACGATTTCCAACAGGGAGATCAGACCTGTACTCTTCTGATGAAAGCGAAGCCGAGGCGCAAATGCAGCAGCTCTTCAGAGTCTCATTCTTAGATTCCATTGTAAATCCCTGTCACAGCATTTTCTCTCATTGTGTGCATTAAGCAGAATCTGTGTTCATTAAGCATGTTGTCATCACCTGCCATCTGAAGCTGATTCAGCCATTAGCAGCTTCTCTGCATCTCTATAAATATTTAAACCACGGATACCTGGTAATCACCTTATTGTAAAATTAGGAAAGATCAGAGGACATTGATTCACTCTGGTTATTAAAAAACCAGCTTGATCTTTAGTGTTGAAATGTTTCTTGCTACCAGGAGATGAAATACGAGTAAGCAGATTCGAAAGAGCATGTGAGTTTTTTTCTTTTGTTGTATCTTAAGCCAAATAAATCATTTGAATGCAACTCTCACATGGATTGTCCTGTGTCTTCCTGGCTGTGCTTGCTGTTGTTGTTGTTCAGTCGCTAAGTCATAGTTGACTCTTTGAGGCCCTTTGGAATACAACATTCCAGGCCCTTCTGTCCTCCACTATCTCCTGAAGTTTGTTCAAATTCATATCCAGTGAGTTGGTGATACTATCTAACCATTTCATCCTCTGCTGCCCTCTTCTCCTTTTGCCTTCAATCTTTCCCAGCATCAGGGTCTTTTCTAATAAATGCTATTCCTGGCCAAACTTGGAGACAATTCCAAGTTGCCTTCTTGGATATATCTCAACTCTTGAACTCAGCTATGAAGCCTCCAAGGAGGGAACACCCCAGTGGATCATGCTGACCACAGTCTCGTATCCTTAGATTTGCTGATCGGGCATTCTGGGAAATAACAGCCTTCTTGGAAAAGATAGTGATCTTTTGCCAGGCAGACTAAGTATGTTTCTGGCTAAGCAAAAATACAGAGGATTTTTTTTTTTTACAAGGATCCAGCTGAGACCAATGGGTTGGATGTGGCCAATCACCATCAACATCTTCCCACGAGAAACGACAACAACTGATCCCACCTCTGGTTCTGGGATCAAGAATTAGCCTCATGATAATTCCTGGCACCACATCCCTGGGAGTCACCACCAGGTAATGGAATGCATGATGAAGTCTATTTGTGATCCTGGATCTTAACTATGCTTCTTTTAATTAGGAGGGGATATCTTTTTCCTGTACAGAGATCCTTCTACATCTGATTGGGGGATTCTCGTACATATGTAATCTGTATTTTCATGAACTCAGCAAACGCTTTGCTGCCTTCTGAAATATCCTGGTGATCATGGCTGGTATTTGGACTGACATCTCCCTGAGTCTGCCTGCCCATGACCAAGCTTCCACGTGAAGGTGAGGACTCGATCCAGGTCACGGGGACGTAGAGACAAGCTGGGTGAGAACCACACCTTCTATATCTGGACCTGCTGCTCCATCAGCCTCAGGCCCTCCACACATCCAAACACACACACATCATCCTTACTGGTCTGAAACAACCTCTTCCAGCTCAGAGAAGATGGTGGGCAGGAGGTGTTTATGAGAGTCCAGGATCACCTGTGCATCTCCCCTCCCTGAATTTTACACCCAATGCAGCACCTTGCACGTGGCAGACTGGCTGTGAGTCATGAGTGTTTATTGTCTCTGCCCCTACAAAAAGACTTGTCTTTAATCTCATTTCCCCAAAGTAGGATTTACACAAATAGCACTGGTCCTTCGGGTCTGATGCACAAACCATGGAGGTCTTGTGGGGTGGCTCACTCTGCCTGTCCTGCTTCCTTCTGCTTTCTGACTCTAGCAGGGATGGAAGCCTCAGGAGGCATCTGAGATGCTCTGTACCCATCTGCACCTGGGCTCTGGACACACTGCCAGGCTCTGAGGGGCACAATCCATTCTCGGGGTGAGAGGTGATGATGCTATGAATGTGAAAGAACATTCCAAGATGCAACCAGCTTATTCAGAAGGATTTGTACACAGAATCCTTCACTGTGGGCTTATCTTAGTCAGTTCAGGCACATAGACACAGACTGGGTGGCTTAAATCTCAGACATGTATTTCTCACAGCTGTGGAAGCTGGAAGTCCCAGGTCAAGGGGCTGGCAGGCAGATTTGGTTCCTGGTGAGGACTCTTCCTGCCTTGTTGATGGTGCCTTCTCACTGTGCACTTGTAGCCTGGAGACGGAGAGCCAGCTCTGGTCCCTTCCTCTTGTAAGGACACAATCCCACCACGGGAGCCTCATTCTCATGACCTGCTCTAAACCTTGCTCTTGTTGTTTAGTTGCTAAGTCATGTTCACCTCTTTTGCGGGGTGATTTCCCAGGCAAGAATACCAGAGTGGGTTACCATTTCCTTCTCCAGGGGATTTTCCCAACCCAGCGATTGAACCTGTATCTCCTGCACTGTGAGGTGGGTTCTTTACCACTGAGCTGCCTGGGAAACCCCTGCCCTAAACCCAGTCACCTCTTAAAGGCCCCATTCCAAAGACCATTTTCCTGGGGGTTAGGGCTTCCCTATATAGATCTGGGAAGGACTCATTCAGTCTATTAATGGTCCCTCAACATCCTCTAGGAATTACTAGGCTTCATGGGGCAGAGGTGAGAAAGAGTGTTTTCACTAAATCAATCCTTCTGAATTGGGGCAGATCAGAGGAAATTCTGATTTAATTGAATGTGGTCCAGGCATGGCCCAGGAGTTGGGAGTTTAAAAACCATTCTGGGTGCTTCCAAAGTGCAGCAAAGGTTACTAGACTCATGGTGATGCACCTGTCTCTTACCTGACCCATCACCCCCACTCAGCCCAGGGATGGCTTCCAGGTGTGTCTGAAATTTGGGAGAAGCCTCTGCACAAGGTGTGGCACCCACTACTTCCATGGGGTGACAATGCCTATCCAGGGACGATGCTGCACAGGAGGGGTCCACATTCCCAATTCTCAAGAGAAGGCGAGCAGGTTGGGGTGCTCCCTCTGACCCCCAGCCTTGTTTCATTGCTGAGGTCATGTATTTAGCCCACACCTCACTCTGCTTCTTTCCAGACTTTTGAACAAGTGCAAAATCAGAAACACTTCACCTCGAGCAAAAAGGAGAGGAAAAGAGCTTCCCGAGGGACCTCAGAGTTTAGGGAGCTGGTTAGTGCTCTGCTATTTGGAGAGTGGCACCATTCTGGGCGGCCTCCCAGGTGGCTCAGTGGTAAAGAACCTGCCCGTCAATGCAGGACATGCGGTTTTCATCCATGGCTCAGGAACTCCCCTGGAGAAGGAAATGGCAACCCTGTCCAGTATTCTTGCCTGGAAAATCCCATGGACAGAGGAGGCTGGAGGGCTAGTCCATGGGTCACAGAGGAGCTGGACACGACTGAGAGACGAAAGTGACAACACATTCTGGGCACTTTCACCACAGCCTCTGGGGAGCAGCGGCAGGTGAGGGGGCGGTGCTGAGTGGCTCACGTGGCACAGGCACCAGCTCCCTCCTGGGCCTGCGCTGCAGGTAGGGGCAGTAGGGATGGGTCTGTGTTTCACATCCCAGGGGCTCAGAAGCTGCGACTCTCAGAGACCGTGGACCGGCCAGCTCCGGCAGCGGCTGTCGGCACCTGCCAGCCTGAGAGCCACTTGGCCTGAGATGTGAAGCCGCTTCCGGTGCGTAGCCGCACCCCCAGCTCTGCGCACCGCGTTCTCAGTGAAGCAGAGCCTGCGTCCCGGCAAACCCATGGCCAAGCTGGGGGGCAGGGAGTTTCCAGCTCATTTCCCTGCATTATCCCGGATCTGTGGATAAACAAAAAACAATAATAGCTCTTGCTCTGTTTTAATTGGCATTGGCTGTGTTTTAATTAGTGAAAGGAAGAGGAGGAGGGAGGTCAGAGAGGACTCTTTTCTAACTGCCACCTTCTCCCAAGTGTTTACAAGCCTCTCTGGGAAGGGGTGGCAACTTTCTAGCAAACATAATTCCATCACAATCAGTGTCTTTCTGGTACGTAAGTCAGGGTGCCAGGTTAACCTCTTGGGTCTAGAAAAGTAGCATTTGTTCACTAAATGAACTCCCAGGTTCTGTTGCTTAGCACTGTCTCAGAGTCTAGAGAAAGGTACTTTTCATATTTAAAAGCAGGTTCTGGGGGCAGGCCCAGGGTAGGCTCTGGAAGGGCAGCTTTCCAGAGGGTACAGAGCCTTTGGAATCCCAAACCCACCGCCAAGCAGCTATAGGATCCAGGACAAATAGTCCTCCCTCTGATAAATTTCCTGAGATCATTAGATAGATTCCTGGGAGCATCTCAGGGGTGAGAGTGGGCTCATTCTTGGAATCTGGGGAGACCAGATGTTTATGTTTAACAAACAATCACAGGGGGTTAAAGAAATGCTGAAACCCTGGGTACTCCCAGCTCTCCAATTCCATGATTTTATTCAACAGAGGAAACGCATTAAGATAAAAACCAAACAGGCGTATAACTTGTAATAACATTTGAATCACTGGCAGAATTTTCAAGCTACATCCATTTATCTCAATGTTTATCAAGCTCCTTCTCCAGGCCAGCCTGATGCCCAGAATCCTAGCCCACAGATGAACAGGCAGCAGTGTGACAAAGCAGACCCTCCCCAGCTGTTTTCTCCACTGAAGATGTTGTCTCTCCAGCCTGCTGTGGACAGCCGTCCTGTCCAGCTCCTCCACTCACAATCTCCCTCCCTGTCAACTTTCTCACAGCATACATGCTTTTCTATTTATCCAACATAGATCAGGCCACCTCACTCCCCACCTGGAACCCTGTGCTGGCCTCAAACAGCTCAGGTTCCTCACCTGGGCACCCCAGAACCTCCCATCTTCCTCACACCACTCAGGACCCCCGGTTCAATTGTCTGGAGTGGGACCCCATTGTAATGCCAAGAGCTACTCTTCCAAGATTGCAGTGTGCAGGCGGAGGGGCTCCTTCTATCAAGGGAGGAGGAGGTCAATTGAGTTTGATTGGAACTGAGGGTGCCTGAGGTTGGGGTTTCCCGTCGGGTTAAAAGTGGACAGCAGGGCTTCCCTGGGGATTCAGTGGTAAAGAATCCACCTGCCAATGCAGGAAACACAATTTTGATCCCTGGTCTGGGAAGATCCCACATGGCATGGAGCAACTAAGCCTGTGCACCACAACTACTGATCCTGGGCTCTAGAGCCCTCAAGCCTCAACTACTGAAGTCTGAGCCCCCGAGAGTCAGGTTTCACAACAAGAGAAGCCACCGCAATGAGAAGCCTGCACGCCGCAACTAGAGAGTAGCCCCCAGGCTTTGCAATGAGAGAAAAACCTGTGCAGCAATGAAGACCCTGCACAGCCATAAAAAAATCAATGAATAAAATGATACTTAAAAAAAAAAAGTGGACAACATACAGGACAGTAGAGCGAGGAAGGGCGACCAGACAGAAAACAGCAGAACACGGTGCAGAGGTGGGAGGGAGGCTCTGAATGCGGGCAGAGCAGGCGGTCTCAGCCAGGGGAGTGGACACCGCCCGGGGGCTGAGGACCCCAGGCCGCCGCACCGACAGCCTGAGCTGCCAGTACCACGTGGACACTAAAGATACTGAGAAGCCATCCAGAGGGAGAAGCGGAGCAACACTCACACATGCCACTTTTCCATCACAAGTACCTGGAATAAGCCCCACCATATTATGCAAACACTGTGTGTGTAAGGAGGAGGGGAGAGGCAAGGAGGAGACAGAAGGAGAAGACCCTGTGAGCCCCCTGACTCATCTGAGATAAAACACATCTGCTGGTGATTTGGCCCCAGCCCACCCATCCTTCTCCCCTTCCAAAAGCTGGCTTCGTTTCTCTTTTGACAATGCTCCGGTTGGTCAGATTTCCTTTAATGTGGCTCCTGGAACAGGGCCAACCCTGGGCAGGGCAGTGGTGGCCAAGAACTGCTGCTCTGTCTAGGAGATGGTTTGGCATCTTTGCTCGGGGTGCCAGTAAACTGAGTCTTCAGGTTGTCACCACGTGAGTCACCATTCAGGAGCTGAGGCAGAATTTAATTGACACCAAATGGCTCCTATTTTTTAAATAATTCAATTACAAAAGTGCTCCCTGCCTCCCACGCTCCCTCCCTCTGTCTTTCCCTCCTTTATTCCCTTCTTCTCCCCATTCTCCCTTCCTTCCTTCTGCAGACAGCAGGCAGTGGGGCATTCTTGCAGCCTGGGAGGACAAAATAGGGAGTTGGAAGGGATGCACTCCTGATGGGGGGTAGGTGTGGATCCAGAGGAGGGGATTTTGGATCTTGATTCTGCTTCTGAACTGATCCACCTACCCCCTTCCCCAACAAGGTCTCCTGTCTCCAGGAAATGTGATGGAAAGGGCTCCATTGCCTCCCTGAAAGCCATCAGGACAAAGTTAACCAGAACTAGAAAACTGACAATTTCCTCCAACAAAGTCAGAGAGCTGTCCCACTGGATGGAGCCATCCTGCACCTCACGCCTATGCTGTCTTTGCTCTCAACCCCTGCCCCCCGCCCCATGTCTGCTATGCTCTGCAGAGTCCTAGGCTCCTGTTGTTGTTTTTCAGTCATATCCAACTCTTTGTGAGCCCATGGACTGTAAAACATCAGGCTCCCCTGTCCTTCACTATCTCCTACAGTTTGCTCAAATATAAGTCCTTTGAGTCAATGATGCCATCACACCATTTCATCCTCTGTTGCCCGCTTCTCCTCCTGTGCTCAGGTTTTCCCAGCATCAGTGTCTTTTCCAATGAGTCAGCTCTTTGCATCAGGTGGCCATAGTATTAGAGCTTCTGCTTTAACATCAGTCCTTCCAATGAATATTCAGTGTTGATTTCCTTTAGGATTGACTGGTTTTATCTCCTTGCTGTCCAACGGACTCTCAAGAGTCTTCTCCAGCATCACAGTGTGAAAGCATCAATTCTTCAGCACTCAGTCTTCTTCATGGTCCAACTCTCATATCTGTACATGACTACTGGAAAAACCATAGCTTTGACTATACGGACCTTTGACAGGAAAATGATGTCTCTGCTTTTTAATATGCTGTCTAGATTTGTTGTAGCTCTTATCTCACCCTCTTTTTCCTTCTCCCACCAGACTAAGAATAAATAGCAGAAACTTCTTAGGAAACCCATTTTCACCAGTGAGAAGAACATGAAGGTGTCTGAGGTACACTGCCCACATGTTCCCATTAGTTAAGGGACCAGGGACCAGCCCCACAGGTCTCCACTCCTCAGTGGCTCACTTGGAAAGTCAGAGAAGGAGTCTTCTTCTTGTAATGGTGGTGAAGGTGGTTCCCTGAAATTCAATGCATGTTTCCTGGAACATCCTTCTGGTGGATGCCCGGCCATGTGATCCAATGATCTCATTAAGTACTACTTGCCTGATAGCCTGTACCCATCTGCTTGGACCATAAAGAAGACTGAGAGCCAAAGAACTGATGCTTTTGAATTGTGGTGCTGGAAAAGACTCTTAAGAGTCCCTTGGACAGCAAGGAGAACAAATCAGTCAATCCTAAAGGAAACAAACCCTGAGTATTTTTCAGAAGCACTGATGCTGAAGCTGAAGCTCCAATACTTTGGCCACTTGATGCAAAGAGTTGCCTTATTGGAAAAGACCCTGATGCTAGGAAAGATTGAAGGCAAAAGGAGAAGAGGACAGCAGAAGATGAGATGATTAGGTAGCATCATTGACTTGATGGACATGAAATTGAGCAAACTGTGGGAGATAATAAAGGACAGTGGAGCCTGGCATGCTGCAGTCCATGAGGTCGCAAAGAGCTGGGCATGGCTTAGCAACTGAACAGCAACAAGAGATCTGCATTTTCATTGATGCTTCTCTGACTAGACCATTAGGTATAAGAATGCAAGGTCCTCATGTGTATCCCAATCACCCAAAACGGTATCCAGTGCTTCATGGACACAAAGTAACTGTTGGTGAGGGAATCAAGAAATGCATGTCTTCTGTTGCATCCAGGAGCCAACCTACCATGGTAAGTCTCAGGAGGCTTGGCAATTATAACACACAATGGCTCAAAGATTTGACTGTGTGGCCTGAGCTTTGATACCTTCTTTGAAATGCCTGGAAATAGTTACCTCTAGCAAGCTGGACACATTGTCCACTGTTCGAAATAAGTTTCTATATCCTTCCTCTGTAACCTCGTGGTTGATTGAAAAAGAAAGATCTTTGAGTTTCTGGAAATCTCCATGATTGCTACCTTGGCCATTTCTATTGCACTATCATCATCCAAAGTCAAAGTGGGCAGTGAGGAAGGCTGGACTTGGACATGAAGGAATAGCGTCACAAGTGGTACAAGTGTTACTCTTGTACTCTTGCATGGATGTGAGAGTTGGACTGTGAAGAAGGCTGAGCGCTGAACAATTGATGCTTTTGAACTGTGGTGTTGGAGAAGACTCTTGAGAGTCCCTTGGACTGCAAGGAGATCCAACCAGTTCATCCTGAAGGAGATCAGCCCTGGGATTTCTTTGGAAGGAATGATGCTAAAGCTGAAACTCCAGTACTTTGGCCACCTCATGTGAAGAGTTGACTCATTGGAAAAGACCCTGATGCTGGGAGGGATTGGGGGCAGGAGGAGAAGGGGATGACAGAGGATGAGATGGCTGAATGGCACCACTGACTCGATGGATGTGAGTCTGAGTGAACTCCGGGAGTTGGTGATGGACAGGGCGGCCTGGCGTGCTGCGATTCATGGGGTCGCAAACAGTCGGACACGACTGAGCGACTGAACTGACTGACTGACTGAATACTTGTATTACAAGCATTACATTTCATAGGTCAGGCCTAAAGAAAAAAGAACCTAGTTGAATTTAAGATTGACTCAGAGCATATATCTATGTGCACATCAGACTGTCATAGAAAACTTCCTAAATACATAGGAAAACTGGTAATGATGGTGGATTCCAGAGAGGGAACAGGTTAGCTAGTAGGCAGGGAGGGTAGGGAGGCTTACCTTGTGTGTGTGTGTGCGCTCAGTCATGTCCAGCTTTTTGACACCCCATGGACTGAAGCCCCCCAGGCTCCTCTGTCCATGGGATTTCCCAGGCAAAATTAACGGAGTGGGGTGCCATTTCCTACTCCAGAGGATCTTCCCCACCCAGGGATCAAACCCAAGCCCCTGCGTCTCCTGCACTGGCAGGCGGGTTCTTTACCACTGCAGCTGGAAGCCCAATGAGGGAGGTTTACTTTATCCCGCATATAATCATCCGAATTATGTACCATGTGCATATACTATTGAAAATGAAACTTTAAAAAACTAAAAAAGAAAAAAAAAAAAAAGAAAGAAATGCATGGTTTCATTGGTGGATGCAGCCCATAGATGGTTTGTGTGTTCATTTCTGCATAACGTTAGAAAATAAGATTCTGACTCAGAAACGCAAGACAACCGTCAGACTTGGCTCCTGCACAGAGTGGCTCTGCCAGCCTCACAACCCACTGCAAGTGTGAGAGCGACACGTCAGGCTGGGATGAGGCAGCTAGACAGACACACACTGAGACCGGTGGTGGGACAGCAGCTGAGAAATAACAACGTGCGTTCCATGCAGTGTTAGGATTAAATGCATGTGAAACGCACATCTTGCCTTCCACCTTCAGTGAAAATGTGCAGCAGTGGCCAGGAACAGGGAAACTTTCTGACTCCAGGAGTGATAAGAAGGCCATGAGTGATGCTTGTGCAGGGGATTTCAAATCAGTGAGCCCAAGCCGGTACTTTTCTGACCCCCCCGCTCCTGCCCCATGCGAGAAGAGTTCCAAGAAAATGCTTTCTGTCCTCTGAGTGCCTTTCTTATGGGCGACAGAATGCTTGATTTTCTTCTAATAGATTTGTCATTTTACTTCAAGTATCCAGTCCTATTGACCCAAGGAACCTCAATTTCAAAGCCATTAAAAGCTAATTTTCCACACCGTGCCCCCAAGAGATTGACTAACTTTCAAAGAATGATTCATTTTCTTTTCAAAAAAAAAACCCTGCATATCTCTCTATATATTTTATTTTTATTCTTTAAAATAAGTCAGGGGACACTGCTGTCAGCTTCTCCATTATTACCCTCCACAGCGTCTTTCTTGCAAAGGAACATAAATGCTCTTCTGACAAAGTAAGATTCGGTCACTGTGGAGGGAAGGTTGTATTTATGTGGGGGAACCACCACTTGCTGATATATTATAAAGGACCCACTGTCATGTTTTCCATCAGGAAAGCAGGACAGAAGCTCAAGGTTATTTGTTTTTGAAAATAACAGATGTGTCAAAAACTAAGCAGAAAAACGCTTCTGAGGAGAGAGTGTCTTCTTGCAAATTTCAGGGAACCTGAGAACTCTGCATGTGTACTAAATAGCTGCAGAGGTGTTCAACTCTTTGACTCCTCTGTCCATGGGATTCTCCATGTAAGAATACTGGAGTGGGTTGCCATTTCCTTCTCCATGGGATCTTCCCAACCCAGGGACTGAACCCTGGAAATTTATGTCTCCTGTTTTGGCAGGCAGGCTCTTTACCACTAGCACCAACTGGGAAGCCCCAGGTGTTAGGCACTCAGCTTTGCCTGACTCTTTGTGACCCCATGGACTGTGGCCAGCCAGGTTCTTCTGTCCATGAAATTTCCCAGACAAGAATACTAGAGTGGGTTGCCTTTCCCTTCTCCAAGGGATCTTCCTGACCCAAGGATTAAACGTGAGTCTCCAGCATTGTAGGCAGATTCTTTACCATCTGAGCCACCAGGGAGTCCCCCCAAGAACTCTACAGGCTAACCTTGTTTCCCCAGTGATAAACTAAACACTCAATTTGAAATTCTGAGATGAGAGCACCTAATGAGAGTTCATGTGGGCTGTTGTCCATAGACGCCTATACAGAGGTCTAAGTTGATTGACATGTGACTGTGTTAGTTATATAGCTTCCCTAGTGGCTTAGGTGGTAAAGAGTCTGCCTACAATGCAGGAAACCTGGGTTTGATCCCCTGGAGTAGGAAATGGCAACCCACTCCAGTATTCTTGCCTGGAAAATCCCATGGATGGAGGAGCACATTAAATTTGCTCCTTCACACCTGAAGGTAATGTTGGATCTTGGAACCATTAAGTGACATTTAAGGACAAATTGGGACACTTTAAATAAGGTCTGGAAGTGAGATGCTGTCATCATCTTGAGGTTAATTTCCTGGTTTGGGTAATTAAACCAGCTGGGTGAAGGGTTTTAGCGGATGCTCTGTAATATTGATGCAACTTTTTTTGTAAATAGAAAATCATTTCAAAATAAACATTCAAAAAGGTGTACTGTGTGTATTCAGGAAGGTTGGAAAGCAAGAGAGCTGCTGCTGCTGCTGAGTCGCTTCAGTCGCATCTGACTCTGTGTGACCCCATAGACGGCAGCCCACCAGGCTCCCCCATGCCTGGGACTCTCCAGGCAAGAACACTGGAGTGGGTTGCCATTTCCTTCTCCAATGCATGAAAGTGAAAAGTGAAAGGGAAGTCGCTCAGTCATGTCTGACTGTTTGCAACCCCATGGAATGCAGCCCCCCAGGCTCCTCCGTCCGTGGGATTTTCCAGGCAAGAGTACTGGAGTGGGGTGCCATCGCCTTCTCCAAAGCAAGAGACCAAAGCCCCATTAAGATTAGTGCAAAATATACGTATTACAACTTCTTTATCCTCTCATCTGTTGATGGACACTTATGTTGCTTCCACATCTTGGCTACTGTGAACCGTGCTGCTATGAACACTGGGGCACATGCATCTTTTCAAAGTATGGTTTTTCCTGGATATATGCCCAGGAGCGGTATTACTAAATCATATGGTAGCTCTATTTTTAGTTTTTTTTTAAGAATTAAATGATGCCTTTTGCAACAACATGGATGGACCCGGAGATTATTATACTAAAGAAGTAAGTCAGACAGAAAAAGACAAATATCATGTGATATCACTTATTTGTGGAATCTAATTAAAAATGATACAAATGAACATGTTTATACAACAGAAACATTCACTAATCTCAAAATTAAACATATGGTTACCAAAGGGAAACGTGGAGGGAAGTGATGGAAGTTTGGGATTCACATTTTATATATACACACTAGTATACGTAAAATCAAAGACCTACTGTACAGCACACGGAGCTCTCTTTAGCATTCCTTAATAACCTATATGAGTCTGAGAAACAATGTGCATGCTAAACCGTTTCAGTCGTGTCCAACTCTGCGACCCTATGGACGATGGCTGACCAGGCCCCTCTGTCCACGGGAGATTCTCCAGGCAAGAATACGGAAGTGGGTTGCATGCCCTCCTCCAGGGGAAACTTCTTGACCCAGGGATTGAACTCTTATCTCCCGCACTGGCCGGCAGTTTCTTTACCGCTAGCGCCACCTGGGAAGCCCATTGAGAAAGAATGAACACATGTGTATGTATAACTGATTCACTTTGATGTACTTGAAACTAATGCAACATGGAAATAATCTATATTCCAATAAAATTTTTTTTAATAGTACCGGATACAAGAGCCAGGGAGCACCTTGCTCTAAGGCTACTTTTGTAGGATATTCTCAAGCCAGGGGCGGGCAATGCTAGAATGATGGCAGGAAAACAATGTTACCTGAAGGCATGGTCTCTGTCTATGACCAGCTGTGGCTCTGGTGTGCACCCTGACTCTGGGGCGAAGTGTGAACCTGCTTGTGGAAGTCAGGCAAGAAGACTCATTCTTCATCAGTGGGGCAGAGAGGGGGGTCGCGGAAGTCACAGCAGCACATGGAGGCACTGACTGCCAGGTGTAGGTGCTCAGCAAGTCCTCATTTGGTTGATGCCTGCAGGTCAAGTCATGGCCAATGAGACTACTAGCCACATGACTTCCAGAAGCCTAATTCCCAAGGATAAAACTGCAAACTAAGGAGGGGGTTTGGGTTGGTCCTAAAGCACTGATGTCATAGCCAAGGACAGTTTTCCATGATCACAAAGATGATGCGAAGGGAAGCACTGATTCAGAATCTGCGCCTGGGCTCTACAGAGGGGTGAAGTTAGCAGCAAGAATACTGGAGTGGGTTGCCATGCCCTCCTCCAGGAGATCTTCCCCATCCAGGGGTCAAACCTGAGTCCATAGGGAAGTGAAGTTAGCAGCAAGAATTTGAGATAAGAGCCATCATTTTCAAAGGGCACATTTCACAAAAGCCCAGGTGGGTTTGAAATGAGATGACCATCAACTTCTCTCATCTCCCAAGAGATGAGTTTTTTCTCTGCTTCTTCATTTTATGTAAAACTAGATAAGCCTGAGTTCCCTCTGAGCTCCAAATGCCAATGCTTTGCTGCTGCTAAGTCACTTCAGTCGTGTCCAACTCTGTGCGACCCCAGAGACGGCAGCCCACCAGGCTCCCCCATCCCTGGGATTCTCCAGGCGAGAACACTGGAGTGGGTTGCCATTTCCTTCTCCAAAGCATGAAAGTGAAAAGTGAAAGCGAAGTCGCTCAGTTGTGTCCGACTCCTAGCGACCCCATGGACTGAAGCCTACCAGGCTTCTCCATCCATGGGATTTTCAGGAGTCCTTAAAGCAGCCCCTGGCTCAGGATAGTAGCCATGAGGGGGCCAAGGAGGGGCCACCACGCAGGGGGAGGTGGATAGAGATGGGTCATCCCCATCCTGCTCTGCCCAGTCCTCACTGTGCAGCTGGGCAAGTGACCCCCCAGCCTCACCCCCAGTGTGTGTCCCCAGGAGTCATCATGGGTCAGAACAACTCTGCTGTGCTGGGTGATGAAAGCAAACACCTGCACACACACCTGGGTGATGTGGGGGCCTCTGTAGATGTTGGGGTCCTTATTACTATTTGTGATCCTGGTACCACTATAGCAGGGGCACAGGGTTTGCAGCACAGCCAGCTCTGGGGGGATGGGGGGTGATCCCAGAATAGGAGAAAAACAAACAAAAGCCAAGATGACCCACCTGTCTTGCTTTTCTGCACCAACAGAGCGCAGAGTAGATGAGGATTCTGTAGGACCAAGGAGCCAAGAGGAACCCAAGAGGCTGGGTTTGGGAAGAGAAAACTCTGCAGGAAGGGGCAGAACTTATTCCAGCCATAAGCCAGGGATTCAGGAGAGTTCCATTCAGGGAGGCCACCTGTCCAGGCCCACCAGCGGGATCCTGCTTCTCTTCTGCCCACCCAGATCCTCTCTTCTGCCCCTCTCAGAGCACCCTCGGCATTGATTCTGTAAACACAAGGACAGAGTGTTATTTGTGATGCATAAACCTCCTTCTCAAAATGATTTTGGTAGGCTGGAATTAATGCAACATAAAAATAAGCCACGTTGGAACAAAGATGTGGAAAAGTCCTTTGAAATTGCTTATGTTGTTGTTCAGTCACTAAGTTGTGTCTGAGTCTTTGTGACCCCATGGACTGTAGCACGCCAGGCTTCCCTGTCCTCCATTATCTCCCGGAGTTTGTTCAGATTCATGTGCATTGAGTTTGATGCTATCTAAACATCTCATCCTCTGCTACTCCCTTCTCCTGACCTCATTCTTTCCCAGAATCAGGATCGTTTCCAGTGAGTCAGCTCTTTGCATCAGGAGGCCAAAGTATTGGAGCTTCAGCTTCAGGTCAGTCCTTCCAATAAATAATTGCTTATGAATGCTTCTGAAAAGTCATTCCAGAAAATAATAAATGACTTCACCCTGAAAGCATCGTTTTCATTTTGGGTGTGTGAGCACACTTCTTCAAATCATGTTAGTTGGGTGTTTACTGTGTGTCTGGCATGGGACTGGATGCTTTCCATACATCACCCACAATAAGTCCTCACAAGAACTCAAGAGACAGATATGCGGTCCCATTTCACAGATGTGAGCATGGAGACTCCATGGGGTTCAGTCACCTGCTCAAGGTCACAAGGCTCAGCAGTGGCAGAAGTGAGTCCAAGACCACGCCCCAGGTTCTGTGCTCTCCTGTGAGTCAAGACAACAGAGTCTTGCTTCTCCAGGGATAGGTCATCCTTCTTGCACTCAGAAGACTTTCAATAAACACTCTTGGACTCAGGGAAGCCAGTTGGACTCTGAGTCAGAAGGTTCTTATTGTTATAACGATGCCCATATCCATGTTCCAGTTGAGTTGTGCACTGTTTGGGTCTGGTTTGGGGACTCAGGAGGGAGGGGAGAGCTGGGCACTGGGCAGCCTCTTCGTACTCTGAATAATTAGCAATATACGTCACACCCATCCCATGCCTCTAACAAAGTTAGAAATTTAAATTCTCATTAGGCAGAAGCGTCTGTTTCATACCTACTTCATCTGAGTAAGAAGGTCTGGAGTGAGTGCAATCAGACAGAATTTGCTCAAGTGTCTTTGGAGGTGCATGCCAGGGGACACAGCTGCAGCTGGAAGGTTTCCTGGGTTCAACCCTTTTTCCCCAGGCCATCTGTTTCTCCATAAAGACATTTCCCCACATTGTGCTGTACATACCTTCCCTCTGTCTCACAGATATGCACATATACAGTGACATGGCAACCCACTCCCATATTCTTGTCTAGAGGGTCCCATGGACAGAGAAGCCTGGTGGGCTACAGTCCTTGGGGTCTCACAGAGTCAGACACGACTGAGGGGCTGAGCACACAGTGACACGTGCTCACACACACAAGCACAGTGCACGTAATCAATGTTGCCATATGGCCAGGTTCATCTGAATATAATCTGAGCTAAAAATCTAACTTTGGTCCAAAGAAACCCCAGGTCCAGAGTAGTGAGACAATTCAGGTGTGTGAGCACACACATACGCACGTCCCCCCACCTCTGCCACAGACCCCAGGGTCCTCACTGGATGCACGGAATACCATTTCACACTCGGAGCCATGATAATGTCTTTGTTCTCATTGATCAGGCCAGACAACCCCTTTCTGCCAAAGGAGAAGAGCTGCCATATCCCCTTCCACTCAAAGGCAAAAATTCAAGTGCACATCCAGTAATCTCAAGAGCAAAAGGGCTTAAACCAAGCCCGAGCCCACCAGCCAGGAGCCCCGTCTCCCACACTCTCAGGTCCCCGCACACCCCTGGAATGCTGGGTGCCCCTGGGGTCCCTCCTCCTGACTCCTGCCCAGCTAAACCTTGAGCCACATGCCTAGAGTCTTGCACCTACCCTGTTGTGTCTATTCCTGCCCGTCCACCCTGTGGTTCAGGATCCCAGGGCACAGACCACCCCTGCACTGCCATCCTGTACCCACATCCTGCATCCCACATCCAGCGTCACCAGTCAGCTCATTTTGTTTGACTACCACTTTGAAACTCTCTCTCACCCAAAACCTTCAACAACTTCTTACTGCCTCCCCCTAGTACCTGTGGGATGAAGTCACTGGAGCCGGGTGACTCTTTGCTGCAGGAGACCTTCTCTAACCCTCACAACAGAGAGAGGCACATGATCCTTTTCCAGAGATGGGAAGCTTTTCCAATAGAGATACACAGCCCTTTTCCAGTGGTGGGAATCCCCTCACACAGAGGCAGAGTGGATGTGGCTCCAGACCTCTTAAAACAGGAGTTCACGGACTTCCCTGATAGACTAGTGGTTAAGACTTTGGTTTCTAATAAGGAGGTGAGAGTTCAATCCCTGTCAGGGAACTAAGATCCCACATGCCTCCTGGCTAAAAAAAACAAAACTTAAAACATAAGCAATGCTGTATCAAAAACTTTAAAATAAAAACTTAAAAAAAAAAAACAGAGTTCAAGTTCAAGGTTCAGTAGATTGCTGCTGCTGCTGCGGTTGTTCAGTCGCTAAGTTGTATCTGACTCTTCACGACCCCATGGATGGCAGCATCCCAGGCCTTCTTGTCCCTCACTGTCTCCCGGAGTCTGCCCAAGTAGGCTGACTCTTCCTTAAACATCTCCTGGTTAATGCGAGGGTTTCCAGCAAGCAGTGCCCACCCAAACAGACACCCCTCTAGAGGAGACAGCAATAGAGATCAAAGAAAAGTTTGTTTTCATGCTTGAGTTCTGGAAGTGTTTTAAGGGCATTAACTTATTATAGTCAAGCATTAGGGATAAATCAGAGGACACATAAAACAAAGGTGACCTGCAACAGCCACACTCTGAGCTCAAATTATTCACGTGGAGCTCACCTCGCCCTCAGCTGACTTACAAGCAAGCCGGGCTTGAACACTGATGAAAGGTGCAAATTCCCTTGAAAGATGCATGTCTGTTCACCTTAGCTGCCTGAAGTTTGCCATCCCTACACAGAGGCAGCCAGAGGCCCTGACACCACTGACCAGCAGGTGCCTTCTACACAACCAGGAAACAGTGCCAGTCTTCTGCACTGGGACCCAAACTCTTCCTGCTGCCTGAGTCCCCATCATAGGCATTAGCTGTCACAGGATTCCAGCAAGTGCCCGGGAGACGCACAAGGACACAGGTGCAGGAGTGGCACAGACACCTGGGGGGCAAGGCAGAGCACCCCCATTCCCGGTCCATCCCCTCCTCCCGTCGTGAGCCACCCTCATGCCCAGAGGAGATGCCAGCTGCTCCCCCTCTGCGGTGGTTGGTCATCTGTATTCCAGCCAAATTACCCGGTGACTCTGAGTAGATGAAGATTCTGCTTAATATTTTTAGCAATGATAACACTTTGCAGGACGAGTGCTTTCTACAACTCAGAGATGGGGGATCTGGAGTGGCATTTACAAATGGAGCTGTTAGACAAGATTTCACCGAGGCCCTGCTAAATGTCAAACATCGTATTGACTGGGGAAGCGGCATGCAGGCTTGTTTCCCCAAATCTGATTAAAACCAGAAAGTGCCTTTTGAATATTCGTTTCTGTTTTGTATTATGGTAGGCTGGTAGGAGAGAAACAAAGGGGAAGGGAGAGGGGGAGAGGGAGGGAGCCTCAGTGGACTGGAGCATCAATTTAGGTGTGTGTGCACACAGAGGAGGGGAGGAGGGAGAAACAGCCCCGGAGGCCCAGAGGGGACAACAGCTTTTCTGAGCAGAGTAAATACTTCGAAGGACTAAGGCTAGAGAAATCTGCTCTGCTTATCAACCCGAGTCGGGTGTATGCTGCTGATTGGCAGACGGGTTCTCTCTGGAGTAATTAGGGCCTCATGGGGGAAGCATATTTATGTTGGAAGACAAATTCTCTTGCATAGGGAAAGCATGTGGTCTCCAATGGCATCCAGGTGGCTTCTGCTTCAGTCCAGCAGCTGATTCTCATGCTGAGCTGAGTTCTGAACACCCCAGAAACAAATGAGCACAGAGGCCCTGTGGAACTCCCAGGTAGGGGTCGTGAGAAGGAGGCAGCAGTGGAGGTCCTGGGCCTTTGGGCTTCTGGGAGTCCTCAGACAGTGAGCCGGCATGCGTCTCCAACAGTGAATGGACCAGAAATCAATCCTGTAATCAGGTGTGTTTGTCACTTGCTCCAGTACACAGAAAATAAAAGAATGTTGGTGTGCTGCCAGAATTAATTGGGCCTTCAGGATTGCAAGTCCTGGCAACCTGGTCAAGCTAGCCTGAACAGCCAGAGCCACAGAAAAAGCTTGTTTATTAAAAAGCTGTGGGATGACTCCCAGAGCTGGCGTGTGAGGGAGCTTCTGGGAGGAGCTTTAGGAAACTGGGCATGATGTCCCCATGGCTCTGTTTCTGCTTCTGAGTGCACCCCCTGCTCCTCTCTCTAAAGACATCTGGTCCACCTCAGCACCTACATGGGACAGGTCTCCTGATCTGAAAAGCAAAGTTCTAGTTGCCAATTCCAAACCCTCATGGGAGAGGCGTCAGTGGCTCCGGAGGAGCCCAGGTCACCCAGGGTCCTGCCACGGTCCCATCAAGGGTGGTCAGAGATGGGGTGAGGCACATGAGGGCTATGGACCTACCCTGGAGCAGGCAGGTAGTCTCCTGTAGGTGGACTAGAAATAAGATCAGCTGCAGCCCATGGCCTCAGGGACCCAGAAATGACACAGAGAGACGTGATGCTCACCCAGGGTGAGGCAGGAGCAGGAGGGCACTCTCCTGGGGATCTTCTGTGGGGTCAGAATCCCTCTGCTTCTTCTGCCCCCATGGCCTCTCTTGGACAAGTCACAAGCCCACACCCTGGGAAACTGGGAAGGACTGAAGTCTCCATGCCATCCCCGCCCCTCTTCCTCACCACTCGCCCTGTCCCTCTCAGGTTGTCTTGTCCACCATTGGCCTCACCACCAACAGGAACTGTGCCTGAGTGCTTGGGCCAGTCTGCTTGGGCCATGGTCGCCTAGCACCACAGACAGGGCAATGTAAACAGCTCAAATAAGGGCCAGTCCTGGAGCCTGGGCCTCCAAGATCAGTGTCAGAAGGGATGTTTCCACACCTCTCTTGGGTGTGTAGATGGCCGAATTCGCCCTCCCCATGTCCTTACATGTTTCTGTGCCCTGATCTCCTCTTCTATAAGGACACCAATCATATGGGATTAGGGCCTCACCCCATGACCCTCTTATCTTCACTACCTCTGTAAGCACCCGGCTCCAAATATAATCACATTATGAGTCCCTAGAGTGAGGATGTCGATGTATAACCATGGTTGGGACACAAGTCAGCCCATGGCAGCTTAGTTAAGAGACACTAAGAACTGAAGCCTCCATTTTTGTCTCAGACCCACTTGCCATCAAGCTGAGATGCAGGCAGTGCATTAGGAGCTCACTCATTCAAAGCCCAACTGTTTACCTGGGGCAGGGGGTTCTGCACTTGCTCCCCAAACAGTCTTCTCTCTGATGCTACTCTGAAGCCCTTATCGGACCCCCAAGGGGTTAAGTGATGCCAGGACAGTGGGATGTGTGGTCAGACCACCCTTCCTTACAATGTCTACTATGTAAATTGTGACGCACACCCGCATCGAATTCTAAACCCATGTTGACACCATACTCACTTATTGCAGACATATTTGAGAATGTCTTTGGTGATGGCATCATAGTATTTCGTCAACTCAGATGAACATTATCTGGTCGCACAGAAAAGTTACCCCCATAATGGGCCTTCCAGCAGGGACCCTGTGGACTGACAAAAGGCTTGCTTACTCTGGGAGAATTCCTAGTTGTAGATGAAGCTGATGTGTTTCCACCCACAAAGACCTTGCCCTGCGGTGAAATTGTCCTGGGTCCTGCATCAAACCAGTCAATCCTAAAGGAAATCAACCCTGAATATTCATTGGAAGGACTGATGCTGAAGATGAAGCTCCAATACTTTGGCCACCTGATGTGAGGAGTCAACTCGTTGGAAAAGACCCTGATGCTGGGAAAGAATGAGGGCAGGAGGAGAAGCGGGCAACAGAGGATGAGATGGTTGGATGGCATCATTGATTCAATGGACATGAATTTGAGAAAATTTCAGGAGATGGTGAAGGACAGGGAAGCCTGGCATGCTGCAGTCCATGGTGTTGCAAAGAGTTGGACATGACTGAGCGACTGAACAACAACAACTGCACATGAGCTCAGACAAGTCAATAACACACAGTGCCAGAAAAATAGCAGTTGTCAGTACAATTCTCTCAACTGGCCACACAGAGGGCAAGGGGACAAGGCAGCCAGACAGGCTTAAGCCATCGGTCCAGAGCCTTGAAGCTCAGCATTGCTGGGTATCCAGAGCTGTTTATGACACTCTTAATGCGCTACTTGAGCTTCCTCCGAGGAAATTGAGCGTCTTTCTGCTCTGCGGTTTCTGATGTGGAAATTGCCCATGTTCTTAATGTCACATTAAGTGATAAAATGACACGCAGGGTTACAATCGGATGTGATCCAGCTGACGTACAGAAGCTAGCAAGAATTCTTTTCAAATTTGAGAACCACAGCTCTGGCTTTACAGCGCCGAGTGGTATTTTTTAAATGAGCTTTTGAACTTCGCTCAAAAACAAGTCTTCTCACACACAGTGTGAATACATTAGGAGAGACTGAACGTGAAGCTGCCACTGTCGTATCGCTTTTCTCCTTGCTTCTGACTCTGAGTCCCTGTGGCAAAGGCATTGGCCGGATTGCTTTCTCCCCCTCTGGCTTTATCAGCCTCTGATTTCTCTTTCAGAAATCATTTGATTTTTTTTTTTTGAAGCAATGGCGATTTAAAGAGTTAGCTGAAATATGAATCCTGCTTTTCTTTGACAGCTGTACCAGCCTATCCCAAAGGATGAATGGTGTGATGTTAGAAAGCTTCTTCTTATGGTTTGTATATTTATTACCATAATTAATTATTGGGAGTTTAGAAACACATCCACTTTGTTCAATCACAGAGAAAATAAACTTAGACAATATCAAAGCAAGGTGACACTTAGAGAATGCACAGCAGTAGGGCCATCCACCTACAGATAAGAAGAGGCGTCCCCTGCCTCTGGGGGACTGATGGAAATCTTGTGGCCCTCATTTTTCCTGCCAGGTATCAGAGCCGTTACAAGGGAGAAGGGGGGCTAGCCACACCCCTGCCCTTGCAGCGGAGGAGGGGAGCTGAGCCCCGAACCTGCAATGCCCAGAGGTAGAAAATGATGAGCATTCTGAAAGGGGCCTCACAAAGAACCCGGCGTTCAGAAAAGGAGTCCAGAGTCTGAGCCATTACTGATAGGAAAGCGAGAAGACAAAAAGCTACCTTTAACATTTTTTAATAATTCCTGATATATAGTTAGGTGTCAAACAGATTTTCCAGGGAGCTAGATGCTTCCTGGCTTCTGAAATGTGTGTGTATGTGTTACCTGCAGCCACACCCACTGGGCAGCTCCATTCTGCAATCTTCTGGGGTAACCTGGTCACCGGTGGTGACCTCTATTTGTAGTGACCCAGTCCTGGGAGACATGCCTCCCCCCTGGGTGGTGACCCTTTGGCATGAAGAAGGAGGTAACTGCTGAAACTTGGGCAGCAGTTGGGAGTGGATTTGGAGGAACCAGTTTGGAATAGATAGAAGGTAAATTTCTTTTTTAAACCAGTGACAGGTGTCAGTATCAGTTTCCAAAAGGAAACAGATGGCACATTCAAAATGGGTACTCGAGGAGAATTTGGGAAACAGACTTTTCACAAAGGTGTGGGCAGCGTCCTGGGCTGGTAACAGCTAGGCTTTTACTTCAGCCCTTCTGGGCTGAAGGGAGGGGACACACAACTCCTGGGACCCAGAGAGACAGAGACAGGTCAGGAGAGGCACCTGGAGGAGGTTGTGTCTTCATCCTAGTTCCCCACCAGCACGCAGTGACCATGAGTGGGGGCCAGTGGAGTAAATACTGCAGCCTCCCCTTCTGCCCCATCTCCTGCAACTGTTCCCTGATGGCCAAGCCCATCTGGACAAACAAGGTCATGGGGTTCACACACACAGGGCAACCTCCCAGGGGAAGAACAGAGGAGGAGGCATCACCAGGGTCAAGGAAAGTATCTGCCTGCGGTGACACTCAGGCATTCCTCCCACTATTTGGATCTCTTTCCCCCCACTTCCTTCTTGCAGCGTTTCTCTTCCCTTCCCCCAAGTGCTATAGTTCTTAGGACCCCAACCTCAGCTCTGTTCTCACTCTGCGTATTCTGTCATCCTGTGTTTCTAATTGCCACAAACACCAGGTGACTCTGCACCTCCAACTTTAGCTCCTCTCCTGAGCCAAAAAGCCACATGCCTGATTGCCAATCAGAACACCACCTGGATGTCCCCAGGCCACCGCATCCATGAGCAGTGTGTCGGAAACCTGCCACGTTCAGCTCTCAGCCAGATGAGAAGCTTAAGTCACGTTTGTTCCTTAATTTTGCTATAATTCATATCTAATGAGCTGTTTCCTTCTGTCTCCATGGCTTATGTACAGTCAGGGCCTTGCTCCCCTCCAATCCTACCCCCACAGTCTCTGGTCAGTCTCTGGGCTGTTCATAGCTGATGAACATGGTCATGGGCACACCTCTCAGATCACATTTCTGCTTACCATGAAACAGTTTTCACAATACATGATAAATTAGGCAGCTCCCCCTCAAAAAATGACTTGTATGAATGGAAGATAAGAATAAAATTCTGTGAGCCATTCACTTTGTGAAGTTTTTTAGCACAAGGGGACTTTTGGGAAGATGGGCAGGTTGCAACATCTTGATGGTGGTGGTGGATGCTTGGGTAAATACATTTGTCAAAAGTTGAGCACTGTGCCTTTAAAATGTGTTTGTGATATTACATGCCTCAATACACCTCAATAATGTTGATTTGTTTTATAAGTTCATTAGATCAGGTTCAAGATCAGACTTGATTCTAATTTTACATTGTTTACTGAGTCCAAGCTCACTCTGCTTGCCAGAAAACAGGCCAGTAAATTGGAGATGAGTTACTGAGGGAAAGGATATGACTTTATTTAGAAAGGCAGCTAACTGAGAAGATGGCTGACTAATGTCTCAAAATAACCACCTTGACAGGGCCTTGATGCTAGCTTTTTCTGTAGAACAGAGATGGTGGAAGGTGAGGAGGTAAGGTAAAAATGGCACTAATCTTGCAAATAATTCCTAGAATGGCCAGCCTCTAGGAGGGAATGTGTTCATTTCTTCCATCCTATAGCCATTCAAAGATGGACAGGGTCTTGAACAAAGACACTTTGGTTTTTTTATATTCAGGTAAAGGAGCAGGATTTCCCAAAACAGGTCATTACATATGGACGGTATCATTTTAGTGAACAAAAGCAATGGGAAGCAAATGTTGAAGTAAATGAAACAGACCTAGCATGGAGTCAGGTTTTGTTCTTCCCTGTAACACAGTCAGTCACATTCACTTAACCTCATTCTTAACCTCATGGACTAGTTAGAGGGATTACTGCTTGCTTCCATGACAAAAAGTCCCCAGATGCCAGTCGCCTCGCACAAGAGCTTTGCATTTTCCTCATGTCCTTCTTGCTGGGTTCAGATAGCCTTCCAAGTGATAAGTCAGGGAGTCAGTCTCCTCTCATCCATCCTGTGGTTCTTTTATCTACTGAGACTTCAGAATCATCCCCAAGATTCTTTGCATCTGTCCAACAGCAAGGAGAATCCCCAGGCATTTTAGAAGGCCACCTTGAAACTGTGGACATCACATCCATCCTCATCTCAGTGTACAACATGAGTCAGAGGGCCCACCCAGATTTTAGGGGGCTGTAGGTATCCATGTGTCAGCAGGAAAAGAGATGTGGTGAGCTAGTCCATTGCTCCACTGCAGCCTTCTGGATGGGGATACAGAAGACGGAGTCAGAAGCATGTCCTCTGTCCTGGGAACCTCACAGAAGCTAAAGAATAACGCATCTAAAACACACCTCAAAGCTGTACATGCCCTTCAAATACAAGAGTCTGTGACTGTTTGGAGGGCTGCTACAAAGGGGTGCATATGCCCAGGGGCACAGATCATACACGTGAGGAGCATGTGCCATGTGTCACAGAGATGGGCTGAGAGTGTCCAGCTGCAGCTCCAAGCTTCTGCCAGGCTCACTTTCTGCTGAAAATGGGACTAAACAATCTGGCTGTCCCAGAAGTGGGGTCAAAGAAGCCAAGAGCAGAAGCAGATCAGCTTGGGAAGCAAGCTGAACATTGGCATTTGATAAGAGAGGGATAAGACCACCAGTATCCAATGGTACCTCCTTTTTCACTAAGCTCCATTACCCACCATGAATTCAACAGCCCCAAAGATAGGAAGTTCTCCTTCAAGGATGACACATGGGGAAGGGGAGTTTCAGGAGGCGGATGTGCGCTCCCTCATTTTCCCTCTCTTACTATCATCAATAGAAGGCTGAGTTAATCCTATTTTTAATTTTCTGTGTCTCATGATGTTTTGACATCTTAAAAATCTTTTTTTGTTATTTTGTAAATAAGTTCATTTATATCACCTTTTTTAGATTCCAAATATAAGTGATATCATGTGATAATTGTATCTCTGTGTCTTACTTCCCTCGGTATGACACTCTCAGGTCCATGCATGTTGCTGCAAATGGTATTATTTCATTCCTTTTTTATGGCTGAATAGTATTCCCTTGTATATATGTACCGCATCTTCTTTGTCCATTCATCAATCCATGGATATTTAGGCTTCTTCTATGTCTTTATTATTGTTAATTTTGCTGCTATGAACACTGGTGTGTGTGTGTGTGTGTGTGTGTGTGTGTGTGTATCTTTTCATGGTTTCTCTGGACATGTGCCCAAGAATGGAATTGCAGGATCGTATGGTAGCTCTATTTTCAGTTTTTTAAGGAACATCCATACAGTTCTCCATAGTAGCTGCACCAGTTTACATTCCCACCAACAGTGTAGGAGGGTTCCCTTTTCTTCACTCTCTCCAGCATTTTTTGTTTGACATCTTTACTATCTTCCTGGCTGAGGAGGGACTTCTCCCAGGACATCCAAATCTTCGAAGATAGCAAAGGGCTTGGAGCACACCTTTCAGATGCAAACCCACCAAACTCTGATCTATGCTCCTGATCACCCTCCTTTCTCTAATGTTCACCCACAAGCCAGTACTTCCGCTTCCCCAAATCACCCCAGACCAGGTACCAGGCAACTAGAGAACACCCTTCGAACCCAAAGCTCACTGGAATTATTCAAACTGGACAGTTCCAAGCTGTTGACCCTGCCCTGTCTTTCCCATGGAAATACCAAGAAAGACCATGGCCTAGGTCTCCTCACTCACTCCTGCTTCTGGCTCTGGACCGAAACCTGGGGCACCCTACATGGCACTATAGGGTGTGATGTCATCTTCTTTCAACAACACTGGCCCCTCCATGTGGTGTCACTCAGTCACACCCATAAATAAAAGTCCTAAAGGTATGGACTTCCCTGGTGGTCCAGTGGCTAAGACTCCATGCTCCCAGTTCAGGGGGCCAGGGTTTAATCACTGGTCAGGGAGCTAGATCTTGTGTGCCACAACTAAGACCCAGCACATCCAAATAAATAAATGGTGCTGTTGTTCAGCCGCTCTGTCGTGTCTGATTCTTTGCAACCTCTTGGACGGCAGCATGCAGGGCTTCCCCATCCTTCACTATCTCCCAGAGTTTGCTCAAATTCATGTCCACTGAGTTGATGATGCCACACAACCATCTCATCCTTTTATCCCTTCTCCTCCTGCACTCAATCTTTCATAGCATCAGGATCTTTTCCAGTGAGTTGGCTCTTCACATCAGGTGGCCAAAGTATTCGAGTTTTAGCTTCAGCATCAGTCCTTCCAATGAATATTCAGGGTTGATTTCCCTTAGGATTGATTGCCTCTGCTTCAAGTTTTTGTTTTTTTGGCCTTGAGGCATGTGGGATCTTAACTTCTCCACCAGGAATTGAACTCACACCCTCTGTATTGGAAGATGACATCTTAACCACCAGATCCCCAGGGACATCACTACCATCCCTATTACAGGGGAGGGAATGCTGAGAGCCCTTCTGCCCTCCTTCTAAAGCCTAACTAAGTGTCACATTCCACCTGGGAGACTTACACATACTCAATTCACTCTCATCCTAAAATCCAATTGTCTAGCTCTATCTTTTCTCCGAAAACCTGATTAAGCACAGTGTCAAGGTGGTCTGGCACCCCACTCCCTGACTGCCTTGCCCACGTGCACATCTTCTGTGGGCTTTGTATCCATGAACCATGAACTAGAAAAGCATGTTGTATTATTAATGAATTTGTAGAGCACTGCACATCTGCAGAGCTCTCAATCCTTTCTAGAGCAATTTTGCAGTGTCCCAGTGATCCTAAGAATACCCCTGAGGGTCCACAGGACAAGCACTGTTATTTCTCTCTGACTTATGGGGCAATAAGGACCAGCGTGTGAATTGCCTGGCTCAGGGACACACAGCTGGTCAGTAACCATGCCAGGAGCACACCTGCATCTCCTTGCCTCTCTCTGGAGTTTGGCGTTTATTTTTACCCAAATGTACATCCAAACATCCATGAAAGAAGGATGATTAAAAAGAGCTGAAAAATCATCCTTCACTCTCTTGCTGGAAGGAATGACAGTTTTGTGTCTGATGTGTTCAATTGCAGGGACTCGCCCCGGGCTTGCCAAGGGACAAGCAGGGTGCTGGCACCAGGACTGAAAACATACAGAGAAGAGCATGACAGGCACCCACAGGTTTCACCATCTCATGAGGAAGAAAGGTCACAGTGACATAACCATACACACACACACAACTGCAGCTGGGACAGGTGCTGCAAAGAACAGTGTGCTGTGTGGTCATGGATGGCCCAGGCCTCACCTGTGCAGGTATGGAGGGAGGTGTCCCCGGGGAAGTGATATGTCAGCAGAAGCCTGATGGCTGGGGAGTGAGTGGCTAGGAAAAGGGAAGTGAGCAAGGTGGGCCAAAGGAAGGAGTGTCCCAGGCAGGAAGGGAGAGTTCAGAAGCCCTCATAACAAGAGAAAACATGAGGCCCCAGAAGCCCTAAGGGCTTCCCTGGTGGCTCAGTAGTAAAGCATCTACCTGCCAATGTAGGACAGATGCAGGACATGCTGGTTCCATCCCTCAGTCAGGAAGATCCCCTGGAGGAGGAAGTGGCAGCCCACTCCAGCATTCTTGCCTGGAGAATCCCATGGACAGAAGAACCTGGTGGGCTGCAGTCCATGGGGTTGAAAAGACTCGAACACGACTGAGCACATATGCACCAGAGGCTCTAAAGAATATCAGCAGGACCGCAACAGAGAACAAGGGAGCAATGGAGGTGCACGTGGTGGGATGGGCTGGGCAGGGCCATCAAGCAGGATGCTGGAGGCAATGCCCGCAATTTTAAGACAAGTTGGGTGTCCGGGAAGGTTTCAACCAAATATGGTGGTCTGATCATGTGAATTTGGGGAGCTTCTTGCTGTCTGCTCTGTGGGATAGATGGAGGAGACGTCAGAGAAAAAGCTGGTGCCAGCATCTGGGTGGAGATGCTGGAGATGCTGTCTAGAGAGACTAGGGAGACTCGAGAAGAGCACCAAGAACCCTGACTCCAAGCTGGCCGTGCCTTCCCAGGAGCCTCCTCCGAATATACAGCACCCGCACAAGATTAGCATTCCGGGGTGCAGTCCCTCCAGCTGCACTGCACATCTGTGGGGACCTCCGGCAGCTCACCCACTCTGGGGGTGATTGATGGCCCTGGGAGGAAGCTGATGTCCCAGATGGAGACGGCCAGTTTAATTTGCAGCTTCTAAATCTGTTCAGATACAGTGTTCTGCCATTAAAGATTCATTTAGACTTATCTTAATAGGAAACAATATAACTCAGCCAGACCCATAAATGACAAATTGCCCTTCATCGGGAGAAATCTTAAGGCAAAAGATGTGACTTTCCATCATTCGATCCTGTGGTTAATTTCCGCGGAGCTGACGGTGCTTTGCTGCATTCAGAATGATGAGTGCTCTCGTGCTGTCCTTGCGTCCACTGTTCTCCAGCCAACAACGTGAGTTTTAGGTTCTCCGCCAAAGAGGGGGACTGTTGGTACCAGCTTTAAGAACTGGTCAGGATGTCCCCGGTGGTTCAGTGGTTAGGACTCCACATCCGAATGCAGGAAGTGCAGGTTTGATCCCTGATTGGGAAACTAAGATCCCACAAGCCTTGGGGCCAAAAGAACAAAACATAAAACAGAAGCGATACTGTAATAAATTCAATAAAGACTTAAAAAATGGTCCACATCCAAAAAAATATTTTAAAAAATTAGAAAGAATCGGTCAGACAGCAAGTTACGGAACCAAAGGAGTTTACAACTTTGTTGTTCTGTCGCTAAGTCGTGTCTGACTCTTTGTGACCCCATGGACCAGAGCAAGCCAGGTTTCTCTGTCCTTCCCTGAATCTGAGAGGTTGCTCAGATTCATGAATTACCATCCCTGGATTGTGAGAATGCATAAAGCAACAAAGGAAAGGGGAAAATGACAGAAATGAGTTTCCCAAGTTGCATAGCTGCAAATATGCCCTATGGAAATTCCAGCTGTGAAGTAAATGGTGGTTTCCAGGGCCTTGGGCGTCCAGCGCACTGTTTTCTTTGTAAATTCCTGCAAGCAGAGGCAGCATAATTTAGGATAAAGTAGAGTCATACAGCTTTGACTCTGGTTTCTAGCTCCGCCACTTTCTAAAGAGTTAATACATGGAGATGGTCAAGGAATGTGTGTGCACCAGGAGGCCAGCCAGTGTTTGAGCATCAACACCCTTAGGCAAATGATTGGACTCCTAAGGCCCAATTTCACTTTCTCTAAAAAAGCAAGAAAGAAAATCATTGATTCTACCTCCTACGCCTGTTGTTAGATTTAAATGAAATAATGCATATAAAACATCTTGTACAGCAAGCAGCAGCTGAAACCCACAGCAGCACTGATGGGCATTTACTGTTCCCGGCTGTTTGATGGCACATGAATCTTCATCGTTTCTCTTAGTCTATCTGAGGCCAAATTTAATGCAAGTGTGTGCAGAACGCCTAGTTCAGCACCTGACACACTGTGACATCTGCAGCGTAAGTTTTATTCCTCATTCTGTGTTTGAAAGCTGGTTATATATCTGCCTCATCCTATAATCAAATAACCCCATGATTGAGACACCTTTTCAACTGTGTAGCAAAGGAACATACTGTATTTATCAGCTAAAAACCTAGGATGCTGGCACTCAGACCATGCAGTGTCATAAACACCTCACCTTCGAGGACAACACTGAAATTTAGAATTTGGCAACTTGAGCTCTACAAGGATAGAAAGAACTTGGGTGCCATATTCTTTAGATCTCTCTCTTTGTCACCATTCTTGCATTCAGGAGGTCACTCGTATTCCAGACACAGAGAGCTTCACCCAAATACATAGCTTGAATCCAAACCACCTAGGGCCCCGAGTGCATGTGTGTGGAGGATGGCTGAGGTATTCTCATGAGCCATACTGGAGCACTTTTGTCAAATTGCACAGCAGTGCCTGAGAAATTTAAAGGGAATCAAGTAAATGAAAGTGCCTAAGAACTGATGCTTTTGAACTGTGGTGCTGGAGAAGACCCTTAAGTGATCCTTGGCCTGCAAGGAGATCAAACCAGTCAATCCTAACGGAAATCAACCCTGAATATTCATTGGAAGGACTGCTCCTGAGGCTCCAAAACTTTGGCCACCTGATGCAAAAAGCTGACTCATTGGAAAAGACCACGATGCTGGGAAAGATTGAAAGCAAAAGGAGAAGGGGGACAGCAGAAGATGATATGGTTAAATAGCATCGCAGACTCAATGAACATGAATTTGAACAAACTCTGGGAGATAGTGGAGGACAGGCGAGACTGGCAGGCCACGGGGTCCCAAAGAGCTGGATACGGCTTAGCAACTGAACAGCAGCACAGTGAGAGCACTTAGGAAGAGAAACACTTGTGAAGAGAAGACGTCTTAGTTGTCTATCTCTGCATAACAATATTGTAATAAATTCAGTGGCTTTGAACAACACACGTTTATCATCTTGCAGTTTCTGAGGGTCAGGAGTCAAGGCATAGCTTATCTGGTCACTAGCGAGGCTGTGATCCAGCTGTCAGCTGGGGCTGAGTCCTCATTCGAGGCTGGACTGGGGAAGGTCTGCCCCAAGCACTGTGCTCACTGGCACAATTCTGTTCTTTCCAGCTGCCTGACCAAGGGCTTCCATTTCCCACTAGCTGGAGGCAGGAAGCTGCTCTTCCCCCAGAAAGGGAGTGAGTCACCTGGAAAGACAGACCTCACCATCTTATATAACAGGATTACATACAAGGAATCCCATACGTCCTGCTATAGTGGCTTCATTTTTTTTTTAAATTATTTTTTACTGCAATATAGTTGCTTAACAATGTTGTGTACGTTCCTGCTGTACAGCAAAGAGAATCATCCATTCCTATACGTATATCCTCTCCCTTTTGCATTTCCTTCCCATTCAGGTCACCGCACTGCATTAGCACAGTTCTCTGCGCTACACAGTAGGTTCTCATTAGTTATCTGATGCAAACAGCTGACTCCTTGGAAAAGACCCTGATGCTGGGAAAGATAGAGGGCAGAAGGAAAAGGGGGCGACAGAGGATGAGATGGTTGGGTGGCATCAGCAACTCAATGGACATGAGTTTGAGCAAACTCTGGGAGATAGTGAAGGACAGGGTAGCCTGGTGTGCTGCAGTCCACGGGGTCACAAAGAGTTGGACATGACTTAGCGACTGAACAATAAATCAGTAGTGTATATGTGTCAACCCCATCTCCTAATTCCACTCCTCCCTTTCTACCTTGTTATCCATATATTTGTTCATGTCTGTGTCTCTATAGCAGTTGCATTCTATTGGCTAAGCTCAAGTCCCTGGTTCCATGCACTGCACTCAGGAGAGATGGTGTGAACGCCAGAAGCTGGGGCCTGGGAACCATATCAGAGCCTGTCTACAGTGGCCTCACTGTCTGGGTGCAACGGCAGCTCACCTGCAACTGATGCCCTCACCTGGTCTGTGAGCCAGTGAGAGGATGGGAGGATTCTGCATACATTTATCTTCCATTTGGAAGAAAAGGAGTATCTGAGGAGGAGTACCAGGACAAACATAGTGAAGAAGGATAAATCAGAGTCTCTAGCTGGGAAAATAGATGACTCTTTAAAAGAGGGATATATCTCTTCTGAGAATGGATGGCAGGACTCCTGCAATGATAAATGCCCTTGAGCCTGTCCACTGGGGAGATGCAGCTCTGGACACCAGGCCGAGGGACTGTCTCTGCCCAGTTAGGGCAATGTTAAGCACAGGACCCTCAGTGAGTCCAGTTCCTTCAAAGGCTGCTGGCTCCAAAATGTTGTGATCCTGTGACTCAGAGTGATGGTCATCTGACCAGCTGCTTTCTGCCTGGGTCATCAGAAAGGAAGAGAAACCTGAGGGGATGACCAGGAAGGCCCTGAGTCTCCCTCACAGGTCTGATAAGCACCACAGTGAAACTCAAGTTCTTCACTGGACCAAGTCCAAGAACCCATAGGCGGATGGCCTGGAGACCCTAAGACACAGCTGAAACGTCAGCCTCAACATCCTCCAATCTCTCTTCACAGAGGCAGGTGCTCAGGAAGAACTCAGAGGTCATCCCAAAGTGTGCTTCTCAGTGCACGCATCCCATCCCACAAGAGGCTCATGAGATGGTAGATTAGTGACTGTACCCAGGGCTTTTGTTGTTTATTGATAACAGTTCATCATGTCACCAAGCCCGTGTGATAGAGAACAGTGGTGCACGCTGATACACCCCCCGATCCATTCATCCACAGCTACCAAGCGCCAGGTACTATGACATGTGCAAGGAACACAATTATGGAAGAGCATCCCTGCTTCACTCCAGTGATGGAGCAATGACAGTACAGGTGGATAAGGAAGACTTGCAGGATGTCAGAGGTAAGTCACCAGAAGGAAAACAAAGCAAAGGACACAGACAGGGCGAAGGATGTTGAAATTTGAAACAAAACAGCTGGGAAAGCCTCACTGAGAAGGACATTTCCATCAATACTTGAAGGAACTGAGCAAGTGCTTGTCCGGGGAAAGAGCATTGCAGGTAACACGAGGAGCAAGTGCAAAAGTCCTGAGGTGGGATCAGCCTGATGCTCTGGAGATGCTGTGAAGGGGGCAATGGGTTTGAACAGAGGATACAGCATGATAGAGACAAAATCCTATGAGGTCTGATAGGCAGCAGCAAAAGGTCAATATTCTGTATGTTTGATAAGTACCAAGGGCCAAATTGTGAAGGACTTAATGGGTGAGGGGGTGTAACCCCCCAGGTCTGATAGGTGAGGCAGGATACCTCAGTTCAGTTTAGTCGCTCCGTCATGTCCGACTCATCACAACCTCATGGGCTGCAGCACGCCAGGCTTCCCTGTCCATCACCGACTCCTGGAGCTTACTCAAACTCATGTCTATTGAGTCGGTGATGCCATCCAACCATCTCATCCTCTGTCGTCCCCTTCTCCTCCCACCTTCAATCTTTCCAAGCATCAGGGTTTTTTCCAGTGAGTAAGTTCTTCATATCAGGTGGCCAAAGTGTTGGAGTTTCAGCTTCAGTATCAGTCCTTCCAATGAATATTCAGGGTTGATTTACTTTAGGATGGACTGGTTGGATCTCCTTGCTCTCTAAAGGACTCTCAAAAGTCTTCTCCAACAACACAGTTCAAAAACATCAATTCTTTGGTGCTCAGCTTTCTTTATAGTCCAACTCTCACATCCATACATGACTACAGGAAAAACCATAGCTTTGACTAGATGGACCTTTGTTGGCAAAGTAATGTCTCTGCTTTTTAATATGCTGTCCAGGTTGGTCATAGCTTTTCTTCCAAGGAGCAAGCGTCTTTTAATTTCATGACTGCAGTCACCATCTTCAGTGGTTTTGGAGCCCAAGAAAATAAAGTCTCTCACTGTTTTCATTGTTTCCCCATCTATTTGCCATGAAGTGATGGGATGGGATCTCATGATCTTAGTTTTCTGAATGTTGAGTTTTAAGCCAGCTTTTTCACTTTCCTCTTTCATTTTTACCAAGACGCTCTTTGGTTCCTCTTCACTTTCTGCCATAAGGGTGGTGTCATCTGCATATCTGAGGTTATTGATATTTCTCCTGGCAATCTTGATTCCCGTTTGTGCTTCAGCCAGCCTGGCATTTCACATGATGTACTTGGCATAAAAGTTACATAAGCAGGCAACAATATATAGCCTTGACGTATTCCTTTCCCAATTTGGAACCAGTCTGTTGTTCCATGTACAGTTCTAACTGTTGCTTCTTGACCTGCATACAGATTTCTCAGGAGGCAGGTCAGGTGATCTGGTATTTCCATCTCTTTAATAAATTTCGTTTGTTGTGACCACAGAGTCAAAGGCTTTGGCATGGTCAATAAAACAGAAATAGATGTTTTTCCTGGAATTCTCTTGCTTTTTCAAAGGTCTAACAGATGTTGGTAATTTGATCTCCGGTTCCTCTGCCTTTTCTAAATCCAACTTGAACATCTGGAAGTTCACGGTTCATGTATTGTTGAACCCTGGCTTGGAAAATTTTGAGCATTACTTTGCTAGCATGTGAGATGAGTGCAATTGTGCAGTAGTTTGAACATTTTTTGGCAGGATATCTATTAGGGCCTAATAGGCAAGAAAGGGAGGGGGCAAATCCAGCCAGGAGGTTGTCCCCAACATTTTTGGCATCAGAGACTGTTTTTGTGAAAGACAATTTCCCCACAGACTGTGGATGGGAGGGTTGATTCAAGTGCATTACAGTTACTACGCACTTTATTTTTATTGTTATTACATCAGCTCCACCTCAGATCATCACGGATTCCCAGGTGGTGCTAGTAATAAAGAATCCTCCTGCCGATGTAGGAGATGCAAGAGATGCAGGTTCAATCCCTGGGTCAGGAAGACCCCCTGGAGGAGGAAAAGGCAACCCACTGCAGTATTCTTCCCTGGAAAATTTCATGGACAGAGGAGCCTGGTGGGCTACAGTCTATGGGGTCACAAAAGAGTTGGACACATCTGAGCACACATACACACCTCAGATCGTATTCATATGATATCTCTGAGGATGGGGATCCTGGTTGTAAGGTCATATGGTTAAGGCCAGTAGAGAAAGTCCTCTAGGTAATGGAGGATGTATCTTGCAGGGTCTGAGAGTCCACGTTGAGATGTTTGTGCTTGGTCGCTCAGTCGTGTCTGATTCTTTGCAACCCCATGGACTGTAGCCTGCCAGGCACCTCTGTCCATGGGATTTCCCAGGGAAGAATACTGCAGTGGGTGGCCATTCTCTTCTCCAGGGAATCTTCCCAAACCAGGGATCAAACCCAGATCTCCCACTTTGTAGGCAGATTCTTTACTGTCTGAGCCACCAGACTCTGACTGTGAGAAGGGCACTGTTGGCAGACTCTGAGCAAAGAAGCCATCTGGCCATGATTTCACGAAGGGTCCCTCCATATAGGAACTGAGACAGGAATGAGGGAGGGGACTGGGGGGAAGCTGGCAGGCTCATTTCACGGGTCACGGCTGTAATCCATGAGAGCCGATGGTGACTGCAGCCAGGGTGATAAGAGCACTGTAATGCTGTTACTCACCAGGAAGAATCATCCTCTATTTCTCCTCTAAGCTCCATCCCAGATTGCCTCTCCATAAACCGCAGTCTTTAAATCTCACACTCTGCACAAATCCCGAGAAATCTACAGTTAGACATTGTTATGTTTTTTCCACCTAATTGAGCGAGTGGTTCAGAATTTAAGACATTTTACAGCACTTATTAATCTATTGTCAGTGTTTAATTTTATAGACAGGAACCAGTTAAAAGCCAAACTGTAAAAGTTCACTGTGGCTTCCAGGCCCTTGGTGTAGATCACAAGACTCAGAGCTGGGGAGGGAGGAGGTCGAGGGGGACAGATGGCATCCTCGAAGGCCTGAGTCTGGGAGGTATCTGGGGCCCTTCTTTTCAACTCACACCAATCCACTTGAGAAGAAGGGGGTGACAGAATGAGATGGTTAGATAGCATTTCTGACTCAATGGACATGAATCTGAGCAAACTCCAGGAGATGATGAAGGACAGGACAGCCTGGCGTGCTGCAGCCCATGGGGTCACAAGGAACTGGACACAACTTAGTGACTGAACAGCAACAATCAACTCAGTGAACTGGTGAGGAGAGCTTCCTATCAAGCAAACATCTGGACAAGCAATACCCCCAGTATCACCAGAGTGGCTCCGTGGTGGCCATCCAGATGTGCCCTGGATATGCACAAGTGACTTTCCCAGAGGACAGCCAGATGAGGTCTTCAGCATCCTAGCCAAGTTGGAAAGGCTTCTTGAACAAGTAAACCTAATCTATTTGGGGGGAAGCAGTTACAAAACTCTAAGGATGGAGTCAGAGTTAATTCACAGAATATCTGTGAATATCCCACAAGACAGTGGAGTCCTAGAAAGATTCTTCCATCCTGGAGATGGAAGCTGAGTAACTCTTACCTTGAAAACTCTCAAGGCCTGGGTCACCTCATCCAGTCAGTCCAAAGATGCTCCTTGGGAAAGGTCTTGAACTTTGCATGCTATTCCAGAAGTGAGCTAGCTGTCCATTACCAAGGACACCAGGCCTGATTTTGAGTTTCCATCCCAAATACCAACTGTGTTTCCTTCACACCCCAAACAATCTAAACAGATTGTCTTCTTCTATCTAAAGATGCTACTTCATTGGCATCAGGAGTTCAGAGATCAGAGGAAAATGAAGCTCATGGAGATGAGCCAGGATCACTAGGGATCCCCAGGTGCTATAGGAGGCAAAGGTGTAGTGGGTTCTGTTTTGCAGGAGCAGAAGCAGGCTTGGGACCAGGTAAGGTTCCCCTGAGGTAGGAACTTGGGACTGGATCTGTAGGATGTGACAGCAGGCCAAAGGAAGGACAGATGACCCCACAGCACCCTGCAGATATTACATTCTGAAGGTATATTCTGTTGTTCAGTAGCTAAGTCATATCTGACTCCTCGTGACCCCATGGACTGCAGCATGCCAGGCTTCCCTGTCCTTCACTATTTCCTGGAGTTTGCTCAAAGTCATGTCCATTGAGTCAGTGATGCCAACCAACCACGTCCCCTTCTGTCGGTCCCCTTCTCCTCCTGCCTTCAGTTTTTCCCAGCATCAAGGGCTTTTTCAATGAGCTGGCTCTTTGCATCAGGTACATTCTATTCCACATCCATCCAGGCCCCTGATGATATAATTGAGAACCAATTATGTCATCCCAGGGCTGCTAGTTAAGAGTTCCAGCCTCGCGCATGAAAAGGGCAAGCCTCATATGAAGCTATCCACTTCTGCTTCAGTCCTGATTATTCCCCTAAATGACAATGTATAGCTTGCCCTTGATGGGCCTCAAGTTCAGAATAATAAAAATATGGGTCATTGCAGTGTTAAAGTAATGTGTGATGACCCACAGGACAAATCCCTGTTAGAAGGAGTGCTGGGCTGCTCTGCTTGAGATGCCAAGGCCATGAGCCTCTCCGCACACCCGTTTTCCTTACTGCCAGGACGTTCCAAACAAAGCTTCATGCTCTGCCGTCACAGCACGTCCTCTCTTGAGAACTTTTCAAGCTACAATTAACTTTCCTCCTCTTTTGCCTGCCCCCAAATCATTCACACAGATTTCATCACTTCGTTACTGTCCTTTTGCTCATTTAATTCACCCTTTAATCTTTTCTAGAAGTGAGTGGGGATTTAGGGAATTAATTCAACTGTGTCTTATCTATGAACTCACAGTGACCACTGCCCCATGGTGGAAAATCACTCTCGGTGCAGACACGGTTCAATTGAGACATGAAAATTTCCGAGCGTGGAGTCTCTCCAGCCTCCATTGAAAAGCCTGCCTTTGCAGAATATTAAGAGTTTGGGGAAAGGCATGTGCTATGGATTTATTTCTGAATTTAAAAAAAATATATAAATTTATATGCAATGCAATGTGTATGTAAAAATACATACACAGTTTGTAAAAATAAATATGAAGCCTATATATACATATAAAAGTGGGAAGTCAGTGTTACTGAAAGATTAATAGAATTGTATCGGGACATGAGACTAATGATCTTTCAGTTCTTCCTTTCCACTTTTCAGTTTGGTCCTTATTTTTCGTTTCTGTGGCATCATTTGTTGCTCTTTCTCTGACCGTCGTTTCTCCGTTTGCCTGTGCAAGTACATACATATCTGGATGGTTCCCATGCCACTGTATGAGCATATTAAAATCCAACGGCTCCCTTGGTGGTTCAGATGGTTTCTTAGAATCTGTTTATCCATTTTCATATTGGTGTACATTCAAATAGTTTCCAGTCACTTAGAGTTACCACCACTTGGCTGTGACTTCTCAATGCACAGATCCAAATGCCCCCGAGGATGCCTGCTGAGTGGTGAAATTGCTGTATCTTAGTATACGTGTATCCTCCAATGTGATCACCAACACACCAAAAAATGGATGCTTCCTTATCAGTTGATGGAATGAGACTGCTTTGCGTTTGTTTTTTTCCAATATGATCGGTGTGAGGTGGCGTCTCAGTACTGTTTGAATAAACAGTTCCTTGATTGCAAATGAAGCTAAATATCTTTTCCTGCATTTTGGCTGTTCAGGTTTCCTCTGATGAATTGTCTGTTATATTCTTTGCCCATCAGCCTACTGAGTGACTTGCACTGTTCATATGTATTTCTAGGAATCATTTCTTTAAAATGATGATTTATTTATAAGGCATTTATCTGTCTTCTCTAGTCATGCTTTTAAAAACACATTTATTTATTTGGCTGTGTTGGGTTTTAACTGTGGCATGTGGGATCTTCATTGCATCCTTCAGGATCTTTCACTGTGGCACGCAGACTCTCTAGTTGTGGTTCCTGGGCTTTGTTGCTCTGCAACATGTGGGATCTTCATTTCCTGACTAAAGACCAAACCCAGCCCCTGCTTTCCAAGGCAGATTCTTCTAAGAAATCCTTCTAATCATGTTTGATGTGTTAATGAACATGGTTTGCTAACAATAAATTGTTTCATGAGATCTTAAAGCTGATAAGGTCACAGCTAGACCCTGCCCATTCCAACCTGAATTGAACTAATGGTAGAATGTGGCTGGTTTTCCCAAGCCCCAACACACACACACACACAAACACGCACAAACACACACACAAACACACACACAAACACACACACAAACAGGAGAGTCATCAGGGAAGAAAGAATTTTGGAGCAGTGGCTTCAGCACTCAAGTCACAGAGAAGTAAATTCCACAGAGAAAGATTGGGCCAGGAACTTGACTCTGGCCTGGACATCAGAAAGACATTCATTACAAGTCATTGTATTTCTCTTCTCTCTTAAGAGCTCTGATTTGAATCAAATGACTGCTGCCCTTCCCATTGTACTGATGGAGGAAAACATATTCCTTGCATAAAGAACTTTCTCTCTTGACTGTTTCAAGACAGCAACTGCCAAGCTGCTACTGAACCGAAGTCTTTGGAGAGCATACTCATTGAAGTCTGGACCCTTTAATGAATATTGCATCATCTTGCTCATGGAACGGTTGGCTTCTGGGACGACCCTACAAAGACCAGTCTCTCAACACAACTCACAGTTTGTACTATTGTCAACCAGAAGTATAGTTTCCTGACCTCTGGAGACAGGATCCCAGATGAAACTTGGGTTTTATTTACTTTCCTTGCTACTCCTACTGCCTGGTAAGCTGTCAGTGAAGATGGTGGCTGAATTGAACAGTCATCATGCTCTGAGACTGTCTGTCTTGGGGCACATTAGTGAGTATGCAGGATTTCTGTACTGTGAAGAACTTCTCATCCCAATGAGCTCTCATTACCATACATCTTGAGCCAAGTTTAGTCAACATTCTTAATTGAGGGTATTCTCTATATCAGACCCTGGGCAAAGCATTGAAAACTAAGCTGTCTTTGTAGAGACAGATAATACTTGACCTACCCAAATCTTGAGATAGAATAATAAGAATGCAAAGGGAGTCCCGAATGCCCCCAGGCTGTCGCCATAAGAGGACTGGGAGGCAGTTTTGCAGGGAGAGGGATTGAAGAGCCCACTGAGTATAGAACCAGGAGAGAGGCTGGTGTCATGGAGAAAAAGAAAGGAGATGGGAAGGATAGAGGGGAGGATGGTAGGAGGCATTCAGGGAAGGTAAAGACATGGCTGAGGGCTACAGAGTCTGCTGGCCACAGGAAGGCATTGGATCTTATTCAAAGTAGAGTGAAATTGACAGGAAATGGTAAGGCCACCAGAGCAGTGTGAAGAATGCATGGAAAGGGAGGCCCAAGAGAAGTCAGTTGTCTGATACGGCAGTGTAAAGAGAGATGATGGTGGGTGTGGATCACTTCCTTCAACCCAAGAGAACATCTTGACCAGCAGGTACGTCTGGGGCCTGGGGAGCCCCACAAGAGGACCAGGCAAGATCCAGACTCTGCACCAGCTGCAGACACTCCCCTCATGTGGAAAATAAGAAATTACAAAGACCATTTTCTCAAAGAATCAGTAGCTTCCGTTTTAATGAAGGCTGAAGTTTGAATGATGTTATTCTAGCCGGGGACTTTGTTTGTCAGTAGTTTTTAACTAATTACCATAAGTACCATCCATTTAGAATTTCACTGTAATTCCAGTCCTTATTAGTGTGTAAGCAATGCCTTATCTTTGCTGCAAGCTACTGTTTATTCATACAAGGAGACAGTACATCACAGACATTGTCATATCAAATAGATGTTTTTTGTATTACATTGTGTGTGGTATGAATGAGCCAGAAGTGATTTGCTAAGTAGGAAGTGCATTTTAAAAGAATTTTGAATTTAAAAAGAAATCCACTTGCTATTGCTTGAGTGTCGGGAGTGGTTGTCTCATGTTCCAACTTCTCTTTCTGTGCTGTGAGTTTTTGCCTTAGGGAAGTATGAGCTGGCAGGTGGACTGAGGCACTGGAGAAGGGCTGTTTTACAATGTCCCTGGGCCACCAGAGGGGAATGCTGTCCACTGCAATTATGAGTGAAAGTGGGCATCTCATTGGTTACAAGGACCACACTACCTCCATTTCTTCTAGCTTTCATCAAGGAAGATGTCAGCTATCTGGCATGTCAGTTTGGAGCCATAAGGAAATCAAGCTGGCACATTCTGTAAAGCTTAAATGCTTGATTGTCATTAGGATTCGGAGCTGCACTTCCAGGAGCCACCGAATGGAACCGCGCATCTGCAGGGACCCAGGGAAAGATCACCTCTCTCCATCTATCACAGCACATATGGAGGCAGACAGATGTTCCTGATGGAGATGGCCAGCCTAATTTGCAGCTTCTAAATCTGCAGAGACACCATGTTCTGTCATTAAACATTCATTTAGGACCATCTTAATTGGAAACAATATAACAGAGCAATGTACCTAGATGGCAATCGGGTCTTTTTTGTGCATGAAATATTAAAGTGACAGCTACTAACTTTTTTCCATCTGACCCTTCTACTAAGTATGTGTTGGGGTAGAAAAGTTCAGTGTTTTCTCAAAGCTCAGTGAGGCAGACACTTGCCGTGTGCTCACTGGCGTTGGACAGTGTGCCGAAGGCGAAGTAGAACAGGCGATGGGGGAGATGCAGAATGGCCACTGGAGAATCTTCGTGGATGGTATTCTGAGCATTTAAGAATAAATGGAATAGAGTCAGGGTATGTCTCAGTGAATTATTGCTCTTCTACTTTAGATTCCCTTTAAAATGAGTTACATTTTTAAAGTTCTCTAGTCTATTTGACATTTCTCTGGATGTTATCAGTGCCATTTTGAGAGCTTTCCACGTGCACAACACTTCATAAAACTTCTTTCTTATTCAAAGACATATTTAATTAAAATTCAGTTTTATGGTGCATGCACTAATTATTACTCTTGGCTTGAAGACTCAGTCTGAACCTGCTTGTAATTCTGCGACTCAAATCCTTTGCACTCATTTTGGGAGCCTGGGTGCTTTCAGAATTAGTCAACAGTTCCTATATGAATTGCTCATTGATTCTTTTAATGTAAAAATACAAACAAATAGAATGTCCAAAACCTGGCTATAATACAGCTACATGGAGCAAGCATTTTCAGTTTGCTTAAAATGCCATGTGCAGGTGGACGCTGTAAAATGCCATATGCAGATAGATGCTGTGCATGAATGCCTGCTTAGTCACTCAGTGGTGTCTGACTTTTTGTGACCCCATGGATTGTAGCCAGACAGTCTCCTCAGACCTTGGGATATTTCAGGCAAGAATACTGGAGTAAGTTGCCATTTCCTTCTCCAGGGGATCTTCCCAACCCAGGGATCATCGAACCCGCTTCTCCATTGGCAGGCAGATTCTTTCCCACTGAGCCACCTGGTAAGTCCCAAAGATATGTCAGAGGGTATGAAATTTCAATGATAGAAAGTTATACATCTTATCTGGCCAAGTCTTATTACAACTTTTGGTGTCTAATGTGGAGTATACACAAGTATTTGTTTAATTGAATGGTGGCAAAATTCTATTTTGACAAATAACCTGTTTGATTGCTGTGCAAAGAGATCTAGGTATAAGATACACGTGGCTGCAGAAAGAGAAGTGCAAGCCCAAAGGCAGTTAACAAAGTCCTGACATCAGGGTCAGATCCTCAAGGATCCCAAACAGCACAGTCCAGCTGAGCCTGCAATGGACAAGGAGGCAACCTGGCCTAATGCCACGTGGGATGGTTACAACTACTCATAAGAAGCTCCTGGGAGCTTTATAAAACACCACTGCCTAGAATCCCCCTGTACCTGTCTGCTACAACTGCTGCAACAGAACACCACAAACTGCCGATTTAAACAACAGAAATGTGCCTGCTTCCACTCCTGGAAACGGAAGTCTGAGAGCAAGGTGGGGGCAGTGCGGGTTTTTCCTGAGGTCTCTCTCCTTGTCGTGTAGACAGCAGCCCTCTCACGTGGTGCTCCCTCTTGCTGTGCACCCCTGCTGTCTCTTCCTCTTTTTTAAGGACACCAGGCACATGGGAGAAGGAATCCGCCCCACTGGCCTCACCTAACCTTAACTATCTCTAAGCACGGTCACGCTGGCAACCATGATCTGCTGTCTGTGACTGTTAGTTTGTATTTATAGAATTTTATGCAATAGGAATTTTACGGTCTATACTATTTTTCTCCTATCTGGATCCTCTCACTTTTATTATTATTTTGGGGACTCACCCTTGTTTCCTCAGTAGTTGTGGAGCATGGGCTTAGTTGCTCCAAGGCATGTGGGATCTTCCCAGGGAGCAAAGGTGTCTCTTGCATTGCAAGGCAGATTCTAAACCACTGGACCACCAGGGTAGCCCTAGGCCACTTACTTTTATTGTAATTATCAATAAAGCTTAGATCCAAGTCTATCATCTTCTTTGTTTTCTCTTTGTGCTGTTATTTTCTGTTTCTTCTTTTTCTACTTTATTTTTGATTTCTGTTTCATCTCTTTTGTTGGCTTTTTAGCCGTAACTCTTCACTTTTTAATTTCAGTGGTCACTTTGGGGTTTACTATCTACATCTTTAATATATGATAGTATACCTTCAAGTGCTTTATATTATTCATATATAGTATAAGAACTTAAAAAAGGTATACTGACGTTTCTCTCCTCCTAGCTTTTGTGCTATTATTGCTTACATTTTTATATGCTGTAAATCCCAAATTCAATTGGTATTATTTCTAAGTGATTTTCTTTTAAAGAGATTTAAATAGTGAAAAAAAGAGTACATATTTATATTTATTCATGTAATTACCAATTATGATGTTATTGATTCTTTATGTAGATCTATATTTTCATCTGATATCAGTTTCCTTCTGTCCAATTTATAAGTGTTAAAGAGTTTTAAAGACTCTTATTAACATTTTAAAAAGTTCTTTATTGAAGTATAGTTGATTTATAATGTGTTCGTTTCAAGTATACAGGAAAGTGATTCAGTTATATGTATAAAATTGAACTATATTCAACATCCTGCAATAAACCATAATGGGAAAGAATATGAAAAAAGATGAATGTATGAAATAAATATGCATATATTGAATATACATGTATACAGATTGAATATAGTTCCCTGATATATGGTAGGACATTTTTGTTTAGCTACATTTCCTTTAGCATGAGTCTTAATGATAAATTCTTCCAGCTTTTTTTATGTCTCAAAAAGTCTTTTTATGCCTTCATTTTGGAAGCATATTTTCACTGCGTATGTAATTCTAGCTTGACAACTTTTTTCTTCATTGAGTTAAGGATGTTTCTCCACTGTTTCTGTGCTTGACAAGGTTCAAGAATAAATGTTCTGTCATCTGTATCTTTGTTCCTCTGAACCTATGCCCTTTTCCTCTGCTTTTAAGACTTTTCTCTTTATCACTAATTCTAAACAACGTGATTGCAATATGACTTAGTATAATTTTTTAATTAAAGCATGCTTCTTGTATTTTGACTTTCTCTGAGTTTGTTGAGTTTTTGGATATATGTGTTGAGAATTTTCATCAACTCTGGAAGAATTTGGGCCATTATTTCTTTAAATATTTTTACTGCCCCTCCCTCTTCCTCCTCTTCCTCAAGGATTCCAGTTATGCATATATTAGACTAATTTAAGTTTCCTACAGCTAACAGATGTTCTTTTCTTCTTGATCCTCTTTTCTCTGTGTGGTTCACTTTAGGTAGTTAGTATTAATATCTTCAGACACACTAAGTTGCTTTATTTTGCAACATCTATTGGCCATTTATCCCATCCAGTACATTTGTCATCTCAGACACTGTAGTTTTCATCTCTTGGAATTTGATTTCAATCTTTTTAATATGTTCAGTGTCTTTACTCAACTTTTTGAGCATAGAATGGAGTTCCAATAATTGCTTTCATGTTCTCATCTGCTAATTCTGTAATTTCTATCAGTTTTGTATCAATGTCAATTGACTTTGTTTCCTCCTCATATTTCATATTTTCTGCTTTTTTGCATGCCTGGTAACTTATGATTGGATTTTAGATATTATAAATTTTACCTTTTAAAGTGATGGACATTTATTCAGAAACAGTTCAGTTCCTTACAGTCTTGCTTATAAGATTTGTTAGATTAGATCAGAACAGCATTTAGTCTAGGGCTAATTAACTTCCACTGCTGCAGAAAGACCCTTCTGAATGATTTACCCAGTGTCCTTTGAATAATGTGGTTTTCCAATCTGACCAGTGGCAGGAGGCATTAATGTGAGGGCTGGATACTCTTGTCATTCTTTAGGAGTTCTCTAAGTGTTTCTCAAGCACAGCCAGAGTGGCCTAGTTGGCAGTAAAGGAGATTGCCCATCGAGCGTTCACTTTCGGGGTGGAGAGCATCTTCCCGGGGGATCTCAGTCTCCCATCATGATCTACTCTTTTGGTTCCCAGGAAGCTTGACTGCACTGTGGTAGATCTTGGTTCCAAAGCTTTGAGAAAGCACTTAAGCCAGATGAAAGCAAAGAGGTAGGTTGTTTATTATGTGAGATATTTATTTTTTGACTTGTCCCAATCACATGGTACAGAAAAAGAGTTCTCTGAATAACATGCAAATTCTTAGGGAAAGACACACACATGTTAACCATCCTGGATAAAACCAGAGCCTCTCTGTGTCCTTCATGGGTTGTTAAGATCAGCAACCTGAGACTTCCAAAGTGGATACGGGGTCACAAAAGAGTTGGACATGACTTAGCAACTGAACACATCCAAAGCAGAGTTGAGATCCTACTTAGAGGGACATGAAATGAAAGGTAATTGATTGATGGGCACCTGATACATCCAAAATCCCGCTGGACATCTATGGAGCCAGAAGCACCTTTATATTAGAATAACCTTTAGCTACATGAAGTTCTACTCTCTCAAGACGCTCCAGATGATTTCATTTGGTTAATGGAAATACAGAAGCCCTTGTCATTTTATCAACAGAACACTCACTACTTTGAGCCTAATCATAGGGACGATTTCCAAGTCGCCTTCCTGAAGGACATATTCATCAACTTCTCTATCCAACAAAAATTCTTCAAGCTCTGTTAGGGTTTGAATCTTTTGCCAGTCCAAGGTTAAAATAAAAACACAATCTTTGCTTTACAAATAGTTCCCTCTTGCTCAGAAGGGCATCGTTCTATTAGGATGAGCTCAAGGGAAAAGTTAGGAGCAGGCTGAAAGACTATGTAGGGTCCTGTATTAATTCAGCAAATACTGAACATGTGCATATGGCAGTGACCAGTCTCTGTCTCCAAATAGGTGGCGTCTGGTCACTCCTTGACCTTCATTCCCATGACTCTCGTGTATTCTGTCCTTCGCTTAGGAGTTGGCAATCCTTTTCAGTCCTTGGGGTTTTGCCCTCATAATGCACACAATGGAGCTAATGTGATAAGGATTTCTCACTGATAGACACAGCACTGACAGTGAGCACCATGTGTTGACTACAGCTCGAAACTAAAATAGCAGGACTGAAGTCCTAGTTAGCTTTCTATAAAATATTCTAATCCACCCCATTTACAGTCCCTCACAGGACAGACTGGACCGGAATACTTAATGCCTATCAGTATTGGAAAGATTGCTAGTCAAGTCAGATAATGAATGAAGATAACTGGAAATACTAGAATAGCTGGCTGTTTATCACCAAGAGTAAATTACTGAGCAAGAATGAACTGGTGATATCCACTATTGTGAATGTGGCCCCTATGATAATTTCAATTTGGGGACATGATGAAAGCTAATTCAATTGATGGATTTTTCTGATTTAATTGACCTCAGAGTTCACTTTACCTAGTTTAAAACAATAAATCGTCTACTACATTCACAGGGAGTAGGAGTAACACCCATGCACTGAGTCCATACAGAGCTTGTAACCAAGAGGCTATAAGGTCAACAAGCTGAAATCAACCTGCAAATCATCATTCATTCACACATGAAATATTTGTTAAATGTTTTAATCATTCTGCAAAGTGCCCCAGAAATTCTGAACAGTCTATCCAAGTGAAACGCCTGACACATGGAAGGTGCACAATAAATATTTATTATAGGAATGAATAAGTGAGTGAACATACTTGGGATCAAAAGAGGCCTTCATTGAGAAAGGATAATTGCTATGAGGAGAGGTGTTTTCAGGAGAAAAGAAATGGAGTTGGAAAAGCAAAGGCTGGATTTGAGGAAGAGGAAGGTGTTCATTTTACCTGGAGCCTGAGAATGTGCAGGAAGATATGGAAATAGTCTGAGTTAAAAGGCAGGGACCTCTCGTAGAAGGCCATGGTCTCTCGCTGGGGAACTTAGGCTCCCTCTTTAAGCAAAGGGAAACCACCAATAACTTAATGAGTGTGAGCAGCCGAGGCAGCACTATGAGGGCTTTGCCTCTCCTGAACATGTTTCTTGATACCAGAGCCATCAGTCCATGTATTACCCAGCATTCTCCAGAGAAACAGAACCAATAGGATGTATCTGTAGGGAGAGATTTACCATGAGGAACTGGCTTGTTATAGAGGCTGAGAAGTTTCATCATCTGCCCTCTGCAAGCTGGAGACCCAGGGGAGCTGGTGATATAATTTCAGTCCAATTCCAAAGGCTAAGAACCAGAAGTGTCCAGGGAAGAAGACAGAACACCCAGCTCAAGCAATCAAGCGGAAAGAAATGAATTCTTCCTTTCTCTCTTTTTTTTTTCTATGTATGCTCTCAATACGTTTAATGATGCCCACTCATATGGAGAAGGGCAAAGAGCTTTACCGAGTCCACTGACTCAAACACTAATTTCACCTGGAATTTCACCCTCTCAGACACACGCAGAAGTAATATTCAGCCAAATATCTGGACACTGTGTGATCCAGTTACGTCGGCACGTAAAATTAGTCATTGCAGTTCGCTTAGAGAAAATCAACTAATTTCACAAAGCAGCTCTGCTCTCTGGAATTGAGGATTTTATTTAGGAAAGAAACTGATGTTCCAAAAAATAGAGCCACACATCACAGCCTTGATCCCAACTAAGGCACGTGAGGTGGAAACCACTGTTTATTACATCTGACTTAAGGGGAAATCAGCTTAAGGAGCTGTGAGATCCGGTAGTAGAAGACCTGTCTAATAAATCCACTTTCTCTTTAATTCAGGAGGAAACTGTTGGCCCTTGTTCAGCCAAAACTCAATTTTGCAAATAACAGGTTTCTCTCCACAGTGTCAACTGCTCATCACTGGCAAGGAAAATCACTTTAACCAAAATAACCTGGTCTAGACCATTCTGTTACAGGGTAAAGATAAACAGTCAACACATTGACTAAATGAGCAAGTGACCAGCCATGCCCACAGGGTTCTGGGCAGTTAGAGGGCATTTATAGTGCCTCCTGTTCCCATTATGAAGTCAATTTTATCTTCTGCCAGTAACTTTCACCATTCTCTCTCCTATGCCTATTGCCTTTATAGATCATGTTTTTACTGTTATAGATTGATCTTTACAAGGCTACTCCAGCGTGGCTGAGGACACCGTATTTTCTGGAATTTTTTGCTCTCTGAGACATCAATAACCCTCTAGAGAAAATGTTGGGAAAGGAGAGAACCGTTTGTCATTTAGTAATCATGTGGAGGTAAGACTGTTCTCAGGCAGCTGATAAAATCTGCAGCAGCAATAAAGATGATTTGAGATTCTGACTGCTGCGCTGGTTACATTAGATAGAGACCACAGGAATTGGCCACCAGAGCCAGGAGAGCGGAAGCGTCTCACGTGCTGCTGATTTCCCAGGTGTGGGGAGGAACGTTATAACATTGGGGCCTGTAGACTCATCCAATGGAAAAGCCATGGATGGTTGCTGATGAAGGTCAAAGGCGGTTTTCTGTGGCCCTGAGGCCCCCAGGCCAATGCGAGTGCAGAGGGACTTAGAAGCAGTAATTTCAGTAGAAGGAAAATGAGACTGAGGGCTTGTCCTGCAGTTGCGCTGTATTTTCACTGATTGCACGCTGATTTGGGGTGTCCTCAAAGAGCTGATGAGGATTACAGAAGGACAGAACTTTTAGGCTCTCAAGGCCCCTCTTCAGCCTTAGTCTCTAAATGTCTTTTTCCAGGACTTTCTACTAAAATAGCCTCTTAATCCTGAGAGGTCTCCAATGAATTGGTCTCATCCTCCTGCCCATTCCACCTTGGATTTCAGGACTGTCATAATAAGACCCTTTGTAAATGAGTTCAACTTCCTTGGTCATCCTCCCTTGATTCTTGGAACTAAGTCCTACCATCTACCCAAGAGGCAAAAATCTTCTGGGGGTTAAAAAATAAAGACTAGCTGATTGGCTTAATTTTTTTCACTTTTTATTTTGTATTGGGGTATAGCCGATCATCAATGTTGTGATAGTTTCACAGCAAAGGGACTCAGCCATACATGTGTATCTGTATCTATTCTCCCCCAAACCCCACTCCCATCCAGACTGTCTCATAACTTTGATCAGAGTTTCATGTGCTGTATAAGAGATCCTTGTTAGTTATCCATTTTAAATGTAGCTGTGTGTACATGACAGTCTCAAACTCCCTAACTGTCCCTCCTACCCAACCCCCTCACCCCAGCAACCACAAGTTCATTTTCTAAGTCTATGAGTCTCTATTTTTAAAGCAATCTCATTTGTATTATTTCCTTTTAAATTCTTCATACAAGGGATGTCATATGATATTTTTCCTTCTCTGCCTGACTTACTTTACTTATTATGACATTTTCTAGGTGCATCCCTGACTGGCTTACTTTATTTTTTTTTAATTTTTATTTTTACTTTATTTTACTTTACAATACTGTATTGGTTTTGCCATACATTGACATGAATCCACCATGGGTGTACATGCGTTCCCAAACATGAACCCCCCTCCCACCTCACTCCCCATAACACCTCTCTGGGTCATCCCCGTGCACCAGCCCCAAGCATCCTGTATCCTGCATCGGACATAGACTGGCGATTCGTTTCTTACATGATAGTATACATGTTTCAGTGCCATTCTCCCAAATCATCCCTCTCCCTCAGAGTCCAAAAGTCCGCTCTACACATCTGTGTCTCTGTGTCTCTTTTGCTGTCTCGCATACAGGGTCATCACTGCCATCTTTCTAAATTCCATATATATGTGTTAGTGTACTGTATTGGTGTTTTTCTTTCTGGCTGACTTCACTCTGTATAATCGACTCCAGTTTCATCCATCTCATTAGAACTGATTCAAATGTATTCTTTTTAATGGCTGAGGCTTACATTAACTCTGTGATAGAAAACCTTGGCTTGAGCACTGGATTGGTCCTCAGGCAAGTCCAATTGCTCATGTAGCTCCTGACACAACCATCTCCTCTTGCTTCTCTTCTTCAGCCACGTTCTCACTGCTCTGATGACCTCACCTTGCAGAAGCCTCCAGCAATACTTGGATCTTTCTTGGCCAAATTTAAACCCTGCCCACATACTTCCTACTTTCCTCCTCTTACAAAGTAAGAAGCGGCCCTTCACTTTTTTAATTGAAGTATAGTTGATTTAAAATGTTAGTTTCAAGTGCATGGCAAAGCAATTCAGATGTAGATATTTAGATAGATAGATTCAGTTATATAATATATATATTAATTTTCAGTTTCTTTTCCATTTTAGGTTATTGCAAGATATCAAATATATTTCCCTGTGCCATAGAGCAGGACCTTGTTGTTTATCTATTATTTATATATATATATATATATAGGTATATATATTTTGGGCTTTCCTCACGGCTCAGATGGTAAGGAATCTGCCTGCAATGCAGGAGGCGTGGGTTCAATCCCTGGGTTGGGAAGACCCCATGGAGAATGGAATGGCTATCCACTGCAGTATTCTTGCCTGAAGAATTTCATGGACAGAAGAGCGTGGTGGGCTACAGTCCACAGGGTCACAAAGAGTCTAACACAACTGAGCAACTAATGCTTTCACTTTTTTTTCAGTGTGTATATTTTAACTCCAAACTCTTCATTTATCCCACCCACTTTCCCCTTTGGCAACCATAAATTTGTTTTCGATATCTGTGAGTCTATTTCTGCTTTGCAAATAAGTTCATTTGCGTAATTTTTTAAGATTCCACATGTGAATGATATACGATATTTGTCTTTGTCCGACTTACTTCAATTCATTATGATAAACTCTAGGTCCACCCACTTTGCGGCAAATGGCACTATTCCACTCTTTTTTAGGGCTCAGTAATATTCCGCCATTTATATACAGCCACGTCTTCTTTTATCTTCCATTTTTTAAGGATTTCACGCCTTAGGGCAGCGGTCCCCAACCTCCAGTATCTAACGCCTAAAGATCTGAGGTGGAGCTGATGTAATAATAATAGAAATGAAGTGCACAATAAATGTAATGTATGTGAATCATCTCCAAACCATCCCCACACTCACTTCCAGGTCCATGAAACCATTGTCTTCCATGGAACTGCTTCCTGGTACCAAAAAAGTAGAGGACCTCTGCCTTACGGCATTCCGTTTGTGCTACATTAGTTATTTCTGTTTGATCATTCGTCCATTAGCATAGAATAAGCTCTAGTAAGCTTCTTAAAAAGTAAACGTTTGTCCCATTGCCCTCTCAGACATGTGTATGGATCATTTCTCCCCTACCTCCCACATGCAATCTCTCTTCAGGACTTTCTCATGGACATGAGTTTGAGCAAACTCACCCGGGAGATAGTGAAGGACAGAGGAGCCTGGCGTGCTGCAGTTCATGGGGTCGCAAACAGTCAGACACGACTTAGTGATAGAACAACAACAAGAAATGATGTCATCCAACCATCTCATCCTCTGTTGCCCCCTTTTTCTCCTGCCCTCAATCTTTCCCAGCTTCAGGGTCTTTTCCAATATCAGCACTTCTTATCACGTGGCCAAAGTACTGGAGCTTCAGCTTCAGCATCAGTCCTTCCAATGAATATCCAGGCTTGTGTTAAAGTTGCAAAGCACACAGGAAAAATTTCCTGTCCCCTGATGTGTGCTTGCAGCAGAATATAACCCAGATGCCCCTTCCTTCCTCCTCTGTGCTCTATCTCTCAGTCTGCAAACACTGCTGTCTTAGTTTTCCACTTACTATCTGGTTTCCCTTTCGCTGTCATTCTTGGGGGTTCCTCCTACTCTGATTTCTGAGTGGTGGCCTCTTGCAAGGTCTGTCCTTTTCCTCTTTATCTTTGCATCCCCCCAGTGATCTCATCCTGTGGCCTTAAGTAGCGTTCCTGCAATAAGCCCTTATTTTTATCCCCACCGAAGCGCCCTCTCCCCTGAGCCTCTCCAGCTGTGCTTCTCAACTTTGCTGTCTCCAGAGTTTCACATTCAAAGCTGAGATCTTGATCTTCATTCACCCTCTCACCTGCACCTCCCACACCCTGTCATTTACATTTTAATAAGCCAAATTCTCAAGCCAGAAGCTCAGAGTCATCCTAAACTGTGCCCTCTTCCTCAATGCATCCCAACCCAACCCTCTAGCAAGTCTCATCAATTCTGCCTTCCAAATGCTCTAAGTCACATCACCCTACCCACAACCATCACCTTAGTCCAAGCCACCTCCATCTCTCACCCAGACCCCTGGAAAATCTTTCTCAGAGTTCTCTCTGCTTCTCTACTATGTCCCACCTGAAAGACCAAGTGAACACTAACACAAAAAATGAATTTTATTCCTTTGCTCACACCCTGCAGTGACACCTCACTGCACTCCAAACAAAATGCAAACTGCTCCCATGACCAACAAGGTCGTGGTTGGCCCATGTGCCCTGCCCAGCTCCATCCTGGGGCATACTTCCTCCTGACCACTGAGATTCTGTGACACTGAACTCATCGATTCCATAGATGCACAGACCTCGTTGCTATCTCATGGGAACCCCTCTGCCTGGGGTCCTTTCTTCTTACCCTTTCCCTGGATGGCCTCTTGCCCTGACTTTCTGCTCTCAGCTCTCTCCTCAGGGTTGCCAAGTCTAAGTGGTTCCCTTCTGATATGTTCTTTTTTCATTTTTTTCAAGTACAATTGCTTTACAATGCTGTGTTACTTTCTGGTATACAACAGTGTGAATCAGTGATATGTATACATATATCCCCTTCCTCTTGACTTCGCTACCCCACCCCAGCCCACCCTCTAGGTCACCACAGAACTCCCTGTGCTATACAGTAACTTCCCACCACTAGCTATCTATTTTACACATGGTAGTGTATACACACGGAGAAGGCAATGGCACCCCACCCCAGTACTCTTGCCTGGCAAATCCCATGGATGGAGGAGCCTGGTGGGCTGCAGTCCATGGGGTCGCCAAGAGTCGAACACGACTGAGCGACTTCACTTTCACTTTTCACTTTCATGCATTGGAGAAGGAAATGGCAACCCACTCCAAGGTTCTTGCCTGGAGAATCCCAGGGACAGGGGAGCCTGTTGGGCTGCTGGCTGTGGGGTCGCACAGAGTCAGACACGACTGAAGTGACTTAGCAGCAACAGTGTATACATGGGGCTTTCCAGATAGCACTAGTGGTAAAGAACCTGTCTGCCAGTGCAGGAGATGCAAGAGACTTGGATTTGATCTGATCCCTGGGTCAGTAAGAGCCCCTGGAGGAGGAAATGGCAGCCCACTCCAGCATTCTCACCTGGAGGATGCCATGGACAGAGGAGCCCGGTGGGCTGCAGTCTGTGGGGTCGCAAAGAGTTGGACACGACTAAGTGACTTAGTACACATGCACAATGTATTCATGGTAATCCCAATCTCTCATTTCACCCCACCCTCCCCTTCCCACTCCCACCCATGTCTATACATCCGTTCTCTACGTCTGTGTCTCTATCTCTGCCCTGAAAATAGGTTCATGTGTACATTTTTTTAATTCCACGTATATGTGTTAATGTGCATCGTTTGTTTTCCTCTGACTTATGTCACTCTGTAAGACAGAGTCCTAGTGTTTCTAATCACTGTACCCTTTTTAGATTTTCATTTAGAGCCCTACACAATTTGTAATTGGGCATTTAATCATGTGTTTTTCATGTATTGTCTGACCCTCCAGCTCAACAGAAAGCATCATAATGGGAAAGACCGTATCAGCTCCTCAGTCTTTGCATTTCTGATCCTTTCTTCAGGGTCAGCACCAAGCATGTGGTCTGGGGTCCCTGGGCACATGAGTCAGACTCTCTGTTTCCTCCATCTGCCCAAGCTGTGCTAGCATTCAACTGTTTGTGTGCTTTATTTGGTGACCTCTTGACTTTATGCTTCGGATTTCATGGCTCCTTCTGTCCAGAATGCCCTTCTGAACTCCCCCAAATGCTCAAATGACACCCTATTTGAGGCTCAGTTGAAAAAATCACCTCCTCCAAGAGGTGTTCTTATATTCTTACAGTCACATTACTCAGTTTCTCTGTGTTCTCCTAGGCAAGCTTGGACATCCTTTCTGTTGGGGTCACCTGCAGTACAGTGTGAGCTGAGGTAAAGGGTGGGGGGGCATGCCTCCCTTAAGGGACCGAGGCTCCTGCAGGCAGGAACATGGTCATGTCTTCTTCCATACCCAGAATTCCCTGGCTCTCTTAATTACTCAAAAGTCTGTTGAGAGAAATTCTTATTCCCTGTTTCTCTTTCCTGTTAGTAGAACATGACAGAACAGATACTATTTCAAATGAGATAACCCACATGGTCTCCCAGATAAACACTCTGTCTTATCTTCTTCAACTTAAATTAATATTGGGTTCTGTGGGTCACAAACTTGGTCTGTATCTTATCTTGCATTGTACATGTAATTCCCTGTTTACAAAGGTCCCAGGGTAGACAGAGTGGGCACAGGAGTTGCAACCTCTGTACTCTCTTATTGAATGGTAGACTAGCATCTTCCATCAATAAGCCAGGCACTGAGCTGAACAAAGATGAACAAGACATGGTCCCTAATCTTGAAGGGCTTAATCTGTCAAAGCACCCAAGTAGGATGCCAGAGCTTGCAGGCATGTGTTATCCCATTTGAAAACGACTCACTTCTGCCCAGGTGCATCAGTGCCTGTGTCTTCAGGGTTGCTGTGAGCTGACAATGTGATGTTAGTGCCAGAAACATTTCACCTTCCAACCTCTACTTACTGTGTTGGATTAAATGTTATGAACATGCATCTTTTTAAGCTGAATAATCAGGCTATCCCTCTTCAAAGAACAATCTATCTTTAGAGAACAAAGAGTCTACAGAGACATAACTTATATGCAGAGCACATCATGCAAAATGCCAGGCTGGATGAAGCACAAGCTGGAATCAAGATTGCCAGGAGAAATATCGAAAACCTCAGATATGCAGATGACACCACCCTTATGGCAAAAAACAAAGAGGAACTAAAGAGGCTCTTGATAAAAGTGAAAGAGAGGAGTGAAAAAGCTGGCTTAAAACTCAACATTAAAAAAACTAGGATCATGGCATCTGGTCCCATCACTTCATGGCAAATAGATGGGAAAACAGTGACAGACTTTATTTTGGGGGCTCCAAAATCACTGCAGATGGTGACTGCAGCCATGAAATTAAAGGATGCTTGCCCCTTGGAAGAAAAGCTATGACAAATCTAGACAGCATATTAAAAAGCAGAGACATTACTTTGCCAACAAAGATCCATCTAGTCAAAGCTATGGTTTCTCCAGTAGTCATGTACGGATGTGAGAGTTGGACCATAAAGAAAGCTGAATGCTGAAGAATTGATGCTTTTGAACCATGGTGTTGGAGAAGACTCTTGGGAGTCCCTTGGACTCCAAGGAGATCCAACCAGTCAATCCTAAAGGAAATCAGTCTTGAATATTCATTGGAAGGACTGATGCTGAAGCTCCAATATTTGGACACCTGATGTGAAGAACTGACTCACTGATGCTGAGCAAGATTGAAGGCAGGAAGAGAAGGAAATGACAGAGGATAAGATGGTTGGATGGCATCACTGACTCAGTGGACATGAGTTTGAGTTAGCTCCAGGAGTTGGTGATGGACAGGAAAGCCTGGTATGCTGCAGTCCATGGTGTCACAGAGTTAGACACAACTGAGTGACTGAACGGAACTCAACTCAATGGACACTGAGTTAAAGATGAACCACTCAGGTATTCTGGGTTCCTATCTCATCACCCCTGGGTAGCCTTGGGATGAACATTTTATCACTGTCATGACCCAGTTTTGACACCAAAGTAAAATAAGAGGATGATGTCCTGTTAGGACAGGTGAAGGTGAGAGGGTCTGAACCTCATATTTTCAGAATGACTACAAGGTTCTGTTTGGATTTATTCAAATAACATGTCAACCCATTTCTTATTCTTCTCAACGTTGTGCAAAGCCATAGTCACATGCTTGGGGGAAAATACGGTCAAATCTAATTTGGAAAAGAATATGAATGTATGCATAAATGTATATGTATCTATATATCGATAGATTTTATTCTGGAATATACCCCCAGGAAGGTACAAATATTTATTTCCAATGCAAGTGAAATCCAAAACTGCAGAAGCCCATTAATCCTCTTTGATTGCTCATAGGATCCAGTCTGAGACTGCCCCGCCAGCCCATGGCTTGCTGTCACTCATTGTCAATGCAGAAGATGGAAGGTGTGTGTTGTTAACTTGATCTTGAATGTAGGCTCACCAGGGCCTCCAAGGGCAGGCTGCAGCCATTCATGACTGGAGTGGTCACGTTGCCATAGTGTCAGTGAGTTCGTCTGCTTCCAGCTGGGCTGCTTTTGTTTAAGCTTCAAGCCTTTGCTTTCTCCTGTTTGAAAACAGTTACCAGGGGGCAAAATGATTCAAAGTGACATCTGGGTCCCTCTTGGCTTGTATGTGGTAACTCCCTCCCTTCCAACCTGTAATTAAGTCAGTTAGATTCCTAAGTCTTCTATGAGGGAGTTTCCAGAAATCCTTCTTCTGGATGCACAAGTGAAAAAGTGAAAGTTAATTGCTCGGTCATGTCCAACTGCTTGTGACCCCATGGACTGTAGCCCACCAGGCTCTTCTGTCCATAGAACTCTCCAGGCAACAATACTAGAGTGAGTAGCCATTGCCTTCTCCAAAGGATCTTCCCAACACAGGGGTCGAACCTAGGTCCCCTACATTGCAGGCAGATTCTTTACTGTCTGAGCCACCAGGGAAGCCTTATTAGAATCAGTTCCCTCAAAGCACCACCTCCTTTTGCGTGCTTTTTCACTCCAGTTCCTCAGCAGGGAAAGACATAAAATGAAGCACAGCAATCAAAATTTCCTCCAAATATGGTCCAGTCATATAAGGAAGAGAAACCAAATGCACACTGTCAGGTCCCATCCCTGGACAGGCATCTCTGACCTGTCTATGGCTGATGGTTCCCCCAGGTCTGGTCAATCTAGGAAGGCTATTTCCTGCATGACATTTATTAAGTGAAATACTGACAGAGTTAACATAATGCTTTAGACAGGCAGCTGAGTTTGGGGTTTTAGACCATCCAAGTATCAGAGATTTAGAGGGTTTAGTGGATGTACTTCTTGGCATATATATGTACTGTCTTAATCAGTTCAGCTTGCTATAACAAAAATGCTATAACCTAAGTGGCTTAAACAACAAGCATTTGTTGCTTACAGGTCTGGAGGCTGGGAGTCTAAGACGAAGGTATCTGATGAGACCTGACTTCCTGGTTCACGTTGTCGCTGTTCAGTTGCTAAGTCCTGTCTGACTCTTTGCAACTCCATGGACTGCAGCATGCCAGGCTCCTCTGTCCTCCACTATCTCCCAGACTTTGCTCAAATTCATATTCATTGAATTGGTGATGCTATCTAACATCTCATGCTCTGCTGCTTCCTTCTCATTTTGCCTTTAAACTTTCCCAGGATCAAGGTCTTTTCCAATGAGTCAACTCTTCACATCAGGTGGCCAAAGTATTGGAGCTTCAGCACCAGTCCTTCCAATGAATAGTCAGGGTTGATTTCTTTTAGGATTGACTAGTTTGATCTCCTTGCTGCCCAAGGGACTCTCAAGTCTTCTCCAGTACCACAATTTGAAAGCATCAGTTCTTCACCACTCAGCCTTCTTTATGATCCAACTCTCACTTTCATACATGAGTACTGGAAAAACCTGGTTCATAGATGGCTGTTTTTTCCTGCGTCCTTGTGTGGTGGAAGGGTCAAGGGAGCTCTCTGCGGTCTTTTATAAAAGTGCACTAGCCCCATTCAGGAGGCTCCACCATCATGACCTAATCACCACCCAAAGGCCCCATCTCCTACCATCATCACATTAGGATTTAGGATTTCAACAAATGGATTTGGCTAGGGGTGGAGGACACACACATTTAGTCCATAACACACTCTACAATACAAACAGATAAGTCAGTTTTTTCTCATTTACATTTTCTTGATGAAAATGGAAATTGCCCCTGTTTCATCCAAAAGGCTCAGACATGTTTGACAGGCTTCATATCTGATGTGGGAAGTTCCCAAATACATAGAAAACCTGCTTTAATGTCTTAAATTCTATTTCCCTAAGCACCCGTTCTCTGAAATCCTAAAGAGAGTTATTCAAGGAAATGATCCATAGTGTCTTATTAGGGCACACCTGTATCATTTCCAATAAAAGAATCTGTCCCAGCAAATAGCACCAGCAAGACCCATCCATCAACTGGGACATGCACTTACAGGAGGTGTCCTCAGTGGCATTCTCCTCAGCTTATTCCAAAATCCAAACTCTTCAACCAAGAAAATCTGAACACACACAAACGCTTGCACACACACTATGTTGCTGTTTACAGTTACCTAATTCAGATTGATTTATTATCCACCAATGTAACCAGTTCCAGGCCAGACTCATTCAAGACTCATTCCAAGCTCATTCATGTGAATGCTCATTCATGTCCAACTCTTGTCCTGCCAGGCTCCTCTGTCCATGGGGTTTTTCAGGCAAGAATACTAGAGTGGGTTGCCATTTCCTCCTCTAGGGAATCTTCCTGACCCAGGGATTAAATCCACAAATTCCTCTCAAATTTAGGTCATTAGGACAACTAGTCAAGCATGGTAATATCATTGAAAATCAATAAAGAAAACTCTTATTTTTAATACTCAAACCTCTGTTTTGTTTAGTACAAGCAAACTCAGATGGGAGAAAGCAAAAATGAGAGAAAACCAAAATTCATTTTCTTCCATCAGAGTACCTTCAGCTGGGGATTCTGATGAGCATGAGTGGTAGGCAGATTTAGGGATCTCACTGGCTGGGTTGCTTGGAGGATTGAAGTTTCAGTTGGTAATGATATTTGCTGAGATAATAAACACTAACAGTACCACACTAATTCAGTCCTTTCAGATTCATCCTGAGATCAGTGTTAAGTACTTAAACTAATCCAGAAAATATAGATAGGACCTAGGAAAAAATGCTATGTGCTTAGTAGGGATTCTGGATATATCTATTTAACTTAATGAACTACTTCAACAATACTTATGAGACCTGGTATCTGCAATACTATAATAAGCTTTGGATTCATTCATCCATGAAGCCATTTGTTTAAACAGTAAAAACAGAGTACTTACTGTATGTCAGGTACTATTCTAGGTACTTCAGATGCATTTGTGTATAGGAGATTCAAGGAGTCCAACAGAGGACCATTTGCCATCTGATCAGGTTGGGAGCTATAAAGGTATAGAAACAGCATTACAAAGATGATCAGAATGTCAGCATCAATGCCAACAGAGACTGGCTTGGAGGAGTGCAGAATAAAGGACTTTTAACACCAAAGCCGGAATTGGGCAAATCAAGCATCCAGTTTCAAGTATGGATGGAATGCAAGCAACCCAGCCCCCTACAGGGCAGAGACCTTGCAGCTGAGTCTGTCTAGGCAGGTAGACCCTGTCAGAGGAGCTTTGCAGCACCCGTTCTGGCTCCAAATTCATCAGCTACAGAAGTCACCCAAGAAGTAAGTGAGGGAGACAGGCCAGTGTGTCAGCCCATTGGGTTTCCCACTACATGTAAATATAAAGACAGACAAAGGAGATTTATTTGCCCTCTGACTATACCATAAACAAAATAAGCCATGGGTATTCACTGAGTTTGCAGGGAATTCAGGTTCTGTTGGCCAAGGGGCACAGGCAATGAACAGTCAGTCAGTTCAGTTGCTCAGTTGTGTCCAACTCTTTACGACCTCATGGACTGCAGCACACCATGCTTCCTTGTCCATCACCAACTTTCGGAGTTTGTTCAAACTCATGTCCATCAAGTTGGTGATGCCTTCCACCCATCTCATCCTCTGTCATCCCCTTCTCCACCTGCCTTCAATCTTTCCCAGCATCAGGGTCTTTTCTAAGGAGTCAGTTCTTTGCATCAGGTGGCCAAAGTATTGGAGCTTCAGCATCAGTCCTTCCAGTGAATATTCAGGATTGATTTCCTTTAGGATTGACTTGTTTGATCTCCTTGAAGTCCAAGGGACTCTCAAGAGTCTTCTCCAACACCACAGTTCAAAAGCATCAACTATTTCTTTATGGCCCAACTCTGACAACCATACATGACTATTAGAAAAGTCATAGCTTTGACTATACGGAACTTTGTCAGCAACGTGATGTCTCTGCTTTTTAATACACTACCTAGGTTGGTCATAACTTTTCTTCCAAGGAGCAAGTGTCTTTTAATTTCATGGCTGCAGTCACCATTTGCAGTGATGTTGGAGCCCCCCAAAATGAAGTCTGTCACTGTTTCCATTGTTTCCCCATCTATTTGCCATGAAGTGATGGGACCAAATGCCATGATCTTAGTTTTCTGAATGTTGAGTTTTAAGCTTTTTCACTCTCTTCCTTCACCTTCATCACAAAGCTCTTTAGTTTCTCTTCACTTTCTGCCATAAGGGTGGTGTCATCTGCATATCTGAAGTTATTGATATTTCTCCCAGCAATCTTGATTCCAGCTTGTTCTTCATTCAGCCTGGCATTTCGCATGATGCACTCTGCATATAACTTAAATAAGCAGGGTGACAATATACAGCCTTGATGTACTTCTTTTCCAATTTGAAACCAGTCCATTGTTCCGTGTCCAGTTCTAACTGTTGCCTCTTGACCTGCATACAGAGGCAAGTTGGATGGTCTGGTATTCCCATCTCTTTAAGAATTTTTCACAGTTTGTTGTGATCCACATAGTCAAAGGCTTTGGCAAACAGACAGTGAGCAAGCAAAGAAATAAATAAGCATGGATATTCCAAAAAGGAAAAGGGGCTGGCAGGGAATGAGACAGTTAGATAGCATCACAAACTCAATGGACATGAATTTGAGCAAACTCTGGGAGATAGTGGAGAACAGAAGACCTGGCCTGCTACAGTTCATGGGTCACAAAGTTGTACATGACCGAAGTGACTGAGCATAGCACACATAACGCATAAGGATGTACAGATAATAAATTTCCCCCCTAAATCCAGTGAACACACACGCATTTTCACACACACTCAAAAAAGTGTCATTTCAAAAAAGCAAAATACTGTGAACCTTAAATCAGCACAAATAAATAGATTTTAACAGCTGTGCAGTAGTTCTTTACAGGGACTTAACCTACTATTGGAAAAGACCCTGATGCTGGGAAAGATTGAAGACAGAGGAAGAGATGTTCAGATAGCATCACCGACTCAATGGACATGAATTTGAGCAAGCTCTGGGAGACAGTGGAGGACAGAGGAGACTGGGATGCTGCAGTCCACGAGGTGGCAAAGCGTCAGAGATGACTTAGCGACTGAACACAGCTAAATGGACCCCCCTTCTAATCCAGAGCTGGTAGAGCTAACTGCCTCCTCATAGCTGAGATAGCTGGTTTAATGCATAGTTTCAGCCAAGCCTCTAACACAGTGGGGACAGCCGTGAGGTCAGACACAGTCCAGGGACCCGGAGCTCCCAGGACCTTCTCTTCTAGACCCTGGACTTGACTATTTCCTTCAAAAACACAGGTCACCCAAATGGAACCACCACTTTTTAAAGATGCTTTCTTAAAGAGCTCATAGTCTATAAACAATGGGAGAAACAGCAATACAGTTTGTTTTATTTTTATTTTTACTTTATTTTACTTTACAATACTGTATTGGTTTAAACCAATACACATGAAGCTGAAAATGGAGCCATTTCTGCTGGCCCCCATGCCTACTTATACACCCTATAATTCAGAACAGACCATGAACCCCACTATTTTTCCCACACCACCTAAAGCAGTGAGAACATGATAGGATAGAGGGGAGAGGGAGTCATGTGGCAGAGAACAGGGCTTTAAACCCCAAGGAGCCCAATGAGAGGAACTTTTCTCCCCAGTGGAGGCTCATGAAGAGGCCCAGCCATTGGCAAGAGAACAGAAACAGGGTGTGCTGAATTTTCCAGCTGACGTAAGAGCTATTCCCTCAACAATTCCTCTCTAAACACTGCTGTTTCCTTCAGATATCTTAAGCCCCTGAGCATGAGTTGTTTTTCAATCATGGGCCTGCGAATGGCTTCTTGCTTCCAAACAATTCTCCTTTCTCTGACTTCTCCAGGAGAGGTTTGGAAAGATCTTTCTCTCTTTTACTATTGACACTCCAAGGCCACAGAGCATGAGAGAAGGATGATTTTCAGACTCCTCTCTCCAGCAGGAGTAACTGAAGGCCCCAGACTTTGCTGTTTTCAGCTACTGTGTACCTTCAAATAGCTGGAAAAAAACACTCTCTTGCTTTTAGTTCAGTCTACACATATTTACTTGATGTAAATATTTGCTGCTGTAACAAATGATCACAAACTGGGTGGCTTTTATTTATTCTCTTTATTGATATACCTTTATTCTCTTACAGTTCTGGAGTCCATAAGTTAAAAATAAGTCTGCTGCGGCTAAAATCAGAGCTCTTTCTGGAGGCTCTCAGTGATAATCTTCTCCCTTGACATTTCTGTCAATAGCTTCTGGAAGTTACCTGCATTGCTTGGCTCATATGGCCCCTTCCTCATATACCTCCAACCTCTTTCTTTGGTGGTTATATCCCCTTCTGCCTCCTTCTTATAAGGAACCTGGTGATTACATTAGGATTCACCCAGATAATCCAGGGCAATTTTCTCATAAATATCTAATTCCATCTACAAAGTTCCTTTGACATACCAAGCAACATTGTCACAGATTCCAGGGACTGAGATCTGATATTCTTGGGGGCCAGCTCTCAGCTCATCACCCTGGGTGGGTGGATACTGCACAACTTTTGATCACACAGAATCTGAAACTTCTCTCTGCGTTCATGGACACACCACCTGGGATGCAGAGCCAGCCTCCCACTGGAAGATGCAGGTTCACCATCTTTGCCCTCCCTCCTCCTCTGATGCCAGGACTCAGGCTCCAGCAGCCAGATACACACACCCAGGTTTTGATTCAGCAACTGATGGTGCATAAAAGCAGGCATTGTCAGAACGGCCATCATCAAACAGTCTACAAACAATACATGCTGGAGAGGATGTGGAGGAAAGGGAACCCTCTTTGCACTGTCAGTGAGAATGTAAATTGACACAGCCACTATGGAGAACAGTATGGGAGATTCCTTCAAAGACTAGGAATAAGACTACCATATGATCCAAGAATCCAACTACTGGATTAAACCCTGTGAAAGAAAAGTGAAAGTGAAAGTCACTCAGTCATGTCCAACTCTTTGTGACCTCATAGACTATACATTCCATGGAATTCTCTAGGCCAGAATACTGGAGTGGGTAGCTGTTCCCTTCTCCAGGGGATCTTCCAAACCCAGGGATTGAACCCAGGACTCCAGGTTTGCAGGCAGATTCTTTACCAGTTGAGCCATCAGGGAAGCCCATAAACCCTGAGAAAACCGTAATTCATAAAGACATACATACCCCAAAGTTCACTGTAGCACTATTTATAATAGTCAGGACATAGAATCAATCTAGATGGCCACTGATAGAGGAATGGACCAAGAAGTTGAGAGGCAGATCTACAATAGATTATTCCTAGCCATAAAAAGGGATGAAGTTGAGTCAGTTGTAGTGAGGTAGTTGAACCTAGAGCCTGCCATACAGAGTGAAGTGAGTCAGAAAGAGAAAAATAAATATCATATATTAATGTGCATATATGGAATCTAGAAAAATAGTACTGATGAACCTATTTGCAGGACAAAAATAGAAACACAGATGTAGAGAATGGGTTTCTGGACCCATCACAGGGAGGAGAGGGTGGGACAGATTGAGAGAGTAGCATTGACATACATACACAATATCATGTGCAAAATAGACAGCCAGCGGAAAGCTGCTGTCTCACACCAGGGAGCTCAGCTTGGTGCTCTCTGAAGACCTAGAGTGGTGGCTTGGGGTGGGGGAGTCAAGAGGGAGGGGATGTATGTATACATATGACTGATTTGCATTGTTGTAGAGCAGAAATTAATACAACATTGTAAAGAAATTATCCTCCAATTATTTTTTTTTTAAAGCAGGGATGTGGGGAACGGATTCCAGCAAGAGGGGAGGAGCAGCGTGTGTGTCACAGTTTGAGCAGCTTCGGTGGCAGGGTTTTAACAACATAGTCATGGAGGAGGATCGGCGGGTTGTTGCTTCAGGACCAGGTCTGGGATGTGATTTCAACATGCAGCTCACAGCCTGGTTCTCTGGCCCTCCCAGAGGGCTCAGCAGGCAATGTCCTCGGATAAATTCATTTTCTACTTAAATTGACAAAAGGCTTTCTCCTGTTGCTTGCTAGTGAGAAAGATGGTCAGTACATGCCAAGTGGGACTGCTCCTGTGGTCTCAAAGTTGCTGCTGAGGCCTCAAAGCCAAGTAAAGGAGACTCCAGCACAGTTAAGGAGAACTGGGAAGACATAGAGGCACCCCACCTCAGCTGACTCAAACAATACAGCCATTTCCCATCAGCAGTCACACCCACTTGTTGCCTTGAGCATAAATAAAGGAAACAGAGCCAGAGTCATCAAGATGGTCAGGCTGGAGTCAGGCAGGAACAAGGGACTATGGAAAGAGGTCCCTTCCTCCCCTTCCAACAGGGGATGAGAGCTTCACCCTACTATCCCTAAAACCAAATAGAGTGGAGTGCTATAGAAAAACTGCTTATAGATAATAAATAGGTCAGTAGTGCAACCTGGTTTGCTTGGAACAGATTCAACTATTGTTGCAGGGCTAAGTCGCTTCCGTCGTGTCCAACTCTTTACAACCCTGCGGACTGCAGCCTGCCAGGCTCCTCTGTCCATGGAATTCTCCAGGCAAGAAAACTGGAGGGGGTTGCAATGCCCTGCTCCAGGGGATCTTCCCCACTCAGAGATCGAACCTGCGTCTCTTATGTCTCCTGCATTAGCAGACTGATTCTTTACCACTAGTGCCACCATAGCGTCCCTCTCACTCTCACTAAGTGTCTAGGTTTGGACAGTTGGTTCTGTGGTCACTTATGACTAAACAGCTGCTTATTCCCTGATTGGGCCTTGTTGAGCTGCAAGACCTGCAGTCCCACTCTGGTCCTGGGGGATCGTAAGAGGGTCCTAGTGAGAACACAGAATGAGTCCTCTGAGTTTTGGAGGTGAGCACATGTGGCCATTGATTCATGCCCTTAAAAAAAAAAAAATTTTATTTGAAAGGAGAAAGCCAGATGAGATATCAGCTCCATCTTGCTCCGGGCAAGATGGAAGGGATGCACAACAATTCTGTGAAGGGAGTGAGAGCAACTCCCCCTTTGTCCTGACCAACGCCCCCACAGCCTTCAGGGTGCAGAGAGAAACCTCCTGGGGTTCTAGTGGTTTTATGTAAAGAACTAGAAGGTTTGAGGGAGATGCAGAAGTTGCGGGGATGCTGAAGCTAGGGAAGGTGGGGCATGAAGACCTGGACACCTTTCTGAGCCATCCTCAGTGACGTTGGCTCTTCCAGAAAAGTGAACACAACACCCCAAGAAAACTGCACTCAGCCTCTACAAAGAACATGAAAGTGAAAGTTGCTCAGTTAAGCCTGGCTCTTGGCGAACCCATGGACGATACAGTCCATGGAATTCTCCAGGCCAGAATACTGGAGTGGGTAGCCGTTTCCTTCTCCAGGGCATCTTCCCAACTCAGGGATTGAACCCAGGTCTCCCACATTGCAGGCCGATTTTTTACCTGCTGAACCATCAGGGAGGCTATCAGCAATTGACAAAATCCAAGGGAAGAATTTCAAGACCAGGGACAGCTCACCCATAACCAATAGCTGCTCCCTGAATTAAATGACCACTGTGTTGCTATCTCTTGTCCCCTGGATCCTCCACTTCAGATGTGTTAGCACCTAGAAAAGCACAAAGCAGCAGGAGTGAGCACCCCTACACCCCACCCCCTACATGCATACCCATTTTCTACACCCCTTATGTGAGGGTCTGGCCCACACGGGATCAGAAAGTGTTTTGAAACATTTACCAAAAGAGAGTTTTAAATAGAACTGGTTTGATTTTCATAAGCAATAGTGACTAGAAATTAGATCTGTCAGTTAAATCTGCAAAGACCTCATTAAGTAAAGAAGGAGGGTTTGACAGAGCATGGTTATTGAAAGAGATTGGAAAGGGAAAAAAAAAAAAACATGGAGCTGAGATGGCTCAGTGCACCAGCTCAGTTCATGGCCTAAACTTGTGCCCAGCATTCTCCTCTCCGTTGTTTTCCAGTGGGAAGTCTACTTCCTCCATTCTCATTGCATGTGATGGGGAAGGAGTGTCCACGGTTCACTTTCCTCCCACCTCTTCTCCCCCTCCCACCTCCACTTGAGTAGTAGATTATGTGAGCAAGGCTTCACCAGAGTGAACCTCAAAAATCTGCTGGAACTCTGGGAGAAGGAACAGATATTTTTGCAGTGTGATTGCTTAGCTGGTGGAGCCATCAGCCTGAAACCATTAAGCCCCATCTTTCCATTACAAGAGAAGAACTTAACCAAGGATGATGCCAGCATGGTAAAAAGAAGAGCCAAGAAACGCAGGCCACCGGGATCCAACTGTGCCTGAAGCTAGATACAAACCTTGAGCTCTTTGGCTTCATAAGGCCACAAATTAGTTTTACTTAATAAGATATTTTAAAATGGTTTCTGTTATACAGAAAAATACTTGTCTGATACAGGTGCTCAACGGGTGGGGAAGGAATTTGTATCAGTCAAGTCCTAGAAGGAAACAAAAAGCAGAGACAGATTAAGGCAAAGGAACTAGCTGGGACTAGCAGGAGTAGAAGGCTTTACCAGCCACAACCTCGTGTCATCAGAGCCCATGAGAGGAGGAACTCAGGAAAAGGGATCAGCTGGAGGAAGTTGTAGCCATTTTCACATCTGCTATGATGCTAAAGCAGGGGTGAGAGGCAGGAAGCATACTCGATATTTCTCACCTTTGCCCTTCTTAAACCACTGGCCAAACCCAGAGTGAAGGAAGCCTGGGTGATGCAACAGGAGGGATGCATGTGTAAGTGCTTAGTCAATCAATTGTGTCCAATTCTTTTCAACCCATGGGATGTAGCCTACTAGGCTCCTCTGTCCATGGGATTCTCCAGGCAAGAGTATTGGAGTGGGTTTCCATGCCCTCCTCCAAGGGATTTTCCCAACCCAGGGATTGAACCCATGTCTCTTGCATTGCAGGCAGATTCTTTACCATCTGAGCCACCGGGGAAGCCCTCAGAAGGAGTGCAGGATGCTTCTAATCCCCTAGCAATGCCCCCATTCAGACAAATAGCAGGTTTGGGAGAGGCTTTCTTGTATCCAAGACTTTGAACCTTGATCGAATCCCCCACAGGACAGCACACCAACAAGCATCATGGAGGATAACACTGGGGCTGCTGACCTTGGATAATTTCACCCTTATTTCAAGGCTGGTTCACGCCATACTTTTACATACATTATCCTCCTGCTGGTGTTTCCTCCCGTGCTTCTCAATTCCATCCTTTGTTCAAGACCTGAAGCCTCATCTTGCCTGGAAATCTGGTCCATACCCCTCCTCCCAACCATTGCCTGCAGTACACCTCCCCATCCCTATCATAACTTTGCCACTTTTAACTCCATGCACCCGACTGAGCCATGTATTTGGAATCAACCAGGGCATGAGCAGGTTAGTGCTGATGCCTCAGGTTCACTCATGTGACTGTCTTTGTCTCATTTCCCTAGCCAGAGCTTGCAGCACACAACCCCCCCACCAGATGGGCTGGGTCTTATACACTCCATATTTGGAGGTCTCACCCTACCCTATCTCCGTCACAAATACACATCTGCTACTTGGCCCCCTTCAAAGGGGGAAGAAAGCATTATAGAATTATGAAAAATTTCCTAGGAAAAAATGAGAATTAAATAAAACTGAAAATAAATGGGGAAAGTTCTGCACAAAACTCAATATATTTATTTCCATTCCAGCTCACCTGGGGAAGAAAGGATTGATCTCCGATTGATGGAGGGCAATGCTCATTAACAAAGGTGGCACCAAAGCAAGTATGTCATACCAGAGTAGATATTGATGGGGAATTTAAAAACATATCTCAGAGGAGGACCAGAGCTGCCCTGAGTGGACAGAACTGCAGATGAAATCTCTGCAAAAGCCTTAGCCCCACCTGTTTAGCTGAGGGCAGCTCACCAGATTCACTGAGTTGAAAGGCCAAGAAGTTGTTAGGATGATGAAATGAACTTATCTGATGAATCCCCTTTGCATCTGAGTTTGGACCACAGAGAAGAAGAGATCATGGTTGACAGTGCAAGCAAATTTCCAAAAAAGAGTGTTTTCTCTGCTTCAGAGTCAGCAAGGGACAGACTTCCTCTGGGCCACATGCACACAGCACTTGGGAAGACATCACCTCCATGCTGGGTTAATTTCTTGAGCTCCATAGGGGCAGTTCATCTGGCTCCAGCCTCCCTGGCTTGTCTTAATTTTGTTTATTTCTCCCTCAAAAAGAATTTTCCTGTTTATTCACTTCCAAATCAGATATTATCAAGTCTTCCATGAAAAGGTGGTTGGGCAAAATGCTCTTTGATTGCAAGATGTCAGAGCCAGATACATGTGCCCCTGAGTCCACTCCAAATGCCCCCCACTGTGAAAATGCAGAACAAAGAGCAAGGACCCAGTGTTCCAGAACTTGCCAACCCCAAGTCTCTACTCATGTCTGCGCTAATAAACCCAGTGACCCTGAACTGCAGAGGCCTGAGATGAGAGTCCACACTGCTTAGGTCAGTAAGAATCACAATGCCTGGGAAAATTCTGTCCTTGCCATCCCAGACAGGGAACTGCAGATCTAAATGCTCATGCTGAGTAGGGCATCATCAAAACCCAATTACACACTGCAGTTGGAGCTCAGCATAGCATGAGCTAAGGGGCAACTTCAAACAATTTAAAAGTTTTATTTCAAGCAGCTTCTGCAGTTCACTTCCCCAAACTTAATTCAATCCATGAAAACTGAATGCCTACTGGGTGCTAAGATGAAGTTTGTGACATAAAGGGTGAGGCCAGGGTATCTGTAAACATGCTGCTTGCCATGCAGTCAATAAGAAATCCCATTACCAAGCTGGAGTTCCACCTACTTTCATCCAACTGTCTTCTCTAAGTTAAAAGATCCATGAAGCAGAGGCAGGCCTGAAGATGGCTAACAAGAGAAACAGAGTCAGGCTGGTGCCTGGATAGTGTGTTTATTACACAGCTGATATCCTGTGCTTGTAATTCATCCATCCATAGATCCAAGAGCTGATGATCTTAATCCTATGGGATGTGGTGAGCCTCAGATGGGTAAGATCTATAAAGGGTCTAGCCTGCCACCCACATTACTTTTTGAAATTTGGAGGCTTAAAACAATACTCTTGGGGACTTCCCTGGTGGTGCAGTGGTTAAGACTTTGCCTTCAATGCAGGGAGTGTAGGTTTCATCCCTGGCCAGGGAGCTAAGAATCCCACATACCTCTCAGCCAAAAACTGAAAACACAAAACAGAAGCAGTAATGCAACAAGTTCAGTAAAGACTTTAAAAATATCCCACAAAGAAAAATTATTTTAAAAAGAGAAATCAAGGTATTGATGGGCTGGGTTCTCATCTGGAGGCTCAACCAGGGCAGGACCCACTATTGAGCTCCCTCAGATGGGTGGCAGAATGTATTTCCTGGAGGCTCATGACAAAGCCAGCAAAAGAAAAAGTCTTTGTTTCTTGGAGCTCCTGACTTCAAGGAAGGTCCTATTTGAAAGAACTCATCTGACTGGGTCAGATTCATCTGGTGACTCAGATGGTAGAGTCTGCCTGAAATTTAGTAGACTTAGTTCCAATCCTTGTGTCAGGAATATCCTCTGGAGAAGGAAATAGTATCTCACTCCAGTATTCTTGCCTGGAGAATTCCATGGACTGAGGAGCCTGGCAGATTACAGTCCATGGTGTCACAAAGAGTCAGACACAACTGAATGACCACTTTTTTTAACCTAGAATAATCTCCTTTTTGGTTAACTCAAAGTCAACTGATTCGGGGCCTTAAGTAAATCCTGTTTTCCTTTGCAACATAATATCATTTAGAAGTGACATCCTGCTGGAACTCTAGAGGAGGGCCTTGTACAGATTGCAATTCACACAGGAGGTGAGAATTTGGGGGTGCATTTTAGGATTCTGCCTCTCACAGTGACTGGAACACAGAGTTCAGTTCAGTCGCTCAGTTGTATCTAACTCTTTGCGACCCCATGAACGGCAGCACACTAGGCCTCCCTGTCCATCACCAAATCCCGGAGTTCACTCAGACTCATGTCCATCGAGTCCGTGATGCCATCCAGCCATCTCATCCTCGGTCGTCCCCTTCTCCTCCTGCCCCCAATCCCTCCCAACATCAGAGTCTTTTCAATGAGTCAACTCTTCACATGAGGTGGCCAAAGTACTGGAGTTTCAGCTTCAGCATCATTCCTTCCAAAGAACACCCAGGGCTGATCTTTAGAATGGACTGGTTGGATCTCCTTGCAGTCCAAGGGACTCTCAAGAGCCTTCTCCAACACCACAGTTCAAAAGCATCAATTCTTCGGTGCTCAGCTTTCTTCATAGTTCAACTCTCACATCCATACATGACTACTGGAAAAACCGTAGCCTTGACTAGACGGACCTTTTTTGGCAAAACAATTTCTCTGATTTTCAATATGCTATCTAGGTTGGTCATAACTTTCCTTCCAAGGAGTAAGTGTCTTTTAATTTCATGGCTGCAGTCACCATCTGCAGTGATTTTGGAGCCCCGCAATATAAAGTCTGACACTGTTTCCACTGTTTCCCCATCTATTTGCCATGAAGTGATGGGACCAGATGCCATGATCTTCGTTTTCTGAATGTTGAGCTTTAAGCCAACTTTTTCACTCTCCTCTTTCACTTTCATCAAGAGGCCTTTTAGTTGCTCTTCACTTTCTGCCATAAGGGTGGTGTCATCTGCATATCTGAGGTTATTGATATTTCTCCCAACAATCTTGATTCCAGCTTGTGCTTCTTCCAGTCCAGCATTTCTCATGATGTACTCTGCATATAAGTTAAATAAGCAGAGTGACAATACACAGCCTTGACGTACTCCTTTTCCTATTTGGAACCAGTCTGTTGTTTCATGTCCAGCTCTAACTGTTGCTTCCTGACCTGCATACAGGTTTCTCAAGAGGCAGGTCAGGTGGTCCGGTATTCCCATCTCTTTCAGAATTTTCCACAATTTATTGTGATCCACACAGTAGTCAATAAAGTAGAAATAGATGTTTTTCTGGAACTGTCTTGCTTTTTCCATAATCCAGCGGATATTGGCAATTTGATCTTTGGTTCCTCTGCTTTTTCTAAAACCAGCTTGAACATCTGGAAGTTCACGGTTCACGTATTGCTGAAGCCTGGCTTGGAGAATTTTGAGCATTACTTTACTAGCGTATGAGATGAGTGCAGCTGTGCAGTAGTTTGAGCATTTTTTGGCATTGCCTTTCTTTGTGATTGGAATGAAAGCTGACCTTTTCCAGTCCTGTGGCCAATGCTGAGTTTTCCTGGAACACACACACAAGCCACTAACAACTGGTACCCATGCTTGTTTGCATCCTCATCAAGGACAACATTATCTCTATTTCATATTGGGAAACTGACACCAAGGTGAGTTCAGTAACCAGCTCAAGATCTTATAGCTAATTGGTAGCAAAGCCAGGATTTGAGGCAGAAACTTCTCATTCCACACTGCATGCTCTTTCACACAATAACCTGCTATCATGAGCCCACTTTAAACCAAGTAGAGGTGTCAGCTGTGTTAAGCCTGATTCTCTGCCTTCTTTGTAGTAAGAAGGAGAAAAGATATGAAGTATTAACTTCTCCCCTGGGTCATTCTCTATTTGTTCTGTTATAGCTCCAGTGTTTTTAGGTTAGGGTACATATATTTATGTACTCATGAGACAGGGGCCCTTTCCCCAAGCCTAAAGATGCATCATTCTTGCTCTAAGACAATCCTGGGACTCCAGCTCCTCTTTGCAAACTGTTTCCATTGATTTAGGAGATCTATTTGGCATTAATCTTCCCAGGTGGCTCAGTGGTAAAGAATCTATCTGCTGATGCAGGAGAGGCAGGTTCGATCCCTGGGTCAGGGACATCCTCTGGAGAAGGAAATGGCAACCCACTCCAGTATTCTTGCCTGGGAAATCTCATGGACAGAGGAGCCTGGTGAGCCACAGTCCATGGGGTCAAAAAAGAGGTACAGTATGGTAACTAAACAACAACAACTTTTTGAGATTCCCAGGAAAGGTCTCCTTCCCAATAAAGGAGAGAGAAATAAGGGGGAATGTTTCTTTATTCCTTTCCTTCTACCCCCTTCTCCCTGATGAACACAGTTGTGTGAGACTGCAACACTTGGAGCTTGGCTGCCATCTTTTTTTTTTTTAATTGGAGAATAATTGCTTTACAATGTTGTGCTAGCTTCTGCTGTACAACAGTGTGAATCAGCTGTAGGTATACATACATCCCCTCCTTGAGCCTCCTTCCCACCTCCATCCCATCTGCCTGCTCCTACCTCTCTAGGTCATCACCGAGCACCAAGTTGAGCTCCTTGTGCTATACAGCAGGTTTCCAATAGCTATCTGTTTCATACATGGTAGTGTATATATGGGTCAATCTCCAAAACATAAGACAAAGTTCAAAAGTTAACCAAGACCACTGGCTCAGAGTCCTGACATTGCCAAGCGGTGACCTAACCCTGGCACTGACTTATTCCAGGCTTCTTGTGAGCTGGGACAGATGGGCACATGGATTAAGTCTCATATTCAAGCTTACAGCTTCAAGTATTCTCAACTGAGAAAGAATGAGAATGAAGGGATGCAGGAAGACAAGGAAAGAGAGAGGGAGGGAATGATTGGTTTTAAACATGCTGCAGGAAACCCAAATACCTGTTAGAATATGAGGAAACACATCTCTCCACTCACCATGAGGACCACCAGTACACCTGCAGCCCAGGTCATGGGTTTCAGAGCCAGAGGGAATGGGACAGACAGGCCCACATTGGGTCCATTCCCACATTCTGTTAATCTCTCCTACATTTGCATGATGTCTTTAAAGTTTCAAAAAAATATATTCTTTGATCAGCTGAGCAAAGCCTTCAGGGATCTGGGAAACATTTTCAGGACTTACATTTACCACTAACCATTCTGAGATGGTTATAAAAGAATCCATAGCTAAAACAAATGATCATGATTCGAGTTAGAGATTTTTTTCCATCAGCTGTTGAAACTGATGGAAAACCAAACCTCTTCCCTGCCCTCTGAAATCTCTACCCAAGCCCAGATTCAAAGAACAGACTCCTTCCCTCTCCCCACTTGTCTCTCCTCACATCACCCTTTACACCTGCACCATCACTGGGGAACCCTAACCCTAGAAGACTGATACAAAGAAGAAGGCAGAGAAGCAGGTCTTTCCTGTCTGCTTATGTAACTCAGAAACTCCACCGTTAAGGGAGAAAAGTGAAGAAAGGATCCAGGGCTAGCTCAGATAGTGTGTGCTACTCTCTAATGTCCTGGGATAATGATCCATAAAGTCAAAGCTTCCTCTGTCTGGATGTAAGCCTCAAGAGGAGGGGTGATAAACAAGCCTCCTTTCTTGATCCAAAGGGACAAGTAATTTGGGTCTAAACATGCACTAGGTCTGTTAAATTAGTGCCTTAGCATCCAATTTGGCTCTTCTGTAAATGTAATTTCCTGTGTCCCAGAACAAGTCAACATTCTCATTAGCAAGCATGTGACCATGATCAATATATAGATATATTTTTGACCCACAACATCCCTATGCTAGGTGGGGTACTGGCTATAGAGTTATGGGCCTTGCCATCAAGAAGCTTACATTGTAATGGGGAAGTAAGATATTTCTGTGAACAATTATATAATAACAGATTCAAATGTCAGTTCTAGACAATGAGAAAAGAAATAACCTAAGGCAAGATATGATTAATTGCCAAGTGAATTGTTCAGACAGTAATGACAGGAGGTCAGAGTGGAGAATGATTGCTTCAGCTGAGGGTAGTCAAGGATGGTTGTATCACCCTACAATTAGAAATGTGGAGACAAGGCAGAGACATTGAGTGAATGAGTTTAATATCTGTTTCCCAAATGGAGATATTGAAAATAAGGCTGGGAAGGGAGATGGGAACCAGAGGTCGATGGACTTCTTGTTCGAGAGGTCAAATTCTGAGATACACACCCCCCACCCCACCCCCCCCCACCCCCCCACACCCCCGCCAAATGGCAGATGATATCTTTGGGAAAGCGAGGAAGGGAAATCTGTGGAGCTGATTTCCAAAAGACACAACCAACAATCTTATACAATGTCTTAATTTCGTGACCAAGTATCTGTCTGGATAAGACTCATTATTGGGCCATGATTAAAGAGTCTGTCTGTGCTCATTTTAGGAATGTTCTTTTGCTTCTGGCAAGAGCAAGTGGTACTGAACTTTCTCTCCTGCTGTCAACATCTATAAACTCAAACAAATCAAAACATATGAGACAAATGTTTTTAGGCATTGGAAAAAAGTGAAGGAACAAAATCTCTTGAGAGAAGAAAACATACGAGGTGAATCTGACTTTCAGCCCAGCTCTCTTCCTGGGGACAAGGAAGAGCCCAGTGGTCCCACTGAGCTGAAGACGTAGAGATTGGAGTTTGGTGCTGCTGGAGCAGATAGAATTTGTGAGGCAGGACCCTGGAGAGCAAGGAGGTACGACAGAGGCACAGAAGGGATTCCCCATGAGTAGTTGGCCAGGGTGAGACTCCTCAAATCCTAGCAGAGATTAGTTTCTGTGGGGTTGAGAGAAAAATAATATCAAAAGCTTCACAGTGCTTGAAAGAATTCTCATTAATTCACTGACTTTAGGTTGGGAAACCAACGTCCTGCAGGTTTGAAAAGCCAAAGGAAGAATTTGGGCCAATAGCAAAAACTAGAAAAATGATGGAGAGGTGGTCGTAGAAGAAAGAGAGCCTCAAAGAGGGAGCAAGGTATTCTGCATACAAATGCTGCCAAAACCTCTGGATGACCCCTGAATTGTGAATGTGCATGGCAGCCAGCCAAGGGCAAGGAGACGGAGCACAGACTGACCTTCTCCCCACCACGCTGAGAAAGAAACTGCATGATCACTAAAATACACTGTGACACAACTTGTGCGATTCTGCAAAAGCAGTAATACAAGGAAATATATAGTTTTAAATGTTTATGCTGGAAAGAAACAAAAGTCTTATATCGGTGGTCTATGATTCAATCTAAAAATGCTTGAACAAGAGTAATGAAAAGAAAGAAAGAAAAAATGTAAAAGCAGAAATCAAAATAGAAAACAAGATGCAGAAAAAAATATGAAACCAAATGTTTATATTTTTTAAAAAATCAAGAAAATAATAAATCTGAAGCTAACTGTTTGAGAAATAAGTGAGATATAACAGAAATTAATATCAGGATCAGAGGTGAGTATATTACTACAAATCCTACAAACATTACAGAAATGGCAATAGAATACTAAAAGCTTTTTTTTTTTTTGCTGATAAATCAAAAAAACTTGGGTGAAACAGACACATTTTTTGAAAAATGCAACTTAACAAAACTCTCATAAGATGAAATAGAAAACTCAAATAGCCCAGTATCTGTTAAGCAAAATGATTCTATTTTTGATACTCTAAAGGGTAAAGCTTAATGCTCAGATGGTTACACATGGCCAGTTCCATCCAGCATTCAAGGTAAAAATTACATTAATCCTCCATAAACTCTCTCAGAAACTACAGAAGCGGGAAATACATACAAATTTGTTTTATGAGGGTAGCATAACTGAGATACTAAAATATGAAAATCTATTACAAAAGGAAAAAAATCCACAAAGTTTTGCAAATCAAAGTCAGCAATATATAAAAAGAAAATACATTATGTTAGCTTATACTATGAATTCAGTATGTGAAAAATCAATCAACAGAATTTACCATATTAGCACAATTAAAGGTAAAATCAAATGTTTAATTAAACATCTGATAATATTCAATACCAGTTCATGCTAAAACCCATCAAATGAAGACATAAAGATTTCTTGATCTGAAAAGAGACTTGTAAAAAAAAAATCTACAGCTATCTTCACACAAAATGCTATATTACTGACTGCTTTCCTCTTAAAATAAGGACAGAGAGTGCTATTCACTCTCATCATTTACATTTGGCATTAGTAAATATTCTATCCATTGTAATAAGTCAAGAAAAACAAAGGCAAAACCATTAGAAAGAAAAAAGAACTATCTCTGCTCACAGTGTTATGACTATCTTAATAAGAAATAATGAGTAATCTATAGGCAACTACCATAACCAATAATTAAATATATCAATGTCATAGGAGACAAGCTGTGGAGATACTCACAAATCAATTGTAGTTTTATAAATTAGAAATGGACAATGAAAATTTAATTAAAAAACCCCATTCATAAAAGCTTTGGAATCATGAAATAGTCCAGTATAAATTTAATATAAGATGTGCAGGAGCAGTACACTGAAAACTATAAAATATTACTAACAGTAATGGAAGAGGATCTGAGTAAATAGGGATGTCTGTGGGATAGAACACTTAATATTATTAAGATATTAATTCTGTCAAAATCGATCTATAGATTCAATTTAATCATCATCTAAATTCCAGCAAGTACTGAGGTAAGATATGAAGAGATGAATCTAAACTTTGTATGAAGATGCAAAGAACCTTTCAAAAGGAATTTGAAAAAAAAAGAGAACTTACAGTACCTAATTCCAAATTAGTGTAGTGTTGACCTATGAATAGATATAAGATTGATTGAATAGGATATAAAGTCTAGATGAGACCCACACATATATGGTCAGCTGATATTCAAGAGTGCCAAGGGAATTCAATGGACAAATAATATCCTATGCGACCAATGGTTCTGAAACAGACATCCATACTATAAAATATGAATCTTCATCTCTACCTCATACCTTGATAGAGTGAAAATGAAAGTGTTATTTAGTTGCTCAGTCATGTCTGACTCTTTCTGACTCCTTGGACTGTAGCCCACCAGGCTCCTCTGTCCATGGACTTATCCAGGCTAGAACGCTGGAGTGCATTGCCATTCCCCTCTCCAGGGGATCTTCCCAGCTCAAGGATGGAACCTGAGTCTTTCGCATTGCAGACAGATTCTTTACCATCTGAACCACCAGAGAAGCCCAGCTCATACTTTACATAAACTTCAAGTTTGAAACAGACTTAAATGTAAAACTATAAAGAAAAAAATTGTAGAAGGAAAAAATTATAGGAGAATATTTTGTGAAATGAGGGTAAAGCAACATTTTCTTAAGTAGGACATAGACAGCAATAACCATAAAAGAAAAAAAAGCTAGATTTCATTAATATTTAAAATTCTTGCTTATAAAAAGACTGAGTTAATAAAATGAATGGACAAGTAATAAAATAGAAAATGCATTATAGACTATAGAACTCCTATAATTTAAAAGTAAAAGAAGAAAGAAAGTAACCTAATTAAAAAAGAAAGAAATATTTGAACAAGCACTTCACATATGAAGATATATGTATGTCAATAAACACATGAAAAAAATGCCCAACATCATTGGTCATCATATCAGTATCAGTCAATATCCTATCAATGCAAATTAAAATCACAATGTACTAGCACACCCATCAGAGTGGCTATTAAGACTAACAACACAATATGTTGGAAAGGAAGGGGAACAACAAGAATGCTCACATATCACGGATGAGAGTGTGTAATGGTACAACTGCTTAGGAAAATGGTCTGGCATTTTCTCATAAAACTTAAAAAACCACCAAGCTTCCAATCCTGGGTTTATTGACATGACAAGTACAAACATATGACCATAAAAAAATTGTGTGTGAATGTTCATAGTAGTTGAGTCATCATAGTCAAAAACTAGAAATAGCCCCATCACAAGGAAAGGAGCTAACCAGACTTTACTATATTCACACAATGGTGGGGAAGGCTTTATATCAGTTGCAGTCCAACAGATGCAAAGTGTCGGTTATGCAAGATAAATAAGTTATAGAGATCTACTGTACTGCCTTTGGTTAATCATTTATATGCACTTAAAAACTTGTTAAGAGGACAGGTCTCATGATAAATGTTCTTACCACAATAAAATAAAAAGAAAAGGAGAGAAAAGGAAATTCTCCAAAAGAAGTATAAGTGTAAACATTTAGAAAATTTGTGTGTTCTACTTTAAGTAAATTTCATCTTGTGTATGTATTAAGTCATGTCCAACTCTTTGCAACCCTGAGGACTAGAGCCCACTAGCCTCCTCTTTCCATGGGATTCTCCAGGCAGCAATACTGGAGTGGGTTGCATGTCTTCCTCCAGGGGATCTTCCCAACCCAGGGATCGAACCCATATCTCTTATGTCTCCTGCACTGGCAGAAGGGTTCCCAGAACCACCTGGGAATACCCATCTTTAAGTGATTCATAAATAAATATTCAACTCTAGTTAATATATTAACTATTTTCACTGAAATATTTAGGAGAAAGTACACTGATGTCTGGATTCCCAAGTGTTATAGTGGTAAAGAATTCACCTGCCAATGCAAGAGAGGCAAGAGACATAGGTTTGATCCCTGGGTCGAGAAGATCCCCTGGAAGAGGAAATGGCACCCCACTCCAATATTCTTGCCTGGAAAATTCCTTGGACAGAGGAGATTGGCAGGCTACAGTCCATAGGGTAGCAAAAGAGTCAGACATGACTGAGTAAGTCTACAAATGACTTTGAAATGCACAAAAGGTAAGATGGATTTTAGATAGAGAGATCAATAAATAGATATATTGATGATAAAGCAAAAATAGCAAACTTTTAATTGCAGAATTAAGATGATGAGTACATAGGTGTTCACAGCATGTTCAGTCACTAAGTCATGTCCGACTTCTTGCAATCCCTTGAACTGTAGACCGCCAGGCTCCTCTGTCCATAGGGATTTCCAGGTAAGAATACGGGAGTGGGTTGCCATTTCCTTCTCCAGGGGGTCTTCCCAGATCAAGGCTTGAACCTCTTCTGCTGCTTTGGCAGGTAGATTCATTACCACTCAGCCACCAGGGCAGCCTGTTCACAGGATAATTCTTTCAAATTTCCATGTTTGAAAATTTTAATCATCAAATATAGGGAAAAATAAATGCACCTAACCAGAAAATCTAAGAGTCTTCAGGGCAGGACTCCACACAAAACTGGATTTTTTGTCTTGCTGTCACTTCATAAATTTAGTCAAATGAAGGAATGAATTCTCACCATTTTATTTTTTTAACCTCTGTACGTCTAACAACATCAACACCTCTCCTCCTGGAAAGGCAGCCCTCCCTTGTGTTTCTTGTCTGGGCTCTGTCCAGCTTCTCCTAGACCTGACTTCTAATTCTTCAGAGCCTACTCTGGGTTAGGTCTCTACGGGCCTCTTCTGAGGACTCTCGCAGTTTTAATCCTCTCAGTTTTGTTCACATGACTTTCAGCTTCATGCTGGCCACACTCTCTAAACCATCTTTACCTCCCAAGCTCTTCTGGCCTCAATCATTTCACTCCCAGGCAGTTGCCTCATCTGATAGACCCTTCCAAGAAGGAGGTTAAGCCACAATCCATTTAATCTTCCTGTCACCAACCAGTTAGAACCACTTTAAGATCACCCCTTTCCCTTCAACCCCCAACCTGACTCTAACTCACGGTTTTCCTTCTGTGGAACTTCAGGGGCTCTGGAAACTGACCGAAGGGCCACCAGCTCCAAAGCCAATGCCCAAAGCTCTTTGTCGTCAGGTCTCACCTGGCCTAGCAGGTTCCCAGGTGCTCTCTTGACAGTTGCTGCACCTGCCTCCTACCTGTGACCTGCCCTGGGCTCCACCAATGCTCTGCCATGAGAAGTTCACCCTCATTCATGGTTCACCTCCAAAGACCACGAATTTCCTTTGTCCTTCCAGCTCCAATATCACCCCAAGGTCTGGATTTGGTGTCCCTCTACCTTTAAACACTTCTGTGTGGATGTCTTAGAGGCTTCTCAATCAGCATCCCCAAAAGAAAGGCATAGATGTCCCCATAAAATTGCTTCTTCTCAGTGTCCTCGCAGTAATAATCAGGGTTTCCACTGATTCACTTTGACCAGACACTTTTTCATACACTGTGTCCCCAGACCATCAGGAGCTGCAGTTTACTGTATCTGCCAAATAGATCCTTTCAACTTGCCCCAAGCCACCTTCGCCTCTGCTCTGAGGTTTTGCAGCGGACCTCGAGCTAGTTTTGTGCTTCCTTTTCAACTTCCCCTTCTCCCATCACACACAGCTTTCTTCTCAGCCAGACACTAGAGAGAATCTTCTAAAACTTTACCAAGATCATGTCTTCATTATGCTCTTCCGGGCTTCCCAGGCGGCTCAGTGGTACCGAATCCACCTGCCAATACAGGAAATTCGGGTTCAATCCCTGAGTCGGGATGATCCCTGGAAGGAGATAGCAACCCACTTCAGTATTCTTACCTGGAAAATTCCGTGGACAGAGGAGCCTGCAGGGCTACAGTCCATGGGATTGCAAAGATGTGGACGTGACTCACACACAAACAAAAGCACTTCAGCCTCCAATGGCTGTTTTTTCATTCAGATGGTATCCAGAATCCTTGCCACGATTGGTCTAAAAGACTTAAGGGTAGGGAATTCCCTGGTGGTTCATCAGTAAGACTCCAAGAACCCAATGCAGGAGGCCTGGGTTCCATCCCTGGTCAGGGAACTAGATCCTACATGTCACAATTTAGAGTTCATATGCTGCAATGAAAAGCCTGTGTACCACAACTACAACCTGGTGATTAAATAAACAGTAAACCAATAAATAACTTAGTAATGCTTAAAAAAGAAAAAAAAAAAAAGAACAGGGCTGGTCAGTCCCTTCCCTGACCCTCGCTCTCACTCACTCTGCTCCAGCCACACTGGGCATCTCCCTTAGCCACATACACACCAGTTATGACCATCTCTCAGGAGCACTGCCTTGACATCATCTCTGCTAGGGGCCCTCTTGCTTCCAATATTCAAATGGCCAGTTCCTAGAGCTCCTCACATGCTATTCCTCTCTTCCTCCTTTCCCTGCTTTATTCTACAAAACATCTGTAGTAATCTGGGTACTATCAGAAGTGGAGGTGATTAGGCATGCAGCATTTTATTAGAATAAATGCCAGTGAAAGAAACTGGGAGGGAGCCGGAAAAGGCTGGGATCACGGCTGGGAGCAGGTCTGACCCAGGTGAGGTGAGTGGGAGCAGTGAGAAGGCAGGTGAGAGCCTAGAACTCTGGGTGGTCTCTGGAGCAGGTTTCAGCAAAGCCACTGGAGAGTCCTTGAGCCCATGTGTTCAAGTTGGGGGGGGGTCCCCTCAGCTCTCAGCACCCAGTCTGCATTAGGAGCCTGGCATTCAGATCTGAGGAGCAGCCCACAGGAAGAGTGACCTGGACACAAATTCAGTAACAGATTCAGAACCCTGAAGCATGGGTGCTGGTCATCACTCATGATCCCGTTGGTGGAGAAAGCTTTCTCAGGAAACCACATACCTGAACTTCATGCTTCTATTTCCTGCCTATCCTCTTTTGAGAAGGAAATCAACATAAGGGAGCTGATCTGTTCCTCCTTTAATTCCAGCCCTAAAATAATGCCTGCTGCTGCTGTCGTCCAGTCTCCAAGTCGTGCCCAGCTTTTTGCGACTCCATGGACTTCAATTCGCCAGGCTCCTCTGTCCTTCACTATCTCCCATAGTTTTCTCAGGCTCCTGTCTTTTGAGTTGATGATGTCATCCAACCATCTCATTCCCTGTCACCCCCTTTTCCTTTTGCCTTCAATCTTTCCCAGCCTCAGGGTCTTTTCCAATGAGTTGGTTCTTCACATCAGGTGGCCAAACTACTGGAGCTTCAGCTTCAGCTTCAGTCTTTCTAGTGAATATTCAGGGATGGTTTTCTTTAGGATTGACTGGTTTGATATCCTTGCTGTCCAAGGGACTCTCAAGCGTCTTCTCCAGCACAATTCAAAAGCCTCAATTCTTCAGCACTCAGCCTTCTTTATGGTCTAGATGCACAGTAGGTGCTCAGTTAAATTTCTTGCATGAACAAATGAGTAAATGATTGAATGAATGAATCAGAATGCTCGCTTTCTGCCCACTCTGAGTCTGTGGAATCCCTGGTAACCCCTCCCTTATCATATAGAGTGTTACAGTATTTTTTCTCTATTGCCAACATGGGCATGAGTTTCAAGGGCTCAGCTCCTGGCTGTAGGTACTTGGCTCCATCCTGATACCAAAGACCTTTTGGAAAGCAGGTTAATGTCTGCTCAATAAATCTCCGCTGGTCCTCGTTTGGCCCTCGGGATACTCATGTGAGAAAGGGCAAGACTAGACTTCCCATTTTGCAAATAGAAGGTGTGGAATGCAGAGTTATCGATCACTTTCTAAATGCCGTGGCTTCCACACCTTATGTACTGCAACCGGTAAAGCCTCAAGGTCTTAATCTCACCCCATCACTCACCTCCATTTAATAGATGGGTCAGCTGAGACTTAGGAAGTGACAGCCAGTGCTGAAAGCCAGGGACTGTGACCCTTTTCAAGGCCATGGGCGGCTTGCACAGAGCCCCAGCACCCCTTACTGGGTGGAAAATAACCCAACCATGAGGCATCTCAACAGACCTTAGATTCGAGATCTCACATTCACCTGTGAGCCGTCTTTCCCTCTTCATGGGGCTCACTCTTTTACCTTGGACTTCAAAACTGCAAAAGTATGTGAGTGAACAGGTCAATGTTGGGACAGCGCCTTGGAGTTCCAGAGCAAGAGCTGCTCCAAAAGCCCTACTATGATTATTCATTATTATTTAATAATCGAGTCAGAGGAAGCAGAGGTGCCCAGTGCCTTGTGGATTGATGGGTCACCACATCCCTTAGCTATTTTCTAATGCCATTATTTTTATAGCTTAATCTTCCTGCAACCATTTTTCACTAATCAGGGAAGTTAATTAAATGAAATGCAACTCCTTGCGATTAAGCCCAGCATCTTGCTTACCAAAGGATATCCACTCGGGTGGGCAAGTTCTAAGCTGCCCTTTCAATGGTCTGGTTGTATCTTTTTTTTTAAATGACCATGTTTTTATTTATATTTAAATATGTTTATTTTATATTTAATTTATATTCAAATATGTATACATATTTATTTAAATAACTGTGCTGTTGGAGAAGACTCTTGACAGTCCCTTGGACAGCATGGAGATCAGATCTGTCAATCCCAAAGAAAATCAACATTGAATATTCATTGGGGGGACTGATGCTGAAGTTGAAGCTTCAATACTTGGCCACCTGATATCAAGAGCCAACTCATTGGAAAAGACCCTGATTCTGGAAAAGATTGAAGGCAGGAGGAGAAGAGAAAAACAGAGGATGAGATGGTTGGATGACATCACCAACTCAATGGACATGAGTTTGAGCAAGCTCCAGGAGATGGTGAAGGACAGGGAACCCGGGCATGCTACAGTTCATGGGGTCACAGAGTCAGACATGATTGAGCAACAGAACAACAGGAAATATTTAAATTAACTTTTATTGGAGTATAGTTGTTTTATAATGTTGTATTGGCTTCTGCTATATGGCAAAGTGAATTAGCTATGTGTACATATATATCTCCTCTTTTTCGGATTTCTTCCCCATTCAGATCAACACAGAGCATTAAGTAGAATTTCCTGTGCTATACAGTAGGTTCTCATTAGTTATCTATTTTATGTTGTTGTTGTTTAATTGCTAAATCACATTCAACTTTTTGTGAACCCATGGACTGTATAGCCCTGCCAGGCTCCTCTGTCCATAGGATTTCCAGACAAGAATACTGGAGTGAATTGCCATTTTCTCCTCCAGGGGGTCTTCCTGACCCAGGGATAGAACCCACATCTCCTGTGCCTCCTGCATTAGCAGGCAGATTCTTTATCACTGAGCCACCAGGAAAGCCCTATCTATTTTATACATAGTATCAATAGTGTGTATATGTCAATCTCAATCTCCCAGTTCTTCCCACCACGCCCCACCCCCAGGCTGCAATTCTTTATGTTGCCACCACCCCGTGTTCCTCCCAATACACAAATTTTGACCACATTGGAGAAAACTCATGGATTCTGAGACTTAGGCACAGCTAATGATGTGAAAAGAAGAGAAGTGAAAAGCAAAGGAGACAAGGAAAGATATAAGCATCTGAATGCAGAGTTCCAAAAAAATAGCAAGGAGAGATAAAAAAGCTTTCCTCAGCGATCAACGCAAAGAAGTAGAGGAAAACAACAGAATGGGAAAGACTAGAGATCTCTTCAAGAAAATTAGAGATCCCAAGGGAACATTTCATGCAAAGATGGGCTCCATAAAGGTCAGAACTGGTATGGACCTAACAGAAGCAGAAGATATTAAGAAGAGGTGGCGAGAATACATGGAAGAACTGTACAAAAAAAGAGTTTCACGACCAAGATAATCACAATGGTGTGATCACTCACCTAGAGCCAGACAACATGGAATGTGAAGTCAAGTGGGCCTTAGAAAGCACCACTACGAACAAAGCTAGTGGACATAATGGAATTCCAGTGGAGCTATTTCAAATCCTGAAAGATGATGCTGTGAAAGTGCTGTACTCAATACGCCAGCACATTTGGAAAATTCAGCAGTGGCCACAGGACTAGAAAAGGTCAGTTTTCATTCCAATCCCAAGGAAAGGGAATGCCAAAGAATGCTCAGACTACCGCACAATTGCACTCATCTCACACACTAGTAAAATAATGCTCAAAATTCTCCTTGCCAGGCTTCAGCAATACATGAACCATGAACTTCCAGATGTTCAAGCTGGTTTTAGAAAAGGCAGAGGAACCAGAGATCAAATTGCCAACATCTGCTGGATCATGGGAAAAGCAAGAGAGTTCCAGAAAAACATCTATTTCTGCTTTATTGACTATGCCAAAGCCTTTGACTGTGTGGATCACAATAAACTGTGGAGAATTCTAAAAGAGATGGGAATACCAGACCACCTGACCTGCCTCTTGAGAAACCTATATGCAGATCAGGAAGCAACAGTTAGAACTGGACATGGAACAACAGACTGGTTCCAAATAGGAAAAGGAGTATGTCAAGGCTGTGTATTGTCACTCTGCTTATTTAACTTCTATGCAGAGTACATCATGAGAAATGCTGGACTGGAAGAAGCACAAGCTGGAATCAAGATTGTCGGGAGAAATATTAATAACCTCAGACATGCAGATGACACCACCCTTATGGCAGAAAGTGAAGAGGAACTAAAAAGCCTCTTGATGAAAGTGAAAGAGGAGAGGGAAAAAGTTGGCTTAAAGCTCAACATTCAGAAAATGAAGATCATGGCATCTGGTCCTATCACTTCATGGCAGATAGATGGGGAAACAGTGGAAACAGTGTCAGACTTTTTATTGTGGGGCTCCAAAATCACTGCAGATGGTGACTTTAGCCATGAAATTAAAAGATGCTTACTCCTTGGAAGAAAAGTTATGACCAACCTAGATAACATATTGAAAAGCAGAGACATTACTTTGCCAACAAAGGTCCATCTAGTCAAGGCTATGGTTTTTCCAGTGGTCACGTATGGATGTGAGAGTTGGACTGTGAAGAAAGCTGAGCACCAAAGATTTGATGCTTTTGAACTGTGGTGTTGGAGAAGACTCTTGAGAGTCCCTTGGACTGCAAGGAGATCCAAACAGTCCATCCTAAAGGAGACCAGTCCTGGGTGTTCTTTGCAAGAACTGATGCTGAAGCTGAAACTCCAGTACTTTGGCCACCTCATGCGAAGAGTTGACTCATTGGAAGAGACTCTGATTGTGGGAAGGATTGGGGGCAGAAGGAGAAGGGGACGACAGAGAATGAGATGGCTGGATGGCATCACTGACTTGATAGACATGAGTTTGAGTGAACTCCAAGAGTTGGTGATTGACAGGGAGGCCTGGCATGCTGCGATTCATGGGGTCACAAAGAGTCGGACATGACTGAGCGACTGAACTGAACTGAACTAATACCACCAAGCTCATGCCTCTCGTTGGAATTCTCACCTTCACTCAATGCTCAAAGCCTGGAATGAGAAAGGTCTTAAGTCACCACCAACTTTCTAACAAAGTTTCAGAATAATCAGAAGTTTTTCCAGATAGAATCATGTCTGTTCCTTTCTAGCACTGGGTGGTGTGACATGCCAGCACAACAAAATCTCCATGCAGCTTCTTGAGTGTTTGTTGTGATGGCCATATAACAGAGAGCACATTTTAAATCAAGGAATACTCACACTGGAACTAATTTGGGATTAATTTATATCTGTACAGACCTTCTGGAGTAGGAAACGGAAACCCACTCCAGTATTCTCACCTGGTAAAACCCATGGACGGAGGAGACCGATGGGCTTCAGTTCACGGAGTCGCAAAGAGTGGCATGTGACCCAGCAACTAAGCACAGCACAGAACAGACCTTCAGTAGGAAGAAAGCGGGGCAGGGGGAGATGGTCAAAAATTCACACACATCTGCGGCTGCCGTAAGGAATGTTTTAAAGATAGCATCATACCAAGAATGTAGAAATAAATTAAGGAGGCTTACGAGCTGTGCACCAGAGACAGTAGCACCATCTGCTTTAAGTAACAATTATTTTCCAGAAAAAAAATACACTCTGAGACTGAGTAAATGCCCCCGTAGTCTAAATATTTGCTTTCCACAAGCATCCTGGGAATGATATGCAAATGTCCCAAGAACTCAGAAGGCATTACAAAATATTGAAATGGAAAGGAACAAAGTCATTCTACTATGCGGTGTGTTCAATTGCTATGTAAATGTGGAAACATTATTATTTATTGCTTTTTCAGCTCTGACAGTTGGAAATTTACAGAATCACGAGACATCTGTTGAGTGGGGCGTGCGGGGATCTGCAAAACCGCGGTCGAGACTGAACTGTGTTTTGTCTGGGCTCCTGGGTGCAGGTGTGAAGTCACAGCGAGAAACAAATTGCTCCAAGCTCTTCGCAGCCACTTACTTGGCAAAAGTTAAACACTCCAAGAGTGCATTCTGGGACGTGCCATGCTAACTCTGGCAAACACACGGGTGGTTTCTGTTTCCTGCAATCTGTTACAGAAGGCCTAATGCTGCCCGGGAACTAAGCCATCCCATGAAGTCCTTCAGAGGATGGTAAGCAGCATAGGCTTTGGGAATGAAACTTACCAGGGTCCTGGGCCTTCCTCAATCAATAGAAATTGATTAGATACCAGTCAAGAAATTCAGACAAGGCTTTCTTTGGGCTCCTGAGGCCACAGGAGGGAGTGAGAACAAGTAACAGTTTTCCTTGCTGGCTCCTCAAGGTGGGGGGCAAGCTGGTTCCTTAAATGGGGTGAAGGTAGGTATCTGTCCAGGGGTCAGGCCAGAGCAGCAGCAGCAGCCGGTGGTATTGAGTGCCAGGGGCGTGTACAGTACCCTGCTTTTGCTCCTGACACCTTGTTTCAGCTCTGAGCTCATAAGAAGCGGTAGTTACCTTTTTTGGGGGGTGGGGATCTTTTTGTATTCTGTTGTCCTGAATTGGTCCCAGCTGCGCATGCACACAGTTATTTTTAGTCCCTTATAGTTTGTATTTTGGGCTTCCCAGGTGGCCCTAGTGGTAAAGAACCCGCCTGCCAATGCAGGTAGACATAAGAGACACAGGTTCGATCCCTGGGTGGGGAAGATCCCCTCCAGGAAGGCGTGGCAACCCACTCCAGCATTCTTGCCTGGAGAATTCCATGGACAAAGGAGCCTGGCAGGCTACATAGGGTCACAAAGAGTCAGATACAACTGAAGCAATTTAGCACGCACTCATGTCATTTGTATTTTGTTGCTTGAGGAGACATATGTCTAGCAGCAGCACTGCAGCAAAGAGTCCCAGGTCCTAGCCCGTCTCAGGGTGGACAGACGTGTACTCCAATCCCAGCTCTGCAACTTGCTGGCTGCAGGGCTCTGGACAAGTTGTGGGACTTCACTAGGTCTCAGTTTCTCCATCCGTAAAATTGGGATGCCCTAGGGTTGTTATGAGAGCAGAATTATCTAACATATATCAAGGGCTTAGTGTCCTTATTTCCAGAACTCCTCTCTGTCCCTCCTCTGCTTCCCCAACTAAAGGGAATTTCCATAAAAAATACATCTGAGGCATCTTCGCCAGCACTTTGAAAATTTTATTGACACGCAGTGGGGGGCATTCAGTCATGAGATAGGTTTCATTAACTTGTGTCTGCGACTTTTGAATTGTCTCCTTCAGGGTCTCTGTTTGATAATCCAGGGCCTTGTTCTAGCCTTTGATATTTCAAATCTGCCAGGAGCAGCTGCACACGGCCCCAAACACTAGATCTTAAATATTCCTAAAAACACCTTCCCTTCCCGCTGTCCCAGGCTCACCCAGAAGACCTGAGATGGGTACTGGGTGAACTTTGGTGAGCCACCAAAGAGCATCGTGATGCCGCGCCTGACCACCCCACACCACTCCTGCCATCTTTCCCAGGAAAGCAAGAAAGCTCTCTGCTTGTCTAGGGTTCACTACAGACGCTCTTTTAACATCTATTAGATTTCTCTCTAATAGATATCTACTGTTCCTCCACACTTAGATAATATTTACTTAGGGGATGCTTGCTTAGGAGAGGCTTACCATGTGTCCAGCATGGGGTTATCATTATTTTTGTTGTTATTGTTGAAAAAGTGTAAGTTGTGTCCAACTCTTTGCAACCCAAGGACTGCAGCCCACCGGGCTCCTCTGTGCGTGGAACTCCCCAGACAAGAATACTGGAATGGATAAACATTCCCTTCTCCAGGGGGTCTTCAGGAACCAGGGTCTCCTGCACTGCAGGCAGATTCTTTACCATCTGAGCCACCAGAGAAGCCCTCTTGTTGTTGTTAAACCTGCTCTATCAATGATGTGGTGGTGGTTGAGCTGCTAAGTCATGTCCGGCTCTGCTGAACCCATGGGCTGTAGCTGACTAGACTCCTTTGTCCATGGGATTCTCCAGACAAAAATACTGGGGTGGGTTGCCATTTCCTTCTCCAGAGGATCTTCCCAACCCAGGATTCAAACCTGAGTTTCCTGCATGGCAGGCAGATTCTGTGATGTGCCAAGTGCCAAGTCGCTTCAGTTGTGTTTGACTCTTTGCAACCCCATGGACTATAGCCCACCAGGCTCCTCTGTCCCTGGGATTCTCTGGGCAAGAATACTGCAGTGCATTGCTATGTCTTTCTCCAGGGGATCTTCTTGACCCAGGGATCGAACTCATGTCTATTACATCTCCTGCATTGGCAGGTGGGTTGTTTACCATTAGTGCCACGGCCAGATCCCCACCAATGATATCCTTATCAGTGATACCTGAAAATGTTACCAGTTAGCACACTGGTTTTCTAACTGGTAAGTAAAATTCATGGGTTCTTAAAGTTCTAGTTCCTAGGGATAGCTTATTTATTCCCCTGGTTTCTTAACTGAAAATAAGAAAAGGATCGCCGAGGGATGAGATGCTTTTTACTATGTTCAACTCCTTGAGAAAGCAACACAGGCATTAGAAAAGCACTGTGCTGCATAAACCTGTTCCTGCTTTTGCCCTTCCCCCCAAATTAAAGGATGCCAGTCATCCATCATTTATAGGCAACTTCCCTGGGTGTCAGGGAGAATGTCAGCATGACATTGGCCAGAGCAGCAAGGACAAGGTGCCATAAGAAGCACATGGAGATGTCCAGAAACTGGGGAGACCCCTACTGCATGCAGGGCATGACCCACCGACTGGTGGAAGCATGCTCTGGAGGGAGCATCCAGGTGTCTCTGGAGCTATAGGGAGACACAAGGCTGACAACAAAGAACATGGAGGGAGATCCGCTGTTGCAGAAGGACCCACAACCGGATGCAGAAAAGGAGAGATCTGCCCACAGCTGCACAGAGACGGGTCTAGAGAACAGGAAGTTTTTATTCATGGGGTGAGCCTTGTTCATCCTCACAGGATAAAAAATAACCCACTGGGGTAATGTGGAACATCTCCAGAGAGCAACAAATGAGAAGAGAGATGGACTGAAAACAGATCATCAAAAAAAAAACAGAGCAGAGGGTGAGGATGGGAGCACACAAGACACGGGTGGATTCGGATGAAAAAAGATGATTGACAGGCAGCAGGCAAGCAGAGGGAAGGAGGGGGGCCCATGAGGCTGCCCAGCTGCAGAGGATGGGTGGGGGAGGCCCACACAGAGCCCTGACAGGCAGCTGGAGGAAGGCTATCGCTCAGGGGCAGCCCCACAAAGCCCCGCAGAGCATTTACCCAGCCTGACACCTGAATCTACTCTCTGAAGATCCACTGTGTATTGAGTCCAGCCTCAAGCATTGTGTCCTCAAGCATGTGTATTGAGTCCAGGCTCAAGCATGGACTTGTGCACACTCTATCAAAAGTGATCTCTGCCAACCTCCATGGTTCCTTAAGCAGCAAGTGATGGAAAAGGATTTTTTAGCAGGGTCCACTCCCTATGGGAGAAGGCAATGGCACCCCACTCCAGTACTCTTGCCTGGAAAATCCCATGGACGGAGGAGCCTGGTAGGCTGCAGTCCATGGGGTCACTAAAAGTCGGACACAACTGAGCGACTTCACTTTCACTTTTCACTTTCGTGCATTAGAGAAGGAAATGGCACCCCACTCCAGTGTTCTTGCCTGGAGAATCCCAGGGACGGGGCAGCCTGGTGGGCTTCCATCTATGGGGTCACACAGAGTCGGACACGACTGAAGTGACTTAGCAGTAGCAGCCACTCCCTATCAGCAAAGACCAACACGCAAACCCTGTTCCCATACAAAAATTCTCACTTTTGCTCCACACGGTGGAAAACCCAAACCTGTATAGACCTTTTATTTCCAGATGCAATATTACTGCTATGTCATTTAGGTCTTTTGGAGAATGTGTGATTGCAACGCATATTTTAACACATTCTTTGTTAGGCATCCTGTTTGTTCTTCTCCCCCAAAGCTTATCGATTTCATTTCCTTGAGGACCTGTCACGGGCCAGAATCCTTGCAAAGAGAAATTAAACAATGAGAAAGAGGGAGCATTTGATCTGGGCTCTGGAAGTTGGCTATAAGCATATTGTGTATATTTTCAAATTACGGTTTTCTCTGGATATATGCCCAAGGGTGAGATAGCTGGATCATATGGTAGCTCTATTTTTAGTTTTTTTAAGAAACTCCCATACTATTCTCTGCAGTGGCTATGCCAATTTACATTACAACCAACGGTGTAGGAGGGTTCCCTTTTCTCCATACCCTCTCTAACAGTTACTACTTGTATACTTTTTGATGATGGTCATTCTGACTGGGTGAGGTGATACCTCATTTCAGTTTTGGTTTGCATTTTTCTAATAATTAGTGATGTTGAGGATCTTTTCATGTGCCTATTGACCATCTGTATATATTATTTGGAGACATGTCTATTATGTAATGCTTTGCAGTCTCCTAGGCTGACTGGGTGCAATTGGATGAACAGGTTGCTGTAACCTTGGAGAGTGGGCAGTGTGGGGACTCCACATGGGGAGGAGTAGGAGCAGTTTGTGTCCAGCTCCACACTGTCAATACTGATCTCTCCTGCAACAATCAAGGAATCTGACACCCCTTCTCTGGGGCAGACCAGAGACAATAGAAGCACAAAGTCCTCCCACCCTTAACTCCAGGATCTCAGAGAAACTGGTGATGGTGCTGGGCCATTCAGAGAAGGCACTTTAGCCAAAGTAAAACTCACTGCAGAGAGAGATGATGAAGTTTGTACTCAAGCTCTAACTTTGAACAGCTGCAAATCCAGAGATCAAGAATGTTCCATGTGGCATGAAACACCCCGAGGTAAAAATGTGATGCAGAGGTGTGAGGCAGGGAGGACCTAGAGAAGAAATATCCAGGTGGCAACTGCAAAGTGGCCCTCGCCGAGAGCATTTGCCAGTGACTGAACAGCAGCAAGGCTGTTTGCTCTCTGCCTCTGTGGTGCTGCTGCAGCTACCACACCTTAACACCCCCTGAGGGAAACTCAGGGTGGAGAGTAAGGCACTCTGTGCTCCTGGTGGAAAGGTCTTTAGACAGTTGGAAATTTTCAGGAACGGATTTCCTGATCCCAACCTTTGCACCTCTTCATATCTAGAAAAGCACTAAATCCCTTCATGGTGACATTAGCTCCTTGTGGCTAGCAGAAAACCTTTTGTAAAGTAAGAGCTGGATTGCATTGAGGTCCCCCTTCACCAAAACCGTATGTAATGTCCTTTCCCCACTGCCTCTTTGGAGCAGTCTCGCAGAGCTGTCCGAGGTACTGTCTCCCGGGCTGCAGGCCTCATTTTGCCCCAGATAAAATTTAACGCGCAACTCTCACGTTGCGCATCTGTTTTAGTCGACATGGTTAAGTCCAAAACAAAGATGCTCTCTTGAGCAGCACCTGGCTGAGAGTTCCTCCAGTTTCCAACTGGGAGGAGTCAGACGTCAGTGGCAGAGCTCTTCCACAGAACTGCCTTCATCTGTGTCCTTCCGTCACATAGACTCCGTCTCGGGCTTTACCTGATGGCCTCAGCCCATGAGTGCCGAAATCGGATCACACCCCGGCTCCACGACTGACCAGCAGTGTGACGCCAAGCAGCTGCCGGCCTTGTCTTATCCTAACAAGAACCATCTCACAGGTGGCTTTGACACCCCAAATTGGCATCTGTACGCTGGCACCTAACTTAATCTTAGAGACAGAATTTGGGGGAACTAGAATAGATTTATTGATTTGCCAGGCAAAGGGGACGATAGCAGGTTAATGTCTTCAAAACTGTATGTCCCAACCCAGGGCAGGTGGTGGTGGTGGTGGGAGGGGGCAGTGGGTTTTGATCAGGGTGCCTGCAGGGTCTGCATTCCTTCAATCCAGAGATAATCCAGTATCAGGTGGCCTCTCGATGGGCTTCTGTGGTTCTTGAGCTTATTGAACTGTGACCTTCTCCTTGGAATGAAAAGTGTTTCATTAAGTAGTTAACATTTTCCATCTGGTAGGGGTTTTATTTCTGCTGAACAACTCAAATTGTTCTGTGCTTCCCTTGATGGGGAACCAGGTTCTGCCCCAAGACTGCACTATTGTTTCTTTTCTGCTCCTCCTTTCTTCACGTCCCCTCCCTTCCCTGATTAGCAATTGTTTGAACCTGCCCTTTGGAATTCAGGTAAGGTCAAGGAGGGTGAATGAAGCCCTGTGGAAAGGCTTTTGTGTCCAGGAGCCCCACAGGGTCCTGCTAGGGTTTCAGCTTGAGGATTAAGTGAATTAATATTTACTCTAGGCTTCCCTGGTGGCTCAGACGGTGAAGCGTCTGCCTGCAGTGCAGGAGACCCGGGTTCCATCCCTGAGTTGGGAAGATCCCCTGGAGAGGGAAATGGCAACCCACTCCAGTACTCTTGCTTGGAAAATTCCGTGGACACGACTGAGCAGCTTCACTCACTACAACAGGCATGCTGCCAGTAGGCTAAAATGATGGATTTTACTTCTTTTTCTCTCTCTCCTCACCATCTTTGTTATCTTTGACACAGAGAACCCTTTCAGGAACTGTTAGGTGTCTGGAGCAGGTAAACCCTCCCCACAACTTCAGGGAAGATCCAGGTGCCCAGGATGGGTATGCCAGGGTGGCAGCCTTTGGTTCAGCGATGATGCACATTGAGATCCCAACGTAACACTTTCATGCGCATTATCTCATGTGAAGCAGCTTCAGGGCCTTTCTCATGCAGCCACACCTGGTCCCACATTCAAAAGGCCCCAGCACTAAGCTTAAGGCATTGTCATTGTTGTCTTGATACTCTGAGTAATTTTCTCACAAGGGATGCTACATTTTCATTTTGCAATGGGTCCCAGAAAAAGATGTGATACCCATGAGGCATTGTACCCTCCAGATTCCAGGGCAGCTAAGAAAGGACCCAACCTCAATGAGTAAAACCATGTGCCTTGAACTCAGACTTGCAGGATTTTCCTGAACATTTTAAAAATTATGGTAAAATACACCCAACATAAATTGACAATTTTAGCTGTCTTAACGTGTTTAACTGTCTTAACGTGTCTTAACGTGAGCAATTTCATTTGGTAAATTTATCATATGGTGCAACCATCACCACCTCCCAGTTCTGGACCATTTTCCTCATCCCAAAAGAGAGCCCTGCTCACTAAGCTGTCACTCCCCATCCTCCCTCCCTCAGCCCCTGAAAGTGAAAGTGAAAGTCACTCAGTCCTGTCTGGCTCTTTGCAACCCCATGGACTACACAGTCCATGGAATTCTCCAGGCCAGAATACTGGAGTGGGTAGCCTTTCCCTTCTCCAGGGGATCTTCCCAACCAAGGGATCACACCCAGGTCTCCCGCATTGCAGGCGAATTCTTTATCAGCTGAGCCACAAGGGAAGCCCAACACTAATCTGCTTTCTGTCTCGATGGATTTACCAATTCTGGAAGTGTCACACAAATGGAATCATACAATATGAGGTCTTCTTGAACTTTTGGACACACATTTAACTCACTTGTGAAACAGAGATAATATACCTAATCTCAGCATTGAGGCAAATGCTTAATGACAAACTACCCAGGCACAGAATAAATAGTGGCTATGGTTCTTGTAGGGCTTCCCAGGTGGTGTTAGGGGTAAAGAACCCACCTGCCAATGCTGAAAACATAAAGGAGCAGGGGTTCGATCCCTGAGTCAGGAAGATTCCCTGGAGGAGGGCATGGCAACCCACTCTAGTATTCTTGCCTGGAGAACTCAATGGACAGAGGAGCCTGGAGGGCTACCATCCACAGGGTTTCAAAGAGTTGGACATGACCGAAGCGACTGCACTGAACTGAACTGTGGCCATACAACCCAGCAAATGCTGAGTTTGAATCCTGCCCTTTGATTCTAATCCTAACTTCTATACTCTGAATCTCCTTGCTGCCTGGGTTGTATTTCCAAAGGGACAAGGATGCAGAGCAGGTTAAGCCCACGTAGACAGAGGAAAAAAAGATGAGAAAAAGTCTGGAGGAAGAAAGCACAGGCAGAAGGTTGTGGGTGGAGAAGTGAGGTGATGAGCTGGGCTCCCCGATTGAGGCCACCACCTGGGACCCTCGGTGCCCATCCCATGAGTCCGGTCTGCCCATCACGGTTGCCTTACAGTACCTGAAGGACTCTGGGTAAGTTTTCATCGGATCTAGACTCTGCTCTGTGGGAATTGTGGTTGAAAAGAAGGATTGGGCAGGATAAGAGAAGGCAAGCCAGCCAGTGCTGCATCCTGGGGACATTCTTTCTCTATCACAGAATCAGTGATTTGTTTTGTCTTAAAATAACTGCAATGCTGTGCTGGAGCTGAGCTGCGGGAACCTCCTGGCATTCAGAAACAACAGCTCACGATGCTTCACCATGTGTCTACCTGCCTGTAGTTAAATGGAACAGATACCTGGGATTCTTTCTTTTCTGTTTGAGCAGGGCATTGTTTCTGCCTCCCAGTGGGCCCAGAACAGCAGCACAGGAGCATAGGAACAACACAGCCTCTGGATACAAGGGACAGAGGCCTGGACAATGGACCACACTGTGGCTAAAAGGGCCTAGCAAAGCAAGCAGTAGCTCCAGATATCTTTGGAAACAAAGTTTCTGCTCTCATGCAATCTTCTTTTCTTGTATGAAAGTCCAGTTGGACACCAGTTGGAGCCTTCACTAGCCCTTGAACTTGACAAGAGGACTTTTCTCTCTGAAATAGATTATCATGGGGTAGTCCATAGAGGACCAGGAGAGACTCTGGTTTCAGAACATTGCCAAACAAAAAGGGAGAGATGGATAAGGGGACACGGAAAGGTCATTCTCCCAGGAGCTCTGATTCATGGGGTAGAGGACATTTACAGGGTAGAGAACATTTACGAGGTAGGCAATTATTGAAATCATATATTCTTTCATTCCTATCATCTTGGTATTTCTGTCTCAATTCTTCCTCCCTCTTGAAACTTGCTTTATTAACTATTATTAATAAATATTATTATTGTGTATATGTGCTCAGTCACTTCAGTCGTGTCCAACTCTTTGTGACTCTATGGACTATAGCCCGCCAGGCTCCTCTGTCCCTCGGATTCTCCAGGCAAGAATACTGGAGTGGGCTGCCATGCCCTCCTCCAAGGGGTCTTCCCCAATCAGGGATCAAACCCAGGTCTCCTGCATTGCAGGTAGACTCTACTGCTGAGCCACCAGATGAGCCAAAATATTATTATCGTATATTATTTATTTATTATTATTTATTGTTTTATTCTATTATTTATTAACTTTGCTTTATTTCATTCCCCCCCCACCCCAGAGGTTTGGAATATCTGTACCCTATTTCTGGTAAACTAGTAATTACCTATCAGAGAAGGCAATGGCACCCCACTCCAGTACTCTAGCCTGGAAAATCCCATGGACGGAGGAGCCTGGTAGGCTGCAGTCCATGGGGTCGCTAAGAGTCGGACACGACTGAGCAACTTCACTTTCACTTTTCACTTTCATGCATTGGAGAAGGAAATGGCAACCCACTCCAGTGTTCTTGCCTGGAGAATCCCAGGGATTGGGGAGCCTGGTGGGCTTCCGTCTGTTCTTGCCTGGAGAATCCCAGGGATCGGGGAGCCTGGTGGGCTTCCGTCTATTGGGTCACATAGAGTCAGACACCACTGAAGTGACTTAGCAGCAGTAGCAGTAATTACCTATAAAATTTTTGCCAAATGAACCTATATATGTTTTTTCTTGTAAATTTCTAAAATTAATCAGATTCTATAACCTCTTTATAAAACAGCTTAAATCTTTCTATATTCCATCTCTTTGTAAACTCGATATTCAAAGTTTTGTCAGATTTTAGTTTCAAATGGTTTTCACATAAAAATTAAACTTTTAAACTCAAACTTTTTAAACTTCTAAAAAGTTAACCTTTTTAGCTTAATGTTTAAAAACTGATCTTAACTTTTTGACTTTTTTCAACCTCGCATAATAATTTTATTCAAAATTATACATCATTAACACTATTTTGAAAGTTTTAACTAATATTGCATTTCATTTCTCTCGTCTTCATCTCATGTTTTTTCCTTGTAGCTGTATTTTTTCCTGCGCAATATGCCTGGGTTCTTCTTGGATCCAGCTTTTGTTCTGCTGGTGTAAATGCTGGACAATTTCCTCTCAGGAATATTTTGTAGGTGCTACAATCTGCATGTTTGGGAGAGAGTTTCGTCCTCTTTGTTTGACTGACTCTGGCTTACTACAGAATTCTCAGTTCAGACCCTTTGCCCTTGGAACTTCAGAGATATAGGCCCACTGTTTCTAGAATTTCATGCCAAAAAATGATAACTGATGCCATTCTAATTCTTGATATTTGAAAAATAGTCTGCTTCTCTTCTATACATTTTTAGGTTAGTTTTTTTTTTTTTAACTTGAATTTCAAAAAAGTTTAGCTGTATTTAGAGCTATGTACAGTTGTGTGTTTTACTTAGCATTCAATGGGTCCTTTTGATTCAAATCTTTCTTACTATTAGGATGTTTCTTCTGTTATTTTGTTATTGATTTTTTACTCTTTTCTCTTTTGGATCACCCATTATTGGGTGGTAAATTGGATGTATTACTCATGTCTCTTAATTTTTTCTTCCTCGTTTCTCTCTTTGCCTCATTTCATCTCCCAACTCAGTGATGGTTCTGAGTCATTTTCACTCTGCTCTCTAGCTGTCTATAGAATATTCCTTTTAAAAACCTTGTTTAGAAGTCTTTGTTACTTCCCACTTTTATTTCTTAATAGCTTCTTTTTAGAGAGTGCAATCTGCCTATGTTCTTAGTAAGAAAATTCAACATCAAAAAGACATCAGTCCTCCCTAAATTGATGTATGGGTGCAATATATTGCCAATTCAGATTCTAATACGAATTCTATGGAACTTGAAAGATTGACTATAACATATACATAGAAGTGTGGAAAACCGAAAATGACAGTAGAAACAATGACAAGAATGTAGGATTTCCACCACCTGTCGACCATTTAAGCAGCCCCAAGTAGGGCAAGGTTGTGTTGCCAAGGAAGGTGATAAACTGGCTGGACATAAAGCATAGAGAGTCTAGAATTAGACCCGTGCTTGACAAAAAGTTATGACAGTGCAGACTAATGGGGGAGGAGGAACTCACACCAGTTCCGCTGGTTATCCATATTTTCAAAAAGTGAGCTAGGTTATCTACCTCAAGTTATACAAAAAATTCAAATAAACTCAGAAATTAAAAGTGAAAATCAACACTCTAAAATATTAGATTTTCTTTTTAAAATTGATTTAAAAATCAATAAAATTTATTGATTCTAAAATTTTATTAATATGTAGTTGATTTACAGTGTTGTGTTAATTTCTGCTGTACATCAAAGTGACTCAGTTACACATGTGTACATTCTTTTTCTGCATTCTTTTCCATTATGGTTTATCACAGAATATGGAATGCAGTTCCCTGTGTTATACAGTAGAACCTTGTTGTCTACCCATCCTATATGTAATAGTTTGCTTCTACTAATCCAAACTCCCAATCCATCCCTCTCCTATCCCTCTCCCCCTTGGTAAACACAAGTCTGTTCTCTACGACTGTGAACCAGTTTCTGTTTTGTAGATAACTTTATTTGTGTCATATTTTAGATGCCACGGATAGGTGATATCATATGGTATTTGTCTTCTCTGTTAACTGGCTCACTCCACCCAGCATGATAATTCCTAGGTTCCATCCATGCAGCTGAAAAACCACATTGTTTCATTCTTGTTTTATGACCGAGTGCTATATATATATATATATATATACGCATCTTTATCCATTCATCTCCTGATGGACATCATTTAGGCGGTTTCCCTGTCTTGGCTATTGTGAATAGTGCTGCTATAAACATAGAGTTGCATGTATCTGTTGAATTATAGTTTTGTCTGGATATATGCCCAAGAGTGGGATTGCTGGATCATATAGTAGCTCTATTTTTAGTTTTTTGAGGAATCTCCATACCGTTTTCCACAGTGGCTGCACCAACTTACATTCCAACCAACAGGGTAAGAGAGTTTCCTTTTCTCCACACTCTCTTCAGCATTTGTTAATTGGAGATTTTTTAAGGATGTAAACTCTCAAGTGTTCAAAACAAAATACAGAATAACATCTTTCTGACCTTGGAAAAGGGGAGAAGCACTTAAATAGAACCAAAAATATTAAATAGCTTTAAAAGATGGATACTTCTGCCTAAATTGCAATTTAAAACTTATTAAAACTTACTGTAAAGAAAGTTAAAACTGGAGAGAAGATATTTTCAACACATATAACTGAAAACAAAAAGGTTTTATTATTTAGAATCTATGAGAAAGTCCTTTAAATCAACAAGAAGAAAAGAAACCAGGAAAGAAATGTGTAATGGACTTGAACTGTCATTTCGCAGAAGTAGAAACACATATGTCTAATAAAAAAACAATGAGGATAATTCATTAGAAACCAGGCAAAGGCAAGTTCAGATACCATGATAGGCTGTTTTACCCCCATGGGTATGGCAGCAGCTAATAAGCTTATGATGGGTTTCCCAGGTGGCGCTAGAGTTAAAGAACCCATCTACCAGTTCATGAAACGCATGAAGCACAGGTTCAGTTCCTGGGTCAGGAAGATTCCTGGGAGAAGGAAATGGCAACCCACTCCAGTATTCTTGCTTGGAGAATCCCATGGACAGAGGAGCCTGGCAGGCCACAACGCACAGGGTCGCCAAGAGTAGGATTCGACTGAAGCAACTTAGCACTCATACATGCAATAAACTTACGAAACAGTGATCAGTACAAATTTGTTCAGCCATGGTGGGAGCAATTTGGCATGTCTTGTAAAGTTGAGCATACACATGTGTGAGGACTTGGTGATATATTTTTCTAGTACCCTAAGAAATCCCTGAGACTTCCCTGGTGGTCCAGACATAAAGAACCCACCTTGCAATGCAGGAGATATAGGTTCAATCCCTGGTTGGGGATCTAAGATCCTACTAAGCCCCTGAGCCACAACTAGAGAAGTCTGCACGGAGCAACAAAGAGCTCGTGTTTGCAACGTAGACCCAGCTCAGCCAAGGTAAATAAATAAAATTAATGAATTAAAAGAAAAAAAGAAATTCTTGCCCAGGTGCACCAGGACCCAGCACAGTTCAGATTAGAAAAAAAAAAAAAAAAAACCTGGGAACAACCCAAAGGTTCATTAATAGGGAGTGGTAAAGAATGTAGTATACTCACTCAGTAGGATATTAAATACCATCAAACACGAATGAACTATAGTTAACACAGCAACATGGGTGATGCTGATAGTAAAACATTGTGAGAAAACAAGCCTCTGTGATGTACCATTACAAAGGAATGAGCTATAGATCCATACAGGGCTTCCCTGGCGGTGCTAATGGTAAAGAACCTGCCTGCCAATTCAGGAGACAAAAGAGGTATGGATTTCATCCCTGGGTCAGGAAAACCCCCTGGAATAGGAAATGGTAATCCACTCAAGTATTTCGCCTGGAGAATTCCACGGACACAGGAGCCTGGCAGGCTACAGTCCATGGGGCCATAAAGAGCCGGACATGACTGAGCACATACACATACCTAGATACGTGTACATGCAAGTGTGCAAAGACGCTTCAGTCACTTCAACTCTGCAGACTCATGGACTGTAGGCTGCTAGTCTCCTCTGTCCACGGGATTCTCCAGGCAAGAATACTGGCGTGGATTGCCATGCCCTCCTCCAGGGCATCTTCCCGACCTAGGGATCGAACCTGCATCTCTTACATCTCCTGCATTGGCAGGCAGGTTCTTTACCACTAACCCCACCTGGGAAGCCTACACAGATACACACAACAAGATAAATCTTAGAAACATAACATTGCGTGAAAATACAGATCCCAGGAGACTGCATCCAATAGGTTACCATTTTTATATAAATCAGAAACTTTCAAAACTCAGCCGTATACAGGTTAGAGACCCACATGTGGAATTATCTTGCTTTCCTTCCAGTCTCTAAAGAAAGTCAGTGAAACAGTGAAGCAAAACCAGATAACCTCAGGATGACTTTTGAACATCTTTTTCTTAAGAGCCTCAGTGAATGGATATTTCTGTATTACTGTGTTACCCAGTAATGATAAATCATTTGGAAAACACAAGAGCTAAAAAGGAAGAAATAGCGTTGCCAATCCTCTGACATATTTTTAAAGCCTCTCTGGTGGGAGACTGTCTTCTGTTTTGAAGACTGAAAAATGTCAGTCTGCATCCCCATGATGTCTTCCAGCTGTTGTGAGGGCAGAGCTAAGGTGAAAGATGTCTACACAGGAACTGCATTGCAAAAGGGCTTTTGTCAGTTTGAGCTGCAAGGTCCTCGGCTCCAGAGAGTCAATTTCTTCTCATCAGTGATCTCACACTCCTAGGTCAAATGGCCCGAGTAACAGACATTGTGTCACTGACATCCAAGTCAGACCAGCTTCGTTGCTCACCATTTGTGTGAAAGGTGTGCCATAGTGCAGTCTTTAGAAAAAACAGATTTTTGAGAATAGAATTTCCACTTAAAATAAAATTTAACAAGCTCTCTAGAGAAATTAGCTGAGGCCAGAGATCTAAACTTGCCAAATAAACATACTGTCAGATTCTAAGATGGACAAGTTTCTCCCTCCTGCACCCTGCTTTTTCAACATTAAGGATCTGAATAATCCTAGTTTTCTCTTGCTTCCGATAGAATAAATGTTCATAAATATTCATTTTTTTTCCAACTGGAAGCATTAGGCCTTGTTACTTCGAGTGGAACTAACTGAAAATTAATGATGGTTTCAGAAAATGCAAGATTATATACACAGAAGCAATTAAACACAAACCTATTAATTATTTAGCAACTTGTTAATGAGTAGAATTCCAGCATCAGAGTTTTAGCTACTCTAGATTGCCCCTGCCAAGTCACTCATATACCATCCTTTCAAAGTTTGGCTTTGAGAGGGGAAACAATTGGGGGGAATTTCACATAGACCTGCACCTTGCAAAATGGAATCCGGGATGCCAATTACAGAGAGATGGCAAAGAACTGAGCTGGAAATGGAGCAAAGAAATCATCGCAAGATTTTGATCCAAAACCCAAGAGGTGGTGAAGTTTAATTTCAGATTCAGAATATTTGTTGTGAGAAAACAAATGTTAGTGCTATTTCTATTCCATGCATGTGGATACATATATACTGAAGATTTTAATACGAAATTGACTCATTTGAAAGTAATTGTGTGTTTCTGCATGTTTGTGTTATTTTAAGTAAACTCAACATACAAAATCCAAAATCTACAAAAACACTGAAGTAGGATCTTCATGGATATTACAGAACCTCAAGCTCTAAGTCTAAAATCGATGCCTAGGGATATGCACTAGGGATTTTCCTGGTGGTCCAGTAGTTGAGAAAATGCCTTGCAATGCAGGGGACACTGGTTCGATGCCTGGATGGCAACTAAGATCCCCCATGCGTGTGTGCTACTTCACTTCAGTCGTGTCCAACTCTGAGACCCCACGGACTGTAGCCCACCAGGCTCCTCTGTCCATGGGATTCTCCAGGCAAGAATACTGGGGTGGGTCACCATGTGCTCCTCCAGGGGATTTTCCCACCCAGGGATTGAACCCAAGTGTCTTATGTCTTCTGCATTAGCAGGTGGGTTCTTTGCCACTACTGCTGCCTGGGAAGATCCCACAAACCCCAGGGGTGACTACACCCACCTGCCCCAACTGCTGAGCCTGAACCCTCTGAAGCCTGCACACCACAGATACTGAGCGTGCAATGAAAGATCCTGTGTGACACAAGGGAGACCTTGCCTGGCTCAACTAAGACCTGACAGCGCCAAATAAATTGTTTGGTCGCTAAGTCACGTCCAGCTCTTTTGCAACCCCATGGACTGCAGCCCACCAGGCTCCTCTGTCCCTGGGATTTCCCAGGCAGGAATACTGGAGTGGGGTGCCATTGCCTCCTCCAGGGCATCTTCCCGACCCAGGGGTGGAACCCAGGTCTCCTGCACTGGCAGGCGGATTCTTTACCCCTGAGCCGCCAGGGAAGCTCAGCCAAGTGAGTAAATAAAGATTTGAATTTAACAAAGAAAATCTATGCCTAGTGTATATTTCACTTGTAAAATTGCCCTTATGTCTTCCATCCCTTCCTTAGGCTGGTAACTCTCCATTCCTTGGACCTCCATGCTGAATTCCAGACGTGCTGCTCAAGCTTCCTACTAACACGCCCATGTGCGTATCTAACAGACTCCTCAACCTTAAGCCTATTATTCCAACATCTCAGTCCCTAGGAATGCTAGTCTTCTCCTTTCTTGACCCAGTGTCTTGGAATGATCCTTGCTACCCCTCGTCTTTTCTTTCACACCCCACAATCAATCCACTGGAATCCATCTCCTCAGACACAAATTCCACCCTCTTATTACCACCCACACAACTGTCATGTCCTTTGAGCAGCATTAATGACCTAGCTGGTCTACAAGCTGCTACTCTTCTTCCTTCTCCTGCCTCCAGACTATTCACAGAGTAGCTTGGATGATCTCTGTAAAATGTAAAAAACATCACATCATGGGACTCATCTGCCCAAGGCCATCCAATGTGCCCCATTTCTCAGAGTAAAAGCCCAAGTTCTTTCGTGTCCATCAAGGCTGCACATCACCTGCCTTCAGTACCGATCTGACCACATCTCCAGGAACTTTCCCCTTTGCTGCTATGCTCCAGCTACATATGGGCTCCTGTTGTGGCCAGAATATGCCCAGAGCCCTTCTCCAGGACCTCAGTGCCTGTTCAATGTGAGCTTCACAGGGCAGACCCAGCCTGAGTGCTGCCCTCCAACCAGCACTGCCACACCCTCCAACCACTTACACAGCAGTTTCTTTTAAGTCTGTGCATTTCCTTTGTGTGTTTCCTACATACTTCTCATGTGCTTCTTATGTATGCCCTCACCCATTCCTGTATCTAATCATTTGTCATTCATCCATTGTCTTTTCCTCCTACAAAAATAGAGGGGCGGGTGCCGTCTGTTTTGTTTACTGCTGTATTCTCTACACTAGACCAATGCTTAACATAGAGTAGGCACTGAATGAATGTTTATCAGATAAAGTAATGAATAATGATTGATTCATTAATGAAATTATGAATGAAGGAATTAATTATTAATGGATGAATTATCAATAAATGAATAAAGATTGATTGCATTGTGAAGTGAATGGAAGGTGGCCTAAAACCACAAGAAAACTTATAGAATTAAAAAAAGGTTTTTTTCCAAGTCATATTTAACTGTAAATAAAAAGACCAAATGACCAAATCAGAGATAAAAATTGTTACATGTTGAAATTCCTCCCCCACCATCTTGCAGACATAACCACGTGACCCAGTCTTCCCGCTGGACCCCATGGAGGCCTCATCAACCATATGGACATAGGGTTTAGGAACCTTGCTACTCAAAGTGCGGTCCATGGACATTGACCAGTAGCGTAGTCATCACTTAGGAGCTAGTTGGAAATGCAGAAACTCAACTCTATCAGGACCTACTGAGTCAAAGTCTGCATTCTGGCCGCATCTTCCAGTGATTCATGTGCAAGGAAAGAACTGCCACTCCCACTTCATCTCTGCTGGTACAGAAACTCAAACCTACTTGTCCTCCTTAGCTAAAGGAGTGTCACAACTTTTCTGCTTTACCCAAATGACATCCATTCCATTTATTCACTCTCATCAGAACACAGGTCCCAGTTTCTGCACCATCCCCTGTAATAATGGTGAGCATCCACAATGCCCAAGAGATTAGGAAGCTGCTGACCATCTTTAAACCTTTCACTAGGTTGCTGGCCATCAGCACACTGCTCTTGACATGTCTTGCACCCCTGGAGCCCTCTGAGCTCTGTGCCCCACCCCACACCATTGCCCACCGTGGGGAAAGCAGCAGTGCCCTCTCCACTCCAGCCTCTTCACAGGAAAGACATAGTATCCCCAGGGCAATGCTGCAGCTAAACGGGGAGGGGTGCCCACTGGGTGGGCTTCCCAGGCCTTTGTGTTTCTTCTGCTCCATTTCCATGCTCTAAGCTGGGAAGCTGAAAACCTTGGGATCACTTCCCAACTAAAACAGTGTTGTCTCTTAGGACTGAAATATTTGCAGACAAGCCTTGTAGAGCAGGAGAGAAAAGAGGGATGGATGAGCCCAGAGTGCAACCCTGGAGGGTCTCTCTTTCTGACTACCTTCACCTCCACTGGAAAAAGGAAAAAAAAAAAAAATCAACCCCACCCTCTGAGCAGAGCTCAAGTGAGGGCTGAAGATTCCACCCGTCTGTCACATGCACCTATCAGCCAAAGCTGCTGAGAGTTCTAAAGGAAAAGTGGGGAGATGTTTGAGATGCATACATGCTATTTAATGAAAGACAGCTTGTGCCAGACGAAACAGAATTAATGGATCAGATGGAACAAGAATATAAAAATAAAAATTTTAAAAATGTCTTCAGAGTAGTTACTGAAGATATTAAAAACATGAAGCAGGTTCAAGCATTTCTGAAGAAGCATCAGAGAAAGTGTTATCTAAAATGATAATATTTTTTGCCAGTTTATTTATTTTTCTAATTGAAGGATAATTGCTTCACAGAATTCTGTGGCTTTCTGTCATACCTCAACGAGAATCAGCCATAGGTGCACACATCTACCCTCCCTCCCAAACCTACCTCGCATCTCCCTCCCCATCCCACCCTTCCAGATTGTCACAGAGCCCCTGTTTGAGTTCCCTGAGTCACAGTGAACTCAGTCGATGGATGGTATACCAGAATACCAGAGCGAACAAGAGGAGATGGGAGGTCAAGTGAGAAGCTCACCTGGAAGGATGAGGAGGGTAAAAGGGCTAGAAGACAGCGGATGTGGCAGGAGTTCTAGACATCCACATAATAGAAGCCCCACTGGGAGAGAGAAGGGCAAATAGAAAGAAACTTTTTTGAAAAGTAAGAAAAAAATCAAGAATTTCGCAGACTTAGGAAAAGATGTTCTCAGCTGAAAAGGGCTCAGAGAGGGCCCAGTTGGATAGATTAAAACTACAGAACAAAATGAAAAAAAGAATAAACTTTACCCAGACACATTAGGGTAAAATTTAAGATCATCAAAGAAAAGAGAAGATTCTAAAAACTTTCAAAGGGGTAAAGCAGATAACCTGCCATGATAAAAGAGTAAGGTTGAAGATATTGCTTATGTGACTCCAATTTGCTATTGAGAAATGTGAAGTCCATAGGTAGAAGGAAAAGAATTACAACCCTGGGATTCTGTGCGCAGACAAGCGGTTGTGTAAGTGTAGGCAGAATACAAAACTTCAGAACCTTTACCACACAGTAACCATTAAGAATCCAGTTCAGAATTCCCTGGTGGTCCAGTGGTTAAAAATGTGCTTTGCAATGCAGGAGGCAAGGGTTTGATCCCTGGCCAGGAACCTAAAATCTCATATGCCTGCTGAGCAACTAATCCAATACACCAAAACTAGAGAGTCTGGGCACCACAATGACACAACAAAGATCCCATGTGTTGCAGCTAAGACCCAACGCAGCCAAATAACTGGACATGGAACAACAGACTGGTTCCAAATAGGAAAAGGAGTACGTCAAGGCTGTATATTGTCACCCTGCTTATCTAACTTATATGCAGAGTACATCACAAGAAACACTGGGCTGGAAGAAACACAAGCTGGAATCAAGATTGCTGGGAGAAATATCAATAACCTCAGATATGCAGATGACACCACCCTTATGGCAGAAAGTGAAGAGCAACTAAAAAGCCTCTTGATGAAAGTGAAAGAGGAGAGGGAAAAAGTTGGCTTAAAGCTCAACATTCAGAAAACGAAGATCATGGCATCTGGTCCCATCACTTCATGGCAAATAGATGGGGAAACAGTGGAAACAGTGTCCAACTTCATTTTTGGGGGCTCCAAAATCACTGCAGATGGTGACTGCAGCCATGAAATTAAAAGATGCTTATTCCTTGTAAGAAAAGTTATGACCAACCTAGATAGCATATTCAAAAGCAGAGACATTACTTTGCCGACTAAGGTCCATCTAGTCAAGGCTATGGTTTTTCCAGTAGTCATGTATGGATGTGAGAGTTGGACTGTGAAGAAGGCTGAGCACCGAAGAATGGATGCTTTTGAACTGTGGTGTTGGAGAAGACTCTTGAGAGTCCCTTGGACTGCAAGGAGATCCAACCAGCCCATTCTGAAAGAGATCAGCCCTGGGATTTCTTTGGAAAGAATGATGCTAAAGCTGAAACTCCAGTACTTTGGCCACCTCATGCGAAGAGTTGACTCATTGGAAAAGACTTTGATGCTGGGAGGGATTGGGAGCAGGAGAAGAAGGGGACGACAGAGGATGAGATGGCTGGATGGCATCACGGACTCGATGGACGTGAGTCTGAGTGAACTCCGGGAGTTGGTGATGGACAGGGAGGCCTGACATGCTGCGATTCATGGGCTCACAAAGAGTTGGACTTGACTGAGCGACTGAACTGAACTGAACTGAAGTGAAAAGAGCTCACGCTCAGCAGTCAAAGCCACAGACCTTCAGATTTTAATGTATGAATGGTGGTGTGGAGGCTTAGTCACTAAGTCATGTCTGACTCTTGCAACTCCATGGACTGTAGCCTGCCAAGCTCCTCTGTGCATGGGATTTCCTAGGCAAGAATACTGGAGTGGGTATTCATTTCCTTTTCCACTGTTGTTTAATACCACTATGTTATTCTGTTATAGCAGTCCAAAGGGACTCAGATACAAGGCAAGAAATTCTCTCAGCCTTAGGTGAGAATTGATGACCATGGGCCCACGTGGGTTTGCAGTTTGAATCCACACCCTCTGTAGAAGAAATGCACATCATAGCAAAATGGTTGAAAGCATAGTCATTAGCACCAAGGTGCCTGAGTTCAAACCCAGCTCTGCCTAGACATTCTATGTGACTTGGCTCAAATTGCATAATCTCTTTTTATCTCCATTTCCTCATCTTTAAAGTGAAGTTGCTCGGTTGTGTCCGACTCTTTGGGACCTCATGAACTGGAGCCTACCAGGATCCCCAGTCCGTGGGATTTTCCAGGCAAGAGTACTGGAGTGGGTTGCCATTTCTGACACCAAGGGAGGATGTAAATAATACAGTGTCTCCCAGGCAGGAAGCTCTATACAGAATTTTTGTTGAGGGAAAACACTGAATAAGGTCCTGGATTTTAGTGCTTCCAGGTGAAAGGCAGAAGTAAACACTGATCCTCTCTGAGGAAAGCACCCCAGCCTAGGACCCTAAGGGTTCCTCAATTAAACATAAGCTCACAATTGGAAATTATAAAACACACACAGGAACAAGCCACCAAGCATCAGAGTCAGCAGAAACAATATTCAGCATGATTAGACCTATAATGGTTTCACGTATTAGAATGGCCATGTATAGAACAGGAAGCAAACATGTATAAAATGAAATAAAGTGTTTGAAGACATGAATAAATAAAAGAAATGATCAAAATGTTTACATAAGATTGAAGAAAGACCAAATAGATGGAAATTCAAATGAAAATACCTGAAATTAAAAATTCAATAGATGATTGATTTTTAAAATTGTCACAGCTAAAGACACTTGTTGCTACTGTTTAGTCATTAAGTTGTGCCCAACTGTTCTACTGTAACTCGCCAGGCTCCTCCGTCCATGGGATTTCCCAGGCAAGAATACTGGAGTGGGTTGCCTTTACCCCACTAGGTGATCTTCTCAACTCAGGGATCGAACCCAAGTCTCCTGCATTGGCAGGTAGGTTCTTTACCACTGAGCCACCAGGAAGTAAAGTGGAAAATAGACTTGAAGCAATTATTCAGAATACAGTATAGAGTGAAAGACACAAAAAAAGTGAATGAGAGACTCAGTGATCAAAACGAAGAATGCAGAAAGAAAGGTCTAGTGAAAATTCTAATAGGGGCTTCAGAAGGAAAAAAACACATTTTTTTTGAGTAACGATAGAGATGTTCAAAATGAAACTAGGTAGAAATTTTGCAGAATAAATTTGAACATTCAGGTCTCAGTCTCAGAAAGTGCAGTGAATCCCAAACAGTATTAAATGAAATCCCCACCTAAATGCTGTGTTGAAATCAAAGAACATGAAAATCTTAAAATCAGCTAGAGATAAGGAGATTATCCTAAAAAATCACATAGATTGTAGGTTTTATAATAGAAAAAAAAGAGAAGAAGCTAGATAATAACAGAATAAAGTCTTCAAATGATTCTCACCTTGCTATTGTCGTTCAAAACTGCAGGATGCTTATCTGTGTGTGTGACATAAAAATATTTTCTGACAAACAATAGGAGATGTTATTGCACGTTTTTATGCTCATGGAAATGACCTAGAAGAGAGGGGAAATGTGGCCGTTATTGGATAATGTCCTGGAGTGGGTGAGAGGATCCAGGAGGTGGCATAGGGTGAGGAAGAAATGCTCGTCCTATCAGAAGGGCAGGCAGAGTCGATGCAGGTGAACCAACACTCCCTGAAGGTGGGGACATGTGGGATTTGCTTCTGGGTGTTTCTGGCTTCTCCATGAACTGGGAACAAGGTCATTGCTATCAAGGGAGAATTTCAAAGGAAGGTGTGAAATAATCCTTCCTGGAACCAGGGAATAAATGGACTAGATATCTGTATTACTGAGTCCAAGCTTGTACTGCTCTCCACACAACAGGCCAATAAATCAAGTTGCTGGGGCAAGGAGCAGCAACTTTATTCAGCAAGCCAGCAAACTAAGAAGATGGTGGACTAGTACCCCAAAAAACCATCTTGCCTGAGTTAGAACTCAGACTTCTTTTATACTAAAAGGGGAGGTGATGTGGCCGGCTGTTGCGGACATCTTAGTGCTTGAGTCCTTTGTTCTTGCAGCTGTCCAAGTAGGTCAGGTCAAGCTGTTCCTCCAACACGATAAATTCTTGTTTTCTACTCTGCAACTTTTTACCTTTCTATAAATGGGAAAGAGTAATGTTTTTTAAAGGTCAAAGCCTTGAGAATGGGCTATCCTATATATTTCATGCTATAGGCAACATTCTGTAGCTGCCAGGCTCCTCCATCCATGGAATTCTCCAGGCAAGAATACTGGAATGGGTTGTCATTCCCTTCTCCAGGGGATCTTCCCAACCCAGGGATCGAATCCAGGTCTCCTGCATTGCAAGTGGATTCTTTACCATCTGAGCCACCAGGGAAGCCACTTGGGGAACATTCCTAACTTGTAGCAAAAGCAACAGAATACAAAGTTTAAAGTAAAGAAGCAGATCCTCAGTGGAGTCAGATTTGTTCTTCTGTGGGGCTTCCCTGGTGGCTCAGCTGGTAAAGAATCTGCCTGTAATGAGGGAGACCTGGGTTCAATCCCTGAGTTGGGAAGATTCCCCCTGGAGGAGGGCATGGCAACCCACTGCAGTATTCTTGCTTGGAGAATCCCCACGGACAGAGGAGCCTGGTGGGCTACCGTCCATGGGGTAGCAAAGAGTCGCACATGACTGAGTAACTAAGCACAGAGTGACATTTATGGTCCCCACCAAGGACCCCTTCAGGATGGTGGTTGCCTCTGTACAGCCCAACCAGGAATGAGGTTTTGCTTCTCTTCCCTCCTCCGTGTTCTGAGCCCAGGTACAGATGTGCAGTACTTGGCGATTAGTCAGATGAGGTTTGGCAAAGTGAGTGTCCAAGGAACACTGTGGTATTTCCGAGGACAGACATGAAATCCATTAAAGTCACTGCCTACAAGGGCGGGTGTGGACCTGAGAGTGAGTGAGAAGAGGAAACATTAAAATAAAATGACATAAAGTGAACCAAGAGAGGTGCCTTGCAAGGAACCATAATGGCAGCGTGAGGTGAACTGAAGCATATAATTACCCAACTGTGTGCACCTGAGGTCTAAAATCAGGGAAGGGAAAGTGGGGGGGAGAGTGTCCATTTATTTGTCTTTTGAATAAACTGGAAAAGAAAAACCCCGACCCTTTTTATTCACCAGTGCATCATTGTTCATAGATACATCAACAAGAAGAGGCAGATAGATCCCCAACATGGGTGATCAAGGAGAAAAGTCCAAGTGTGGACATTCACGGGCCAGCCACCGGCCCTGCCTGGGTGTCCGCAGTCACGTGGGGTGCACTTTGGGTTCAGCCTGACTGCATCTATTTGTGGCTACTCATCTGCTGCACAGCCGTTGATTTTATTTTATTTTTTCCTTGCCTGTGTTAGCAGCTGATTGAGAAATAATCATCTGGAATCTGGATCCACTGCAGAGCTATGCAAACTAGCTGTGAAAATGCCATAAATAACTCAATTGGCCACTTCGCACGAGGGTTATTTCTGTTCTATACAAAAAGGCTTATGTAACACCCATACAACTCGCTGTTTTGAGTTGTTAGCGGGTAGAGAAAAGAAGGGAACTCGATACTTCTCTCCGGGAGAGAAAACCCTATATATAGCAGCTCTCTGTGATCTGGAAGCAGTTCCGGCGGACTTCAGTGTCAGATCACAGCTCCTTCCATGTTCTTCCCTCCTGCCTTTGACCAGCAGCTCCTCCACTCAGGTGTGAGCATCAACCCTGGCTGCATAACAACCAGCCCCAAACAGAGAGGTTTAAGCAGCAACCATGTGTTGTTTCTCATGGTCCTGTTGGCCAACTGGGCAAGGCTGGATATCCTTATCCCTCCCCCGCCACCCATTACCATTGAGGGTGACTCATGTGTCCAATTTCAACTGGGAGCTCAGTCAGGGTTGGGACTTCCACACTCTCTGTGCACCTGAGGAGGGAGCTCAGAGTAGAGCATGCAGGTGTGAAGGTGACCCTGGTGGGAAAGACCAGAGAATCTTTCGGTGCGCTGGGCAGCCGCGGATGCCCTTCCATCCCATCTGCCTGGGGCTCTCTGCTCTCAGCTGTCTCCTCGGCCACTGGAATGTGCTTCCTCCTTCCACTGACATGCCACTGTCAAAGCCTGAGTGCAAATATCATCCTTCCTGTGGACTGAGAAGCCTCCCAACTTCCTGCATGGGTCACTCGTCTGACTGGTTCCTTCCTGGGCTCTGAGCTTTGCTGCTCTGTGATGTGAAGAACTTGGAGAATGCCAGGCATCACCCTCTAGAATGTTCTGCCAGGCCATCCAGGAGCTGGCAGCTGCCATTTAGTAGAGCTGACTGCCTTCTCTGTGTGGCAGCTTTCTAAAAACAGTCCCCTAGGTCAGTGGAGCAGAGAGACCAGGAGATCAAACGCAAGAAAACCAGAGTGCACGCATGGTCAGGTACCTAGTAGCCTCAGCGATGGAGAGATGCCAAAGGGAGCTGGTTCCCTCCCCATGGCAGGAGAGACCCTGGGCTGGGCACTGTAAAAGCAGGAATGATCACCCCCAGATCATTGCTCTTGTAATGTGGGGCTCCCTGGTCAGGGTACCATGAGGGATGAATGAATTAAGGAGCAGAGTGATTAGAACCAGGCTTGGCAGAGAGGAAGTGCTGGCTAAGAATGAGCTGCCAGGACAGAAGCAGCCTCGGGCCATCACCCTGGGTCCTGATTGTGGCCGTGGCTGACATCCACTGCACCCTGGGCCGACAGAAAGGAGTTCGGGTACATCAAGGAGTTGGTTCCACACAGGAGAAGGGAGGCACAGTGACGCCATCAGTTCCATGATGCTTCTGTGCAAGGGAGCTTGCGTCTTGACGACACCAGTTGCCTGCCCTGAACTATGTTCTTGTTCAAGAACCAGGTTAACTGTCCTACTCATGGGTGGGCCCATGCAGGGCAGTGCTGCTTTCAGCCTCCCTGTTGCAATCCCTGACTTGCTTGCTTTTCCTACACCAAGCTGTTAATCCTCTTGCTCAAGGTTGGGGCACGTGCAGAGCAGCTCTTAACACTCCCGTCATGATGTTGTTGGACTTCCCTTTTAGCTCAGTCGGTAAAGAATCTGCCTGCAGTGCAGGAGACCCAGGTTCAATCCCTGGGTTGGGAAGATCCCCTGGAGGAGGAAATAGCAACCCACTCCAGTATTGTTGCCTAGAAAATCCCATGGACAGAGGAGCCCAGCAGGCTACTGTCCATGGAATCCCAAGAGTTAGCGACTAAACCACCATGATGTTGTAATCCCTGACATGCTTTCTCTCTTACTCCACCCATTTCTCTTTCCCACCCAGTTGTGGGCCCAGCAGCTACAGCTCCCAGGGGTACCCTGGACCACCTGCCCTCCCTGTATATTTCTACCCTGCCCATACTGGTGGCCTCTAGCCTCCCCATATGCCGGGATGCAGAGATTTACCTCTCTACCTGGGATGTAATTGCGTGGATTATGCTTTCATATGCCAAGTCACCATTCCTGCTTTAAGCACTATTTATACAAAGACTGCCTTTGTCACTCATTTTCCCCTATTTGCCTTTTGGCCTAAAGTTATTACCCCAGTTTCAAAGGGCTGTCACACACCTCCCTTTCAAAGATGGTCTCGTCAGGGCCAAGCTGCCATTTTTCATTAGTTTTACAAGACTTGGGGAATGTCTGAATTGAGATAACTCTGAATTGGCTGCCTGTAACCTCATGCTGCCCTTCCAGATGACTGCAAACCCCCTCCCTGTTTCTGTCACATCCCCAGGAGACAAGGAAGGGTACTTTTATGAGGGTGAAGTACAGCCAAGCTGAAAGCCTGGTGTTCGGGGCAAAGTCACATTCCTGGGCCGCCTGAGTGAACCTCTTCTGTGGCAGAGCCTGGATTCCCTGAGGCCCTTCCCAGTGAGGAAGATCCAGCCTCCGTGTAGGAGCTGGCAGGAGGGAGCACTTGGGTTCACCAGTGAGAACAGGAGCTGGGCTCAGAACCAGGAGGCTTTTAAAAGCTGGATGTGAATGCATCAAAACATTCATGCCCAAAAGCCCCATTTCACTTCTCTGTCTATAAATAACGTCAGATGCCACTCTTTTTTACACGCTCTGAAAAACCCCGCTCCTGCATGGATGGACTCTTGTGCAAAATGAAGTCCTGTTTGGGAGCCCTGAACAAGCTACTCATTTTTCTTTTCCATCGATTTGTTTCTTTCTGAATACAGATGTTTTTGGAGCACTCATGGTGTGCTGGGTTCTGGGACAAACCCTACCTTCAGGACCTTCTGTGTGAGTGAGTGTCCATTTGTCCATCCATTGAGATGTAGTGTTCACTGGGGACCAACTTCCTGGCTCATTGCCATGCTGCCCTGTAATCCACATGATACCATAATAGGGGAGCGCCTTTTTATTCTATACAAATTAATCACTAAAGGGACGCTTCAGCTATACAAAATGGGCCATCTCCCAGATCCCTGCCTCCCAGGAAACAAACCTTAAGCTAAAATACCTTTGTTTGGCTCATGGGAAGTACCTTGACCAGGCCCACCTGTGAATGGTTACAAGAAGGAAAAAATTAATGCATCCCTTTCGGAGACTAACGGAAACCAGAAAGTGTTCGATTGTTTGTTTTTTTGTTTGTTTGTTTTGACAGCTCTGGGTCTTCTTCTCTTTGCTTGGGCTTTCTCTAGCTGTGGTGCACGGGCTTCTTACTGTGGCGGCTTCTCTTGTGGAGCACAGACCTGCGGGCTTCAGCAGTTGTGGCTCCCAGGCTCTAGAGCACAGTCTCAGTAGTTGTGCTTAGCTGGTCTGCGGCAGGTGGAATCTTCCTGGACTAGGGATTGAACCTGTGGCTCTTACGTTGGCAGGTGGACTCTCAACCACTGGACCACCAGGGAAGCCCAGGAAATGTCTAACTTTATTCTCTTCTTTTTAGTATAAAAGAAGCCTGAATTATAACTTAGACAAGATGGTTCTTCTCCATCTGCTGGATTTCTGAATAAACTATTTCTTGTCCCAGCAGTTCATCTTTTGATTGGTTGGCCTGTTGTGCAATGAGCAGTGCGAGCTTGAACTCTGTAGAAGTACGGCACTGGGAGAAGGGCTGGGGAGTTTGTTAGAATGCAGATTCTATTCTGAGGGCCTGGGGGCCCTGAGGCTCTGCATTTCTGCTGAGCTCCCAGGAGATGCAAGGCTTCCATCTGAGGGCCCCTCTGAGAACTGCACTGTGTGAGACTGTCCCCTCCATGCTGTCAGCCCGTCCTGACACTTCTCAGCCTGGCTGCCGCCCCCATCGATTCTCCTGTCCCATCACTGACTCTTGTTTCTGGCCCCTGCCTGCCTTTGTCCCTGCACATGGCAAGGTTTTCCAGATACACCACTCAGTTCCAGAATCATCGCCCTCCATCTCCCACCAATTGCGCCTCCTGGATGCCCTCCAAATCTTCCTCAAAGGGCTCTGCCTCCAGGAAACCCTTAGGGTCTGCCCCTCCATGCAAAGCTTTATGCAGCAAGAAATCAACCCTGAATACTCATTGGAAGGACTGATGATGAAGCTGAAACTCCAATACTTTGGCCACCTGATGTAAAGGGTCAACTCATTGGAAAAGACTGTGATGCTGGGAAAGACTGAGGGCAGGAGGAAAAGAGGGCAGCAGAGGATGAGAGGGCTGGACGGCATCACCGATTCAGTGGACATGAACCTGAGTAAACTCCAGGAGCTGGTGACGGACAGGGAAGCCTGACATGCTGCAGTCCACGGGGTCTCAAAGAGTCAGACATGACTGAGCAGCTGAACAACAACAAATACAGCAAGAGGGCGTGCAGAACAAGTGATGGACATGGAGGTCTGTCATGCTCCCAGATTAAAGGTGACCGTTTCTGCCTGTGAGTGTATCAGCAAAGAAGGGAGCTGTTTTCTTTCCAGAGGACAGTGAGCCTTGGAATGAGAGCCCAGTGGTTGCCCCCAAAGAGAGTCCCGATGCCTTTGTTCTAGACAGTGTTGAGGTTCGGAGTTGAGCTGTCAGAGGGCTAGAGGGCTGCGGGGAGGGAGGTGGTGGTGGGAAGGGAGAGACTCAGCACCTGGCTTCTTAGAGGCTGAGGGGCGGGAGGTGGATGCTTGCTTGGGTCAGCCCAGGGCTGTGGGCTCCTGAGTGGGGGCAATGACCTGGAGGCCTGGGCAAGACCTCTGAACCAAGGCAGTGATGGAGGATGGGACCTGAGAGCCCTGGTCTGTCATCTGCTTTTGGGTGAGGCTTGGCAGTTACTGTAATTTCATTTCCTTCTGATTCTGGAGGAAGAATCTAAAGCAAGTTTTATTTGATTTAGAAAATCATGAACCAAGCTATCCCTTACTCCTCGAGCATCCTGGAATATCCTCACCCATGAACTGCTCCATGCACAAAGACTGTTCACTTCGGTTTCCTGCAGCAGTTGTGGATTTGGGGCCCCTGAATGCAGCGTGGGGCCAGGGGCATGTGTCTGGGGTGTCAGGGGTCACCTGGGGTGATGGGTTCTCTTCCAGCTGTGGGTCAGTGAGCAGGAGCCCCTGCTCAGTCAATGCTCCAGTCATTCCTATTCATCAGAGTCTTGGGGCCCAGCCACCCAGAGGAAGTATGTGGAGTAGGCATCTCAGTCGGTAACAGCTGCTGTAACAAACACCAGGGATGGGGTGACTTAAACAGCAGATGTTTATTTCTCATAGCATTGGAGGCTGGACTCTGAGATCCAGTTGCCAGCATGGCGGGGTTCTGGCATGGACAGCCTTCCCGGCCTGCTGGTATCTGCCTTCTCATTGCATCCTCACATGTCGGGTGTCTCTTTACGATAGGAGATCAATCCCACCATGGGGCTCCACTCTCACGACCTCATCTAATCTGAATTCTCTCCAAGGCCCCACCTCCTAACTCCACCACATCGGGGGTTAGGGCTTCCATGTACAGATTTGAGGGGAAGCACATTCAGTCCATGTCTCCGAATGAGTATGGCAGGTCCCCTGCCCTGTATCTCCTCTTGCTGAATGACCAAGGGCACAGGTGAAGAGGCTTCAAGGTGGCAGGAAGCCATGGGCCTTCCTTGGGGCACCATTATCCGTCAGCCCCCAGAGCCCTCAATGGAACACCTTCCGTCTCCTATGGAGAGGTCCCCTCTGGCCCTCAAGCTCCTGGCCTCTGATGTGTTGTCTGACAGTCTGTCCTGTGCTCCTACTGGCTGAGATTCCCTCCTGGAACCCCCAGCCCCTCAGCTGTGGTGGGGCTGGTACTGGGGGCATGGATGAAGCTGAGGTGGAGGGCTTGATGCACATAAGCTGGCAGAGAACAGCCCTTCTCTCAGCTCAGCTCTTGAACTTTAGGTTCAGTGGTGAAGATTTCAATTGATCTGAGTCATTGATCTCTGCAGAGCACAGATCTGAGCCTCAGTTACTTAATGGCCACAGAAACCCACATGCAACACAAAATCCCTAGAAGTAGGCATAGTGGTTCTGGTGAGAGATGATGGGTCCTTGGTATTCCTGCAGGTATGGGGGGAGTTAGGGCCTCGCCGAGCTTACCTGGGTAGAGGAAGGCCCAGAGGTCCAGGCCTATTCTGTGTTTGAGGCTCTGCTGGTGACCCTATATCCAAGGGCTCTGCTGGTTACTGAGTTAGACCCTGTGGAGTAGCTGCGGGATGCTAGCCAGAGGTCCTCCTAGCACAGAGCCAACAGGGACAGCGGACAGCTGGCCAGTCACATCAGAGCCTCCAGGGCTGTGGCTGCCAGAGTCCCTCTGCCTTGTTTGCTCCGCCCTATTGCTGGGAGCATGTCGAGAAGCAGGACACAGAATGGATCATTGGAAGCAGTGCCTGCTAGTCATCCTTGATGGTTACCCCATAAGGAGAAGCCGCCTCTGAAATCCCACCCCCGCTGCATCCCAGGCTGGCTAATCAGAACCACCGAGACAGAGCCAGAGCCTGTTGGTGTGGCCTCCCAGCAGGGAGGTGATGAGGGGAAGTAGAGGAAGACCTTTCTTTGAGATCTATTTGCTTTTTCCTTTAGATCCTCTGAATTTCTGAATGAATGGTCACTTCTCTGTGGATTCATGAAGGCAAATGATTACAAGAAGACAGGAAGCTGCTGTTCTCCCAAGAACAGGACTGAGGGTGACTGCTGGAGGGTAGAGTGGACCGAGGCCAGGAATGTGCTGGCTCTGATGGGAAAAATTCCTGAGATGAAAGTGCCATGGATGCAGTGAGATGATCAAGAAGCCAGCAGCAGGCTCCCGATGGTGGTCAGTGTGGCGTCCACCACTCAGCACGGGAGGGTGGTCCCGTGAGCTGACTCCACCTGGGTCTGGATCCCCAACACATGGCGGGGAGGAAACCAGTGATGCGAACTCACCCTGTGAGACTGAAGAGCCAGCACAGAAAGTGTTTTGCTCAGTTGATTGAGGTAGAAAACTTGGAACCTTGAGACTCTGAAGATGGGAAGACAGAAATGGACTTTAGGAGGCAGGAGCCAGAAGGCTGTCCAAGGTAAGAAAAAGAAAGCCTTGAAACTAAGTTGTTTTTTTTGTTTTTTTGTTTTTTTTTTTTTTATGAGTTTGGACAGGGCTGTCCTTGCAAAAGGGACAATTCACAGGGACTCAAACCTAAGCCAGGAACCTGGGTCTCTCCCTGCTCAGGACAGCTGACCATCTCTGCCCGCCCCCAACTCCGTGCCAAGCTCCATCTTTCCTCAAGTACAGGGTGCTTTCAAGCAGCCTGGCAACTGAAGAGAAAGAATCTGACCTTAAGACTCCCTGCCTAATCTAGGAGGAAAGGTGATGGAGCTGACACATTCAGCTGGTTCCCTGCTTCCCTCCCACCTTTCCTGTCTCTTCTTCCTTTTATCTTGGTGCTTAGTATATTTTTGTTACTGAGGCAACAATCACATAACTCAAATTAACCAATCTAGTACATCCTCAAGGTTGTGCAAACATCACCTCTATCTAGTTTCAAAACATTTCACCAACCTAAATAAAAAGCCCCACCCGCCATTCAGTCTCTTCATTCTCCTCCCTGTTCAGATCTCCAATTTCTTTCAGCAACTTTGCACAGTTTTCCATATAGAAGCATTTCACCTCCATGGCTAAATTTATTCCTAGGTATTTTATTCTTTTGGATGTCATCAAAAACACAATTGTTTTCTCAATTTCCTTTCAGTATGGTTCATTGGTGGTGGATGGAAATGCAACTGATTTGTGTGTTGCTCTGATGTCCTGCAACGTCTCTGAGTTTACTAACTCTAGTAGAAGTGCGCGTGTGCATGTGTGTGTGTGCGTGTGTGTGTGTGTGTTTGAGATTTTCAATATATAGAATCATGTTACCTGTGGATGGAGATAATTTTATTTCTTCTCTTCCAGTTTTTCCAAAAGACACTGGGTGTCGGTCTTCCTTTCTCAGTTTACCTTCCAGCCTCTCGCCCAGGAGCCCCCTGACCCCCTTGCCCAGCCTGGGTTAGCTGTCCCCGCTATGTGCCCCATTCCCTGCTTGTCCCTGTTATCACGCCCCACCTGCGTTGTCATCGCCCGTCTGCCTGTCTTCATGTCCTGTGCGGGTATGGATGGTGCCCATGGAGACCGCATAGCCAGCATGGGACTGGCATGCAGTAGGTCTGCGTGCACTGTGGCAGTTTTGCGGAGTGGCCCCATCACTGCACCTCGAACACCTCCTACCGTCCCCCACTCCTGGAATATCTCATCGTACTACCACCTCCCTGCCTGAAAAGACACCTCAAATTCACAGAGTGTCGTGGTCCTGCCTTCCAGACCTGTACAGAATGAGGATCACGCCTGGGGTCAGGAGGGGACGATGAGGACATCGAAGGCCACTCTGGCCACAATAAGCTAAGTATAAACACTGCTCTGATAAAACAGCAGTGGTGTCTTCCCAATTTGCAGAAGGAAAGCCATGTTAATGATGACATTTTCTCAATCTTACTTTCTATCCCAGAATCTTTTTTTAAACCTTGGGTGGCAGTGGTCGCTTGCACCCAGATGGGCACAGACACACAGTGATGGATACGTGGGAATAAGGAGTACAGGGACCACCTGACAGAAGGTGAAACCTCAGTAGTATCTCTCCTGAGGGTGCTGGACACAGAGGTGATGTAGCCACTGCCAGAGATGCTGCACAAGGCAGAGAATGTGGGCGAGAAATACCCCACCTTCTCCCCACCTTCCTGCACCCTGATGGACCACGTCCACCTAGAAGCCAAGGACTTAGGAGCCCAGGAAACACAACATATAGGGGCTAAGTCCACGGACAAGCATCACGTGGTTCCAAGTGAAATATCACAAGTGACTCAGTCCAGTCATTTGATGAAGTGGAAACTATCACTATAATCCCATCCCTTAGGTGGTGGTTGTTGTTATTCAGTCATGAAGTCATGTCTGACTCTCTGTGACCCCCTGGACTACAGCATGCCAGGCTCCTCTGTCCTCCACTATCTCCCAGAGTTTGCTCAAATTCATGTCCGTTGAATCGGTGATGCTATCTAACCATCTCCTCCTCTGCTGCTCCCTTTTCTCCTTTTGCCTTCAGTCTTTCCAGCATCAGGTAACAGATGAGAAAATTGCCCAAAGAAGAGTGCAACTGGCTGGCTGATGAGCAGCAGGAGCTGGACCATGATCTACATCTTCTCACATCCAGAATGTCCATCTCCTACCACACTGCATCACTTTGTACATTTAAAACAATCCCCTAGGGATGGAATATCTGTAACACACAAGTCCTGGAATGGGGTGGTGGGGGGGGGGGCAGTTTACCCAGCTACATGAGTTGTAGTCTCCCACATTTAGAAGAACCTGCAGCCCAACTGCCTTGCTTTTTTTCTAGGCACGTCCCCTCCCAACAGCCCCACATGCTCATCATTATCTTGTAAAAGACAAATATGGTTTATGCAAACTCTCTTGGTATGTTTCTGGCTTGTCTCTTTTGAAATGATTTCCCCTGAAATGTACGTCTGGCTATTACCATTTTGCACACAATAGCAAAAACACAAGCCCTCTTGAATTTATTAGAGGATTGTGATTTTAATCATCTTTTATGACCCACCTTAATTGTATATCATTTTTAATGACAGTTGAAAAAAATAAGTTATTCTTGCTGACATTTTTATGACCTATTTAATATCACAGATCAGGAGTTTTATTGGATTGCATTCTGGGTATGACATACAAACTGAGAAACCAGAGGGGAGAAAAGTGGCCTGGCCGAGTTATAGATTGCAAGGAGGGAAAAACGCTGATGTCTTACAGGAGAATTGCTCCAGATTACATGGGTTACCCTGGGCTTTTATTTCTGTGTCTGTATAATAATTGTAATTTTACTGCAAAAGCTGAGTGTTGGGTAAAGGCTTCCCTTAAGGGGTAATTTGATTTAATAAAAAAGCTCTGCCCAGGGTCAGTATTACAGAAAACCAGGGGATGTTTCAAGAGCCTGCCTCCCATCTCAGACAGCAGCTACTTTCCCACAGGGCTGTTTTGCTGGCTTCTGGTCCGGTAGAGAATTTGATTCCTTAATACAGTTCTGTAGTACAGGGGCAAAAAAGGTTAAAGACTTGCTAATTGTTAAATAAATGATGCCTTAACCTCTTTTCAAAGTTTCAAGTGTGGAAAGCCCTAAACCAACCCAGGAAAAGGCTCTGTTTGGGGTCCCCACCTAAGGCCTGCTCAGAATTCTATCCCATTAGGGCCAGCTCCTATTAGGGACACCTCGGGCTGTCTTAGGTCTTCTCTCATGGGGAAGGGGTTAAAGTGATTGGCAAGTTCTCTCTGTGCATCTCGAAAGGCCAACCCCTGACTTCTGAGCGCTCATGGCCTCTCCCTTCCTGAATCTGGCCTCGCACACCTATGGAGTTGATGTAGCACAGATAGTCAGCTTTAACTTAATGCTTCTTTGAAGCCAAGACTCCAAATGCCCTCCATCCAGCCAAGATGGTTGCCTAAATTATCTCCTGAATATTCTTTCATTTTCCCAGATAGGAATATCTAATGGGGACGGGATGCTGGGGATAGGGCTGCAATTGGCCCACCAGGTAAAGTCCTAATGAGACCTTTAACTGCACATGAGACCTAGGAGAGATAGAGGGTCTTGTCTGTGAGAATCTGGATAGATGCAAGGGGGCAGAGCAAGGAGCAGCAGGCTCAGAAGCTTCCAGGAGCCCTTAGCGAGTGTGACCTAAATGATCGTGTGGACGGCTGCTCATAATTTATTCGGTGGTGTCACATTCTGCTGAGCAGAGATGCATGAGTGTGGCCTGTCACTCTTTACTGGGGGTTTAAGAAGTTGGTGCTGCCGGGAAATCTTTTTCTCCAGAATAAACACACATTCCTCCTAGAGAATTCCTTCTTCCACATGTCAGATCTGATGGGATTCACACGAACCCCAGTGAACCGCAGCCAATTAGACGCCAAGCGACACCGAGCTGGCTGTCTCCCTTCGACACTGCTCATCAGAAGCCCTGCTTTCCACAGGCACCTCTGTTTAGTGCTATTCCAATTCCAGCCCTGACAACAGAAGAAACGCTGCAGCCAAAATGTTGTCTGTGTTTGTGTTTTTCTCTCTGCGGTTTGCCCACTTTGCACCTGTTAGGATATCTTGAACTGCACAGGAGGAGCAGGTGGGAGTCTGCCCTAACCTGCAGAAATCCCCTTCTGGAGAGGCAGAGGGCACCACCCGCCCGCCCTTGGTCTCCGCACTCCCTGCCTGGTGTGTGTTCTTGTGTGTGCTCAGTTGCTTTTGCACTCCCATGGACTGTAGCCCACCAGGCTCCTCTGTCTATGGAGTTTTCCAGGCAAGAATACTGAAGTGGGCTGCCATTTTCTACTCCAGGGGACCTTCCTGACCCAGGGACAGAACCCACGTCTTTTATGTCTCCCACATTGGCAAGCGGATTCTTTCTACTAGCGCCACCTGGGGCCCCTTCCAATATTCCAGAGGTGGTCAGTGATGCAAACCCTGTCACTTCATCTGCTCATCTGCGTGTCTGCTTCCGGTTTCCCCTGTGAGCTAGGACACCCACTGCCCACTGCTGGCCAGTTCTGCAGGACTATCCACTTGGGACCCTCCTCTTTATCTGCCATGACAGCAAGCACTTCTAAGCAACTGATACACATGCCTTCATTCCTTGAGATGCTACAGATGGCATCTACCAAGTACCAGTTCTTTTATAGGTCAGGTACATGGCTGAACCACATGGACCTCCACCCATCCTCTCATGGGGTAAATCTATTGAGGGGAGGCAATGAAGGAACAGGTAAGTAAATTATATTAACAAGCAAGATGATGAAAAAAGCTGTGCAGAGACACAGGTGAAGGAGGGAAGTCAGTGATGGCCAGGGAGAGGGCAGAGCAGGGTGGGGAGGATGGAGAAGATATAGGGGAGACAAGGAAGGATGGAAGGAATGATGGAGGAGAAGATGGAGGGAAGGATGCAGAGAAAGATGGAGGGAAGGGTGCAGGGGAAGCTGGAGGGGAGGCTGGGGGGGAAGATGGAGGGGAGGATGGAAGGGAAGTTGGAGTGGGGGCTGGAGCAGAAGATATAGAGGACGATGGAGGAGGAGGATGAAGAAAGATGGAGGGAAGGGTGCAGGGGAAGCTGGAGGGGAGGCTGGAGGAGAGGCTGGAGGGGAGGATGAAGAAAGATGGAGGGGAGGGTGCAGGGGAAGCTGGAGGGGAAGATATAGAGGAGGATGGAAGGGAGGAGGGAAGGGAGGAGGGAAGGGAGGATGAAGGGAGGATGGAAAGACAGATGGAGGGGAGGATGGAGGAGAAGCTGGAGGGAAGGATGCAGGGGAAGATGGAGGTAGGCTGGAGGGGAGGCTGGAGGGGAAGATATAGAGGAGGATGGAGGGGAAGATGAAGAAAGATGGAGGGCAGGGTGCAGGGGAAGATGGAGGGGAGGTTGGAGGGGAGGCTGGAGGGGGAGATATAGAGGAGGATGGAAGGGAAGATGGATGGGAAGATGGAGGGGAGGCTAGAGGGGAGCCTGGAGGGGAAGATATAGAGGAGGATGGAGGGGAGGAGTGAAGGGAGGACAAAGGGAGGATGGAAAGACAGATGGAGGGGAAGATGGAGGGAAGGATGCAGGGGAAGACAGAGGGGAGGCTGGAGAGGATGGAAGTGTGATTCTAGAGATGAGATGCCAGGGTCCAGCCACGGTGGATCCAGGGAATTCTAAGGGTGGATGGCGTTGGCGAGGAAAACTTATTTATTTATTAATATAAGATTAGATTAGGAAGAAATAGTGTAGTAGGAAAATTAAGTGGAGAAAGAGGGCTGAATAATTTGGATTACGTGGAAGACCAATAAAATTCCAGACAAGGAATTTGCACCATCTACGTTGGGCCACCAGCACTCACTTAAATATCTAAGGGTGCCTCGCCTTAGGCTCCCTTTCACGCGGGTCTTAACAGCCAGGGCAAGTAAGAAGACTTGGCGAGCCTCCACGCCCCAGATGGGAATTCAGCCTGAAATTAAAGTAAAGAGGAGAGGGAGGGAAAGGGAGAAAAGGAGAGAGAGAGAGAGAGACACAGGGGGAAACCAGTCCAGCGACTGGCTCCATCCTCTAATGTTCAGAGGGCCTTTTATACTTTTGATAAAACATGGAGATCAATGGATAACACAAAGTTATGCAGTGTTAGCAGCCCAGACCCTTATCAAAACCAGGCTTTTCTCTCTGCTTACCTAATTGTATACACAAGTCTTAGGTGATTTACATCATCTTCTGACCAAAAAGGCCAATTAACATTTTACAGCCTTTTTTCTGATAAGGGTTTGTCAACCAGACTTATTTGTGTTGATCTTCCCAAAGTCTGGTGCCATTCTCAGAAAGCACTAAATAAAGTTACATTCTTATATAGCAAGGACACAAGAGGAGTGCAGTGATATATAACAAAGAGAAAAGTAATTAACTCAAAAGTCTAGTGTTGCTAACATCAAAACTACTATGTATCTTTTCCATATCCCGTTTACATTGATTAACATCCTCCCAGATGCCTAAAAGATAAAGAATATGGAGGTCTGGCAGCAGTCATTGAGTCAACAGTGAAAACCCTCTACCAATATGATTTTTAACTCTTTAGAAAAGGCTCTGTATCTTTAAGATGCTTTTAAGCTTTGTGCCTCTCGCAGTTGGGGGGTGCAAGCAATTCACAAGCTGTAAGAAGTCCGGGGGAACCTGTTAGGCAGGCTAGAGAGCTATCAGAGGGGTTTAACTGAAACATCCCTTTCAAATGCAGAAGACTAAAGCCCTGATTTGATTTTTTTCCAGAGAATATCAGAAAAGTGGAAAAGCAGAGTACAAAAGCTGGCAGATTTTTTTTGTTGTTGTTGGGGTACATGCTCAGGAAATTCCAGGGGGACCCCTGAAGTCTGATCACAACCTTGCGTATGTCAGCTTCCTTCCTCATGACCTTGTCACGGGAGGGATTCCTCACACTGGCTTCTGGCAATGAGACATGACCTGAGAAGGAACAAGTGTGGTCCTGAGGTTGTCCAGCAAAAGAACAGGAAGTGTACCTCTGGGCATGAGGAGGCATGAGAAGGGGAGGCTGCAGGTTCCCAGTGATCTCATGGAGTCGGGGGTGGGCAGGAACACAGCGTGACGAGCCCACAGGGACAGCAAAGACGTGGCTCTGATATGGAGAAGCTGCGGGTTTTGAGAGAGGGGTGGAGAATCTGGTTTGTGGTTTAGGCCCCCAGGGCTGTAGTGAGACTGTAGGGGTCGAGGACAGAGGCAGGAATAGCAGAGAAGGCCATCAGGATGAGGCAGGTAGGAGGTGATACTGATGGGCCAGGGCAGTGATGGGGAAGGAGTCCTGGGTTCTGGGTATATCATGACAGTGGAGCCAACAGAACTTGGTGATGACTTGGATGAGGGAAAGAGGAGTCAGGCAGGACCCCTGGGGAAATGGAGATGACCATACAGGGAGCTGTCTAGAAAATCTAAGCTTGAAGCACAAGCAAAGAAGCAGGAGTGTTCAGGCATCCAGTGTTCAGAGGAACAACTCTGGGCAGGGAGACAATTTTTGTGTCATTACCCAATAAGTGGGAGTTTTAAAAATCTCCAAAAGGCATGAGAGCACCCAACAAAGTGTACAGCATAGATAAAGTGACCAAGAAGCCCAGCCCCAAGCCCAGGGCTCTCCTGCGAGACAAGGGCAGTGGGGAGACCAGTGAGAGAGACTCAGCAATGCTAGAATGCTTCAGGTGATGCTGACAGGTTAGGCAAGATGAGCCCTGGGAATTCAGCCACTGGATCCTCCAACCAGGGTTAGATCCTCCAACTGGGTTACGTCCCTCATAACCTTGACAGGCGTCACTGCAATACAGCCAGAGTGGACAGTCTTGAATGGAGAGAGGCTTGCTTCATTTCCAATATATGCCTTTTAAAACTTTATTAGTGTATAATTGGCATAAAATAAAGTATATGTGTTTAAAGTGTAAAATTTGATAAGTTTTGACATATAGGTGTGTCCATGAGCTTACATGTACATAGATACATCTGCACATGTGCTAAGTTGCTTCAGTCATGTCTGACTCTTTGAAGCCCTATGAACTGTAGACTGCCAGGCTTCTCTGTCCATGGGATTCTCCAGGCAAGAATGCTAGAGTGGGCTGCCATTTTCTCTTCCAAAGGATCTTCCTGACCCAGGGATTGAACCCACATCTCTTATGTCTCCTGCACTGGCAGGTGGGTTCTTTACCACCAGGCCACCTGGGAAGCCCCACATAGCTGTGCATATGTATGTATATATGTCTGTAAAATCAATAAAGATCAGGAACACATCTCCAACCCTCAGAAATCTGTGATCCTACTTTCTTGCCCCTCCCAGCTGACGATCTGCTTGCAGATGTAGGTCAATAAGTCAAATTGCATTTTCTAGAATCTCAGTCACAAGTTAATGGAATCACACAGTATGTATTGTTTTTTTGTCCGGCTTTTTCCCCCGTGATCTGCTCTGTTTTGAGATTGATCCTATTCCTTGCTGAGTAGTGTTCCATCATAGGGACAAACCAGTTTGTTTATGCATTTGTCTCCTGATGAATATTTGGGTCATTTCTAGTTTTTATTAGATATTTATAATCGGTTCAGTTCAGTTATTCAGTCATGTCCAACTCTTTGTGACCCCATGGACTGCAGCACACCAGGCTCCCCTGTCCATCACCAACTCCCAGAGCTTGCTCACACTCATATCTATTGAGTCAGAGATGCCGTCCAACCGTCTCATCCTCTGTCGTCCCCTTCTCCTTCTGCCTTCAATCTTTCCCAGTGTCGGGGTCAAAGCTATTTATAACTGCCACATATAAAGCTAATGAACATTTGTGAACAAGCCTTTGCATGAATGGTCAAGTACATTCACTTTTCTTGAGTAAATGCCTAGGAGGGCATTTCATTGGCTGGATCATATGACAGGTACATGCTTAACCATTTAGGAAACTGTAAAACTGTTTTCCAAAGGGGCCCTATCACTAATCTTTCTCATGAGCACCCTATGTAGAGACAGAAAGAGTTCCACAGATGTCTACAACTCCCAGGGTTCATTGCTGTGAAGCTGGCCACACCTGGCCTTCAACTGTTCACTGACATCCAGCTGACCTCTTCCTGTTTTATTCCTCCTATCTTCTACCATGGATGTTGTTCTTGAGTCACTCAGTCGCGTCTGACTCCTTGTGCTCTCACAGACTGCCGCACACCAAGCTTCCCTGTCCTTCACCATCTCCTGGAGTTTGCTCAGACTCAAGTCCATTGAGTCAGTGGTGCCATCCAACCATCTCATCTTCTGCTGCTTCCTTCTTCTCCTGCCTTCAATTTTTCCTAGCACCAGGGTCTTTTCCAATGAGTCAGCTCTTTACATCAAGTGGTCAAAAGATTGGAGCTTCAGCTTCAGCATCAGCCTCTCTAATGAAAATTTGGGGTTACTTTTCTTTATGATTGACTGGTTTGATCTCTTTGTAGTCCAAGGGACTCTCAAGAGTCTTCTTCAGCACCGCAGTTGGAAAGCATCAATTCTTTGGTGCTCAGCCTTCTGTATGGTCCAACTCTCACATCAGCACATGACTACTGGAAAAACCATAGCTTTGAGTAGAGGGACCTTTGTCAGCAAAGTGACGTCTCTGCTTTTTAACATGCTGTCTATGTTGGTCATAGCTTTTTTTTTCCAAGGAGCAAGCATCGTTTAATTTCATGACTGAAGTCACCATTTGCAGTGATTGTGGAGACCAAGAAGATAAAGTCTGTCACTGTTTTCATTTTTTCCCCATCTATTTGCTGTGATGAGGTGTGTCCATATGTCCCAGACCTCCTGAGGGACCTGCTCGCCCTCGGATTTCAGGCTAGTTGGTTCCCCTGTGACCTCAGCTTTCTGATGGGTTCAAGAAGAGTGGCGTATGGTAGATTTTCTGATTTTGTCTTATTATCGTAGGAGTGACATTTGCTGCTTTCTACACCTGATATGGAAACGGAGCTAGTATTCAGGGTGTGTGCATGCGTGCTAAGTTGCTTTAATCGTGTCACTCTTTGTGACCCTATGGAATGTAGCCTGCCAGGCTCCTCTGTCCATGGGATTCTCTTAATTCTCTTCAAGGCACTTCAACTTCTATTATCAACTCAGTTCACAGGTGAAGGAATGAAGGCAGAGTGAGAGTTTGTGTGCCACCCAACGTCAAAGAGCTATGAAACCACACAGCCACTATGGAAAATGGTAGGTAGGATCCTCAAAAAAAAAAAAAAAAAAAACAGAGCTGCCCTGTGATCCAGCAATGCCACATCTGAGTATAGATCTGGAGGAAATTGTCACTCCCTGGAAAAGATATCTGCACCCCCATGTCCACGGCAGCATTATTCACAACTGCAAAGGCATGGAAGCAACCCAAGTATTTGCTGACTGACACAAGGGCAGAGAAATGTGGTGTGTATATGGGATTAAAATGGAATACTGCTCACCATGAGAAAGGAGGAAATCCTGCCATTGGCAAGAACACAAATGAACCTTGTGGACATTATGATAAGTGAAATAAGTCAGAGAAAGACAGATTTATGCTCTCACTTATATATGAAATCTAAAAAAGTTGAACTTCAAAACAAAGTAGGTGGCTGGTTCTCAGGGGCTTGGAGTTGGAGAAAAAGAAAAGCATTGGCTAAAAAGTCTAAGCTTCCAGTTATATAGTGAATACCTTGTGGGGATGTAGCATGCAACATGGTGACTACAGCTAATAATGCCGCACTATTCACCTAAAAACTGCTGCGAAAGTAGGTTTTAAATCATTGCCACACACACATATACACACACTCCTACATACACATACACACAAGGATAGCCAAGTGAGGTCATGGATAGGCTAGCTAACCTTTTTGCAAAAATCATTTCATAATATATAATATGTAAATTATCACATTATAAACCTTACACTTGTACAATGTTACATGTCATTTATATCTCAATAAAACTGCAAATAAAAAAGAGTTAAGTGGCAGGGCTGAGATTTGATCACAGGCAGCTTGGCTCCAGAACTTGCCTTCTTAATCATTAAACCCTACCACCTGCCAAGCCCTGGAGAAGGAAATGGCAACCCGCTCCAATATTTTTACCTGGGAAATCCCATGGACAGAGGACCCTGGCAGGCTACAGTCCATGGGGTCTCAAAGAGTCAGACACAACTGAGGACACACACACATACAGCTACTAAGCACACAGTAGGACCATAATTAGTGTCCGTTGAATTGGACAGAAGGAAGGAGAAAGAATGAGTTCTGCTGGCCTTGGCAATGCCACCCGCTCTGAGATGCCCATGTCTATGGATGTCCCTGTGTGACACTTGGCCTCCTCCAACCTGGCTTCCTGCAGGTAAGACCTCGCTCACACCACACCAACTCTTGGATCTGCAGAGGTCCAGAATAACTCCTTGTGCGAGACCCTTTGGCAAAAGTCTTTGGTGCAGGGCTGTAATTGATTTCTGTATGGGGAGCATTCATATGCACGGCAAGACAATTACATTGTCGGAAATTCCCAACCGCTTAGATGTGTTCAAATTGTATTTTCAGAGATTCTTACAGCTTTTAAATCATTATCTGCCATCCATTGGAAGGATTTAATGGACTTCTTGTGAGTACCTTCATAAAGTACCCGCTAAATAGATCTGAACTACTACAGTCTCCTGTTCTTGCTGACAAAGTAATTTTGTATCATTAGCTTCAGTGGTTCAAGTACAAATCAGAAAGCGGAATGCACACATGCACCATTAGGGAACACAATATGATTGCTTTCTAGACATATTGGAGCTACTTGTGGAAATTGGGAAAATCTTGCCACTTTTAATATGCTACTGCCTACTTGAATTCTTTTCCTTGGTGCCCTTCAATTCAAAATGAAATGCTATTCATAGAGATTTTGCCTTTTTTAGATGGCAATGTTTAAGGATATGGATTAAAAAAATAAAGTTCTCCTGCTTCCTAAGGACTTCACCCCCTCCACCTTCCCATCTTGGGATAGATGTTCTTGAAAAAATAATGTATCAATAAAAAGTCAACCCACACTGCTTGAAAGTCAGGAGACTGCACTAACCATCTGGTACTTTCCAGCAGGTCGATTTACCCCTCTGTGCTTAGTTTACCCTTCACAAGCGGACTCTCAAGGTCCTTCAAGCATCAGTTGTTTGGAGCAGATTCTAATCCCATGTGTGTGCACATGCATCTGTGTGTGTGCATGCATTCATGTGTGTGAGTGTGTGTGACCACAGCTGCACCTGGGATGTTGGTTAACAAACAGTGAACCCATTCACAGTTTCTCAATAGCACACTGACCTCTGGATATAGCACACTGGACCTCAGAGGGGGCAAAAGAAAAGCCTCTGATGATCTGCAATTTACAACTGTCTATGAATGACTGACACCCTGGATGAGAGCCACTGGGGAAAGGTCCTTATTAGAGTGAATCTCACATAGTCATTGCAGTCTGAGTGCCTTGACGTGTTTTTAAATTTCCCTTTAAACATTTGCCATCATGGTTATGACTGCTGTTGTTATCACCATTGCCATTATTTTGCCTGGAGAATTATCCCAGGAGGCACCAGATGGTTACTAAGAAATTGTCTTGAGATGCCTTTCTGAGAATGTGGGTCTATGCCTGCAAGTCCTAAACACTGGGAGGTGTGGGCATGCATGAGAAATAAAAGCAACCCTTGCACAGATCTCCCCAAGGAAACTAAATAGGCATGCCAATATCCAATTGGACATGAAATGTAGGAGGCTGGAAAACTGTAACCAAGGGTCAATGGCCAGAAAATACACACCTTAGCTGCGAATCTGCACACCCTCAGAGTGCTTCAATGCAGTTCGTGCATATTTAGTCAACCAGCACAGATTTCCACTCGCCTATTGAATATGGCAGATCAGACAGGATGATAGAAAACAAATACCATCTTTCTGGAGATCCCCAGCAAGCACAGGGCAGTAAAGCTGACAGAAAGTCATTACGTTGTGTTTGTAAAATACATTCAAAGAAGAACAAGTTGGAATTGCGCTGAACAGCAGAAACAGAACCAGTGTCTGTAGTTTGGTGGCCACTAAACTGAGACACGAGCAAATGAACCTGCGGCCTTCTGGGGTCTTTCCCAAGGTTTCATGTGTGACCTGGTTACCACTCAAGTTTCCCATGTGGGGTAGCTTGCCCTTGCAACACGGTTCACAAGCCCGGGTCAGGGGCCACCAGAGCCCTCCCTGGATCCCTCTGATCCGCGTAGACTTGCTGAGATTGAAGCATCTCAGGACTTCCCTCTGGACCGCTGGTTAAGAGTTCACCTTCCAGTGCAGGGGGTGCAGGCTCAATCCCTGGTTGGGGAGCTAAGACCCCGCACACCTCCCAAAACAGAAAACAGAAACAATATTGTAACAAATTCAATAAACACTTTTTAAAGCTGCTGCTAAGTTGCTTTAGTCATATCCGACTCTTGTGAGACCCCATAGATGGCAGCTCACCAGGCTCCCCCGTCCCTGGGATTCTTCAGGCAAGAACACTGGAGTGGGTTGCCGTTGCCTTCTCCAAAAGACTTTTTAAACGGTCCTCATCAAAAAGAAAAGTCACCGTCCACACCTGGGCTACTTCTCCAGGTGTGGCGAAACCTGCCACAGGGCAGCCAGGGCACAGAACAGCTGCTTGGACCCTTCTTCTTCAAGCAGAGTCACTGGGGGCCTCAGGAAGCCTCTCCGCCATTCAGACTCATTTGTGGGTCCCACCAGCCACAGTTCCTCTTAAAGCTGGTACTGTCAAGGGAAGAAATAGACTCCAGCCGCTCACCTATGTAGCAGCTTAGGCAAGAGCAGCGCAGAATGCAGATTTCATCTCTCCTCCCGAGTGAAGCGCGCCCCTGGAAGCATGCCGAGGCTCATCAGGTTTCGTCCCCGTCACATCCCAGCAGACTCGACGGTGACATCTCGCCGACAGCCCGTTCACACATTGCGCCCAGCTCCTTGATTGGCACCACTTTACTCGGAGTTGTTACGGTGAAAGCGCTTGAGGCCAGCTCCTTGCCCCACCTTACAGGAAAGACCTAAACTCCCAGCATTCCTCGAACCCTGATTTGTCTGAGCGGTGATGCCGACAGAGAGGGATTGACAGGGGATCCCAGGGGGGCAGACACTTCAGCTCTCTTCTGTTCCACTCTTCTCACCATGGTTTCCTTGATCTCTTTAATATACACAACAAACAGGGCATCTGGCAAATGCGAACGCTCGTAGCAAGCTCATCCCCTCGTTGCTCAGCTGGCAAAGAATCCGCCTGCAAAGCAGGAGACCCTGGTTTGATTCCTGAGTTAGGAAGTTCCCCTGGAGAAGGGCTAGGCTACCTCCTCCAGTATTCTTGGCCTTCCCTGATAGCTCAGACAGTAAAGAATCTGCCTGCATTGCTGGAGACCTGGGTTTGATTCCTGGGTTGGGAGGATCCCCTGGATCCATGGCAACCTACTCCAGTACTCTTGCCTGGAGAATCCCATGGACAGAGGAGGCTTGCAGGCTACAGTCCATGGGGTCACAAAGAGTCGGACATGATGGAGTGACTAAGCACAGCACAGCACATATAAATAACCACCGAAATTGCCCCAAGGTCTCAGATAGGCTGGAGACAGACTCTATGTGGAGAGCGGTTCCTGCAACAAGATGCAGATGAGCCCTTTTTTATGAAAATATCCCTCCACTGGGCCCCAGGGATGCAGGGATGAAGGAGACCTCACAGGCTGGTGGAAGATGGGGACCCGTAGGCAGGAAATTGGAGTATGCTGTGATGAGGGGCATGATGTAGGTAAGTGGGGACTGAGGTGTTTGGGGCACTGAATGTCCCCTTAAATCAGACATTGTGAGAGGGGGAAGGAGAGGCATGCTCCAGAGAAATGTCGGCCCCCAAAGACGGAGGAATGACATGCCAGGAAGTCTACTTAGGGAACAAAAGTAAGTCCAGTGGGGAGGTGCTGAGCAGTCACCTTCCAGGTGAGGATGCAACCTCAGGTGAGGGTGCCTTGGCTTCCCTGCTCCCCTTAAAATCTCCAAATTACCTGAAGAGTCCTTTCAGTTCTTGGAAGGAAACCAAACCAACAAATGGGTTGGGAGCCCACAGGAGATGTTAAGGTCTGGGGACAGGCAGTTGTCACCTGCCTTCCTGTTCCCAGACCTGTGTCTACAGAAGCACCAAGCACCTGATTTACAGAACCTGGACAAGAAGAGGGACATGCTGGGGATGCCACCAGTGCCCTTCAAGTTAGGATGAGCCCTTGGTGTGATCCCAAGGGGAGGAAGAAGCTGTCTGCCAGGATGGGCGAGAGTGTGCATGCCTGACCAGGCAGAGGGCTTCAGAGTTGAGCCCTGGCACTGAGGGTCACTTCATGTCGACCCTCAGTCATTTCAGGTATAGTTTTCAAAGCTTGGAACTGTGCCTTGTTGCTAAACAGAGTTAGGTGTTGTTGTTTTAAGATTAGTTTAATTTTCTCATGGTCTTGTGACTCCAGGCATGTAATCTCCTTGCCAAGTCTCCAGTCTGTAAAATGGGAAGACAGCTGTGTGCTCTGTATGCAACTGCCGTGAGCACAAGCAGAGGGCACGTGAGCACATGCAGCGGGCACGTGAGCACACGCAGAGGGCACATGGGCACACGCAGAGGGCACATGGGCTCACACAGAGGACACGTGAGCACACACAGGGGACACGTGACCATACCCAGAGGGCCCAGGGCATGTGGCCTGGTAAGTGATGGTTTTTACATATCACCACTTTCATTGAATTGTGATTATACTTGTATTTTAATTGTGACTGTTTTCTTTTTTGTCAGCCCTCCTCTGGGTCTTCCCCCTTCTTTGGTCTCGTACATGCCTGTTGTAAGTTTGGCTGTCCATCCCAGACCCTGTGCTGGGGAGCCCTCCAGGATGGAGGCCTGGGGAACAGACACACCTCCCATCTTGGAAGATTAACAGAAGATGGCCCTGTCCACCCTCTGACCCCTTGAAGGTGGAGCAAAGGATGAAGACCGCATCCAGCATTGGTTCTGCCCTGGCCTCTGGCTCTCACGTGACTGATCCTGAAACCTCGGGGTGGAGTCAGTGCTGGCTGTGGGCAGTCAGGGACGCCATGTCCAGTGTGCGACTCTGTCCAGCCAGCTTTGCTTGGCCTCTGCAGTTGCCTGGGCTATCCTGGCAACAGCAAGAAGGTCTTACGAGCCACCCATGAGCCGTCCAGTAAATCCAGTCTACTTAAATAGCAGAGGTGGTTTCTGGGATGGTAATTAAGCACCTTGAATTGCAAATCAATAGTCGGTCCTTGAAGTAGTAGCTTATCTGCATGAACTGGGATGGACAGAGACCAAGAGGGGCTCACCCTCACCCTCTGAGACAGAGACCACTCCTCCCTCCGCTCTTCTGTCTGTCTGTCTCTGTCTCTCTCTACAAGACCGCATGCCCTTTGTTCCATCAGATCCCACTGGGGCCAAAAGCAGCATCAGGAAACCCAGAAGTGACAAGTCCTCAGCTGTGCTTAAAGCCCTTCTGTTCTCCTGGTACCTGAACCCCATTGATCCTGCTGAGCTCTTCTAACTCACTTGCAAATTGACATTGGCTTTAACCCTGAGTCCTAACTGTGAGCTTCCCTGATGGCTCAGCAGGTAAAGAATCTGCCTGCAATGCAGGAGACATAGGAGATGCAGGTTCAATCCCTGGGTAGGAAAGATCCCCTGGAGGAGGGCATGGCAATCCATTCCAGGATTCTTGTCGGGAGAATTCCATGGACTGAGGAGTTTGGCAGGCTACAATCCACAGGGTCAGAAAGAGTTTGACACAACTGGGCACGTATGATGCGCCTAATATGGAAGGGAAAGCTTTGCCACTGCTAATTGGATTTCTTATTTCAAGATAGGGGAGTGAGCCATCCTGACCTTTTAAAATCAGCCTCCTTTTACACCCAGTCATCCGAGGGTCAGCCTTGGATGGAGAAAGCTGTGTCCTCCCCTGGAAGCTCAGCGACCCCAGCCAAATCCTTCCCTCTCCCTGGGCCTCGGTTTCCTGAGCTGTGAAATTAGAGGGTTCTCTCCTTCAGTTACCCAATTAACACTTTTGTGTAGAGCAAATACGATTGCCTCTTGAGTGAGTCAATGAGTGATTCATGGAACGTGCCAGGACAGGGCTTCAGTAAATATTCTACATCCTCAATGTCGGGTGATGAAAGTCGTTGGCTGTCAAGGGCACAAGATTTTCAGGGAAGTTGACTATCATCACCCTGGGGTCCAGAACCAGCACTGCCTACTGCCCTCACTGGGCTGGAGGGAGACATGTATGTCGTGGGTCCAGGCAGGACAGCTGTTCTTCCTTTGAGCTCCTTTGAATGTCAACTGGTCGCAAAGCCCGAATCCACAGGGGCAACAGGAGGATGAGATGGGGAAATGAATTCAACACATTCTCAAACACACATTTGAACAGGAAAATTAGACTTATCCACAGAGAGCTCTTTGGTGATGATGTTTGCTTTAAAAACAGGACAGGGGCCCCTGGGCATCTACTCTGTGTTAACTTGGGAAGTCCTGCCCCAGCCCCTGCTCCTCCTGTCACCTGCTGCCTTCTGTCCCAGGTACGAGTGAGGGTAGCCGATGGGACAGTGAAAGTAAGGAAAGCACCGACTCAGGGTCGCAACTCTTTGGATTAACCATCAGAACGGCTGCTGTCATTCCCAGGATGGGAGTGGGGAGACTGAGGCTGCCTGACCTTGAATAACGCAGCTGATGATGGCAGAGGGTGGGGTGCTCTGACTCCACAGCTACTGCCCATCACGATGGAAACAGAGGGGCAGTGACAGCCCCCGGGGGTTCAGGATGGGAAGCAGGTGCCATGGAGCACCGAGAAGAGGAAAAGCACCCCCCCCCCACGCATGCCCACATCCTGAGCCCAGACTGTGAACTGTCACCTTACAGGACAAAAGGATGTTGCAGGTGTAATTAAGGTAAGGACCTTGAGATGGAGATTCACCCTGGTTTATCCAGGTGGCTCAAATTCAACCCCAAGGACCCTTGCAGAAGGGAGGCAGGAGAGTCAGAGTCAGAGAGAGGTTAAAAAATGACGTGCTTTTGCAGATGGAAGAAGGGGCCACAAGCCAAGAAATGTGGGCACCTCTAGAGGCTGGACAATGTAAGAAGTGGGCTCTTCCCACAGAGCAGACAGAAGCAAACAGCCCTGCCTGTATTCGACTCAGCCAGGGAGACCCATTTCAGACTTCTGGCCTCCAGAACTGACACAACATGTGTGCTGTGTGGAGCCACTGTTGTCCTTTGTCACAGCAACAAAAGGAAAGTCTTGCAGCCCCCAGAGGGAGGCTGGCAGGCATGGATCAAGCCTGCTTCTTGCCAGCCCCATGACCAAGGTCAGTCGGGTGAAGCCTCACTGGGAAGCGGAAGTGGTAAGAGGCCCTCTCTCCCACGAGTGGCCACAAAGCCCTCAGAGCAGTGCCTGCCTGGCAAAAGCTGGGTACCAACATGATGCCGGACACAAAGGGAGCATCAGTTGCCAAAGTCAGTGAGTGTTTCAGGTGCTGCCTCCAGAGGGTGCCCCATCTTCCAGAACTACGTGTGCAGCCCCCAGGTGTCAAAGTCAGGGTGGAAGACAGGTGTTTCGTGGCTCTCCTAAAATTCTTATTTATTTATTTATGACTGTGCTGGCTCTTCATTGCTCCATGTAGGCTTTCTCTAGCTGTGATGAGAGGGCTTCTCATTGCAGTGGCTTCTTTCATTGCAGAGCATGGGCTCTAGAGCACACAGGCTTCAGTAGTTGCACCTTCTGGGCTTATTTGCACCATGATATGTGGAATCTTTCTGGACCAGGGATGGAAGTCATGTCCCTTGATTGGAAGTAGATTCTTATCTACTGGACTACTAGGGAAGCGTCTCCTGGAATTCTTTATCACAACATCAGGCAGCCCTTTTACAGACAACAGCATCATCTACAAGGATGATTTTGTTAGCTTGCTTTCCACCCAGGACCCCACTGGACTGTAAATTCCACAGGGCGACCATTCTCTCTGGTCTGTTCACTGTTAGAAACACAACTCAGAACCCTGGGCGTGGCTCATAGGAGCTACTCAACAGATGTGTGTGGGATCAAAGGACGAAAGAATCAGCAGCAAGGCTGTGGGTTTTTTTCCTTGAGCTCAGCTGAGACATGGATGGGAAACAGCTCTCAAAGGGTTTGTGAGGAGCAAGGAAACCATTGTGGGACTGAGCAAGAAGGGACACGGGGAGGTAAAAAGAAGCACAGGGAAATTTTCTTTGAGATGAAGACATAACAAACCCAAACAGACAGGAGAGCCCTGGGATTTCCCATTAACATCTCAGAGTAGAGAGTGGTACTCAGCCATCAGACCTCAACCAGGGAGGGAGAGGACTCCAGAAGAGTGAGGAAGGAAACTGTCCTGCAAAGGTCAAACATTTCCTCTCATTTTGCAAAGCCTGAGATTTCTGATTTCTCAGCAGACAACTAATTCACTTTCCGACAGCCCCTTGCTTGTTGAATTTCCACCGAGAGATGTTAAGAGCGATTTCAATTTGTGTTCAAATTCATGCCCCAACTCAGGAGAGATGACATGTTGGAGACCATCCTAAACAGTGAGAAGCGAGGTCCCTCCACTGAATCAGTGGGCTGGTCTGTCACCTGCCGGGGTAGTCAGGGGAACCTCCCAGAAGAGCCATATCCTGGGATGCACATGACCCAGACTGTGCTTTGGGGAAGAAAATTTCATATCGAATATTGCAAAAATCCTTGTGCTTCTGGTGAGAAGAGTAGTTGGAGGGGGGTGCTTAGTTACCCCCACCAGAATCAAATTCAAGTGAATCTGCTTGGGACATCAATAAGGAGATGAGCTAGAGATGAGAAGTCCGAATGCAGGGTGGAAGTGTTAACAGTTGTTGGGAAGCAGGAGGTGGATGAGTTTAAAACAAATTTGTAAAATAAAAAAAAATTTTTTTAAGGATTTTGAGCATTATTTGTAGAGTATCTGGGGCTTCCCTGGTGGCTCAGATGGTAAAGAATCTGCCTGCAATGAAAGAGACCCAGGTTTCATCCGTGGGTCAGGAAGATCCCTTGGTGAAGGGAATGGCAACTCACTCCAGTATTCTTATCTGGAGAATCCCATGAACAAGGAGGCAGGTTGCAGTCCACAGGGTCACAAGAGTTTGACACAACTGAGTGACTTTCCACTGTAGAGCCTGCACATCACCACAGGGGTCCCCAGGTGAACCTTAGGAAGGCCACCTGCAGGAAACCTGGGGTGGGAGGTCAGCGAACCCTGCCTCCTCTTGACTGGCATCACCCCTCTTCCACTACAGTTGCCGCCAGTGGTCATTGGAAGTAACAGAGGTTGACGTGAACACCCCAGGCTGCCCCTCGAGTCTTGAGACCAGCTCTCATCTCCAACTAGGAGTACAGTTTAACTGTGGACCCGTTACAACCAGGCTATAGCCTGCATTCCTGGAGATTATGCTCCCTTCTGGAATACCAAGGTGGGCATTCGGGCCAGCAACAGAAAACTCAGCACAAGAGTGTTGGAAGCACAGAGATAGCAGGGCCTGTCGCAGTCCTTGGGATGTCTCAAGCATCCTTTTCACTCCCTGAGCCTCACAGTCAGGTCTCCTCCTTGCAGACCTGCTCCTTCATTTGAAATCTTGGGAGGGAACTTCTGTAAATACAGAGCCCTCATGAAGCCATCAAGCAGCCTCTCTCATAAATTTTTGGAGACATTTTTCATGCCATAAAGGTTGTGTCATGATCGCTGCCCAGCTTGATTGCCAGCTTGGAGTGTTTGCCGGGTAAGAAAGGAAAAGATAAATCATGGGAAACGCAGCTTCATTATCATGTGACATTTAAGGATAATTTACACCCGACATCACGCCACTTCTGCCGTGGAAGTAGCGTTGCTGGGAGTCTCTGTCTTAGCCACTACCACGACTGTGTCAAGAGAATGGAAATAAATTGATCCAACTGAGTTCTCTGTGCATTTTTATTGCCTATTTATCAACGTGAGTGAATAATAATACACATGGTATTACTTACAGGTCCTGGAATGGGGGTAGAGCTGCAGCAGGGAGCAGATTCCCTAAGTTTTTGGAGGAATTATCCTTGGAGAAAAAGGATGGTGGTCCTTGACCACATCCATGTGCTGCCAGGGTCTGGAGTCTGTCTCATGTTTGACTTTTTATGTGATAATTACTACAAATGGTCAGCATGAGATTCCTTCCTCCCAGCACTTGGGGAGACACTACTTTCCTTTCACTCAAGTTGAATGCCCCCTTCACATCTTGCTGACCTGAAATGCAGCCAAGAGCTCACTTACCACTTCTGCAGCTGTTATATCTCTGGTGAGACTCCAATACCATCCCTCAGTCTGTGGGCGTGTGTGTGTATTTTCCATCATGTACATACGTGCAGCTTTATAAGTGTACATTTCCCCTCCTCACAGCTAGATAGCATGCTCTTTGAGGCTAGGGTCCCATTTTTATTCTGTTTTGAATCCTCCAGGTTAAGTTGGGGCCATGCCCTCTCAGAAAGAGGTTTCCTGTAATTTCACCTTGCTGAAAGCTTGACCTTGGTGAAACCAGGGGTGTGAGCACCAAACAAAGGAACCAGGAAGACAAAAGGAAAAGAGGCAGTAGGAGAAGTGGGGATGCTGAGGGGTGCTCCGTGTGGGGGCCCCTCTACCCAGTAGAGAAAGACACCAACTGACCAACAGCTAGAGGAAAATGATGCCTCTCATTAGGAAGAGTCACCTAAAGTGTGCAGATGAGCTGCCTCCAGCATCACAGATAGAGTCAACCCATCATGGCAAATAGATTGGGGGGAAATGGAAATAGTGACAGGCTTTATTTTCTTGGGCTCCATAATCACTGCAGACAGTGACTACAGCCATGAAATTAAAAGACACTTGCTTCTTGGAAGAAAAGCTATGACAAAGCAGAACAGCATCAGAAGCAGAGACATCACTTTGTTGACAAAGGTCTGAATAGTCAAAGCTATGGTTTTTCCAGTAGTCGTGTACAGATGTGAGAGCTGGACCATAAAGAAGGATGAGCACTGAAGAACTGATGTTTTCAAAATGTGGTGCTGGAGAAGACTCTTGTGGTCCCTTGGACAGCAAGGAGATCAAACCAGTCAATCCTAAGGGAAATCAACCCTGCTTGGAAGGACTGATCCTGAAGCTGAAAGTCCAATACTATGTCCACCTGATGAGGAGAGCCAGTTCATTGGAAAAGGCTCTAATGCTGGGAAAGATTGAAGGCAGGAGAAGGGGGTGACACAGGATGAGATGGATGGATGGCATCACTGACTAGATGGACATGTGTTTGAGCAAATTCCAGGAGTTAGTGAAGGACAGGGAAGCCTGGCATGCTGCCATTTATGGGGTCTCAAAGAGTCAGACATGACTGAGCAACTGAACAGCAACATCGCAGCCAAAGATCACACACACACACACATCCCCAGAACACAACCCATCTTCCTCTGGTCACTCTCATGGGCTGTGGGCTTCTGTCCAGTTACACTGTGCGGGCAGCCCCTGGGCACTTCTTAGAGGCTGTCCTGGCATCTCCTTTCCTTGACCAAGGACTCAGTCTAGGTCAGAGAAGACCAAGGATTTGGCAAATCCAACAAGCCCCCATTATCCCAGGATGGGCAGCTCCTGCTCCAACCTGGAGTCAGGGGTGCTGGATTAGCTAATCCCATTTCTTTTACTGCCTCCCTGAGGGGTATCGGGAAGGTTGTGTAAGCTCATGAAGCCTACAGTTTCCTCTTCACAGAAGGCATGAAGATTCAAGGAGACATGCCTGAGAGAAATGCACAGAACAGCTCCACTGAGGACCTGCTCAGTGCACAGCTTCCTATGGTTCTGCCCCCCTCAGGACTTCCACTGACCCCCATCCCTGCCCCATAGTCTGAGTCTCAGCCTCACCTTCTGTATCACATGCTGTTGGACCACTCGGTTTCTAATCATGGGAATCCATTTCACCTATTATCCTGGCCCCACTGCTCTTCCTCACAAAAGAACCCGATGGGAGCACCCTTTGGTTGCAATGTGGCTGTGATAGGCATTGCTGTTCTGAGACAGTAGCATGATTCGGTCACTGTTTGGACTTGTCACTCAGGCAGAAGACATATTCAGCTCTGAGCAGAGCTGAGTACAGGGAGATTCAGGGTCTCCACAGCTGAAAAGCCCAGGCCAGTGATGGAGCTGGTGGGAAAAGAGAGGAGGACCACATCCAGTTTCTGGAGTGGGGTGCTGGCAATAGGGCTCATGCATTTCCAGGAACCTGTCACCACCAACCACGGCCAGACCCAGGCATCACAGGCCAAAGGTGGGGCTATTTCCCACAGATCGCAGAGAGGAGCTGTCCAAGCGGCAGCTGCAGCTCCTCCATCCAGAGGTGACACCCGAATAGCTCAGAGAAAGATCAGTGATGGAGCGAGGCACCCCACGGATGCAACAGACCTCACTTCAGGTCTGTATTTCCAAGGGTGAAATGAGAACAGAAACCCAGCCAAGAGAAATTAATTAAGGCAGTGTACCCTGAACTCTATGTTTCTGTGCAAATGGATGCAAGGCCAGGGAGCCATGAAGTGGTAGATAATTGCCTTGGGGAATGTGGGGAAGTTGTAATTTAGTGAAGGAACAGCCAGAGGGAATTGGGGAGAACACCAGAAGGCAAGACAAAGCAGTCCAGTGACAAGCTCCAGGGGAACTTCCCAGTGTCCCAAAGTGCTAAGCGGAAGGTGGAAAACTGAGCTCCAGCTACCCTGAGAGAACGCAGAGGGCGTCAGAGAGCCTCTCGCTTGTAGGGCAGCCAGTGGAGACAAGGAACGTGGTCCCTGAACTATTTTCCCCATATTCTCTCCCTGCCAGCCTTCCTGCAGTCTGTGCCCCACCCTCCAGCCTGATGCCTCCTTTCCCAGTTGTTGTGGAATCAAGGACCACACATGGCAATCCATTATCTAGTCTTTAGGTTTGCAGATGGGAAAATGGTGGGAGGAACCCGGACCTCTTAGGGTCAGGCTGTGAGGTCGCTGTAGATCTGGGCTGGAGCCCAGGCTCTAGACTCACCTCACCCAGAGGATACAGAGTTACGGAACACCCTCTGTGCCCCTGTCGCTGTCTGGTGCCAAAGGCAGATGGCTGACCAAGGATGCTGGATGCCTCAGGGGTGGGGCATGTGGACTGGGGGCAGATAGACAACCCATGGCTGGAAGTGCAGCTCTGGTCCCGGACACAGCATCTGTTGGGGTGAAAGTGTGATGGAGGGCTCTCCAGGAACACCCCCTGCCAAGGGGGAGGGGCGGCTGACCGTCACAGGCAGACTTGGCACACGATCCTATTTGAGCTGCTTCCCTGGAGAACTCTGACTAGGGCATAATACACCCCCTACCCCCATGTCCAAGAGCAAGCCTTCTCCTGTACCCAGAGGCCAGAACTCATCAGATATGCAGATTTGCCTGACAGGTGCATTTTGGTTTCACTGAACTTTTGAAATTAAAAGACTCTTGCTCCTTGGAAGGAAAGCTATGACAAACCTAGACAGCATACTAAAAAACAGACATTACTTTGCTAACACAGGTCCATATAGTCAAAGCGATGGTTTTTTTCAGTAATCATGTACAGATGTGAGACTTAGACAATAAAAAAGACAGAGTGCCAAAGAATTGATGCTTTCAAATGGTGGTGCTGGAGAAGACTCTTGAGAGTCACTTGGACAGCAAAGAGATCAAACCAGTCAATCGTAGAGGAAATCAACCCTGAATATTCATTGGAAGGACTGATGCTGAAGCTGAAGCTCCAATCCTTTGACCACGTGATGTGAACAACTGACTCATTGGAAAAGACCCTAATGCTGGGAAAGATTGAGGGCCGGAGGAGAAGGGAATGAGGATGAGATGGTTGGATGGCATTGCCAACCCGATGGACATGAGTTTGAGCAAACTCAGGGAGATAGTGAAGGACAGGGAAGCCTGGTGTGCTGCAGTCCACGGGGTCACAAAGACTTGTACACGACCTAGTGACTGGACAACAAGAGAAAGTCATGCTAGACAGCATAGACTCTAATCAGATATACCTGGCATCCTCACAGAAGGAGAAAATCTGAACTCAGACACTCATGCAGGAAGATAAAGGCAGAGGTCTGGGTGACACTTCAACGAAGCCAAGGAATGTCAAAACTTGCCATTAAATTGCCAAAGTTTGGAGAAACACCTGGAATAGAAGCTCCCTCCCAGCCTCAGATGGTATGTACCTGCCTACACCTTGATCTCAGGATCACAACCTCCAGAGCTGTGAGACAGTAAGCTTCTGTTGTTTAAGCCACCTGGTGTGTGTACTTTGCTGCTCCAGGAAACTTATACAGCTCCCTTGAGGGAGGGATGTGAGCTGGAAGAGGAATGAGCACAATCCAGTCAAAGTAGGGCAGAGACAGAGGTGCTGTCTGAGAGAACAGCATGTATGGGGGTCTGGGAGGTGGGAGATGGGGGGTCCAGGGGCCTGGAAAGAAGGTCAGTGAGGTCAGCGCATCTGGAGCCGGGCAGACTGGAGACAAGGTGGGAAAGGAGCCTGCCTGTGGGATCTTGTCTTCATAGAAAGACCTCACTGAGGAGGTTTAGGCTGCATGGATGAGGTCACAGCTGGATTTTGAAGACATCACACTGGTTACAGGTGGGGAGAGTCAAGGACTGGGACCAAGTATGGGTGTCCATGCAGGAGCCAGTGTGAGGCATGGAGGCTCAGACCCAGGTGCCCATGGGGATGGAGACAGATGGAGAGATGTGAGAGACAAAATGATGGAGACGGATGGGGAGATACAGGACATGACTGGAGGGCGGGGTCAGCAGGACGTGACCTTTGCTCAGAGAGGGGAACAAGAGGGAGATTTCTTGACTCCCAGGAGTCTTTTCTGTGACTCTTACAGGGGAAGGAAAGCTGCAAGAAAATGAGAATTTAGAGGGAATCAACAGTTTTCATCTGAGCAGGTAAGGTGACTTGGCAACACACAAGGAGACTGTTCAAGGAAGGGATCGGTTAGAAAGTAAGAAGTTGAGAAGGGAGGCTTGGGATGTCATGTGGGGTAAATGTCTGCTTATGGACAAGATTGTCTGGGGTGAGGAGAGGAGAGGAGCTGTTGAGGCAAGTTCATATTCCTGATGTGCAGTGACATCAAACAAACTGAAACATCAGAGTTTGGAGCAGAGAAAGGTTTACTGCAGGGCCCTGCAAGGAAACAGGTCATGCCTACCCTGCAAAGCCTCAAGCTCTGCAAAGGGTTTCATCAAAGCACTTTTCAATCCAGGTAAGGGAGGGGAGTCCCAGCGTCTGTCAACAATCCTCTGATTGGCTGACAGTAAGGTCACAGGATGGGGTCACAGGGGTTAACTGTATCAGTCCTCAGGCTCCAGGAGGCCTGGGGTTAGGCACTCAGAGTCATCAAGCATTTAACATTTTCCGTTTGTTGGAGCTGTGCTATGCTAAGTCGTTTCATTCACGTCCGACGCTTTGTGACCCTGTGGACTGTAGGCTCCTCTGTCCATGGGGATTCTCCAAGAACACTGGAGCAAGTTGCCCTGCCCTCCTCCAGAGGATCTTCCCCACCCAGGGACTGAACCCACATCTGTTACGTTTCCTTCATTGGCAAATGGGTTCTTTACCACTTAGTGCCACATGGGAAGCCCATTTGTTGGAGAAGGGGAGTTTTTTACATCTGCAATACAACTCAGGAAATGTGCGTCAAGTACTATTATCCAGGTACTTCAGAGAGGAGCTGCAGCAGAGGATGCGGGGGAAGGCCTGTCTGGGGAAGTCTCCATAGGGTCCCGCTCAGTTACAGAGCCAGCATGAACAGTTAGGGACTCCCTCTGCCTTTAATTTTGGGTAGAGAAAGAGGAGGCCACAAAGAAGACAGAAAGTAATAAAGCAAGGGCTCCATGAAAAACGAGAGAAGAACCTATTCTAGAAAGATGGTGCCTGGACAAGCCCCGTGGGCCCCAGAATCCGGAGGGGTAGAGTTGAATAACAGCATGAGGGAATGTCGTTATGGGGAGAGGTGGACAGCAGGATTTAGCTCGAGATGTGTCAGGTCACAATAAGACTGCTGGACGTCCAAGTGGACATGATGAGTCGGGAATCAAGCAGAGAGGTCCAGAGTTCTGGAAAAGTCCAGCTGGAGAAGTGGGTGCTGAAGTCCTTAACATGCAGACATGCTTTAAAGCAGATGAAACCACCGCGAGGGTGAGTATATACAGATAAATGAAGGGGGAGAAATCCCAGGTCTGAGCACTGGTCACTCCAGTGATAGGACATCATGTCGATAGGAGGGAACAACACAGGAGGTCACAGACACCGAGTCAAAGGCAGTGGAGAGTTAGGAGGAAGTGGATCCTAAAGGGAAACGGGGGGGGGGGGGGAGGTCAGAGAGTGGATGGTCCTGAAAACAAAGTAGAGTTTGTAGAAGTGAAATAGTCAGTGTTGAACTTAGCTCTGCTGATGAATCAGGAGAGACAATGGCTGAAAACTCAGCATTGGGCTCATGACTACATATGTCTTGATCAGAAACAGAACCAACAGGAGATGATAGAAGGATAGAAATGTAGAGAGGTAGATAGATATAAATTAGATAGATAGAAATAGAGAAAGATAAATAGAAATATAGAAAGTGAAAGTTGCTCAGTCATGTCTGACTCTTTGAAATCCCATGGACTATACACTTCATGGAATTCTCCAGGCCAGAATACTGGAGTGGGTAGCCTTTCCCTTCTTCAAGGGATCTTCCCAACCCAGGGATCAAACCCAGGTCTCCCACATTGTAGGCAGATTATTTACCAGCTAACCCACAAGGGAAGCCCAAGAATACTGGAGTGGATAGCCTATCCCTTCTCCAGCAGATCTTCCTGACCCAGGAATCTAACCAGGGTCTCCTGCATTGCAGGCAGATTCTTTACCAACTGAGCTATGAGGGAAGCCCATAGGTAGAAACATATACAGATGATAGATAGATAAATAGAGAGATAGAAATATAGATACATAGATAGATAGGAATATGTGTGCATGCATGCTAAGTCACTTTAGTCATGTCCGACTCTGAACTGTAGCCCACCAGGCTCTTCTGCCCGCGGGATTCTCCAGGCAAGATTACTGAAGTGAGTTGCCATGCCATCCTCCAGGGAATATTCCCAACCCAGGGATCAAACTCACATCTCTTATGTCTCCTGAATTGACAGGCAGGTTCTTTACTGCTAGCACCACCTAGGAAGCCCAGATAGCAATATAGATATATGGAAATATAGATAGATAGATGATAGAAAGGGAAGTCGCTCAGTCGTGTCTGACTCTTTGCAACCCCATGGACAGTAGCCTGCCAGGCTCCTCCATCCATAGGATTTTCCAGGCAAGAGTACTGGAGTGGGTTGCCATTTTTCCTTTTCCAGGGGATCTTCCTCACCCAGGAATCGAACCCAGGTCTCCCACATTGCAGGCAGACGCTTTACCATCTGAACCACCAGGGAAGCCCTAGATAGATGATAGTTAGATACAAATACAGAGAGATGATAGATAAATAGATAGAAAGAAATGTATTTATTTGAGGTATTGGTCCAGGTGACTATGGAGGCTTAGAAGTGTCATGCTCTACAGTTTGGAGACCCAGGAAACCCAGTGGCAAAGTCCTATGAATCAGGGGGGCTGACTGTATTAGTCTCAGTCCACAGGCAGGACACTGATGTCCCAGCCCCTCCATCAGGCAGTGGGGGTTGAACTCTCTTCTCCTGTCTTTTCTTTTCATCAGAGCCTCATCAGATTGGAAGAGCCCATACTGGGGAGGGAGATCTTCTCTACTGAGCCCACCAACTCCAATGCTGATCTCATCTGAAATAACGTTTAAGCAAGTATCTGGGCATCAAGGCCAGTCTAGTTAATTACCACGTAAAACTTACCATCCCACTGGCCTTTGCATTCAGCACGCACCGTTGACTCTTGTCCGCAAGGGACCAATGCTGGGGTGGAGGTGAAGATGAGAGCTGAGTGAGGTGGGACCGGGAGAGAGTTCCAGAGAAACTTTTGAGGACAAGTGCACACAGCTCCTTTGAAGAATTTCACAGCATGGGGAGGAAGAGACACAGGGAGCAGCGTAAAGGGCATGCTGATCAAGAGATGGTTCTTCTGAAGAGGGGAAAGGTAAGAGCTTGTCTGCATGCTGAGAGAAACAGTCCAAAGCATAGGACAAGACAGTGCCGCCTGACAGAGGGAGAATGTGGCAGTGTCCTGGAGCAGATGAGAGTGAGGGGATCCCGGTGCAGAAGTGGGGGTCTGGCCCTGGGAGTGGTGGTTATTGCTTAGAGCACAGCAGTCCAGCGGTCCTTCACGGCAACAGAAGTAGAAGCGGATTATGTGCAGGAAGAAGGACCGACACGTACAGACAAGATCAGAGGACATTTTCTCAATGAGACAGGAAGCCACGTGTTCAGCTGAGACTAACTTTAGGGGGAAAGGCTGTGCTATGCTTAGTCTCTCAGTCATGTCTGACTCTTTGCAACCCCATAATTTGTAGCCTACCAGGCTCCCTCTGTCCATGGGGATTCGCCAAGCAAGAATACTGTAGTGGGTTGCCATGCCCTCCTCCAGGGGATTTTCCCAACTCAGGGATCAAACCCAGGTCTCCTGCATTACAGGTGGATTCTTTACCGTCTGAGCCACCAAGGGTAGGGAAGATCCCCTGGAGAGTGGATAGGTGACCCACTCCAGTATTCTTGGGCTTTCCTGGTGGCTCAGATGGTAAAGAATCTGTCTTCAATGTGGGAGACCTGGGTTTGACCCCTGAGTAGGGAAGATCCCCTGGAGGAGGACACAGCAACCCACTCCAGTATTCCTGCCTAGAGAATCCCCATGGACAGGGGAGCCTGGAGGGCTACAGTCCATGGGGCCGCAAAGGCAGAAAGGATGGGTATGTAAAGAAGGGGGGAGTCACAGAAAGACCAGGGAAGTGGGGATGTGCCTGGTTCAGGAAATAAGACATGCTTCCTGGGAGCACTCAAGAATCCACTCCAAACCTGTGAAAACACCAAAACATTACAACAGGAGTCATGCTGGAGAGAGGAACAGAAAGCCAGGAGCTGAACATCCTCCTGGAAAGCAGGGGTGTGCTGGGGTGCCCTGCTGGGGGAAGGGTCTGTGGTGCAGAGGTCTTCAGGGGGACTGGTCAGCTGACAGGGGGATTCAAGGGAAGAGGGGGAGAGATGGCTGGCATGGGAGATAAGGAACTAGAGACAGAGCAGTCTTCAGGCCAGAGTGAGGCCCTGGGGGGATGTCAGTGTCAACAGGGACAACCAGGATGTGTTCAAAGGCAAAGGGAAGGTTCCATTCAAGAAAAAGGAAGGATGTGGGATATTTGATCCCTGACTGATCGTGAGCTTCAAAAGCACAGCAGATTGTCTTGGATCTTGGGACGGACAGGAGATAGGATCAGACCAGGGGGTGAAGTTAGCCTCCTGGGGATTCAGGTCTCGGAGACCAGGGATGACTAGCAGTCCTGAGCCCCACAGTGAAGGACGTGGTAAGACTGGCCCCGACAGCCTAAAGGCAGACATGGGTAGGAAAGCGGCGGGGAGGCTGGGAGCTCACCTGGCCTGGGCAGAGGTCTGGGGGTGGAGGCAAGGAGGCCAGCAGAGGCATGGTCAGACCATGAGAAGTTTCCTATCCCTCCTGGTTCCAGCTGTGGGCATGAGGAAGGTGGCTGTGGCTAATGTGACTGAGTGCTGGGCACCAGCTCTGCTTCTTCCTCAAAGTCATCAAGTCCACGGTGGGGTTGGAGGGGCTCACTCCAGGAGTGCAGGCCACCTCTCAATGTATCCGTCATCTACTCTGTGTAACAAATCACCGCAGTTGGAAAGTAAAAGTTTCAGAGTTACTGACTCAGTCATGTCAGACTCTTTGTAATGCCATGGACTGTAGCCCACCAGGCTCCTCTGTCCATAACATTCTCCAGGCACGAATACTGGACTGGGTTGCCATTCCCTTCTCAGGGGAACTTCCCACCCCAGGGATCAAACCCAGGTCTCCCACATTGCAGGCAGATTCTTTACCATCTAAGCCACCAGTTTAGCACTGGGAACAAAACCCAGTTCTGTGGATCTAAAGTTGGGACGCGCTGTGGCTGGGTTCTCTGCTCAGGGTCTCATACGCATGACATCAGCCAGCTGTGTTTGAGCAGAAGTTTCCTCACTTGCTCATTTAAATGGCTAGCAGAATCAAGTGCCTTAGGGATGGGACACTGCAGACACATCCTCTTGCTGTCTGTCATCCAGAGGTTACTTCATTCCCAGAGGCCACGTGCTGTCCTGGCCATGTGGCCCTCCATCCTCAGAGCCAGGAATGGAGAATTGCTCGCCCATCATTTCCCTCTCATGCTGATGCTCTGATGCCTGGAAGAGCCACATCCCCTTTAAGGGCTCACCTGATGATGTTAGGCCCCACCTGGGTAAGCTCCCTCCCTTAAGGCCGACTGGGACATCACACATACCCTGGCTGCACAGTAGAATCTGTCATGTTCATGGTCCTGGGGATTGCACAGGGAACACATACCAGGGGCAGGAATCTTGGGGACCATCTAATGAAGAGTCCCACCTACCACACCTGGTCCCTGTTTGATGACAGCCTTGTACCAGGAAAGCTGCTCCAGGCTGATAATCTCATAGGTTTTTGTATCTTTATTTCCTTTTGTGTGTGTGTGTGTGTGTGTGTGTGTGTGCTTAGTTGCTCGGTCATGTCCAACTCTTTGCAACCCCATGGACCCTAGCCCACCAGGCTCCTCTGTCCATGGAATGTTCCAGGCAAGAATGCTGGAATGGGTTGCCATTTCATACTCCAGGGTATCTTCCCAACCCAGGGATCAAACCCAGATCTCCTGCACCTCCTGCATTGCAGGTGGATTCTTTACCTGCTGAGCCATGGGGAAAGCCCTTCTCTTTTTGTAAGCAAAGGTAAAGTCTTCTTCTATGGGATAAGGCTGGGGTGGAGCAAGCAGGCTGGGGTCCGGTGTGTGCAGAGCAGGTGGAATGGTTGAGGAAAGCATGGGAGGTTGAGCTGACCGGGGACACAGCGGGATCTCTGGCAGAGTGAGTGGCCAGGTCTCCTTGACTCAGAGCAGAACCAGCAGGCCTGCAGGACCAAGTGAAAAATGAAGGAGTGAAGGTCTTTCCTTTCTTTATTCAGCCTGTGTTCATCTCTGCATCCCACAATGCCTCATGCTTGGCACAGAGTGCAGCCACAGCGTCCTGAAAACTCTCCCTGCCCCACCCAGACATCAGTTTCATTTGCTAAGAAGCCTCAGTCATCAGGAGCCCCAGGCGCTTCCCTGACTATTCCCGGCTCCGCCATCTGGATGTCAGCCTTCGAGGGCTCTGCCCGGCTATAACCCAGCCTCGGCCGGTACATCCGGGGACTGAGGTCTGCTTTAGCCCCAACACTTTCCTTGGAAGAAGAGGACACGAAGTCCAGCTACGCCCTCCGGAGCCAGGAATGTGTTTGTGTAGGTTCTGAATTGAATAAACACACAGCATGCGGCTTGCCAAATGTCAGCACCTTCATTTTCCAATAACAAATGGCTGGTTAGAATCAATAACAGTTTCCTGCCGCTGTGCTGGCAGCAGCGCGAAGGCGGCGCGGAGGCGGCCTGGGCTAAAGCGAACCGCTGCTGTGCCCGGTCCGAGGCTCCACAGGGGGCGCAGCTGCCACTTAGCCACGCCGGCCGGCCTCACCGCTGACGCTCACTCCAAAAACTCCTCCTGCTCTTCAGCTTCACAGATAAACCGGAAAGTCTGCTGGGGCACGTAGGATCCATGTAAACTGTGTTTCAGCTTCGAGGAGGCAAGCGTCCAAGCGGTGCAGAGGGAGGAGGGAGTATATGCTTTATCCAGACTGCAAGCCTGGAAGCCTGGAACCTAGTCTTTAACTCAAAGGGGGTTGGGAGGTCAAAATAACATAGAGCCCTTTCTGGAGCTGCCTCTTCCCAGCTGTGTGCTCTTGGAATGTTGCTTAACCTCTCTGTGCCTCACACGCTCATCTATAAAGTGAGGGATATAATAGTGTCTGTCTCGTGGACGTCTCTCAAACATCCATGTGAGGCACTGGGATAGATCAGTAAACCTTAGCATCATCACTGCTCCATTCACGCTCCCCAGAGTCATCTACTGGATCCGGCCATGAGCTAGGAGCTCCTTTAATGCCCCGGGGAGCTGCAGGCTCCTTCTGGTGCTTCCCGCAGTACCCCACACATCTCTCAACTCGAGGGGATGCTCCCTGTTTTGGAGTTGGTTGGGCTGCTAAAATGTAACCACTGCAGCGGCAAACCTTTTCAAAACACAGTCAGCCTCAAGTGAGACGCTATGGCCTGCTGCCAGTCCCAGCATGACTAAAGGATTCTCTCATGTCACAGCTCCTTCATGGACAATGTAGTAACTGCCATGGGTGAAAAGTCAATTATGTGCCTTCACTTTGTGTACCTCTTTTCTCTGGGTCCACCTTGAAAAGCACCAACCTTAGGTGGGGGCAGTACCATTATAGTCATCCTGGCATCTGCCTCTGCGTCTCATCAACCGTATGTAGATAGCCTATAGGTGAATACCCACAGGATGGCTGGAGAGCCATAGGATGAATGGGTATTCATAGGATGCATGGATTCCTATAGGATAGATGGATAGCTATGAAAGTGAAAGTCACTTAGTCCTGTCTGGCTCCTTGTGATCCCATGGACTATAGCCTGCCAGGCACCCTCTGTCCATGGGATTCTCCAGGCAAGAATACTGGAGTGGGTAGCCGTTCCCTTCTCCAGGGGATCTTCCCAACCCAGGGATCGAACTCAGGTCTTCCTCATTGCATGTGGATTTTTTTATCATCCGAAGCACCAGAAAAGCCCAAGAATACTGGAGTGAGTAGCTTATCCCTTCTCCAGAGGGTCTTCCTGACCCAGAAATTGAACTGGGGTCTCCTGTATTGCAGGCAGATTCTTTACCAGCTGAGCTACCAGGGAAACCCCATGGATAGCTATAAGCTGGATGAATTTTCATAGGATGGATAAATAGTTGTACAATGAATGGATTCCTATAGGATGGATGGATACCCATAAGATGGATGAATAACTATAGGATGGATGGATACCCATAGGTGGATGGATTCCTAAAGGATGTCTGTGTATCTATAGGATACATGGACACCCACAGGAGAGACGGATTTCTATAAGTTGCATGGATAACCATAGGATGGATAGATAGCACTCATTGTTAGACACTCAGGATGGACCTTGTCGCTCCCCTTGCTCAGAAGCTTCAGTGGTCCTGGCTAATCCAGCATAGCATGCCATACTCTTCCTTATCTGGCCCTAGTTGTCCTCCTGGCTTGGTATAGGGCCCCTTCCTAGGACTGCAGCTACATTGTCCACTGTCTGGCTCATCAGGCCACCGGCTTTGATCTGTTCAAATTTCTTAACTTCGTCCCTCCTCTGGATAAGTTAACACATATCCTCTAAGGCTTAGCTCTGGAGGTCACCCACAGTTCCTCCGGGAGGAACTGATGCTTCCTTCCTCTGAGAGTTTCTAGCCCTTACCACAGTTGGTTGTTGGCAGTCAGGTTTCCCTCTCCATGATGAAGAAATGGAGCATGCTATGTTCATCTCTACATCCCACAGTGCCTAGTGCTTGGCACAGAGTGGGTTCACAGTAAGGGTGGATGGATGAATGGATGGATGGATAGATGGATGAATGGATGGATGGATGGATTGAGGGATGGCTGGAAGGGTGAATGAATGGATAGTGAACTAATTTTAGCATCATTACTCTTATGTAAGACAGTAAGGAATAAGCGAGGAAATAAACAGTATCTAGGCATCCAAGTTCTCCTCTAGTTGATTCTTACAAATCATGGACTTCAGGCCTGTCATTTTCCAGCCCTTTCTCCTCTCCCCCCACCATTTTAGCCCTCTTCCCTGAGTTCTCACTCTTGTTTCTCTACCAGTGACCGTGAACTCTCCTGCCCAACCAGACCTTGACACTGGCCCCTCTGGACCTGACCATGTCCAGTGACCTCCATAATCATACCAGGCAGAACCTTAGATCTCAGACACTAAATCACATCCCTGTCTGTCCAGCACATTTTCCAAGGATGAAGAGGCACTGAATGGACATCTTAGTGATGAGAAGAAGGGGGAAGAAAAGAGAAAACAAGAGGCCACCATTCCCACACATGAGTTCACTGTCAGGGAGATATGGCTGTGTCAGGGCAGAGGAGAAAGGAGCATGTCCTTGTAAGATGCAGGAGGGTACTCTTAGGAATCATGTAGGGAAATTCCTGGGGAAGGTCTCATTCACTGAGTACCAAGAATATGTCTCATGTCCCATGTCTTAAACATCTCCCAGAAGACAAGGAATATTAACCCCATTTCACAGGTAGGAAATTGAGGCACTCAGAAAGTGATAACATGCAGAATATCCTACAGCCAGTAAGGGGGTCAAGCCAAATTTACTAAAACCCATTCAAAACCCTAGCTGTGGCCCCAGAATGATTTGGAGGGAAATAAACAGGAAAATGATTTAAAAAAAAAAAAAAGAAGGGGATGCGAAAGGCAAGGCAAACCCCACAGTCCTTTGCCTTGGATGTCCACTCGTTCTCTTGGCTGAAACCACAGGGGAACATGTGAAAAGCAGCCGATGCTGAGCCTGTGGAGCAGGAACATTCCATGGAGTCACGTAGCAGATGCTGGGTTCCCTGCCGCCCTGAGATGATGTTAGCCCAGCATGTGACAGCGATTAATAGCATATTTCTCAAGTCAGCCCATTAGAAATAATCATGCAGGCAAACGTGGGCCATTAATCTGCCTTGGAGCCCAACCTGCACAGGCTGACAAGAGGACAAGGGGATGAGATTCTCAGAGACACCCAAGGCAGGGGATTTTTGTGCACAGAGAGAACATTGCTGTGAAGTCGGAAGAACCAAAGATGTCCCCAGAGTGCGACCTGGGTAGGATTCATAGGGGACCCAGGACCCGAGTGACTACAAGGGGCCCTGGGCTTTCTTCCTAAGAACCAAGGACAGCTCCATTCAAAGGCAGCAGCCTGCAGTACTCTTTCTGTCTTGGGTGACGGTGGATACGTAAAAGGCACAGGTACCCTGAATGTGATGTCCTTGGACCCAGTGCTGTGCAGAGGGCAGGAGGGAGCACCCATCCCAGCAGGATGGAGACTTTATCATTGACATTATAAAACATCATCTCTACGTGGTAATAAGGGGGAAGTGAACTTAGTTTATTGTTCTTCAATTCTCTGTAGAAAATACTCTGCCCTCTTGCCTGCTCCAGGGGGTGGAGGGGCACTCCCACCCACTGCCCTCTCCCCACTTGGTAGGGATCTCCTGCCAACTGGCCTGCACTCTCAAAGGATCTCCCCTGCAGACTGAGAAGTCTCTGCATCCCTGGGGGCACCAACACCTCCCTGTTCCACCTGGACCCCAGAGCTTCAGCACCTGCGGATTAAGAGTGAAGGAAGGAGCGCAGGGTTCATGCTGAAACTGGCCACAAAGGTGAGGGACAGGTGAGCCATCCCCAGACTCCAGATCCCAGCAGGCTTGATGAGTCCCTGAGCCAGCCCTCCCTCCAGGAGTGGAAAGGTGATGGGGGGCTTTCTGGAGGCTTTTCTTGGAGACCTTGGCATCTTGATTTTATGATGAAGGACAGCCCTGCTTCAGCCTAAGCTCCATGAGGTCTGGTGGCTTCTCATTGCACCTCCTGGAGGACATCGGTGCCTCTGCCATGTGGCTTTTGTTTTCTTTTTTAACTTTATGAAAGTATAGTTGGTTTTATGGCTTCCCTGATGCCTCATCAATAAAGAATCTGCCTACAATGCAGGAGATTGAGCAGACATGGGTTTGATCCCTGAATTAGGAAGGTCCCCTGGAGGAACAACCCACTCCAGTATTCTTACCTGGAGAATACCATGGACAGAGGACCCTGGGGGGCTACAGTCCAAAAGATAGCAAAGAGTCAGACACGACTGATTCACTGAACACACATAGTTGGTTTACAATGCTATGTTAATTTCTGCTATATAGAAAAATGACTCAGTTAAACATACATATATTTGTTTTCATATTCTTTTCCATTATGGTTTATCACAGGGTATTGAATATAATTCCCTGTGCTAGACAATAGTACCTTGCTGTTTATTCATCCTATACATAATAGTATGCATCTGCTAATCCCAAACTCCCAATCTATTCCTCCCAAACCTCTACTGAAAGTGCAAGTGAAGCCGCTCAGTCGTGTCTGACTCTTTGTGACCCCATGGACTGTAGCCTACCAGGCTCCTCCATCCACGGGATTTCCCAGGCAATAGTACTGGAGTGGGGTGCCGCTTCCTTCTCTGTGACCTCTACTGCCCCTCTGCAACCACAGGTCTGTTTTCTGTTTGTGAGTCTGTTTCTGTTTCATAGCTAAATTCATTTGTGTCATGTTTTAAATTCCACATATAAGTGATGTCATGTTATTCTCGTTCTTTCTCTTTCTGATTCACTTTACTTAGTATGGTCATCTCTAGGTCTATCCATGAAGCTGCAAATGGAATTATTTCATTCTTTCTATGGCTGAGTAGCATTCCATGTGTATATGGGCTACCTCTTCTTTATCCATTCCTCTGTCGATGGACATCTAGGTCGTTTCCATGTCTCGGCCATTGTTCTTAGCTGCATATCAGCATTGCTTTGGTGTTGGTTGGTTGGTGCTATTATCCTGTCTTCTGGGCTAAAGTCCGCATGTCCTCTTTCAGATGGAGAGAGTGGAACATCTCAGGGATATGTCCCCTAAGAACCAACTTCAGCTCCCTGCCTCTGCTGGACCCCAGGATCTCTGGCCCCACCAGCCGTCTGCTGATCTGCGTCCCCAGCTTCTCACCTGGCTCCTCATGTGGACACCACCTGATTGGACATGTAGGTAGGTCCCAGGCCCCTCCCAGGGTCCACAGCCACCGTCTCTCCAGGTTTGGCCAGGTATACTGACTCTCTTCTCCCACCTCCTGTGAAAATTGGACACCATTGTCCTTCCCTTGGTTTTTCAATATAGCCTGAAGCATGCAGGTGTACCAAAGGGGCAACAGGCCTGGCACAAAGCCATGATAACACAGCAAAGTCTGTATTTGCAGGATGATAAATAAAAGGGGCAATCTCTCCCCCAGCACAAGGGTTATTTCAAAGAGCACATCTTCCTCAGGCAACCAGGCTTATGTAGAACTTCCCAGAAAAGCAATCCCATAAGCAGCACTTCTAGGTTAGATAGACACCACCAGCTGATGTCTTGATGTGGCTGAAGTGTAGCCCGGAATGTACTACATACACGAATGTCCCCTGAATAGCTCTCCACCTAGACTGTCCTTTACGTAACGGATGACTCTCCCCCATCCTAATGTTCTCATGAGAGGCTCGAAGTGGATCCCCATACTCTTTGCTGTAGTTGATTTTTTTAAATGTCCCACTGTGTGATTCATAGCCATTTGTTTGGGCAACTCAGATATTTTCACCTACATGAGAACATATGAAAAAAGCAGAAGCCAGTCTTCACATGCACCCACCCCAGCTGCACAATCCTCACCCCACACAACAAGCAGCCAAGTGTCCTTCACCACCCAGTGCAATTTCCCCTGCTGATTAACCTGATAATGATCTTTGATGAGTGATAAATACCTCACAAAATAGCAGCACCACGACCTGCCATGGAATTCACTATAGATTGTAGCCTCTTATTCTTCCACACCTGTCTGCTGTCTCCTGCCATGTCTCCTCTGGATTTCCTGTTCTCAGGGAGATGCCAGGCTCTTCCTATTTATTGCATTCACCTGTCTGGGAACTTAATAGGAATGCAGTGTGTCCATGAAAACATTGTTGCCATATCAGTAAACAAAGGATGCTACTGCCACCAAGCCATCACATTACAGGGGCCATGATGGTGAGCCCTGAGGGAACTCAGGATAGAAACAGGATTCCCACCCCCAGAGGTGCACCCTGAGGGGACTCAGGATGAGAAAGCCCAAGGTATTAGCCCCAGATAGCTGAGGTACATATCAAAGGAATGATTTCAATGAACCCAGACTCTTTTGTCTTCCAATACATAGAAAAATGCTAAATTCCTTATCTTGATACAACTGGATTTCTTCAATGAGCAGTGATCTTTTGATGTTGCAATTACCTGGTCTTTGTTGCAGAAACTCCTACACATCTTGGCTCCTCCCTTACCTCTTCAGAGCAGTCGCTCCGAGCTATCTGAGGTGCCATGGCCTAGGCTTAAGTCCTCAGTATGTCCACCAAACTTCTTCAACTGTGGTGCTAGAGAAGACTCTTGAGAGTCCCTTGGACTGCAAGATCAAACCAGTCAATCTTAAAGGAAATCAGCGCTGAATATTCATTGAAAGGACTGATGCTGAAGCTGAAGCTCCAATACTTTGGCCACCTGATGTGATCAGCTGACTCATTGGAAAAGACCCTGATGCTGGAAAAGATTGAGGGCAAGAGGAGAAGGGGACGACAGAGGATGAGATGGATGGATGGCATCACTGTCTCAATGGGCATGAGTTTGAGCAAGCTCTGGGAGATGGTGTAGGACAAGGAAGCCTGATGTGTTGCAGTCTATGGGGTCCCAAAGAGTCAGACATGACTTAGCCACTGAACAAGAACCATGCCCACCAAATGTAACATTAACTTTCAACTTCCAAGTTGTGCATTTTTTCTAGTTGACAGGTACAATCTAGGGAAATAAATATTTATTTAGGTGATTCTGAAAAAAATTATCCAGGGAAAGGATGGGTCTTAGCTGTACCATTCAATTTCCCAAGCAAGAGTTTTGGGGAAACATCCTGAGTCATCCCTCTTTGTAAAACTGTGATGTCAAAATGCCCTCAGTCCACATCCCACTAACTCTTCTTCAAGCCCCACTTTTAGCTCATCATAGTTGTGGGGGAAATTTAAGGCAAGAATGATGGTAGTTTTCACAAAGGAGGGAACTCCATGAGGTGACAAGTCTGGGAAGAAAGCTGGAGATCTCTTTGTGTTTCCTTATCAGAGATCAGAGCCTGGGAGACAATAATGGAGCTAGATTCCAAGAAGCTTCTTATTTTTCCTTCTTAGGTTGTTTCACATCTTTTCTCATTAGAAAGAGTAATGTCTTGTCCTTTTTGCATAAAACCAGGGACAAACATAAAGCTCTTCTGTGATTTTTAAAGCCAGCAAATAGTCCGCCGGGGGTGGGGGGGGGGGGAATACAGCCCCAGATGGAGGCCTCTGTAAGTAATAAATCTGCTACCTATTGTCGTCTGTTTTCCTAAAACAAAAGTGACTGCAGCAAGCGTTTTTTATTATTGCTCATATATTGTTTAAATATTTCAGCTGGGAGCCGCTGTGTGAAGAGAGACAATAGCCCGTCTGACATGAGATTTATTAGAGAAAGTCGGCACAAATATATTTGTAGGGAACAAAATATGTTTGCAGAGATTATTCCAGATTTACGGTGATTAATAACCAATCGGACACTGCAGACCTCAGAGACCCACCTCCCTGGCAGTTTCCGTGCCAGGTCAATTCAGAACCAAGCATGAGCTTCAGCGGTGCCAGGAACCTTTTGTGAAAGAATGAGGTTTTCCGAATAGCATGAGATGAATACCAGAAGCAGACTTCTCTGTTCGGAAAATGCCAGACTACTTAGTTAAACACTGGCTCTCCAAAAAGATGTGCAGCCAAAAGGCATTCATGGGCTTGGCACAGGCAGGGGCTCCCTGAGACCTGTAGATGAGATGCCAGATGCCAGAGATGTATCTTTGCTCTGGGGATAGAGATGACCACAGAACAGGGGAAGGTTGAGAGATACCCCCTTGTATGCCTCTCTTCCCATGAACTGTGTCCAGGACGCTTCTTTTGGGGATGTATACTTGAGACCCCAAGCAGAAGTGAGTTGTCTTGATTTGAAGGTTGAGTTCTGACACCTTGAGTATTGATCAAGTATCACACCTCTTGGACAAGATGAGAATCTGGCTGCTTATCCACAGAGATGTGAGGCGCCCCCTTAAGACCCACAGAGCCTGCTGGTGAGAACTCCCTGCCTGCCTCCCTGCTGACCTGCAGCATCTAAAAATGGGCAGTGGCAGCCCCCAGGGACCCCTCCCACCATAAGGGTTTCCCCTCCTCGCATGCTCTGCAGCTCCCAGAGGATGGAGTGGAGGCCGTGCTTCCTTCCGGGCAGTCAGCCCCTCTGATGCTAGATACTGTCCGTCTCTTCCTATGAGCTGGGGCTGGCTGGAAACAGCAGCCTGATTAATAAAACTCGCGAGTAGCCCCCAAGGTCGATGCTCACAGGCTCTCTCAATAAGCAGTCCATAGATTGCATCTTATCGTCCCGGAAGAGCGAGCGCACCTTGTTGAGAGCTGGCAGCCATGCCCATCTGCCCCACCAATGACAAATGGCTTGTGACCCGCCAAGTGTGATGGTGAGCTTCGTCTGGAAGGCGTGGAGGTGCTAATGAAGAGTGTCCCCTGTGCGCTGCTGCTCCGGGCAGGTGGGCTCGGGTGGGAGTTTGCTTCCAACTCATGCACGGAGGCCGGTGGGGTTTCCAGCCTCCCCAGCTGTTGCCATGGAGAAGGAGTTGGATAGCTTTAACGCAGCTGTGTGGATGTCTCCCCAGAGACGCGCCACGACAAGTTGGACTGGAAGTAGCAAATGAGCAGCCATAATCTTCAACCATATGAATAAGTGATTGATCGAGTACAGAGGCAGTAAACAGCGCTCTGTGTTCTGGCAGCGTGGGGCCCAGCAAAATGAGATAATCAGTCTGAGAGAGACACACACAATGTAGCCGCCGGGGGCCCCGTAACCTTCCACTGTGCAGCATCCCGGCCCCCAGGAGTCTGCCCAGAGCTAACGGCCGCCTCCTGGGGACCCTGCAGATGCCAGGCCACTCCAGGTCCCAGCTAGCCCTGAACCCATTTCAGATGAGTCCTGCCACGTGTGGCCACTGGTGCTTTGTAAATGATGGCTTCTGTTTGCTTCTCTCAATCAGCAACCAGCCAAGTCTGCTTGGTCCCAAAGGGTACTTTGTGGAGGTAGGAATCCATAGAGTTGTGAACCCCTGGTACTGTCTGCCAGGGCTCTTTCTGAAAGGACTGCTCCCTGCCACCTGGGGGCTCTTCATCCCTGGTCAGACCCAGCTGGATCAGGGCATTTTATATGCAGTGCAGAGTGACTGATGACCGGGGGAGGAGAGATGAGCTGTGCCATTGCCTCCTGGGATTTTGCATCGGGACACTGTGAGAAGTGGATGAGGGCAGTGGAGCATCAGGGGACATCCAGAACTAGGACAGCAGGAAGCCGGTGACAACAGAGATTAAAGAGGAGACAGGGAGACAGAGATCAGAGCCAGGAGTCATTAACTTCTGCATCTACCATTGTTTCACCTCCTCAATGCCCAGGTGTGGTTGTATCACCGCTTCTTTTGTTTCCTGTATTTCTGATGCTTTGACATCGTGGGAGCCTGTTGACTCTGAAGGGATTGCCCCTCCAAGGACCAGCCAATCCCTGAGATAGTGTGCTTTCCAATGCAACACCAACCAATCTGGAGCCCACTCCCTCATTGCCTCCTCCATCAACTCCAGGGTACTATCCTCCTGTCCTCATCACCCCAGGGCAGGTACCAGACAACTAGGGACTGCCCCAAGTCCACTGACATCATTCACATTGAAAGTGATAATGAAAGCGAAAGTCTCTCAGTCGCGTCCGACTCTTTGCGACCCCATGGACTATATATGTCCTTGGAATTGTCCAGGCCAGAATACTGCAGTAGGTAGCCTTTCCCTTCTCCAGGAGATCTTCCCAACCCAGGGTTCAAACCCAGGTCTCCCTCATTACAGGCAGATTCTTTACCAGCTGAGCCACAAAGGAAGCCCCAAAATACTGGAGTGGGTAGCCTATCTTTTTTCCGGCAGATCCTCCCAATCCAGGAATCGAACCAGGGTCTCCTGCATTGTAGGTGGATTCTTTACCAACTGAGCTATCAGGGAAGACATACACACTAGCCAATCCCAACTACCCCACCTTATCTGTCACTTTCCACAGAAACCACACTAAAGGCTCTTGCCTGCATCTATTTCTTCTCCCTCTTGACCCCTGACCAACCCTGGTGCTTCTCTGAGAGACATGTCCCCTCCCCTTGGGATATGTGAGCCCAACAAACTATCTTTTCAATGTCAGTTATTTCTTGATCTGGTGGTCTTGCAATACCTAAATAATAATAAAACCTGTATTTTTAAAAACATGGTGTAGACAGAGTCTATCCTTACCCCCTTTGTGCTTTGATGCCCTGCCAGACACATGTTGGGGTTCCACCTTTTCCCCACCTCTCTTGCAGTCAGGTGGGACCTGTCACTGGTTGGGCCAGTGGGCAGTGTCATCCATGCGCTTGCTGGACAGGGCACTTGACTGCTGGTAGGAAACCCTCTGGCTTTGTCCATCCCGTCTGCCACTACAGTGATGCTTCCATTGCACTGGGTCCCTAGGAGACCACAGGTGACAGACATGGAGAGTCACATGGACTCTCAAAAGGTTGTGTGTGAGCAGGTACAGACCTTGGATGCGCAGAGCCGCTGGCTTGGAGCTGCTCATTACTGCACCACAACCCAGGCTGTCTGAGTGATGCATTGGAAGCTGATACATAGATTTACAATGAATTCCTTGTAATGTTGTTGTTGCTGCTATTTAGTCACCCAGTTGTGTCTGACTCTTTGTGACCCCCATGGACTGTAGCCCACCAGGCTCCTCTGTCCATGGGATTTCCTAGGCAAGATTCCTGGAGTGGGTAGCCATTCTCTTCTCCAGAGGAACCTCCCGACCCAGGAATCAAACCTAGATCTCCTGCATTGCAGGCGGATTCTTTACCACTAAGCCACCAGGGAAGCCACTGGAACACTCCACTAGGAGAAGAGTGACCAGCCCAAGGTGGCCACGCCATGGGGAAGCCAAGTTCAAGGCGGCCACGCCATGGGGAAGCCAAGCTCCATGGAAAGGCCAGGAATAGTCTGTCAGCAGTGCTACTGACTGGTCATCCTGACTAGACACCAGACATGTGAGTAAAGATGCCTCCAGAGGACCCCAGCCGCAAGCCAGTGAGTCACTCCCAGTCTCCAAGTCTTCCAGCTGAGTCTCACACTCCATGGAGCAGTAGCAAGATGTCCCCCTGGTCTCTGTCCTAATACCTGACTCTTGTGGTGTAACAAATGTGGAGGTGAGTGGTTAACAGCAACAGCAGCTGGAGCGAAGGTGGAGCCCACAGCGTGCACTGAGGGGCTGGATCAGAGAGTGGCAGCAGTGCCCCAAGCTTCACTTACACCTAGAATGAAGACGATGTATATCCAGGCAGATCTTCCTGCTGGGCAGGTGCTTTGAGCAGTTTGCAGTTCAGAGCTAGAGTTTTATGACAGTGCAGAGGCTCATCACCAGCCATCGAGGATGAGAGGAAGTCATGTGGAACTCTGGTGCAGCTAGAGAAGAGGTCGGTCTCCTGGTCCCCAGTGTATCTCCGACAGAAACACAGGCACTCGTTCATCAGAATCCCTCTTGGATGTTCACAGAAGCACTATTCATGGGGGACCCAAACCAGAAACAATCCAATTGCCCATCCACAATGGAGTGAGTAAATAAACTGTAGACTGATTTGACCGTGGTAAAAAGAAAAAGAATTGCTACATAGAGCAACATGGATTAATCTCACAGGATGTTAAGGGGGAAAAGGCCAGACAGAAAAGGGTATAAGCTTTATGATTATATTCATAGGAAGTCAAAAAAAAAAAAAAAAGAAAGAAAGAAACAGGCAAAGCAAACTGATCATTGTAGAAATCAGAAAGTAGAAAGAAGACAAGGGTTGTAACGGCTGGGAGGGGGCCTGGGGAGACTCCCGAGGGCTGAAATGTCCTTCAGCCTGGCCTTTGTCATTCTAGTACAGGTGTGCTCCCTTCACAAACATTCATCAAACTGTGTGGTTTGTACACTTGCCTGCATATGTTATATTTCCCTTTAAAAAGCCTACAAAAATATTCCTTATTCTCCACGCAGGTGGCCCCGTGCATCCTGTTAGGATTTTCTGTAACAAAGCTGAGGATGAAAGGCAGTTGTATACTTTCATTCTCTGAACAATCATTTAACCAGAATTTCCTTTCTCTGGGGCTCAGCTTTCTGTTTAAGAGAGATTTGTCTTTACTAGCCTCAGCTGGGTGGGAAGGAGGTCCTAGACCCTATAAATAAAACGCATCTCCCTTCTAGCAAGGTCAGTTATCTCTGCACCCAGATCCTATAATATCACTGCTGATTAAAATTCATTCAACTGAAAATTAAATACATTTGCTGCTGCATCACTGCCTTTTCATAAGACATTTTTCATTTGTATCAATGCCTTAAGATTGATCAAAATGAGACATTCATTAAATAATTCTTAATTAAAGTTTCAAAAAATGTATAATCAATTCACTTTAATTACAACATAACCTTACCCCATCATTTTTTATCACATACCTCACTGTGGCATTGCATGGATGGTTTCTCATCGGTGATAGGGGAACAGCATCCCACTGACCCAAAGGAAGGATCCTAGCCAGGATCATACCTGAAGAGTGAACTGGCTAAAAAGGAGGGGACAGGATGACCTTGTGTGCAATGACTCACTCACGCTTAAAAATTCAGAGGATAAGATACAGCCCTGGAATAGGTTTGGTGGGGAAATTGCTACCTAGAGTCTTGGATCCAGTCCTGGAAAGGGCAATGTCACCTCTGCAGGAAGCTGACCCTAGTGACACACCCAAATTCCTCATTCATCTCTGTGGCGTTAACATGAGCCAAGGGTAATAGGGGCTCGATGGTAACAGCCACAAGGCCTGCAGGAAGCAGGGACCACCCAGAGTTCTCCCCCACCCCCGTCTGGACACCTACACAGGTGTTCTTCCTGCTCACCCTGCTGGCCCAGTAGTGAGTCTGGACACTCCTACCAGACCCCAGTCATGTCATGTGCTCTGCATTCCTTTCCAGTAAATAAAACAGCTAGAACAGTAAGGGTCTCCAAGAACCTAATGACACCCTTGGCTCAGAGAAACCGAGATGGTGAAAGAAACCAAGGCGCATTTGCTACAAATGACCTGGTGAGCTTATGACAGCTGTTGTTGCTGTTTAGTCACTAAGTTGTGTCCAACTCTGCAAGCCCATGGACTGTAGCATGCCAGGCTTCCCTGCCTTTCACTACCTCCCAGAGTTTCCTCAAATTCATGTCCATTGAGTTGGTGAAGCTATCCAACCATCTCATCTCATCCTCGGCCACATTATGACCCTGGAGGGATGGATTTCTGTGTCTTTATGGGAGACTAGCATCTATGATCCACACAGACCTGGATGAAAAGAGACCCCTTTGAAATAAGGTTCATTTTTCTTTATTCTCCCCTGGAGTCCCTTGGATTGCAAGGAGATCAAGCCAGTCAGTCCTAAAGGAAATCAGTCCTGAACATCCAAGGACTGATGCTGAAGCTGAAGCTCCAGTACTTTGGCCACCTGATGTCAAGAACTGACTCATTGGAAAAGACCCTGATGCTGGGAAAGATTGAAGGCAGGAGGAGAAGGGGGCAACAGAGGATCAGATGTTTGGATGGCATCATCAACTCAACTGTCCTAAGTTTGAGCAAGCTCTGGGAGATGGTGAAGGACAGGGAAGCCTGGCGTGCTGCTGTCTGTGGGGTCACAAAGAGTCAGACACAACTGAGCAACTGAACTGAACTGGAGCCTTTTGGCCATACATGGTCACAACTTTTCTCAAATCACATTTAAGCTGCATAATAGTTGTCTTTGTTGGTTCACTTGTTTGTTAATATTGTTGTCACTGTTACACAAGGATCCTTGAGATGCTGTGACTGTCAGAAGAAGGGCTCCTGTACCATAAACTTCCAAAAGAAGATAGATGGATACAAAGTAAGTGGGAAGGAAAAGAGGGGGAAAAGAGAAGAAGGGAAGGAGGGAGGGAGGACAGAGAAAGGGAGAAGAAAAGAAAACAAATCCACTTATAGATGAGGGAGCTGAGCCCCAAAGAGGCCCCTTGACTTGTCCACAGCACACAGTGCACAGCGAGTCAGAAGCAGAGCTGAGTGCCAACAGTCTAGACCTCCCTCCACTGTGTCTGCAGCCGGGATCCTCGGGATCTCACTAGGCTACATGAACTTGGGTTCTTGAAGACGAAGAGTGTCTAGACAGTCATGGCCACTGAGCAGCAGCGGACACCTGGCTGCCTTATGTCAATCTCTCAAGTTATGGGAAGCCTCAAACTTTCTCTCTCCTCGCCCCCTTTCTTTCCTCTTTCTCTCTCTTCACATTTTCTGAACTTTTTCTCAGCCACAAACTTGTACTCAGAGATACACAACGAAAGCAACATCTCCTTGGCCTTGAGGAACTCAGACTAGACTAGAGGAGTGAGAGGGACCTATGGATCCCTTGAGCTAGAAGGCAATAGATTCTGCCTGAATGAGCTCCAGTCTCTCAGCTTTAACTTGGCCATCATTTAAGGAGGCCATCCCCTCCTCCATGCAACCCTACCCCAACTCTCACCTACAGCTCCTTCAGCAAGCACTCATCCTGAAATCTCAAAGGAAAGATCCTTGTTAAGTGCATCTTCTTTTGACAGGGACCTCAAACAGGCTGTAGGGAAGTGACAGCCATCATGACTGGAGACTTTAGGATCAGCTTTTCTTGGAAAACTCAAAACTCTTCATGGAACATTTGTAAGCAAGGAAGGTAGGAGAAGTATACAGGACAGTCAGGACACCTTCTGGGCTGGTGATGTAATGATCTTTGTTTTTCTCCTTAAAACACACACACAGATAAAACTTGTCTGACCCAATAGTGCATCTTCCTCTGAATATCCCATGGTTTGTACACTGCCGTGTTCCTTAGCAAGAAAGATTCCTTTCTCTGTTTCAAAGTCACCTGTTCCTTGACCGTTCAGAGCTGTATCTGGTGAAGATTGATAAGGTTCGCTGTGCCAGCCACCCTGGGTGGAGAACGCACTGGTTAAATACATTGGGAGAGATTATGAGGGTTTTGACAATACTTCTAAGCGGCTTATGTGTCAGTCTCACCTTTAGCCAAACATCTGTTATGAGGATTTAGATAAGATGTCTCCTGAGTGATGATATAAACCTGCACATCACCACTGCCCCCTCCTCATGCCCCCTGGGAAGAGAGGAACAATTTCATTGCAGAAGATTCAGACTCGTTCGGGGTGCTAAGATCTCAGCTCCACACAAAACATTTTGGCTGCATGATCAAAAGTCACCCTGCAATGATGCGTGTGTCTTCAACTCAGCTCAGGCAAGCCCACCCTTGGCCACTGCATACCTGGGCTCCCTACTGTAAGCAGAGCCAGGAGAATTTAACCCAGGCATTAGAGTGACATCTGTAACTATCCCTAGCAGACTGCAGTCAGATAATTCCATGCCCACTGTGGGTAGGCACCATTCTTGGCCCTGGGCTTGGCCACAGGACAAGCTTTAGCCAATGTCATGTTAGTAAAGTATTGCAAGCGTAGTATTTTCTTTTATACTTTTTTTGTTTCTTTAAAAAATATTTCTTTCTATTTTGGTTTATCACAGGATGTTAAATATAGTTCCCTGTACAGCAAACTGATTCAGTTATACATATACATATATTCTTTTTTTTTAACTTTTTATTTTGTATTGGAGTATAGCTGATGAACAATGTTGTGACAGCTTCAGGTGAACAGCTTAATTCACTCCTACACCTGAGTTAAATTCTCTTGGCTCTGCTTACAGTAGGGAGCCCAGGTACGCAGTGGCCAAGGGTGGGCTTGTCTGAGCATGAGTTGAAGACACAGGCATCATTGTAGGGTGACCTTTAGTCACGTGGCCAAAATCTTTTGTGTGGTGCTAAGGTCTTATCACCTCTCACCCTGTGATAGCTGAGGTGAAACTGAGCTGGATGTATATATACGTGCATCCATTCTCCCCCAAACTCCTCTCCCATCCAGCTGGCACATAACATTGAGCAGAGATCCCTGTGCCATACAACATGGACTTATTATTTATGCATTTCAAATACACCAATGTGTACATGTCATTCTTTGTTCAATATTCTTTTCCATTATTGTTTATCACAGGATACCGAGTATAGTTCTCTGAGCTAAACAGTAGGACCTTGTTCTTTCCTCTAAGTTAGTGTACTCGCCCTTCTCCCAGTCTGTAAACTACTAGATGGCACCCCTAGGACCTTGCACCAGCCCTGGCACCCAGCGGGCACTTACACGATCACGGAGTGATTGGACATCTGTCAGCAGAGGGCAGAATTAAGGCGAGATCCGTGATGGTCTACAAGATAAAGTTGAGGGTCTACATCAGGACTGGGAGTAAGAAGAGACAAATGACACATGGCAGGAGAGGTCACTGTCGGGGGGAACTTGTACCTGCAGGACCCCCAGAACAAGCAGTGTTGTTATCCATAGAGATGCCCGGGAAATCCCAGAGAAGCTGTATGCAGAGTCGCCCCTCAAATGTTGTGTAGCAGGAGCTCCGACACAGTTTTCCTTTGGATTGGGGAATCCCTCCATGACTAGTCTACTGCTGTAAGGAGTTTGCCCTCCCTGAATGTCTGATGACAAGTGGGTTAGAAGGGGGACTAAATGCTGGCTGAAAATACAAAGGGAGCCTCTGTGTCACAGCTGCTGCCATCCTCCAGTAACAGATCTGATGGAGGTGATGGAGAGATGGCGTCTCCCGAGTATCTGCCTCCCAAAATGAAAAGGACTTTCCATAATAAACTCAACTTCCCTCTGCTGTAATATTCTTCTTCACCCTTCTACAAAGGACACACACCAAACTGATGAGAGGGGGACCTTATTTAATCTTTAAGCACACTTTTATGAAAGCTAGCCAGCTTTATAAGGTGATTTAGTGAGCAAAAATTATACCTGCTCTCAAGAGGAAACAAAGTCTTTGCTTTCTATTTCATGGTACTGAACACCATGAAAAGTGCCGCTGGCGTTTAATGAAAAGAAAAAGGAGAAGCTCACACATGGACAAAAAAAAACTGATGACTTAACAGAGAAGTACACAAATCCACATGGAAAAGTGCGGGCTCCCCCATTGGGTTAAGAGCAGAGAGCTGTATTGTGCTGAGTGGCTTTTTTTTCCTAATCAGGCCATGTCCTTTATTCCTCATCTAAATCACATCTGAGAATGAAATGCAACTCGGCATTCTGGCCTGCCACTGGAGACGACGGTGATGCATGACCTGCAGAGGAACTGTTCCACCAGGGAGGATGGAGTAGCTGAGGAACATAGTCTCAGCCAAGTGGGTTGTGGGTAAGAAGTGTGAAGTTATCTCTGAAAAGGGGAGCCAGAGAAAAGCGTGGTCCAGGCCACCGGCAGAGATCATCTGCAAGGGCAGAGTGGCCAGCAGCCCACCAGCCCTCGGCAGGCAGCGATTCTCTTTCCACACTGAAATGCAGGTGTTCAGGACCCACAGATACATGCTGCTATACATAAACTGTATAACCAAAAAGAACCTACTGTGTAGCGCAGGGAACTATACTCACTAGTTTACTTACAAGGGAAAACAATCTGAAAAAGAATAGATCTATATGTATGTATAACTGAATCACTTTGCTGTATACCTGAAACTCACACAATATTATAAATCAACTGTTGGGAAGTTCTTCTGGAGAAGGGCATGGCAATCCACTCCAGTATTCTTGCCTGGAGAATTCCATGGACAGAGAAGCCTGGCGGGCTACAGTCTGTGGGGTCGCAAAGTGTCGGACACGACTGAGCGACTAACACACGTAACATACACACTGCTGCTGCTGCTGCTGCTGAGTCGCGTCAGTTGTGTCCGACTCTGTGCGACCCCATAGACGGCAGCCCAGCAGGCTCCCCCGTCCCTGGGATTCTCCAGGCAAGAACACTGGAGTGGGGTGCCATTTCCTCCTCCGATGCATGAAAGTGGAAAGTGAAAGTGAAGTCGCTCAGTTGTGTCCGACCCTCAGCGACCCCATGGATAGCAGCCTACCAGGCTCCTCCATCCATGGGATTTTCCAGGCAAGAGTACTGGAGTGGGTGCCACCGCCTTCTCCCAACACACACACTACTCCAACAGAAAGGAAAGAAGAAGAAATGCAGGCCCCTCTTCTGGCCGCCAGAGCTACAGAGACCCAGGAAGCCTAAGTTTGCTTCCTGATTGAAAAGAACTCTAGCCCCAACCCAGTCAGTAAAGAATCTGCCTGCCAATGCAGGAGACGCAAGTGATGCAGGTTTGATCCCTGGATCAGGAAGATCCCCTGGAGGAGGAAATGGCTACCCACTCCAATACACTTGCTTGGAAAATTCCTGACTCCTGGCAGGAGCCCTCCCAGGAGATAAAGCCTAACATTTGGGATTAGGACCCTGGAGAGCTACAGTCCATAAGGTTGCAAAGAGCTAGATACAACTGAGGATACATGTGCAAGTAAGGGAAAATAACCTGAAAAAATATATATATCTATATGTGTGTGTGTGTGTGTGTGTAACTGAATCACTTTTCTGTGTACCTGAAACTAACACAATATTGCAAATCAACTCTACTTCAATTAAAAAAAAAAGGAAATTTAAAAATAAAAGAGATAGAGAAGCTTCAGAGACAGAAATGAATAAGATGACTCAGGGGGAACAGAGGCCCGTTTTAAGACTTTTCGACAGAAGACCTGAGCATGAACTACAACAGCATCGAGAGAAACCAATTTACAGACAGGAGAAAGCTCTGCAAAGTTCACTTTCATTATATTTTATAAAAGATTCCTGTGACTCTAGGTCCTTCCCATCAGACTGTGTTTGGGGGCCAAAATGGTTTCTAAGAGGAGCTAACTGTCGCTTTGGGGAGAATTATTGACAAACTAGGGGTCCACAGAGTGTGCAATTTGAAAGACAAATAGGGACATGGGGGATCTTGTGGTTCCCACTCAGATGAGAGCAGAGACCCAGCACGCTGCTCTCCACCCCTGCCCTCCCAACCCCAACCCAGCCACCTAGGAAAGCGAAGGATGTTTGACTCCTGGCAGGAGCCCTCCAGGTGAGAAAGTCTAACATTTGGCAAACTAAAGAACATAGGCTCTGAGCCATTAGGGTGGTAAGATGTCTCCTGCTGGAGAGGTGGGCTGGAAACGGAGACGTGAATCACTGATGCAGCGAAAGCATTTGGGGAATCTCGTGACTCTGGAAAATGTTAGTTCTCCAAGAGGAAGGAGAGGATGGAGGGAAATTGAACATGATTTAAACGAGTCTCTGCAGAGCTGAGAATCGAAGAGCAAGGCACCACCTCTCTGTGAGGAAGCCCGCCTGAAGAGAGAGGCTGCTTTCTGTCCCACTCTGGTTAAGAAATCCAGGGCTGTAATTTTGGTCTCTTATCCTAGCCTGTGCTGATACGGGACAATCGGTGCTGGTTAAGGACTTCTCCTGAGAGTATGAGATGGTGGATGGCATCACTGACTCAGTGGACATGAATCTGAGCAGACTCCAGGAGATAGTGAAGGACAGGGAAGTCTGGTGTGCTGCGGTCCGTGGAGTCACAGAGAGTCGGACATGACTTAGTGACTGAACAGCAACAGGTTCAGCTCCAAACACCCCCACCTCTGCTCCACACCATGTCTTCAGGATGGGAATGGAGACACCCCGTGCCCTCCCTATCCATAGCCCCTTGTAGGGGAAGTCGCCCCCTCCTCGAGGTCCCCATGGGAAGGGCCAAGCCTGCACGATTTGCCACATCACCCTGGCCCCTGACTGGCAGGTGGTGGATGCTGGGCCATCATCCACACACGGGTGGCCCAGCACTTCTTCCGTGTGCTGCTGCTCCCATGAGGGATGGGCGCAGCATTCCTTGACCGCCCCCGTGGCTCTTTCTGACGTGTCTGAGTCCTCACGCTTCCCAAAGGCAGATGTGGTGAAGCAAAAGGATGACAGGCCTGCAGGCAGAACCCTGTGTCTGAATCACAGACATGAGGTGGTTGTTACCCCTCACACACCATCCGGGCTCTTGCAATAGTGATGAGTCCCCATGACACTCCAGGGAGAGGGAGCCATAGTGAAAGTGAAGTCGCTCAGTCATGTCCAACTCTTTGCGGCCCCGTGGACTGTAGCCTACCAGGCTTCTCCTTCCATGGGATTCTCCAGGCAAGAATACTGGAGTGGGTTACCATTTCCTTCTCCAGGGGATCTTCCTGACCCAGGGATCGAACCCAGGTCTCCAGCATTGGAGGCAGATGCTTTAACCTCTGAGCCACGTAATTACTCTCATTTTGGAGATTAGGCACAGAGAGGTTAAGAATTTTGTCCACTGCCACGCAGCTGTGAGTAGACAGAGGATTCCGCCAGGGCAGCCTCACTCGGGCACCAGCATGCCTCCTCAAGCTGGCGGAAGCAGCAGCAACCCCTCTGGCTAGAGTGTCCCCAAATGTGAAATGAAGAAAATAAACACCACCCCCATCATGCATTCATTCACTCAAGAAACCTATGCCTGGCACTGACAGCCTCTCTCAGAGGGCCCCAGTGGGCAGGAGGTGTGAGAGCCTGCAACATTTATGACTGTTTGCCTGCATCTCCTCTCCCAGGAATGGTGCACCTGGCCCCTCTCAAGAGCCTCTCCTGGCAGGTTTCACAGACACCCAGAACACCAACTCCCCTGGTGTGTGCGTGTGTGCATGCTCAGCTGTGTCTGACTCTTTGAGGTCCCATGGACTATAGCTCACCAGGCTCCTCTGTCCATGGGATTCTCCAGACACTGGACTCTGCTGCAATCCTAATAGTGTTGAATAAAATCATTTAGATAAGTGCCACCCCTTCAAATGGCTCCCTGTGACCATCATACCACAGAAATAGACTTTTTAGTGGATGACCACATACACACAGAGGGACGTGATCACAGTCACACGTGTTGGTAAAAGTGACTAGTGTTAAACATACACCTGCTCAGATACGAGGCCAGGACATCCCCAGGGCTTACTCAGGGCTCAGGAGACTTTCCTAGAAGGATCCAGGTTGTAACTCTCTTAGGCTTTGTGAGTCAAGAGGGAAATTTGATAATATGATGCGTGTACTTATTTTTTTAATTGAGATATAGTTGATTTACTATGTTATGTTAGTTTTGGTGTACAGCAAAATGATTCAGTTATATATACACACACTCGTTTTCATAATCTTTTCTATTATGGTTTATTACAGGATACTGAAAATAGTTTCTGTGCTATACAATAGGAACTTTGTTGTTGATATATGTACTTGTATAACAAGAGGAAACAAATTTCCACATGTTTTTATTGATGGCTGTTATAAGGACCGAATAACATTCTTGCAATACAAGAATAAAATGTTTGTTTCTTAGATAACATTTTGCTTAATTGGGGTTAAGGTTGGTGATTCATTTCATTAATTCAACTGCAATATTCATGTGGAAAAAATATTCTCAGCTCATGGTCGGCAGGGAAACAGGCTGCAGCTGGATTTAGCCTAAAGGACTGTCATATGGCTTTCCCATGACTGCTGTAACAAACTGACTCAATCTTAATGTCTTCAAACAATACAGTTTATTATTGTTCTGTTCTGGAGGTCAGAAGGCCAACAATGGGTCTCAGTGAACTAAAACCAAAGTGTGGAGAGAGCTATGTGCTTCTGGAAGCTCCAGGGAAGAATCCCTTCCCTTGGTCCCTCCAGTTTCTAGAGGTGCCTACATTCCTCGCTTGGGGCCCCATCCAAGAATCAGCTCACTTCTGCCTCTGCTTCCACCATCAAATACCCTCTCGGGCTCCTCTCTTTCCCTTCTTAGGATCATGTGCTGACTTTGTCCACCCTCCTGGATAATCCGAGATCATCTCCCATCTCAAATCCCTTCTGCCACAGAAGGTCTCGTGTTCACAATTGTGGGGTGTGCAACTTGCTCATCTCTGGGAAGGACTCTATTCTGCCTGCCACTCTGAAGCCCGCAGACGCCTTTCTTGCTCTCTAATGCTCATGTAAAGAATGAACAAGGGTAAAATGATGGTGGTGGTGCAAATGAGAAATCTGAGCTCCATCCCACCTCCCATTACTTGTGTAAAGCCTCAGAGCTGGTGAAACAGGGACCCAGGATTCAGCCCCGGTTCCCCCTTTCCAGCCAACCCACCAACACCTGAGACATTATTTAGATCTTATGTGGGAAGGGCAGGGTCCACCCCTTGTCTGCAGTGCCTGGTACCACAGCTGCTGATCAGGGTGGTTTCAGAATATATTCTCAGTACAAATCAATGTAGTGATCATTTAATATGCCTCAGGTCTGAGGAATTAAATAGAAAGTTTAACTGGAGGATCAATTTTCACCCTGACGTCTGAATGTGAGAAATGTATACTGTAGAAGTCACAGTGATTCTGTGGTGGTCCCACTAACTATGCCAGCAAATCCCACCAGCACCAGGACTGCCCTGACCCACCAGAACCCACCTCTCAGCTCCAGGGGTCATGTGACTGAGAACCCCCCAAGATCCATCCAAACTGTGTCGCTCTGCTGCTCTCGTCCATCCTTGACTCAATATTCTTCTTTTCAAACTTTTTGTAGACATCATATATTGTGTGTCCTCCCACAAACAGAGGTGAGCAGGAAGCTGGTCTATCTGGTTCTCTGTTGTATCTCCAGTTCCTAGACTAGTGCCTGGCACTTAGGAGGTGCTCAATAAATTTTTGTAGAGAAAGAGGAGAGAAGTAGGCAGGAAGGGAGGAAAGAGGGGAAAAGGAGTGAGGGGAGAAGGAAGAGAAAGGAAGAAGGGAGGAAGGAAACAGAAAATACAAGGAATAAATCTCCTCAATAAATCTCGGCAGCAGATACAGAATGCCCTGGGAGAGATGTTACTTTAAAAAGTTCTTGGTCCTACCTGAAGTGTGCAAGTTCTAGAACCTTCCCAGGGTAAGTAGGAGGCCATAGGAGGTATAGAGAATCACAAGACCAGAGGGGCCCCCTGCATGTCACTGAGGCCTGGCTCTGCCCTTGGATTCACCCTTGGCTCCTGGCACCCTGCACTAATGTGCTCCTTGGGATTCGGGGCAAAGTCCCCTGGAAGGAAGTTGGGCAAGTGCCATGGTGCTCTCCAGGGGCAGAGCAGATGATGGACACAGAGCTAGTCAACCTGCACAGCCTCCTTTCCAGATAAATGCTATTAACATCTCCAAGTTTGCCTGTAAGTAAACAGAGGTACAGATGAGTTAAGAAAACTTGCCTGGAGTTTAAATATGCACAGGAAGCTTACTTGTCAGTCACAAAGTTGATCTCAGCTCCCTGCCCAGGACTGCACCTTGTGTGAGGGTGGGGACCAGAATTCCCTCTCCCTGGCCAGGAAGCTCGTTGTCCATGATGGTTTTTCCCTGGATGTCTGTTTAGCATCTGATGCTTTAAGTGATCTGCTTATACCATCTGTACTGTCATTCACTTAATATGTTTAATTCACTCACGATTGATTCTTTTAGGAAGAATTTGGGTGCTATGGTGGCTCAGACAGTAAAGAATCTGCCTGCAATACTGGAGACCCAGGTTCGGTCCCTGGGTCAAGAAGATCCCTTGGAGAAGGGAATGGTAACCCACTCCATTAGTCTTGCCTGGAGAATCTCATAGACAGAGGATCCTGGTGGGCCACAGCCTATGTGGTCACAAAGGGTCAGACACAACCGAGGAACTAACACTTCCACTTTTTCACTTTTCACCATAGATGGAAAACTGTCACTATTTTGTATAAATGGAATATAACCAAAAAAATCAATGCGATGAAACACTCAACTTTTTTTTAAAGTATTTTTAGTTAAGGTATGTACATTTGCAAAAGTCTTATTTATTTATTTCTTGGTTGCGCTGGCTCTTCCTTGCTTTCATGCAGGCTTTTTGGTTGCGCTGGCTCTTCCTTGCTTTCGTGCAGGCTTTTTGGTTGCGCTGGCTCTTCCTTGCTTTCGTACAGGCTTTCTCCGGCTGCGGAGAGTGAGGGTATTCTTTTCTGCTGTGTGTGGGCTTCTCATTGAGGCGGCTTCACTTGTTGTGGCCCCAGGCTCTAGGCACATAACTGCAGTAGTTGCGGCACGTGGGTTCTAGATTGAGGGCTCAGCTAGTGGCAGGTGGCCCTAGTTGCTTCCACAGCACGTGAAATCTTCCTGGACTGGGGATCAAACCCATGTCCCATGCATTAACAGGTGGATACCCACTGAGCAACCGGGGAAGTCCCAGGCCATGTGCATGCTAAATAACTTCAGTCCAGCTTTCTGGGACCCTATGGTCCGTAGCCCACCAGGCTCCTCTGCTCATGGAATTCTCCAGGTAAGTATACTGTAGTGGGCAGCCTTGCCCTCCTCCAGGGGGGTTCTCGTCCCAGGGATTGAACCCTCATCTTACATCTGCACTGGCAGCCTGGTTCATTACCGCTAGCACCACATGGGAAGCCCAGAGAAGTCCCTCAGACTTTTAAAAATACACCTCTGTGTGTATGGCCACTTATGGAAATCATAGATTTATTTGAAAGCAAAATTTCTCACCTGTAAATAACAAGGAAGTTGTAATAACAAAACAACCAGCTATGAAGTCTACATACCAAAGAAGTAGACATGTAGAATGTAAAAAATCAAAATCATGCCACACCTCCACTGGGGATAGGCTTAAGACTCCCCCCCTTCCTTTCCCAAACCCTGGCATTGGGAATAATTTCTTATGTGGGTCCCAGTCTGTAAAGTATGTTTCCTTCCATTTCTCTGTCAGCAAAGGCATCAGTTCCACACTGAAAACAGTTTTGACTATAATTACTTACAACATGTACTTGAGATGCAAAAAGTGCCCGTTTCCCAGATCAATGGCCCATTTTATGCACGGCTGTGGGCCAAGGGTGTCCTCATGTCAGTCCCTGCAAATGTGCAGATGCACAAAACAGGTCGGTTCACTTCATTTTTTCATGTGTCTGCCATTCTTTCAAAGCCCACAAAATGAAAGAAAAATTTGATTCCCATCCTGATGAGGACATAAATCCAACATCCTCTTTGATGGGCACTGCTATTTGTCTTCATTTCAAACAAAAAACCTGCAGATCTGGGAAGCCAAGAAGGCCCTGTCCAGTTTATTTATCGTGTTCAAGTTTATTTAGGTGAAGTTTGCGCCTCTCCTAATGATCCTTAGGATCATTTGAAGACAGGGCTCTTAGCAAAGAGAAAACATAAGACTGGAGGGATCAGCTGGATGTATAAAAATCAATATTGTTATTAAATAAAAATCTATCATATAGAAACCTGTGCTTGATGATCAAGAATTGTATGCCTAAGACATGCAGAAAACAAGATGCTTTGCACGCATATCTTCTGGTGCAGAGTCAAAATGTACCAGCTAAGAAAACAAAGTGATTAGGATTCTATAACAGCAAAAAGAACTTTATACCATGTATTGGAATCTATAACATTTGTGACATGTTTTTAAAATCAGTTGTAAAAAGTGAACCTCCATCTGTACACCTATCACTCCCTAAATTCCCCTCAATTCTTCTAATAGTTGAAATATCCCTGCCACCATTCCTCTGGAATGAGGATGAAATGATCACACCAGATTCAGTGGTCTGATGCCAATTCTAACGCACCAGCTTAATCAGGAATGTGCTGATATATTTGTTCTCTCATCACATTATCTGCTTGCAGCTGTCTTCAAGTCATCACTGATTCCATAAAATATTATATCCTGCATTGCCCACAGACAGCTTTCTGCTATTTGGATCAAGGGAGAGATGAATTTCAGCAAATCAAACATAGTATTTGATACAAACAATGTCTGCATATGTCTGGGTTCTTGGTAGGGAAGGGGGGGAGGTGAAGGCTTCATCACACTGGATACCCAGCTCTGCAATGATGGCAAGTAAACACCTGAACCAGGGATGAAGGTTTTCACTTAAGAAGGAAGCATCTGACACAAACTCAACAGCGAGAATCTCATGAGGGTCAAAATTCACCTATTCACCCAAAATGTTTTGAGTGCCAATCTGTCACTCATGGGGTCATAAAGAGTCAGACAATGAGCTACTGAACAGCTGAACAATAACTATGTCACTCACTACTAGTGAGGAGCAGAATATAATATCAATATTAGGGTTGGAATGGACTGATGCTAAGGCTGAAGCTCCAATACTTTGGTTACCTAATATGAACAGCCAACTCATTGGAAAAGACCCTGATACTAGGAAAGATTGAGGGCAGGAGGAGAAGGGGGCAACAGAGGATGAGATGGTTGGATAGCATCATCAACTCAGTGAACATGAGTTTGAGCAAGCTCCGGAGGATAGTGAAGGACAGGGAACCTGGTGCACTGCAGTCCATGGGGTCACAGTTGGACATGACTTGGCTACTGAACAGCAACAAACAAGTATTATTATTAGATTAATATAAGGATTTATTGACAGCTATGTGCCAGCTGCTTTACTAAAAACTTTTCCTGTGTCACTGTATCCTCAAAATAAACCCAAACAGCTGTGCTGTTATTTTGCTCACTTATTGATGAGAAAACAAAGGCACAGAGAAATTAAGTAACTCACCCAAGACCTTAAACAATCAGTGACAGAATCAAAATAAGGACCCAGGCAGCCTGACCTCCAGAGCCACATGCAGTGCAGACATGTCGTGATGAGTAAGGCAAGGATTCTGTCTTCAAGCCACTTGCACCATAAATGGGGACTGGTGGGGGGAGACAGATAAAAAGACATTGGCCTGTAAGAATTAAAGATTTTAAAATTAAAAAAAAATAAAATAAAAGGCAGGGGGAAGCTAATTAAAATAAATAAATAAATAAATAAATGTTAAAAAAAAAAAAAGAAAAAGACATTGGCAAAAGCCCTCATAGTGAGACCTTCACTTCTGATAGATAAAACAAAAGACAGGATTTAACTCTCTGGTGAAGCAAATTATTGTCTAATTTGCAAGACAGAGTTCCAGAGAGGAGAGAAATGTAGAGGAACCCCAGGGATCAGCCAAGTACTAATGAGTGCACAGGTAAGGGAAACCACCCAAGGCCAGGGATTAAAACGACCCAAAATGATTAGAGCAAACTGTGTGCCGTGCTCACACAGGGCCAGGTATAATGTCTGTTCCCACCATCCAAGAATCTTTCAGACTCAAGGAGAATTGAGTAGACTACTTGAGAAGGATTTGCCCTCATAGTGGGGAATAATTAACCCTAGTATGAGGATTGCTTCTGTCCCTCCAAACAAATCTTAACAGTAAGATCCTAAACCAACACACTCTTTGAAAATAATTAATTGCAGGGACTTACCTCATGGTTCAGTGGTTAAGAATCTGCCTGCCAATGCAGGCCACACAGGTTTGGTTCCTTGTCTGGGAAGATCCCACATGCCATGGAACAACTAAGCCTGTAAGCCACAACTACTGACCCCATGCACAGTAACTACTGAAGCCCACACTCCCTAGAGCTCATGTTCCACAACAAGAAAATGCCACCATAATGAGAAGCCTATGCACCACAACTAGAGAGTAGGTTCCAGTAGTTGCAATCAGGGAAAGCCAGAACACAGCAAAGAAGACCCAGCACAGCCACACACACACAAAAAAAAAAAAAAAATTAAAAAATAATTAACCCCATCCCAGAGCAAAGTTCAATAATGTTTGTAGGAAAATAAAAATATCTTGTAACCAAGACTAAAGCCACAATGTCCAGCATCCAATCAAAGCAAACAACAACGAAAACACAACCATGATGAGGATAACATTGATCAATTGATCACACTGAAACTATCACAAATGTTCAAATTGGCAGATTTGGATGTTAAAAAAGCTACTATAACTCTGTAGGAGTGGAGGCAGGGGCAGTAGAAAAATTATTTAAAGAGATGATGGATGAAAATTTTCCAAATTCAGGGAAGACTATAGACCTAAAGATCCAAGAAGTTCAACAAACCCCAAGTACATGTGAAAGAAATCTCATCTAGACACATCATAATCAAATTGCTGAAAACCAGAGATAAAGAGAAAATCTTAAAAACACAGCCAGAGGAAAAGGATACCTTATGGACAGAAAAATAAAGACTGAGATGACTGCTGATTACACACTAGAAACAATGCAGTGAGAAGACAGAGCAGCAACATCTCTAAAATACTGAGAGCAAAAACCCTGACAACCTAGAATTCTATACCCAGCAAAAATGTCTTTCAAAAATAACAAAATAAAGATCTCAGGTTACAAAATCTGAAAGAATCCATAACCAGCAGAACTGGAAACGTTTAAACTACAGTAAATGTTTAAGGATCTCCTGCAGGAAAAAGGAAAATGATTCCAGATGGAAATCTAGCTCTGAATAAAGGAATTAACAGTCTTGGAAATGGTAACTATATGGGCAAACATACAAGATTCTTTTATTATTATTTACAGTTCCTGTAATATATTTGACTATAACTGCACAAAAACGATCTTCATGACCAAGATAATCATGATGGTGTGATCACTCTCCTAGAGCCAGACATCTTGGAATGTGAAGTCAAGTGGGCCTTAGAAAGCGTCACTATGAACAAACCTAGGGGAGGTGATGGAGTTCCAGTTGAGCTATTTCAAATCCTGGAAAATGATGCTATGGAAGTGCTGCACTTCATATGCCAGCAAATTTGGAAAACTCAGCAGTGGCAGCAGGACTGGAAAAAGTCAGTTTTCATTCCAATGCCAAAGAAAGGCAATGCCAAAGAAAGCTCAAACTACCACACAATTGCACTCATCTCACACACTAGTAAAGTAATGCTCAAAATTCTCCAAGCCAGGCTTCAGCAATACGTGAACCGCGAACTTCCAGATGTTCAAGCTAGTTTTAGAAAAGGCAGAGGAACCAGAGATCAAATTGCCAACATCTGCTGGATCATCAAAAAAACAAGAGAGTTCCATAAAAACATCTATTTCTGCTTTATTGACTATGCCAAAGCCTCTAACTGTGTGGATCACAATAAACTGTTGAAAATTCTGAAAGAGCTGGAAATACCAGACCACTTGACCTGCCCCTTGAGAAACCTATATGCAGGTCAGGAAGCAACAGTTAGAACTGGACATGGAACAACAGACTGGTTCCAAATAGGAAAAGGAGTGTTTATTGTAGGCAGTATATTGTCACCCTGCCTATTTAACTTCTATGCAGAGTACATCATGAGAAACACTGGCCTGGAAGAAGCACAAGCTGGAATCAAGGTTGCTGGGAGAAATATCAATAACCTCAGATATGCAGATGACACCACCCCTAAGGCAGAAAATGAAGAGGAGCTAAAAAGCCTCTTGATAAAAGTGAAAGAGGAGAGGGAAAAAGTTGGCTTAAAGCTCAATATTCAGAAAACGAAGATCATGGCATCTGGTCCCATCACTTCATGGCAAATAGATGGGGAAACAGTGGAAACAGTGTCAGACTTTATTTTTGGGGGCTCCAAAATCACTGCAGATGGTGACTGCAGCCATGAAATTAAAAGACGCTTACTCTTTGGAAGGAAGGTTATAACCAACCTAGATAGCATATTGAAAACCAGAGACATTACTTTGCCAGCAAAGGTCCATCTAGTCAAGGCTATGGTTTTTCCAGTGGTCATGTAAGGATGTGAGAGTTGGACTGTGAAGAAAGCTGAGTGCCAAAGAATTGATGCTTTTAAACTGTAGTGTTGGAGAAGACTCTTGAGAGTCCTTTGGACTCTAAGGAGATCCAACCAGTCCATTCTGAAGGAGATCAGTCCTGGGTGTTCTTTAGAAGGAATGATGCTAAAGATGAAACTCCAGCACTTTGGCCACCTCATGCGAAGAGTTGACTCATTGGAAAAGACTCTGATGCTGGGAGGGATTGGGGGCAGTAGGAGAAGGGGATGACAGAGGATGAGATGGGTGGATGGCATCACTGACTCGATGGACATGAGTCTGAGTGAACTCCGGGAGTTGGTGATGGACAGGGAGGCCCGGCGGGCTGCAATTCATGGGGTTGCAAAGAGTCAGACAAGACTGAGCAACTGAGCTGAACTGAACTGAAACAAAAATAATAATATATTGTGGGGTTTATAACATATGTAAAAGTGAACTGTATAACAGCTACAGCATGAAGGGAAGAAATGGAGAAATGGAGATAGAGTAGTGTAAGTCCCTTAGACTGCAAGGAGATCCAACCAGTCCATTCTGAAGGAGATCAACCCTGGGATTTCTTTGGAAGGAATGATGCTAAAGCTGAGACTCCAGTACTTTGGCCACCTCATGTGATGAGTTGACTCATTGGAAAAGACTTTGATGCTGGGAGGGATTGGGGGCAGGAGAAGAAGGGGACGACAGAGGATGAGATGGGTGGATGGCATCACTGACTCAATGGACGCGGGTCTGAGTGAACTCCGGGAGTTGGTGATGGACAGGGAGGCCTGGCGTGCTGCAATTCATGGGGTCACAAAGAGTCGGACACTACTGAGCGACTGAACTAAACTGAACTGAAGGTCTTCGTACTAAATGGAAAGAACTATTATAGGACTTGTAGGCAGCCTGTGATGTTAAATGTATACACTTTAAAGCCCAAAGTAACCACTAAAATAATAAATGAAAATTTGAAGCTAGTAATCCAAGAAATTAGAATTAAAGGAGTCATAATAAATATCTGGTTAATTCATAGACAGGCAGGAAAAAAAGAGAATAAAGTAGTTCAGTTCAGTTCAGTTCAGTTCATTTGCTCAGTCATGTCTGACTCTTTGCAACCCCATGAATCGCAGCACGCCAGGCCTCCCTATCCATCACCAACTCTCGGAGTTCACTCAAACTCATGTCCATCGAGTTGATGATGCCATCCACCCATCTCATCCTCTGTCGTCCCCTTCTCCTCCTGCCCCCAATCCCTCCCAGCATCAGAGTCTTTTCCAATGAGTCAACTCTTCGCATGAGGTGGTCAAAGTACTGGAGTTTCATCTTTAGCATCATTCCTTCTAAAGAACACCCAGGACTGATCTTTAGAATGGACTGGTTGGATCTCCTCGCAGTCCAAGGGACTCTCAAGAGTTTTCTCCAACACCACAGTTCAAAAGCATCAATTCTTTGGCGCTCAGCTTTCTTCACAGTCCTACTCTCACATCCATACATGACCACTGGAAAAACCATAGCCTTGACTAGACAGACCTTAGTCGGCAAAGTAATGTCTCTGTTTTTGAATATTCCACCTAGGTTGGTCATAACTTTCTTTCCAAGGAGTAAGCATCTTTTAATTTCATGGCTGCAGTCACCATCTGCAGTGATTTTGGAGCCCAAACAATAAAGTCTGACACTGTTTCCACTGTTTCCCCATCTATTTGCCATGAAGTGATGGGACCAGATGCCACGATCTTCGTTTTCTGAATGTTGAACTTTAAGCCAACATTTCCTTCTCCTCTTTCACTTTCATCAAGAGGCTTTTTAGTTCCTCTTCACTTTCTGCCATAAGAGTGGTATCATCTGCATATCTGAGGTTATTGATATTTCTCCCGGCAATCTTGATTCCAGCTTGTGCTTCAAACGACACAAATAGCAGAATAGCTTAAAATCTAATCATTAAAACAATAATTAAGTCTAAATGATCTAAATATACCCAATCAAAAGAGATTGAAAGACTGAATTAAAAAGAAAAATTCAACTCTACTCTCTCTACAAGAAATATATTTTAATATAAAGACAGATTAAAGGATGGAGAAAATGATATAACATGTTACCAGTAATGAAAATAAAGCAGGGATGGTTATGTTAATATTAGAAAACATTGATTTCAGTGTAAAGAATATTAGGAAGAATGAAGAAGGTCATTTCATCACGATAAAAGGGCAATTTGCCAAGTGGACAAAACAGTTCTAAATGCTTATGTATCTAATAACTAAGTTTCAAAATCCATTAAGCAAAATTCAAAGATTTGCAAGGAGGAATTTACAGATTTATAGTCAGAGATGTAAATGTCTCCACCTCAAGATAATTATAGAAATTATATAGATAGAAAAACAGAAAGAATGTAGACCTTGAATGGCACTGTCACCCAACTTGACCTGACATTTATAAAATACTCTACCCAAAACAGCAGAAGCTCTTTCTTTGCAATTATACAAGAGACATGTGGCAAGAGGTAAATAATTCTATGGGCCATAAAACAATATTAACAAACTGAAATGATTAAAGATACACAATGTATGTCCTTTCTCCCAAATATAATTAAATTATAAATAAATTACTGATCTATCACATAAAATTCCAAAGTGTTTGCAAACTAAATAGCGCATTCCTCAGTAACCCATTGGTAAAGTAAGACACGAAAAAGAGGGATTAGAAAGCATTTGGAATGAAAGGAACATGAAAATAGTATATGTGAAATTTTAGAGATTCTGCTCAATAGTACTTAAGGGGAATTATAGCACTAAACACCTGGATGAGAAGAGAAGTCTCAAATTAATGACTTTAGCTTTCACTGATTTAAGAAATATAGGGATGGTAGTGTCTGCAACTGAAATCAAGAACACAGAAAAAGAAGAGAGTTTATGAATGAGATACACTGAGTTACTCACAGAGCATCTATGTGATTATTGGAATTTAATGGTATATGATCCTCAAACTAAGAATAACTGCAGACTGGATGTGTAGATTTGGAATCATTAGGATACAGAAGACCATTGAACCACAAGTGTAAGTTAAATTACCCATGGAGAATACATAATGTGAAAAGAGTCAATAGTGGAGGACTGAGCCCCGGGGGACAACAATATTTGAGAGGTGGAAGGAAAATCAGAATATGATAAATTTAACAAAGAAGAAATAATCAGAGAATAGTGAAAACAGAAAGAGGGCATAGAGAGGTTTTCAGGGAAAACTGATAGTGTCAAATACAACAGGAAGATCCACGGAGGAAAAGAGCACAAGATCCACCTCACCTGACTTCAAGAAGCACTTGGCAACTTCATCAAGTGTGCTTCAGTAGAGTACTGAGAACTACGAGGCAGCCAAAGTTGCTAATGGGGAGCCAGGAAGTTGAAATAGTCAATGGAGTGTTCTTTTGAGAAGCTTAGATAAATAAACAGGGGGGAGAGAAATTGTTAACTCAAGCGGAAAATGTGAGCAAGAGGTTTCCAAAATGGGAAATGCTTGAGCGTGTCTACAGGGAAAGTAGCAGAAGGCACTCAAGTTACAGAGGTTGAAAATAAGGGAAGGTGAGTGAGTGATGGGTAACATTCCTTGAAAAAATATTGTACCTGCTATACAGTGAAGAGCTTGGTTGGATCAGTGGACTTTGGCCAGGAAGAACAATATGTTGATCACTGAGATGGCAAATAGGAATGACTTGGGATTTCAGGCTAGGGAAAATTCTCTACCCTTAACACTAAATTTTGTTGGGTAACAAAACTGTGAAGGGGGAAACTACAAAACTAAATTTTAAGGAATGTGTGATCAAAGGTAATTGAATACAATACCCCCCCCCCCGACCTTATCTGCAGGGAATACATTCTAAGACCCTGAAATATTGAAGGCAGGAGGAGAAGGGGATGACAGAGGTTGAGATGGTTGGATGGCATCACCGACTGGAAAGACATGAGTTTGAACAAGCTCCGGGAGATGATGAAGGACAGGGAAGCCTGGGGTGCTGCAGTCCACGGGGTCACTAAGAGTCAGACATGACTGAGTGACTGAAGAAGAAAAAGTCTACAGTGAGAGTTATCTATGTGTGCTATAGGGAATTATAAATTATGCACAACTTGTTTGGTGACAAGTTTTAAGGCAGTAGGTATTAAGAGGCTTTAAAAAACCATTCCCCATATAGGTTTCTATCCTAAAGGAGTGATGAAAAAATTACTCACCAAAGAAGTCATGTCTGCCATCTTATCTGCTATTTCTTTAGTGATTTTAATTACATTAATATATATGCTCTGTGGCTGCTGCTGCTGCTGCTGCTGCTAAGTCGCTCCAGTCGTGTCCAACTCTATGCAACCCCATAGATGGCAGCCCACCAGGCTCTGCTGTCCCTGGGATTTGCCAGGCAAGATCACTGGAGTGGCTTGCCATTTCCTTCTCCAACACATGAAAGTGAAAGGTAAAATGAGGTCGCTCAGTCATGTCCGACTCTTTGTGACCCCATGGACTGTAGCCTACCAGGCTCCACTATCCATGGGAGTTTCCAGGCAAGATTACTGGAGTGGGTTGCCATTTCCTTCCCCAAATATATGTACTCAGTTATGTCCAACTCTTTGCAGCCCCGTGGAATCTACCCTACAAGGCTCCTCTGCCCGTGTAATTTTCAAGCAAGAATACTGGAGTGGGGTGCCACATCTTACTCCAGGGAATATTACTCCTGATCCAGGGATCAAACCCACAACTCTTGCATTATTGGAAAGCAGATTCTTTACCACTGGCACCTCCTGGGAAGCCCATACCACAGAACCAAGATCAGAATAAATATAGAGTCTAAACAAAGATTTACATAAAGAGTTGTTTATGGAGGTATTTTTAACAAGGGGAACCTGATGAATGGGTTCACAAATTAAGGAAATCTGCATGATGGAATATTATATAACTATTAAATGACTTTTTAAGCATATTTAATAAAAATGCAAATTATTCATAGTACAATGTTAAGTTTTAAAAAAGCAATAACTAGAATGTAGTATTGTACATGCAGTGCCATCCAATTTTTGTAACACACATATATATACATAGACGCAGAAAGAAAGAAAACATCAGCTAGATTTAACTCTGAGTGGCTGGGTCAGTTCACTTTAGTTCACTCACTCAGTCGTGTCCGACTCTTTGCGACTCCATGAACTGCAGTACACCAGGCTTCCCTGTCCATCACCAACTCGCAGAGTTTACCCAAACTCATGTCCATCAAGTCGGTGATTCCATCCAGCCATCTCATCCTCTGTCGTCCCCTTCTCCTCCTGCCCCCAATCCCTCACAACATCAGAGTCTTTTCCAGTGAGTAAACACTTCACATAAAGTGTCCAAAGTATTGGAGTTTCAGCTTCAGCATCAGTCCTTCCAATGAACACCCAGGGCCGATTTCCTTTAGGATGGACTGGTGGGATCTTCTTGCAGTCCAAGGGACTCTCAAGAGTTTTCTCCAACACCACAGTTCAAAAGCATCAATTCTTTGGCTCTCAGCTTTCTTCACAGTCCAACTCTCACATCCATACATGACCACTGAAAAAACCATAGCCTTGACTAGATGAAACTTTGTTAGCAAAGCAATGTCTTTGCTTTTGAAAATGCTCTCTAGGTTGGTCATAACTTTCCTTCCAAGGAGTAAGCATCTTTTAATTTCATGGCTGCAGTCACCATCTGCAGTGATTTTGGAGCCCTAAAATATAAATTCTGACACTGTTTCCACTCCCCTATAAAGTGATGGGACCAGATGCCATGATCTTCATTTTCTGAATGTTGAGCTTTAAGCCAACTTTTTCACTCTCCTCTTTCACTTTCATCAAGAGGCTTTTTAGTTCCTCTTTACTTTCTGCCATGAAGGTGGTGTCATCTGCATATCTGAGGTGATTGATATTTCTCCCGGCAACCTTGATTCCAGCTTGTGCTTCTTCCAGCCCAGCATTTCTCATGATGTACTCTGCATATATGTTAAATAAGCAGGGTGACAATATACAGCCTTGACGTACTCCTTTTCCTATTTGGAACCAGTCTGTTGTTCCATGTCCAGTTCTAACTGTTGTTTCCTGTCCTGCATATAGGTTTATCAAGAGGCAGGTTAGGTGGTCTGGTATTCCCATCTCTTTCAGAATTTTCCACAGTTTATTGTGATCCACACAGTCAAAGGCTTTGGCATAGTCAATAAAACAGAAATAGATGTTTTTATGGAACTCTTGCTTTCTTGATGATCCAGCAGATGTTGGCCATTTGATCCCTGGTTCCTCTGCCTTTTCTAAAACCAGCTTGAACATCAGGAAGTTCATGGTTCACGTATTGCTGAAGCCTGGCAAGAAGAATTTTGAGCATTACTTTACTAGCGTGTGAGATGAGTGCAATTATGTGGTAGTCTGAGCATTCTTTGGCATTGCCTTTTTTGGGATTAGAACGAAAACTGACCTTTTCCAGTCCTGTGGCCACTGCTGAGTTTTCCAAATTTGCTGGCATATTGAGTGCAGCACTTTCACAGCACCATCATCCAGGATTTGAAATAGCTCAACTGAAATTCCATCACTTCCAATAGCTTTGTTCATGGTGATGCTTTCTAAGGCCCACTTGACTTCACATTCCAGGATGTCTGGCTCTAGGTGAGTGATCACACCATCGTGATTATCTGGTTCATGAAGATCTTTTTTGTACAATTCTTCTGTGTATTCTTGCCATCTCTTCTTAATATCTTCTGCTTCTGTTAGGTCCATACCATTTCTGTCCTTTATCGAGCCCTTCTTTGCATGAAATGTTCCCTTGGTATCTCTAATTTTCTTGAAGAGATCTCTAGTCTTTCCCATTCTGTTGTTTTTCTCTATTTCTTTGCATTGATTGCTGAGGAAGGCTTTCTTATCTCTCCTTGCTATTCTTTGGAAATCTGCATTCAGATGCTTCTATCTTTCCTTTTCTCCTTTGCTTTTCACTTGTCTTCTTTTCACAGCTATTTGTAAGGCCTCCTGAGACAGCCATTTTGCCTTTTTGCTATTTTTTTCCATGGGGACGGTCTTGATCCCTGTCTCCTATACAATGTCACGAACCTCATTCCATAGTTCATCAGGCACTCTGTCTATCAGATCTAGTCCCTTAAATCTATTTCTCACTTTCACTGTATAATCATAAAGAATTTGATTTAGCTCATACGTGAATGGTCTAGTGGTTTTCCCTACTTTATTCAATGTAAGTCTGAATTTGGCAATAAGGAGTTCATGATCTGAGCCACAGTCAGCTCCCAGTCTTGTTTTTGTTGACTGTATAGAGCTTCTCCATCTTTCACTGAAAAGAAGATAATCAATCTGATTTTGGTGCTGACCATCTGGTGATGTCCATGTGTAGAGTCCTCTTGTGTTGTTGGAAGAGGGTGTTTGCTATAACCAGTGCGTTCTCTTGACAAAACTCTATTAGCCTTTGCCCTGCTTCATTCTGTACTCCAAGACCAAATTTGCCTGTTACTCCAGGTGTTTCTTGACTTCCTACTTTTGCATTCCAGTCCCCTATAATGAAAAGGACATCTTTTTTGGGTGTTAGTTCTAAAACATCTTTTACGTCTTCATAGAACTGTTCAACTTCAGCTTCTTCAGAGTTACTGGTTGGGGCATGGGCTTGGATCACCGTGATATCGAATGGTTTGCCTTGGAAGCGAACAGAGATCATTCTGTCATTTTTGAGATTGCATCCAAGTACTGCATTTCAGACTCTTTTGTTGACCATGATGGCTACTCCATTTCTTCTAAGCAATTCCTGCCCATGGTAGTAGATATATAATGGTCATCTGAGTTAAATTCACCCATTCCAGTCCATTTTAGTCCGCTGATTCCTAGAATGTCAACGTTCACTCTTGCCATCTCCTGTTTGACAACTTCCAATTTGCCTTGATTCATGGACCTGACATTCCAGGTTCCTATGCAATATTTCTCTTTACAGCATCAGACCTTGCTTTTATCACCAGTCACATCCACAACTGGGTATTGTTTTTGCTTTGGCTCCATCCCTTCATTCTTTCTGGAGTTATTTCTCCTCTGATCTCCAGTAGCATATTGAGCACTTACTGACCTGGGGAGTTCCTCTTTCAGTATCCTATCATTTTGCCTTTTCATACTGTTCATGGGGTTCTCAAGGCAAGAATACTGAAGTGGTTTGCCATTCCCTTCTCCAGTGGACCACACTCTGTCAGACCTCTCCACCATGACCAGTCTGTCTTGGGTGGCCCAACAGGGCATAGCTTAGTTTCATTAAGTTAGACAAGGCTGTGGTCCGTGTGATCAGATTGGCTAGTTTTCTGTGATTATGGTTTCAGTGTGTCTGCCCTCTGATGCCCTCTCACAACACCTACTGTCTTACTTGGGTTTCTCTTACCTTGGATGTGGGGTATATCTTCACAGCTGCTCCAGCAAAGTGCAGCCACTGCTGGATATAGGGAACTTATTTTTGTTCTTTATGTGTGTGTCTGTTTCTAGATTTCCTACATGAGCATACATTATATTTACAATCAGAGGAAAACTTATTTTAAAAAAACATACAATTGGGAACAATTCATCATGGATGTTGAAAACAAATAGTATTCTGAATTTAAAAAAGATATTTCCGAATTGTGCAACAATAACCCACAAATGACAAGTTTTAAATCCCTTAGGGTTTAAAAAATGAATGCAGATTTCAAGTACATGCGTGGAATATGGCGTGAGGAAACAGCGACCCAAACACACTGTGCAGCAGCATCTCAAAACTTGGAGCCGTTGGTTAATATAAAAATGCATGAGATTGAAGGGTTCCTGTTCAAGATGGCGGCTCACCCCATTCCCAGGACACACTGAGTCTCTAGATACATATGGAAGAGTTCCCTCTTTAGAAACCTCAAAGCTGGCTGAGAGGTGACTGCACATGGTGGGAAAGAGGAGAAAATCACACTGAAGGAGAGGCTGGGCCACGATGTTATCATAAACTCCAACCCTTCATGGTGACCTGAAACCAGGAGAAAACTCAAAACCTGGAGCTTCTCTCTGAGGAGCAAAGTGTTCAGACCTTCATCGGACGCTTCAGCTTTTAGGACCTGCAATTAAAAGACATGTTCCCAAACACTCAGGTTAGAAAACCAATAAACTTGCATCCTGAGACTTGTAAGACTGTGGTGATCTGGAGATAGCTCATTAAGGTCCATGTCCTGGGACCACCCCCAGGGCCCAGTGCAGAGGCAGTTGATTGCTCTCAGACTTAAAATGAAAAAATCTTAAATTAAAGCATCTGCAGAAGAGGCAGGTACCTAATTTAACACACACACCTAGGAGCCTCCTGGACCACTCTCTGGGGACAGTGACTGGTAGGCACCATCTTCACACTTTCACTTCCCAGAAAGCAGATTTATTATGAGTCTGGTGCCCCAATCTACTGCCCATGGGATGATATTTTTTTTAACTATATTTTATGTACAGTATATGTTAATTTCTGCTCTACAGCAAAGTAAAGCAGGTATATTTGTATACAGATATGGATTGCTGTTGTTTAGTCGCTAAGTCATGTTTGACTCTTTGCAACCCCATGGACTCTAGCCCACCAGGCTTCTCTGTCCCTGAGATTTCCCAGGCAAGAATATTGGAGTGAGTTGTCATTTCCTTCTCCAGGAGATCTTCCCCGTCTATGGATCGAACCTGCGTCTCCTGCATTGGCAGGCAGATTCTTTACCACTGAGCCACCAGGGAAGCTTTATAGATAGGTATATATTCCCCCTTTTCATATTCTTTTCCATCATGGTTTATCACAGGATATTGAATATAGTTCCCTGGGTTATAGTGCTGTAGCCATGATGAGTAGCTGATAGTCCTCCTTCACAGAGAGACCGCATTCCTAGGTTGTTGCCTTTCTATGCCCTGGGGTTAGAGTGAAGTGTTCGCCACTCAATCATTTATTGTTTACCCATCCTATATATGCTAGTTTGCATCTGCTGACCCCAATCATACCCGGTTCCTCTCCCAAACCCCTCCTTTGCATCTGCTGACCCCAATCTCATACTCCGTTCCTCTCCCAGACCCCTCCTTCTTGGCAACCACAAGTCTATTCTCTGCATCTGTTTCTGTTTTGTCAACATGCTCATCTTTCTCATAGTTTACCTGACAAAGATTTAAAAGTAATAGTCTTAAAGACATTCAGCAAACTGGGGAAAAGGATGGATGAACACAGAGAGAACTTCAGCAAAGAGATGAAACATATGGATGGACTGAAGTGAAATAAGTCAGGCAGACAAAGACAAATGTTATATGATATCACCTATATGTGGGATCTAAAAATAATTCAAATTAATTTATTAGCAAAATAGAAACAGACTCAGAGAAATTAAAAAAAACAAACAAAAACCAGACTTATGGTTACCAAATAGGAAAGGAGGGAAAGAGAGTGGATAAGTTCGGAGTACAGGAACCTATATACATATATATATATGTATATATATATGTGTGTATGTGTGTGTGTATGTATATATATATGTATATAAAATAAAAAAATATAGAAAATATATTAAATACATATATATATATATATACATATAATGCATGTGTATATGTATATATGGGTTTCCTATGTGTGTTAATGGCAAAGAACCTACCTGACATAAGAGATGTGGGTTTGATCCCTGGGTCAGGAAGATCCCCTGGAGTAAGGCATGGCAACCCACTCCAGTATTTGTGCCTGGAAAATCCCATGGACAGAGGAGCCTGGCAGGCTACAGTTTATAGAGTCCCACAGAATCAAACACCACTGAAATCACTTAGCATGTATGCATCATATATATATATATATATGTGTGTGTGTGTGTGTGTGTGTGTGTGTGTAGCATTATAATATATAAGAAACATTATAACTAAAATGTCAAAAGTTAAAGACAAGTAGAGAATATTGGTAGCAGCAAGAGAAAAATAACTTGTTACATACAAAGGAATTCTCAAAAGACTATGAGCATAATTTGAGCAGAAACTTTACAGACCAGAAGGGAATGACATGAAATATTCAAAATGCCTAAAGAAAATCTTCCAACCAAGAATATTCTACCTGGTGAACTTATAATTCAGAATTGAAGGAAGGACGGATAATTAATTTTCTGGATAAGCAAGAGTTAAAGGATTTCATCGCTACTAAACTGATTTTAAAAGAAACGCTAAAGGAACATCTTTAACTTGGGGAGAAAAAAGGTGCAAATTAGTAACAAGAAAGCATGTGAAAGAATGAATCTCATGGATAGGTAAATATAAAGTGAAGGTAATGGATATATCACTTGTAAAGCTCAAATAAAGGCTAAAGACAAGGTAATAACAATAACTTTTTTTTACTCGAGGTAAAGCATTGTATTTCCCCCCTACAATTCAGGAGACCCAGGTTTGATCCCTGGGTCATAAAGATCCCCTGGAGAAGAAAATGGCTACCTAAACCAGTATTCTGGATTCCAGCGTTGTCTCCAATGAAGGGGTCAGTCCTCAGCTGTGTCAACCTCAGAAAACTCAGTGCTATTAAATGTTAAGGTTGTCCTGTTTGAAACTGTCTTTAGTTGTTGCTTAGTCGCTAACTCTTTGCTACTCCATAGACGGTAGCCCCCCAGGCTCCTCTGTCCATGGGATTTCTCAGGCAAGAATACTGGAAGGGGTTGCCATTTCCTTTTCCAAACAATAACTTTCTTGCAATAGTAAGTTAAGGGGCACAAAGTATGGAGAAGTAGAATATACAGCAAATAAATTATGCTTCTTGTGTTCTGGTATCTTCTGAGATTGCATATCAAAAGGGAAATATACATTTGTATAATCACCTTATACAAGAAACAAAAATCTATTAAAATATGTACCAGGCAATAATAGATTAATACATTGAGGTGTCAGATAAATTGCTAACTATTGATGGACGCATCTTGCTTTTTGAAGTAAACTACTTTTATAAAAACAGGATATTTTTTACAATTCTCAGCAAAAAGGGAAAACAGTTCATATTCTAATTTCATTTTTTCCAATAGAAGTATCTTTTGAATTTAGAAAATTTATCCCTTAAAAAAAGATAATAACAAAAGGACAAATTGCACTTCTGCTATTGCCAATGCTTCTGCCATCAGTATGTGATGAAGATTCTGTGGCCCAGAATACATGGGGGCAGTGGTCCATGGATCTGACCAGCTTGGTCTCAAGTACACATCTGTTCTTCTCTGAACCAAATACTAATTAGTTTGTACTGTTCTCACAGCAGCGACAAATTTTATTTTCTTGGGCTCCAAAATGACTATGGACAGTGACTGCAACCATGAAATTAAAAGACACTTGCTCCTTGGAAGGAAAGCTCTGACAAAACCAGACAGTGTGTTAAAAAGCAGAGATATCACATTGTCAACAAAGGTTCATATAGTCAAAGCTATGGTTTTTCCATTAGTCATGTATGGATATGAGAGTTGGACCATAAAGAAGGCTGAGCACCAAAGAATTGATACTTTCAAACGGTGGTGCTGGAGAAGACTCTTTAACATGTATACTATCATGTAAGAATTGAATCGCCAGTCTATGTCTGATGCAGGATACAGCATGCTTGGAGCTGGTGCATGGGGATGACCCAGAGAGATGTTATGGGGAGGGAGGTGGGAGGGGGGTTCATGTTTGGGAACGCATGTAAGAATTAAAGATTTTAAAATTTAAAAAATTTTTAAAAATTAATTAATTAATTAATTAATTTAAAAAAATAAAAATAAAATCAACAGTTAGAGAAAAAAAAAAAAAGAGTCTCTTTGTCAGCAAGGAGATCAAACCAGTCAATCCCAAAGGAAATCAACCCTGAATATTCATTGGAAGGACTGAGGCTGAAGATGAAGCTCCAAAAATTTGGCCACCTGATGAGAAGAGTTGACTCACTGGAAAAGAAACCCAATGCCAGGAAAGATTGAAAGCAAAAGGGTGGCCGAGGATGAGCTGGTTGGATGCATCACCGACTCAGTGGACATGAATCTGAGCAAACTCCTGGAGATAGTAGAGAACAGAAGAGCCTTGTAAGCTACAGTCCATGAGGTTGCAGAGAGTCGGACGCAACTTAGCAACTGAACAACAACATAGCTTTGATCAATCTCCTCCTTGTCTTATCTGAGGACTAGAGTCTAAGCTTATGATGTTTCCCACCAATTCTATATTCCATTCACTTATTTAACAAGTATATATACAGTAGGTATAGATTATGGTGTATAAGGTACAAGGTTGGAGCGCCAAGACTAAAATATCATTTTTTTTTTGGTTAAGAAGCCAGGACACTGGGTAAGATCATCAAGGGGATGAGTTGCTGAGGTCAAAAGTAGTCCAAAAACTACATTTTGGATCAAAACTAATGCTGAGAGGCTTGGGAGGAAAATAGAAATCAGTAATGGAGATAGAAAAGGAAAGACCAGTGAAGAAAAAACAAAATACATGAAACAACAAATCATAAAATGATTAGAATTTACTGAACTGGAAGCTAAGCATTGGATGCATTTCAAGGAGGAGGGGCTGACTTTGTCAAATGTAGCCAACACAGTTAAGATTGCAGGCCCCTGTGCAGAGATGGATGGAATTGTTTTAAAGTGGAAACATGATGGTTACGAAACTCTGCACATTTACAGAAAAATCAAGGAATCGTATATTTAAATGAATGACTTTATGGCAGTAAATTATACCTCAAGAAAACCGTTTCAAAATAAAAAAAGAATTGAGCATATATCTACCTAGCATTTCTACCCTCAGATATTCTCTGCCCAGGGTAAATGAAAATACATGCTTATAAGAAAAACAGGTGAGTTAATATTCACAATATCTTTATTCATAACACCTCACACTTGAACTAACCCAAATGTACATTATTAAGTGAATGGAAAAGTGTTTTGTGATGTGTTCATACAAGGTTAAATTACTCAGCCTTAAAAAGAGAAAAACTGCTTATTCAAATAAAAATATGTGATCTCAAAAACATTACTTTGAGAAAAAGAGACAGACATCAAAGTGAACAATGTGATTTATTTCATTTTTATGAAGCTCTGCCACTCTGAAAATCAGAGAAGTGAGATTTTATTCCGAAAAAATTGCTCCTGTGAATCATTGATTGCACACTGGACTTCTTGCATGAATTAGGGAGTTTGCAACTGAATTTTAATTTCTCATGTGCCTGGTGTTTATCCTCCATTATTTTCTCTCTTTAAAACCCATCAGCATAGATGAAGGAATCAGCTTCTATTTTATGTACCTAGATCTATATTATTTTTGTGCATTTATAACTGGCCTCTGGAGTTCAGTCTCCTTAATGATATAGCTGTGCAAGATGCTAGATCAGTTTATTACAAGGAAGATGGGAAACAGACTGTGCATATTAAATGTGAAGATTTTTCTACTGCCTGCTCAACAATCAGGAAGAAGGGTGACTGTTACCTTGAACCAGATGCTGCTCTCAGAAGGGATCTTCACTGGTTGGCATGTGGCTCATTAATTCCCAAACTAGACTGAGTCCTGTAAGATCCTTGGACAGCTTGGTGCAATCTCAAAAACGACAGAATGATCTCTGTCTCCAAGGCAAACCATTCAATATCACCGTAATCCAAGTCTATGCCCCAACCAGTAACACTGAAGAAACTGAAATTGAATGGTTTTATGAAGACCTACAAGATCTTTTAGAACTAACACCAAAAAAAGATGTCCTTTTCATTATAGGGGACTGGAATGCAAAAGTAGGAGGTCAAGAAACACCTGGAGTAACAGGCAAATTTGGCCTTGGAATGCGGAATGAAGCAGGGCAAAGACTAATAGAGTTTTGCCAAGAAAATGCACTGGTCATAGCAAACACCCTCTTCCAACAACACAAGAGAAGAATCTACACATGGACATCACCAGATGGTCAACACCGAAATCAGATTGATCATATTCTTTGCAGCCAAAGATGGAGAAGCTCTATACAGTCAACAAAAACAAGACTGGGAGCTGACTGTGGCTCAGATCATGAACTCCTTATTGCCAAATTCAGACATAAATTGAAGAAAGTAGGGAAAACCGCTAGACTATTCAGGTATGACCTAAATCAAATCCCTTATGATTATGCAGTGGAAGTGAGAAATAGATTTAAGGGTCTAGATATGATAGATAGAGTGCCTGATGAACTATGGAATGAGGTTCGTGACATTGTACAGGAGACAGGGATCAAGACCATCCCCATGGAAAAGAAATGCAAAAAAGCAAAATGGCTGTCTGGGGAGGCCTTACAAATAGCTGTGAAAAGAAGAGAGGCAAAAAGCAAAGGAGAAAAGGAAAGATATAAGCATCTGAATGCAGATTTCCAAAGAATAGCAAGAAGAGATAAGAAAGCCTTCTTCAGCAATCAATGCAAAGAAATAGAGAAAAACAACAGAATGGGAAAGACTAGAGATCTCTTCAAGAAAATTAGAGATACCAAGGGAACATTTCATGCAAAGAAGGGCTTGATAAAGGACAGAAATGGTATGGACCTAACAGAAGCAGAAGATATTAAGGAGAGGTGGCAAGAATACATGGAAGAACAGTACAAAAAAGATCTTCATGACCCAGATAATCATTATGATGTGATCACTAATGTAGAGCCAGACATCTTGGAATGTGAAGTCAAGTGGGCCTTAGAAAGCATCACTATGAACAAAGCTAGTGGAGGTGATGGAATTTCAGTTGAGCTATTTCAAATCCTGGACGATGGTGCTGTGAAAGTGCTGCACTCAATATGCCAGCAAATTTGGAAAACTCAGCAGTGGCCACAGGACTAGAAAATGTCAGTTTTCATTCCAATTCCAAAGAAAGGCAATGCCAAAGAATGCTCAAACTACTGCACAACTGCACTCATCTCACATGCTAGTAAAGTAATGCTCAAAATTCTCCTTGCCAGGCTTCAGCAATACGTGAACCATGAACTTCCTGATGTTCAAGCTGGTTTTCCTCTGGCAGAGGAACCAGAGATCAAATGACCAACATCTGCTGGATTATGGAAAAAGCAAGACAGTTCCAGAAAAACATCTATTTCTGCTTTCTTGACTATGCCAAAGCCTTTGACTGTGTGGATCACAATAAACTGTGGACAATTCTGAAAGAGATGGGAATACCAGACCACCTGACCTGCCTCTTGAGAAATCTGTATGCAGGCCAGGAAGCAACAGTTAGAACTGGACATGGACCAACAGACTGGTTCCAAATAGGAAAAGGTGTACGTCAAGGCTGTATATTGTCACCCTGCTTATTTAACATATATGCAGAGTACATCATGAGAAATGCTGGACTGGAAGAAACACAAGCTGGAATCAAGATTGCTGGGAGAAATATCAATCACCTCAGATATGCAGATGACAGAAAGTGAAGAGGAACCCAAAAGCCTCTTGATGAAAGTGAAAGAGGAGAGGGAAAATGTTGGCTTAAAGCTCAACATTCAGAAAACTAAGATCATGGCATCCGATCCCATCACTTCATGGGAAATAGATGGGGAAACAGTAGAAACAGTGTCAGACTTTATTTTTGGGGGCTCCAAAATCACTGCAGATGGTGACTGCAGCCATGAAATTAAAAGACGCTTACACCTTGGAAGAAAAGTTATGAGCAACCTAGATAGTGTATTCAAAAGCAGAGACATTACTTTGCTGACTAAGGTCTGTCTAGTCAAAGCTATGGTTTTTCCTGTGGTCATGTATGGATATGAGAGTTGGACTGTGAAGAAGGCTGAGCGCCAAAGAATTGATGCTTTTGAACTGTGGTGTTGGAGAAAACTCTTGAGAGTCCCTTGGACTACAAGGAGATCCAACCAGTCCATTCTGAAGGAGATCAACCCTGGGATTTCTTTGGAAGGAATGATGCTAAAGCTGAAGTTCCGGTACTTTGGCCACCTCATGCGAAGAGTTGACTCATTGGAAAAGACTCTGACACTGGGAGGGATTGGGGGTAGGAGGAGAAGGGGAGGACCGAGGATGAGATGGCTGGATGGCATCACTGACTCAATAGACGTGAGTCTGAGTGAACTCCTGGAGTTGGTAATGGACAGGGAGGCCTGGCATGCTGCGATTCATGGGATCGCAAAGAGTCGGACACGACTGAGCGACTGAACTGAACTGAACTGTGTCTGATAACTGATTCTTTATTTTTTTGAACAATGCGATTGAATTGGGACTCCTACAGAAGGCTCTACTGAGATACACAAGCACACTCAAGTGTCTCCAAGCTCCAAATTAGCACACTATTCATGAAGTCCTGAAGCTTTGTATTCAGGTGGTGCTCAGTCATTCAGTTGTGCCTGACTCTTTTTGGCCCCATAGACTGTAGTCCGGCAGGCTCCTCTGTCCATGGGATTTTCCTGGCAAGAGTACTGGAGTGGGTTGCCATTATCTTGTCTAGAGGATCTTCCTGACCCTGAGATTAAACTAGCGCTTCTTGCGTCTTTCCCAACGGCAGGTGGATTCTTCACTAGAGCCCCCTGGGAAGCCTTGGATTCAGATGCTGTGTTCTGTGCTCAGTCATATCTGACTGTAGCTCTCCACATTCCTCTGTCCATGGGGATTCAGGTGAGGGCTCCACAAATCATTCCAATGCATTCAAAGCTCCTGTCTATTTAGTCAACAAGGCTCTTAAATACCAGGAGCCTACTAGATGTATTATTTTTCAGAAACTGGGGGCGGAGTGACAAAGATACTAATTTTCCAGGTCCCCCTCCCCCTAGTCATTACCCCTCCCCTGCATGCCTTCCCTCACACTCTGACACATCCACTGAGGTGCTCACTTGGAGAGTACACACATCAGACTGGCCTGGAAAGAGACCAAGGGTGTGAGAGCATCATTTCTCATCCATTTCTTTAGGGGCCTTTGGGAGACCTGTCAATCACAGAGCCCCATTCCTGCCTTCTGTGTCACAGAAGTGGGTGGGTAACTCAGGCCAGCCAATGAGAATATTCCATTCCCTCAACCACAGTGATTGGGTCAAGGGTAGTCATGTGATGCCAGCAGGTCCAATTAGAGACTCCTGTGTCATTGAAACTTGAAAGAGAGCTTTTCTCCTCCAGTGGTTGGGAGCTAGAGAAAGAGTCCAGGCAGGCAGGTTGGAGATTGAGGGCAGGGGTGTTGTGGGCAGACCCCGTGGGTTCTGGGGGTGCTTCTGCTAGTCCCTGGTTTCCTCACCTGTGAGACAGGGCAGATAACTGCACCCTCCCTCAGAGGAGTAACCTGAATAAGATATACATGATCTAGTGTGTAATGCTGAGTGAGCATTTGCTATGAGCAGGAACTGCCCTAGTCTTTGCTAATACTACTGTCTGGTTATCCTGCCTGCTACCTGCAGAGAGCTACCAGGGAACTCCATTGACCAGAGATAAGCAGAGCTTGAGGGATGAAGGTGATGTAAGTCACACACAACATTGGATTTCCTGGATCCAGTGTACCTTGAGGTCTGTCTATCCCTATATCTCCCAAGTATGTGAGTTAAAATTCCCCCTTTACTTAAACCAGTTTGAGATGAGTAATTATTACTTGCAACACATTCTGATTACTATAAAGTCATCCATAACCCAATCTTATGAAAACTAAAAATATCGGTTTCATATTATAAAATGCCTTTTTCTGCCTCAAACCATGTTCCCTTCTTGAAAAAATTCTGGGAGGAAAACACTAGAGTTTAATTTCCTTTTCAATTCAAGTCCCAAAACTCAACCACACTGAGTCAACGGCAAGTTATGGAGCCGGTCATCTGGTGATTTTTCTCTCTTTCTGGAATATATTGTCCTTTTAATGGCAAGTACTATTTGTATTTGCTGCAAGTAGAATTTTCAATTACTCTTCTGACATCCAGATCGGTCATTTCTTTTTATTATGCTCTGGATTTAGGAAGAAATATTCTCCTGACAGCAACTTCATTTGAATTCTCCTGCTTAGGTTAATAGCAAATAAAGCCCAGGATCACCACCAGGCCCAAACCAGCAGAATTGCTTCTGTTCCGAGAAAGGCAACCATTCAAGCTGCTCTTCTTTCACCTGTGCTGTGCTTGTAGTCTTTATGGTTGTATGTTAGTAGCCTTTCAGAAGCTGCTTGCCTGGGTCATCACCTAAAGTGGACTCTTTGAAAGGACTCCTTTATCCCATTTTAAACTAGAAACTGTTCCCTGAAGCAGACACTGAGCTAAGCCCTTCACCTGCATTAGCACCCGGAGATGCGGGGAATGCGTCCCCATTTTACACATAAGCAAACCACCACACCTGAGTCCAGGTGAAGAGGAAAGTGGCAGACGCGGCATTCAGACCCACACTTGTTTGAGCCAGAAGGTACTTCAAGAGCCTCCAGTACCATTAAATTGGTCAGAGACATGAAAGTCCCTGTACAGGTGCATTTTACATGAAAACCTACTAATACACCACCTGCGAGCAGGGGCTATCACACATCAGTTCTCAGCCCTGCTCCTGCATTTTGACTCAACTTCAGGCACAAAGTAGTGTGGACACAGAAAAGGTGGCTTGGAGAATCACATTCAGGGCATCTGTAAGCCTGAGGGGGTCTTTGTGTGGGGTGAAGGTGAAGTTGAAGGGCTTTACAGCTGATGAGAATCTAAGTGTCCAGCATCATGGCTCACTGAGTCTCTGGAGCTGTCACTGACCCCTCCAGGTGCTCAGATATGGCTGCGTATAAGATGTTCTTTCTGAATAACAAATTCTCCCTTCTCTCCTCCTCCTCTTCCTCCACCTCCTCAACCTCCTCCTCATCCTCATCATATGTTTTTCTCTCCCTAGTTAACACAAGATTTGCACCATCTACTATACCCTGTAGAAAGCAGCATGACACATTTAAAGATTTACTGGCTGTTTGGTATGCCCTTGGAACAAATCAAGGGAACAGATGGAAATAAAGCATATAGGTTAGCCCCTGGCCCCTGTGACCCAGGCCAACTCTCTTTCAGTAAATTTTTGATCCCCTCATTGAGGCTCTAGGAGAAACCCAGCAATAGCCCTCAAAAGTCCATAGATATCATAACTCCTACAGAAGCATGAGAGGTGAGTGTGTCCATCTCTGTTGCTGATGGCTCTATAACATTCAGTTTGAGTCATTCTTTAAACTCAGCTGTGCTTTGAGTTCTGAGCCATCACCTAAAACCCTGAAGGTGGTTGAACGAAGATTTTCCTTAGATCAAAAAGCTGAGCAACTGCAGCAAAGATAATTGCTTTGTATAGCTCTTCATGGAAAAATAAAGACCCAGCCACATCCAACACATGCTAAATCAGCCCAAATAGCAAACAAGATAGCCAGAGAGGGTGCCAGGCCTCAGATATGGAGAATAGGAAATAGGACTTTGGAAAACACAGGTGATTATCAAAGTTAGCCAAGCAGCAGACTTGGGCTCACAATCTTCCACAAGAGCCCCCTGCTTTCTGATGCCAACTACACATGCCGAGGGTCTTCAAATTACCCTCAGATTTGATAATTCTCTAGAAAGACACAGAATTCAGTGAAAGTAGTTCCACTCATGAGTATTGTTTATTACCAAAAAAAAAAAAAAAGGCCTATGAACTGAAATAAGCCAAAGGGAGAAGCATGTAGGGCAGAGCCTACAAGGGTTCAGAGGTGAAGTTTCCACCGTTTTTTCCCTCCAGAGTCTGGACACGTGTGTTTCCTGCATCAATGTGACATGTGTGCTGCTGCTGCTGCTGCTGCTGCTGCTGCTGCTGCTGCTAAGTCGCTTCAATCGTGTCCAACTCTGTGAGACCCCATAGACAGCAGCCCACCAGGCTCCCCCATCCCTGGGATTCTCTAGGCAAGAACACTGGAGTGGGTTGCCATTTCCTTCTCCAATGCATGAAAGTGAAGTCGCTAAGTCATGTCCGACCCTTCGCGACCCCATGGACTGCAGCCTACCAGGCTCCTCCGTCCATGGGATTTTCCAGGCAAGAGTACTGGATTGGGTTGCCATTGCCTTCTCCAGACATGTGTGATGTATTGCCAACCAGAGAAGCTCTCTCTAGCTTCACTCTCCAGTTTTTACTTGGGTCTCATTGCATAAATGTTGGTTACTCAGTTGGGTCTGACTCTTTGTGATTCCCATGGACTATAGCCCACCAGGCTCTTCTATCCATGGGATTTCCCAGGCAAGAGTAATTGAGTGGGTAGCCATTCCCTTCTCCAAGGGATCTTCCTGACCCAGGGATAAAACTCAGGTCTCCCACATTACAGAGAGATTCTTTACCATCTAAGTCACCAGGGAAACATAGTCGAGAGATGGGTTGCCCATGCCATTGGACTCAGTCTCCAGTTGAACTGATGCCAATAGCCAACCTTCACCTCAGGAGGCAATGTTTAGCCAAGTTAAACAAAGATGCCCCTTTCAGGTATGATTTTAAAAATTACTTCTCAGACCTGAAGTCAAGGCCAAATCCCTCTTTGGGCAAAGCCCAAATTCTTTTACTCTGCAGGGATCCAGAAAAGAGGTTGCTGACTTGGTGTTGGGGTGGTGTGAGAAGGCTGTAGTCAGCAAGGTCATGCGTGTATAAGCCCAGGAGTTCCATCTAAGACAAATTATATTTGATTCCAAAAGCATATCAACAAAGGCAGCCACTCAAATTCAAGGACAAGTTTGATGGAAACTCCACAGGAAGTTGTCACAAGGCTGAGGTGTATGGCTACACTAGAAGAGGACCACGGGGAAGACTTGGAATCTCCGGATGGAGTGGGTCAGCAGGCAGAAATTAGCCATTGTTATTCTAGGACTGTTAACTGCAGCCTCTTTTCCTCTTCTCTACCCCAGGTGAGCTCCCCAGAAGTGAGGTCCACCCTTGCCCATGGTTCCCTCTTCTCTCCCTGCAGTCTGAGCTAATGTGTTGTTATACAAAGCCCTGCAAAGACCAACTAATTATAATGCAGTTGCTTGCCCTTATTTTATACTCTGTATTTTCCTGCTTGTTGAATTGAGGATTATAACCCTATTATTAATTCATTAAGAAACATAATTTCATGCAAAATAATGTGTTTACCCTCTTCTATTAAGTTAAGGTATGTGATTACAAGAGCCCTGTCAGGCAAAGAGGTTCTGCTCCCCAGGGCACAGAAGGAGCTGCCAATTTCTCTTCCACCAGATACAAGGACCCAAGAAGAGTTAACTGTGATTCTGATTTTTTAGCACATCTACTCGGACCTAAGCCAGATAGCTGGTGGAAGATATTAAATAGGAGGGAGATGCTTGGGAAAATATTGTTTAATCATATTTTTATCTGGTTGGTATGAGATGATCTTCATTTGCATCTGGGTTCAGTGCAGCCTTAAAGGTTCATTTATATCTCGTAAGCTCTTGGGGAGCCAACTCATTGGAAAAAGACCCTGATGCTGGGAAAGATGAGGGCAGGAGGAGAAGGGGATGACAGAGGATGAGATGGTTGGATGGCATAACTGACTCGAAGGACATGAGTTTGAGCAAACTCTGGGAGATGGTGGAGCACAGGGAAGCCTGGTGTGCTGCAGACCATGGGGTCAAAAAGAGTCGAACACGACTGAGCAACTGAACAATAACGACAAAGCTCTTGGGGAAAAGGAGAACCAGTGATGTAGTTTTTAATGTGAAAAGCGGGGGTTATGTCTCAGCTTCCCTCATAGCTCAGTTGATAAAGAATCTGCCTGCAATGCAGGAGACCCGGGTTTGATTCCTGGATCGGGAAGATCCCCTGGAGAAGGAAATGGCAACCCACTCCAGTACTCTTGCCTGGAGAATCCCATGGACAGAGGAGCCTGGCAGGCTACAGTCCATGGGGTCATAAGAGTCAGACACAACTTAGCGACTAAACCACCACCACACGTCTCAGATGAATGAGTAGCTGGGAAGGGACCCAGAGAAGAAATAGGCCCAAGAAGAGACCCTCTTCTGTGAGACCCTGTTCTGTGAGGCCCTCAGTTTTCCAAACGGATGACCACAGATCCTCTCAGCCAAGCGCCTCATTGCCCCCTCACCACCGACATCTTGCTAAGACACCCTCCTACATCCTCCTGGTCCCCAAATGCTTGGAGGCAAATTAAGAACCTCAGGGCCTCCTACACACTAACCCTCTGGCAGCCCTGGCCATGTTGCCATTTCAGGACTTAAATTAAAATCTCGAGGCTGAGGACAGTAGGAGGCAAAATTTCATTTTGCCGTTTTTCTTCTCAAAAACTTTCACTAGATCTTTGTGATTCTTGACCCCTGGAACTGGATGTAAGTTCCCTTAAAGAAAAAGGAAGATTAATGGATGTGGGGAAATAGCAGAAACACTCCCAAAAACCAAATGGGCAGCAAGAGAGGAATGGCTCTTCCTGTGCGTGAGCATAGACAGTGTGAGTAAGGGGGGCGGGGGAGGAGAGTAGGCAGGGAAGGGGGATGGCGCCTTTACAAATTGCACCAAAATGGAACATATAGTGCAGGCTGGCGGTTCAGGACTATCCAGGGGAATTATTTTCTGTCCTCTATTAATGTTTTCTGTTCTTTCTGCCTCAAATGACTAATCTTGTTTTTCATGAGGATGCTTCTCCCGATTCACTCTGCTTTTGTTTGCTTTTTCTCTGTATGTATCAGTAACTCCTCTGCTTTTCATGGGCTGTTTGTCCCAGGAGGGCCTGGGCTTTCGGGGGGGGGGGGGGGCGCGGGGGGGGGGGATTCATGGTGTGAATGTAGGTGGCCTGTAGATCAGCACCAAAGTACAGCCCCTGGGCTCTGCATTTGGTTCCAAGCAAGCAGCCATGTGACCCTGATGGATCAGCTGGTAAAGAATCCTCCTGCAATGTGGGAGACCCCAGTTCGATTCCTGGGTTGAGAAGATTCCCTGGAGAAGGAAACAGCTACCCGCTCCAGTATTCTGGCCTGGAGAATTCCATGGACTCTACAGTGCATGGAGTCGCAAAGAGTTGGACATGATTGAGCGACTTTCACTTTCAAACAGCCACGTGACCCTAGGGCATCTGTGCTCAGTTGTGTCTGACTCTGTAGCCCCATGGACTGTAGCCTGCCAGGGTCCTCTGTCCATGGGATTATCCCAGCAAGAATACTGGAATCGGTTGCCATTTCTTTCTCCAGGGATCCTTCCAAGCCAGGGATCAAAGCCGAGTCTCCAGCATCTCCTGCACTGGTAGGTGGAGTCTTCACCTGGGAAGCCATGTGACCCTAGGGACCAGCTCATTTTGCCTCTTTGAGTCTCAGTTTTCTTGGTGCAAAGTAAGAGCAAGAAGGGCCTAGGAGCTGACCTATTTTATAAGCTCATCTGGGAAATCTATTTGAAAAACCAGCTTTGCTACCCAAATGGCAATAGTGTGCTTTTTTTTTTTTTTCCCAATTTCAAAATTTACTATAAACCAATTTGTTTTTCCTACCAAGAAGGCAACTTGGTCCTTCTATCTCTGGGGGTTTGGAGGCACCCCCTAACAAGTACTTAGGGGTGAGTTTTGTTCCTTGGGGGGGGGGAGCTATCTGGAGTAGACTGTGCTTGATGCCAGGCAGGACCTCTCAGAAATCTTGCTTGTTGTTGTTTAGTCGCTTCAGTCGTGTCTGACTCTAAGACCCCATGGACTAGAGTCCGCCAGGCTTCCCTGTCCATGGGATTCTCCAAGCAAGAATACTGGAGAGGGTTGCCATGCCCTCCTTCAGGGGATCTTCCCAACCCAGGGATTAAACCTGCGTCTCCTGTGTCTCCTGCATTGGCAGGCAGGTTCTTTACCACTAGCGCCTCCTGCATCCAAAGCTTGCTTTCTTCTCCCCTTACTTAGACCATGTCTATGTGAAGCCCCAAAGAATGTGTATTCACTCCTAAATTCCCTAAGTTAGTGACCAATAAGAAGAGAATGCCAATCAAGCTGCCAGTCCTGAGCCAGTCAGACCAAACAGTCCATCCATTCATCAGTAAACATACTGGGACCACCACCTACAAGTCCTGCTCCAGACCAACTAACTGACGCTGCCAGGAGGCACGAGGGGTGAGGGAAAATAAAGCAGTGGGGCTGTCACTAAGACCCCAAGAGGCCATGGACTGGAATGCCTGGGAGTCTTAGCATCCCCAAGGCAGAGCCAGAGGCAAAGAGTTTGGGGGCAGGGGGCTGATTTGTGGGCAGATTCCAGGGGCCAGGCAGAATGAGAGCCTTCAGAGGAGGAAAGCCTGGCTGAAGTGTGCCCTGGTGGTATGGCTGTGGGGCAGCAGTTCTGTTGACCAGGAAGTGCATCTGAAGGCCTGGAAGAGGGTCACCCATTGTCTTTATCACCTGCAGCATGACCTCAGGGCCTCTAGGCCTTACCAGTGCTCCAGCTGAGAATCCCAGGGCAATGTGGAAATGCTGGAGGCAGGGCTGGGGCCAGGGGCTCAGGGAGACCCAAGGGCAGCTGAAGAAATCAGCTGGGCAGGCTCACGGGGAGAAGCAGGTTGTTTGACGGAGGCAGAGGCCCAGGTGTGTGGCGTGGATGTCCTTCTCATGGCTCCTGACCATTCTTGCCCAGGGGTGCTCAGCAGCCAGGGCTCAGCCCCCCATCTGGCTCCCTACATGCCACCGTAAGTGGTGACTGGCCCTCCTGCTTCTGCACACGTGTGTCAGTGGGGCTGGTCTCTCTCTGCTGATCTCTGCTGCAGAGGCCAGAAGTGGTCCCTCCCAGGACCACCGGGTTTTCCTGGGAAGAAGGCCAGCACACACCCCTTTAGGCTCAGTCGGCCTTTCTTCATCCCTCCACGCAGTCGTTTCACAGACTTTAATTATTCTCACCACGCAACTCTTCAGTTAACCCCCCTGGGCCTTCTGAAGCTCTGGACCAACCCCCCTCCCCAAGCTCCAGCCCACACCTCTTGATCACTGTTTCATGCAAACACAAATAACTGAAAATGAGCAGAAAGGGAGAGGGTGCTGGTGTGAGTGGGATGCTTCTGAGCCCGGGCAGAGCCGCTGGCAAGACGGTGATGAGCCGGTGGGTGGTGGAGACGCAGGGAACACAAAAACAAGGCCAAGGCGGCTCCGAGACAGGAAGGGAGAAAGAGAGATTGTTTCCATAGGGACAAGCAGGGCATCAGCAGGAAGCTGAGAGGAGCTGGTCAGCGCGCAGGCCCAGCAGGGAGGCCCGAGGACGGCCGGCTCAGGAGCCAGCCCCCAGGCGTCTGCCCCAGAGGTAAGGGACCTTGGGCTCGACTCTGTTCTCCTGCATGTGAGATGCTCCTCCTGCCATGCAGGGTCTGTTACTCGTCTGACTCCCATCGTAAAGAGCAGACAGGAGCCATCCCTATAGAAAACCCCCAAGCTTCACACATCCCATGGCAGCCATTCTGATGCACAGAGCTCCTCAACCCCAGCAGCCAGTGGGAAAACAGGAAGTCCTGGCCTCAGAGGCCCAAATCCCTTTTTGATCCTAACTCTGGCTCTGTCCAGCTGTCCAGGGCAACTCACACACCCTCTCTGGGCTGTGGATCAGCCCACATGAAATTGTATCCTAGTGTGTCCCATCTCACAGGACTGTGTCAAGGCTCCGGGACCACAGGAAGGGCTTGGTGACTGTCAGCTACTGTGAGAACATTCTCTTCTTTCCCTCTACAGCTCACACCTGGTGACCTGACCACTGTGTCTCTCCAGGGCACCAGCACAGTTACTGGATTCTGTGTGGCCCCACTTGGAATCCACATTTTGAGAGCATCCCAGGGTCGTAAAAATTTCACCATGGAGCCAGCGTTCCTGCCTCCCTGTTCGCTGCCCAGGGATGTCTTGGTCAGACACTGGCTTGTCTTGAACTTGCTCCCAGTCACAAGAGGGACCCCACCAAGGGCAGCCTGGATGGGGAGTCTCAGAGCCAGGCTGAGATCTGATGGCTGGTGACTTGGTGGCCCCTGGAGCTGCCCCTCCCTTTATCTGGCCACTCAGACCACAGCTGGCCTCAGAATTCCAGCTGCCCTGGACACCCTCCTGCTCTGAAAGGGTACCCAAAGCTAAGATGCTCAGGCATGCTTTCAGCTGGACCCTGGCTCACGCCTGTACCCATCAGCCTGGCCTTAACTCAGCACAACAGCTTCCTCCAGCAAAGGCAGGAGGTCACGATGCATTCTCCTGTGCCCTCTGAAGTCTCAGAGCCACCTCCTTCACAAAGCAGTCCTTGATTCCCTGGTATTTTTTGGTCAATAGCTACTCTGAAATGTGAACATTCACTGGTCCATAAAGCTTTACGAGAAGGTTTCTTGTGAGTATATCAGTTAGAATCATATTGCAATATGTGATCTATGCTATTAAATTGCACAAGGAGTTAGAAAATATTTAGTAGTTTTATAAACTACTTTGACCTTGGAATTCTCCTTCATATGAATATGGTTACTATTACTAACTGTTGAAGTTTCCAACCACTGTCATTAGACTTACTAAAACATAAAGTTTTCCCCTTTCTTCCACAATCTCTCTTGACTGTCACTTTTTAAGAAATTTTTTCCATTTACTGTCTTTTTAAGTAAAGAAACATTAAAGTTTTAAGTTATTAGTTTACATTTTATCACTCCTCTTTTATGGCACAATGCCTGATATAAAAGCAAAGCTAAGCTTGTACGTGGATTCACCAGAACTATTGTTGTTCAGTTGCTCAGTCATGTCCAACTCTGTGCAATCCCATGGACTGCAGCATGCCAGGCTTCCCTGTCCTTCACTGCCTCCTGGAGTTTGCTCAAACTCATGTCTATTTAGTCAGCAATACCATCCAACCATCTGAGCGTCTGTCACCTCCTTCCCCTTCTGCCTTCAACCCTTCCCAGCATCAGGGTCTTTTCTAATGAGTCAGTTGTTCATATCAGGTGGCCAAAGTATTGGAGCTTCAGCTTCAACATCGATCCTTCCAATGAATATTCAGGACTGATTTCTTGTAGGATTGACTGTTGACCTCCTTGCTGTCCAAGGGACTCTCCAGAGTCTTCTAACAGCACCACAGTTTGAAAGTATCAATTCTTCAGCACTCATCCTTCTTTATGGTCCAACTCTCACATCTGTAAATGACTGATGGAAAAACCACAGTTTTGACTATATGGACCTTTGTCGAGAAAGTAATATCTCTGCTTTTTAATACGCTGCCATTCAGGTTTTGTAGCTCATGCACGTGCATGTCACAGGAAGGGCCAGCTTTGCGGAGGCGGGATCCGTGCGGCCTTGAGAATGCTGCGTGCAAACAGGCAGCAGGAGCTATGGCTGCACATTTGGCGTGTACTAATACGCGTTTCCTCTGCTCTGCACGTGCTCCTCTTGTGCCAGCGACTTCACTTACAAAATGCAAGATCAAAGGGAAGATCATCAATAATTTCAAATACGACGGCAGCAGAGCACTAAAGCCACCGTGGCTCTTCTGCGCACAAGCCTTGTGTGGCTGAACTGGTCACCCGCCCAGGAAGCTGATTGGTTTCCTGCTTTGTTTTATTGTTGGTTCAAATGAGGCTTCCATCTGGCTCTGAAATAACCCAGAGCTCATTAAAGAAGGAGTCTGGGCATGCTCCCGTGCCCTGCACTTGGTGAATGAAAGAATGAATGAACAGTCAGGACCCGTGTGTAAGGACAGGACTGACGCTTCACACTTGCTCCACATCAAATGCCTGTGTTCCCTCAAATTCTTGTGCTAAACCCTGACCCCCAGTGGGATGGTGTTAGGAGGGGAGGCCTTTGGGGAGGGATTAGATCATGAGAATGGAGCCCTCAAGAATGGGACTAGTGCCCCAATTAAGAAGACCCCTCACCCTCTTCCCACCCTGTCCCCACCACGTGAAGACACAGCAAAAGACAGCCGTCTACAATCTAGGAAGTGGACCGCTGTCAAACACCCAGCTGGCCAGCACCTTGACTCTGGACATCCAGCCCCTAAAACTATGAGAGATAAATGTTGTCTAAGCTGCCGGGCTCTGGGGCTTTTATGACAGCACCACAAACTGACACAGAAAGACACTTAAGCCCAACTTCAGCCTCCCTTTTTCAACTGCTTTAAAAAATCATATGATGTCACTGACTCCACTTACATGTGGGCTCTAAAAAAATGATACAAATGAAATTATCTACAAATCAGAAACAAACCTACAGACATAGGAAACAAATTTATGCCGAACAAAGGGAGAGGAAGGAGGGATAAATTAGGAGTTTGGGATTAAAATATACACACTACTATATATAAAATAGATAAATAACAAGGTCCTACTGTATAGTACAGGGAATTATATTCAATAACCTACAATGAAAAATAATCTGAAAATGCATATATATTAATGCATATATGAATCACTTTGCTGCACACATGAAACTAACACAACATGGTAAATTAATTATACTTTAAAAATCATTAAAAAAAAAAAATAGAAGTGCTTAAGTTACAATGGGCCACACTGCTCCTACAGGGAACATGAGAATCTTTGCGAAAAGTCTCGATTTTTAGATTCGATACATGAAAGGAAAAATCCCTCATCTCAGCAGAGGTGAGCACTGCTCTCAGAACTGTGTGAGGAACAGAAATGAATGATCCAGACACAGCCGACCCAATATATCTCAATGTCTGTAGCTGTGATTCACTCATTTATCCATTTACTCGACAAATAAATATTTATAAAGTGACCACTCTGTGGGATGTATCAGTGAAGAAAACAGGCTCACTGAAAATTTTTCCAGTGGAGAGAGAAACATTAGACAAAACTCAGAAATAAGATAATTATAGTCGTGAAGAAACCTGAAACAGAGGGGACAGAAGGGCGCAGGCTTGGTGGGGCTGAACTTCTAGTCCAGTAGGCGTGCTGTTGAACCTCGGCCTCTGTGCACCTGCGCCAGATGGAAACATGAAGACAGAGTCTGGGGTGAGGTAGAAAAGGGGAGCTTTCTTGCTTTGCCAGGCAAAGGGGGCCCCAGCAGGCTAATGCCCCCAAAACTGTGTATCCCCACTGGAGTGGGGTGGTGAGGAGTTTTACTGTGTTCAAGGAGCAGGGCGTGGTCAGCTCATGGACAATCTTCTGATTGGTGGGTGGTGAGGTAATGGGAAGTCAGCATCATTAACGTACAGGTTCCAATCCTTCTGGCGTCTATAGGCTTGGGAGCAACATAGAGTTAACTTCTCCCACCTGATGGGGGATTCAGTGTCTGCAAAACAGCTCCAAGGGCATGGCTCCAACTATTATCTATAGTCTTTGCTGCTGCTGCTGCTGCTGCTGCTGCTGAGTCGCTTCAGTCGTGTCCGACTCTGTGCGACCCCAGGGACTGCAGCCCACCAGGCTCCGCCGTCCCTGGGATTCTCCAGGCAAGAACACTGAAGTGGGGAGGAACTAAAGATACTTGACTTTGTTTAATGGCCAAAGTATTACTATTTTTCTTGCTTGGCTATTTTCTTTTCTTTCTGTATTTTTCATTTCTCTGATTAAACTTATTCTTTGACTAAAGGTTTTCTACAGACAAAAAGCAGGCAGAGGACATAGGTGGGGGTCTATTTTGGGAAGGCCTCATAGGGTCCTGCTTGCTTACAGTTGGAGAAGCCCTCTCAGAAGAGGTGACCTTTGAGCAAGGATTTGAACCAGATGGGCTGAGCCATGTGGTAAACTCAAGGCTCATGTGGCATCCGGTAGGAATTACAGACACTCCTCAGAAGGGAGGCCAGATGGGGTTCTGCCCACAGACGCTCTGCCAGCCCCCAGGCTTTCGGCTGCCTCTTGTCTGAATGCCATCCATGCCCTCCCTGGCTCCACATGTTATAGGGTGGACACCTTCCATGCACAAAGCTGTAAGACTGCACTGCAGCTATTCTTTGGGATTTCTGGGTGTGACCCTACTTTTGCGTGGCCTCCATAACAAAGTACCACAAACTGGCAGGTTCAGACCAGAGTAATTTATTCTCTCTCTCAGTTCTGAAGCCTAGAAGTCTGAAATCAAGAAGTCAGCAGGGTCAGGCTCTCTCCAAAACCGCTTGGAGAGGATCTCCCACTCCACAACCACTTGCTTCTTTCACCTTCCAGGCATTCCTTGGTCTTTAGCTACATTACTCCCATTTCTGCCTTCATTTCCACATCATCTTCACATCATCTTCTCCTTGTATCTCAGATTCTTCTTTCAAAGACACCAGTCATAGTGGATCAGGGTTACCCTAATGACCTCATCTTAATGTGATTGCATCTGCAAGACCCCATTTTCAAATAAGTTCACACTGACTGGTACCTGAGATTAGGACCTCAATATATATTTGTTGTTGTTCAGTCACTCAGTCATGTCCGACTCTTTGCATCCCCATAGACTGCAGCATCGGAGAAGGAAATGGCAACCCGCTTCAGTGTTCTTGCCTAGAGAATCCCAGGGACAGGGGAGCCTGGCGGGCTGCCGTCTATGGGGTTGCACAGAGTCGGACACAACTGAAGCGACTTAGTAGAAGCAGCAGCACACTGCAGCATGCCAGGCTACCCTGTCCTTCACTGTCTCCCAGAGCTTGCTCAAATTCAAGTCCATTGTGTCAGTGATGCCGTCCAACCTTCTCATCCTCCATTAGCCCCTTCAGCATACATATGGGAGAAACTCAACTCAACAAGGCAGCAGTTCAATTTAGTTTAGTTGCTCAGTCATGTCCGACTCTCTGTGACCCCGTGGACTGCAGCACGCCAGGCTTCCCTGTCCATCACCAACTCCCAGAGCTTGATCAAACTCATGTCCATCGAGTCGGTGATGCCATCCAACTACCTCATCCTCTGTCATCCCTTTCTCCTCCTGCCATCATTCTGCCCAGCATCAGGGTCTTTTCCAATGAGTCAGTTCTTCACATCAGGTGGCCAGAGTGTTGGAGCTTCATCTTAAGCATCAGTCCTTCCAATGAATATTCAGGACTGATTTTCTTTAGGATTAACTGGTTTGATCTCCTTGTTGTCCAAGGGACTCTGAAGAGCCTTCTCCAATACCACAGTTCAAAAGCATCAATTCAGTGCTCAGCTTTCTTTATGGTCCAACTCTCACATCCATACATGACTACTGGAAAAGCCATAGCTTTGTCTAGATGGAACTTTGTCAGCAAATTAATGCCTCTGCTTTCTAATATGCTGTCTGTGTTGGTCATAGCTTTTCATTCAAGGAGCAAGCGTCTTTTAATTTCATAGCTGCAGTCACCATCAGCAGTGATTTGGGGGCCCAAGAAAATAAAGTCTCTCACTGTTTCCATTGTTTCCCCATCAATCTGCCATGAAGTGATAGGATCAGCTGCCATGATTTTAGTTTTTTGAATGTTGAGTTTTAAGTCAGCTTTTTTACTCTCCTCTTTCACTTTCATCAAGAGGCTCTTTAGTTCCTCTTCACTTTCTGCCATAAGGGTGATATCATCTGAGTATCTGAGGTTATTGATATTTCTCCTGGTGATCTTGATTCCAGTTTGTGCTTCATCCAGACTGGCATTTCACATGATGTACTCTGCATAGAAGTTAAATAAGCATGGTGACAATATACAGCCTTGACATAATCATTTCCCAGGAGGCAGGAGGCAGGTAAGGTGGTCTAGTATTCCATCTCTTAAGAATGTTCCACAATTTGTTGTGATCTACACAGTCAAAGGCTTTGGTGTAATCAACAAAGCAGAATTAGATGTTTTTCAGGCAATAGAAGGAAGGCAATAATTTCATTGATTGCCACGGAGATTCCATTGTCCCATGTGGCTCATTCATTTGTCTGACTAAAGACAGGTCATGTCTCTGTGCCAGTGGAAGGTGAGATTTTTAAGGCATCTTTCCACTCAATTCTGGGCTCTATAGACATGGGTGTTCAGGTTGGGATAAACATTGACCATTGACCATTCATTCCCAGTTGCTATTACTTCTGTGGGGAGATAATCATATGGTTTTGTTCACTCAAAACCAGGGAAGAATGTGCTACTGTCCAAGCTGAGCACCTCCACCATCTCCTGGGTCACCCAACATGCCTCATGGCTTCTGGTCTCTCATTTCTAATTTTCTAATGCTTCTGGTCAGCCATTCCTTGTGGTTGGATCCCCCTGGCTACATCCTTAGTGAGGTCCTTAGATGTTGAATTTAATCCCATTTTGGTATTCATGGGAACATATTCAGAGTCTTGCTTGGTTTTGTTTTTCCAAAAGACTAAGAAAATTAACTCATGTGAACCATGGTCCCACACTCTTTCCTCATTTTGAATTCCTTCTATACCTGTGCCCAGAAGCCTCTAGGTTTTGTGTTTTTGAAACAATAACCAAAGAACAATAACTCGTCACTTGGGGTTACCACCTTCGACAGATGGCTTCACAATTTCTCATTATGTAGCAAAAGAACAATGAACATAGGATTTTGTGTGTGTGTGTGTGCTACCGAAGCTTGCTGTCTCTATGTTTAATTAACTATTCTGCTTTTAGTCAGTAAATCAAGCAACAAATACCCTGGTCATTAAAGCTGAACACAACGACCTGTAGGTAAAACCGTATGCTTCAAAGCTTACTAAGCTGTTATATGCAAACTTAGGTTTAATGAAAAGAACAAAGACCAGGAGTCAGGAGACCTGAGTTGTCATGCTGACTCTGCGATTTAATCGCTGAGTGACCTTGGGGAGTCCTGTAACCTCTCTGGGCCCTCAGGTCTCTTCTGTAAATGCAAGATCTTGCTACCTGCTCTCTCCTTAATTCACAGGGATGTTGGAAGAAGGCAGAGAGGAAATTAATGTAAAGCCACTTTGGAGCAGATAAGGAGCTCTCCCAGAATGAGTATTTTATTTTAGCCCTATACATCTCCACTGAACTCATTAGCTGTGAGTCAAGGGCACAAATGCCAAATCCAACCAGAAATTATTTGGCGACGACTACGGAATAACATGAAACACATTTCTTTGTGTCTTTGGCATGACCTCCAAAAGTGTTCCCCTTAACTAAGGGCCATGGCAAGATGGTCTCAAGGCAGCTACTACGTTTTTATTTTCTGTATATGTATATATACTAAATTGCTCAGTCATGTTTGACTCTTTTGTGTATGTGTGTATGTCTATGTCTGATTCTTTGTGACCCCGTGGAGTGTAGCCCACCAGGCTCCTCTGTCCATGGGATTCTCCAGGAAAGAATCCTGGAGTGGATTGCCATTCCCTTCTCCAGGATATGTGTGCATGTATGTACTTGGCAGCGACAGTGTTCACTGAAGCATCTGGGATCTTCAACGTGTCACGCTGGCTTCTGTCTAGTTGTGGCACATGTGCTTAGTTGCCCCATGGCATGTGGGCTCTTGCTTCCTTGACCAGGGATTGAACTCAAATCCCTTGCATTGGAAGGTGAATTCTTAACCAATGGAACACCGGGGAAAGTCCCTACTATGCTTTTAAAAGACAATGCCTCCTGGTCAGAATGGAGTCTTCCAAATGTCAAGAATCTCAGGATGGAGTGAATGCAAGCAGGGCCTGGGTCAAAGATGCCAGGATGATAGGGGATCCTACACCCAATGCTGTGAAGTAACTTGGATGAAATACACGTCTCTGGACTGTGTCTCTTCATCTTTGTGACTGAGAAGATGACCTACTTGTTCCCCATGGGAGGCATGACCCACTTGTTCCCCATGGGTTCACCCTGTGCTGTTTTCATCTCATCTGACATGATGCCCGGGACATTGGGGTCTGGAAGGCATGAGAACAACGGTTTTCTCTCATTGGAAGGGGACTGGAATGTTTGCTACCAAGCCCAGCAGCTGGCTGCAGTGTTTACAGATCAAAGCGGAGAGCAAGGCATCCCGTCCTAGTATCCTAGGGGTCTGGAGCTGGATGGCACCTGAGGGGTGTGGGGTGGGGGGTGGGTGGCAGTATCATCCACAGAGCTCAGCTACTCACAACTGTTTGCTTGTCCAGTGGAGCCCTGAATATCTGTTGGTACTCTTTTCTCCTCAGATGAACTCATATGCAGAATCTTATGTGTGAGGTCAAGTTCAGTGGTCCAGGTGGAGGACAGGAGGGCCATCTCAGTACCCAACACCACCCCCTGCCCCATGGCTGGATATGTCTCAGAATCTACTCTGCACCCTCATTGTGTGGATGTGGGAGGAAAGGCTTGGAGTGGGACTGATCTTTCTCAGGGTCACATGGCCGGTTAGTAGAAGAGTTGAAACTAGCCCCACCCTGGTACCTGCACTCTGCAGCCAGGGATCTTTGAGTCCCCTATGGTGGGTGTGTGCAATGCACCTGACACACCCTAGAACCATCACCAACTATGTCTCTGTTCTGAGCTCTGTAAGTGTGTAAATGTGAGTACACAGCACCCAGAAGTGACAAGAAACAGACACCAACTCAAATGTCTTTAAGCAAAAAGGGATAATCTGATGGCTTATGTACCTGATCTGTCCATCCCAGGGTCTCAAACTATAATCTCAGTCTCTCTCTTCCTCTTTCCTTTTTTCTTCACCTCTTTTTTTCTTCACTTCTTTTTTCTTCACCTCTTTTTTCTTCACCTCTTTTTTTCTTCTTCATCTCCTCCTCTTCCCTCTTCCCCCTTCCCCCTATATCTCTCTCCATCTCTCTTCTCCACTCCCTTCTATTTTGCTCCCAGAAAGATCCCCACCTCATGGTGACAGAACGGCTGCCAGCAACTCTAGGCTTCCATCTTCATAGCTCCAGAAAAAGAGGTCTACCCTCCCAACGATTCCTATAGAAATCCTAGCCCATGCCTGGGCACACATCAGGCCACTTGCCCATCCTGGAGCCAATCTCCATGGCCAAGGGGACTGGATCTTTAGGCTGGCTTAGCCCATTCACACACCACCCCCAACTCTGGGATGAGTCTGACTCCAGCCAGACCACATGGAAGCCAAGTAGAGGGAGGACAGTCCCCGAGGACTGTGGCTTCACTGTTATAAGGAAATGCAAAGGAGAAGTCAAACAGGCAAACAAAAAGTCCTATATATTACAATCAATCTTCAGTTCCAAATTCTTAGGAAAATGTCAGGATGTTGGAGAGATCATTTATTTAAAGAAAGTGAAAATGCAATATTTAATTTTAAATGTAATCTTTCAAAGAATTAAATAAGAATCAAAAAACCAAATTCCAGAGATGTTCATAATCATGCTATTTAAATAGTGAAACAACTGTTCTGCCACAGCTAGACATTTAGTTAAGTAAATCACGGGGCATCCTCCTAATGCAACATTATGCAGCTTTCAAAGTGATAATTATGAAGGCTGTAGCAACACGGCAAATGCCTCTGAGAGGAAGTAAGTGAAGGCATAAAACAAACTGTGTCTGTGCTGTGTTTATACAACCACAAAAAATTCAGTGCTTGGGGCAAAGATTGGAGGGGGATGTAGAGAAATGAGAGAACTTTCATTTATTGGCACGGCAAGCTGGTAGGAGATTTTGTGTGTGTTATAAGTAACTGAGAAAAGAAAAAAATCAGGAATATATTGGAAAGAGTTCAGTCTCATGGAGCCCTGCCTTGGCTGAGAGCTCCTGGCAGCACTCTGCCAGGCTCCCTCCAGACTCCACACTCTGCAGCTCGCCTCTCACCACCAGAAAAACGAGTCACGACCCAGCGCCTTTCAGTTTTAACGTGTGAAGGCAGGTGGGATTAGAGGCTAGGAATAAAATAATGAGATGTTCGTACAGTTTGCATGAGACACGACTGTGAGACATGTGCTGGATGAGATGGTGTCCCACCAAAATCCATTTCTTTCCCAGAACCTCATATTATGACTGTATTTGGGATTAGGGTCATTGCACATGGAACTGGTTAAGAAGAGATCATTTTGGAGTATGATGGACCTTTTGTTATTGTTTAAAAACTTTTTATTTTATATTGGCATATAGCTTATTAACAATGCTGTGAGAGTCTCACGTGGACGACAAAGGGATTCAGCCATGCATATACATGTATTCATTCTGCCCCAAACTCTCCTCCCATCCAGGCTGTCATATAACACTAAGCAGAGTCCCATGTGCTATACAGTAGGTTCTGGCTGGTTATATAGCAATGTGTATACATGTCCATCCCAAACTCCCTATCTCTTCCCACAATCCCTTTCCCCCTGGCAACCAGAAGTTTGTTCTCTAAGTCTGTGAGCCTATTTCTGTTTTGTAATTAAGTTCATTTATATCATTTCTTTTTAGATTGAGCATATAAAGGATGTTATATGATATTTCTCTTTCTCTGACCTACTTCACTTAGTATAACAATCTCTAGGTCAGTCCATCTTCCTGTAAATGGCGCTATTTCATTCTTTTTAGTAGCTGACCGATTTAATCCTATTCTACTGGGTCCTTAGGAGAAAAGGAGACAAAGACACATGGGAAAGAAGGTCATGTGACTATAGAGGTAGAGACTGGGATAATGCATTTACCCAGGATGCTAGCAGCCACTGGATGCTAGGAGAGGAAAGGATGGATTCTTCCCTGGAGCCTTGTTTTAAGACCCTCCTCCCCACTGTGTGGTACTTTGTTATGGCAGCTTCAGGAAGTTTATCCAGAATGCAACGCCCAAGGAATCCAGACAGGAAGGGCTGGGGAGGGATTCCAGGTTGGACTATGGTAGGAAACTATGGTGGCAGAGCCTGGTTCAGGGGAAGCTAGGCCACTTGGCACCTAACCACATCAACAACTTAGTGGAGGGTGTATTTTCAGACCACAGTGCTCTAGGTTGGCTCCTCCTGCAGGTCTCAGCCCAAATTCTCACCTTTAGAACTTTTCCTTCAGTAGCATCAGTGGTGTTGCCAATTCAGCCCCTCCTGACCTTTGTTGCTGCTGCTGCTAAGTCGTTTCAGTCGTGTCCGACTCTATGTGACCCCATAGATGGCAGCCCACCAGGCTCCGCCATTCCTGGGATTCTCCAGGCAAGAACACTGGAGTGGGTTGCCATTTCCTTCTCCAATGCATGAAAGTGAAAAGTGAAAGTGAAGTTGCTCAGTCGTGTCCAACTCTCAGCGACCCCATGGACTGCAGCCTACCAGGCTCCTCTGTCCATGGGATTCTTCAGGCAAGAGTACTGGAGAGGGTTGCCATTGCCTTCTCCTGACCTTTACTAGCCACCAAAAGCCACCCTCTCAATACATATACCAGTCTTAATAAAAATTGCAAGCTGGTCCTGCAAATGTAGTTCAGGATGAGTTCCAGACCTTTGCTTCAACCAGAAAGCCAACCCAAAGCCTCCATGCCAGAGCACCTGTTTCATCTCACCTCCACACTCTGCATCCTGCACCAGTCTGTCCACCGAAATTTCAAAGTCCCCATCCCCACACCAGCCGGCCCTCAGTTCAGTTCTCCAAGGAGGAGCCATGGTGAGGGCTGCGAGGGAGGTGAGGAGGAACAAGGTTCTCTGGGTTTGGGGCTGCAGCAAGAGCAGGAGCTGGTGCAAGAATTGATTAAGTTTTCAGCTCAAGAATCTCAGTCTTCCTAGCAGCCAAATGCATGGCAGAGCAATTTTGTGTGGTTCTGGGGATCACTGCCTCATTTAACTCCTCCAGCCCTAAAGGTAGAAGCAGCATCTGAAAGCTAAATGCATGCTAAGTCGCTCAGTCCTGTCTGACTCTGTGCAACCCCATGGACTGTAGCCCACCAGGCTCCTCTGTCCATGGGATTCTCTGGGCAAGAATGCTGGATGGGTTGCCGTGCCCTCTTCCGGGGGTCTTCCTGACCCAGGATCAAACACGAGTCTCTTGTGTCTCCTGCACTGGCAGGCAGGTCCTTTACCACTAGCGCCACCTGGGAAGCTGAATACCGATAGCCAACACCTTCCTCCTTTAGTACCACTGGCCCTTCCAATGCCTTTGCAGCCAATTCCTGTATTAAATCCTCTCTGTTCAATAACACACCAGTGATTCATTTTCCTCTCTGGACACTGGCCAACCCACAGTCATACATAGACATTCCAGAGTCCTAATCATGCAGCCTTCTCACCCTTAGTGTTACTATAGTCATCTTATCTACTTATGTGCTTATTTATTTTGCATCTTCTCCATTGAAATGTAAAAAACCAAGGACCTCTTTGGCTTGTTCTCCGCCATATCCCCAGATTCATGCAGAGACAGCACAAATACTTCTTTGAATGGAAAAGCCCATTCACCAGAGAGAATAAGACCAGTGTTATCACAGGGACTGATGTGAGTCTCAGAGTGGAGGGCGAGTAGCCTTAAACTGACTTCCCTGGTGGCTCAGATGGTAAAGCATCTGCCTACAATGCAGGAGACTTAGGGTCGATCCCTGTGTTGGGAAGATCCTCTGCAGAAGGAAATGGCAACCCACTCCAGTACTCTTGCCTAGAAAATCCCATGGACGGAGGAGCTTTGTAGGCTACAGTCCATGGGGTCAGAAAGAGTTGGACACGACTGAGTGACTTCACTTTCACTTTCACTATTGGAACAGATTCTCCCCAATGGATGGAGTTGAGGCGGGAGATGTCCTCTCTCTCTCTCTTCCCTGGGATGTTCCATCCGCTCCCTCATTCATCCACCCCATCATCTCTGCCTCCAGGCTCCCCAGGAGCCTGACCACCCTTCTGTGCCCTGTAGCACCTGGCTCCATGCAGGCAGGTATAGATGTGGTCCTCCCAGTGCTGCCTTCCTGTCTACATGCCCAATTGGCCAGAGAGCTTCTTCATGGCCCAGCCCATGTCTTGTGAGAGCTGGGGTCCTTAGACCTCACAAGGGTGGTCTTTTGAGACCCAACACTACTGTCCTTGATGTGTGAAGGAACTGGATGGATTATCAGGATGAGAAAGGAAAGACTGGGGGCAAGTGCCAAGGCAAGCTTCCATTAACCCTCCCCAAATTAAGGAACCAACTCAATGAATAATAAGCATTTGCCACATTCCAGGCCATTCTCCTCCCTCCCCTCATTGTCTCCCCAGTGACACCTGGAGGTCGTTCTTGATATTTTCCCATCAGAAAGATGGTGAGGCTGGTTCCTCGTCTGCAGCTAAACCCAGGGATCCCAAACCCAGATATGATGCCTACAGCACCAGCCTCCAGGGCTCTTCTTGTTCCTCTGCCTCTTGACGCTGGTCAGGTGGTCAGGATAGTTGGTCCTTCTCATCCTAGCTCTCACTGATGTGTTCAGCCGAGCCCGCAGGTATGGAACCAGACTGCCTGGACTCACGCCCTGCCTTGTCCACGCCCAGGACTTGGAGCACTGGACACTTTACTAGGCCTCTCCCAACTCACTTTCTTCATCCATAAGATGAGATTCGAATCTGCTTGTGGAATTGTCGTGAGGATTAAGTAACTCAACATAAGGAAGGTGCCTGGTGTGAGTATGTGATCAGCGTCAGCTCTTACAGCATTAAAGCAACATCACAAAACACAGTGCCCATCATCAGCATCCCCGTACACTCTCCAAGATCTGGTTCAAGTGCGGATGGAGAAGCGAGGATAAAGCAGATGCTACAGCTTCTTTCCTTATGGTCCAAAACCTCCCTGAGTCTGTTCCAAGCACAGTTCTGGAAACCCTGAGCTCTTGCCCCAGCCACTCTGCTGCCCTTGAAGTATAATAGGAACTGCATGTGTAATTTTATATCTTATAGCAGTCACATTAAAAATTGTCAAAAAAGGCAGATAAATTTATGTCTATATTATTTTATATTACATTATGCTATTTTACCCAATATATCAAAAATATGATCATTGTAGCACATAATCAATGTAAAAATTATTCATGAAACACTTAAATCCTTTTTTGTGTGTACTAAGTCTTTGAAATCCAGTGAGTATCTGACACAGCCTATCTCAACAAAGATTAGCCATATTCCAAATGCTCAGTAGCCACATGTGGCTCACAGCTATCATATTGGGGAACATTACTCTAGAGACATAATCAATATATTTTCAACTGAGTTGGAAAGAATTGGAATTCTGAGGGTTCCTGAGAACTGGCAGGTGGGTATTACATTGTGTATAACAGGAAAATGGGACAGTACCGTCCATACAAACCAGTTCCAGCACTGCACACACAGCATCCTCTCCTCCAGGGGTGGAGGCTCTGAGAGGCTGACGAGCGGCTGTGAATCCTCTCAGGCAGGAGGGACAGCCTGCCTGTGACGCCACTTCTTTAAGGTTGAAGTGGAGCCAACTGCTCCATCTTTCACCATGGCTGCAGGCAACTGTGGGAGCACAAAACTTCTAGAAGCTCAGTTCTGATCTTCTAGTCAAAAATAACTCCATGTCAAATTCTGCTTTGATGGAGAAGACTTTGTCCTAGGCAAGAGTCCCTCAGAAAACTTCACAAACGCCAGGAAAAGAAGGCTCTGGAGTCAGACGGGTTTAGGTGGTAGAAGCCACATTCTTGAGAACAGGAGCGAATTCTTGCCCCTCAGGGTTCAGTCTGCTACATACACACTATAGAACCACTGGTCCCTGGGGACACTGGTCCCATGAGACCTTGTGTGTGTGTATGTGTGTTTGTGTGCTTAGTCATGTCTGACTCTTTGTGACTCCATGGACTATAGTCTGCCAGGCTTCACTGTCCGTGGGATTTTTCAGGCAAGAATAGTGGAGTGGGCTGCCATTTCCTCCTTCAGGGGATCTCCCTCACCCAGAGATCAAGCCTATGTCTCCTGGGTCTCCTGCATTGCATGCGGATTCTTTCCCCGCTTAGCCATGAGACTTTGGCTGGCTGATTCTCTAGGCCCCAGACTGGGCAGCTGAATGGGAAAGCCGCAACAGATCAACATTAGCCCAGACGTAGTCCTGCCTTCTGTGCTGATAGAGGGAAGTTTGACACAGAAGAAAAGCTCTTGGTTTACCACCAAGCTGCGCTGGGTTTGAGTCCTGGGCCTCCCACTGGATGATGAAGCCTGATGTTAAGAGCATGTACCCTAAGATCAGACTAGGTTCAAATCTACATTGCACCACTTACAGCTGTGGCCTTTGGGACAAATCGTTTGTCCTCCCTGAGTCTCTGTGTCCTTATCTATGAAGTAGGGATAACAGAGGGATGTTCCTTGAAGAGGATGAGTTACCATTTAGAAACATGCTCATAACTGCCAGCTGCCCAACAAGGATCCCATGTCAGATGATGTTGCTGTGTTATTACCACCGTGGTTATGACATAGACTGTCAGCTCATGAGGGCCTGGTCTCTACCCAAACAACGGATACTAACATTCAGAGGCGTCAAGTGGTGTCACAGCTAGTCCAGACCTGAGTCCCAGTTTGTGATGCTTGAATTAATACCATCTTCATAGTGGCCTATGAACCCCAAGCTTCCACGTGCTAGTGACAGCATAAGGTGCTGGAACCTCTGCAGCCACAGACCCTGGGGACACATGCAGAGGTCCTCAGCACCCTGGACAGATCCCCATCTGCTCCTATTAACTCTCCAGTCCTGTAATTAGCCTACACAGAGTTTCCTTTCCCTCCTTGGAAGGATACACTGTGATCATTTTATTGTAAGACTGAGCTAAGCAAGGGCTTCCCAGGTAGCTCAGTGGGTAAGAATCCATCTGCAATGAAAGAGATACAGGAGACATGGGTTTGATTCCTGGGTTGGGAAGATCCCCTGGAGGAGGGCCTGGCAGTATTCTTGCCTGGAGAATCCCATGGACAGGGGAGCCTGGAAGGCTGCAGTATATGGGGTCACAAAAGGGTCAGACTTGACTGAAACGACTGAGAATGCACAGATAAATTAAGTAAAGTTCCATGGAGATGTCAATTTCCTTTCCCCCATCAATGTTCTTCAGCTATGCTGGGATGGAGCTCCCTGGCCCAACCCTGAACCATTGCTTGCATGCAAAAGCCTGATCCCCAGGCTTTTCTAGGCATTTTCAGGTATGTGATAGCCAGGGCCACCCACTAGTATATATTGTGCTTTAATGTAGAATTTTTAAAAGTCCCTTATGGGTAGATGAATTAGACAAAGGGTGTCTCTCCCTCTGAGTTTATGCCATGCCCTTGCTGGAATGCAAAACTTGGCAAATGTAGCTCAGCAAGGGTTTAAACACCACTGGTCTATTTGGATAGAAACCCTTGTGCAGTGCACAACTTGTACAACTGTACATGATGACCCTGAGAGCAGTCTCACTCCAGGGGGTAAAATGTTCAACCTGATTTAACTCAAAACTGATTTTTCTCATCCCCTTTGATGCTATTTCTGCCCCTAGTTTTGAACCAGATCATGAATTCAGTGGATCACAAGGGAGTACCAAGCATGGTCTGTGATTTTTCTGAATAGCTACTGCTCTGGCCCCTCCAGGGCTAGCTGGGAGGGGTTGAAGATAATCTTACAGGATAAAATCCTCTTTGACTGGGGCCTCTACAAGGTGGCCATGATTGGAGAGTTTTTGTGAGTGTAGCACAATCAGGGCTGGCCTGACTAATTTTGTCTCCTGATTGAATTCTTAACATCTCCCCCCCCCCCTCAAGCTCCTCACAGTCACATCACTCTGGGGCTGGCTCAGCTAGGTGGGCAGCTCTTTTGAAATGGTTCTTCTTGAGAGATTTCAAGTCTGTGTATTTGCCATGAGCCCTAATATACTCATAGAGTAACTCTATAACTTGACTCTTCCCTACACCTTGGAAGAAATAGAGATGCATCATGTCATGGGCACTCCAGTTAGCATCTTCCCTCTACACTTCAAGGGGAGATTCATCTCCAGTCCCGGGCTCTACGAAGTCCAGGACTCAGGTCAGATCATCCCCTATACATCACTATCCGTGACTGTAGTATGGGCCGCACAGGGAGCCACGTGGCTCTGAGGCGTCAGTAATGGGGTTCTTACAGACAGGCATGTGGTCTTCCTGAAGCTTCCCGCACTTGGGCTTGGCGGAACTTCACTCTAGCCCTGGCCTAGGGAGGGATGGAGTCTGGAGGACCCTTCTCTCTGATCAATCTCCTTTGGCTTTCTCATCTTCTCTTATGTAGGCTGGAGGCAGGTGACAGGGTCACAGAACCAGCCCCACTGTCTCTTAGAAAGTTCTGCATGTGCAGACTAGCCTACTTGTCCTTTGAAACTGAGGACAGGCATTACCTATTGATCTCAGTTCTGGGGCTCCACTTTGACTCTGAGACCAAGGGGAAAATCCTGCCAGACCAGTGTCCTGTGACCTATTACACCACTGCTTCTACTCTCTGTGTTAGAATGTGAATTACTAATATCATGTTCTACACAGGAGGAACCAAGGCTTTTTCCCAATTTAATTTAGCCAGAGAGACAAGAAGTGATGTCACCTCCACTTAACTGATAATCACCGTTATTACGTGTACAACATGAACCTGACAATATTTTCAAGAGTCCTGAGCTTCTACTTGTTTAAATAAAGGTGCCAGATGGACCCTGCTGCTTCGATCAAAGCCAAGATCAGGGCCTTGCTGCCTCAGGTCTCAATGTACTGACATCTACTCTGCTGTGTTTCTCCGTCATTTTCCAAACACTCTCATGTATATACTTCTGACTCTTGGTATATCTCTTGTGTTTCCTTCTTTCTTGGATCAGCTTTCCTTCACTGAATTTCTCTGCCCCTCTGCGTGAGTGTGTGTATGTGCTCACGTATGTTGTATCTACGCCTGGAATTTTTTTCTTAGAAGGTGAAAAAAAAAGGAATGTTTCTAAAAATACTTAAATGTTTTTAAAACTCAACCTAAATCATGAGGAGGTTTGACTAGATAATTGATAATGAATAGGTGATGAAGTGGTGATGAAGGTGATGGTGTTGATGATGGTGGTGATGATGGTGGTGATGACGGTGGGTAGTGATAGTGGGTAGTGATGGTAGTAGTTATGGTGATGATGGTGATGGTGGGGATGACGATGGTGATGGTCATGAAGATGAAGGTGTCAGTGGTGTGATGATGGTGATGATGATGGGATGATGGTGATGGTGGTAGAGACAATAAAATTAGCTAACATCTGCGCAGGGCTTGCTGTTTGTTTTGCTGCTGAACCCTTTCCATGCATCATCTCCTCCACCCCATGATACAGACATCACAACTGGCCCCACTAAAGAGCTGAGGCACAGAGTGGTTAGAAAACTTTCCCAAGGGTCAAGTAGCAATACTGAGAGCTGAAAAGCTCTAAAATGCTTTGGCTTTATGGAAGAAAGTAAGAAAAAGTCCTGAGTGCCCTTTAAGAATTCTTGGGACTTAGATAAGAACACCTGCTTGGGCTGTGTTGGGCAGCATTAGCAGGAAGTTTCTGCTGAGATCACAGGTGGGAAAAGACGAGCAGGGTGACAAGGGGACAGCAAGAGAGATAAGAACCACAAGGCGTTGGTGCAGAGGTGGAACAGACGGAGGCCAGCTGCAGGGGGAGGCAGAAGAAGGCTTTGACCTTTTTTCAGACACTGACGGAAAACTCTTCCTGCTCAGGTATCATCCGGCTGGCAGTGTGGGCTACGAACAAGGGTGACAGCCTCACAGAGGGGTCCTCTGAGAAGTCATGTGAGCAGTAATTTCATTCTACACCATTAGCCCCCAGACTTCATTGGATCAAGAGCACCCAGAATAGCCCATAACTTTACACTCTGGCTGGAACATTTTTCATACCTAGAAGCAGTAGACAAAAAGCTATGACATGCGCTCTGGTCAGAGTGGCTTTCCACGCCCCTAGTTGAGGGGGCCCAGTCCCCAGCATCCCTAAGTGGATTTAAGCACTTGACAATAGACTGTTGGCCCATCATTAAAAAATCATACCCTTCACTGTCAGGAGTCACACTGTGATCCAATAAAACCATAGCCTCAAAATCAGCAAGATCGTAATTTGGGAACCATCCCTTCCCCACATTCAGCCTGTTTCACAGACTTCAAACTGACCTGTCTAATCTCTTATCTGTAGCTATGAAATTGTATTTCCCTCTTAATAGGCCCACAAATGTTACAGATGACTAGTTGAGGAGCCGGCAGAGCAGAAGCAGCAGGCGTACTGAAAAGGGCCATCAGGTCCCCAAGCGCACAGCCAGGCCTGCCAGGCCCACGCCGTGCTCAGAATTTCAATCAGCTCTGGCCCCCGTCTGGCCAAAGGGCCAGAGACATGCAGCCCACCTACTCCAGAGAGGGAGATACGTGTGTGTGCGTGTGTGTGTGTGTGTGTGTGTGTGTGTGTGTGTGTGTGTGTCTTTGGGGTTGTAAGGGTGACTCAAATAGGGCAAGATAAAGGAGGGAAGGGGATTCTCCCCCTGGGCTCCTTCCCATGGGGACACCCCCACCAGTGGCCAGCTCCCCCCTTTCACTTTCTGCTCTAACACAATTGATCTCATTTCCCTCTGCCTTAAGTCTTCCCTGGCTCCCCACTAATGTAAACACAGCCCCAATTCCTGAATTCTGTGTTGTGTTCAAAGACTCATTATTTTTGTTCTGCTTCCCCCCCAACCCACCTCCTTCTGCACCTCAAACTCCTTCACTGTGGTTTCCTGTCTCTGTCCTTCTATCTCCCACTGCTTGGAATAAACTTCTCTCTTCCTTTCTTTACCTGGATGACTCCTCTTCACCTCCAAGGCTTCCTCCAGGAAGTCTTCCTAAACTGCAGGCACCTGTGCCTCCTGTATTGGGTTGACGGATATCCCCCAAAAATGTACGTCTAAGTCCTCATGCCCAGAACCTGTGAATGTGAACTTATAAGGAAAAGGGGATTTTGGAGATGTAATTAAGAGTCTTAAAATGAGACCATCTTGAAGAAGGGCCATAAATCCAACAACAGCTGTCCTAAGAAAAAGGTAATAGGAGATTTGAGACACAGGGATACAGGGAATGGGCCCTGTGAGGATGAGGCAGAGATTAGAGAGATGAGTCTGCAAGGCAGGGAGTGCCGAGGCTTGTCCTTACCACTGGAAGCCGGAGGAGACTGAGTGATCCTCCACCAGATCATCGGAAGGCGGGTCCTCCTGCCAGTACCTTGGTTTAGACCTTCTGGCCTCCAGAACTATGAGAGAATAAACATCTCTTGTTCTAAGCCCCCTCCAGACTGTCCTAAATTGTTCCAGCTGCCCCAGGAAAGTCTTGTGTCTCCCAGAATGTGCACCCACGCATCCTGGACCCAAGTCTCATCTCTTCCATGCATCCATACTGACATCATCCACCTCCATCCTTCCTCATTGAACTGGGAGCCCCCAGCTGAGGATCCCTTGTCACTTCTGTCTGTCCTAACTCAACCCCTGTGCCTGGGGCTCACTGGGGACACAACACATGTCTACTGTGTCACAGTAGAGCTTCCCGGGCAGTGCAGTGGTAAAGGAACTGCCTGCAATGGAAGAGATGAGGGTCTGATCCCTGTGTTGAAAAGATCCCCTGCAGGAGGAAATGGCAACCACTCCAGTATTCTTGTCTGGGGAATCCCATGGACAGAGAAGCCTAGTGGGCTTCCATGGAAGTCCATGAGGCTGCGAAGAGCTGCCCATGACCGAGAACACACAACATGTGCTGTGTGTCATGGAACGAAGCAGAGGAGGCTGGAATACCCTTCAGGTTTTAGACAAAAGGGCACCCTTGCCTCCCTTGACCTCTCCTCTCATGAGTCGGAAGCCCAAGTCTTCCAAGGTCATTGGAAAGGTCATCTTCCTCTTTGACAAACCCTCAGCATGCAGCTCCCACCCCCAGACTCCTATTACTGCCAGTGACTTCACATCTTTATTCCCAAACAAGAAGTCTCTGTCCCTGGCAGAATCCTTCCTTCATCATGACTTCCTAGGAGGGGTCCTCTCACTCCCCAGGCCTGCAGGGTCAATCCAGGCTCCACTCTGGAAGCTAACAGACTTGCTGGCACAGGTAACAAGTAGAAATAATAACAAGAGTCTTAAAAATAGAGACAACAAACACTTATCAAGCTATTAATACCACATGAGAGGGGAGGTGACCCCCGCCCCCTCCTCAGGAGAGGCAGCGCAGCTTGTTGATGACCACAGGGCTTACTGGTGACACCTCTGTATCATTATAGAGGCACACACTGGCACTGAAATTGCTGGAGCCCCAGAGTCCTGACTGTCAAGTTGCCATCATTTACTGGCTGGTCGCCTTTCACTGTGCTCTGCTCTGATTTGTCCCCAGTGGGCATCTCTGATGTTGGGAAGATGTGACCTGCCAGCAAAGACAGCAGAGTGCTTCTGAGGTGCCTCCCTCTCCCCAGAGCTTGTAACTCACCCACATGGGTTATGAGCTTCCAAGGTCATCAGCCAGGGCCTAGGGCTACTGCAGGCCCTTGGCATCATTGTCACTCACTGACTATGTGCCAGGCACTCTACTGGGCCACAGGCAGCCAGCAGAGGCAAACTGAGATGCTAGTTATACCCTCGGGAGTTCACAGACTGGTGAGAAAGTGAGAAAGACACCAGAGCCCAAACTCTCAAAACTGTGAAGAGCGAAATTGTATCAGAATCTGCAGATCTTGAAACTAATTGGTTAGCTGAGAGGAGAGAGGAAAATATAGGTGAGTCCAGCTTTTGTTCCTCAGAGATGGGAGACTGGGGCACCGTCAGGAGGAAGGAGAAAATGAGGCAGAGAACAAGGAAATTTAAGAATGAGGAGGGGCTTCCAGGGTAGCTCAAACTGTAAAAAATCTGCCTGCAATGCGGGAGACCTGGATTCAATCCCTGGGTACAGAAGATACACTGGAGAAGGGCATGGCAACCCACTCCAATATTCTTAACTGGCGAATCCCATGGACAAAGAAGCCCGGTGGGCTACAGTCCATGGACTTGCAAAGAGTCGAACATGACAGCGACTAACACACACCCCCAGGATGAGGAAAGGTGGGAAGTTCAGTTTTTGACATGTTGAATTTGAACTTGGCAGGACATTTGTTTGGGCCTCTTTCCAGAAAACTGGAGTACAGGAACTCGATAAATAACCAGGATTGCAGACCCAGGTTTCAAAGTCACTCTCATCTAGCAGAGACATGGGAAGTTGACTAATCCTCAGGATTCGTACTTAAAATGTGTGGAACAAAAATTTTATATGTCAGGAATACTTTTGGCTGTAAGTAATGGAAAAATCAACCTGAAAATTAGGTGCTGTTTTCTTGCATAGAGTGAGAAGTTGTAGGTGGAAGCTGCTGGTGTTGGTTCAACAGCTCAGTGAGGTCAAGCTCGGTATCTCGTGATGCTGTTGGTCTTTCTTTCCTGATCCTAAGGTGAGTGCCACTGCTGCAGATCTGCATCCAGAACAAGGGACAAATGGCACTGCTTCTCTCTGCTCTATCAAAACAGTCTCCAGAGAACATCATCTATGCTCATTGGTCAGCCCTCTGTCATCTGGCCACTATCTATAGAATTGAGAAAGCCTGGAGAATGAGATAATCACTTCGTTCAGTTCAGTTCAGTCGCTCAGTTGTGCCTGACTCTTTTTGACCCCATGAATCGCAGTACGCCAGGCCTCCCTGTCCATCACCAATTCCTGGAGTCTACCCAAACTCATGTCCATTGAGTCGGTGATTCCATCCAGCCATCTCATCCTCTGTTGACCCCTTTTCCTCCTGCCCCCAATCCCTCCCAGCATCAGGGTCTTTTCCAATGAGTCAACTCTTCACATAAGGTGGCCAAAGTATTGGAGTTTCAGCTTCAGCATCAGTCCTTCCAATGAACACCCAGGACTGATCTCCTTTAGAATGGACTAGTTGGATCTCCTTGCAGTTCAAGGGACTCTCAAGAGTTTTCTCCAACACCACAGTTCAAAAGCATCAATTCTTCAGCGCTCAGCTTTCTTCACAGTCCAACTCTCACATCCATACATGACCACTGGAAAAACCATAATCTTGACTAGATGACCTTTGTTGGCAAAGCAATGTCTCTGCTTGTGAATGTGCTATCTAGGTTGGTCATAACTTTCCTTCCAAGGAGAAAGCATTTTTTAATTTCATGGCTGCAGTCACCATCTGCAGTGATTTTGGAGCCCTCAAAGATAAAGCCTGACACTGTTTCCACTGTTTCCCCATCTATTTGCCATGAAGTGATCGGACCAGATGCCATGATCTTAGTTTTTTGAATGTTGAGCTTTAAGCCAACTTTTTCCCTCTCCACTTTCATTTTCATCAAGAGATTTTTTAGTTCCTCTTCACTTTCTGCCATAAGGGTGGTGTCATCTGCATATCTGAGATTATTGATATTTCTCCCAGCAATCTTGACTCCAGCTTGTGCTTCTTCCAGCCCAGCATTTCTCGTGATGTACTCTGCATAGAAGTTAAATAAGCAGGGTGACAATATACAGCCTTGATGTACTCCTTTCCCTATTTGGAACCAGTCTGTTGTTCCATGTCCAGTTCTAACTGTTGCTTCCTGACCTGCATACAGATTTTTCAAGAGGAAGGTCAGGTGGTCTGGTATTCCCATCTCTTTCAGAATTTTCCACAGTTTATTGTGATCCACACAGTCAAAGGCTTTGGCATAGTCAATAAAGCAGAAATAGATGTTTTTATGGAACTCTCTTGCTTTTTTCATGATCCAGCAGATGTTGGCAATTTGATTTCTGGTTCCTCTGCCTTTTCTAAAACCAGCTTGAACATCAGGAAGTTCATGGTTCACGTATTGCTGAAGGCTGGCTTGGAGAATTTTGAGCATTACTTTACTAGCATGTGAGATGAGTGCAATTGTGTGGTAGTTTGAGCATTCTTTGGCGTTGCCTTTCTTTGGGATTGGAATGAAAACTGACCTTTTCCAGTCCTGTGGCCACTGCTGAGTTTTCCAAATTTGCTGGCATATGAAGTACAGCACTTTCACAGCATCATCCTTCAGGATTTGAAATAGCTCCACTGGAATTCTATTACCTCCACTAGCTTTGTTTATAGTGATGCTTTCTAAGGCCCACTTGACTTCACATTCCAAGATGTCTGGCTCTAGGTGAGTGATCACACCATCGTGATTATCTGGGTCGTGAAGATCTTTTTTATACAGTTTTTCTGTATATTCTTCATTACAAGGCCATGAACAAAGGAGCAAGGGGATGGTTAGTGTTGACTTAGTCATAGCCGATGTCTCCCATAAGGAAAGTAAGCAAGAAGGGAGACTGAAAGTAGAGTGTTTTGGAAACCAAGGAAGGAAGATGTTTTGAAATAGGCAGAGAGATCAGATGTACTAATGTCCTCAGATACAAAAAATTTGGTGATTATTTGAAGACACTCCAGTTCTCATGAAGTTCAAGGAGAGAAGAGGACCATGGATGGGGGACAGGGTGGTGAAGACATTTGGGGAAAACGAACATCCCCTTTTGCCTTCCATCTTTCCTAACATCAGGGTCTTTTCCAATGAGTTGGCTCTTCACATCAGACAGCCAAAGTATTAGAGCTTTAGCTTCAGCCTCAGTCCTTTTAACAAATATTCAGGGTTGATTTCCTTTAGGATTGACAGGTTTAATCTCCTTGGTTGCTGAAGAGAAAGCAAAGTTCTCCTGCCAGAAGAACTTTTTATGTTACAACCTGGAGTGGACCATATGTCTGCACACAATTTAAAGAATATCTTTAACTTTAAAAATGTTTGAGTGAGTGAGTGACGCTGCTCAGTTGTGTCCAACTCTTTGCACCCCTATGGACTGTAGTCTGCCAGGCTCCTCTATCCATGGGATTTTCCAGGCAAGGATACTGGAGTGGGTAAAACCCTGTAACTTTAAAAATGTTTGGAAACTATGGGCATCATCCAACTCTCTTGGCTAATAGATGCAATATTTAGCAAGGTACAGACTAGCATTCAGCACAATCTCAAGGAGTGTATCTTTCTGATGATACTCTAACTGAAGCGCCAATATTTTGGCCACCTGATGTGAAGAGCCAACCCATTGGAAAAGACCCTGGTGCTGGGAAAGACTGAGGGCAGGAGGAGAAGGGGACAACAGAGGATGAGATGGTTGGATGGCATCACCAACTCAATGGACATGAGTTTGAGCAAACTTCAGGAGAAGGAAAGGGGAGCCTGGTGTGCTGCGGTCCATGGGGTCACAAAGAGTCAGTTATGACAGAGTGACTGAACAGAAACAATACCTATATTACCTTTACCACCACTGTTGCCCCCATTGCATCCAACACCACCACAATGACCACCCAACATAATGCTTACTTGTCAGGCACCCACTGTGGGAGAGGTATCTAGCCGTTATTTGTGTGAATTGTCTCATTCTAGTTTCACAACAGGTATTAGAGTCTAGGCATCTAACATCTAAATAAGTCATTCAGTCATGTCCAGCTCTTTGCAACCCCCCAAATTGTTGCTCTCCAGGCTCTTCTGTCCATGGGATTCTCTAGGCAAAAACACTAGATTGGGTTGCCATTCCTTTCTCTGGGGGAACTTCCTGACCAAGGGATTGAACCCACGTCTTCCACATTGTAGGTAAATACTTTCCATTTTGAGCTACCAGAGAAGCCCATTTTATTAATACCCATTTTTACAGATAAGGAAACCAAGCTTCAGAAGGCTTCCCTGGAGGCTCAGGCAGTAAAGAATCTGCTTGCAATGTGGGAGACCTGGGTTCAATCCATGGATTGGGAAGATCCCCTGGAGAAAGGAAAGGTAACCCACTTCAATATTCATACCTGGAGAATCCCATGGACAGGGGAGCCTTGTGGGATACAGTCCATGAGGTCACAAAAAGTCAGACATGACTGAGAGACTAATGCACACACACATACACAAACCAATCTTCAGAGGATCTACCAAACCTTCTCAAAGAGTGAATGTAAGATCCTTGCACCCAGGCCTATGTAGCCCTTTGGTGTGCACACTTGCTCTCTGTCTTATAATAAGACTTGGTCTCCAGTGACACTTTACTGTTCTTCTGCTTGGGATCCCTGGGATGTTCCAGCTGAGCCACCATCCCTCCTGTCTGGATCCCTACCTTTGGTCTACTCATCTCTTCAGCTCTTGGTTTCGAAAAAAGAACGGAAGCCAAGAGCAACCTCTGATATAAAAATATGGAATATCCACTTTTGGCAGCCATGACATGGTTGCCACACAGTGCACTCAGGCTCCAAGGGACAGAGACATGGGTGACCCCAAGTGGAAGCAACTGGCCCTTGGACTCACCTTGGCACACAGGGCTGGCAGGGACCCCTTCCAGAGGCCACAGGGCCATTGTGCATAACGAGGCACTCAGGCAGGAACATGGAGATCCATCACTTCCAGGGACAAATCAGAGAAGCCCATTAGCACACCACCCGTGCTATCTGGATGTGCAAAGCAGGAACACCAGAGAGATTAAAGATGCCAGCATGCCATGATGACGACCAAGGCTGCCTCTATTTGTTTCCCTCTTATCTGCAGTTGGGAGAAAGGAGGAGAAATGTTTCTAGGATTGCTCAGCGATGTGCATTATTTCAAAGACTTGGAGACAAAAGGATATCAGAGGCTGGGTGAGTTGAACATGCGGGGACCTGACAGCCCTTGTCGGATGCCTAATGAGGTCTGCACTTTATCTATGGTTCAATAGCCCAGTCTGCCAGAAAGCATCAGCCCACTCGGGCAGACAGAGGGTGCATTCAGTTCTGCCACCCACTCACCCTGTGGCCTCGAGTCAGTCCCTCCCCACCCTCTCTGGACTCTTTTGTCCTCGTGTGTGATAAGCCTTTTGCAAAGGGCCATAAGGACTAAGCTACAGTGTGCCTACCAATGACCCTGTAAACTGCTAGTGACATTGGTAACATCCGAAGGAAAGCCGTGGCTGGGCCAGGTGATATGGGGGAGGGTCTGCCTCCAGGAAGCCTGCAGTGGGCAAGATTCCAAACAAGAGGGGAGATGTCTTTAGGGCAGCTCATTTCTCTCTCCTGGGCATCCGGTCAAGAGTCTAGTCCAGAGTCATCACTGAGCCAATCTCGGTTGAACCGCAGGTCACACCCAACCTCACACCTGACAGAGACTATGCCAGATGACCAAGCGAACACCATCTATCACTGCTCAGATCCTGTCGCCTCTGATCAAGGAGACGTGCACCCAATAGGGAACTCAGGCGGCTGTTTTCATTTCCATAATCAAATGTTTATGTACCATCTCCTCCTGCCCTTTCTGCTCCCCGTTCCCTCCTTATTTCTGTTTGAGCAAAATGTGTTCAAACATCCCCTTTCACCCCACTGGGGACAAAAAGTGCCTGTCATGTTGGTGTAACATTTTGGAGAATGAATGCAACATTTGTTTCTATTTGCTAGTCCGAATATCGATCTGTTCTTGAAATGAAATGTCATGTCTATGAAATTCACAGATGTAGAGGAGGAAAAAAACTCCAACCTTGATTCATGCATCTTCAGGAAGCTCTTACAATGGCTTAGTCAGGCTGCCTCGCCTCTGGTGTGGGGGCCAATCTCAAATATTGGACTCAGGAAAAGATAGATCACCCAGGTGTCCTGTCCCTGCTCTCATCCTCTGCTGGTTGTCCAGGGCCATTTGGATGCCCTAAAAGAACATACAACAGGAGTGTTTGTCATGCCTTATTTGGTGAGCCAAGTAGCAATGGCTATGTGCCATTGTGACTGGATAAATGGTGTAGGCTACAAAACAGGATGTAACAAGACAGATGAAAGGGAACAGCCCCAGGTCATTTCAGAGATTAAAGCCCTGTTCCTTTCGCAGACAGGAGAATCTGTGACTGTGAGCTGACAGGTATCATGTGGTCCATATTCAGATGCCACAGACTGCTTCAGAATGTGGGCTCCAGGCGGCGCTAGTGGTAAAGAACCCGCCTGCTGGTGCAGGTAGATGTAAGAGGTGCGGGTTTGATCCCTGAGTCAGGAAGATCCCCTGGAGGAGGGCATGGCAACCCACCCCAGTATTCTTGCCTAGAGAATCCTGTGGACAGAGGAGCCTGGCGGGCTGCAGTCCATAAAGCCGCACAGAGTCAGACACAACTGAAGCGACTCGGCACGCAAGCATGCACACACGCTTCAGAAAGAAGCTGAGCTTTGCTTTCTGGGCACGGGTGAGAATGTGGATCAAGGCTGCTTCTTAAGCAGTGACCAGAATCGTATGTTATGTTCCTGGCAGGGAGGACTCGCAAAGATGTGGCAGTAAGGTTTCTCAAGCCCAGCCTTGTTCACCCAGGAATGTGCCTACACAGTAACTAACCCTAACTCTTACCCTAGACAGAACACAGCCCTTCTTGTCTGCAATGACCTGAGGATGCCACATCCCTACTTCTATCTCTCAAGGCAGCTGTGATCTGATGCAACATTTTGTGTGCTAACTTTGCCAGCCTGTGGATGTCCACATGGCAAAGACTGCTAGGGAAAGACCCACTCAGGTTTTCACTCATCAACAGGCATTTTCTGAGCACCTACTGCATTGTAGTTGTTCAGTCGGTAAGTCGTGTCTGACTCTTTGTTACTGCATGGACTGCAGCACACCAGGCTTCCCTGCCCTTCACTATCTCCCAGAGTTTGCTCAAACTCATGTCCATTGAGGCAATGATGTTATCTATCCATCTCGTCCTCTGCTACCCCCTTCTCCTTTTGCCTTCAATATTTCCTAGCATCAGGATATTTTCCAATGAGTCAGCTCTGTATCAGATGGCCAAAGTATTAGAGCTTCAGCTTAAGCATCAGTCCTTCCAATGAATATTCGGGTTGATTTCCTTTTCAATAGACTGGTTTGATCTCCTTGCTGTCCAAGGGACTCTCCAGTGTCTTCTCCAGTGTCACAATTCCAAAGCATCAATTATTTGGCGCTCATCCTTCTTTATAGTCCAACTCTCACAGCTGTACATGACTACTGGAAAAATCATAACTTTGACTATACGGACCTTTGTAATCAAAGTGACCTCTGCATTTTAATATGCTGTCTAGGTTTGTCGTGGCTTTTTCCCCAAAGAACCAAGTGTCTTTTAATTTCAAGTCTGCACCTACTGCATTTCAGACGCTATTCTAACTAAACACAGGCAATCCAAGAGTGAACTGAATTGAATAGTCCCTGCCCTCCTGGGGAGGGGTTGTGATGGAAGCCTCACCAAACAACTAAAAAGACAAGGTTATAAAATAAATGCCAGCCACTTATAACAATAAGTGTTATTAAAGGAATGAACACAGAGCTGAGACGAGAAAGAAGCCTTGAACCAGAATCCCATTCCAAATAGGAATTAGTGGAAGATATATGGCCATAAACTGAGCCCTGGGATATTGGAAAATGAAAGAAAAACTGCAGAAGAAATAAAAAGATGAAGGCTAGATCTGTCAGGCCTGGGCTAAGTCACAGAAGCCGACATCCACCTTCTATCCCTTAGGTTCCATCTGTTACTAAATCCAAGTTCACTCTACTGACAGAGAAGATGGCAGACTAATGTCCCAGAATAACCATCTTATCAGGGTCTGGATGCCAGGTTCTTTTATAGAACAGAGATTAGGGGGAGGTGAGGAAGTAGAGTAAAAAGGTTAAAAGTCTTCCAAATATCTCTTGAAATGGCCAGCCTTGGAGAGGGGATGTGTTAATTTCTTCTTTCCTGTAGTGATCCACAGGTGGAAAGGTTCCTGAACAAAGGCACTTTTGGCTTAACATTCAGGCAGAGGGGCAGGGCTCTCTGAGGCAGGCTTTTATGTATCACAATAACCAAAGCAATGAAAAGCAAAGGTTAATATCAAAGACATTGTTTTGTTGTTGTTTAGTCACTAAGTCGTGTCTGACTCTTTGCAATCCCATGGACTGTAGCCCATCAGGCTCTCCTGTCCATGAGATTTCCCAGGCAAGAATACTGGAGTGGGTTGCCATTTCCTTCTCCAAATGATCTTCCCAACCCAGGGACTGAACCCATGTCTCCTGCATTGCAAGCGCATTCTTCACCACCGAGTCGCCAGGGAAGTCCCCCACAAAAAGGACAAAAAACATGGAATCAAAATTGACTTCCCTGTAACATTTCAGCCAAGGCCTCTTCTGGGGTGCTCCCACATTCCAACCTAGAGAGGTTCACTGTGGCTTGGCAACCACCATAGATAAGTTCCAGGCTCTTCTTAGCCCTGTTCCTTTCTGCTGATTAGAGATTATGACAAGTGTAAGCCATCCCCTACACTCTGTGGAAACATCCTATGAAGGGTATTGTTTGTGTTCTAAATACACACAATAGAAGGTGGTGCAGAATTATGGGGGTGCTCCTGAGTTACAGGTCTTCCTATGGCCCACCCTCGGAGTTGTGAAGATTTACTCCTACTAAGCAATTTCAGGTTTTAAAGATGCTCCCTGAGGGCTTACTTAAAATACCAAAAGCAATAATAATATAATCCTAATAATCATAGTTATTTGTTCTTCAATCCTCTGTTTTTCTACTCCCTTACCCAGACAACATCTTGAAAGGCTTTCCATCAATTCCTGCTTGCTGCTTGTTCTGCTGTTTAAGAAAATGCGGGAAGGAACAAAAGCAGCCCTGGTGGGAAATAGGATTTGTGACTCTACAGAAAACCCTACAGGTCTTTGGAGAGAAGGGGAAAGGAATTTTAAAATCAGCCTCCTCGCTCCCTTTTCAGTGGTTGGTATGAGATTTTTCTTGGTCACAAAGACCAGGTGCTAATTCCAACAAGCTCCAGAAAGAATAAGAGCTCGGGTGACCCATGTAACTACAAAGTCAGCAGCAGGGAGGTTCCTGCTTCAGCTGTGGGTGGATCCAGGGCTGATACGGTTTCTGGTCTGTTCTCCTCTCTCAATTCTACTTGCCTTGTTCTCCAGAAGATCCATCCACAGGACATCCTGTAGGTCACCAGCAGGTTCTCGTTTGCTGCCCCAAATTCCAACACCAAACACCCTTGGGATTTCCTAGCCCAGCACATTGTCTCAGAGGTGAATTTTACATTACACTTTGTAATACCTACAGAAGGCTGGTCTCTGTACGGAGAGCATTCATTGGAGGAATAGAGTATACACCTTACAGGACCCCAAATTTTTCCTCCCATTGGGGCTTATAGAGCTACTGGGGAGAGTCCATCAGGGTTTTGTACTAAAATTTGGGGAGAAGCTTGATTTGTCAACAGTGTATTTCCAGGCAGATTGTCATTTGGGATGGACTGCTTCCTGAGACCCATCAAAAAGTCTCTGCCTCCAGCATTACAATGGGATGAGGCACGGTCATGTATGAATTTCATTTAAACATTTTATGTTTCAACAGAATGAGGTAGAATGGAGCAATTTCTGGCTGCTACTCTCTGCTTTGGTTTGAATTGGAAAGTCATTCTGGGCTGCTCTCTTAATGCGGTCCTCAGCCCTAACCGGGGCCTCAGTCTTCCTCTCTGCACGGAGAAGGATGGAGAAGGAGATACAGGTGGATTGTAAGATTCGCTATAACATCTCTGCCAGCAGGTTCCCACGCAGAGCTCCAGAGCTGCCATTTATCATATTAGAGCCTCAAGGCTGATGAAGCCCTCCTCTTGGGGCTCCTGTGTGATGGTAGATTGGGCCCAGCTTCCCTTTCCCTCCAGCCTCAGTCAGGCTGTCAATCATCGGCTTTGACAGCTGGGCCCTACACCAGACAACACGCTTCCTTGACTGAGGCTCACAGCAAGGTAGGCACTGGTATTCTATGCTAAGATCTGAGATTGCCTTTCCAAGAGGTGGTGTAATTATCTTTGAGAGACTGATCAAGTTAATAGGCAATGGCAAGATCATAAAGAAAAAAAAATAAAACTCTGACCCACACCCTGCAGCAAGCAACCCAGAAAACCAATACAGGTAAGGGAGGAAGAAAATTTTTCTCTGCCCTTCTAGGTTCTTCTGGCTGATCTAAAAATTAACTTGACATGAGGCAGATCAACAGGAGAAAATCAAATTTCATTCCATACCTACAGGGGATTTCCCAAGTGGTGCTAGTAGTAAAGAACCCGCCTGCCAATTCAGGAGACATAAGAGACATGGGTTTAATTCCTGGGTTGGGAAGATCCCCTGGAGGAGGGCATGACAACCAACTGAAGTATTCTTGCCTGGAGAATCCCATGGACAGTGGAGCCTGGTGGGCTATAGTCCATGGGGTAGCAAAGATCAGACACTACTGAAGCAACTAAGCACAGCACAGCATAGCATAAAACATGAAGGGTTACAAAGGAAACCAATGATATCAAAATGTAGTTATCAAGACTGAAGGCAGGAAGAGGTGGGGATGACAGAGGACGAGATGGTTGGATGGCATCACCGACTCAATGGACACTAGTTTGAGCAAACTCTGGGAGATGGTGAAGGACAAGGAAGCCTGGCATGCTGCAGGCTGTGGGGTCACAGAAAGTCAGACATGACTGAATCAGCTTAGTATACATGCACATAAAGGAATTCACATACATGAAAGGGTCAGAGACCCCACAAACCTGAGATATTCAGAGATGAAAAGGTAAGATGAGGTAAATATTCCTTCCTGAGAAAAGGAATTAGATGAGCCTGGAGGGTCATTTACAGGACAATAGAAGGAGAGCAGGTGTTTAGTAATTAGATGCTTGCCCTGCCACTTAGATAAAATTTATCTCTAGTAGTAAGTGTTTTTTGGGGGGAAAATAAAATCTCCAATTTAAATTCCTCTCAGTGGTTAAGGGAAAGGCAGTTGTTTTTCTTGAGCTGCAGCATCTCCACTGCCTTTAGCTCAAAATAATCCAAATGCCAAAGAAACACATGTGGAGGAGGCCTGTTCTAAACCTCTCTACCCTTATCTGCAATAGGCAGCTGGCCAGGGAAACAGGCTGCTGCGAGTCAGACGTGTAGGAAGTCAGATTATTATCTCTGGTAACTGATTCCAGAAGCCAAACGATAACCCTTGTCAGCTGAAAAAAATATGCACAATGTGAGAGATGTGAGTTAAGTTTTATTTGGTGGCAGAATAAGGACAATAGCCGGGGAGACAATATTCCAGATAGCTCTGAGAAACTGCTCAGAAAAAGCGGTGGTGGTGGGGAGAAGTCAGTGTTGGGCTTCCTAAGTGATGCTAGTGGTAAAGAATGACCTGCCAATGCAGAAGACACGAGAGATGCAGGTTCAATCCCTGGGTTGGGAAGATCCCCTGGAAAAGGGCATAGCACCCCACTCCAGTATTCTTGCCTGGAGAATCCCTTGGACAGAGGAACCTGGCAGGCTACGGTCCATAGGGTTGCAGCAAGTCAGACATGACTGTGGTAGCACACACACTTGCAAGGTCAATGTTATATGTGATCTAGTGAAGGGGGGGTGGGTGCAGTCAAGCACGCATTTTGGCAGAGACGTGTTGCTAGTCATGAGGAACAGACATTACTGTTAATGATTTTAATGCTTTTCTAGATATAAAAAGATGCTCGAATTGGGCTCATAAAATCTCCTGAAAATATCTAACAGTTTGTTCCACCAGTTTTTCCCAGAATACAGAGCCCGTTATTCCTGATCTCCACCCTGAACTCCTTTTGAGGGGTGTTGAAGAGATGGGGAAACAGTGGAAACAGTGTCAGACTTTATTTTGGGGGGCTTCAAAATCACTGCAGATGGTGATTGCAGCCATGAAATTAAAAGACGCTTACTTCTTAGAAGAAAAGTTATGACCAACCTAGATAGCATATTCAAAAGCAGAGACATTGCTTTGCCAACAAAGGTCCATCTAATCAAGGCTATGGTTTTTCCAGTGGTCGTGTGTAGATGTGAGAGTTGGACTGTGAAGAAAGCTGAATGCCGAAGAATTGATGCTTTTGAACTGTGGTGTTGGAGAAGACTCTTGAGTGTCCCTTGGACTGCAAGGAGATCCAACCAGTCCATTCTAAAGAAGATCAGTCCTGGGTGTTCTTTGGAAGGAATGATGCTAAAGCTGAAAACTCCAGTACTTTGGCCACCTCGTGCAAAGAGTTGACTCATTGGAAAAGACCCTGATGCTGGGAGGGATTGGGGGCAGGAGGAAAAGGGGACAACAGAGGACGAGATAGCTGGATGGCGTCACCAACTCGATGGAAGTGAGTTTGAGTGAACTCCGGGAGATGGTGATGGACAGAGAGGCCTGGTGTGCTGTGATTGATGGGGTCTCAAAGAGTCGGACACGAATGAGTGACTGAACTGAACTGAACTGAACTGAACTGAACTGAACTGAAGGCCGGTGATTTTATCCTTATAGAGGCAGATGGCAAGTTTTTGTTGACATCCTTGCAATAATCAACCCCCAAAGGCCAGGACCTGATTAAGAACTGCCATCTTCTCTAAGTTTTGTCCCTGTTTCCAATGTAGGACCAATCACAGAAACCCAAATGTGCCCCCGCCCAAATAATCACATGTAGCACCTTCATCTAGTCACCACCCCCCTCAGCTTCTCGACCACCAGCCCCTATCAGGGCACACCTGAAACTTCCCCTTTTCTTCTCTGATGCTCCCCTCTCTTCTGCCTGCTTTTGTGTTTCCACCAAAATACAAGTGTGTGGCTGACCGCCCCCCCCCACCCCGCCCCGGGACAGACGCTGTGAATGAATGGTCTTTCCTTGCTCCCACTCTCTTTGTTCTTCTCCACACCTTTAAACAGGGCTTCACTGCCTGTCGCAAATGGGGTAAAATGTGAATGGAACCCACTGCAGGCACAACCACTCCAACATCCCTTCTGTCCTGTCTCCTACGCTTTTTGGCAGCATGTTACTGATTTTTTTCCCGATGAGTTTCTTTTTTTATTGAAGTATAGTTTATTTACAATATCATGTTAGTTTCAGGTATACAGTACATTGGCTCAGTTACATATGACTGATATATATAGAATTGATACATATAACTGATTCAGTTTTATATGTATATATGTTCTTATATATATATACATACACACACACATATATATTCTTTTTTAGATTTTTTTCACTTTTAGATTATTGCAAAATATTGAGCATAGTTCCCTGTCCTATATAGTAGGTCCTTGCTGCTTATCTATTATGCATATAGTAGTGTGTACATGTTAATCCCAACCTCCTAATTTATCCCTCCCCACTTTCCCCTTCTGTAACCATGAATTTGTCCTTGAGATCAGCTCTGCAGATACCAGCCACGAAGCCAATCACTCTCCTGCCTTAAAGGGCGTAACACAAAGAATTGGGCATGAAATTAGTAAAAACCTCATAGCAGGAGTGAGCGAGGTGGCCAAGGCTTCTCAGCTGGCTTCCTCAAGAGGAAGTGAGTGTCATCATCCCATTTTGAAAACTGCTCCTGTCCTTGCTTTTTTTCTGTTGTCTTTCTAGGTAAGAGACCTGTGTCCCAGGCTGCCTGGAGCATCCGTCTTCTGAGAAAACTGCCAGGATTAGTTTCAGAGGATTGCATCAAAAGAATGAGGTGTTACTCGGCTTTGGACATGCAAAGAGAACTGCAGGGCCAGAAGAAAGCAATTAGCACAAGAAAAAGGAGCAAATTCCTTTATAGTGGCTGAGCCTGGAACTCCCAGAGGTTTATCTGCCCTGGCCAAAGATGCTCTATAATTATTCCGACCTCAGGGAAGCAAGGAAGGCAGGAGGAGGTGATGTCCAGGAAGTAAGTGAAAGGTAAGCAGGCAATTAACATGCTGGTGGTCCGGAAAAGGCCAAAGGGAGGGGGTGGATAGGATCCAGGTTGTTGGAAATTGTGTCCCATTCCTCTCCTCATCCAGCCCAGAGAAAGTCAAGAGAACTGTAGGAGCAAGAGTAACTCCAAGACTCGTGGGGTTCTGTCTCTGTTCCCCAAGTGAGACCCCGGAAAGAGCCCAAGTCTCGGCCTCCCCTACAGCACCCCTTGGGTAGGATGAAACCACTGGATGGCCAGGGTGGTCCGGCAATGTCACCCTGTTCTCAAGTGGTAGAGACAAATGGAGAAGGTAGGAGTTTGTTCAGCCCCCACAGTGAGCTGGAGGGCTGGGCACAGGAGCTGAGAGGTGGAGAGGTGGCTGCAGAGTGAGCCAAGGATCAGCCCAGACGCCACCAGACCACAGTGTCCCACAGATGGGTCTGCACTGGCACCTGGAGCCCAGATGAGGCCAAACAGCCAGGAGAGACCCTGAGGTCCCCAGGCAGGCTCGAGCCCCGGGGTCAGCAGAGTGCCCATCAGCCAGACAGATGGGCACAGAAATGTATGCCCTGCCCATGCGGAGCGGCCCCCTCTACCACGGGTCTTTGGAAGCCTCACTCTCCCCTGGACCATACGTCATCAGGGAAAGTGGGCAAGATGGGGTTGTGGCAGATGCCCAGTTACTCTAAAGGCTCTAAGCTCATCCAGACAGTCCCCACCTCCCTCACGCCCATGCATGCAGGGAGCCAGGGAAACTTCACCCACCCAGGCTCTGCAAAGGAATCGCCTGGGCCCTGTACTTCTTAGCTACCAGCTCCATCTCACCACAATTGCCCTCAGCGCCATCCACCCAAGTAGGGGCTGGGCATCTGGAAACACAGATCATGGTTATTCACTCAGCAAGGTTTATGAGAGGCTGTGATGCTCCGGCACCAGGAACATGGCAATGACCCTGCTTGCACAAGGGCTGTGTTCTAGAGCAAGGGAGGGGAACAGTAGCTCATGCACGATTCCATAAATACAGCTGACTGTAGAGGACCAGACCCTTCCAAGCTACATGAAAGGGACTTCCCCAGGGGCCAGTGGCTAAGACTGCACTCTCAGTGCCAGGGTCCCAGGTTTGATCCTTGGTCAGGGAACTAAGATCCTGCACAGCACAACTAGGGATCCCGTGTGCCCAACAAAGATCAAAGAAGATCCTGCGTGCCAAAAGTAAGACCCATTGCAGCCAAATCAATCAATCGATCAATCAATAAAAATATTTTAAAAGAGCTAAATGAGAAGAGTAGAAAAGCAATCATTGGAGCCTAATATTTATGAAGTTTTCACTACATGATTAGAAATGTCAGCCAAAGGAACGTCTAGAGATTCATGAATGCAAACCACTTCCCTCAAAACCCTAGTAGTCTCAAGGGGAACTATGTTACACAAGTGCACCCACACACGCATTCAGGCACACTCATATACACACAACACACACACATACAACATTCACATGTGCAATACAATGTACGGTGTGTGTACACATTTGTATACACATGTATATGCAATGGGCTTCCCTGGTCACTACAGGCTTCCTCAGTGGCTCAGCAGTAAAGAATCCACCTGTAATGCATAAGACCTAGGTTTGATCTCTGGGTCAGGAAGATTCCTTGGAGGAGGGCATTGCAACCCACTACAGTATTCTTGCCTAAAGAATCTCCATGGACACAGGAGTCTGGCGAGCTGCAATCCATAGGGTTGCAAAGAGTTGGATATGGCTGAAGTGACATAGCACACACGTACATGCAACTACATATATACTTGAAGGCAATGGCACCCCACTCCAGTCCTCTTGCCTGGAAAATCCCATGGACGGAGGAGCCTGGTGGGCTGCAGTCCATGGGGTGGGGAAGAGTTGGACACGCTGAGCGACTTCACTCTCACTTTTCACTTTCATGCATTGGAGAAGGAAATGGCAACCCACTGGTGTTCTTGCCTGGAGAATCCCAGGGACGGGGGAGCCTGGTGGGCTGCTGTCTATGGGGTCGCACAGAGTCGGACCTGACTGAAGCGACTTGGCAGCAGCAGCGGCAGCATGTGTACACACATTGTGCCTGTGCACTTGCATGCAATAGACACACCCAAGTCCATGTACATTTTGCACATGTAAGCATATGCACACACACATGCATACAGACCTACTTCACACACATACAGAAACACAGACAGGCACACACAAACTCACTACACACACACATGCATATTCACATGCTTGCACATGCAGAGCTGCATACCCATACATATATGCACTCATATATACAAGTACACACATACATATATGCACACACATATATCATTTTAATTGCAAATAAAAGTTTGGGAAAAGGTGTCTCTAGCTCATGAATGTGACGCTAGTGGTAAAGAATCCACCTGACAATGCAGGAGATGTGGGTTCAATCCCTGGGATGGAAGGATCCCCTGGAGGAGGGCATGGCAACCCACTCTAGCATTCTTGCCCAGAGAACCCCATGGAAAGAGGAGCCTGGTGGGCTACAGCCCATGGGGTCACAAACAGTCAGACATGACTGAAGCGACTTAGCAAGCACAGCTGATGAATTGCATCCCATATGCTCCAATATCTCCTGCACCTCCACCCCCTTGGTTTTACCTCCCACCATCGCCAAGCTCCTGTCTGGAAGAACGTCCTCTGGCTTTTCTCTGACGAGTTTTCCTGGTGTCTGAGCATCAACTCCAAGCTGACACAGGCTGACAGTCGCAGCCGATGGGAGCTGGGCAGGCGGTATGCCTGGACGCCGTGTGGATTCCAAGTCAACCACCGATCAGAACTCGTCAAAGAGAGACAGGTGTGCTACATGGGACAGACTGGCCCTGGCCCCAGTTCCAAGTACACTTGATAAATCCCTGCTTCATAAACTGCCCTCTGACTGATAGCGTTGTACTGAGTAACTGTGTGGAGATATCCTGCCAAAATATTATCCTTGGCTCTGTCCGCCAGGGAGATGGATACGCCGCATGCCGGCCTGACTGCTGACACAGCGTTTGCTCCAGAGGGGAAGTCGCTTTTCATTTATTAATCTAAAAAATTACATCTTGCATCAGGAGGTCTCGAAGTAAGTCTGGCCGATTATAAATGCGTGTCATTCATTTGTCCGTCCATCAGCTCCTGAATTTATTCAGTGTTGGTGGTGAGATCGTAAATAGATGTCGACACACTCACAAAAGCACAGAAAGAAGGGCAGAGGTGTACATGTGAAGTGTATTTAGGAGCTTTGATAACCATCAAGCTAATGTACAGATTGCATCAGGTATGTGATGCTAAAAAGTAGGAACTGACCGTTGGAAAACCAGGTGGCATGGGGAGCGGCCCCTGAAAGCATATGCCTTCCCACAGGTTCACCTCTCTGGAAGAACCATCCAATTAGAACTTCACAGAAGCTTTGTCAAAACTTCAGGGACACCAGGAAAACAAGGTCCTACACAGCACATGAACACCGAGGTGCTTTAAAAATTCTGTTGAATAAGTGAATGGGAATGCAAGAGAAAGCCCCACCACCACTGAATAGGAGTGAATAAGGAGAAATCTCCCTGGAGGAGGAAATGGCAACCCATTCCAGTATTCTTGACTGCAGAATTCCATGGACAGAGGAACCTGGCAGACTACAGTCCATGGGGTCACCAGAGAGTCAGACATGACTGAGCGCACACACCCACTTGCCTTGCCTTCCCTCTCAAGGGCCTGCCCACCTCCACCACCAGGGATCCCTCTCCAGGCCCCTCACATCCAATCAGCTCTCTGTATCTACAGGCTGCTCATCCTCAGATTCAACACACTTCTGATTCATCTGCACTTGGTTGACCCTGTGGGTGCAAATCCCTGTAACAGACTTGAACATCCTCAGAGCTTGGTGTCCATGTGGGGGAGGAACAGTCCAAGGACCAGTTCCCCAGGGTACTGAGGGATGAGTGTCCTTTTTACTTCTGCTACCACTTGCTTCCTCTCCAGGACCTCCACTTGCTCCTTTCCTTGCTTTCAGTTCAGTTTCAGTTGTCGCTCAGTCGTGTCCAACTCTTTGTGACCCCATGAACCGCAGCACTCCAGGCCTCCCTGTCCATCACCAACTCCCAGAGTTCACCCAAACTCATGTCCATTGAGTCAATGATGCCATCCAACCATCTCATCCTCTGTCGTCCCCTTCTCCTCCTGCTCTTAATCTTTCCCAGCATCAGGGTCTTTTCAAATTAGTCAGCTCTTCGCATGAGGTGGCCAAAGTACTGGAGTTTCAGCTTCAGCATCAGTCCTTCCAATAAATATTCAAGACTGATTTCCTTTAGGATGGACTGGTTGGGTCTCCTTGCAGTCCAAGGGACTCTCAAGAGTCTTCTCCAATACCACAGTTCAAAAGCATCAATTCTTCAGTGCTCAGCCTTCTTCAGAGTCCAGTTCTCACATCCATACATGACCTTTGGAAAAACCATAGCCTTAACCAGATGGACCTTTGTTGACAAAGTAATATAGAACACAAATATATGTCCACAGTAAAGGCTTGGAACATCTATAGTATAGCCTGGATTCCTCTCAATTAATCTCTGTGTGTTCTCAATTCTCAGGTTAAAGAGTTCTATTCAGATGTTTCAGTAACATCTGATGTTTCAGTAACATCAGTTTCATTCAGAGGAAGCTGAATCAAAGTAAACAACTAAACTTCAATGATGAAGATGACCGTTACCTTGGAAAGTAGCATGGCGCAATTGTAATCATAATAAGAGTACATATTTTGGCAGGTACCAATAAAGGCTCTAGCCTTGAGGTTGAAGCTCAGGGCCCTCTCTTCCATGTCCTAGTGAAAGGAGCTGAACTAAAATTCACATTTTCTCAGCATTCTGGACAATGCAGTTTGGGTCATATTTCAAGGACACTCTGGATAACTCACCAATGAATTAGGTTCAGCCAAAGGATGGACAAAGGTGGTCTTTATTTCTTATTTTGGGGACTTTCCCTGTATTACTTGGCTTACACACTCTTCTCACTTACCAGTCTTAGCTCTGAAAACACTAACTTTTGAAAAGAGCAGAGGAGAAAGGTCACCTCCCTTAATTTATTCAAAAACCCTCATCTAGTCGATATCCATTCATTCAACAAATATTTATTGAGTGAAAGGTTCTTCCTTAAGAGGAGCTGCAAAGTGGCCTTAAGTAATGGAGTCCACCAGGCTCCTCTGTCCATGGAATTTCCCAGGCAAGAATACTTGAGTGGGTTGCCATTTCCTTCTCCAGGGAATCTTCACAGCCCAAGGGTTGAACCCTCATCTCTTGCATTGGCGGAGATATTCTAAACCACTGGCGCCACCTCAGAAGCCCAAGTAATGGTGAAGCACCTAATAACAAACGTCTCATCAACAGGTCATATTGTTTAAAAGAAAACATCTATTTACTTTCATAGCTGCTGAAAAAGCTTGATAAAGTCCAACACTCATTCCAGATAAAACTCTTGGTAAACTAAAAACGGAAGAATATTTGTGCCCTTAAATGATCACAAATACATACCTCAAGCCAACCAGCCTTGTATTTAATGTTCAGTTTTTTAAAGTAATGTGTTCAATTAACTATGCAGAATCATCCAATCTTATGTAAGTGGATCTTTCAAATATACATAGATTAAAAATAGGTGGAGAAAACAACATTCACTTGATTTCTGGGTTTGGTGATAATAAGTGATTTTGGTCTTGTTGTTGTTCAGTTGTTCAGTCATGTCTGACTTTTTGTAGCCCCACGGACTGCAGCACGCCAGGCTTCCCTGTCCTTCACCATCTCCCAGAGCTTGCTCAAACTCATGTCCATTGAGTCGGTGATGCCATCCAACCATCTCATCTTTTGTCATCCCCTTCTCCTCCTGCCTTCAATCTTTCCCAGCAACAGGATCTTTTCCAATGAATCAGCTCTTCGCATCAGGTAGCCAATGAATTGGAGCTTCAGCTTCAGAATCAGCCCCTTCAATGAATATTCAAGACTGATTTCCTTTAGGATTGACTGATTTGATCTCCTTGTAGTCCAAGGGACTCTTAAGAGTCTTTTCCAACACCACAGTTCAAAAGCATCAGTTCTTGGGCACTCAACCTTCTCTTTTTTGGACCTGTGTCTATTTTCTATATTCTCTTCAAATTTTTTTTTCTTTTTAAAGAGGATGGGTTAACATTTTCACCATATGATTGTGGAGCTAAGAACAGCCCAGCACCAAGGCCAGCCTGGCCAGGCAGGAGCCAGATGGCCCACTGCTTCCCCTGGACAGGATGGGGGCCAATATCACACATGTCACTAAAAAATTGGGTCCTTTTGCACTTCTGAGTGGCCTTGGGACAGCACAGAGCTCTGACCCCAGTGGTTTATTCTACAAGAACCCCTTGAAGGCCAGATCAAAAGTCAGCAACTGGGACTTCACTGGTGGTCCAGTGGTGAAGACTTTGTGCTCCCAATTCAGAGGGTCCAGGTTCAATCTCCTGGCCAGGGAACTAAGATCCCACATGCCTCCAGTGTGGAAAAAAAAATTCTCTGTGTTTGACATATATACACTATTGGTCTTGTGTATAAAATAGGTAACTAATTCACTGTATAGCACAGGGAACTCAACCCAGTGCTCTGTAGTGACCTAAATGGGAAGGAAATCCTATATATGTATATGTATACAGCTGATTCACTTTGCTGTACAGCAGAAACTGGCACAACATTGTAAAGCAACAATTCACCAATAAAAATTAACTTTTAAAAAGCAAAACATTAAAGTTAATGACCAAAATGAACCTTTCCTGTGAAACAAGGATCTTCATCTGTCCCTGGAAACACAGGGGTGTGAGGAGGTTCTGTGTGGGGGGAGTGACATGCATAAGCCCAGAGGCAACAGAGTTAATGTAGCTGGATTTTCATCTTCAAGAAGTCTGCTCCTGACAGAGACTCACTCGGACTGCTTTCACCGTACATCTCAGCTACCCATCTTGTGACAGCCACGTGTCATCTGGGTACCAAGGTGAGCAAACCTGCCATACAATGATGCAGTTCCCTAGGACACTGTATCAGCAAGTCAGATCAGCAGAGAAATGCCAGGGTGAGGCCCACATCTGTTTCTAAAACTGGAGGGCCCCTGCTGAAAACCTGTAGCCCACACACATCCGTGACACCAAGGGGTAAGGAGGGACTGGACACCAAGGGGTAAGGAGGGACTGGAGTCCAGAGGTTGGCGGTCAGGAGCTACATAATGAAGCTTAAAGTGGGCAGCACTTCCTCTCAGCCAGCACCCCAAGCTGTGGTCACAACCAGCACCACGTCACACTGGCAGATTTGCCAGAATTCTTCCCTTTCAGTCAGCTCGCCCTCCCCCAGAAGCTCAGAAACAGAAAATGCCCCAAACTACACCATTTTCTCTCTTCCTACATAAGAAGAAAATTTCCCTTAAAGGCTAAGAGGGAAACTGAAAATTGAACAAATCCTTCAAGGAGCAGAGAGAGGAGCGAGAAACACCTGGACTTTCTCTTCCTTCAGCCCCCTGATCTCCCACCAGGGCCTCCACCGGACCATCAGCAGCCAGGTGACAAGGACATCTGGGAAGCCGTGTACACGAGGCAGGTCCCAGGACACAGAGCAGGTGCAGGAAGGACAGGGGGGACCAGAGGGAACTTACACACAAAGCCCAGAAAGAGAACCACTGGATTATACACAGTGCCAGCTGCCAGGTAATGGACATCCAGAGGAGGACAGAGAATTCTCCAATGTTCTCCTGAAGAAGGAAAGGCTGGAAGGTCACGTCCTGCGCCGACCAACAAGAAGAATAGGGAGGGGTATGCCCTGGCATATGTGTGCGTGCTGCATGTTCAGTCATGTTGGACTCTTTGCAAACCCGTGGACTGTAGCCCGCCAGGCCTCTCTGTCCATGGAATTTTCCAGGCAGTAATACTGAAGCGAGTTTCCAAGCCCTACACCAGGGGATCTTCCCAACCCAGGGGTCACACCTGCGTCTCTTGCATCTCCTGCATTGGCAGGCAGATTCCTTACCACAGCACCAGCCCCTGTCGAGTGCCCCAAAACCTGTCTATCCACTGCATCCCAGTCTTGGCCTGGCAACCTAAGGGCTTTTGGCCACTTTAGTTTTAGAATCACAGGTGCAAATTTTCCCCTTAAAGACTGCACTGCACACACTGATTTTGACTTGTGCAAAAGGAGGGAAGTAGTGTTGTCAGAGTGACTGAATACCTCCCCACAACTCTGGGGGTTTAACTCCTGAGACTCCCCCCATATCCTGAGGGGAGAGCCTCTGAGCAGACAGCCCAGCCCCCCACCAGAGCCTCGCCACCCACTTTGCCCCTAGGACAGCCCTGGGAACCCAGCAGAGAGATGACCTCCCCCAAATACCACTACATAAGCCACTCCCAAATCATGACCTGGGATGGACCCAGAGTGCTTACTAACTAAAAGCACAAGCTCAAGGCAGACAGACTGACCTGAAAGAGCCCAGAAGCTTGGACATCCACGTCTCACCTCCCTCCCGCCTCCAACCGGAGCTCAAAGATCCGCCAGGTGTGCTGGAAAAGGGCAACGGCTGTTTCCCCAATATTCTGGAAAATTTATGAAATGCAACTATTTTAGAAACCCAAAAGAAATACTGAGAAAACAGAGAACAGAATGGTCCCCTAGCATCCTCTTGGACACCTCCCGATGACCAAATGGCCATCTTCATTATCATCCACCCGAAGGGACATCTCCCTCCGGCATCACCCATGGCCCTGCTCACTTTATTCAGCTCATCTGACTCAGGAATTTTTCTCCCTGGAGTCTAACCCTGCTCAGATCCAAGAGGGAGATATGTTGTGAAGACAGACAGCTCAGACATTAGTGTCTGCATGGAAAACAACTCCCAGTGGGGTTAAAATCCAATTACCGCCTGAATGTAACTCTGCTTCTCCATTCTGGATTAATTACTGAGCACTCCCATTTTGCACCTCTTCTTTCTTCCCCTCACATTTTTCTCAGAAGATGAAAATTGCTGTACAAATCATCTTAGTTGAGAAAATGCAGTGGGAGAACCTAGTCATTTTCGGGAGAGGGAGATAAGATTCACAGCCCATTGGAATGGGAGGGAGACGGTGTGATTCCACAGAGGACAAGGCGAGGCTGGGAGGATGAGACAGCCCTGGAGGTGAACGGGCACAAATTCAGATTTTCAAGTCTGTGTGTCAAGGGACTTGGGAATTTGAGGACAAGCACAGAGAAGGGAGCAGCAGAGGATGAGATAGTTGGATGGCACCACTGACTCAATGGACATGGATTTGAGCAAACTCTGGGAAACAGTAGAGGACAGAGGAGCCTGGGATGCTGTGGTCCATGGGGTCTCAAAGAGTCACATACAACTCAGCGACTGGACAATAACAGCAACTGTTGTTCCAGAAAGCAGTGAAGTGTTGGTGTGAGGAAGTGGATTGTGGGCTCTGACTGCCACGTCTTCACTCGGTTTGGGTGCAGCATTCAGCTGTCCTCCTGCAAACTCACCTCCTAATTGCTCTTTGCTCAAACTAAGGCTCTATTCCCTAGCCCACACTAGCTGGCACATCCACGTGCGCCACCTGGTAGAAGACCGTACCCAAGTTGAAGAGTGTGCCAAGGATAGCGTGTCAAGCTCAGGCATCTCTTAGACGCTCAACAAGCCACGGGCCTCAATCGCCCTCTTGCTGGGTAGAGAGGCGAATGGAGAGTGAGGTCACACAGGGCAAAGAAAGGAGGGGGCCTGGGGCAGGAGAGGACACACCATCCTAAGACAGCAAGCCTGCACCAGTGAAAACAGACAGTCCTGTTGGGAGGATTGACGCCCTGCACATCTTCATCATGCTGCCAGGCATTCAGCAAATTCTCACTTGATACCAGGTCTTTGTCGCATTTCAGCATAGGAGCCACAGAGCACATGTGTGCAGGGGGTGTAGATGGCTTACATTCTGAGCCAGTGTCTAAGGGCGCAGCCTGGAGCTCCCACCCTCTCCCTGAGCCTGCCTGCCGGGAGCTCTTGGCCCATTGATGGGCTCCAAGGAAACTGCCCCAGGGATGTCCAGGCCACCCTTTGTTTTTACTGCTATGTTCTCACCTGCAAACTTCAGACCCAAAGAAATATCTACTGAGTGCTTACTCTGTGTTCAGGCTTTATACATTCTTTTGTTCAATCCTCCTGACAACACTATGGCATAAGTATTATACTCTTTTTAATTATTATTTTCTATTATATTTCTATTTTCATTTTACCTTTGAGGAAACTGAGACACAGAGGTATCAAACTAATAAATAATGGGGCAAGCTGTGAAATCCAGGTGTCTCTTATTTAAAATCTATGTCCCTGACCACATGGCCAAAATTAAGTTCTATGCAGGTGCCTTAAATATATATTTTAGAAATTATATATATATATATATACACACACATTTTGTGCATATATGTATATACATTTTGTATGTAAATCACATAAAAGAAATATATAAATGCATAGAAATAAAATATACACATAGAAAAATATATAATAAACAATTTTATATATACATATAATTTTTCATTTATTTACACACATCTACATTATTTCTATTGACATTCAGTTTAGACTCCAGAATGATATCATGTTGTGTAGGCAGCTTGAATAGCTTAACTCAAATTATTTTTATAATGAAGTTATTTAAATAAGCCTAAATAGAAAACTAGGTAGAAACTGCTTGTTGTTATAGCTCTCATGCAACTATAAAAACAAAATGAATTTACAATTCAAATGCAAACAAAACTAAAAAACCAATAAATTTCAGATTAACCTCACTCAGGTGACTGATGATGCTGTTTGCTGATACCACGTAGCCTGGATAGGGCAAGAAGGATGTATTTACATGTTCTGGGCTTGATAAATCAACTCAGGTCTTCTGTTCTGGCGCAGGATGAACCACCGATTAATTCATCATCATCATTGTCTTTAACTTTCTTTTTTAACAATGAACTCATTTTTAAGCAATGATCCATGATTTTAGTGGACCAATCCATTTAAACCCAGTAACACAAAGTGTATCACTAAAGAACAAACTAGTAAATACTGTCTAACTTGAAAATGTTCGTGGAACATTGCCTTGCTTGGCTGCCTCAGGCAGGGCAGGGCAGAACTGATTTTAGTTTTAGTGTCTTGCCTGAGTAACGGGGCAGGTCTTTCCAGCATACAGGGCTCTGCAGTGTCTCAACCTCCCCAGTCATCCTCTCTCTTCCTTGTTCTTTGAGTGACCTCCACTGGACATCATCACCAGAGAAAATGAAGGCAAATGCAGAGCAAACATCCTTCAATGCAAGGCAGTCATGCCTACCATGCAGACACTGTTCACCCCTGTTCTAGGTAGTGATTCACGGAAAACATACACTTTATGAAAGAACTCCAGAGGCCCCTGGGAGCACATCACAGACCACCTCCTGCACCCTGGAGTCTGATATGCACTTCTCTGTGCTGGAATGCAAAATAAATTATAAATCCCCCAAAAGCTTGCTCTAGAACCTCAAACCAGTGCCCCTGGACTGAGAGGTATCTCACTGGACCATCTGTTACCACTGCTTCGCTTTTCAGCCGCATGGCTCCAGTTAAAAACAGAAGACACACTTCAGCCATGCACAATCTCGGTTGGCTATGGTCCTGCCATCTGCAATGGTGTCATGCCAGGACATCAGGTAGAAATCACACAGGTCTGGTGAAGGGACCCTGGGCTTCATTATCCAGTCCAAGGAAACAGTCAACCTCTGTCACCTCTCCAATCAGTCAGATAGTGGGTGTCCTAGTTGTTATTACAAGAACCACAGACAGGGGGTTTTAAACAACAGAAACGTATCATCTCCCAGCTCTAAAAGCTTGAATCCAAGATCAAGATATCAACAAGGCCGGTTCCTCCTGAGGTCTCTCTCCTTGAACTGCAGATGGCCATCTTCTCCCTATGTCCTTACGTGGTCATCCCCCACTGTGTATATCTATGTTCTATTCTCCTCTTCTTATAAGGACACTGGTCAGATTGACTTACAGCCCACTTTAAAGACCTCATTTTACCTTAATTCTCTTTAAAGACTCCACCTCCAGATATACTTGTTACCAAGTGTGGCTCATACTGCTCACTATACAACAGGCCAATAAACTGAGAGATGAAATGTTGAGGCAAGGAAAAGCAACTTGATTCAGAAAGTCAGCAGACAAAGAAGATGGTGGACTAGTGTCCCAAAGACCCATCTTTTGCAAGTCAAAATTCAGACTTCTTTTATAAATATTAAAAGAAGAGGAAATGGGATTAGTTGCTGCAAACTTATTAATGTCAGAATCCTTTGTTCTTGCAGCTGAATGCTTAGGTCTGGCCAAAATGTTCCTATAAACCTCCAATAAAACAAATGTTATTTGTCCAAGACAAATGCGACTTTTTCAATTTAGTCCTGTTCACTCATTCAGTTGTGTCTGATTCCATGCAACCCCAAGGACTGTAGCATTCCAGGCTTTCCTGCCCATCAGCAACTACCAGAGCTTGCTCAAACTCATATCCATTGAGTCGGTGATGCCATCCAACCATCTCATCCTTTGTCATCTCTTTCTTCTCCTGCCTTCAATCTTTCCCAGCATCAGGGTCTTTTCCAATGAGTCAGATGTTCACATCAGGCAGCCAACATATTGGAGCTTCAGCTTCAGTATCAGTCCTTCCAATGAATATTCAGGACTGATTTCCTTTACCAGCTTCCCTGATAGCTCAGTTGGCAAAGAATTCACCTTTAATGCAGGAGACCCTGGTTCAGTTCCTGGGCCAGGCAGATCTGATGCAGAAGGGATAGGCTACCCACTCCAGTATTCTTGGACTTCCCTGTGGCTCAGCTGGTAATGAATCCACCTGCAGTGTGGAAGACCTGGGTTCAATCCCTGGGTTGGAAAGATCCCCTGGAGAAGGGAATAGCTACCTGCTGTAGTATTCTGGCCTGGAGAATTCTGAGGACTATATATTCCATGGGGTGACAAAGAGTCCGATTTCCTTTAGGATGGACTGGTTTGATATCCTTGGACTCTCAAGAGTCTTCTTCAGCACCACAGTTCAAATGCATCAGTTCTTTGACACTCAGCTTTCTTCATGGTCCAACTCTCACATCCATACATGGCTACTGGAAAAACCATAGCTCTAACTATACAGACATTTGTCAATAATGTAATGTCTCTGCTTTTAATATGCTGTCTAGATTGGTCATAGCTTTTCTTCCAAGGAGCAAGCATCTTTTAATTTTATAGCTGCAATCACCATCTGCAGTGATTTTGGGAGCCCAAGAAAATAAAAGTCTCTCACTGCTCGCATTGTTTCCCCATCTATTTACCATGCAGGGATGGGACCAGATACCATGATATTCTTTTTCTAAATGTTGAGTTTTAAGCCATCTTTTTCACTCTCCTCTTTCACCTTTATCAAGAGACTCTTTTGTTCGTCTTCACTCTCTACAATAAGGGTAGTGTCATCTGCAAATCTGAGATTATTGATATTTCTGCTGGCAATCCAGCTTGATTCCAGCTTGTGCTTCATCCAGGCTGGCATTTCACATGATGTACTTTGCATATGTTAAATAAGAAGGTGACAATATACAGCCTTGACTACTCCTTTCCTGATTTGGAACCAGTCAGTTGTTCCATGTCCGGTTCTAACTGTTGCTTCCTGATCTGCATACAGATTTCTCAAGAGGCAGGTAAGGTGGTCTGGTATTCCCATCTCTTGAAGAATTTTCCACAGTTTGTAGTGATCCACACAGTCAAAGACTTTGGTATAGTCAATGAAGCAGAAGTAGATGTTTTCCTGAAACTTTCTTGTGGTTTTTTTTTTTTTTCTTTTTTAAATAATCTAATGGATGTTGGCAATTTGATCTCTGGCTCCTCTGCCTTTTCTAAATCCATCTTGAACATCTGGAAATTCATGGTTCATGAACTGTTGAAGCCTGGCTTGGAGAATTTTGAGCATTACTTTGCTAGTGTGTAAGATGAATGCAATTGTGCAGTAGTTTGAACATTCTTTGGCATTTCTTAGGGATTGGAATGAAAACTGATGTTTTCCAGTCCTGTGGCCACTGCTGAGTTTTCCAAATTTGCTGGCGTATTCAGTGCAGCACTTTCACGGCATCATCTTTTAGGATTTGAAATAGCTCAACTGGAATTCCATCACCTCCACTAGCTTTGTTCATAGTGATGCTTTCTAAGACCCACTTGAGTTCACAACCAGATGTATGGCTCTAGATGGGTGATCACACAATCATGGTTCTCTGAGTCATTAAGATCTTTTTTCCATAGTTCTTCTGTGTATCCTTGTCACCTCTTTTTATCCCTATATAAATGAAAACTTGTTATATACCTCTAAGGATCAGGGCCTTGAGAATGGGCTCTCCTGCATATTTCAGGCTATAGGCAACATTTTTTATAAAAGGTGCTGAACCAGCATGACTCAGCACAGTCAACAGAGTACAGGGTTAGAGCTAAAGGCATGGATTCCACGGGAGGCCATGTTTGTTCTTCTCTGTTACAGTCACATTCTGAAGTCCTGGAGGTTAGGATCACAACAGCTGAATGTGTGATGGGAGACAATGACAGCGGGTGACCAGGCTCATGGCATACGCCTGACACCTGCTGGAGAGATGCTCCCAAAGACCTGCAACATGGGTTCTCCCCTTGGAGGGGACAGTTGGTTATACCAAAGTGTGAATGAAATGTCTCTGACTTTGAGGAGGAGTTAGGATATGCCTGAGAGGGTCAGAGTCATCAGAGTGACTCAGAATATTTTTGCCGTGGCCATTAGCAGTTTCAGCACACCAAAAGGAAATCTAAACACATCTCTAATTACTGCAGGTTAATTAGTTCTCCTCGACATTTTAGGAAAGAAGAGTGCCTGGAGGATCATATAAATCAATGAAATCCACTCCCTGTCTGGCACAGACTATGGTAAAAAGGCTGTGGAAGAGTCAGGCATGGCCGGTGCGGCCTGTGTGTCCAGCGTGACTGGGGCCTGTGGTCTTCTGCTGCTCACCTGAATGTTATAGGAAGTCCAGACATTTTGCCTGGGCTCAGCTGGTACAGAAGATGTAGGAGGATACAGCCACGGCACCAGAGGGTAGGGAGCAGGGTCTACACACATTTTCCAAAGCAGATTCCCAAAGCCAAGGTCAGGGTTCCCAAGAACTCAGGTTACAAGTTTGTTGCTGTTTCTGCTCACACTTTTTCCTCCTTTCACCCCGAAAATGGGGAGCAGGGCAGCTACCCCATCAGATCTGTCTCTATGTTCCTATTCATGAGGAAACACAATCTGATAATTCCATCTTAGTCTAGGGCTGGTTCCCAACACTGACTTACTTGGGACCTGACTGATTTCATTGACCTGGAAGAATGTTGGGACTTTTTAGATGCCCTTGGCGTCCAAGTTGAAAGATACTGGCCTATAGGAAGCAACAGAAACATCCATGGTTTATTAGTCTGGTAGGACCACCATACCAAAGTTCTATACAAAGCAGGGTTTAAACAAGAGAAATTTATTTTCTCCCAGTCCTGAAGGCTTAAAGTCTGAGATCAAGGTGTGGGTAGGGTCGGTTTCTCCTGAGGTCTCTCTCCTCCACATGTAGATGTCTGTCTTGGGCCGTGACCGCATGTAGCTGGCCATATCCTAACATGTCATCCCTCTGCTGGGTCTGTGTCCTAAACCCTTCTTCTTATAAGGACACTAGTCCTATTGGATTAGGACCCAGCTTTAAGATCTCACTTTACTCTGATTACCTCTTTAAAGACCCTATCACCAAATACAGTTAAGTCCTGGGGGTTAAGACTTCAACATAAGAATTTGGGCAAGGGGGCCTTAATTCAGCTCATAATACACAGCTTTAGAAATCTTGTTAATCTTTATCCTCTGCTGCAGGGATTCTCAGGAGCAGCACTTTGATCTTTGGAGCTTGATGATTCTTTTTTGTGGGACTGTCCTGTGCATTTTTTCCAGTATCCCTGGCCTCCACCCACTGCTTGCCAGCAGTACCTACAGCTGAATCTAGACAATCGTGTCTCCAGACACAGTCAAGTGTCCCTAAGGGGAAGGACAGAGTCACCTGGTGAAGAACCACTGCTGGGACTTCTCTGATGGTCCAGGGGTTAAGACTTTGCCTTTCAATGCATGGGTGTGGGTTCAATCCCTGGTTAAGGGGCTAAGATCCCAAATGCCCTTGTGGCCAAAAATCCAGAACATAAATAACAGAAGTAATATTATAACAAATTCAATTAAGACTTTTTTTTAAAAAAAAAAAAAGGTCTGCATAAAGAGAAAGAATTATTTTTAAAAAATGCTTGTTCTCCTCAAGTGCTTTCCAAAGGGCAGGGCATGCAACATTGATTGCAGGGGAATGAATCTGCAGAAGAGACTCAAGGAATACTTGTTCAACCTTCTCTGCCTTGGGAAGTATGGACGTGACAGGCATCATCACAGACAAAGCCTCTAACTCCAGGCAGCTTCCAGTCTAGACTCTAGACCAAAACAGGCAGACACAATTTAAGAAGTCCCTGGAGCAAAAACTGCCATCACAGGAAAAGCACAGACTCAGATTGTAATACTATTGTAAAGGTAGATAACACCATTTTAATGACAGCTTTGTAAAAACATAATTCATACATCTATAGCTCACCCATTTAAACTGTGCAATTCTATGATTTTTAGTACATTCACAGAGCTGGGAAACCATTACCATGATCAGTTTTAGAACATTTTCGTCACCTCGAAAATCATGCCATACCCATTAGCAGTCACTCCTCATTTTCCCCCAACCCACGCTTCAGCTCCAGGCAACTACTAGTCTTTCTGTCTCTATAGATTTGCCTATTCTGAGCTTTTGTGCAAATGGAATCTTAGATGACTTTCTGCGACTGGCTTCTTTCACTTAGCATGTTTTCTAGATTTATTCATGGTATAGCATGTATTGATACTTAATTTATTTTTATTGCTAAATAATATTCCATTGTGGGCTTCCTTGATGGCTCAGACAGTAAAGAATCTGCCTATAGTGTGAGAGAGCCTGGTTCTATCCTTGGGTCAGAAAGATCCCCTGGAGAAGGGCATGGCTACCCAATCCAGTATTTTTGCCTGGAGAATCCCATGGACAGAAGAGCCTGGCAAAGATAGACATGACTGAGTGACTCTCACACACACAATGTTCCATTATATGGATGCAGCAAGTTTTATATACCCTTTAATCAGTTGATGGACATTTGGGATGTTCCTACTTTTTGGTTATTAAGAAGACTGACACTATAAACATTCATGTTCAAGATTGCTTGTGGACATATGTTTCATTTCTCTTGGTTTTACACAGGAGTAGAATTGCTAGATCACATGGAAACTCTTAAGAATTTGAGGAAACTCCAGCCCTATGCCATTTTACCTGCTTTTTGCATTCCCACCAGCAATGCATGAGGGTTATAATTTCTCCACTCTCTCCCTACTTGTTGCCTGACTTTTTGCTTCTATATGCCCTAGTGGGTGTGACGAGTTTCTCATTATGGATTTGACTTGCATTTCCTTTATGGCTAGTGATGTTGAGCATCTTCTCGTGTGCTTATGGGCCATTTGTGTATCTTCTTCGGAGAAATGTCTATTCAGCTCTTTTACCCACTTTAACTAGGTTGCCTTTTATTACTGAATTATAAGAGTTCTTTATTAGAAACATAATTTACAAAAACTTTCTCCTACTCTGTTACCTTTTCGCTTTCTGGATGGTGCTCACAAAGCACAAGTTTTCCATTTTGATGATTTACAACCTATCTATTTCTTCTTTTGTTGCTAGTGTAAGCCTCTGGTTTTCCAGGTTTGCCTCCCCAGATATAGGGTGGAGGTGTAGATCCTCCACCCTATAAACAAGCTGAGTGTGGATGATCAAGTCCCCAGCATTCTGAGCCACATCTGGAGTAGAGTATCTTCCCAATGGCAGAGGCTGGTAGAAGAAGAAACTGCTGACCTCTCTGTGACCCTCACTAGGAGCTTAGCATCTCAAGATTGAGTTAAAAGGGATGAGAACTGCTGGCAGTCTGCTCCTTCTGGTGAGATGCCTCATCCCGCAACATCGAGGGCAGAGGGAGCCCCATCTTCCTGACTAACCCCCACACAGCAAGGAAGGAAGAGGAGGGAGTGGTCATGGCTCAAGTGCTGCAGAATCACTGTTCTTACCAATTTTTAACAGAGATTCTTCAACAAAAGTTTCTTCCTTTGCTGTGCGCCCTTAGGACAATTTACAGAGACCTTAAATAGTTGTTTCCCTTTTTAGCTTTATTTGCTTATTTCATGGAAAAGCAGATACGCGGGACTCTTCACACTGCTATTCTGGATGCTGAACTCTTAACAGCCACTTTTTAAAAAAGAAAGGTCTATGGGTTCCTTTAACAGCATCACAATCGAGCTGAAGTTTGGAAAAAACAGACATGCAAAGAGTGAGGGTATGACCACCTGCAACTGGACCGCAAAGTAGAACAGAATCTGTACAACAAAAGACAGAAAGCCGGTGTGATGATCCCAGCTAAGTGTGATGGACTGAACATAACTGTTTATCTCTGCTTCCTCTCAAAACCCCACCAAAATATCAATAAAGGAATAAAAGAAGCACAGACATGCAAGAACAATGAAATCCAGGGAGGATAAGAGAGAGAAATGAGTTGACAACATTTTAGAAGCAGAACACCAGATGATCAAATAGCAATGGATTTAGCCGACTAAGAAAGCTGAAATCTAAGCCTTCAGGGGAGGAGGTTGAGGCAATTTGTATCAAAGACCCTCAGAAAAGCTCTGGGCTTGCCTGTACCAGGTGATTCTGAAAAAGACACAAAAATAGGAAGTAGACTGAAAATAGGGGGATGGGTTTGCACAGAAGCAGTTCAACCCCAAGACTCCCTTAATCCCAATGCAGTCAAGGGTCAGCCCTTCTTCCAGCCCAGCTGAAATAGACATCAAGGTATGGAGGGTTTTGCACATCTGAGAACAAGGATAAAACACTGACCTAAAAAGTGTACAGGCTGAATAGGAAAAGCCCACATCACCCAACTCTATTTTCCCTGAATGCTGGAGCTCAAGTTTCAATTTCAAACATGAGATACATTAGAGAAGCTGCAAGTCTCACCAATATTTTCTATTGATCAGTCCACTGGAACCCCACCAGAAATGGCCCTCCATGCATGCAGATCTTCTAGGGACATGAGGAGTCCCTTTGTTATTTTATTATTAATATTTTTGCACCTCAGTCTGAAATATAAGCACACAACTGTTTTAGGAAAGCCTAAACCTAAAAGTCAAGAGACCAAAACCAGAAAACACAAGTGAGGAACTCCAAGGAGTCAGAAATAACGCAAGAAACAAGAGAGAACTTCACATATACAAAAATTCATGGCATTCCAAATATAAAAGAATATATCAAATCCTTGAAAAAAAAAAGCAGAATGTTCCTTTTAAAACAGAACATATTCAGAGAACTAGGAAAAGATTTCAGAAATTAAAAATATGCTAGTGGAAATTATAATTTGAATAGAAGGAGAGGAAAATGAAGTTGAGGAAATTTCCTAGAAAGTAGAACAGCAATACAAAGAGACAGAAGGTGGCAGAAAGAAGAAAATTAAGGGATATATTTGGGAGGCTTAATGTCTTATTGGTAGAAATTCCAGGAAGGGAATATCAAAAATACAGGCAAAGAACATCTGCCAAAAAGGAAGAACTTGGGTTTCTAAGCTAAAGAGGCCTATTGTGTAGCCAGCAAAATGATGAACAAGACCTGCCCAAGACACATGATTGTAACATTTCAGGACCCTGGGGATTAAGAGATAATACAAAAAGCCTCCAGAAGATAAAAGACCAGGAATCAAAATGGCATTGTATTTTATGCAACAGTTTAGGAAGAACATCTTCCAAGTTCTGAAGGAAAATCTCCAGCCTAGACATTTATAACCAGCTAAACTATGAGTCACATGTGAGGGTGGAATTCAGATATTTCAGATTCAAGGGATCTCAAATAATGTAGCTCTCTTGCTGCACTTTTCATGAAACTGTGAGAAGATAAGATGCATCAGAATTAGGAGTGAATGACGAGAGAGAAGGGGGTAGTGAGGGTACTCATAGGGTGATGGCAGGTCTCAGGGCAGGGCATCCATTGTCGAGGAGGAGGAAGGGGATGCCATGAGCACCTAACATTGCCCAGAAAGGTGAAAGTGGAACTGGCAGACTACCTGAAATTGTGGGTCATCACGTGAACGATCTTATAACTTTGGTTGACTCTATAGGGACACATGTGAGAGGTGCATGCAGACCTGGAAAATGGAAACACTGGTAGTTATTAATTCTGGGGAAAACTGAGAGTCGATCAGGAAAGGAAATGCAATCTTAAAACTACTCTGTGGCTCAGCTGTGAATAATAATTACATAATTATGTAAATGCTGAATATTGATCTAGCCACAAATTATGCTATCGGGAGCATGGGGGCAGGAGCCATGTGTGTGTTTTCTGTTGTTCTTTGGCAGGCTACAGTTTGCTTAGTAAAATCCTTATCCTCTCAGTGGGAAATAGATGGAGAAGCAACTTAAATAAAACAGAAAAAGTCAGATGAGCATTTATTTACTAATATCAAGGTCAGGGTAGAAGCAAGAGTATAAAGAAAGGGGTTGACACTGGGACGTGGACGGCAGAAATCTCTTGCTAATTCTGTCCTAACCTGTGTAGAACTGTTTGTTAGGCTTTTATGGAATATGACAGCTGGATGGGCAGAGTGTGGTAAGTCACCAGGAGGAGGGAAGATGGGAACAAAGAGCCACAGCACACTCTGATGAGACAGTGCATGCAAAGGGCGAGAGGGGAAGCTGGGAGCGTGGCCGGGAATTTGCTTTTCAGGAGAGTGGTGCTGGGACTTGAACAAGATGCAGTCGAGATGGAGAGTTGGAGCAGCTTCTGCTATGTTTGGGGAGGGCCTCCAGGCCCTGCTGGTGAGCTGGAGGCTGATGGGCAAAGAGGACTCTTGTTGACTCTGAGATTTTGAAGCCTGATCCAACAGTGGTCAGAAGACGGGGACAAGTGAGTGTAGATGTAGAAAAGCAAAAAATTGTTCTCTGTCATTGTACAAGATTCCTCAGGCCACCGTAACAAAGTCACCATGATCTGGGTGCCTTAAAACTAGGGAAATGCATCCTCTCCCAGTCCAGGAGACTAGGAGTCAGCAGGGCCATACTTCCCCCAGAGGCTCCAGGGGAAAACTTTTCCTTCCTTCTTCCAGCTTCGTGGGGTGGCTGTCCATCTTTGATTTGTAGCTTCACCCAGTCTCTCCCTCCACTGTTATCTGGGCTTCTCCGCGTATTACTTGTTTCAAAAGTTCCCTCTTCCTATAACACTCTAGTCATAGTGGATTAGAGCACACCCTAATGACCTCATCTTAACTTGGTCATATCTGCAAAGACCCTGTTTACAAATAAGATCACATTCACAGATGCTTGGTTTAGGACTTGAACACATACTTGTTGGGTACACAGTTCAACCATAACAAACACAAACCATGATGATATGGGTTTGGTTCTTAAAAGCTTACAAATTTCACTGGGCTCTGAGGACCCCTGCAGTCATTCCCCACTTTTTCGCTCTAGGGATCCCCGAATGTATCTGATCATTCAGTTCTTCTTCCTATAATATTCCTTGCTAACTCCTGGGAGGAGGAGTCATGTCATGGTCTGTGCTTCGCTGTTAAATGGCTTCTGAAATTATGGAACAACAGGAGGAGGAAGTCCCCAGAGGATGCTGGGTGCATGGAAACAGGGGCAGACAAAGAATGTGGAAGTCAGCATGGCTGGAGAGACCACATAGGATCCACATGGCTCCTCCTCAGCCATGAGCCTTGTACCTTGGTTCTGCAGTCTACTCTCTCTTTGCCAGAGAAGATCTGTGGTTTAATGCAGCAATATACTTGGTCTTCATCCTTGGTTCTTGGCATGAAGCTCCTAAAACCTTTGGGATTTCCTGGATGATAAGAGGGTCTGCTCTTTTTATTTGTGCCTTTATTTGTTTACTCTTTTTTTAAACTGAAATATAGTTGATTTATAATTTTGTGCTAATTTCTGCTCTGTGGCAAAGTGATCCAGTTCTGGGTGTATATACCTTCTTGTGTTCATTCCCAATATGGCTTATTATAGTTCCCTGTGCTACACAGTAAGACCTTATTGTTTATCCATTCTATTGAGATATTCTATTGACATATATACTAGTTTGCATCTACTAATCCCAAACTTCCAGTCGACCTCTCCCTCCCCTTTGGCAACTACAAGTCTGTTCTCTGTACCTCAATTTCTGTTTTGTAAATAAGTTCATTTGCATCATATTTTTGATTCCGCATGTAAGTGATATCAGATGGCATTTGTCTTTCTCTTTCTGACTTACATCACTGAGTATGATCATGTCTAGTTCCATCCAAGTTGCTGCAAATGGCAGGATTTTTTTCTTTTTTATGGTTCGAGTAATATTCCATTGTATATGTGTACCACATCTTTATTGATTCATCTGTGGATGGACATTTAGGTTACTTCCTGTCTTGGCTATTATAAATAGTGTTGTTATAAACATAGGGGTTGCTGATATCTTTTTGAATTATAGTTTTGACTGGATATGTGCTGAATCATATAGTAGCTGTATTTTTAATTTTTTCAGGAACCTCCACATCATTCTCTATAGGGGCTAATTCTGTTCTAACCTGTGCAGAACTGTTAGGCTTTTAAAGATGGAATATGACAGCTAGGGTGGGCAGACTGTGGTAAGTCAGCAGGGAGAGGGAGGATTGGAACAAAGAGCCACAGCGCACTCTGATGAGAGAGTGTGTGCAGAGGGCAGGAGGGGAAACTGGGAGCAGAGCTCTCCTAAGACACATAGATCACTAGAGGGACCAACACCTCCTGCAAAGCCTTGACTCTGTGAGATTTACTGGAGGCTCCGGGGAAGAATCATCAGGCCAAGGAACCAGCCATTTAGCTAATGAGATGGCTTCTTAAAGTGAAGAGTCTAGCGCCTCATCCCTGAGTGCATCCCCTCCCATCACTGCAAAAAAGGGCATGTTCCATAGGGATGTGACAGGTTTCCAGGCAGACACATCAGGGGAAGGGGAGCAGACTGCTCTCTTCTGGTCCTCCATCCGTACAGCCCGCTGGGACCCCTGGTGTCCTGCAGCCACAGAGAGCACAGAGAGAAGGATGCAAAAGGGAGGGTGAGAGAAAGAACAACGTGCTACACAGTCACTTAAATCACTCTGCAAGCCTGCCAAGGCAATTTAAAAAAAAATGGTGTAAAATTTCAATGGAGCAACACCCCTCCTGAATATCTGTCCCCGAATCTCTCCCGAGAACTTCCGAGATATTACCCGAGCTGATGTATTTTAGCCTGGAGTCTCTCAGTAGAGCTGTTTCTTCACTACATGTTATTTCAGATATTTTTACATTCTCTCTGCTTTGCTTCAATGACGTGAAATGTTTGTTTTTTTTACCCCTCTTTTCACAATGCTTCTTTCATCTGTGACTCATAGCTTGTGCCCAAAAAGGTGGGTAAATGAACAAACAGTACTTCTTTTCAAAGAAAAGGAAATTAAAATAAGCCACACACTAGAAGATCAGTGTGTACCGTCCTGAGTGCCCAGCACTACAGGAGGAGGACATGATGGCACTTCCAGGTAGCATGAGCAGGAAACCCTCCCCGCATTCTGCCCCCCTGGGGATCGATGACCAAGAAGCTGGAAGAGACAGCTGCCCCCATCCCCACCCCAACACACATACACATTTACAAAGAGCTCTGCCGCTAACTGCCACCCAGTGGGCACAAATTGCGTTTAACAGCACCTGAACTTACTGCCAATTGAATAATGACCACTATTTTAGGAAATGTCAGTATTTCTCTTAAAAAACCCATTTATTGTGAGCAGCTCTGATTTCAGGCAATCTGCCTGGCAAGCTGAAGCTGGGGACACATGCAGCTTGTTCTGGTGATGGCCAAGTCAGGCTCATGGGACTTCTGAGTGTAGCTGGATGAGATGCTCTGGACGCAGCATAGGTGCCAGACAACCCCTCCCTCTGCCAGTGCTCAATGGGACAACCATAGCCATTTGGTAGGACTCTGGGGTTTTTGTGCTACAATTCTGAAACTGAAAGTGCTAGTTGCTCAGTCATGTCCGACTCTGCGACTCCATAGACTATAGCCTGCCAGACTCCTCTGTCCATGGAATTCTCCAGGCAAGAATATTGGAGCGGGTTGACATTCCCTTCTCCAGGGAATCTTCCCAACCCTAGGATCAGACCTAGGTCTCCTGCATTGCAGGTAGACTCTTTAGTGTCTGAGCTACAATCCTAGGTCTCTCTAATTGATATAGTTACCTAGTCCAACTTGGTTCTGCTTGCTACATGACAGGCCAGTAAAACTGGAGACAGGTGTTGAGGCAAGAAATACAACTGTATTTGGAATGACCAACCTAGACAACATATTAAAAAGCAGAGACAGTACTTTGCCAACAAAGGTCTGTCTAGTCAAAGCTATGGTTTTTCTAGTAGTCATGTATGGATGTGAGAGTTGGACTATAAAGAAAGCTGAGCACTGAAGAACTGATTCTTTTGAGCTGTGGTGTTTGAGAAGACTCTTGAGAGTCCCCTTGGACTGTGAGCAGATCAAATTAGTCAATCCTAAAGGAAATCATGGAGAAGGCAATGGCACCCCGCTACAGTACTCTTGCCTGGAAAATCCCATGGATGGAGGAGCCTGGTAGGCTGCAGTCCATGGGGTCGCTAAGAGTTGGACATGACTGAGAGACTTCACTGTCACTTTTCACTTTCATGCATTGGAGAAGGAAATGGCAACCCACTCCAGTGTTCTTGCCTGGAGAATCCCAGGGATGGGGGAGCCTGGTGGGCTGCTGTCTACGGGGTCGCACAGAGTCGGACACGACTGAAGTGACTTAGCAGCAGTAGCAGCAAAGGAAATCAACCCTGAATATTCAATGGAAGGAGTGTTGCTGAAGCTGAAACTACAATATTTCAGCCACCTGATGCGAAGAACTGACTCATTGGAAAAGACCCTGATGCTGGGAAAGATTGAAGGCAGGAGAAGAAGGGGACAACAGAGGATGAGACGGTTGGATGGCATCACTGACTTGATGTACATGAGTTTGAGCAAGATCTGGGAGTTGGTGATGAACAGGGAAGCCTGGTGTGCTACAGTCCATAGGGTCGGTCGCAAAGAGTCGGACACGACTGAGCAACTGAACTGAACTGACTGAAAAGATGGCAGGCTAATGTCTCAACCCTCTTATTGGGATCTGGAAGCCAAGCTCTTTTATAGAACAGAGATGGGTGGGGGCTGAGGAAACAAAGTAAAGATGATATTAGTCTCATAAATAACTCTAAGAATGGCCAGCTCAAGGAAGGAGATGTGTTAATTTCTTCATTTCTGCCATATGCAAGTGGACAGGGTTCTGAAAATAAGCACTTTAGTTTAACAGTCAGGCAGAGGAGCAGGGTCTCTGAGGCAGGCCATTATGTTTGATTATAATAACGGAGGCAATGGAAAGCAAGTAAAAGAAACAGTTCCAACATGGAGTCAGAATTGCTCTTCCCTGAAACAACATGAGTGTGGCCATGGGGGGATGGGTGGGTGCTTACACTGGTCTCAGGCAAGCAGGGGCTGCCCCAGCTCACTACCCAGGTTTACAACCCCTGACTTCTGTTGGGTGGAACCACTCAGGACTGGAGACCCAGCTGCAATCCTACACTCTGACACCCTTGCAGCCCCTCCATGGGGGTGCAGTGAGGCCTAGTTCCTGCACCCCCAGCTGCTGGGGGGCATTCTGTCCCTTACCGACTGACCCCCAAAATCAAGCCATGTCTCCCTCACAGTGCTCCAGTCCCCTTTCCACTGTGAGCAAAGCAAACTCATTCTACTCCCAACTCTGACACGCTTTGGAGATGGTGGGATTAGCTGGACATTACTAAACATGCAGGGAAAGGCAATGGTCTGAAATCAGAAAAGAATCCCAGATTTCAGAAGTGAAAACCTTTGCCAACCAGAACTATTGTGTTTTCAGAAGCATGATTTGACCAGTGTTCCACTGCTGCTTCCCAAGTCCATCAGTGATTGGGGAAGATGGATTTTAGGTGCCCAGTGGTAGATCCCCAAGTGTGTGCTGATGCCTGGTGGGTGGTGAGGGAGGCACAGGGGAAGGTGTATTTAAAGCTGATCCTGCCCCCAGAGAACTCAGGGTCTGCAGTGCCCAAGCTGTGGTGGTCCCATCCACTGCCCAGACGCTCCTCCTGACTGATGTCTGTTCAGGGGGTTCATCCTTCTCATGCCTCACCTGCTTATACCATGGATCTGCAAGACTTAGACACAAGGGGGTGACTAGCTTACCCCAGACCACAGCCTGCCGAGTTGGCTGCCCTGGAGAAGAGAGGCTGAGAGATGGTGAAATAAAGCTAATTGGCCTCCTCTGGCCATGGGTGATTGCTGGGCTCAGGCTTCTGTAATCAGTCAGAAGGAAACATTTCTCTACCATGGGTAGGAAAGAATCTGGAAGCCTTCTTTCAGGAAACACTGTGGCTATTTGCTGGATCTGGGCTGGATTGGGGGGTGGGAAGAAGGTCTGGGGCCATTCTCCTCCTTCAAGGCAGACAGATGAAAAACTGTAGATCATCCTTCAGGCTGGGAAGGTTCCAATCCAGGGCAGAGGAGGGAGTGTTTCAGAGCCAAGACCCTGTAGAGGTGTGAGGGGAGGGGCTGTCCAGGAGGCAGGGTCAGCTTCGCAAAGTGCCATTCATCAGGACACAGGTGAGCTGCACCTGCCTGGCTGCACACACGAAGGGCTCGGTGGATCAGCCTTGATTGGCTCCAGCCACGACGGCCATGTCCTGCCTCTTAGGAGGAAACACCTTGCTCTGAGCTTTATTTAGCAACAGGCCACCAACGTGGGGACAAGGACACAGGTGGACATGTCAGATGGTCGTTTCTCCTTCACTGATCGTAGGGAACCGGCCCCAATAAGCTGGCGAGTGTCCTGATGGCGACTCCTACAGGGACACCCCTTCCCCTGAGGTCAGTCATAGATGAGGTTCTCATCTGTTTCCTCCACTGGGATGTGGGGGGCGTATCCTCAGCCCCCCCAACTGGGGAGGAATGGGTGGAGCAAGGGGAAACAGGTCCACGTGGCCTCTGGGTTTGGAGGCAGCCCAGGCACCACTGTGGTGGATGAGTCCTCCTCACCATCAGTGAGGGCTGCAACCAGAACCCCAGGGCTTGGGGGGTAGTCAGAGCCTGGGAGAGTGTGGGCAGGGGGAGGAGATGACCTCTCCATGTCGGCAGAAGGCCAGTTTCATTCTCACCATGTACACACTCACTTGTGTGAGCACACATACCTGCATACACGTGCATGCACCCACATATGCGTAGAGACATGTGTATATACACCCATGCAGGCACACACTCCCACATGCGGGCATGTACACATATGTGCACACATACCGTGTGGCCTTCCTGTGTTTGGGCTCCAGACTCCAGCTCTTAGTTGACCCCTGGTTCTGTCCTGGTGCATCTCTGGCAAGTTCCTGCACTTGCCTGTACTTCTGTGTCCTCATCTAGAAAGTGGCAAGAATTGTCAGAGGTACCTCAAAGGATGGCCCCAAGGCACTTGAGACCATAACCAGTGCCTGGTGCAGAGCAGGTGCTCCAGAAATGCCAGGTATCACAGCGTTCCCTCGGATCTGGCATCCTCACCCCAGCACACACTCTCCCATCTTTGTGAAGCTGCCCGGATGTACACAGTGGTAATGCTGGTCCCCCTGCTGTCTTGCCTTCAGCCTCATGTACTAAACTCTCTGTCCCGTACAGGTGAAGGATGCTCCCCTGAGGGGCTGGGAACTGCTGCAGACACCAGGTCTTTCAGAGTCTGGCTTTTCATATTGTCTGAGGGGAAGACCACCCAATCACAAACCAATGCTCTTGTAAAGTATGTTTTAAGTGAGTCAGATCTTAGGTGTTCTTGCTGCACACACACAAAATGGTAATTATGTTTGATTGTGGCAATCATTTCACAATGTATACATATATCAAAACATCACATTGTGTATCTTGAATGCATACAATTTTCATTTGCCAATTATACCCCAGTAAAGCTGGGGGGAGGGAAGTAAATTGGTAGGTAAGTGAAAACTAGACATATGAGGCATATGTAAACTAGACATATGAGAGACAACCTCCAATTTAAAAAAAATAGTATTATTGGCTTCAAAGGAAATAAAATGACTGCCAAATTGCTGTAGAAGTTCCTAGATGCTTCCTTCCTCTTTGTTTCTGCACTCATCTCATCAGAGGCCAGAAGTCATCAACTCAGCGGGGGATACTGGGCTCCAGACCTCAGCAGGTGGAGCCCTGCCCCAGGCTTTGTTAGTTTTCATCAGTCATTCAGAACCAGACACTTCTAGGACCTGTCACATATAGGACACTGAACTTGGGTGAGGACTGGCAGGGTGAGGGAATTGGAGTTCTGGGGAAGAAACTGCCACTGTCGTTGTCAAGAGCAGAAGATATAGGCAAGTCGCTTATTTGTTGGGGGCTGTAGCTGATTCAGAGTTTAGGCTGTAAAGGAAAGAGAAATTCAAGGCAATGAGCAATGAACTGTTGAAAAAGGACCACTGTAGGGAAGCGAGTATTCTAATCAAGAGGTGTGGCCATTCTAATTGAGGAGGGACTATTCTTATTAAGGGCAATTAAAGATTTTAAGATTTTAAAATTTAAAAAATAAAAAAATAAAATTATTAAGGGCATGGCCTTTCTAATTGGCAGAGGCTATTCCAATTAGGGGCATGATTATTCTACTAGAGGTGGAGACGACTCTTGAGAGTCCCTTGGATAGCGAGGAGATCAAACCAATCAATCCTTAAGAAAATCAACCCTGAATATTCTTTGGAAGGACTGATGCTGACGTTGAAACTCCCATACTTTGTCCACCTGATACAAAGAACTGACTCATTGGAAAAGACCCTGATGCTGGGAAAAGTTGAAGGCAGGAGGAGAAGGAGGCAACAGGGGATGAGATGGATGGACGACATCATTGATTCAATGGACATGAGTTTGAGTAAACTCCGGGAGATAATGAAGGACAAGGAAGCCTGGCAGTCTGCAGTCCATGGGGTAGCAAGGGTCCAACAAAACAACAACAATTCTAATTAGAGGAGGTCCTATTCTAATTAGGAGTGTAGTAATTCTAATTGAGGTGATGTTCTGGCTAGGGATGCAGCTATTCTAATTAGGGGAAGGGCTAGTCTAGTCACTTCAGTTGTGTCTGACTCTGCAACCATATGGACTGCAGCCCACCAGGCTCCTGTGTCCATGGACTTCTCCAGGCAAGAATACTGGAATGGGTTGTTGTGCCCTTCTCCAGGGAATCTTCCTAACCCAGGGATTGAACCCATATCTCTTATGTCTCCTGCACTGGAAGGGGTTTTCTTTACCACTAGGGCCACCTGGGCTTCCCAGGTGGCTATCAGTTCAGTTCAGTTCACTTCAGTCGCTCAATTATATCCGACTCTTTGGACCCTGTGAGTCACAGCACGCCAGGCCTCCCTGTCCATCACCAACTCCTGGAGTTCACTCAAACTCATGTCCACTGAGTTGGTGATGCCATCCAGCCATCTCGTCCTCTGCTGTCCCCTTCTCCTCCTGCCCCCAATCCCTCCCAGCATCAGGGTCATTTCCAATGAGTCAACTCTTCGCATGAGGTGGCCAAAGTATTGGAGTTTCAACTTCAGCATCAGTCCTTCCAATGAACACCCAGGACTAATCTCCCTTAGGATGAAGTGGTCAGATCTCCTTGTAGTCCAAGGGACTCTCAAGAGTCTTCTCCAACACCACAGTTCAAAAGCATCAATTCTCCAGTGCTCAGCTTTCTTCATAGTCCAACTCTCTCATCCATACATGACCACTGAAAAAACCATAACCTTGACTAGACAGACCTTTGTTGGCAAAGTAATATCTTTGCTTTTTAATATGCTATCCTAGGTGGCTATAAGTATCTAATAAGGAATACAACCATGGGAAGGTCCCTGTGACCACAGGGTCTCCAAGCATCTCAAGAGTTGGGCAAGGCATTTTTCTTTTTCAGACTAGAAGCACCGGGTGTGGGGAAGGGTTCTGAAAGGAAGGAGAGATCAGATAATAAATCAGAGAACATTTACCCCAAGGCTGGCCTATTCTCAGGAGGGGTTGCCTACTGGTTCCAGCAGAGGGTGGGCCTGGGGTGGAGAGAAGAAGAAGCCAGGGTGGATTAATAAGCACTTTGTCCCCTTGGTGGTGGGAACGAACTGTCAGCTAATTATTGACAAGGCAAAGAGTGGGCCAACAGAGGGCTGAGTCTGGTCTCTTCCCAGGTGAGCAAGAGGGCATGGGGTGTCATCTAAGTCACATAGTTGGGGAGGGTTTCCAGGAGTGAGTCCCAGAGCACCAATGGCCTGACTTCCTGACCTTAGCTGTGTTCATGGTCACAGGGCTGGATGTTGTCACTCCAGGTTCCTCACAGCTGGGTTCAAATCACAGTACTGCTCCCTAGGGCAATTGATCTGGTCAGGAGTCAGGGCTCTCTAGTCTTGGATTCCAGGTCTGTCTGAAGGCTATAGGGAGAGTTCCTTCAGATGGAAAATGTAAACCTGAGCTGTCGAGACTCATCCTTAAATACTGATTTTGCTATTGTACCTCCAACCAGATAATCCAAGCAGCTCAGGGGAAAACTCTGGAATAAAGCAGAAGGTCTGTTTGTGAAAGGAGCATTTACCTCCGTATTTATTTCTCATTTCCATAAGCCTTCCAGGACTTTGGGGCTGCGATGAGGTGCCCCCCTAAGACCTCTGCATAAGGGAGATGGGTAGACCCATGACCTGCAGGTACAGCACAGAAAGGGCACCTCTGAGAACAGGGCACAGCAATGGCAGGTCATCAGAGAGAGGCTGATCAGCAGAGACTTCAAGAAAGGAGCCCTAGGCGTGCTGGGTGCTGACAGTCCAGCATCGACCAAGGGAGGGGACCTTGGCCAGAGGCCCTCAATGTGCCATGTCAGAAGACAAAATGGAGGCACAGCTTTCCTCCCCTACAGCCAAAAAGCACCCACATCCTATAGCCGCCCTTGTACCAATTCCAGCCTCCCATGTGAAGGAGGAAAAAAGTGATCCTGCTTTCCAGGACCCTGGGGGTGAAGATGTGTTGAGCTTTCCAACACAAACTGCACTAGACTGGGGCCCTGTGAATGTTAACAGTTTTAATTGTACAGCTTGGGTTGACCTGAATTATCTGTCTCTTGGGGCTGATCAATCTTCAGGCCAAGAGAGAGAGAAAGAGAGAGGAAGAGAAGGGAAAAGGAGCGGGGGAGGGAAAGGAGAAAGGAAGGAGAGGGAAGGAAGTGTGGATGAGGAGAGGAAGGGAGAGCTGGATGGACTGAGGAAGCGAGGGAGGGATGCAGAGGTGGAGGGAAGGGAGGGAGTCTCTGCCTGAGAACTGCCCGTCCCATCTGCATGCGTGTCTGACTCAGTCATGTCTGACTCAGTCATGTCTGACTCTTTTGTGACCCTACAGAGTGTAGCCCTGCAGACTCTTCTGTCCATGGGATTCTCCAGGTAAGAATACTGGAGTGGGTTGCCACTTCCTCCTCCAGGGGACCTTTCCCACCCAGGGATCGAACTTGCATCTCCTGCATTGGCAGATGGATTCTTTACCACTGAGCCACCAGGGAAGCCCTCATTCCACCTGAGTGCTCCCCAGAAAATACCCATAACCCCCTGCCTCCTCTCTTGCTGACCATGTTATTATCTATTCTTGGTGTTCATGGCCTTGAGTTAAGAGAAAGTTCCTTGCCAATAATGAAGCAACTTTGGTACTAAATAAAGCAGTAAACTTTAAGAAGAGGTGACCATCCAAGACCTGAAACATAATTTGCGATGTTCTGCAGTTACCCAGAACGGACTGGGAGGTCCTAGGGGGAGGTGGATGCTCTTGGGACCCTGATTGTCCTCCAACAGCATCTCATGGAGTAGGAGATGGTCTCCTCCTGCCCCAACTCTGCCGAACACAATCATAATCACTTAATATGAATTGACATTGAGCCATTCCTTTTTTCATGCTAATTGAAAATTGCATATTGTCCTTGTGCAAATAACTCTTTAGGTCAATTACCGAATGTGATATCCACCATTTTTTAATTAACCCCTCTCTGTAGCTTCCATTGAAATCTAGTTGACTGGTTCATCTTGTCACAATTACAGTCAATAAAGACCAAGATCTCTCCAAATAATATTTCACTTTGTATTCAAAGGATTGCAGAAGGGGACCTGTGCTTTTGCTTTTTCATCCAGCAGGAATGCTTCTATACACACATGCACACACACACACACACACACACACACACACACACACACACACACCCCTATGTGAAAATCCTACCTCTTCTTTACTTTTCCTTCAAACTCATCCCAATTCTCTGACTTTCACTTGGGGAGATATCACTTTCTCCCCTAGTGCTCCCCTGCCTTGCACCTCAAATACTGTGATTACAGTTTTCCTTCTTATTATACTCAGTTGTATACACACGGGGTCCAGCACTAGATTACAATCTACCAGAGACCAGGACCTGTGTTTCCTGATGAGGTCAGGATTGAGATTTAAGCCTTCAGTGGGCATTCAGCCAAGGGATGTGTGTCAGTCAGCTATGCTGCATAATAAACCACCCCAGAGGCTGCCAACTTAAAACAAGCATTTACTGGGTTCAAGGTCTGTAAATTAGCTGGGAAGTTCTGCCAATCTGGATACGGCTCAGTTGAACTCAATGAGTCTCATGCACACACTGATGGTCAGTTGATGGGTCAACTAGAGGTTGGCTGATCAAGAATGGTCCCCCAGGCATGGTTCTTGACTAAGCGGCCTTGCGAATTGCAGCACATGAGCCTAGGCTTGCTCTGCTGGTGGCTGGTCTGCATTTTCTCAATGCACCTTGCAAGAGTTTGCACTGACCACCTTCAGCTGCTGTGTGGTGCTCTTCACATCCATCCCCATGGAAAGGGCCATGAGGGGCAGAACGCAGAGCCATGCACTGTGTTGGCTTTGTCCTACACACAGAGCCCACATCACCCCAAGCTCTGCTGGCCATGACCAGACTGCCTCAGGGCTCCAGGCTCTCTGTGGCTTCTGCTTCCCTTTTGGAAGCCTTGGATCACATGCACAACGCCTCCTCATAGAGGAGTGGGAGAGAGAAAGTATACAGTACGTGCGCATGTATATGTATGGATGTCCAAGGGCCCACAGAGAGGTAAACGCTAATTCCCACATACAGCCACCATGTAAGTGAAAACAATGGATTTTCTAAATTTATAGGTTGTCTGTTTTAAGTGTACAGATAATTCAAATTATGAAAGGCAGGGGTAGGAAGGGGACTGGACTACATGTGAAGCTCCTGATATTTAGGACCCCCTGTTCTTGCCTGGAGTATCCCAGGGACGGGGGAGCCTGGTGGGCTGCCGTCTATGGGGTCACACAGAGTCAGACACGACTGAAGTGACTTAGCAGCAGTAGCAGCAGCACCTCCCAAGCACCTTGCGGCTTTTGTTAAGTCCCTCAACTTTTCTGTATCTTGGTTAAGCTTTTTATTTAAGCAGTTCTCAGGATAGTCTGGCAGGGTTGCCATAGTGACCAGAGAAGAACACAAATACAGATACAAATGAAAAGAACACAATGTTGTGTAACTATGGGCCATTGTTATTATTATTAGCCCTGTTGGTGCTGTAAATCAACTGAAAACACTCTTGGTTCAAATTTCCAAGCAGACTCTGATATCCTTCCCCACCCTGTATAAACGCTTTCCATGTCATCCTAGTGAGTGGGCCAGAGGGTGTGTTTCTGTCCATTCACACACCTTTGTTCATTCAAATCATCTTCACTAGGTGCCTGCTGTGTGCCCAGCACTGTTATAGATACTGAAGAGCCAGGCACTTGCAGAAATGACAAGGTCCTTGTACACATGGAATTTGCCTTCTAGTAGGAAAGACAAAAATGAAGCGGTGGACAGTGATTTCCGCTGCTGCTCAGTGCTGTGAGAGAAGCGCACTGGAGGTGGGGGGAGGAGTACCATAGGGAATAACTGGATGAACCGCCACCCCCGTGCGGATAGGTGTCCCAGAAGCCCTCTCTAAGGAGATGGTATTTATGCTCAGTCCCGAAGGATGAGGAGGGAATTGAAATTAATGAAAGCTCAGAGAGGCAAAGCCACCTGCCCAGGTCACACAGCTGGCTGGTGACAGATATCCATCAGGTTCTGGTGTTCCAGATTCCCTTCCCCTACCCCACTGCTGCTCTGCTTTTTTCTTTTTTTTCAGATGTAAAAGTCTTTATTCAACAAAGTTACCTCACTCAGTAACAAAAGAACAGGAGGTAACAAGTCCCCTCAAGGTCTGGAGCAGTACCCATCCCTGGCAGCAGGAAGCATGACCCGCTGACATTTCAGCTGCTACTCAGAGCCTCAGGTGGCCACTCAGAGGTCACTGCTGGGGTTCTTCTGAAGGTTGACAAAACCTTCCAGAACAGGGGTAACAGGAAGAAACTCCTCCATGGCCCATTCTGCCTGCTCTCAGTGAGCACACATCTCTGGGGTTGTGTGTGCCTGGAATCCTGTGATGGTCTTAGGTTTGCCATCCTGGTCCAAGTGGATATTCACTGGCAATGGCCAAAGCTCCTCACTGAATATGACCAGCATTCAGGGCTGCACGGCAGCCACTAGCCCATAGAATGTGCAGTGTGACTTGCCTAGGATGATGTTGCAAACCTCTAGGAAAGAGACGAGCGCAGTGAGCAGCTCAGCCACGACCCCTGGACTCACTGTGGATAACGGACGTGCCCACTCTGACACAGACCAGAAGGATGAAAGCCTCTCCAGTGTCCAATCCCTCCAACCTGGAAATGAAGCTTGACTCACTTGGTTACAGCCTGGAGATTCCAGCCATCACCCCTGTTCCTTGAAAACACCCACACGCATCTATCCCTCCTGCCTGATATGACCACAAGGCCGAAGGCCTCTGGGAGAAAGAGAAACAAGGTGCCCTCCACATTGCCAAGCTCCTGCCACCCAAGGCTCTCTGGTGTGTGCTCAGTCATTGCTTTATGAACCTTCTTCTCTGGTCAGAATCAACCCATTCACTGAGTTAGCCATTGTTGTTTGGTTTGAAGTCATGTATGATTCTTTGTGACCCCATGGACTGCAGCACACTAGGCTTCCTTGTCCTCCACTATCTTTCAGAGTTTGCTCAAATTCATGTCCATTGAGTCACTGATGCTATCTAACCATCTCATCCTCTGCTGTCCTCTTCTCTTTTTTGCCTTCAATCTTTCCCAGCATCAGGATCTTTTCCAATGAGTCAGCTCTTCGCATCAGGTGGCCAAAGTACTGTAGCTTCAGCTTCAGTCCTTCCAATGAATATTAAGGATTGATTGTAAAAGCTGAGATGCCCCCTCCTTCTGAGTTCAAGGTTCTGCTTGGTAAGGGCCTGTGAATGGAATACAGACTCAGAACCCCTTTACAAGAAGCCTTGTGGCACTACCCAGGAGGACAGGGGTTTGGTCAAGTTCAGGACAACCTGAAATGAATATAAAATAACCTGTGTCTGATGAGAGTATTAGGCAAAACTTTAGGGTCAATTTAGCTTGATTTAAATGTTTCCCACTCATTAGCAATAATTTAGAATACATTTCCTTTTCTCCCCCCAAACTTGAAGTTTTATTTTAATAGCTCTGTGATTTTGGAACAGAGCATTAAAATTAATGATATTCCGAATGTTCCAGTGTGCCTGGTGGAGTCTGATCAGTGTTTTTCCCTTTATAGATCATCAGTAATAGAACACTTTAATGGCCCTAGTATAACGCCATTCTCTCTCTCTCTGTCTCTGTTAATGAATAATTGCTATAGCCAGATATGGAACCCCCCAAAAAAGGAGGAATCATATTTCATTAGGCATGTCAATGCTGGACCCTAAATAATTCAGTACCCCAGATTAAAATATTCAGTGCTCTCAATGTCCTAATGGGATATAATGAAATGTCCCCAAACGCTGCCGTCTTAAAATTAACATCCTTTGAAATTCCGAAATCAATCAGTGGCAATGACAAGAGCCAAGTCTAATCCTTTATTGATTTGTGCAGCCAAAGAAAGGAAAAGGAGACTGGCTTAGTCCCACCCGTCCAGCTGGCTGACTGCTGGCCAGCAGTGTTATTCATTCAGTCTGTGTCCTGGTGGACTAAAAACACCAGCTGGTCAGCCCCCGGCTTGTATGTGACACACAACGCTGCTGGATCTCCAAGACCCGGGCCTAGTTCCCACTTGAGGTGCAGGTTGTGACCAGTCCTGTCCTGTGCACCCATCAGAAGACACCTTTCACTCTTGGGTGGAGCTAGACTGAGTTACCCATGGCTCAGGCTCTAGGTGGCCTGTTTATTGGGAAGACAGGTCACTTATCTCTGCAACCAGCTCTGTACCATCACTCTGTTTTATTCTTGTCAGCAGTTGTCAGCCTCCTACATTATCTTGGTTATTTTGGGGAGGCTTCTTTGGACTCTGTCCTCTTCTAAATTAATCCATCTTAATTAATCTTATAAATTAATCCCATCTGTGGGTGGATGGATGAGTAAATGGATGAATGGATAGAGGAATGCATGGATGGTGGATGGATGGATGAGTAAATGGTTGAATAAATGGATGAAGTCATGGGTAAGTCATGGATGGATGCCGGCCACCCTCCTTGTATTCTCTGCATAGAAAAACAATGCCTACTACATATTCATTGGCTAAATGAATGACCCAGTTCCCATATCCAACAATGCTAAGAATTCCCCATCCGCATGAGCTTGCTACTACCTCTGCTCTCGCTAAGAGTCTTGTCTCACAGCATACCATTGACCTGCTGGACCATGGTGTTTGCATCTGTATTAGACTAGGAGTGTTCTCTGCCTTACTGACAGTCAACTTCTCCCCCTCAACTCATCTACATTCGACACACAGTAGGCCCTCACCCATCCACACCTCTGGTAAGAAGCCACATGAACCCACAAAAAGCAAATCACTAAAGAGTACTTTGAATAATTCAACAAACAGCCCCTGGAATCCAGGCACCTTTCACAGGCATTATGTGCCTATTGGCTGAAACTCAAAGGAAACACAGAAAATGGGAAACCACAAGAAGTCTCTATATGAAGATTAAAATTGCCTGGTGATAAAGCAGCTTCATGTATCCAGTCAGACTGAAGAGGAAATAAGAAAATCCAGCACGTAAATTGGAATTAGGTCAGAAGGGCTGGGGCAGAATCACAGTGAAAATATCAGTTCACAAGAAGAAAATTGAAAGATGGCAGGAAGTTGGGCAACTGACAACATGCTCCCTGGGAGACAGGCTGTGGTTGTCCCAGCCTTGCCTCTGGGGAGTCACCCCTGGCGGGCATGGGGCAGGACGCTCCTTGCATGGCTCAGAACCAGGAGAGCTCACTGGAGAGACCCAGGCAACAAGAAGGCTGCAAGTCCCAGGACACACGTCTGAGTAGCTGTTTGTTAACTCAATCTTCAGAGAGTTGGACCATAAAGAAGACTGAGTGCCAGAGAATTGATGCTTTCAAACTGCGGTGCTGGAAAAGACTCTTGAGGGTCCTTTGGACAGCAAGGAGATCAAACCAGTCAATCCTAAAAGAAATCGATCCTGAATATTCATTGAAAGGACTGATGATGAAGCTGAATACTTTGGCCACCTAATGCGAAGAGCCAACTCATTGGAAAGACTCTGATGCTGGGAAAGATTGAGGCAAAAAGGGAAGAGGGTGGCAGACGATGAGATGGCTAGATAGCAGCACTAAATCAATGGACGTGAATCTGAGCAAACTCTGGGAGAAAGTGAAGGACAGGGGAGCCTGGCGTGCTGCAGTCCATGGGATTGCAAAGAGTTAGACCTGACTTGGAGACTGAGAAACAACAACCTGGCACCTTCCTTCGAGGTCCAGGGATCCCAGCCATGCATGAGAAAGGACAGTATAACCCGGCATGTGTTTACTCCTGAGGTGTGGACACAGCATCCACCATCCGGGAGGATGCAGAGACCCCTACAGAGCCCCTCCATTTTATCTCCCAGTCACTCTCAGCACTGAGGACTTCAGGGTGGACCCTGGGGCAGTTGGCTTGAATGAGACACACCTGGGAGCAGAACTGCTTGTAACACTCAAGGACATTGTTCTGACACACTCTTCCTTTGCCAACTGCTTTGCCTAAATGCTGGAGGGCCCCAGACTCAATCTCAGTGGCCTTTCCTGGCTTGACCACATTCTTTCCATGGGGTCCTACCTGACGCTGATCCAAATAGCACATCTGGGGTCCCTGACACCCACCCCTCCCCCCAACACACACACACTGTTATCGTTGTTTAGTAGCTCAGTCATGTCTGACTCCTTGCTAACTCCTGAACTGTAGCCCACCAGGCTTCTCTGTCCATGGCATTTCCCAGACAAGAATACTAGAGTGCGTTGCCATTTCCTTCTCCAGGGGATCTTCCCTACCCATGGATCAAACCTGTGTCTCCTGCATTGGCAAGTGGGTTCTTTACTACTAAGCCACCTGGGAAGCCCCTACCCTCACTGTTACTCCAGCCTTAATGCCTCTCCTGGCCCTCAGGGGTACGTGAAGCTGCCTCCTTCTAATGCCACTCAGAACCAGTTGTGAAGTTTCAAACCTCCCTGGGGCAAAGCAGAAACCTGGTGTCCCTGTCTGCCCATGGGTCCTGCCCTATCTCCTTCACACACCTCACTGTGCATCTACTCACACATACACAGAGGCTCAAGCTGAAACCCCGAGGGCCCTTCTGGAGGAATCTTTTCCTCTCAGTAGCCCCCACAGCTGACTGGCCAGCAAGGCCTGTAGACAGGTCTTAGAGTCCATCTGGATCCCTCTGATTCCCTCCACACACAAAGATGCTGGCCCCCTCAGGCCCCTGGCCATGGCTCCCAGCAGAGGCCTCCGGTCCATCTCACGATGTTGACTGAGCCCTGCTGTGGGCTGGGACAAGTCCACACACCAGGGGGCAGCAGCAAACCAAACAGAAGCCCCCACCCTGGACCCTGATCCTGGAGCAGGGAGACCAGTGATAAACACGTGCGCTATGCCCGCGACAGCCAGGACACTGGGGAAACGGCATGATGGAAGTCAGGGTGATGTCCCCGGGGCATGTGGTCTGTCCTGGCAGGATTGTGAGGACTTTGACTTTTCTCTGAATGAGACAGAAGCCCCCAAAGGGTTTGAGATGAGGAGTGAGGGATGTTATCTGGTGGTTGGGTAAAATCTAGACCTTAGGGAGGTGGGAGTGGGAGCAAAGACTCAGGTAGGAGGCTGGGGAGGGGTCAGGAGAGACTGCTGGAGAGACGCCACAGCCTGGACCAGCCAGTGGCAGGACATAGAGAAGGATGGGCTCGGGGTCCACCTGTACCCTCGGGCCCACCCTGCAGCAGCCCAGCAAGCCTTCAGAAATGTAAGTCAGCACATCCCACCCCTGGGACTGAATCCGTCCACAGCTTCCTGCCTTCCTGAACCTCTGAAGAGCCAGCCTTCAGGGCCCCCTACCTCCCTCTTGGGCCTGTCTCCTCCCTCATTGCACTGGAGCCGAGCCAGCTTCCCAGGACCCTCCAGCTCATTCCTGCCCCAGGGCCTTTGCACTAGTGTTCCCTCTGCCTGGAGGGCTCTCCCCGGACCCTCCCCTGGATGCTACTTCTTTCTCAGTTCTCCCCTCTTTGGAGAGGCCTCCCTATCTTCCACCACCCCCACCATCAGAGCAACACTTTTATCTTCTTCAAAACAGCTGTCACCACTGGAGGTTTTTCTAGCTGTTTATTTTCTGCACCCCTCCCCCAACCAAAACAGAAGTTAATGGGCACAGATGTTCTGTGGCTGATTTGCCGATGTGTCCTGCATCTGGAGTAGGATCTGGGTATCTAGAGGGCATCATAAATATTTGTTAATCAGGAACACAGGAAACAGAACAAGTGTCCATCCTCCAGAGCACACCATGGGCTCCAGGAAGCTGCTCAGGCCCTGTGGACTTCCATGAGCAGCCAAGAGTCCAGATGGCAGGTGAAGTGACATCAGCATCATCCCACAGGTGAGCCCTAAGGATCTCAGCTGCTCAGCGGGTGTTTGCAGAGTCTCTGGGTTCATGGCTATCTGTGGTCGATGGAGATGCATCTCCATAAACTACCAAGGGAAATGCAAGCTGGCTGCCTGTGGCCAGAGCACAGCCTGGGGTCCTATCCATCTCCTCCCCCGGGCCTTGCCTTCAGGGCCACTCTGCAAAATTGTCAGAGGGTAGAAATGGCCTCCACCCATCCTGCATGGCTCACCCCTGTGGGAGGGGCCCAGGCAAGGAGCGGCTGGCTTGTTCTCTATTGAAGCTGCTGGAAGAGCCTGAACAAAACCAGACAAGTTCCAATGGGCACAAGAGCAGAGAGGAGAGTTCTAGGTGACTGTCACCTCCTCCAACTGGGGCAGGGAAATGAACTCAGGCTGCTTTAACAGGGCCTGGTAGCTTGCAGTGAAGGATGTCAGATTCATGATCTCCAAAGAAGATTTAGCTCCAGGACCAGGGACCAGGCTTGATCACTCAAGAGCTTTTGTGTAGCAGAGTTTTATTCAAGTATAAAAAGGGACAGAGAAAGCTTCTGACAAGACATCAGAAGGGGACAGAGAGTGCTCCCTCTCACTAGTCTCATCAATGACTTACATACTTTTACCATAGCCTTGACTAGATGGACCTTTGTTGACAAAGTAATGTCTCTCCTTTTTAAAAGTAATGTCTCTGCTTTCCTTACTCCTTGGAAGGAAAGTTAGACCAACATAGACAGAATATTAAAAAACAGAGATATTACTTTGTCAACAAAGTTCCATCCGACTCGATGGACGTGAGTTTGAGTAAACTCTGGGAGTTCGTGATAGACAGGGAGGCCTGGAGGGCTATGGTCTATGCAGTTGCAATAACTGGGACATAACTGAGCAACTGAACTGAACTGAACTCCCACAATGTATATCTTAAATTAACAAGTTTAGAACTAACAATAGAAAGGTCTTACCAGACCCACCCACTCCCACAACATACAAAGATAACAAGATTAGTCAGAAGGTTCCTGTTAAGGGGAAACATGTCCTCAAGCAAGATACAGTTCAGTTCAGTTCAGTTGCTCAGTCGTGTCCAACTCTTTGCGACTCCATGAATCGCAGCACACCAGGCCTCCCTGTCTATCACCAACCCCCAGAATTCACTCAAACTCACGTCCATCGAGTCAGTGATGCCATCCAGCCATCTCATCCTCTGTTGTCCCCTTCTCCTCCTGCCCCCAATCCCTCCCAGCATCAGGGTCTTTTCCAATGAGTCAACTGTTTGCATGAGGTGGCCAAAGTACTGGAGTTTCAGCTTTAGCATCATTCCTTCCAAAGAACACCCAGGACTGATCTCCTTTAGAATGGACTGGTTGGATCTCCTTGCAGTCCAAGGGACTCTCAAGAGTCTTCTCCAACACCACAGTTCAAAAGCATCAATTCTTCTGCACTCAGCTTTCTTCACAGTCCAACTCTCACATCCATACATGACCACAGGAAAAACTATAGCCTTGACTAGATGGACCTTTGTTGGCAAAGTAATGTCTCTCCTTTTGAATATGCTATCTAGGTTGGTCATAACTTTCCTTCCAAGGAGTAAGCGTCTTTTAATTTCATGGCTGCAATCACATCTGCAGTGTTTTTTGGAGCCCCGCAAAAAATAAGTCTGACACTGTTTCCACTGTTTCCCCATCTATTTCTCATGAAGTGATGGGACCGGCTGCCATGATCTTCATTTTCTGAATGTTGAGCTTTAAGCCAACTTTTTCACTCTCCTCTTTCACTTTCATCAAGAGGCTTTTTAGTTCCTCTTCACTTTCTGCCATAAGGGTGGTGTTATCTGCATATCTGAGGTTATTGATATTTCTCCCAGCAATCTTGATTCCAGCTTGTACTTCATCCAGTCCAAAGTCCCTTGGACTGCAAGGAGATCCAACCAGTCCATTCTAAAGGAGATCAGTCCTGAATATTCATTGAAAGGACTGATACTGAAGCTGAAACTCCAATACTCCAGCCGCCTAATGAGAAGAACTGACTCATTTGAAAAGACCCTGATGCTGGGAAAGAATGATATTGGAAGGAGAAGGGGACGACAGAGGATGAGATGGCTGGATGGCATCACCGACTCAATGGACATGAGTTTGAGTAAACTCTGGGAGTTTGTGATGGACAGAGAGGCCTGGTGTGCTGCAGTCCATGCGGTCACAAAGAGTCAGACTCAAATGAGCTACTGAACTGAACTGAACTGAAGCAAGACACATTGTTAAAATGACTAAGACAAAGCAATGTAGAAAAAAAGTTTGTCCTTTTCTCCTCCTTGAGAACTCCAGACCCCTATCTCCTCTTCAAGGGCTCTGGGCCCCTATCTCCGCTTCTAGGGCTCTGGGCCCCTTTCTCCTCCTCAGGGACCCCGGACTTCTTATCAACCTACCTAGAAATTGACTCTCTCAGGCCTGAGGGGCTTAAACACAGACATTTATTGTCTCTCAGTTTCAGAGAAAAGGTCTAAGAAATCAGGGCACTGGTGGGGTCAGTTACTGGGGAGGCCTCTCTTCCTGGCTTGCAGACTGCCACCTTCTGGCTGTGTCTTAACTTGGTCCCTTCTCTGGTACCTGGTGAGAGAAAGAGGAAGAGAGGGAGCTCCCTGATGTCTCTTCCCCTTTATCTAGGAACACCAGTCCGATTGGATTTGGGCCCACCCTTATGACCTAATTAACCCTAGCTACTTCCCTACAGCAGGTCACACTGGGGGTTAGGGCTTCAACCAACAGATCACAGGGGCACGGTTCAGTTCATAATGAGTGGCTACCTATGTCACAACACATAGGTTTTCTGATTCCCATTTATTTGTCCTCTAACGGTGGATTGAGACCCTCCCTGAGTATCCAAAAGAAAGCCTCTCCTCATATGAAGAAGTAGGGGCCTCAGAAGAGGAGTGATACGAAGGCACAAGTCACATTGATAGAATTTTCTGGAATGGTTGGCAGTGCAGGAAAAAGGAAGGGTCCCTGGATAGTGATGCCGTTCATGAACTGTGGCTACTCTGTGCCAGGAACTGGGTGAGACCCCGAGGCTACAGCAATGACCAGGAGCTCCCTCAAGGAGCTCATAGCCCCTGAGGGAGACCATGCTGACCAGGTGTGTCCATCTCCAGGGCCAGTGTCACAGGGAGGCACAGGGGATGCCCAGCGGGCATGTCCAAGGCCATCAGAACCTTGTAGGTGTTTGGTTCTCTTCCACATCCGTTCATCCAGGGGAGGGGCCAAGATGCCTCCAGCTCTGGTCTGTCTGACTCTGGGCCGTGCTTCTTGGCCCCAAACCATCCTCTTGGGTTCCCGGCTTCCTCGATCCCTGACAGGGTGGGAAGGGATGGAGTTTGGGAAATAGAAAACAGCCTCTAACAGAGGAGGCCATGGCCACACTGGGCTTGGAAAGAACACTGGTGGAGAAGCTGAGGGTGGCAGTGTCCAGATTCATCCTTTCTTGCCTTCTGTCCACCTGGATTTGGCCTGACTTCCATCACACCAGAGCACTGTCCCTTGCATGCTGCCCGAAGCATAGCCCACACACCCTCCTGCAGGAGAGGGGTCTGTCAAGATGAGCTGGGAGATGGAGGTCGGAGGCCGGGGAGTAGGGGCAGGGCAGGGGCGCCCATATGTCAGCACAGGTGAGCCATCCTGTAGCCGATGCAGCTTCCCTTCTCAGCACAGGCCTGTAGCCTCACAGCCCACAGCTGGCCAGGCCTGGGTAAGCAGTGTCCTCTGGGTCCCCTGGATTAGGCTCGGCCCACAGGGCACACCTGCTTCCTGTCCTCGCAGACCCAGGGCTATCAGCTGTCACCACTGCCCGTCACATCTCCAGGCACCAGAGCCTCTGCTGTGACAGGCGACACCATGCCATTTGCTACAGCAAGCTCTGTCCTGCTGTCCACAAATATGGCAGAACTGCCTCCACAGCCAGAATACACTGGGGGCCTCGGCTTCACACTCTCCCCAGAGAGGAGTCAGTTCTTCCAGATTTAGCCCCCCAGTCTGGTTTCCAAAGTTCTGAGACCCATCTCCATTCCACCCCACAAGGCTCCTGGGAGGCTTAGAGGGTCCACAGTCACACCTTAATCACTTGCCCAGGGGCTCCCCATCCCCATAACTCCCCCACCAGGTCATCCCCCATGGACTCCATCTCACCTCAATCACACCCCCAGAGACCCCACCACACTTTGGTCACCTCCCCAAGGACCTCCCTCCTCTATTGATTGCCCCAAGGACTCCACTCTGCCTCAATAACTCTCTCTTCAGGGACCCCCACCCCACCTCAAGCACCCCCTCCAACGACCTCACCCAGACCTTGAGCTGGGAGGACCCTCGTGGGGATGACAGATGTCTGCTCTCTGTCCACAACCTCCTCCCCATTCCCAGTTCCTTCATCCCCCTAGTTCTCACCTCTCCCACATCAATGAGATGTCTAGACCCCGCTCTCCTCCGACATTTGCTGTCCTCTGTCTTCATTTCCACTCAACCCAACCTGAGTCCATGGATCTTCCACTTCTTGCCACCAAAACCCCACCTGCAGACCTCGAACCTGAGTTCCACCTGCCGGTCCGCCCTCCCTGACCCCTGCCTGCCATTGGTACAGAGATTTGGTACACGCACCCTCATGACCCCCACCCCAAGAGGCCTCCATGCCCCCACACTCCTGCTCTTCCACGGTTCCCATCTCCCCCAGTCCTTCCTCAAGTCTGAGCTTCCCAGGAACCCGAGAAACAATCTCGAACAAAACAAAGCATCCTAGAGGTGGCGTGCTCCCAGGAAACAAGAAGTTGCTAATGAGATAAAGGAAACTCTTCAAAGCGAAAAGAATTGGAACGTAATTGATGTGCAGATGGTGGACCTCCCATAGGAAAACAATGGTGGGGTAATGATGCTGCCCAGGAGGAAGCAACCCCGCTTTTCAGAGCCCTTCCTCTGTCCCAGCCACACGCACACAACTCTCAGGCTAAACAAGAGGACTCAGCGGAAATGTGCACACTCAAGCGATGTCATTTCTGCTGGGAGTTGTCTGGGCAAGGAGAGATGGAGTTCCAGGCTGGAGGGCTCTTAGGGATCAGACTTTTCTTCTGCTTTGGGAGGAAGATGGATAAATATCGCCTGGTGTTTACAAAGGGCTTCAGACTTTGCCGAGCTGTCTGTCATCTCCAGCAGCTCAGCTGTGCCTCCTAACAAGGAGTGGTACCAGGGGCATTTTCATTCTGACCCAGGAGAGGGGAACCTGCAGGCTTTGTACTGTGATTGTACTGGGTCCCACATCTGGATCGAAGCGGAGGCAAGGTTAGGATGGAGGCATCCTCTAACCATCTAATGTGCTCCCTCCAGGCAACAGGAGTAATGACAACACCCCCAAGGATACATAACAACCACCCCAGGCTTACCAAACACCGGCTTCTCCACCTCAGTGCTTACTGGCCTTCCGACCTGATGTCTCTTCATTGCAGGAGACTGTCCTGTGCCCTGGACAATGTTCACTAGCATCCTTGCCTGCACCGTCTAGATGCTGGTACTCCCTCCCACCCCCAGCAGCTGTGATGACTAAAAACATCTCCAGATATGGGCAGATGTTCCCGGCTGTGGACTCACCTGGTTGAGAGCTGCTGTTCCACCCCGCTATCAAATTGAACCATCGCCTTTACTTCTCTCTGTGAGAACATTCACACCCTGAGATAAGAATGAACTTGCTCAGAGATGCATCCATGATTCCCCTGGGTTGGCTTCCCTGAATTTGACAGCTAACTTAACACGTCGGAAAAGGAAGGGAAGGGATGAACCCAAAACAATGACTCAGTGGTAGCAATTCAGAAATGGCCACAAGAACATCCCCACGTGCATCCCTGAAAGGTAGACCAGCAGGTAACACTAGGTCAACCTCTCAGCATCCCCAGGTCCTGAGGAAAGCAGTCTGGCTTGGGGGTCTCGGCTGAAGGGCTTTAGAGCTGCAAGCAACCTCACCAGAAGCTGTGCTTCCTGCCTCACCTCAGGAAAGTGGGGCCTGGACCACAGCCTGGGTAGGGTGGAGGCCACGGCCCCTACTGTGCTCTAGGATGGAAGCCTCTGGTTGGAGGAACCCAGTGAGGTCCCTGAAGCAGAAGCCAGGACATGCCCTCACATCATGGCCCGCTCTCGGGAAGCTGGGAAACCCTGCAGCGGCCTCCCAGGTGGGGGCAGCTTTGTGGTTCCAAAAATCACTCACTCCTGCATTCAGCAAATCTGGACAGGCTGTGCTCTGTGCCCTGTGCCCAGAGCCTGGCAATGCAAACACAAACAGGGTGTGGCCCCACTCTCGGTGAGGGAGACACTACAGAGCCAAAGTCAAGATTCATCTTGCCCAAAGAGGAGGGACCTGGTGCCAGGGGGTGCACAGCATCCGGCTTCAGTCTGCTACAGCCCTCCAGACCAGTCTGGACTCAGCCTTGGGCCATCCTGCCTTTGTGCAGCTAACAGGCAGGAGGAATTCTCTTGCTTCAGTTGCCTGACATTCACAACTGCAGGTGAGGCCAATCAGCGTCTAATCCATGTGAACCTTGGGAGAATGAAACAGTCACAGCAGTTCAAATGGATCCCAGGGCTCAGCATCCTTTTCCATCATCACCCCCCACCACCCCCCACTGCCAGGCCTTGCTCCCGTCAGTGTGTCTGCAAAGGGTCTCTGCCAGGCCATGAGCGTGGAGCCAGGAGAGAGGCACAGGAGGCTCTAGGAACGTCAAAGCCATCACAGATCACAAGGGAGGGGTCTTGAGAGTGTGCTGGGCCCACCTACAGCTGGGCACCCACAGTCCTTCACCTGGGCATCAGTCCTTGTACCCACCACGTGTCAGGTTCCAAACTGGATGGGAGAGGGGGCTTCCCTGACCTTTCTACTGCTCCAGACAGTCCCTCAGGCTTCCAAGATGATTGATGTACCTATTCACTTCCGTATCCCCCCACCGTGCCCCTGCCTGCATGCCACCACAATGCCTGTCAGCAGAGGTGGAGTTCAGTCTCTATTAATCCAGTGAATGAATGAATGATATATTGTTCTTTTTCCCACTGAGATATGGTCAGCCTATCAAGTCAAACAGACTTCCAAAATAATTGTTGAAACCGTCGCAGCTGGGGCTCTGCAGGGAAGAGCAGGACACCGTGAAAGCTGTAACGTGTGACCCGAGAACTGCCCGGGGTCAGGGAGATTTGTCTGACTTAATAGCCTTTCAATGGAGAAGGTAAAGGACCTCCCCAGAAGGAGCAGGAGGTAAGCATGAGGCAGAGAGCAGTCCCCATCAGGAGACCAGAGTTGAGGAATCTGGATTCTAGCCAGGACCGTGAGACAGCTGCTGAGGTTCTGAGTGAGGGAGGGTCTTATAGATGGACCGTTTGTTTGGACCACTTGCCCAGAGGTGCCACCCTCGGTAATACTGCCTCCTCGCACCCCCTTCATCCCTACCCTGTGCTCCCAGGTGTCATTTCAAGCCAGCTGGATGTGAAATGTCCCAAGTGTGGCCTCTATAGCAGTCAGGACAGTAAATCTGCTCTCTGCATCATGGCCCCCCAGACCCCGAGAGGCTCCTCTGCTGACTTGTTCCTGGTCTCCATCCCATCACCCTCACCTGCCTTCCTTCCCTGCAAACACTTTTGAAAGAGAAAGTGTTAGTCACTCAGTCATGTCCAACTCTTTGCAACCTCATGGACTGTGGCCTCGCCAAGCTCCTTTGTCCATGGAATTTTCCAGACAAGAATACTGGAGTAGGTAGCCATTCCCTTCTGCAGGGGATCTTCCCCACCCAAGGATCGAACCCAGGTCTTCTTCATTGCAGGCAGACCCTTTACCATGTCAAACCTCCACGCCTAACCCATTTCAATATAGCAATGCACAATGCTCTGGGTGTCACTTCCAGGTTTCACAAGGCACCTACTTCATATTTGGCATGTTTCACTTCCAAAGCTACGTGAGTCATCAAAGGATGGATGTGGAAACCAACTCCAGCTGTAAGAAAAAGTAGATCAAGTGAGGACCACGATCAGCTCATGTCTTCTCACACCTGTGGGTTCAACCTACTCTGGCTTCACAGTTATCTGAGAGGAGAGAGAGGTCAGGCTCACTCAGGGCTTAGGATCTTGATGTGAATGAAACCAGCTTGATGTAGGAGAAAACACACCAGGTCACACCTCCCTAGTGAAGAAGCTGCCCAATTACGTGTCTTTAGGGACCTTTCAAGGAAGGGCAAGGTAGCATCATCATTTCAATGGCTTCTGTTGCCTACACATGAGGGCTAAGCTTGAAGACATAATTTGTGTTATAACTTATGGTACTGGTTGTACTGGGAAAGGTCTCAGGGAGGTTGGAAATGGATCAGATACCAAGTATTAATAGTACTGTATTAACACTACAAGAATTAATCCTTCCATATGGAGTAGAGGCCAGATGAAACTGAGCAAATCCTCAGGTGTGTGCACAAAAATGGTTACTCATGTAGAAGGATAAAAATCACAACTAATTAAACATTTTCAAAACTTTTAAATACTTCCCTGACAGCATTGTAGAGATAACTTTTTAAAATTAACTTTATGATCAAAACTTTTTTTAAACCCTGCTAAGAACACAACATGAGATCTACCTTCTCAAAACAAATTAAGCCCATAGTATAGTGGGCTTCCCAGGTGGCACTAATTGTAAAGACCCCACCTGCCAAAGCAGGAGACATGAGAGACGTGGGTTTGATAGATCCCTGTGTCAGGAAGATCCCCTGGAGGAGGGCATGGCAACCTACTCCAGTATTCTTGCCTGGAGAATCCCATGGACAGAGGAGCCTGGCAGGCTACAGTCCTTGGGGTCACAAAGAGACGGACACGACTGAAGCAATCCAGCACACACTTACAGTGTTGCTAACTGTAGGCATGAGTCATACAGCTGGTCTCCAAAACTTATTCATCTTGTATAACTGAAACTTTATACCCTTTGGGTTTTTTTTTTCCATTTTAAATTAATTCTTATTGGAGTATAGTTGCTTTACAATGTTATATTATGTTAGTCGTTTCAATTGTGTCCGGCTCTTTGCGACCCCATGGACTGTATCCCGCCGGGCTCCTCCAACCGTGTAATTCTCCAGGCAAGAATACTGGAGTGGGTTGCCACGTTATATTAGTTTCTTGTTATTGTTCAGTCGCCAATGCATGTCCAACTCTTTGAGACTCCATGGACTGCAGCATGCCAGGCTTACTGTACAGCAAAGTGAATCAGCTTTATGTATACATAGATCCCTTTTTTTTTGGATTTGCTTCCCATTTAAGTCACCATAGAGCCCTGAATAAGGTTCCCTGTGCTATATAGTAGGTTCTCATTAGTCATGTATTTTATACATAATATCAACAGTGTATACATGTCCTCTCAGTCTCCCAACTCATCCCACCACCACCCTCTTTCCTCTCTTGGTGTCCATGCCCCTGTTCTCTATGTCTGTGTCTCTATTTCAGTTTTGCAATAAGATCTATACCATTTCTCTAGATTCCACATATATGTGGTAGTTTACCATATTTTTTCTCTTTCGGACTTACTTCATTCTATATGACCGTCTCTAGGTCCATCCATGTCTCTGCAAATGACCCAGCATCGTTCCCCTTTGTGGCTGAGTACTATTCCATTGTATGTATGCACCTCATCTTCTTTATCCATTCCTCTTTGAAAATCAACCCCCCATCTCCCCCTCCCACAGCCACAGGCAACCACCATTCTCCCTTCCACTGCCGTGACTCTGCTTTAGGCTCCACATGTAAGAGGGATCCTGCAGTGTGTGTCCTTCGGCAACCGACTTACTTCACTCAACACAAAGCCCTCCAGGTTCATCTGTGTTGCTGCCAATGGCAGGATCCCCTTCCCTTTTCAAGGCTAAATAATATCCTGTTCCATGCTCATCTTCACCCACTGATGGAAGCAAGTTATTTCCATCCCTCGGCTGTTGTAAATAATACTGCAGTGAACACAGGTGAGCAGACTCCTCTCCAAGATTCTGAATTCAATTGGTTTAAAAGGAAATGATGTTCTCATGAGACATCAGTAGGGGCACCTCTGTGCACAAACCAAGGAATGTGTGTGTGTGTGACCACATGAGGATGTGCTTCGCAGCTGCAGCCCAGCCCATGATCAGAGGCTCAGGCTTTGAGTCACTGGCCGGAGGCAAGACCACCCGCGGGAGGAAGTAGGTGCCAACAGCTCAGACACATGACCCACATTACTTGGGGGAGGCTAGAGACTCTCATGACCCAGTGCCAGCTCTGGGCTCCCTGGCCTCCCTTTGCTTTGTTCTGCTGCCCCTCTCCATGGTGACAGGCTCTTGAAGGGACAGTGCAGGCCCCCTTTTGGTCCTCTCTCTCCTGTGTTTCTGGCTTACACAGTGAACTTCTCTTCAGTACCGAGGGGATACCACCAAGATGCCCCAACAAATCTCTCCCTGCAGCCCAGCCTGGCTTCAAACACCCTCCACCCAACACTCTGTTTTCCCCCAAAGCTGGCTGCCCAGGCACTCTGCAGGTGATCAGGCTTTGAGGAAGCTCTAGCAGAGTTATGCAGGAGAGATGTGGAGAGGGAGGAAGGTGATGAAGAGGCTGCCTCAATCTGCTACCTCCCATGACCCTGACCTCTCTCCAGGCTATAGTGGGAAGTATGGGCCAGCCCTGCCTGTGGACCTAGAACAGAGATGCCCTGGATTCTGGATGCTGAAGGTTCCAGATGCTAAGGCTTGACATGAGCTCAGGAAAATGTGTTTCCAACACCTGGGTCTCCACTGCAGGTGCACAGCAGGCAGCGTCTGCCTCTCACGCCCTCCTGGCCTTTGCACCTTCCAGGAGAACCCAGGTGTGGCTGTATCACAAGTGGCAGGAAGCCAGCAGGTTGCAAAGATGGGCTGGGATGTGTGGGGAACATCCTTACCTCTGATGGCCGGTGTGAGGGAGAAAGGTCACTCTTTTCATCATACACTTTCAGTAAGAACTGAGTCCCTGGCAGGGCTGCCCTTGTCCAAAGGTTGAACCCACGTTGCTATGACATCCCAGCTCACTAGTCCATCCCTTTCTATGTCAAGCAAGATGGAGTGTCAAGGGACAGAACGCTGTTCAAATTCATTCAAAAACAAAGATGAGCACTTTGGAATGGACGACCATGCCTCTGCTCTGCTTTCTAGAACAGCAGCCTCCAGGGTGAGTGGCTTGTGCTCTCTGGGGACTAGGTAAGCGCTCATCACTTCCATCTTGTTTCATCTCCACAACGTTCTTTACAGGTAGCTACTGTGTCTTTTCTCCACCTTATCAGAGAAGCAATCAAGGCTTAGAGTGATCAAATTATTCAATTCAAGTCAAACCACCCCAAGATATAGAGGTTTTGAATAGCTGTCATTTATAAGCTCGTGATTCTTGGCTTGGTCAGCCCAGCCTCTGTCAAGTTGCTATGACCAGTGTGGGGCAGAGCAGGGACTCAGACTATGAATCCACAGTCCCTACACGCACCCCCACCACCACCAACTGCTGCCCATCCTGCTCCACAGAGATGAAGGAGTCTTTCTCTCCAGAGGGGACCAGGCCCAGACCTGATGATCTGATGCGCAGAACGTTTGTGACTAAACCTGGGTGTGAAAGGGCACCTCCTGGCCTGGTATCCTTCCCTTTGGGAGTATTTTACCCTACTGCTCTTTCCTGCTTTTCTGTGACCCCCATCTCTGCAATCGCAGGGAACTCAGCAAACCTCTACAGGGTCCCTTAGAGGCCTGGTGCGGGGACAGCTGCTCCCCCTCCTTGTCACCACACATCACCCCCCGTCTCCAGGGATGTGAGTCCTAGAATATGTGGGGTTTCCCAGGAGAAGTGAACAAGATTGGCTGGGAAGGGAGGAGAGAGAAATGGGCCTCGGGCCAGTGGTGGAGAGAGGGCAGAGCTTGAAGGAATGTGAGGACACGCAGCTAAGATTCCAGATGTAATATTTCATGGGCTGCCTGGTGAGAAGCAACCTTTCCTCCTTAGAATTACCCCGAGTGAGCTGCCTGCCAGGAGAGCCCCCCACCACCAAGTTCCTGCTGCCCCACCTCCTCCTGAAAACCAGGCCCAGGAGGGCCAAGATGGCCCTCAGCCACTTCACCCCGTCGGTGCAGGTGATGGCCAGGTCACTGAATTGTGGAGCCCGTGTCATCAGCCCAGGTCAGCACTATGAGTGAGCCTTCAGCATTCTGCTGACCTGACCTCCGTTGTCACTCCCTGCCTCCATGGTGACCAGCTCCCCAGCCAACAGGCTCCCTTTCACTCAACTTGTTTGCTATGTACACCTGCACCGTGACCCTCTCCTCAGCCAGGAAGGGCCCCTGGTGTGGCATTTCAGCCTCTCCGGAACCCTCCACAGCTCGGTACATCCCCCACATATATGTTGGATGTGCGTCTCTCTCAAGGAACCACATGTGCCCCAAAGATGGCGTACAGTTGGATCGATGTCTGTCACGTCTGCCCACACGTTAAGTTCTCCAAGGTCGGCTTCTGCCTCTGAAGTGGCTGCATCTTCAGAGATTAGTTCTGGAGGACAGTTTGATAAAGCCCACTCTTCATCATGTTCATTAAAAAGCAAAAACCAGCCGTGAAGGGACAAATGCTCTTGGGAACCCAGCCCCTGGAAGTCTTATCAATTTTGTCCAGAAAGCAGGAGCGGACTGGAGAAGTTTCCCAGGCTGGTGAAGTGGTGCTGTGACTCCACATGAAAACACAGAGGTTGGGTTCATGCAAAACTTTCTTTCTCCTGCATTTGAGGGGCTTTGACAGTCCAAAGCTGTCCTCCATCAGTCACACCAGGGGCATTTCTGCTGTAGGTCCACAGGCAGGGGTGGCCCATACTTCCCACTATAGCTTGGAGAGAGGTCAGGGTCTCTTCATCACCTTCCACTCCCTCCAGAACCTGTATCCACAGCTGGTACCCCCAAGGTTGCTTATCACCTGCCACTCCAGCGAGGTGGTCTATACAGTGAACATGTATGTGTGCGTGCTAAATCACTTCAGTCATGTCCAACTCTGTACAACCCCATGGACTGTAGCCCGCCAGGCTCCTCTGTCCATGGGATTCTCCAGGCAAGAATACTAGAGCATGGTTGCCATGCTCTTCTCCAGGGGATCTTTCCCACCCAGGGATTGAACCCATGTCTCTTCTGTCTCCTGCCTTGGCAGGCAGGTTCTTTATCACTAGTGCCACCAGGAAAGTCCTGTAAAGTCAGCAGTGAATGGGAAGTGGGACTGATGGCCCCAAAGTGATTCCAGCCACAGGGTCAGGAGAAAGGAGGCAGGCCTGCTTGGAATTTATGCCGGGTCCTGAGCCATTTCCATCAGTCTCCATGGTCTCTGGCATAGACAGATCTGGCTGCCTCTGGGGCCTCGGACAGCAGCTGCTGACTCCTGGAACTTCAGTCCATTCCTACACAAACTGCTGAGGCAGCAACTCACTGGACTCATTCCTGATGGGTTCACAGAGGCCTTCATCTTTGCTGGACATGAGCACCTGGCTGGAGTGGGGCTTCTCTTCAGTCCAGAACTGTATTCCAAAAACATGGAGGTCACATCTTTAAACAAGGAATCGGGCAACTCAAAAAGTAGAATGACAAGAAGCAGGGGCCCTGAGTACCATGAGGCTTGAACACAACATGAAGTGGCAGGGGCTGGGGGGTGGGGGCAGTTATTCCAGCCGAAGGGATGAATCTCCTCTCCAAGAGGGCTGTAGAAAGTCCTGATCAGGAGGGCCAAGCATCTCCAGGACGTCCCCACTGGCTGTTATCCCATCCCATTTAATGTGAAACCAGCTTCCTACATGGGTGGAGCAGGGAGATCAGGAGACATGAATGAGTTTAAACAGAAGCACTAAAAGCATGCAAGCGTGTAATGAGTGCTCCTAACATCAGCTTGTTACAACACCAACATCCTCCTCACCCTGAAAGGCCAGCTTGAGCCCCACACCTTGCAAACCTTCCTAGACCCCTGCCTAGAGTAACCTCACTTCCCCCGAACCCCTTACCCCCACCTTTGTCCTACAATTGCCCCTCCTCTAACAGGATGATGACAATAACAAGGATGCTGCTAAGCTGCTAAGTCACTTCAGTCGTGTCCAGCTCTGTGCGACCCCATAGACTGCAGCCCACCAGGCTCCCCTGTCCCTGGGATTCTCCAGGCAAGAACACTGGAGTGGGTTGCCATTTCCTTCTCCATTGCGTGAAAGTGAAAAGTGAAAGTGAAGTCACTCAGTTGTGTCCGACCCTCAGCGATCCCATGGACTGCAGCCTTCCAGGCTCCTCCATCCATGGGATTTTCCAGGCAAGAGTACTGGAGTGGGGTGCCGTTGCCTTCTCCAAATAACAAGGATAATAATATAACAAGGATAATAATAACTATATTCTGTTCTTCAAGACATAGAAGCTGAGGACTTGAGTAGCACAAGGCTTCATTCTAAGCCCCAGGGTGTGACAGTGGACAGAACAGCCTGCTTCCTTCTCTCCCATAGCTGACATTCCAGTAACAGAAGTAATAATAATGGGGGTTGCTGTCATTCAGTCACTCAGTCGTGTCTGACTTTTTGATCGCATGGACTGCAGCACACCAGGCTTTCCTGTCCTTCACTATCTCCCAGAGTTAGCTTAAACTCATGTCCATTGAGTCGGTGATACATCCAACCATCTCACCTTCTGCCATCCCCTTCTCTTGCCTTCAGTCTTTCCCAGCCTCAGGGTCTTTTCCAATGAGTGGACTGTTTGCACCAGGTGGCCAAAGTATTGGAGCTTCATCTTCAGCATCAATCCTTCCAGTGAATATTCAGGGTTGATTTCCTTCAAGACTGACTGGTTTATATAATGATAATGGTAGCTGACATTCACAGCGTCCTTACTGTGTAATAGGTGTTGTATTTATAACTAAGTTGTGTGTATTGTCTCAGCGAATTTTCAAAACCACCCTATGGTGATCAGAGGTGCTATTATCACTCTCATTCTACAAATGAGGGAGTTGATACCCATAACGTTTAAGTCATTTGCCAAAGCCACACACTGGGGACAACTGGGAGGACAAGAAAGGCTGGGACCAGTTGCCACCAACTGAGAATTGTTTAGAGCAGAGATCACATGTCCTTCTCTTGGTGGCCTCACTGGTCACAGAGAGGTCCTTTGGGCATTTTATGGAGTAACCAGAAGTCCTTATCCCTGCTGTGACTTTGGTGTCTGCGCCCAGGGCTGGCACAGCCCCTCCCAGATAAGATCCCCAGCAGCCCAGGAGCAGGAGGAATGTTGAGGCCAGGCTGCAGAACCAGAGGTTCATGCTCCATTAACATTTGCACGCTTCCTCTGAGGAGTTTATACAGGCGTTTGGGTTGATAAACCTGAAAAATCTCTAGAAAGCATCTAATTAATGCATTTTCCCAAGTAGAATGTTTTAGTAATTGCTGTTCAAGCAACAGAAAAGTTGAGAAAGCTTTTATTGCAAACGCAGCAGGGACAGATAGCGATCCACACGGCTGCTTCTCCAAGGCACTGGCTCTCTTGTGCTCAACCTATTGACATCCATTAACATTCTTCCAGCTATAAAAAAACTGCATCTTATTCGAACACTCTCCATAGGCAGGAAGCCGGGCGTTGAATTACAAAGCCTGAGTAATTGCCCGTAGTCATTGTGACGGAAAATGGCAGAAATCACAATGAGTCATGGGGTGGTGGAAAGGCAACTGCTTAGTGACGATAATTCTGTAAGGATAATTTCATTAATGGAAGTGGGAGACGGCATCTGTGCCAGTGAATACTGTATACATATATATAAATATCCGCGGACAACGCCTCCTGTTTAAAAACGGCCCCGCACAAATGCGTAGGCATGTGTCTGCCTTTTTAATGAATGCCCAAGCCCCAAGAGCTGAATGGTAAAGCACCATTCAGAGGTGATTTGTGATAATCACACAGGGAGAAATCCTTTCGGTGAAAGGAGACAGGAACAAGGATGTTTCAGGTGTGGATGTAAAAAATTTCTATTTGATTTGGGGCCACAAAGGATTCAAAAACATCAAGGCATTGGCAGATATAATGGCTTTCACCAAAGGGAGAACTTCCCTGTTTCAGAATTTAGCACATGAAACATGAGTTCAAATCCGTGCTCCTGGAAACTTTAGGTTCCGGAGGACAAAGCTGGATGCCGAGACCCTCAGAGAACCCCAGGTGCTGCTCAGGGTTGGATCCTCGGCTTCTGGACAAAAACAGGCTTCTGTTTTGTGAAATGAGCAAGCTCCTGCACTTTGAATGAAGGTGGCTGCTCTGTACTGCCACATACAAACCCATGGGATTAAAAACCTGATTGGATATTTTAGGACTAAACCATGGTCTGCCTAGACAGCCTCTTACTGGCACAACAGCTGCACCCACCTCCCCCAGTATGCCATCCACTCCTCCCAGACAGCTCCTTCCTCCATCCACCAAGAGTGCAACACGACCCCAACCTTTGCAGCCGAGCCTCCAGAATCAGTCTGGGCAGCATCTTTATCTGCATCCCTGGTGGAGAGGTTTTGCCTGTGAGCCAATCACAGAACTGCTCAACTCAGAAGAAGAGACACACTTTTCTCCCCGAATCCTAAGTGTTCATTTATTTTCTAAACAGAGTGGCAACCCTCTCCTGTATTCTTGCCTCGAAAATCCAGTGGACAAGAGGAGCCTGGCAGGCTATAGTCCATGTGGTCGCAGAGTCAGACACAACTAGGTGCACACGCGCATACACACACACACACACACACACACACACACACACACACACAAAGTTCACATAACATAAAATTAACAGTGAATCTCTTTGAAAGGTTCAATTCAGTGGTGTTTAGTGCATTCCCAGCACAGTGCAGCCATCATCTTTATCTCACGCTGAGATCTTGCCTTATCCCAGAAGAAAACACTCATTCAGTGGTCACTCCCCATCCCTTCTTCCCCCAGCCCCTGGTCACCACCAATCCACTCTCTGTCTCTAGAGCTTACCTATTCTGGATGATTTATATAAATGGAATTATACAGTATGTGGTCTTTTCTGTTCTTGAGCATAATGTTTCCGAGGTTCTTCCATGTGTCAGTTGCGTGGATCATTTCTTTTTGTAGCCAAATACTACCCTATCCTGTGGGCAAGCTGCCTTTTTCTTCATCCTTTCATCCACTGATATATACTTGGGTTGTTTGCACCTCCCAGTTATCATGGAGGACACTGCTATGAACATTAGTGTACAGGCATCTTGAGTTCCTGTTTCCCGTTCTTTAGGGTCCATACCCAGAAATGGAGGTGCTGGGCCATATGGTAACTCTATGTTTAACTTTCTGAGGAATTCTCACAGGCTTTTGATCCCTGCCTCCTGGATTTGCTGGCAATTTCTCTGTCTCTTTGTCCCATCCTGGGTCTGACATATTCTGCATGTACACCCACAGCTACACTGAATTCAGGGAACATCCCAGTGACTACATTTGGTCCAGGGACATGCCATGTGATGTACACATGTCTGCCCAGTTCAGGTTCACTTGCTGAGATCTCAAGTGGCTGCACATAGAGACAGGGGATCCACACTGGACCAACCTCTGGGTCTGCTGGGCCCACCTGTCTTCATATATTCCCTTCACCAAGCAAGGACTGAGGGAGACCCAGCTGGAGAGAAACTCCATTCCTATTACCTGTATTTTGAGGCCATTGCAAAGAGTGATTCCATGCCTAGGTCTACCAGGTCATCCTGTCACAGCAGATTCCAGGAGAACTTTCTAGACTATGGCCAAGGCCTGCAGGAGAGTCCTGAGCCCTAATGCTGTGAGTCCTGTGCCTTTCTCAATCCCAATCAGTAGGCCAGAATCCCTTGGTCCCATTCCATTCCCAATTCCCTGGCCTCCTGGTGTCCTAAGAACCAGATCTACTCAGTACCTGAGTAGCCTACACTTTCCAACCTTTTGTTGGGAAGGACTTCTTGATCTGGCATGTAGCAAAAAGGGGGCTAAAACCTTTATCCTCTTGAGGTCATCTATCTATAGAAAAGGGGAAGGAGGTGTGGACCTCTCATACTCAGCACACTGGCTCCAGATTCCGTCACCTTGATGCCTGCTCTGGGCATGTCAGTGACTGTGAGACAGTTACTACCATATTGTGATTTATGAGAAATATGTATCTGGTATTCAGATAGTCAAAATATTTTTCTCATATATAGTTGGTCTTTGGTTATATATATTTGGTCTCACATATATTTGGTTCCAAACTCCCCAAACTCTTGGAATTTCCTGAACAGTAAGAGCAGTGGGTCTTTCGTTACAATACTGGGTCTCTTGTCCTCTGTTCCTGAAATCACTTCAGAGCCACTACGGTGAAATTGTTGACTTGGTAGAAATAACAAGCCTCTCTCCACCACACTGGAGAATATGTTAGTGAGGTGACTTTTGAGGAGCATCTAAGGATGCAGGATGGTTGCCAGGGGAACCAACCAGGAATAGAGTTGGTTCTTCCAGTTGGTTCTTTCCAGCACTGAAACTTGCAGTCCTAGCTCCTGATTTCCAGGGAAAGGAGGAGCTGGAGGTAAATCAATCTCCAATGGTCAATAGTTTCACCAATCACACCTATGCAGTGAAGGCTCCATAAAAAATGCCAGGAGCCAGCACATGAGATCCCATCCATGACAAGGTCATGAGGAGAGACCTGACAGGCAAGGCGGATCAGGACTCGAGGGACTCCCTGGACCTGCTCGAGCATCTACCCCGATACCAAAATCTGTCTGTCTACTGTTTACTATATTATGCCTTTCACTTACTCTTCTGGCTTTAACAGGGGGCTATCCCCTACCACCTTTCTCTGGAGAAAATCAACTTAGGGCTCTAGTTGATAAGTCTCCTGGGCATGAAAGGAATATTTCAATTCAAACCCCTCTGTTAGCATTCTAACTTGTGTGGCAGGTTTATCCATAGTCTTACAACTAACGCACATGATTGTTCACAACTTCCCAACCATGAAAGGCAGGGAAACTTAAACATTCTAAAGTCTTAATAGGCATAGAGCCCTTTGAGGAGTAAAAATTATTCGAATAATGCTGGTGAAGGATTTCATTGTTGAGCCAATGCTTGCCGCCAAGTTTCCGTATCCCTTACCCATTGTGTGCCTGGGAGTATATTAGTTAATATAGTTGGTATGTAGGGAAAATTAGTAGCAGACTTGGTGTTAGAAACATTAGACCTTTGAGTTAATAAATTCTTTCTTTGTTATAACCTACTGCACCTTTGCCCCATAGGAATGTAACTTTATTTAGTACTTTCTGAGAGTGGCACCGGACTTTAGAATAAACACTTTTAGAGAAAATAAGTTTTCTGGTTGATTAACCTTTATCAGAAAAAGGGGTCATAAAATGTTAAGGCTTTTCTCTTATTTTCTCAGTTAGACTGGCAATAAGCACAAGGGACTGCTTGAACTTGTGATTGGCATCTGAAATGGGGAGCAATCTTGTGGGACTGTGTCCCCATGCTGTGAAACTGGACACTAGTTGCAGGTAGACAGTGTCAGCATTGAGCTGTATTGCAGGACACCCTGCTGGTGTCTGAGAAATGCTTGGTCACAAAGGTAAGCCCTTGGTCAATGCAGGCTAGAATCCAGGATCTGAACCCTCGGCTACTGAGACAGGCTGGGACCTGGGACCCTTGGCAGCAGTGCTTGCATCTGGACACAAGCTTCCTTGAGCAACAGAATACAAAGATACTATAAGGGACTAAAAGTAGCTATGTGCATGAGCAGTAGTGGCAAATTACCTACAAGATACACAGACGATACAAAGAGACAAAAAAGTCGAACTGCTGCTTCTGAAGAGCCAGGAGCAAAAGCAGGGTACCTCAGAGTACACCACCAAGGGGGTGGGCAAACCACCTAAGCCACCCCTTCAGCCAGGCCCTCAGACACACCTCTACCCTCACCCCATGCCACCTGGAAGAAAGCAAGAAGCAGCCATGTGTGCTGCAGAGGGGCCATGGGTGGTGAGCTCTTGGCTTCCCTAATCAGTAGAAATTGACGAGGGCTCAGACTAGAAATTCAGGCAAGGCTTTTACTGGGGCCCCTGCTTCAGCTTCCCAGGTGGCAGAGTGGTAAAGAATCCGCCTGCCAATGTAGGAGACGCAGGTTCGATCCCTGAGTTGGGAAGATCCCCTGGAAGAGGAAATGGCAACCCACTCCAGTATCCCTGCCTGGAGAATCCCAAGGACAGTGGGCTTGCAGTCCATAGGGTCGCAAAGAGTCGGACACGACTGAGCAACTGAGCACGCACACACTGCTGCAGGAGGAGGGACAGAAAACAAATAACAGGCTCCCTCGCCTGCTCCCTAGGGCAGAAGCTTGTTCTTTATATGAGGGGAGGGGAGGGGAATGTCAAGGGTTGGGCCAGAGGTGCGGTGTAGGTGGTAATGAGTGCAGGGAGCATGCATAGTACCCTGCTTTTGCTCCTAGCTCTTCTAAAGTGGCAGTTGAGTTTTTGGTCTCTTTGTATCTCTTGTCCAGCATTTGCCCTAATTGCGCATGCACACAGTTATTCTTAGTCCCTACAGTTTCTTTGTATTTGTTGCTGGAGGAGAGGTGTGTCCAGGTGCAAGCACTGCAGCCAAGGGTTCCAGGTCCCAGTCTGACTGAGAGGCATTCCCAGAGGCAACAGGAAAAGCAAAACTTAAGGGGAGGGGCTTATGGAAATGAGAGATCATTAAAACAGATTCAGTTCAGTTCAGTTCAGTCGCTCAGTCCTGTCCGACTCTTTGTGACCCCATGGACTGCAGCACGCCAGGCTTCCTTGTCCATCACCAACTCCTGGAGCTTGCTCAAACTCATCATGCCCATCGAGTGGGTGAAACAGATTAACAATTTACAAATTATCCTAAAGAAAAATGTCCTATTAAGAAAAACTGATGAGCACATGCTATTGAGAAAGATACTGGCTACAGAGAAGAATGGGATCCATCTCACTGAAATGACAGAATGGTCCCCCGCAAACTCATAGGCTGGGATCCTACAATATACAGAAGATATCGTTTATTAAACCCATTATGCTACTGGCCGCAGTCAGTCACAGCTCGAACATCGCCACATTTATGAAAGACAGTTACAGTCATTTGCAAGATAATTACCATTTTAATCTCAAACCAGCCCGCAGGAGCAAATTGCTTTATAAGTAACCAGGTTTTCAGAATGTCATAATGGAATGCTGTGCAGAGCTCGCTTGGAAACAACCAGGGGCTTATTTTGTGATTGGCTACAATTGCGGGGAGGTCTGCTCTGCAGTGGGCTGGGGAGAGATGGGGGAGCCCCCCACTCCCGCTCTGGGCCTAAGGGTGGACACAGGGAGCCTCTCGCTTACATCTGTCTGATTCATAGCTCTCTGATTAACCTGGAGGGAGGAGGGAGAGAGAGAGACAAACAGACACAGGGAGGAAAGAGGGAAAGAAGGGAAAAGAGAGTGATGCTGTCATGCACGCAGAGAGGAGAGAGGGGAGGAGAGGGAGGAGAGCAGACAGGACCCCTAGCTCAGAAGCTGGCCTGAACACGGAGCCAGGTGTGGGGAAGCGCTGAGATCCTGGGACTCCAGCAAGAACACTGGTAATAAAATAAGTTGCCAAGTTGATAACTTCATTTCCCGGTGCAGGACCATCTCTGAAAAACAGGACCATCTGACTTCAGTGGATGTAGCCAGGATGTTGCAATGAGGAATCCATTTAAGAAAGAAAAAAAAAGATCTGAACAAAAAGGGGAAAGGCAGGAGTTGGGGAGGGCTAAGGAGGGTGTTGTTCTGATCGAGGGGCTTGTGGGAGCCCAGTGTGACTCTGGGGAGCGAGGAGTAGAGCAGATCGGGTTGGATGGTTTGGAAGCTGCTGGCCACGGGGGCACTTCCAGCAGCGCTTTACCTCGGGAGTCTGAGGTGTGACATTCACTGGCAGGACACCTGTCGCTGCAGGCACAGAAGGGTGTGCACAGAACTGAATCACCACCTGGGGTCCTGGTGGAACATAAAGATGAGACAGGGCATCCCGTCACTGCCTGATCTGGAGATGCTGAAACTGCTGGGAGCCAGCCACCCAACCGTCCCTTTAATTTCCTCTAAAACAGTCCCATAAAACAGGGCTCCAACCTTGGTTACCCTCACCTAAAGGCGTCTGACATTGTCTGACTGGGGACACAGGTCAGATCCTAGGAAGGGAGGAGGAAGACAGCGAGAGATGAGAGGAGGCACCAGGGAGGCAGAACCAAGAGAATAACTTTCTAGAAAGGGCCAGAAGGAGCCTCGTCCAGGGAGCTGGGGATAGAAAAGCAGGCAGTGGGTGTGGCCCCATGGCTGCCAAGGGTGACTCTGACCATCACAATTGCAGAGGAGGGGTGGGCAGAGGTGGGAAGCTAGACCAGTCCATAGAGACTGAGCACAGATGAGGAGGAAACTGCATCCTGTGAACACATTTCCAGAGGTCTTTGTGTCACTGGAATTCGGCGGGTGGGGGTGGAGAAAAAGGCCAAGAAACAGAAGGGGTGTGCTCTGAAAGCATCTTTCCTCCCTGAGATGGCAGTGGCTGGACCAGAGCATGTCTGTGAGAGAAAGGGGTGCCGTGACTCAGGAGGGAGAGGAGGGAACTGAAGCAAACTCACGGTTGGGATAGCTCCAGGGCAGAAGCGGGGGGCTGGCCGGCCTTTGCTGGCAAGAAGCTCCCCTGTTTCACTGTGAGGCTCACCAATGCCCCTACCCTCCCCTCTTCTAGAGATGCTAGACCACAGTACAGGTGAGAACCGAATAAAGAAAAGCGCAGGTAACTGCATTCCCAATGCTGCATCCAAACAAGCCTTTGTTCTGGCATCTCCATGGATGTTCCCCTCCAGCCCCTTTCTCCTCCAACCCACGCCTGCTCTGGAGTTTGCCCTTCCTATTCAGGGTACCGGTTCCTCTCCATTCATACCAGCTATATCTTATCCTCACCTTGGGCTCCCACTACCACCACCCACAGCCCCTTGGAGGCCCCCTCCCCCAGCTCCAGATCATTCCATCTCTACTTGGCTTCAGCTCCCAGCACCAATCAGATTTGTTATCTGTTATCTGAGGCTGATGAACAAATCACCCCAAAGCTTAGCTTAAACAACAGTCACTCGTGACCTCATGCTCTTCCTGAACCTCCAGAAGCCGAGAGGGGCTGAACTGGGTGCCTCTCGTTTGGGGCCTCATAGGAGGTCTCAGCAAGGCTGCAACATGAAACCCCAACTGAGGCTGGGGTGGGGGAGTCCTGCCTCCAGGAAGGTTTGCTCACAGGGTTGGCTTTGGGGCTTCAGCTCTCCTTCCAGGGTGGGTGTCTCTTGCCCTCCACAATCTCCTCCACATGCCTTTCCAAAGGATATCCTAGACCTTTCTGCAAGAAAGAGAGCAAACCAGCAAGCAGGAGGGCACCCAAGACAGAAGAAATGGTTCTCACATGCCAGTCTCAGAAGGTTCTGTGTGTGCACTGCCAACCTCAGAGCAGCGAGGAGGGGGATGCACAAGGGCAGGAGTACCAGAGGCAAGGTCCCAGAGGCCCCACTTCCTGACTCACAGCGTACATTTTGATGAAGTCAGCCTTGATCCTACTGGTCCATGCCTCTGCAGAAGCAGAAGCATCCTCATCTGATACCTCCCAAGGTAACTTGCATGGGGTCAGAGGTAAAGTGGGAGTGCAGCAAACAGACGTTGGGGTACAGAGCTTCAGATCCATGTGAGCAAGCATTGCAGAGGACGTCCCATGCCTGATGCAGGTGCCAAGGTGACCCCTCAGCTGTGGATGCTGTCATGGGGTTTTATAAGCCCCTCCTTCCTTCCCCAAAGCTTGTGCTGTACTCAACGTTACACAGATGCAGTGGAGGGCAGCCAGCAGAGGTCTCTCTCACACACCCAAGGTCACTGACTGGATTCTCACTTGAGCATTGTTTCCCAACACAGAGAAAGCAGACACAGAGATAGTGCTGGGATAATTTAGCGGTAATTCTGTGGCATGCCCCTTTAGCAAAATCTCAGTCGCCCGCTGTCTTGTATGAAGGGAGACAAAAGTCTGGGGTCACCGGATGCGTCCTCTTCCACTTTCTTCTCTGTGCACACACTGCCTCCCCATGGCCCACTGCCCCCTCACTCCCACAGTCCCCTATAGGTGAGGTTATTGTTAGTTTTAATACAAATATGAAAGAGAATCAATGAAAGTGATCTTAGGAGACAATAGATTTCCCATCAGACAATTATAGAATTTTTCATTCCGATTTCTACAATTCAAAATGAAGTTTGGAGATGATTTTTTTTTTCAGCAGCAAACCCTGAAACTCCAATCTCCCTGTCAGTAATGCAATTCTGAAGGCTGACTTTAGAGGACTCACCAGGGTGGACTTCTTGACATTAATATAGCAATATGTCAAATAAAAGCTCTGTCTAAATGAGTCCCGGCTCCTTTAATATACTGTGATCCCCTCTGAGAGTCAGGAGGGACTGGAAGGGGGAGGGGCACTGCTTCTGCAGGGGATGCCGCATGATTGACAGTCACACATGCCGCTTCCCAGGAGTTCATTAACGAAGAACAGGAGGAGAGGCAAGTATTTTGAAAACAGAACAAGAGGTAGCTGTCCGGGAGACACTGATGGAGGCTGCTGATGGGCATTCGCCTACATCCTTGAAAATTGATGCAGGTTGTGAACTGCAGACCCCTTCCTGTGACCAGGAAGTCCCCAAACCAGGCCACCAGCCCATAGACCCGCTGGGCCCAGCATTGCTTCTCCCAACTTGCCTAGGTCATGCCAACTGCCTGGTGGAGGGGGCAGTCCCTGTATTTCCCACATGTCCATCTTGCCGCTGCAAGTTGTCTAGATCCACCAATCACCTAGGATCCTGGTCCACTGAGGGAGAACCACAGATGCTGCCAGCCACCCTGCTCCCGCTGATGCCTGAGTTTCCAAAATTTGCATCCTTTATTGTTTTACTCCACCCACTCCCCCCTTCTGAACTTTGGGCACAGGTCCCTGGTGGCTCAGATGGTAAAGCATCTGCCTACAATGGGGAAGACCCAGGTTTGATCCTTGGGTCAGGAAGATCCTATGGAGAAGGAAATGGCAACCCATTTCAATACTCTTACCTGGAAAATCCCATGGATGGAGGAGCATGGTAGGCTACAGTCCATGGGATTGCAGAGTCGGACACGACTGAGCAACTTCACTTTCACTTTCACTTCCCCACATCAACTAATGCCACAGGGTCCATGATCCCTGGGTGGTGGGGGGAGCATGGGTGGCGGCTTGGGGCCGGGATCCAGGAAACCACTGATTTTGGATCAAATTCTTCACGTTTGTCTTTCTACCTACGAGTGGAATCTCAGATTCCCATCAGATTTCCAAAGGAGCCATGGATCCCAGAAGGTAGAACCAGCCATCCATGGAGATCAGCCCAGCTCACTCCCTGGGACCTGCGTGCCCTGATCCTGGAGATACGAATCCAGAAACTGCCTGCTTGGCCAGTGGACAGATGACCTGGCACAGGACCCAAAGGGCTCAGACTGCACAGAGCTGCAGCTTCGTTTTCGCAAGACCCGCTCCTCTGAAGTGCTGTGCTCCAGCCAGTCAGTCCACATCAGGATCTGAGCTACATCCTGGCTCCTGCTTGTGGGACAGGCAGGGGGACAAGCAGGGTCACTGCTGGGAAAGCAAGCAACCTGCTTCTTTGGAGGAACCTCTCCTCCATTCCCCTCCCTCCCCAGAAGGGCTCAGTCAGCCATTCCCCTGCTGGTCAGGGCAATGCCCACAGGGGATGGCCAGTATCTGCAGCATCTCAGGACAACAGCTGGGTCTCTGCAAGACACTCAGATGGAATGTTCGTGCAACAAGAGGCAATGGGTCTTCAGACCTGCCATGTTCATACAGCAAGGGGACCAGTGCTAATCTGCCCATCAAAGCCTCCAATGCATTCTCTCACACCAAAGAGCAGAAAACAACTATGAAGGAACCAACAGCCCACCGGCTACATGCAGGGCCCCTGTTTGGACTGATGTCACAGCAAAAGTGTGGGGGAAAGAGCCAGCAACTGTGACACTCAGGACTGTCCCTCCCCACCCCAGTCAGGAGTGGGGCTGTCAACCACACAGATGAGTGAGCGGATTTCACAGTTGGCAGGGGTTTGCTCTGTGTGCTCAGATCATCCTGTTCCCTCCCTGAACCTTCAGGTCACCTCTGTTATCATCATCCCCCTCTTGAAAAGATGCGGAAACCAAGGCCCAGAAACATTAAGAAACCTACCCAAGGTCACATGGCATTGATAGATTTAACAGATTAAAATACAAGAAGCCCAGTTAAATTGAAATTTGAGACATATGCTGAATAATATTTGTTTAAAAATTATATCCTCAAATATGTCTACACTACACTAAAACTACACTATAACTACACTAAAACATTCCCCATCATTTATCTGCAATTCCAATTTAGCTGGGTGATCTGTCTATTATCTGGTGACCCTACATGGTAACAAGGGACTTGAACACAGGCCTGAATCCAGGTTGTGATGCACTGGGCTCATGTTCTCTCCAGAAGCATCCAAGAAGCTGCAGGGAAGTGGTGAGTCCATGGTAAAAAAATGTACAGACCCTGATCCTTGGCTTGGACTGCGAGATCCCCTCTCCTCCACCACCTATGATAAAGGGTTAAGAGGGGAGAGAAAGAGCTGGGTGGAGGGAGGTGGTCATGCACGGGACTCAGGCTGTAGGAACACATCTCAAGATGAGGCCAGAGAACTGACCTCAGAGTCCCCTCTGGGTTCAGGACTAGAGGAATGAATCTCGAGGGGAAGTTGGGCTTTTGTCTGCTTTGTGTTTTATGTTGTTATTTGGTTGTTAAATCATGTCCAATTCTTTGCCACCCCATAGACTGTAGCCCACAGGTTCCTCTGTCCATGGCATCTCCCAGGCAAGAATACTGGAGTGCCATTGGCTTCTCCAGGGGACCTTCCTGACCCAGGGGTTGAACCTGTGTCTCCTGCATTGGCAGGTGGATTCTTTACCATCCAGGAAGCCCTGGGCTTTTGTCTGCATCACTTAATTTTGTGTCAAGAAAGCATTTGATGTGCATACGTGTGTGTGTGTATATAAATGTGTGTCTGCATGCATGTGCAAGGAACACTTTTTAAAGTGCTCTGGGAAGGCCACCTCTCAGGTGACAATGTCCTCTAGGACAGGCGACTTGCCAGAGTGAGGCACCTAGAGCTCTGTGTGCCTTGAGCTCCAGTAACTCCAGGAGAAAACAAAGAACTGAGACCAGTCCCTATAGCTAAACAGTAACCACGCCAGACCTCATTGGCTCCCAGCCCCATAAACTCATTTGTTTAATCATCAGTTCACCACCATGGAAAGTGTTGCACACTCCTCTGTGCTGCAGAAACAGGGCTCTTTATTAGCTGCAGTAATAAAAAATGACTTCCACCTCCCCAGCTCTCCGGAAATGAAATGAGCCCAACTGCGTTTTCCTTTCCTGTTAAATTCTCAGTCTCCACTATCTGCAGATCAGCAGAGACACAGTGTGGTTAAAAATGTCCAATTAATCAAGGGACTCTAAGAGTCATTAGAAGGTTTGGAAGTTCCAGTTGTCTACAACCAGGCTAATTTTTAAAAAGAAGTTTTAAAAAATTGACCACTCTTTGGGAACATTCTGACCCTGAAGCGGGGTTGGGGAGCCTTGGACTAGATATTTAGTGTGGCTGTCAGAAAGAGAACTTCTGAAACAATGTGGTTTCTTTTCACCACAACTTGGTGGCAGGCACCACTCCCATAGCCCCAGAGAAGGGTCAGTGCAAACCTGCAATGCTTACTGGGCACTGGCTCAGTTTTAAGACATGTCCAGGAGTTAATGAGATAGACAAGGGTCCAAATCTACTGGGCAAAGAGCAATGCCCAGCCTAGTGATTATGCAGTGACCTTCAACTTGAATGAGCAACTTACTTTCTCGTCATCCAAGTTAAAAGCCCGCCTCTTCTAGACTGCTGTCCGTGCTGCTGTAACAATCCCCCGACCATCACTCCCTGATCTCTGACTGCTTCCTCTGATCTCTGAGGGCTCCCTCTGATCTCTGAATTTTCCCCTGCTTTATGAGTGCTCCCACTGGTCTATGAGTGTGCCCTCCCTGATATCTGAGTGCTCCCCTATTCTATGTGTGCTCCCCCCGCTCTGAACGTACCCCCTGCTCCCTAGATGCTCCTCCTGTTTACGAGTACTCCCTCTGTTCTCACAATGCTCCCTTCCCTGATTTTTTGGTGCTCCCTGTTCTCTGAGTGTTCCATCCCTGATCTCTGAGCACTCCCTTCCCTAATCTGAGTGTTCCTCCTTGCTCTCTGAGTGCTCCCCATACTCTGAGTGCTCCCTCTGCTCTCAGAGTGCTCCCTCCCCTGATTTCTGGGTGTGCTCCCGCTCTATCAGTGCTCCCATGCCCTATGAATGCTACCCTACTCTATGAGTGCTCCATCCCTGATTTCTGAGTGCTCTCCCTACTCAATGAGTCCTCCCCCCGCCCTCACAATTCTTCCTCCCCCCATCTCTGAATGTTCCCTCTGATCTCTGAGTGCTCCCCCTCATCTCTGAGTGTTTCTCCCTACTCTCTGAGTGTTCGCCCTGAGTGCTCTGAGGCCTGCATTGGACTTCTTACCTCCATAACTTTAAGATAATAAATTTTCATTGTTTTAAGGCATGAGTTTGTATAATGTGTTACAGCGGCCAATAGAAACTCATACAGTGCAGAGCTATGCACCCAGAAGGCCACCAGCAAACAAGAGAACCTGTTTCATCACTGTAAGCCCAGGGAAGCTGGAGCGAGGCAGCTTTCATTCTTGCTGAGGATCCCCAAAGCAGCCTTTTAGCACATTTGGAGACAAACACACCAGGTTCTATTCCCAGCTCAGCCACTTCCTGGGATTGTGAACTGGGCAGAGATTTTTCACCTCTCTGACAGCTGGCCTCTATAAACTGAGAACCCTGAAAACACAAGCAGAGTTACTGGGAGGTGTCTGCATAATGTGTGTGTCAGCTTGTGTGTCTACTTGACTGGGCCGCAGGGTACCCAAGCACCTGGTCAAGCATAATTCTGAGTCATTTATGAGGGTGTTTCTGGGTGAGATTAACCTTTGAATCACAGACTGAGTAAAACAAAGTGTCTTTTTTGCTGGGCGTGGGCCTTGTCTAATCAGTCAAAGGCCTGAGTAGCACAACCTGGCTTATCCTCCAGTTAGGAGAGAACTCCCCACACCTTGCCCTGGGATGTTGGCTTTCTCCTGCTTTTGGACTCAAACTGAAACCTCAGCTGTCCTGGGTCTAGGCCTTTGAACTTGGATTGGAATTACACTATCGGTCCCCTTGGTATCCAACTGGCAGAATGGCAGGTCGTGGGACTTCTCAGCCTCTATAATTGTGTGAGACAACTTCTTATAATAAATCCTCTCTCTCTCTCCACACACACATCTCCTACTGTTTCTGTTTCCTGAATATGCTGACTAATAAAACGAGTGATGTTTCTGGCTCTATGCCAGGAGCACAGACTTGCCCAGCGGTGAGGGAGGACACTGGGATCTTGATCCCTCACAAGATTCTGTGCTCCACCTACCACCACCCCAGTATGCATGTCCCGCAGGAAAATCCTGAGACAGGTGCCCAGCCAGGACATTCAGTGTCTGCCCAGCATGAAGTTCAGGATGCTCCCTCCCCCATCACCACAAGAGGCCCAGCCTCCTGGACACGTGAGCTGAGAAGAGGTGCTCCCCTGGCTGCAGCCTCACTGATGTGCTAAGCGGAGAATGCCGGTTGAGGAGGAAGCTAGGCAGGCAGGCAGACTCGCTCTGTGTTCGCCAGCCAGCCTCCTTCTGTCTTTGAATGCCTTCCCTGGTGTCCCTTCAACAGTGCTGACCCTTATGCTGGACAAGGGCACAAAAGTTTTGTCCCCAGTATTCCCCTGGCCTGACTCTACATAAACATCCAGGCTAGACAGATCATCCTGCCCACTAGCCCCTGCCCAAGCTGCTCTCTCCTCCAGAAACTTGTTTTTCTCCCATCCCCCCAGGACCTTCTTGAATCTCTGCTTTTGGCAGCATTTCAAAGTTGCCAGGCCAGTGACTAAGGGAGTCCTTAAAAGAAAAAGGAAAAAAAAAAAAAAAGGCAAAAGAACAATTATAGTCACCCTCCATGGCCATGTGGGACTGCAGGGCCATTCCACAGATGTCTATTAACATATTGGGGAAATAGCACCAAGCAAGACCCCCACCTGCCCACGCGAAGTGCTCACCTTGAGCCATATTTTTTTCTGCAACCTTCCATGTGTGTTACAGCTTCCCTAGTGGCACAGAGAGTAAAGAATCTGCCTGCAATGCAGGAGACCCAGGTTTGATCCTTGAGTTGAGACGATCCTCTGGACAACGAAATGGCAACCCACTCTAGTATTCTTGCCTGGAGGATTCCATGGACAGAGGAGCCTGGTAGGCTATAGTCCATGGGGTCTCAAAGAGTCAGACATGAGCTCCTCCTTCCATGTAGGAGGGCAAATTGTGAAGAAACATTGGTGGGAGAGCACAGCTTAGAGATGAACATGGTGCAGACTATCCCTTCAAGGGGGCTGCCAGCCTTCCTCACGCTCAGCTGGCAGCTCGCAGGCGTCCTGTGCTTTGGCAGTTTTCAAGGCCACCTGCTCCAGAAAGCCTGTTCAACTGCTCTGATGCTCGCCAGAGGCAAGATCCACACCTGCTGGCCACCTGGGGTTGACTGGCACATCCGGACAGGTTTTGTTTGGCTTGACACCACAGCCAGACAGCTATTGTGTTTGATTTGGATCCTTCTTGAGTTTTTCTTAATGAATGTCCCCAGGGCACATTCATCTCAAGCCAATGAGCTCACCTATAGAAACTCTGTTTTGCTCTGCCAGCTTCATCCATCCGAACCTCTTATTGATGTTTGGCTGTGATTTCAACCCTGCAGAAAAGTCACAAGGATGGTACAAGGAACTCCCATGGACCCTTTACCCAGAGTCACCAACTGCTCACATTTTGCACCATTTCCTTTGTCATTGCCTCTCCATTTTCCTAAGGGCAAAACATTATGAAGCCACAGCCCAATTATCAAAACCAGGAGATTTAATCTTGATGCATACAGTCATCTAATCCACTGTCTGTTTCATCATAGGCCACCTGTGTCCTTCTGTAGCGTCCTGCTCCCCAGGACCCACCCCCACACATTGTTTCCCTGTCTCTTTTTCAATCTGAAACAGTTCCTTATATTTCTTCCTTGACCTTGACCTTTCTGGGGAGGAAAGGACAGTTACTTTTAGAATGTGCCTCTCTCCCTGTTTATTTGTGCTTTCTTAGGATCAGATCCAGGCTGCGTGTTTTCTCAGTGTGCACGGGGTGATGCTGTGTCCTGACCATTAGGTATGGGGTGGCCCATATTGGGACAGATCCTTGATCCCCTGGTTAAGGTTATGTCCTCCAGGTCTCTCCCCTGTAAAATTATCCTTTTTCTTTTATAGTTAATAAATAATTTAATTCTTTGATTCTATAAATATTCCATTCATTGTCAAACTTTCACCCACTGGTTTCAACACCCACGGATGACTTTCTAAATCTTTTCTTCTTTTTTAAGTAGAATTCTAATATAAGGAGAGCTTGCCCTTCTCCCAGTTTACTTTCTCATTTAGTTATTTGTATCAGTATGGACTCATTTGTTGTTGTTCAGTTGCTATGTTGTATCCAACTCTTTGCGACCCCATGGACTGCAGCACGCCAGGCTGTACCATTCTTCACTATCTCCCAGAACTTGTTCAAACTCATGTCCGTTGAGTTGGTGATGCCATCCAACCATCTCATTCTCTGTCGTCTCCTTCCCCTCCTGCCCTAAATCTTTCCCATCATCAGGGTCTTTTCCTATGAATCGGCTCTTCACGTCATGTAGCCAAAGTACTGGGGCTTCAGCATCAGTACTTCCAATGAATATTCAGGATTGATTTCCTTTAGTATTGACTGATTTGACCTCCTTGCTGTCCAGGGGACTCTCAAGAATTTTCCAGCACTGCAACTCAAAAGCATTAATTTGGGGGGATTCAGCCTTCTTTATGGTCCAACCCTCACATCTAAACATGACCATTGGAAAAGCCATAACTTTGATTATACAGAACTTTATATGTCATAATTTGTGTATGCATTCTCCATGACCGTTTGGGCTATTTCCAGTTTTTATCTATTATAAGTAAAGCAGATATGGGCATCCTTATATATGTCTTTTTAGGGATACATGGCATCATTTCTCTTGGGTAAAACCTAGCTGTGTAATTGCTGACTCATAAATATAAAACTAACTCTGTAAGAAAATGCCAAACTCTTTCCCAAATGTTGACATGACTTTTCCTCCCCGCCAGCATGACGCATGAGTGCTCTGGTTGCACCAAGTCCTCACCAGCACTTGGTATCACCAGCCTTTTTTATTTTCTCTATTCTAGCAGGTATATTGTGGGATCTCTTTTTTTTAATTGCTGGACATTTAGCCTTTCAAAACTATTTAATATTGCAAAGATGAACATCCTGGTACCTATATCTTGCCTTTAAATTTTACTCTTTCCCTGGGGTAAACTCCCAGGAGTAGAATTAATTGGTCAAAGAATGTAAACTTTCAGAATTTGAATTGCCAGCTTATGCTCCCAGGAAGAATGCATCAGGATTGCTGGCCACTCTTATCAGCATTCCATATGATCATTAAGAAGTGCGGCCAATTTTTTCACTGCTGTGTTGGAGTATCCTGTGCCCTTAAGAAAGTGTCCCAATCAAAGTGTCTGCTGATGAATTGTCACTGAGTCACCACAACCAGGCCAAGAAATGGAGCAGAGCGACCTCCAGACATCCACACAAACCTCCCTGACCCTCTCCCACTAGAGGTGAGGGTGAGACTATGGCTGGGCCAGCTTCAAGTCTCCTGAGCCCCACGTGACCCTGACTCTCACTTGTGTCCTGCTGCCACTGGGGGAGGTGTGCATGGACCGTTATCCACAGTGGACATATGGGAACTTGTGTTTTCTGTGCAGATAACTCCCAGGACAGAGCCCACTAATCCAGACATGTTCTTCCTACAACATCCGATGCTGCCATCCTGCTGTGCCTTTAAGCCCCCATCATCTGGACAGGTCTGTGGTTCCCCTCACAAGTGGGCATGAAGAGGTACATGGAGGCAGACCAGAGGGACGGTCTGGGGTTGCCTGCCCCATCCCTGCTGCATTGGCAAGCAAGAGGATTAAAGATAAAACACATATTCTGATTTACAATATTGTGTTAATTTCTGCTGTACAGCAACATGACTCAGTTAAACATATATATATATATACTTTTTCATATTCTTTCCATTATGTTTTATCACAGGATATTGAATACAGTTTCCTATGTTATAAAGTGAGTGAGTGAAGTCACTTAGTCATATCTGACTCTGCGACCCCATGGACCGTAGCCCGCCAGGCTCCTCCTCTGTTCATGGGATTTTCCAGGCAAGAATTTTGGAGTGGGTTTCCCTTTTCTTCTCCCAATCTAGGGATCAAACTCAAGTCTCCCACATTGTAGGCAGACTCTTTACCCTCTGAGCCACCAGGGAATCCCCCTATGCTATAAAGTAGAACTAAAATTCAAAAAGATAGATGTACCCCTATGTTCATGCCAGCACTATTTGCAGCAGCCAAGACATGGAAGCAACCTAAATGTCCATCAACAGATGACTGGGTAAAAAATATGTGGTCCATATATACAACAGAATATTACTCAGCCACTGGAAAAAAAAGAGAATGAAATTATGCCATTTGCAGTAACATGGATGGACCTAGAGAGGATCACACTAAGTGAGGCAAATAAGAAAGAGAAAGCCAAATATCATACGATATCATTTATATCTTTCTAAGTGTCTCAGTGGTAAAGAATCTGCCTGCTAAGCAGAAGACTCAGGTTCAGTCCGTGAATCAGAAAGATCCCCTGGAGAAGGAAATGGCAACCCATTCCAGTATTCTTGCCTGGGAAATCCCATGGACAGAAGGAGCCTAGAGGGCGACCATCCATGGGATCACAAAGAGTCAGACACAGCTGAGCAACTAAACAACAATGAAAACAGATTATTTATATGTGGAATCTAAAATATGATACAAATGAACCTATCTATGAAACAGAGAGAACAGACTTATCGCCAAGAGAGCGGAGTGGTTGAGGAGGGAAGGAGTGGGAGCTTGAGATTAACAAATGGAAACAAATATATACAGGATGGATTTAAAAGCACATATTCTTTGAGTTTATCCATTTCCCATGTCCTTGGAGATTCCCAGCACAGGCACCCCCATCATCCCCAGGAGCTGCTCTCTCACTCCCCAGGGCCAATATCACTTCTTATCTGGAGCTCTTTTTCCTTCGGAATGAGGGAACCAGGAAGCCTGTCTCATTGGGAAAGCATCCATCTGACACCCTGTTGTCCTTTCTTGGTGAAAATCAAACAGGTCTGGAGTCAATGCTAGCTGCCTCTGGCAATCTTCTCTGGGTAAGTTTGGACCCACGTGGTTGGGGACAGCTTGCTCACCCAGCTGACCACGCCCCAGGAAAGGGAGAGGACAGAGGACGTGGACTACCCTTGCCAGGCCCCTCACCAAGGTCAGCAGGGAGGATTCGCCGCTGTCCTACCCACCCCCCAGGCCTCCCAGCTCTGACACCACACCTTGAGACAAGCTGGAAACTGTCAGCCCAGGACAATCTCTATGGACAGAAAGCTCCTTGCTTTCTGACACCCAGGGCTTGGTGGGGAGCTTGATAAAGTCAGGGTCCAGTTTTTGCCACCCCCATGGACTGCAGTGGGAAAAGGGTCTAGATGTCCTAGCATCTCTTATAAATGGGGAGGTAGAGGCCTAGAAGAGGGGACGGTACATTGAAATTCTTGCTCATCACTTTCTTCCTCCTTGAAGGAGAAGGTTTGAATCCAAAGATCTCAGCTGAGAGGGGAGGGGAGAAGCCAGGCCCAGGCGGGCTCATTCTTTCCTCCTATCCCCCAATAAACATCAGCTGGCTGAGGGTCTCTGCAAATCCCAGGCCATTCTGAATGGGAAATGATTAGTTACATAATGCAATATTAAGTCTATAAATCTTCCCACTAGCAGAACCCATAAACCCTGGTTTTTATTATCCACTTACTGCACAGACCCTGACTGTTCCTTCATTGCAGCACAATTATCCTACAATTACTGTTATATTGTTAAGTAAATAGTCTGCCGGAAGCAGCAATTCCGGGGCTCATAAATATATAAGCAAATACAAAACGAGGCCCGGGAGCCAAGGGGATGAGACAGGACGAGGGAACAGGTGCCCAGAGCCCCCAGGGTAGGAACGTGACACCCCAAGGCTGCGCCTGCCCACCTGCAGAAGGTGGCTGGCACCAGAGTCCTCCTGGCAGGAGGGCCTCCCCTTAGAGTGGCCACCAGGCTGTCATTCTGTTGGTAATATCAGTCTCCCTTCACGAGTCAGGGAGCATGTGGGTGGAACACCCGGGACCAAGAAACGCATCTGGATTTTCTTTTCTTTACAAGCACGCTCATTGCATCTTTATATTGAACTACTCCAAACTGGGAACAGTCCAGGAGTCCATCAGTGGGAGGATGGATAAACAAACTATAGCACATTCATATGATGGGATAAACAGCAGCACGGAGGAATGAACTGTGGGTCCAGACAACAGCAGAGAAGAAACCCAGAGCGTGGTGGTGGAGGACAGAAGCCACAAGAGGCCAGACTGTCTGGCTGCAGTGTCCTGAGGTTCTAGACTAAATGAATGGAATCCATGATTTAAAACATTCTGACCACCGGCTACCTAGGGAATTGACTAGGAGAGGCCGGACGGAACCTTCTGGGGTCATGGTGATATGCTATTGGTTGCACAAGAACATGCATGTGCCAAAACTCATTAATGGCAAGGGATAATTAAGGAGTTTGGACATGTACACACTTCTATATTTAAAATGGATAACCAACAAGGACTTACAGGGAACTCTGCTCACTGTCATGTGGTGGACTGGATGGGAGAGGAGTTTGGGAGAGAAGAGCTCAGATGGTAAAGAATCTACCTGCAGTGTGGAAGACCCAGGTTCAACTCCATCCCTGGGTGAGGAGAATCCCCTGGAGAAGGGAATGGCAACCCACTTCAGTATTCTTGCCTGGAGAATCGCATGGACAGAGGAGGCTGGTGGGCTACAGCCTATGGCGTCACAGAGAGTTGGACATGAATGAGCGACCAACACACATTTGCATGGCTGAGTCCCTTCTCTGTTCACCAGAAACTATCACGACATTGTTAACTGGCTATGTTCCAACACAAAATAAAGAGCTTTTTAAAAAAAACTCATCCACGCTTTTCATGGTTAAGTCTAAGATCTCTCTTGGTAAATGTCACATTGCACTTGAAAATATGTGGGCTATTTTCAAATATCTTTGAATATTGATTTCTAACATAATTCTACAGTGATAAGAGAACAGACTCTGATTTTAACACCTGTAGACCTTAAAATTTTTGCACCTTGTTTTACATCCCTGAATATGTTCCAGCATCTCCTAGTTTATAGTCTATGGGAGCTTGAATAGAATTTGTATCCTACTGTTGTGTGAAAATTGTATAGATCTTAATCATGCTGAATCGGTTCATAGTGCTTTTCAGGTCTCCCACATCCTTCTACTTTTCTGTGTATTCATTCTATTAATTTTTGAGAGTTTTATATTGAAACTCCAACTAAAAATCTGTATTATCTACTTAAATTGTATATCTACTACAGTATACCTACTATAATTGTAATATATGGAACTACATATTGCTTGTAACTTTATATATATATGGAACTATATACATATATATATACATATATATATAACACTTCATTTTGTATTTTCCAAGTCTGTTGTAAATGTGTTATCATACTTTCATAATTTAAAAAATAAAAAAGAAAGAGAAAAGATCTCATCCAAGACATCTCCCAGATTTGGATTTCAAAGGTGAAACCACTAGAGTGATGGACAAAGCAGTGGCCTCCTCTGCAGGAAGCACCCCACGTGGCCAGTGCCCGTTGGTCAAAGGGCTAAAAGCCTGCACCAAGTCTCGTCACCCACCCCAGGGCCCAAGTGAGGGGAGGCTAGCTCTTCTCAAAAGGGTGACTCCTCTAGCCGCTCCTGTGCCTGCTGTGGGGTGGGATAGGACTGGCAGGTGGAAAGAATCTTCCAGAGCCCTGTTGTCCATACTCCTGCTGACCCTGGCCTCTGGGGACAGTGCATGATGTTTATTTGACGCCAGAAGGGAGGGGAGCCTCTCAGTTGGTTTTACAGCACTGACGCTTTTTGAAGCTTTGCCACACCCACCTCCTGTTTTGTTTTTCCCCTGCATGACCCTGTGCAGCCATCAGGACAAGTGTCCCCATTCTTGTTGAAAGGACAGTACCCTGCACCTCAGAAAGGCCAAATGGACCACATCCCAGGGTCCAACACCGAATTAGTGGCGTTTCCGTAACAAAACCTCAGAGTCCCCAGAGGCCGGCACCGTCCGTGCTTCTTTTCTTACAAAACAGATAAAATAGATCAACTAAAGCAAGCCAGTTATGTCCTAAGGCAAAATGTGGGAGGCAGAGTAGCAGTCCCCCAAAGATGGCGATGCCATAATCCCCAGGACTCATGACTAGGTCTGTTTCCAGGGCAAAGGGGAATGAGGGAGGCAAGTGGCATTAAGGCTGCTCAGCAGTTGGCCTGGAGCTGAGGACAGTGTCCTGCCTCGTCTGGGTGGACTCGACGTCATCACCAGGATTCTCAGTGGGAGAGGAAGACGCAGAAGCATCAGAACCAGAGGGAGGGCAGAGTAACAAAGACTCCACCATCCACCCCTGGCTTCAGAGAAGGAGGAAGGATCAAGGAATGGGGAGCCTCTAGAAGCTGGAAAATGCAAGTAAACTGACTGTCCCTGGAGCCTCCAGAATGAAGGCAGCCTGGCCAACACCATGGTTGTGGGCCGGTGAGACCCATGTTGGACTTAACCACAAATAGTGCATGTTGCTTTAAAGGTCTAAGCCTGGGCTATTTGTTACAGCAGCCTTGGAGAACTTCACTACTTTTTCTGAAACCTCAGGGAGAACCCAGGACCTCTCTGCTCCCTCAGCTTCTCCCTCCATGGGATGCTCTGGTCCAGAGATTCTGACACTTCAAACCAGAATCCAGAACCCCCCACCCACCCCCTTCCCAGGACCCTGCTTCTCCACAGGGCTCAGGGAGTGCAGGACACCTTCGGCCTCTCCCTGGGAAGTTTGCTTCTTGGAGCATCTGCTCCTGAAGGGCTATCTTCTCTCTGACACCATGCTCTGAGAGCTGGGAACTGGGCCCAGTCACTCCTGTGTGCAATTAATGAGGTGGTTACCAAGCACAGATTTTAGGAAGTGCAATGTCACTTCTTAACAATAACACTTTCCAACAAGCTGCTTTACAAGGCATCTGTTAGTCCCCACTCTTTAAACAGAACACATGCTTTTAAAAAATTCTATTGCATTAAGTTATTGAGCGACCATTCCCTGGAACATCATAAAACAAACATTAATTAGGGCTTCAGTTGGTGCCATCTCAATTGTACCGCCAGGCCATTCCACCGTGGGGATGCTCACTTTAAGAACGGCAGGTAAGAGTCAGAGTCAATATCTCAGCCTTTGGTAAAGAAGGAATGAGTTTGCAGGTACAGAGAGGTGGTGGGGAACAGCCAAGACATAAGCCAAGCCCGCCAGTGGCCAAGAGTGCGACCTGCACATGGCTGGGTGACACTCACAGTCAGCTGTATCCTAGGCACCTCCGCCCAGAGCACCCAGACCTTTGCCCAGTTCCAAGAGCCCTACCCATTGTCCCGAGTATCATAGGGTGATGCCTGGCCCCCTGGCCAGAAGGCATTGCAGGAGGCACGGGCGTGGGAGTCAGATGGCTGGGGACATCTCTGATCCCATTTCCTCAATGGTGAGAGCAATCAGGATAAGCCTGGTGTGCTGGAACTTTCCGATTTTAGCCCCAGAGTGCCCCTGCTTCCTAGGAATTCCACACTGCAGAGGCCGGTCACCCTTGCTTTCCATGTTTACTCTGTCAGTGCCATGGACACCGAATGCTTAACGGGGTGAGAAAGTGCTTTCTCTGCCATTTGGAGACCTGCATGCCTCTCAGACTCACCTTCCTCCACACTCACCTCCTACCAGGTGCCAGTCAGTCCCCCCAGACCCTTGAATCCATCGAAATCTCTCACCCTGCGTGCCCTCATCTGCTCGTCCTCTCACCAAAGTCTATTGGGGTCTCCACGGCCCTCGTTTCTTCCCCAGCCTTTCCCTCCAGCTCTCTGCCCAGTCTTCACACCTGCCCCTTGGCCACTTCTCCCAGCAGGTCTCAGGCACAGGTGGTGGCTATGCCTGTAGCATCTGGGGGTCCCTGTTCCAACAGAGCTGCTTAGTAACGCGGCTGAGGAACTGAGACAAATACGACGGAGATTGCCTTCAGCCCAGGCTGCGGTGCGCAGTTCTCAGCATCTAAGTCAGGGTGACGTGGGGTCATGTTTGAAGCTCTGACCTTGCATGCAGGTGGGTCTCCTGAAATGCTTATGATGACATTTGGTGGGGGTGGGGGAGAAGATGATGCCTGATCCTACATGTCCCCAGAGGTCAGACAGCTCTCCTGGGGCAAGGCTTCTGGTTTCCAGAAAATGTGGAACTAGATTCAGCAGCTCCAGTGATCATGCCTTCAGGGGCTGCTGGAGTCCAAGGTCAGAGCCCATCTGGAAGTCTTCAGTGAGCTCTTGGTGCTTAAACCCTCAGCCTTGGACACCCCTACTGTAAGCTTCTGCCACTCTTCATCCTAAATAACATGTGCCATTCTTAGTCGCTATGCTAACTGCTGCTGCTGCTGAGTCGCTTCAGTCGTGTCCGACTCTGTGCGACCCCATAGACGGCAGCCCACCGGGCTCCCCCATCCCTGGGATTCTCCAGGCAAGAACACTGGAGTGGGTTGCCATTTCCTTTTCCAATGCATGAAAGTGAAAAGTGACAGTGAAGTCACTCAGTCGTGTCCGACTCTTAGCGACCCCCATGGACTGCAGCCCACCAAGCTCCTCCGTCCATTGGATTTTCCAAGCAAGAATACTGGAGTGGGAAGCCATTGCCTTCCCCGCTTAGTCGCTCAGTTGTGTTCAACTCTTTGTGACCCCATGGACTGTTGCCCTCCAGGCTCCTCTGTCCATGAGATTCTCCAGGCAAGAATACTGGAGTGGGTTGCCATGCCTTCCTCCAGGGGAGCTTCCCAACCCAAGGATCAAACCCAGGTCTCCCACATTGCAAGCAGATTCTTTACCATCTGAGCCACCAGGGAAACCCAGGAATACTGGAGTGGGTAGTCTATCCCTTCTCCAGGGCTCTTCCCAACCCAGGAATTGAACTAGGGTCTCCTGCGTTGCAGGTAGACTCTTTACCAACTGAGCTACCAGGGAAGCACATCGTAAATAGCATAGTCCTACAAAACCTGAGTTCTTTAAAGTTTCTATTTACATTCGGGGGGGCTTGGCTCTTCCATCTTTGCAGATCAGATCAAGGACGGGGGCTGGGGATGCTTACCATGTCAGAGGGGGACCTGCACTTCATCCTCCCTCTCTGTCTCTCAGGAACCAATCCAAGTCTCGGGGACTGAACTTGCCCTACTTTGCCTGAGAGTCAGGAGTTCCCTGGGGTGCAAACTTTAAGTTCTAAGGCCTAGATGATCCCCTCAAAAAGAGGACAACTGGTCCCTCTCTGAGCTTCTTGAGAGAAACAGGCCTAGAGACCAACTTCAAACAGAAAACACATCCATGGGACATGGATCCTTTATCAAATATGAGACAAGTAATCTGAGAGCTGGTTTCCTCAATATTTCTGGAAAAAAGAATCATTCTAACAATATTTATTGGAACATTCATTGGAAGGACTGATGCTGAAGTTGAAGCTCCAATACTTTGGTCACCTGATGTGAAGAACCTGGAAAAGACCCTGATATTGGGAAAGACCCAGGGTCTTGGAAAAGATCCTAATGCTGGGAAAGGTTGAAGGCAGGAGGAGAAGGGGATGACAGAGCATGAGATGGTTGGATGGCATCACCAACTCAATGGCCGTGAGTTTGAGTAAGCTCCAGGAGTTGGTGATGGATAGGGAAGCCTGGTATGCTGCAGTCCATGGGGTCACAAAGAGTCGGACACAACTGAGTGACTGAGCTGAACTGAATAATATTTATTTACATCACATGCCAACATAAAGGTTTACTAAAACGCCAGGCCAGAGTGGCTGAACCCCACTTAAGGGCATCTGGGGTGAGCCTGGAGCGAAGGGCAGTCGCAGAACAGGAGAGAAGTTATTTAGTCCCCCCACCTTCTCCAGGAAGCAGCTTAAATCCTATGAGGGAATCTCAGTCTAGGTCAGCTCTTAAGCTTCAGTTAAAGGAAAACAAATCTAAAATAATCTGTTGCTAAATTAAATATTTCATCCTTTAATTCCACATCAACACTGTTCATTTCTCTCAAATTTACAAAATAATAATAATAATACAATCTTTTTAACCATGTCATCCCTCAGTAGCAGGATTTGCAAGCAGCCCACTGTAACGTCACCACCTACTTCTCATCATATCTCCCTCATCAGCTGCGCTATTTTCACTGCATTATGTATATTTTACAAAGAGAGACACTGTCACCCAGAAGGGTAATTGTCCTTGCACGTAATCCTGTCTGGATGGTGCAGAGCAGCCCTCACTTCATTAAGTGCAAAGCCTCCACCTGAGAAAATCAATCGCAGCCTAAATCATAAAGACGAAAATCAATGGCCGCTACACACCCCAGGCCTCTTCCACACAAGCCCATTAGAGAGACACTGGGGACTGACTCCAGATGGGCTGGCCCTGCCCCCGTGACACCCAAGAGTGTACAGGCTCCAGGCAGAGGGACAGGATGGGAGCTTTTAAAATCTAATCAGCAAAAGTCGCTCAAAGAGAAGGGGATCCATTTGGTACCGTGGGGGTAGAATGTGAAAAGCGCAAAACTACATCCATTTGTTCAAAAGATCACTGAGGAACTATTGTCAGCCAAACCCTAGGAGAGGCCTCCGCATTCAAGATAAACACCCAGTGTCTGTTCTCCAGGGGCTTTCCATGTGGTGAGGAGCACAGATGTATATCGGCACTCATCTTGGCCTGAGTGCGGCTGGGAAACACAGAGAGCCTTGTGTATGGCGGTGGAGGGATGGGGTCATTTGAGTTGGGTCTTGAAGGATGAATAGGAGGTTGTCAGGACCATTTTTCTTCATAATAGTGTTGGGAGGGATTGAAGGATGCCATCTTCTGACAAGTTTGGATTCCCCTAAATCAACACTTCAACCAAAATTCAGTCACTATTTCTTAACAGTCTTTGAGGTCCCTGCATAGAAGTGAATGGGTCAAGCCAGAAAGAAACATGAAGATCCCTTAACACATCCCTCCTTTAAATTTTGAAACTGAGCTGTTATCCGCTTCCTCTCTTCTGGGGGCTGTTTGGTGAACCCCCAAAGCATCAGGTATTCTGGTTGTGTCCATTTCTTCTTCTCGTTCTTGTTAACTCTCCTAGACTTGATTCCTTTACCATTCTTCATTTGAGGAGCATCTCCGAAATGTCAGAAGCTGAGCTTGGTGTAAGGATACAGATGCTTTTGAGAGGTCTGCAGGAGGCCAGATCTGGGCAAGGGTAATATCAGACTACGGATGGACACAGAGGAAGGATGCATGATCCACTCTGGGGGAATCAGGGCGGGCTTCTGGGTGGAGGTAACTTCCAAAGTGACTCCTGAATCTGGAATTGCTTGGGTAAGGATGGGCAGTGATCAGAGCACTCAAGGTAAATTGTTGTTACATGAAGAGGAGGTATCACACCCTCAGTCACTTGCTTAGCACATTGTCTTTCCCATCCCCATGGCAACCCTCAGAGATAAGCAGTAACATCTTAAAGATAAAGAAATCTGTTACAAAAGTCAAGGAATTTTCCTGACCTACTCTGCAAGGGAGGGACAGAGTCAGAACAAAGGCTGAGCCTCTGAATGCTCCTGGCCAGGGGACTTTGTCCTCAGAAACAGTATTCAAGCTGCCAGTCCACAACATCAAATAGCTACCTGCACATACATCCTGCCAACATTATTAGAGCATCTACTATGTGTGGCCCCCGGGTCACACAGAGGAAGAAGTTCACGACCCTCAACCGGCATGGTATTTCCAACACCAGCCTCCCTAGGACCTTGCTACTCAAAGTGAGGTTCTTAAACTAGGGCAGCATCAGCCTGGAGCTTGTCAAAAAATGCAGATTCTCGAGCTCACTTCAGACCCACAGAATCAGAATCTGCATTTTGACAAGATCCCGGGTGACTCCCAAGTACAGTAAAGTTGGGAAAGCTCTGCCCTAGGGAGGGAAGAGGGTGTGGAGATGACCATCCATGAAGGTCTCCAGTGCTCCCTGTTCTGCAAACCACTCTGTGCACTTAACCTCATTAAATAACACAGAGCAAAACCTGGCCTTCCCAACATCCTATCCAGACAGGGTTAAGGAGATAATTAGATAGGAGGAGAGAGGGCTGAAGTTGCTGGTGAGGTGGGTCGTGGGCAGAACTCAACAGGCTGTACATGCCATGCCTACTTCTGCAGGGCTGCCAGCTCCAGGGCCGTGGTCATCCTGCCACCTGGGCAAAGGTGTGGTCAGCATCCCCCGCTGCAGAAGTAGGTCCAGCCTCACTCCTGAAGTCAGTAGCTCCCAGGGGCTGGAGGGAGATTTAAACCGGTTTCTGAACCTGCACCCTTCACAGTAGCTGTGACACTAATGGGTGTGTTTGATTCTGTGAGCACCCGCTCTCTTTCTGGCCCTGTACACAAGACCATCATCTCTGTGAAGGCAGGAAAGTGTTTGGCTGATGGTGTGTCCTCACCACCCACAACAGGCACTCATGAAATATCTGTCAAATAAGTAAATAGACAAAAATAACAGAGGTGACGTCATCACCTGAGCAAAGCACAAAGCCCATTCACGGGCAGACCAGGGGCCACTGCGGGCGCCCCAGGAGCAGGCGGGGGAGGGTGACGAGCAGGGTTACTCGGGGCCACCCCGTTGAACTTGGTTTCTGTGTCCTGCTCCTCTTGCCAATTGGGAAAACAAAATGCACTGTTCACTTGGCAGCAAAAGTACTTATGGTGTGAATTGACTCATGCCATCAAGAGGCATAAATAGGTTAGGATGAATAATGACAGTCAATATCCGGACGCAAAGCTCAGAGCACATTGTCCAGCCGGAGTGACCTTGCAGTAAGGGTCTCCCTGCCTCTCTTCCCCAGTCCCCAAGGAGCCCTGCTCCCCAAGGCTTCAAGGGGATGGGATTTGCATCCATAGAGAAAGGTAGAACCGAGGGTCAAGCACAGGTCCTCACTGGGTTTGCTTGGCTCTGTGGCCTTGAACCAGTAACCACACACTCCTGAGCCTCTCTGTGGCCCTCATTTAAACATTAGACCCATCCTCCCAGGATGGCGAGGAGAGGAGGTGATTCTCCCCATGGCTCATTTTTCTCCATGTGGAGGCACCCGATTAAAGTGTCCTCCCTGAATGCTCTTCACCTCCCACACATTCCCTCCTCTCAAGGCAGGGACTTGAGGAGGGACTTAGCTGATGGGGAGTGATTTAACTGATGAGGAGTGGCTTACCTGATGGGGAAATGACAACTAGTGGGGGAGTCTTTGTTTTCTTATTGCTGCTGAAACAAATGACTACAAATAGTATGGCTTAAAACAGCAAAGATTATTATCTTACAACTCTGGAGTTCAGAAGTCAAAAAATGGATTTGATGGCTGCAGGCTCTAAGGAGAGAATTTCTCTGTTTTTTCTGGCTTCTGGAAGCTCCACACCTTCCTTGGCCCATGGTCTCATCACTCTCAGTTTCCACCATCACATCACCATCCCTAACTCTGACCCTCTCTCCTCTCTCTTTGGAGAAGGAAATGGCAACACACTCCAATACTCTTGCCTGCAGAATCCCATGGAGGAAGGACCCTGGTAGGCTACAGTCCATGGGATCGCAAAGAGTCAGACACCACTGAGCAACTTCACTTTCACTTCACTTTTTTGCTCCTCTCTCTTGTGAGGATGCTTGTGGTAACAGGGACCCACCTGTCTACTCTAGAATCATCTCCTGTCTCAAGATTTTTAATTTAATCCTATCTGCAAAATCTCTTTGCATACATGGACATCTAAGGGGGCATTATTAGCTCAGCACAGGGGAAGGACGTGGACACAGGAGCCCCAGCCCCGCCCCCTCCCGACAAGGTGGCGCATCCTGCCCCTTGTCACACTGTGATAAACACTCAGGTGGCCAGACCTGGGAGTAGCCAGTGTCTGTAGATTCCAGCAAGCACCTTGACCTTCTTCCCCAACAGCCTTGCCAGAAATGAAGATGATTTCCCTTCACTCTGTATGTGCTTGATTCTTGGGTCCTTCTCCAGAGCTGGAAGAGGGAGATAAGGGAAGATGTGCCCTATGTCCACCCACTCAGATTCTAAACCCTGTTACATTTCCAGGAATGGATGAAAAACCAAGAAAATCAAGGAGTTCAGATAGAATGGAGATGGAGGTTTGAGAGCCATCTGAGCAGGTGGCCAGAGCCTCACTTCCATCACCCCCGGGGATCTTGACTTTGTGAAAACACCGAGGTTCCATGTAGCCAGAATTTAAGGTATGATTGGTGTTCCTAGTGCAGCCTGGGTGGGCCACACTGGGCCTTAGGCCTAAAGACATGAGTTTTGCAGGATCTTGACCTTGGTGGGTCACTGCAGCTTATGGAGGCTTTAATCACAGGCCACAGCCTTTTTTTTTCTTTTTTTAAAGCAGGTGTAGAGATTAGCTGTTGCAGGTTCATACATGCAAAGTTGCTTTAGTCCTGAGTCTTCGTGACCCTATGACTGTAGCCTTCCAGGCTCCTCTATGGGATTCTCCAGGCAAGAATACTGGAGTGGGTTGCCTCCTGACCCAGGGATGGAACCCATGTCTCATGCAGCTCCTGCACAGCAGGCAGATTCTTTACCACTGAGCCTCCTGGAAAGCCCCAGCTGCTGCAGGCAGGATGAGACATTTTTAGCAAGCCCAGTGCAGCCACAGCTTTGATGATAGAGAATCTTTGGGTATAAGGTCTTTAAGGCATCAGGTGATGAAATGACTTCTTTTTTGCTGCTTTTATAACCATGTCTCTCAGCCAGGCTGGCAGGCCAGAGAGCCAGGATCTGAAACTGCAGGAGAAGCTGTGTTCTGCCTGCAGAGTGTTAGCTGGCCAATGCCCCTGGAGGAGTGAACCGGGTCAGATCATCTGGCCAATTCCCTTCCCCTTGATTCGTTATTTATTTTTCTAATTGATTCAAGGCTAAAAGAGATAAAGGGGAACTAACCTTGAGTCTCTGGGGCTCTTACAAGTCATCGCTTACAAACACTCTCAAGAGACCTGGATTTATTAGTCATATATGTTCCAGTCATGGCTTTAGATTTCTGAGTCCCTGGATATCTCCACATCTGCAGATGTAGGAGAACTTTAAGTGGGAAGGTGAGCATCCTTCCTATGAAGAGTGGGATATAGGTTTGCCACAAACCAAGGCTGGGGAAGATAATTAGGCAGAGGCTCATTCCCGGCTGCTGCTTTCTGCCTCTGCACCCAGATTTGCTCCATTCAGGGAGCCAAGGAGGAAGTGGAGGATTGAGCATATGTCTCAGAATGACCCTCTCTCTCAAATCAGCAGCTAGGCCAGAAGGGATACGTAACAGGGGTAGACATACAAATTCAGGTGCAGATGTGGCAAGGGATCCCTGGAAGGAAGACAGAGCTCTTAGGACACATGCCAAGCAGATGGGAAGAGGGAATGAGAGTTTTCAGATCTAACTGCTCTTAGCAGAGTGAGGAAAGTGAAGAAAGTTAGGCCAGGGTAGGTCAATATTAAAAGAAAAAGTTGTATCCTGGAGGAGCAGCCCTTTAGCGGGTGGAAGGAGATGTTTGGATTCTTATCAGCTGGAAAAATCCAACCTCAGAGGTGAGAAGTGCAGATTCCCCCACAAAGAAACACCACACCCTGGACAGGAGTGAAACTGCGGGTGAACATTAAGGCAAGTGACCAGGATCCTCCCCTTCTAAGGACAGTGGCAGCTACAGGAACAAAACCCTCAACAGCCTACAGGACAGAAAACAGGGAAAACTTCCAAGGAGAACCTCACTGTCAGGGCTGGTGCAGCCAATCAGAGCTCTAGAATGAAGCCCAACAAAGGCTGCACTGTGTCAGGGAGGCTTCCAGCACACCTCTGTCACCGCCTGCGTTCCAGTCCTAGCTCTGCCCCTGCTGCAGTGCACCCGCGATTAAGTCACTCAACCTCTCTGTACCTCAGCAGCTCCATCTGTAAAACGGGCTGGTGTGATCTCTGCATTGTACGACTGACTGAGGATTAAGCAGATTAGTGTTTGCACAGCATGCAGCAGTGCCCAGCATAGATGGGTACCATCCACTGATAGGTGAATGGATAGAGAAGTCGTGGTACATATATACAATGGAATATTACTCAGTCACAGAAAGAACACATTTGAGCCAGTCCTAATGAAGTGGATGAACCTAGAGCCTATTACGCAGAATACAGTAAGTCAGAAAATTAAAAATACATATATTAATTCATATATATGGAATCTGGAAAGATGGTGCTGATGAACCTATTTTCAGGGCATCAGTGGAGATGCAGACAGAGAACAGACTTGCGGATATAGTAGGCAAGGGAGAGAGTTTAAGACTTGAGAGAGTAGCCTGGAAACATATACATTACCATATGTAAAATAGAAAGCCAGTGGGAATTTGCTGTATGATGCAGGGATCTCAACCCAACGCTTGCTGACAACCTAGAAGGGACTTACATATACCTGTAGCTGATTCATGTTAATGTCTGGCAGAAACTAACACAAAATTGTAAAGCAATCATCCTCCAGTTAAAAATAAATAAGCAGTCATGTATTGGGAGGAGGGGGCAGGGAGGGCGAGAGTCTATTCAAACCACACCTGACAGGATGCTGGCCCAGAGGGATTAGATACTGGAATGCCACCTTCAGGAAGGTGATGAGGAAAAGATTTGTTTAAACCATGGTTCTGGCAGACATAGAACTTATTGATTTCATATTTCTTACAGCAGAAAAGAATCCAGAGAAAAATGTCAGAAAAAACAAGTGTCTGGCTCAGCATACAGGGAAACTGGAAGGAGGGAGGCCCTGAGAGGGGGCAGAGACAGCCAGCCAGCATGTGTCAGGGGGATACAGGCCACACTAAAGAGCAGGTGGCCTGGAGAAATGAACTCGCTAGGTCTCTCCCAGAGTGAGGGGAGAGCCGCAGAGAGACACACATGTGGTGTGCTGTCCAGGACCCCTCACTACCTCCATTCCCATGTCCATTAATTGAAATGGGATAAAACATAGGCACCCTGGCTACATTTTAAGTCCTGGGGCTTCCTGTGTTGGCCATGCAGAAGGAGGGCATTCCTTCCAGTGGATTCTGTGGGAGAGCACTGTTTTCAGATATGCACTGCTCCACACCCCACCCTTGAAGAAAAGATGTCGTGGAGAGAAATGTGTTTGACCCTAAAACGCATGTCCATGAGGTCAGGAACTGTGTCTTTTTGTTTGTTTGTGGCTGCACACCCCATGCCCAGGAGCATACCTGGTGGACATAATAATGATTCCCAAAAATGACCACGTCCTCATCACCAGAACGCCTGGATATGTGACTTTAACTGGCTAAAAGGACAGGGCAGTTATGATGATGGTCTTTGAGATGCAGTGATCACCTTAGAGTGTCGGGGTGGACACAAGGTCATTGCAAGGGCCCTTATGGAAAGAGGAGGCAGTCAGAAATGTGAGGACAGGGTAATGCTAGTCCACAAGCCCAGAAATGCAAGCGACCTCTAGAAGTTGGAAAAGGCAAAGAAATGGAGACCGCTTTCTAGTCCCTAGTGCTTCCCTGGTGGCTCAGATGGTCAAGAACCTGCCTGCAATGCAGGAGACCCAGGTTCAATCCCTGGATCAAGACAATCCCCTGGAGAAGGGAATGGCTACCACTCCGGTATTCTTGCCTGGAGAATTCCTTGGGACTGGTAGACTACAGGCCATGAGGACGCAAAGAGTCGTACACAACTGAGCAACTAACGCTCTTACTTCACTTCAAGCCCTCGCTTCAGTCAGTAACAAAGAGGTGTTTATTTCACCTTCCTCTCTCCTGCATCTCACTCTGTCTCAGTTGGTTCCAAGCTTGACTAGGGACAAGCAGGATGTTACATAATGAGTATCCAAAAACCGTAGAGGACCGGGGTCACCTGGGCAACGGCAGGTCCTAGGGATCCCCAGGAAGAGAGGGGTGCTATTGACTGAAAGTCTGTATACCCGCAAATTTATATTGAAACTTGCCCCCCAGTGCGTCGGTATTGGAAGGAGGAACTTTTGTGAGATAATTAGGTTTGAGGTCATGAGAATGGGGCCCTCGTGGCAGGATTAGTGCCCTTATAAGAAGAGACACCAGAGAGTCCCCTCTCCCTCTCTCTCTCTCTCTCTCTCTCCCTCTCTCTCTCTGTCTCTGTCTCCCTCTCTCCATTTATCTCTCCACCATATGAAGACACAGCAAGTGGGCTGCAGCCTGCAAGCCCAGAAGCGGGTTTGCAAGCCAAGGAACCACATCTGTTGGCACCTTGATCTTGGACCTCCAGCCTACAGAACTGTGACAAATAAATGTCTGTGGTTTAAGCACCCCGCACCAGGCCCACCCCAGCCTGCAGTGTTTTTGTTACCGCAGCTGGAGCAGACCAAGGCAAGAAGTCATCAGTGGAGAAGGCAGGAGGTCAAGTCCAACATGCATGTCAATTTAAACATGCTGTGAGGGAGCTACAGACCAGAGAGCTTACTCATAGTGCTGGGGTGGATCACCTTATCTTCCCCAGCTCATACACAAAGATAAGGGGTGTATTGTTGCCCATCCACAATAATCAGCAGAACCCCATGGGTCAGTGACCACTGCCATTCTCCCCACCCCTGGTGCTCACAGCTGTGTCTCCAGAGGAGGTCACAGCTTACAAATAAAGGGTATGACCCAGCCCCCAGGTGGCTCACTTCCCCCCATCCTCCAGCACCTGGCTGGAGCTCTGGCCTCTCCCCTCGAATGAAGCTGTTCACTAGTCATGTGAGGACACCCTCAGTGGCTATTCCTGACATGCCTGCCTCATGAATTACTGAAACTCATCCATTTTTAGCAGCCCTTGAGCTGAACCCAGAGACCTTTCATAATTTAACATTTGATTACATTATAGACCAGTAGAGTTCAGTGTTTAAATATTTCAGGCAGAAGCACAGGTACCCCACCCCATTCCCATGCAATAGAACCCCAACCTCATTCATCATAGCGAGGGGAGGAAGGGATGGGTGGGTAAGCCATGGGGTTTCAGCCTTCCTGGGGCAGGTCCCATCCCTTCCCATCAAACACGGTTGAAAGGGGCTGCTAGCCCCCACCCAGGCCATTAGGATGACAGGGGACTAAATTCAAGGCCACCAGTGTCCACTTTGTAAGCAGTGAGCTCTCCAGACCAAGTGTCCATGCCTTTCCTGTGGAGATACACCTGCAGCTCTGTCAACTGAAAAAAATTATACAGCCTTAAGGTTGAGAATTGTATTTTATATGGTGGACAAACTGAGGACTTAAGTCTGAGACAGCATCTCAGACAGCTCAGAGGGACTTCCCTGAAGAGGTAAGAGAGAAGCCAGGATATATAGGGGTTTTTGCAACAAAGACCAGGTAATCAGAACACCAAAAAAATGTCATTAATTAAAGAAAACCAGACATCTCAAGTCAAAGAATGTAGTGCTTTTCTATGTATTCAAAGATGCAAAATCAAGGCCTGTTGAAATCATTCTTTGATATGCACGTCAGATACATGGGGCCAGCATCCTGCGCTTTCTCATCTCCGGGGAAAGCTCTGGGCTACGTAGGTTGGGATGTTTCTATTCTCTATGAACACGGGAAGCGTGGTTGGACAAGGGGTCAGTGGTTCCTTGCAGTGCTGGGTCTGCTCCCCCTCCTCTGGTTCCATTTGCCTCCATCACCTGAGCTCCTCCATCACCCAGGATCAGGGTGATGAGACTGTACCAGTATCAACTACAAATTGTCACTTGCCATGGGCACTTGCCATCTACCTCTACAAGGAATAAATCAGGTGCTGCTGCAGCTGCTGATTTTCAACACCTCCTGAAAGGAGCTCAGGGTGGCGAGCAAGAATGAAGCCTTCTGTGCTGATGTTGGGGAAGAGGGGTAGAAACTGGCAGGACAGGTCTTAGTATTTTCAGAAGCTGATTTCATGAACCCAGTTCTTGTGTCTCCTTAGGTCTAGAAAAGCGCTAAAATCCTCCATACTGATGACTGCTTCTTGTGACTAGCAGAAAACTTCTTCAAAAAAATACGTGCTGATGCATGCATTCCCCCTTCACCAAGATCACATATGTACTGACCTTCCCGTCTCTTTGGAGACTTTTCTCAGAGCTATCTGAAATCATGTCTCCCAGGCTGCAGTCCTCATTTGCTCCAAATAAAATTTAACTCGGAACTCTCACACTGGCCATTTTTTAAATCAGCATGAGGCAGCACTGATTGTCACATCAGCCCCTGTGTTCAAACATTCCTGTGCTTATCCAGCAACCATTCACCACACGCCCGTTGTAAGGGGGCCTGGTGCTAGGGACGAAGACATGTGAGGCTACAAACAACATGTCTGTCATGGACCGCCTTGAGCACCCCCCACCCAAAAATTCATGTTGACGTCCCAACCCCCAGTTGCTTGAAATATTTCTGTATTTGGAGATGAGGGCTTTGCAAGCATGCTAAGCCACTTCAGTCATGTTCAGTTCTTTGTGACCCTATGGAAAATAGCCCACTAGGCTCCTCTGTCCATGGGATTCTCCAGGTAAAAGTACTGGAGTAGGTTGCCATGCCTTCCTCCAAGGGAACTTCCCCACCCAGGGATCAAATCTGTGTCTGTTATGTACTGGCAGGTGGATTCTTTGCCACTAGTACCACTGCGAAGCTGGAGGGCTTTACAGGGGTGCTAAGGTTGAAAAGAGATCAGTGAGGGTGAATCCTACCCTCTCTCATGTCCCTACACAAAGAGGAACATCAGGGCACGGAGACAGACAGACAGAGGAAATGACACAGAAGCAGGCTGGGGAGAGCATCGTACTGCTACTCCAGTTTCAAAGCTCAAACCATGAACACTTCTTTTCTATAAGACCCTCTTTCTCAGAAGGCCTTGGGTAATCCTGATAAAACAGAGAAAAAGGATGTACTGTCTTAAATTGTTATTGTCTGTTGTTGAGTCACTAAGTTGTGTCTGACTCTTTGTGTAAAATGACCTCATCCTTTGAACCAAGCCTCCAGAATCAGTCTTTCTTTGCATCCTGGGGGAGGGGTTTGTGTTTGACTGTGAGCCTGTCCCAGAACTGGCTCAATTCAGAAAAAGAGACACAACTTTCTCCCTAAATTGTCAGTGCATATTTCTTTATTTTTAAAATAGAGGTAAAATTCACATAACATAAAATTAACAGTGAATTACTTTGAAAGGTCCAATTCAGTGGCTTTTGGTACATTCCCAGTATAGTGTAGCCATCACCTTTATCTCATGCCAAGATCTTGCACTGTCCCAAAAGAAAACACTCATTAAGTGATCACTTCCTATCCCTTCTTTCCCCAGCCCCTGGTCACCACCAATCCACTCTCTGTCTCTACAACTTACCTATTCTGGATGATTGATTGTTGTTAGTCACTAAGTTGTGTCTGATTCTTTTGCAAGTCCACGGACTGTAGCCCAGCAGGTTCCATTGTCCAAGGGGTTCTCTAGGCAAGAATGCTGGAGTGGATTACTAATTCTTTCTCCCACCTCCTGATTGGCAGGTAGAATCTTTACCACTGTGTCATGAGGACAGTCCCACTGTCTTAAATAATGCCCCCCAAATTCAGGTCCACCTGGTACCTCTGAATGACCGTCTTTAGAAAAAGGGTCTCCACAGATGTGATCAAGTTAAGATGAGGTCATCCTCAGTTAGGGTGGCCCTAAATCCACCATGATTGGTGTCCTATATGAGGAAGATAATTTAGACCCCGAGACACACAGGGAAGAACAGATTGGGGCAGAGACTGAACTGATGCTGTCACAAGCTGAGGACTGTGGAGGACAGTGAGGACCTTGAGAGGCTGGGATGAAGGAGAAGCAGATCTGCCCTTGAGCCTTCGGGAAGGAACACCATCAGCTCAACCATGGATGTCAGGGAACCAAAGCAGGGACCTGGCTTGTCTAAGATCTGGAGACTTGGGGAGATGGCTGCCTTCACATGGAGTGGGGAGGCTGGAAGCAATTTGGTTTTGAAGGGACGTTATTGCTAAAAACATGCTCCAAGCTGGGCCTACAGAAGCCTGTGTTGGGGCTTCAGGCTTTCAAATCTGGAGAAGCAGCAAGCAAAAGCTGTGCATTACCCACTCAGGAAACCACCACCCCACATATCACAGGACCTTGAAGGATACCGGACAAGGAGGGCCTCCCAGGGACAGTCTGGGCCAGGAGGTAGTAAACAGGGGGATGCTCCTGAGTGTGGTAACCAGGGAGCTCACCATGCTGCCAGGGTGGGGAGACTTCGCAGTGATTACTGCTCTGAGAGGTTTCAGAGCAAACCACTGGACACCTCTGTCTGCTGTGATATCATCTACCCCTTTCTGAATGGCAGCTGTTCTTGAAGATTTCCTCTGCTGCTTCTCAAGGGGTACATGTCCCCCCCTTGAGGGGGGCATAAGATACTCGTCTTTGAGTTAACAGACCACCAGGTCCCAAGCTGAACCTGAGAGAGGGCAGAGAGCAAAACACAAGGTCATGGACAAGAGCTGAAAGCACGAAGGACCATGGGTGTCCCCTGTGGAGAAGCGATGGTGCAGAGACTGCCAGAGTGGGGACACTGTCCCCATGTTAACACAAGTTCATGCACCTGACACGCAGGAGAGGCCAAACAAACTGAAATGTCCAAGTATGGAGCAGAAGAAGGCTTATTGCAGGGCCCTGCAAGGAGACAGGTGGCTCCTGCCCTGAAAAGCCCGCAGCTCTCCGAAGGGTTTCAGCAAAGCACATTTAAAGGCCGGGTGAGAGAGGAGGTCCTCGGGTGTGTGATCAGCTCATGCACAACTCTCTGATCGGCTGATGCTGAGGTAACAGGGTGGCATCACAAGGGTTAACTTTATCAGTCCTTAGGCTCCGGAGGCCTGGGCTGAGTATTCAGGGTCATTAAGTAGTTAACATCTTCCATTTGTTGGAGAAGGGGAGGTTTTTTATATCTGCAAAACAACTCAGGAAATATGCATCAAATACTGTTATCTAGGTCTTTCAGAGAGGAACTAAATCAAAGGATTTGGGGGAAAAGTCCTCCCCCTACACCCAATACCCACCCACCAAGGTCCCAGGGGGCCCTGCTCAGTTACACCCACAGAGACCAGAAACAAGAAGGGACTGACAGCAGGCACTGCCAATAACCAGGGCTCATTCTCCCTTTGAACAACCCCCCCCACCCCGCAAATGATTTTCTGCATACAGATCAACTCCCCAGACCACATGTGTTATTTATAGAATGTCTGTGTCCCCCCACCATTTCATATGTTGGTGTTCTAACCCCCAAAGTGATGATGGGAGGACATGGGCCCTTTGGGAGCTGATTAGGTTTAGACGAGTCTGTCGGGAATGGGGTCCTGTGATGGGATTAGTGCCTTCATAAGAGGAAGAGACCAGACCTTGCTCTCTCTCCGCCATGCGAGAATGCAGGCAGAAGCCGTCCAGGAAGCAGGGTCTCAGGCTTCTCTAGTAGCTCTATAGAAAAGAATCCACCTGCCAGGCAGAAGACATGGATTCAATCCCTGGGTCAGGAAGATCCTTTGGAGAAGGAAATGGCAACCCACTCCAGTATTCTTGCCTCGGAGAATCCCGTGGACAGAGGAGACTGGTGGGCTATGGCCCATGGAGTCGCAGAGAGTCAGACACGACTTAGTGACTGAACAATAACAAGGCAAGCTCTCACCAGACAGCAAGTCTCCAGGCACCCTCATCTGGGACTTGAAGCCTCCAGAATCAGGAAAATAAATGTGGCCAGTGGGCTGTGAGCAGACCTGGTACCTGCAGCACTGGGGTCATCTGCCCCAGACCCTCTTCTTGCTCTCCCCCATCTGGTGGCTTGGGAGTGACAACCGTGAAATCAAAGGTTTGGGGGAAGTACAGGGGAAGTACAGGCTGGCTTATTTCCAGGCAGTGTGTGGAAAAGAAAGGAAAGGAAGTTCTGTTGTCTAGAAGCCACTTGATCAGAGTCCCCTTCCTTCAGCAGCTCAGCCGGAACCCCAAGAATGTGGTGACTCCAGGCAAACTGTTAATGCTGAGTTTCCCGGCTGTAACACAGAGATAATACTTCACACCTCAGGGATGGAGTAAGGATTAAACTGCATTCTCTACAGAACGCCAAGCACCTTGTGTACACCCAATAAAAGTGTAGCATAGCTCCTCTCTGGCTCCCCACACTCAGACACAAAGAAAACTGTGCTTCTTTATTTTCTGGAACTAATCTTGTCTTCCTAATAGACCCCCACCTGCTGGGTGGTGGGGTTGAAGGATGGGGTGAGGCTTAATGGAATTAAGCTTACCTGTCCACGGGGTCTCTAGGAACAACGCCCTCACAGCTTCTTCTCTAAGATGCTCTTTACAGATGCGCACAAAGACTTTCAAGCTTAGTGCCTCCCCTGGCTTCTCCCTGAGATGGCATCTGAGGCCACAGGCAGCTGGCCATGACATTGGTATGGCAGAGAGAGGAGGGGACTAACCTGTGTCCTGGTCCCTGGGGCCCCCTGACCTCTTTGTCAATCGCACTCCTGGTCAGACTGACTGATGCCCCTCTTCCCCACTCACAGTCTCAGAATTCAGCCAGATGAGGGATCTAAAAACTGGAGGAATGTTTGCAGGTTACTCTGGAACCAGTGACCCTTAAGAAAGACTCTACGCCAGCTGGCCCTCCCTAGAGAGGATCCCCTTAGGTCCAGCTGCTAGGGGACCACTGGGAAGCCTTCTTTGCAGGTATATCATGTGCCCTCCTTGGGTCTGTCTACTACAAATTGGCACTTGCCTTTGGCACTTGCCAGGCTTCCCTGGTGGCTCAGACAGTAAAGAATCTGCTTGCAATGCAGGAGACCTGAGTTCGATCCCTGGGTCAGGAAGATCTCCTGGAGAAGGGAATGGCTACCTATTCAAGTATACTTGCCTGGAGAATCCCATGGACAGAGGAGCCTGACGCACTGTAGTCCATGGGGTTACAAAGAATCGGATACTACTGAGTGACTAACACTGTCGCTTTTTCATTGGCACTTGCCACCTACCTCTCCAAGGATTAAATCAGGTGCTGCTGTACCTGCTGACCTTCAACCCCGCTTGAAAGGAGGTCAGAGTGGAGAAAAGAAATGAGACACTCTGTTCTCTAGGAAAAACTGGAAGAACAGGTCTTCAGATAGATATTTTCAGAAGCCAATTTTATGAACCCAATTCTTATATCTCCTCATATCTAGAAAATCCCTAAAATCTTTCATGGTGATGACTGCTCCTCCTGAGTAGCAGAAACCTGCAAAAAAAAAAAAAATCTCTCCTTGACTGTCTGAACTTCCCTTTCATTAAAATCACACACATACTGACCTTCCTGCCTGCCTCTTTGGAGCAGTTTTCATGGCTCTCTGAACGCCTGTCTCCCAGACTATAGTCCTCATTTAGGCCCAAATAAAACTTGACTCACATTGTGCATTTTTTTAAATTGACAGATTCTAACCAGCAGGTGAGATTCAACATCACCTTCCTTGCCTTGTGGACTTTGGGGGAGACTGAGGAAGGCCCCTCCCCCTTATCAGGCTTCACTGGGCCTACTTAGACAGAGCCATTGTGTCCTGTGCTGGCCCAGCTTTGTCTGTGTGTTGGGGGGCTGGGGACATGCAAGATTGTCTCATCCAGGACCCCAGTGGGAAACATGACACCTGCTTCTCTGCCCTCCATCTTTCTCCGACCTGTCTTCCATCTCCCTCTGTGTTTCTCCCTCGTCCCCACCCCAGCCCCCAGGACTTGGAAGAGGCAGACAGTCCACTCTGTTTTTGTTCTACGGCCCTGACCTTTCTCTTCACTTGACAACACTTCACACAGACTTCTTCTGGACTCTAGACCCCTGACCTCTCTCTCCTTAGAGCTTTTCCTTTAGAAGAACTTGCAGTTGTAAATCCTTTCTTGAGTCCCTTTGAGATGTAAATCTTCAGCTACCCAAAAAAGTCTTTTTCAAGGACTTGGGAGTCATTCCTTTGAGATGTAATCAGATCTCCCTATCCCCAGGAGGGATGGTGGGAGCCTAACTTCCCTAAGAGAAGCCAGGACTGAAGCCAAAATTATTAATAGCAAACCCATGGGGGGATAAACCACCTTGATCAGCAGCTCCCTCTTTGTGGCTCAGACGGTTAAGTGTCTGCCTGCAATGCAGGAGACTTGGGTTCAATCCCTGGGTCAGGAAGCTCCCCTGGAGAAGGAAATGGCAACCCACTCCAGTATTCTTGCCTGGAAAATCCCATAGACGGAGGAGCCCGGTTGGCTACAGTCCATGGGGTCGCAAAGAGTCGGACACGACTGAGCAACTTCACTTCACTTCAGCAGCTCCCTCTAGTGACCAGCACTCTTCCCCCTCATCACCCAGGTTTAAAAATCCTGCAGCCTTTTCTTCCTGCAGACTCAAGTCCACTCTCTCCCCTATTGCAATAGCCTAGAATAAAAAGTTTGCTGCCATTTTTAGCAAGTGTTCTGTGCCATTTCCCACTGAGAATTCTTCCTCTTTGTCACAATACCCCCAGCATCATTCTCTCCTGTTTCATAAGGTAGCACTTTCCTGGAGTCATCATGGAAACAGGAGAGAGGCCAGGGACCCAGCTCGTTCAGGAAGGTAGTAGTGATGGGAGATTAAACACTTAGGGTCCTTTTTTCAAAATGTCTGTTCTTTTCGTGGCTCCATTATGAACACCCAGCTTCCCAGACTGGATCCTTAGGCTGTCCATTCTGGAATCAACAGTGTTAGACATGTAACTTCTAGTACAAGGAACAATGACTGCTCAGTGGAGGAGCAGTTCTAGGAGCATCACACACTCCACCCAGTTTCCATGGCCTTTTAATGCCCCTGGCTTCACCTCCACCAGTCTCTTCCTGACCTTGCCAGATTCTTCCACTTCAAGTCCAAGCTGCTCAAGCTCAAGGGTCCTTCTGGGATCATGGCATCTCCAGACCTCAGCACAGGGCTGGTTACACTTAGTACTTGATCCCTGGACTGTTCCGCTTTTCCCAGTTTGCTGGCCTTTCTTTCCTTTCAGAACCAAGCCTCACTCTTTCCTCCTACCATCCTAATTGATGACCAGCGCCCACCACTGCCATGCTGTCCTCATGCACACCCTCAGAATTTATATATATCCAAAGAGAAGTGCCCTGCAGTCCTCTGAAATCCCGAAATCTGATTAAATGTGGAGAACCACCAGAAAAAGGAAATATTCAATGAGAAGGTGTCAGTTTCAAGTTTCAAGCACAGTTCAACAGTTCTCCAAAATTATCTGAGCACCTACTATGTGCCAGAAACTGGAGGCCAGGAAAATGATCCTGTAACAGATTTTCCCAATGTAAGGATTACAGATTCTGTCTTCTTTTCTCTCTAGATTCCAGCCCTAGGACAGACTTTGCTGGTTGCCAATTCCAAATCCATTAAGCCCTGCTCTCTTATTAACAGAACCCACTGATGCCCTGAAGAACCTAACCTACTCCAGTATCTTTGCCTGGAGAATTCCATGGACAGAGGAATCTGCAGCCTATAGTTCATGGGGTCACAAAGAGCTGGACACAATTGAATGAACAACACTTTCACTTTTCACACTTTTCACTTCTCATTAAAAAAAGACAGTGGGTCAGCCAAAGGAATCAGCATTTCATAGCCTCCTTCATACCTTTTGCTCCTTGTCCTTCTCTCTTCTGCCTAAACAACAGACAGTGTACCTCAGCACCAGCCCTGCCTGACTGGGAAGGATGTAGATCACTTGATACAGGTGCTGGGGGGACTCACACCTGTGTGCTCAGTGGCATCTTTGAGTGGCAGCACCCCTAAATCACCTGTATCTGGGTTTCTTGTTATAGATGTTTACTATAGTTAATGCAGGCAACACCTCTATGGAAAATGCAAACACACAGAATGAAATCACAGTATGTTCTCTATGCAGAGATAATTACTGAAATGTTGGTCAAATCCTTCTAATACCTGGACTCATGCAGAGTGGAAGGAAGCACATGCTAACATAAGTTTTTCATCTGCTTTTTTCCTAATATTAATTATTATTAACTATTAATTAATTAATTAATTATGTTCTTCATTCCACATCATTACATACTCTTTTCAGCACAATTTTTATGTCTGGGTCACATTCAAGTTTACGGATAGTAGAAGGCTGAGTGCCAAAGAACTGAGGCTTTTAAATTGTGGTGCTGGAGAAGACTCTTGAGAATACTCAGTGGACATGAATTTGAGAAAACTCTAAGAGATAGTGAAGGACAGGGAAACCTGGCATGCTGTAATCTATGGGGTCCCAAAGCGTCAGGCATGACTTAGCTACTGACCAACAACAACCACCATACTTTATATGTTTATTTGTTTAGAAACCATTTAGATCCACCCACCCACCCCCCTTTATTTTTGGCCAAAGTAAACATTGCTGCATTCAAATCTTTGTATACATTAATCTCTCTTTTCTGAGAAGAAATTTCTAGAAGCAAAAATGACAAGTGAATGGGTTTGTGAATGTTTTAAGAATTTGTACCTCTTATTACCTCCCAGAAAAGGATTTCTCAATCCACATCTACAAGCACTGTCGGGAAAGGCTCATTTTTCTCTCTGATGGCAGCTAAGGTTTTTCTCTTTGAATCACAGTCACCTCACAGGAAGAGAAATGTGTCTATGCAGGGATTCGATTTCACTTATCCTGCCCAGAGACTTGCTTTTTCCATCTGTCTCATGCCTCTCATCAGAGAATTTCTGTACAATTCTCAGCCTTTTCCTGCCCCTGCACAGATACCTGATCTGCTCCTCTTGCTGGGTCTTGAGACCTCTCTGCTCTGGAGGTTCCCTTAAGTCTCTAACTCCGGTGGGCTAGCAACATGTTCATTTTTTCTTGTTTAGTTTTCTCGGGTTGAATTTCTGAGGGTCTGCTTCTTCCTTTTTCAGACACACCTGCTGTAATTTTTTTTTTTCCCTAATGTCATGTTCTTGCTTTTGAGTGGCTTTTCTTCCCTTCATCTCTTAAAATACTTGAAACACACTTATTTTTACGTTCCTTTGAAGTTGTCCCATTTTCTGTACTTCCCAGCATGTAATGCATCCCTTTCATTACTTCTGCTGTTTCTCACCCGGGGTCTAAGTCCCAGCTGTCCCCACAGCAAGGGCACTGAGCCCAGCCAGACCCTTTCAGCCCAGAGATCCCAGGGCCACTGGGTCCTCACCCCCTCACCCGCTCCAGTCTCCTCTTGGCTTCTGGAACCGTGGGTTCTACTGTCCTGCTTTTAGTCTTAGACATCAATGCACATCCTTGCATGCGTGCACATGTGTGTCCACGCTCTTCCTGTTCTGCATTGGGTGAGGGGACTGCCCTGGGCCAGCTCAGTCTCCTCTCTTAAATGGAACTCTCTTTACTGTGGATGCTCACCTAATAATTACCTATTGGTCAACAAATAATAATGGTAGTGATACAAATGATTTAATATGTGTCTGAGCTTCCAGGATCCTTTAAGGCCGTTTTAACAATTATTGCTAATTTAGATTTTTTTTTAAGATTTTTTTATTTATTTTTGGCTGTGCTGGGTCTTTGTTGCTGCACAATTTTTTTTTTTTTTTTTTTACCAGTTGTGGCAAGTGGAGGCTACTCTGTAGTTCTGGTGTGTGGGCCTCTCCTTTGAGTAACTTCTCTCGTTTTGGAGCATGGGCTCTGGAGCATGAGGGCTTCAGAGCTGTGGCTCGCAAGCTCTAGAGCACAGACTCCAGCAGCTGTTGTGCACGGGCTTGATTGCTCTGTGGCATGTGGAACCTTCCCGGACCAGGGATTGAACTCATGTCCCCTGTACGGCAGGCAGATTCTTAACCATTGGACCGCCAGGGAAGATCCTATTCTATTTACTTTTATTGAAGTATAGTTGATTAACAATGTGTTAATTTCTGCTGCGCAACAAAGCGACTCAATTACACATCTGCACACTCTTTTCCACGTTCTTTTCCATGCTGGTTTATCGCAAAGTACTGAATACAGTTCCCTGTACCATTTAATAGGATCTTGCTGTCCGTCCGTTCTATGTGTATTATTAATTAGCCTACATCATCTGATTTGATCTTCTGAAAAACCTTCTCATTATCCTTGTCTTAAAAGACAAGAAAATTGAGGAAGAGATGGGTTCAGTAAATTGATGGCAAGGACTGTGTAGCCAGCAGGTGTCAGGGCAGGTTTTAAACCGAGACCCCCTCTTTGTCTCAAGTGGACAGGTGCTGTGGAGACCTGCTCTCCAGCTTTTGCGACCCTGCAGGGCAGATGGCCCAGAGGCTAGGACAGCTGTGCCTTGAACAAACGAGCTCACGTTAGTGAAGGGCAGAGGAAGGTGTGGACCCAGGGGTGCCTGGTTCCACCACCCCACACTGCCCAGTGCACAGAGGCCAAATGCACGGGCATGCCCAATGCCTCTGCACGAACCACACACATGTGACCGTGTGCACACACACACAGACATGCTGGGGAAGCCAAAGAGACCTCCAGCCTCACGAGACTGCTGCCCGTGGGCCTTCCTCAGCCGGGACTGCCCGGTTACGGAACATGGATCACCCTCTACCCACTAAAGACTCGCAGGAAGAGGTCATTTGGCAGTATTCTGTGCCCTTCTGCTCGCCTCCCTCCACCCCAGGAGCTATACTTTACTGTTATAGGTTAAACTGGGTCCCCTTCAAAGATGTGGTGATGTCCTAACCCTTGGAATCTGTGAAGATGACTTTTGGAAATACATAGGGTTCTTACAGACATCCTCAAACTGTTATAATAAGGCAGATGCAGTCGACCCCAAATCCAGTATGAATGGTGTCCTTGTAAGAGGAAAGACACAGGCACACATCTCCACAGAGAAGCCCCTATTGCCATGGAGACAGAGTCTAGGACTCTGCACCTATGAGTCTAGGACACCAAGCATTACCAGCAGAGCCCCAGCAGTTGAGGGGAGGTCTGGACCAGATCCTCTCTCAGAAGCTCTGGAAGGAACCATCCTTGCCCACACCCTGATCTCAGATCTCTGGCCTCTGGGGATGGGACTGAAAGTAAGTAAATATAAGTTGCTCAATTGTGTCCAATTCTTTGCAACCCATGGACTGTAGCCCTCCAGGCTCTTCTGTCTATGGGATTTCCTGGGCAGGAATACTGGAGTGGGTTGCCATTCCCTTCTCTAGGAGATCTTCCCAACCCAGGAGAACCCAAGTCTCTCACATTGCAGGTAGATATTTTACCATCTGAGCCACCAGGGAAGCCCATAAAGATAAAACAGTACCTCATTTAAAGCCACCCAGTGTATGTCATTTTGTTACAGCAGCAGATAGAAACTGATACCATTATCTGAGACCACAGCATTGTCCCCAGGCCTGCTGACACTCAGTTCAGTTCAGTTCATTTCAGTCGCTCAGTCGTGTCTGACTCTTTGTGACCCCATGAATCGTAGCACGCCAGGCCTCCCTGTCCATCACCAACTCCCGGAGTTCACTCAGACTCATGTCCACCAAGTCCGTGATACCATCCAGCCATCTCATCCTTTGTCATCCCCTTCTCCTCCTGCCCCCAATCCCTCCCAGCATGAGTCTTTTCCAATGAGTCAGTTCTTCACATGAGGTGGCCAAAGTACTGGAGCTTCAGCTTTAGCATCATTCCTTCCAAAGAAATCCCAGGGCTGATCTCCTTTAGAATGGACTGGTTGGATCTCCTTGCAGTCCAAGGGACTCTCAAGAGTCTTCTCCAACACCACAGTTCAAAAGCATCAATTCTTTGGCACTCAGCCTTCTTCACAGTCCAACTCTCACATTTGTTATCCTTATAATCAGGTAGTTCAGTTAAATATTATATAAGCCAATCTATGAGTGTGAAAGGAGAGCTTCTGCTCTGAAAATTAGCCTTCCCTGGAAAGAATAGATAAAAGTGAGTTCTTCAATATATTGCTGTTGATTTAGGCTGGGCAAGCCAACCATAAGAGATTGGAAAATAAGTCATATGAATCTAGAAGCATTCTAACTTCAGGTTGCTTTATATACGACTTCAACTTCATCCTACAGCAGAAATTAAAGACAGAATGTGTAAGTGTGGTTTATGAGAGAAAGCAGAGGGACTGGAATTTCCACTGGGGAGCTGAGCTCAAAGAAACAGGCTTTGTCTTACACAAAATGATCAACAAAACGATAGACATGTTAGATATTTTATGCAAAAATGAAAACGTTTATGGCACACACGTGGCATTTTCATGCTTTTCCGCTTTATCCAAATTTCACTTCACTGGATAACCCAATTATGTCTGTTATTTTTGCTCTACATTCAAGCTCTTTCCCAAAAGGTTAGTTGAGAAAAATCAAGCCAGTGGAACAGCAAGAAAACAAAGAATGTAGGTTCTCGCTGTCTAAGCACTTGGCCGGGCCTATGATCTCCCTGTGAGCAGCCTTCAGATTCTATCCTGAGCTGTGTTTGTATGATTTACCCCTTGATCACTTTGCATTTTGCCAGGCAAGGACATTTTCACCATGGCTGTGGGTCCATGAAACACCCATCATAGGTCTTTTTCACAAAAAAGACTGCTCATGTGCAGTGTTTGTGAGTGTAAGCTTAGGGGCACCTCCTCCAATTCCTTCTCTCTCTTGGCCAGCACCCCACAGCACACAGAGGTGCCACTCTGTTACCAAGCTGGATGAGATGACATAGTGTGGGGAGGAGGGTGGGGTCTGACATCACCAATAACCTCTGGGAGGCCGATAACGCAACCCGAACACAGGGAAACTAGCCTTGCAATGAGACTTGGGACCAAGGAGGGACAGACAAATCCCCATCCTTCCTCCCCTTCATAGACAGCACCCAGGTACCGTTTCTCTGCAAGCCTTCCACAGACGCCCCCTCACTACGTGAGCATGACTGCCACCTGCTGTGTCTCTTCACCGCTCTTCACAGAGCAGCAAAGAGAAGGGTAACGGGTCCCACCACATTGCTTGCATTTTCTTCTTGCCTTACCTCACTTTCCTTCTCACTCTTGCCACACTGAATGTGTACCTTCCAAACACAGCATCAGCACTTAACCCTTGCTCCAGGCTCTGCTTTCTAAATGACGCAGACTTTGATGAAGGAGTCTATAGATATTTTAGAAATAACCCCAGTGCTCACTGGACCCTCGATCCTGCCTTGCATGGGGAGCATTCATCATTTCAAGACACTGCCAATCAAGAGCATCATTAGAGCAAATCCAGGTGTCTGTCACTAGATGTGAGATGCTGTCTGGCCTGATGGAGCTACATTTCTGATCGCTCGTTAAAAGGCCCCAGAACCCACTGAGTCCCAGAATCTTTATGAAACGTAGGACCTCATAAGGTCATGTTCTCCAGGTCTCATTTCACAGCAAGATTCCATTCAAGCCATCCCAGGAAGTCCAGTGTTTGTCCTGATCAAAATCACTCCTGGAAACTCAGGCTTCTCTGCTGTAGAGCATCTTTCTTCCTGTTGTAATTCAAGTTCCTTCTGCCTTTTAAGCTCAGTTCAGCCTCTCCTTATGTTTAAAAACTATGATTGGCTCCCCTGACCTCAGACGTTCTTCATGACCCATGTGTCTTGGTCGGCTCGGCTGCTGCAACACACCAGGGACTGGCAGCTCAAACAGCAGACATTGGCCTCTCTCCTTTCTGGAGGCTGGAGCTTCTAAGATCAAGGTCAGCAGATTCAGCACCTGGTGCGAGCCCACCTCCTGGCTGACAAACAGCCTTCTTCTTGCTGTGCCCTCACATAGCAGGGGTGAGGGGCAGCTCTGGGCCACTAATCCCATCAATTAGGACCACTGTCAGAACTCATCTAAAGCCAGTCACCGCCCAGAGCCCTCCCCCCATCCAAATACAGTCACACTGAGAATTGGGGCTTCAACCTATAAATTTAGGGAGACGTAAACATCCAGTCCGCAGCACAGGACTTCACCTGGCAGAGATATTTAGTGAGGCCTCAGGATGGGACAGTGAAGGCTCCTGGGACAATATAGTTCCTCGCCCTGCACAGGGGCCTGGCACGCCTCTTCCTCACTTTGCTGTACCTACAGCTTTGACCTTTACTGGCCTCACTAACTAGAGCCCTTAGCCTGGCAAGTAAGGACCCAGCAAGAAGCAGCCAGCACTCCCTGGCCATGTCCAAGCTGCAAGTAAATAAGCCATTTGTTCCTGGCCGATTTTGATCAAAGCTTCTCTGTCTTCCATATTAGGCCTGAGTCATTTATAAAGTGCGCAAGTGTTTGGATTTTAACAGCAAGCATCCATCCATTTTAGGACAGATGATTAAAAGGCACTAATTAAAGTCCTTTCATGACTGATGCCCAGGCCCCAAGAATGATTGGCCTGCCCACTCCTGGCAGCCCCCAGTGTTGCCAAAACCCAACCTCTGTTAACTGGTACCGAATAGAAACATGGAGACAGAGTTTGGGGCGGAGTAAAAAAGGATACCTTTATTGCTTTGCCAGGCAAAGGGTGCCACAGAGGGCTAATGCTCTCAAGACTGTGTGTCCTGCCCTGGAGGAGGATAGTGAGAAGCCATAGTATTCAAGGAGCAGGGCGTGGTCAGCTCATGAATATTTTTCTGATTGGTGGGTGGTGAGGTAATGGGAAGTCAGCATCATCAACCTACTGGTTCCAACACTTCTGAAGTCTGCATGCTTGCAAGCAGCATAGAGTTAACTTCTCCCACCTGATGGGGGATTCAGTGTCTGCAAAACAGCTCCAAGGACATGTCTCAGAATATTACCTATAGTCCTAGGGGAGGAACTGAAGGTCCTTGACTTTGTTTAACTGCTAAAGTATTATTATTTTGTCTTGCTTGACTGTTCTCTTTTCCTTTCTGCATTTTCTCACTACTCTGATTAAATTTATTCTTTGACTAAAGTTTTTTCTACAGACAAAAGGCAGGTGGAGGACATGGGAGGAGTCTGTTCTGGGAAGGCCTTATAGGGTCCTGCTCAGTTACATCAGTGCATGGACTAAGGGGACAGACTCTGGAGGACAGCCGTTCATAGAGACAGGGGGTGGGCGGTAACAAGAAGGGTGGTGCTCATGTTCATCCCAAATTCCCAACTCAGAAGCATTTTACTTTCAAGGTCATCTCACTTGGTAAGAGGTAGGCACCTGATCCTCCCCCTGCATCTCAGGACCATGGACAGCATTCCATTAAATTGACATGGGATGTGTTTAAATCAAAAGTCAAGGGAATAACTCGATCATTGATGCACAACAGTGTGCTGTAGCCCTAAAATGTGCCCAACCTCAGAGCAAGAGCTAGCCAGACTCTCATGGTCTGGGGGTGAGAGAGGACCAGTAGTAAGGTGATGAGTATAGAGCCGTGGGCCTCAGCCACAGCCTCTGCCCTTTCCCTGACCAGCAGGTGCAAACTCAGGACTTTCCTTCTCCCCGCCGCTGCCCTCCCCCCCCACCCCACCCCACCCCACCCAGCAAACATCCCCGCAGGGAACTGAACCTCTCCCAATATCAACTCTGACTCATTGATGTCCCTGGCCCTTGAGCATGTTCCCTCCAGGATCCCGACCCCTCAGCCCCTTGGCTGCCTCCAACGGCCTTTCCTAAGTTTCAGGCTGGATTGTCCCACTTTTATTTGTTGTCTCTGAAGCTCCCTATGGCCTAAGGAGAAGCAAGACCACACTGCACCATTCGTGGGTCGCTCCATCCATAAAAAGCACCGAAAATAGCATTACAATGACATTGGCATACAGATTAATATCTTGATTTATGTATTGAAATGTTTTTCTTCAACCTAAAAACTGCTTTTTTCCCCTCTGATTTTAAAAGCTGTTAAAATAGCACGGCCTCTGAAAGTTCTGTGGGCCAGGAGCACTGAGCCCAGTGTGCCCCATGGAGACACGGCTTGACTTTCCCATCTTCTTTGGCCAGGCTCCCGCCAGTCGGGGGCCTCAGCCCCTGCTCTGCCCTCTTGGCATCTGGGTCTCCACTGGCGCTGTTCCTTTTACTCTCAGTGCCTCCCAGCCCTTCCCTGCTCCCTAAATCCTCCACATGTGTCTCCACCCCGGCACAGGGGTGATGTTCTGGGCCCTGTGGACAGAATCTGTGCATCTTCACTGCTCTCTAATGGTGACCACATTGCAAGCCAGTCTTCCTGGCCAGAGGATGGGTCCCTTCCTTCATCCCACAAACACCCTCTGTGTGCCTGACTCCGGGAGACGCAGGATGTATGTGTTGCATGTTAAATCGCTAAGCTGTGTTCAACTCTTTTGCGACCCCCATGGTCTATAGCCCACCAGGCCTATCTGTCCATGAGAGGAAGCAGCTGATCAATGGATGACCTACTCAAGACAATTGGTCAGCACCAGCTGCTCTGACGCAGGCAGTGTCGGGGAGGGGAGAGTGAAAGCAGAGTGGGAGGCTGAGGATGGAGGGGACCCTCGAAAGTTTCCAAAACAGGCGACTCCGGGTGGACAATGAGACCCCCCCCCCCGTCAGTGTGAATAAAAGTTAGAGCAAATCTGAGCATGAGTGGGTGGCAGTCAGCTCAAAATGGTTGGCAAAGTCAAAAGTCATAATCAGAACCTGGGCCTTTCCTTGTGTTTCTTAGGCCTCTCCAACTCATTGAGAAACCCACTTAGGTGAAACCTACTGCATTTCCCCAATATTTGAACATAAAGGCATTCTTGCAATAACAACCATGCAGAATATACTGTGTTTACGACACAAATTCCATAAATAACAGTACTACTAAAAAATAAGTTTATCGAGTACTTACTATGTCCCAGGACCATCTGAAGCCCTTTCCCCGTGTTACCTCAGCCCAGCCCCACAGCCCACAACACACACCAAAGTCTCGAGAGCATCCAAGGATGGAAGCTCGGCCATTTAGGTGATGAGCCAGGGAGCCTCTGTGGGTGGTCTGGAGCCAGAGATGGTCCTCCGCCCTCCACTCTGTCCCAGATGTCCTCAAAGACAGGAATTATTGTTTCTATTTTAGACACTGGGCTTAGAAAGTGTTCCATCTGTTAGCATCAGAGCCAGATTCAAACCACTGGCTGGCCTCACAGTGGATTTGGCTCCAGCACTGCTTGGTACCCACAACTGCCAAGTAAGCAGACATCATCAGACGGACCAACACAATCAGGCCCTCCCTGTCTGTTTGTAAGAATGGGTCTGTCCATCTTCAGCGTGACACTAAGTGGATCCGACATCCACGCGACCCCCAGCCTCACGGGGAGGCTCTGTTGGGTGCTCAGCCTGCAGGGTTGAGAAAACAGTATCTTTCTGACTCTGCTCTGTGCACATGAGGGAAGCGTCACTCTTACTGGTTTTTCCTGTGCTGGTGTCCCCCAGATGGCAGGGGACAGGCAGCCAGTGGGCAGGGGGACAGGGAGATGCCTGTGAAACCTCTTTGGCCACATCTGTTCATTTGTCTAGATTGCTCCCACTGATTTCAGCCTGATTCTTTACAATGAAACCATTGGCATGAGATTTACTTAATGGTTTGTCTGAAATTATTAGGGCTAATGTTGATGGAAGGGTTTTCACTGAAGGCTGACAACAGGATGGAGAAAGGGAGACAAGAAAATCCTGGCTAATCCGAGTGGGACTCTGGGGTGAAGGAAGGCAGGGAAACTTCCCATGGGGTGTTCAGGGCATTCCTTGGGCTCCATCTCAGAGAGTGAGTGAGTGACTTCAGGGATCTGGACAGGACACACGCAGTCACCCACAATATCCACAGGGCATCTTTCCAGCCCTTGGGTCTCAGTACCTCCTGATCAGAAGGTTCAGGGCTTACACATTCTTACGGATTGAATGAGTGGTGTTCATGGTACACAGATTATGGTGCATGGACCCAAAACATGCCCCTAGAAAGTGATCATTCTGTATATTGTTTTTATTCTAAGTCCCCGTGTAATTTAAACACAAGAGGCTTCCCAGGTGGCGCTAGTGGTAAAGAACTCACCTGCCAATGCAAGAGAGTTAAAAGGTATGTCTTAGATCCCTGGATGGGGAAGATCCCCTGGAGGCGGTCATGGCAACCCACTCCAGTATTCTTGTCTGGAGAATCCCATAGACAGAGGAGCCTGGTGGGCTATAGTCATGGGGTTGCAAAGAGTCAGACATGACTGAAGTGACTTAGCACAGCACTCTTGAAAGAGTCCTTTTGGTATTTACCTTAACGAAGGACCACGCAGAAGCATGCTGGCTGCAACAGACCACAGAGAAACGTGGCCGAGAGGAGCTACCCTCGCCCAAGGTCAGGGGTGGCAACCAAGAGGAGCAACCCCACGTCCAAGGAGTGGCGGCTGCCTGGGTGCAGGAGGGCCAAGAGGAGCTACTCCACATTCACAGTCAGAAGGGGTGGCCATGAGGAGATACCCCTCGTCCAAGGAAGGGTAAGGAGCAGCGGCTGCGCTTTGCTGGAGCAGCTGTGAAGAGATACCCCAGGACCAAGGTAAAAGAAACCCAAGTAAGACAGTAGGTGTTGTGAGAGGGCATCAGAGGGCAGACACACTGAAACCATAATAACAGAAAACTAGCCAATCTGATCACACAGACCACACCACGGACCTTGTCTAACTCAATAAAACTAAGCCATGCTGTGTGGGGCCACCCAAGATGGATGGGTCATGGTAGAGAATTCTGACAAAATGTGGTCCACTGGAGAAGGGAATGGCAAACCACTTCAGTATTCTTGCCTTGAGAACCCCATGAACAGTATGAAAAGGCAAAATGATAGGATACTGAAAGAGGAACTCCCCAGGTAGGTGCCCAATATGCTACTGGAGATCAGTGGAGAAATAACTCCAGAAAGAATGAAGGGATGGAGCCAAAGCAAAAACAATATCTAGTTGTGGATATTACTGGTGATAGAAGTTAGGTCTGATGCTGTAAAGAGCAATATTGCATAGGAATCTGGAATGTTAGATCCATGAATCAAGGCAAATGGGAAGTGGTCAAACAGGAGATGGCAAGAGTGAACATCAACATTCTAGGAATCAGCAAACTAAAATGGACTGGAATGGGTGAATTTAACTCAGATGACCATTGTATCTACTACTGTGGCAAGAATCCCTTAGAAGAAATGGAGTAGCCATCATGGTCAACAAAAGAGTCAGAAATGCAGTACTTGGATGCAATCTCAAAAACGACAGAACCATCTCTGTTTGTTTCCGAGGCAAACCATTCAATATCACGGTGATCCAAATCCATGCCCCAACCAGTAACACTGAAGAAGCTGAAGTTGAACAGTTCTATGAAGACCTACAAGACCTTTTAGAACTAACACCCCAAAAAGATGTCCTTTTCATTATAGGGGACTGGAATGCAAAAATAAGAAGGCAAGAAACACCTGGAGTAACAGGCAAATTTGGCCTGGGAATACAGAATGAAGCAGGGCAAAGGCTAATAGAGTTTTGCCAAGAGAACACACTGGTCATAGCAAACACACTCTTCCAACAACACAAGGGAAAACTACATATGGACATCACCAGATGGTCAACAAGAAAATCAGATTGATTATATTCTTTGCAGCCAAAGATGGAGAAGTTCTATACAGTCAGCAAAAAGAAAACCGGGAGATGACTGTGGCTCAGATCATGAACTCCTCATTGGCAAATTCAGACTTAAATTGAAGAAAGTAGAGAAAAGCACTAGACCATTCAGGTATGCCCTAAATCAAATTCTTTATGATTATACAGGGGAAGTAAGAAATAGTTTCAAGGGACTAGATCTAATAGACAGAGTCCCTGATGAACTATGGAATGAAGTTCGTGAAATGGTACAGGAGACAGGGATCAAGACCATCCCCATGGAAAAGAAATGCAAAAAAGCAAAATGGCTGTCTGAGGAGGCCTTACAAATGCCTATGAAAAGAAGAGAAGCAAAAAGCAAAGGAGAAAAGAAAAGATATAAGCATCTGAATGCAGAGTTCCAAAGAATAGCAAGGAGAAATAAGAAAGCCTTCCTCAGCGATCAATGCAAAGAAATAGAGGAAAACAACATAATGAGAAAGACTAGAGATCTCTTCAAGAAAATTAGGGATACCAAGGAAACATTTCATGCAAAGATGGGCTCGATAAAGGACAGAAATGGTATGGACCTAACAGAAGCAGAAGATATTAAGAAGAGGTGGCAAGAATACACGGAAGAACTGTACAAAAAAGATCTTCATGACCAAGATAATCATGATGGTGTGATCACTCACCTAGAGCCAGACATCCTGGAATGTGAAGTCAAGTGGGTCTTAGGAAGCATCACTACGAACAAAGCTAGTGGAGGTGATGGAATTCCAGCTGAACTATTTCAAATCCTGAAAGATGATGCTGTGAAAGTGCTGCACTCAAAATGCCAGCAAATTTGGAAAACTCAGCAGTGGCCACAGGACTGGAAAAGGTCAGTTTTCATTCCAATCCCAAAGAAAGGCAATGCCAAAGAATGCTCAAACTACCGCACAATTGCACTCATCTCACATGCTAGTAAAGTAATGCTCAAAATTCTCCAAGCCAGGCTTCAGCAATACGTGAACCATGAACTCCCTGACGTTCAAGCTGGTTTTAGAAAAGGCAGAGGAACCAGAGATAAAATTGGCAATATCCATGCTGGATCATTGAAAAAGAAAGAGAGTTCCAGAAAAACATCTATTTCTGCTTTATTGACTATGCCAAAGCCTTTAACTGCGTGGATCACAATAAACTGTGGAAAATTCTGAAAGAGATGGGAATACCAGATCACCTGACCTGCCTCTTGAGAAACCTATATGCAGGTCAGGAAGCAACAGTTAGAACTGGACATGGAACAACAGACTGGTTCCAAATAGGAAAAGGAGTACATCAGGGCTGTATATTGTCACCCTGCTTATTTAACTTATATGTAAGAGTACATCATGGGAAATGCTGGGCTGGAAGAAGCACAAGCTGGAATCAAGATTGCTGGGAGAAATATCAATAACCTCAGATATGCAGATGACACCACCCTTATGGCAGAAAGTGAAGAGGAACTGAAGAGCCTCTTGATGAAAGTGAAAGAGGAGAGTGAAAAAGTTGGCCTAAAACTCAACATTCAGAAAACGATGATCATGGCATCTGGTCCCATCACTTCATGGCAAATAAATGGGGAAACAGTGGTAACAGTGTCAGACTTTATTTTGGTGGGCTCCAAAATCACTGCAGATGGTGACTGTAGCCATGAAATTAAAAGACGTTTACCCCTTGGAAGGAAAGTTATGACCAATCTAGATAGCATATTGAAAAGCAGAGACATTACTTTGCCAACAAAGGTCCATCTAGTCAAGGCTATGGTTTTTCCAGTAGTCATGTATGGATGTGAGAGTTGGACTGTGAAGAAAGCTGAGCGCCGAAGAACTGATGCTTTTGAACTGTGGTGTTGGAGAAGACTCTTGAGTGTCCCTTGGACTGCAAGGAGATCCAACCAGTCCATTCTAAAGGAGACCAGTCCTGGGTGTTCACTGGAGGGACTGATGCTAAATGTGAAACTCCAGTACTTGGCCACCTCATGTGAAGAGTTGACTCATTGGAAAAGACCCTGATGCTGGGAGGGATTGGGAGCAGGAGGAGAAGGGGATGACAAAAGATGAGATGGCTGGATGGCATCACCGGCTCAATAGACAAGAGTTTGAGTAAACCCCGGGAGTTGGTGATGGACAGGGAGGCCTGGCGTACTGTCATTCATGGGGTCGAAAAGAGTCGGACACCACTGAGAGACTGAACTGAACTGAATTGACAAAAGGCTTATGTTACTTATATTTGTGAAACGGGGTTGTGTGTCCCCAGAGCCCACCTGTGGATGGCGGGTGCTTATCACTGCAGGTGCAGGGGCTGAAAAGGCTGACTGTCCCTGAATCCCACTCTTCAACAGCGCTGTTATTCAGGAGGCTGGTGCTGTTATAAACATCCTGATTTTTACAGACAGGAAACCAAGGCTCAAGGAATCATATCATTGTCCATGTCTGCAGCATGAGTAAGGACTGGATCTGGGATTTGAAATTGGACAGCTGGACCCTAGCAAGCCTGCTCCTAACACCTCTGTTCTACCCCAGGGTTCAGTGTGACCTCACCTTATCTAATGACACCTGCAAAGAACCCCATCCTCACTAAGGTTACATTCTGGAGTCCTCAGTGGGCATGAATTTGGGGGGACATCATTCAACCCATTGCAAAGACCAACAGACCCAATATTCTCAAGCAGTTTGCAGGCCATTTGCAGCACAAGGCATTATCAGTTATCTGGTCTCCTAATTCAGCCCCAAACCTCCTGCCAGAGAAGGTCACAGCTGCCTTGTTAGTCCTGGACCCAGATACAAGCCTCTGGGATATCACCAGGTCTGGAGGAACAGCCCCTGGAGGGCATGGCTTGTCAAATTTGAGGCTGGAGTTGAAGACATGGGTGTTGGCAGCCAGCACGGCTAACGTGTGCAGGTTTCTCGACTCTGGATGGACTGAGAACCTCTGCCCCCGCAGCAGCAGACAGACCCACAGGTTATTGCCAGAGAAACCATCCAAAGATGGACGAGCACAACCATCCAATGAGAAGCAGTGAGCCAGACCCCAGAGCTCACTCACTGGTGATCTGTTGTTCAGTTGCTCAGTCGTGTCCAGCTCCCTAAGACCCCACTGACTGCAGCATGCCAGGCTTTCCTGTCCCCCACCATCTCCCAGAGCTTGCTCAAACTCAACTCCATTGAGTCAGTGATGCCATCCAACCCTCTCATTCTCTGTCTGATGATCTTTTGCTAAACAAGGGGCTCCCGTACTTGCTCACAGCCGTGGTCCTTATCCCTCTGAGCCCGTCTCCAAGGTGCTCAACAATTCAAGTACACTTTGTTTCTGGAAAGCCCGGGGAGGAAGTAATCATTAAAAACATGTAAATTAAGTTACCCCAGGAGCTTAATAGATTAGTCATCGACTTTTTCCCTCCTGTTGGATCTTAACCTTCTGTGGAAATTAATCACCAAATGGCTCAAAGAAGCCACCGAAGGTTGGCATGCCCTAGTCACACGGACTAGAGGGACCCCTCCCCCCCGCCATCTTCACTTCATCTCCCCCTCCCCAGAAGTCCGCCATTGACTCAGACATGACTATCTTGGGGCCATCCCGAAGGCCCTGACTTGCTTCCTCCTCCACAGCTGTTACCCAAGGCAGGTCCCACCCCATGGGACAGACATGTCAGCCTCACATGCTCCAAAGAGAAGGACTTTGGCCTCAACAAGAGAGGGAAGAAAAGCAGGTTTCTGTGCCTTGTGAGTTCATGCAGTCATTAGTCACCATATGAGCATTTATTGAGCACCTATGATATACTGGGGCTTCCCTGGTGGCTCAGTGGTAAAGAATCTGCCTGCAATGCAGGAGACCTGGGTTCGATCCCTGGGTCGATCCCTGGGTCAGGAAGATGCCCTGGAGGAGGAAATGGCAACCCACTCCAGTATTCTTGCCTAAAGAATCCCATGGACAGAGGAGCTTGGCAGGCTACAGTTCATAGGGTCACAAAGAATCAGACCTCAGAGCAGTGACCCCAACCATGGAACCACGTGATCCTAACAGTGTGGCCAGAAGGGACCACAAGGACCCTGGGAACCCAAGAAAGGAGGTGCAAAAGGTTCCTGGGGAAGCCAGGGGGGCCTCATGGAGGAGAGGATGCTCTGAGCTTCATCTTAAGCAGGGGCAGGCGTCTGCCATGGGAGAGCTTCTCCAGGAAGGAGCAGCCTGAGTCAGGCCTGGAAGCAGCCAGACCCAGGTTCAGAGCATGATGCAGCCTCTGCCTCCAACAACCAGCTGTGTGATGAAGTTGTCACTCTGTAGTCATCTGCCCTCTCGAGCACCAGTCTTCTGGCCCAGGAAGTCTCACTTGCAGGTAAAAAGCTGCACATGCTGTTTGCCGCTCATTCACGCCAACTCTTTGCAACCCCATGGACTCCAGCCCACCAGGCTCCTGTGTCCATGGGATTCTCCAGGCAATAATACTGGAATGGGTAGCCATTACCTTCTCTGGGGGATCTTCCTGACCCAGGGATCGAACCCAGGTCTCCTGCATTGCAGCAGATTCTTTGCCATCTGAACCACCAGGGAAGCCCACATATAGAAATGGTTAGTTATTAATACAGCTGCCGGTGCCCCTATTATTACAGGTTCCAAGAGCTGGCGCCCTAGGGCTGCTGGAGCTCAGACTGCGAGGCTGGAGAAACGCAGAAGAAGATAGAAGTCGGTGCAGAGTGGTAGGCAGAGAGACGAATGAGTGAATGCATGCATGCCTGAACAAAAAGTGAATAAAAGGATCAAGAATGATCACTGCCACATTGAAGGGTTTTGTCCTAGGATTCTGGGAGGACCTGCAAGGGACCCCAGGTGGAGCTGCTGGCTCATACACACAGACCTGGACAGGTGTGCTGCAGGCGGCACGATCCACAGAATCCTTTCCAGCCCTCCTCCTGGCCAACATCTTTGTCCATCACTCTGGCTTGACTCTTGAGGACCCAGAAGGCCCTCATTCAGTCCCTGCCAGGTCACCCCTCCAAACACCAACATCTTCCCATGGGGACTTCCACCCCTGTGTCATTCCACACTTTATTCCCATCACAGTTTCCTGCCATAACAAGTGACCACAATTGTGCTCCACAGAGGACAAGTCGGGGCTGCCTCCAGAAGAAGCATTGATGGCACAATCCCAGGGGGTTCAGCACAGCCTGGAAGGGGTACGGAGAGCATGGCTTCATTTCAGACATTAAAGAGAAGGGCGACTTGGTGAGAGGCAAGTTCCAGTCTCACATCAGTTTGTGAGCATCTCCCAGGACAAGACCAGAGCTGTGCCCCTCTGCCTGCCCATGCCTGTCTCCCAGCATGTGGTCAGGGCCCAGCTCGCCCCTGCTGACCGCCCCCCGCCCCCCCGCGCAGGTCTCACAGTCCAGAGCAGCGGGTGAAGGGAACAGCACCACCCTCTCCTCCCTCCTGGGAGCCTGAGCAGTGGTTGCATGGAGGTCTGTGGACCAAGGACAGCCAGAAGCCAGCCCTCCACCTGCCTCCTCAGCCAGGGGGCCTCTGTTGCTGAGATCCACACCCTGACTGCAGGAAATGCGCACCCAGCAGCTGCTTCTGGTGAGCGAGCAGAGAGTCAGGGAGATGCCAATTTGTGGCAGACGTCTGAAGAAGCTATTTCTAAAACAGCAATTACCAGAAAGGAGAACAAATTACTACTTACTTCAGAGACTTTCACACATGGAGAATCAGGGCCCTACAAAGTAATCAGGGCAATGTGTTTGCAAAACTGCATTATTTATATTGAAATATTTCACGGAGAAAGGTCAGGGACCAAAATTGAAGGTTAGCGAGGAATAAAATACCAGGGTCACCGTATCGCTGGGAAGTCTGCACAGGGCCTTGATTGCCAACACATTAGGCACTTTTGAAAACTATTAAATAAATCCAGGCTGGTATCCAACGTTGGATTTCTAGGAAAATATGAGCTCCGTTGCCCAAGCCCAATGGCGAAACTACAGAGCAAGCAGAGAGGCCCGGCCCACGCCTGCGGCCCAGGGAAGCAGCCATTGGACACCCAGGCCATCCATCAGACCTTGATGGGTTGCCAGGCAACCACCTAGCCTCTCTAGGGGCCCACCCAGAGTCACCAGGACATTAATAGCTGGTCCAGGGCTGGGGAGAGAAGGAGGGAGGCGGCTTGGGAAAGGGCGGAGCAGGTTGGCTGGAACTTTGACTTGCCTTGCAAGGGGATGGCAGCAAGCAGCTCCCCTGGATTGGGGTCAAGGCTATGGGCCCCCTCTTTACACTGTAGCCCCCACCCTCCACTTCCCACCCTCCCCACAGACTAAATGTTCCCCCAGGAGAGGACCACCAGGCACCATCAGTTCAGTAACACATAGGTATATCATGCTTGCACTGCCCGGGTCTAATTTGATTCTGGAAACACCTCCCATGAAGCTGAGAGAGAAGGAGGCTGAGTCCTCAGGGTGGCTATTCTGTTTTCCCAGGAAGCTCCAGGCCCCCATTTGGGATGTCCAGGTTGCTGCAGCAGCAGACGGTTACCTCTGCCTCCTGGGTCCAGGCACAGTCCCCAGGTCTCTATTCCAGGGTCCAGCACTGAGATCACTGAGTGAGGAGCAAAGCTTCCAGGGACCATGATGGTGAGGGGAAGGCCAACACATGGGGTCCACTGGGGGACTTAGGTCACACCTGCCTGAATGCCTTCCTGCCCACAGAGAAATGCCTCTGGGCTGCGTCTGCATTTCATTCAGTGCCTTATCCTATTCATCCATTCATCTCTACATCCATCCTTTCATCCACCATCCTTCCATCCATCTATCCATCCATCATCCATCCATCCCTCCACCCATCTGTACATCCAGCCAGCCAACCACCAGCCACCAGCCACCCATCCATCATCCATCCATTCACCATCCATCCATCCATTCACCCATCTGTACATCCATCCATCTGTACATCTATCCATCCTTCCATCTCTACATCCATCCATTTGTACATCTATCCATTCATCTGTACCTCCATCCATCCTTCCATCCACCCATCTGTACATCCAACCATCTGTACATCTATCCATCCATTCACCCCTCTTGTATGCATACGTACACATATGCACTGAAAATTATCCGAGTGGCTCTTGGGCAGACCCTATCAGAGGAGGGTGGGTCCACAGAAACAGAAATCCTTAGAGGGACCTTTGTTGTCAGTGTCTCAGAAGGTTCCATGTGCCACATGGAGCTTGGCCAAAGGCTGAGCAAGGGCTCAGCATATCCTTATTGACTCTGCACACAGAAAACCTGTGTGCTTGTGAGGGCAAGAGCCCAGAAGCAGGAGCCCAGGGAGGCCTGTCAGACTGTCACAGAAGACAGAAGGGCTCTGGCAGGAAGGAGGGACCCTCCACAGTCTGTCCTCAGACAGCAAAGAAACACATCCACAAAGGTCAGAGTAAGGGGATCTCCAAGACCCTGGTGGGGACCACTCACCTGAAACCCCAGCTAGAAAACTTTGGATGGGAAGGTCTACCCACAGCCAGTCATGTAATTTTCAAGGCCTGGTGCAAAAGGAAAATGTGGCACTCCTTGTTCAAAAGGCAGCAAAAAAAAGTGCTAAAGGTAAGAAACTATAAACCACTTTCCTTTCTTCCACTGTCTCTGTTTTGACTTATCATGGTGATTTATATTTGCTGTACAGTACCATTTTAAGTCAAGAAAAATTTAAATTTCAAATTATTAGCATGTATTTTTACCGTTCATCTTTATATTGTGCAATGCCAATTTTAAATGCAAACATAAGAGCATTTAACTCCTATGCAGAATAACTGAAATCGTACAATTCATATTTTGTAGCTCGTATATGAAGATGTATTTCATTCTTCCCAGAGCAGCAGAAAGTCTGCACAAAACCAACACAACTGCCTTTAATTCACTCTCAGATCAGGCACACTTTCCCAGCGCTCTCTGCCTTTGGCACATGGATTAAGGAAGGTTTCAAAGGGAAGGGGGGTGCGTCATCCTTGATCCCCTTTACTTCTGCATCATTTTTTTCCCACAGAAGTGGTTGGTTGCTGACACAGGGCAGTGAAAGGAATAAGAAAGGACACAGGGCTCCTTGGTAATTCATGTTTCTTAGGAGGCCAGAGACTTCTTTCTGCTTTCAGAGCAAGTTCTGGTTCAAATGGGACTGCTGGCTGCTCGGGATGGTCAGTGCCGCCCTTTGCCGTGGACCTGATTCGCTTCCCTTGGACCACGCCAAGTCATGCTGGTTTCACCATGGGTCTCCCAGAATTCTGTGCTTGTGGGGAACCACGAATGCCAAGTGCCAGTGGAATTTTGAAGAACAGTGGACACACACCCCTTGTGTCTGTTCCACTCACATACACGTCTTTACCATAGTAGCTCACACACATGTCATTGCCGTAGGACTTCGCTCAGAAAACCCAAGTTCAAAGTTAACAAAACAGTAAGAATTCAAGACGGAGACAGTACAGAATGAAACCAAGCATGGACCACATTGACTGGGGGCTTCCATGGACACACAGCTCTCGTGCCCATCGAGTTCCCTCAGGGTAAGTCTGCTGATGTGAGGACAGTTTTCCCAGGAAGCACCTGCCTCCTCTTCCAGGTGGTTCTGCCCTTTTCTGTAGACCTGGACGAGGATAAAGGAGGGAGTCTCAGAGGATGAGCCCCTTCTTGCCTCAGCTCACACACAAACCCTCATGCACATGCGCATGGTGTCAGGCTGACCCGAGCCCTCCCAGGCCCCTCACCCTCTGTGCCCGGCAAGACAGCAAGCGTGGAGACAGCTCAGCTCAACAGGCCCCCACCAAAAACTCCCATTTCTGTGTATGAATCTGCACATGTGACCCAGAGTGCACTCACCTGGTTCAACAGGACCGAATGATGTTCCCAGCATCTGGATGGCTGAAGGCATCAAATTCAGTGAAACTGCCTCTCCTGTCTTGCTTTCAACCCTTTGAGCTATTTTTAAAATCCTTTTTGGGCCCTGGAAGGGTTTCGCCTCTATGACTACAGAACCAAGTTCCCCCCACAGCCATAAGTGTGCAGGGGGATGCCCACTCATGCCCACGTGTGCAATCCTTCCAACGCCACATGAAATATATACTCTGTTCTCAAGATGCACTCACCCTTGCACCACCATGCACAACAACCTATACCATGCGGTCGGGGCCAGGAGTGCCCTCCTTGACTACTCTTTGGAAAGCATCCTCAGAGCTGGGACACATTATTCTCAAGATCATCAAGAGTGGACCGTGTTCATCTGGACACTGAAGCTGGACACTGTTGACAGGGGATGAGATGGTTGGATGGAATCATTGACTCAATGGACATGAGTTTGAGCAAGCTCCAGGAGACAGTGAAAAACAGAGGAGCCTGGCGTGCTGCAGTTCATGGGGTTTCAAAGAGTTGGATATAACTGAGCAACTGAACAACAACAACTGTTTTCAGAAACCTCTGCAGGTTACCTGGAATGAAGACTGAGGTCTCAGGGGTGTGGATGGGGGACCCACAGCTAAGTGCCTCCAGGGTGATCAGTGGAGCTTACTTCGGTGGTTAAGTGCACAACCTCTGGTTTCAGACTGCCTGGGTTTTAATCCTGACCTCATCAATGTGTTATCTGTGTGACACTGGGCCAGTCACTCCACCTCTCTGTGCTTTGGAATCTCTGTCTGTAGAGGTTGAATATAAGAGTTCTTACTGCAGAGAATTCTTCTGAGGATTAAATAAGTATGTGATGTACTGAGAACACTCTCTGATGCACGGTAAACACTTTGTATTAATACATGTAAAATGAAAGAAAATGTTAGTGGCTCAATCGTATCTGACTCTGAGATCCCATGGACTGTAGACTGCCAAGTTCCTCTGTCCATGGGATTCACCAGGCAAGAATACTGGAATGGGTTGCCATTCTTTTCTTCAGGGAATCTTCCCAACTCAGAGATCGAACCTGGGTCTCCTGCAGGTGGATTCTTTACTGTATGAGCCACCTGGGAAGCCTGATATATACTGCCTATTTTTTATCCTCACTATTCAGGAAAGACATTCACAGAGGTACTCAGAGAGCAATGGCTCCCGGGACCAAGGAACTCCCCTCAAGGTCTCTCTAAGCTATCTTCTCAATACCAACATCTCCCTAGACCAGTGCTGTCCAAGAGAACTTTCTGGAATGATTAGAAAGTCCCTTTCTACACTGTCTGTCTCAAGATCCACCATCTAAGACATGATGATTGTGACCAAGGAAGTGAATTTTTAGTTTATGTGCATTTTAATAAATTTAAATTTACAAAGTAACTTGCAGCTGTCATGTTCAATAGCTCCAATCACTTCCAGAATTTCTCATTTTGAAGGAAAAAAAATCATTTATTCAAACGTGACTAGGAAATCCTGATTTCTATATGCCCCTTACAGACAGCTCCTGAGTTCTCAGGAGCTGATTAAAGTTCCTGAGAAGTCCTACAGCAATTATATTTTGTTCACCCTATTGTTTGACAAATTTATTTGACCACACTGTCTCTTTTCTGTGTGGATGTATACAGCACTCATCAACACCCCGCAGATGATTCCAAAAGTCTGTGTCCGCAAGACCAATGATGTCATTCGAGCTTTGAAAGCTACCCAAAAGGGGCTTTGTTTTAATGCCTCTTTTCAGTGTTCCTGGTTCCAGAAACTGAGAGTCAATGCTAAGTCACTCATGAAGTCATTCAAAAAACATGTGATGTGCCCTTACCATGCCCCACTCTGTGCTGCAGATACATAACCATCTCCTTCTTTACAGGCCCTGGGGCTTCCCTGGTAGCTCAGCTGGTAAAAAATCTGCCTGCAATGTGGGAGACCTGGGTTTGATCCCTGGGTTGGGAAGATCCCCTGGAGAAGGGCAAGACAACCCACTACAGTATTCTTGCCTGGAAAATCCAATGAACAGAGGAGCCTGGCAGGCTACAGTCCATGGGGTCGCAAAGAGTCAGACACAACTTAACACACACACATGCATACACAGTCCTTCTCCCAGAGATGTGAGCATCCTCCCTGGAGGTGAAGGAGAGAACAAGAGTAAGGACTCAAGGAGCAGAGCTGGACGCAGAAACAGGGTGCTGGGCCCCTGACTCCCCCCAGCACAAAGCCCCTTAATGAATTTTAGATTAAAAAGCCCAGATACTGGCATATTCCTAAGATGCTTAATAAAGCAATTGGCCCGTAAGTCAATCTGGCCCTCCAAACGAAGCCTCCAGTGTGGAAGTCAACCAGCTTTACCAGGCCTGCTTAATGCAAAATGGGTAATGTCATTTACAAGCCTCGAAGGCAAGCTTATGAATAAAAGAACAATGCTCAAAAACAAGCCCCGGAAATTTCTATGCATTGCAAACAGCTCAGAGCACATCCTCGCTGTGCCCTCAGCCCAGCCATTCAGCCCAGCCCAGGGCTCTGCTGAAAGATGAGTTCCCCAAGAGCAGGCAAGCCTGATGGAAATGCAGGAAGCCTGATGTTTCAAGCGTTCAAGCCCGCTCCTGCCCCACAACTACTGGGGACCCCTGGAGGCCAGAAGACACACAGACCAGTGACGCAATGCATGTCTAGCGCCCTCCGTCAGGCTTCCTGTGCTGCTGGCCAAGGCTGCTGGAACTACTGCCTCCATTCAAAAATCAGCCCTCTGCAGAAATTATGTCCATAATTTCTGGGGACCCAGCTCTAGGACAGGGGTTCAGTGTGACAACCCCCACATGCCAAGGAACCTGCAGAGGAACCCCTGCTCCAGGGCAGGACTCCAGCAAAGACGCATTAAAGAGAGAACAAAGCAGAGAGGAGGGGAAAACATCTCTCAGGATTCAAAACGAGAAGATGAAATGCCTGGGAAAGAAAGAGGCTTTTCAGAGAAGTTTTCATCCGGTGCCAGCGCAGTTTGAGATACTCAGAAGAGATGGAAATCTAGGCATGTTGCTGGCCAAAATCTTGGCTTTCTCTGCCCACTGAAGATGGATAAAAAATACAGAGATAGAGTTTGGAGGAAATAGAATGGTGGTTTTAATTCTCAGCCAGCAGAGAGGGGAACACAGTAAGCTCGTGTCTCAAGAACTGTGCCCGTGCTCCAGGAGAAGTCTAGGGGCTTATATAAGATGAGACATCACGGTCAGGAGTCAGAGATGAGGAATAAAGGTGTGGGATCTTGTCAAAAACAGTCATAGGCTGGCGTCACTAACCCAGTAATTGAGTCTGGCAGTTCAGTCGCTCTGTGGCCTTTTTCCTGATATGTAACTACAAGGGGAAGGATGTTGTAAGGGTAAACACCAGATTGTTGCTGTTGTTCAGTCACTCAGTCACATGTTTGGGACCCCATGGACTGCAGCACACCAGGTTTCCCTGTCCTTCACTATCTCCTGGAGCTTGCTCAAACTCATGTACACTGAGTCAATGATGCCATCCAATCATCACATCTTCTGTCGTCCCCTTCTCCTCCTACCCTCAGTCTTTCCCAGCATTAGGGTCTTCTCCAATGAGCTGGCTCTTCAGGATGTATTTAGCATGGAGGCAGAAGGAAATAGGTGTGAAGCGTAGCTCCTGCAAAGTTAGGGGCAGGAAAGCATACTTAGTTACAGACATGCAGAGTTAGGAGCAGTTAAAGGCGAAAAGAAAAAATTAGGACTGGCCATACCTGCTCACTGTTCTCTTTATCTTCTTTGTTCTCAGAAAAGGGAAAGAAAAAAACTCATTCCTCTTTTTGTCCTTTTCATTGCAACGGGCAGATGGATTGGATAGCTGTGAAGGCTGCTGGTTTGGTAGATGTCCTGGGAAGAGACAGGCCGGCTGGGACTACATTCTCCACAACCCTGCAGGGCAAGGGCACCAAGGAGGCTCTGAAAGGTCGCCTGCCTCTGTGGATTTCACCCCAGGAACACCTAGGAGCACCGGTGCCCACTTACACAGGCTGGGAAGCCGGACAAATGGCCATTCACCTCCCTCCTGAGGTCCCAGGTCTCCTTGGTCAGAGTCATGCTGATCTGGCAGGAAGACCCTCTATTTCTTCTCTAAACAGGATCCCCAAGTGGATGAATCAGCAGGTTCTTCTGAGTTTCAGCCCTCCATCAAGAACCTTTCTTATCTGAAACACAAAAACGCTTGTTAACAAATATTTATTGTGCCTCTAGCCGAGCAGTTCCCACAAAGGAGAGAATTCATAGATGTTGGATCATTCATTAATTTATGTCATTCTTTCTCTCTCTTTTAATTTTTATCAGAATATAGTTGCTTTATACTGCTGTATTAGTTTCTGCTGCACAGCAAAGTGAATCAGCTCTACATATACATATATCCCTCCTTTTTGGATTTCCCTCCCTTTTAGGTCACCACAGAGCACTGAGTAGAGTTCCCTGGGATATAAAGGGAATATCTAGTTATCTACATAGTGTACCTATATGTGGGCTTCCCAGGTGGTGGTAAAGAATCTACCTGCCAATGGAGAAGACCCAGGAAACCTGGGTTCGATTGCTGGGTTGGTAAGATCCCCCGGAGGAGGGCATGGCGACCCACTCCAATATTCTTGCCTGTAGAATCCCCAAGGACAGAGGACCCTGGTGGGCTATAGTGCATTGGGTTGCAAAGTGTCGGACATGCGTGAGCAACTAAGGGCACACACAGTGTATATATGTCAATCCCAATCTCCCAATTCATTCCACCCCCGCCTCCCCACTTGGTGCCCACAACTTTGTTCTCAATGTCTGTGTCTCTGTCTCTATTTCTGTTTTGCAAATAAGATCATCTATATCAATTTTTTCAGATGTCGCATATATATGCATTAATATACGACATTTGTTTTTCTCTTTCTGATTTACTTCACTCTGTTTGATAGTCTCTAGGTCCATCCACATCTCTGCAAATGATCCGATTTCATTCCTGTTTAAAAATGTACTTTTGTTTATTTGCTTATGGCTGTGCTGGTCTTCCTTGCTGCACAGGCTTTTCTCTAGCTGCAGTGAGTGGGACGTACTCTCCTGCGCTATGCAGGCTTCTCCTGTTGCAGAGCGTGGGCTCAAGGAATGTGGGCTTCAGTAGTTGGAGCATTTGGGTTCAGTTGTTAGGCTCCTGGACTCTAGAGTACAGGCTCAATAGATGTGGCCCGAGGGCTTAGTTGCTCCAAGGCATGTAGAATCTTCCCAGATCAGGGATCAAACCAGTGTTTCCTGCTTTGGCAAGTGGATTCTTTACCACTGAGCCATCCGGGAAGCCCCTTCATTTCTTTCGATAATGCCGTGAATTCTGCCGTGATTGGCTCTAAGAGACCACCTGCTCTGTGGGGTCCTGTCCTCAACCTGCACCCAGTAACATTCTCTGAGGTTCTGTCAAGATGGGGTTCCCAAGGCAGACGTGATGCACCAGATCAGCTCTTACTTGTCCAACAAAACAACAAAGTGACGACACATTGTACCCCAATATGGAATTACTCCCACTAACACCAGCCTGGCCTTCCTTCCGGAAACTTCACAGCTCTTCTAAGTTCTTTAAATGCTCCTCTGGAGGCCCAAGATATAGGGGAGGAAAAGTTCAAATAAAAGCCTAGAGTAGACTCACTGAAAGGCGTGTTGACAGCATCTAATAGCATGAATCTGTCACAGTCTGCCAGAGGGGAAGCGAAATCTGTATTCCAACTGTAATAACTACATATTGAACAGCCAGGACATGATTTATTAACAATGAGATTTTACAAACAAGTCACTATTGACGAATGGCAGCAATTTTAGACACCCTAGATCAATACCCTTTAATCGAGTCAAATCTCAGCAAATTAGATTAAAGCAAGATTCCCAAATAGCCCCAAACTAAACAAACTAATGTGTGTAAAATTCCCCGTGTGATTGCATGACATGGGAGGCACTGTCATGAGCTGACAACCGCACTTTTGCTTATTTACCTGAAAATCAGGTGCTGTGGTTAAAAGACTGTGTCTGTGGTCCTTCAGAGATTTGTGGTTGGACACTTGTGAGGTGAGAGAGATCCAGCACAGAGAACTCTGGGCTACTGTCAAGGAAAGACCAACTTGGAAAAAAGATTTCTATTCCTGCTCTCCAGCACCCACCACGTTCCATCTGGCGAGGTGATGATCAGAGCTTGGAGCACAAGTAAACCTCAAGCCTTGCTCTGTCCCAGGCAACCTGGTTGAGTGTGGATAAATCATGTACAACTCTTCATCCACAAAGCAGAAATGGCATCCATCATTGCCACCTCCAAAGTTGCTGTGACATTAAACAAAATAACATACTTAAGAGACCAGAGGGACTTCCCTGGTGCCTCAGTGGTAAAGAATCCACCTATCAATTCAGGAGACACCAGTTCAACCCCTGGTCCAGGAAGATCCCACATGCTGTGGAGCAACTAAGCTCATGGGCCACAACTACTGAGGCTGTGCCCTAGAGCCCGGGGGCTGCAACTACGGAAGCCCATGTGCCCTAAAGCCTGTGCTCCACAACAAGAGAGAAGGCGCCACAATGAGAAGCCTTCACAAAACAACTCGAGAGTAGCCCCTGCTTGCCACAACTAGAGAAAAGCCTGTGCATCAACAAAGACCCAGATCAGCCCCAAATTATTTTTTTAAAAAAGCAAGACCAGGTATGGGTCTAGCACAGAGAGGGCACATGGTTATTAGTCAAAGGAGGTGACCAGCAGTACAACAGCTAGTGGGGCTGCCTCCATCCCCAAAGCATGAGAGCTGCCAGGGCAGGACCCACAGCCAGCCAGACACCACGGAGTCAGGGTCCCCGCAAAGCTGGAGGTTGACCATGTACATCCAATCACAGCCAGCATTGCCCATGATTCTGCAGGAAGCCCCAGAAAAGCTTCTCTCACTGGGCAGATTTCACTTTGGAAATTCTTTTATACCTGGAATTTTCCAATGTCAGGCAAGGAGCCCTTGCTTCCTACATGTAAGTATGGATGCTGGCCCCATGTGTGAAGATTCAAGGGAGACCTCGGGAAGCCCGCTGCTCTTGGTCAGCGGTTCCAGGAGATACGGTGGAGTTACTGCCACTACAACCACTGGAGAGGGATGTGTCAGAGACTTGGAGACAGTCCAGTGCTCGTCCAACCCTGGAGAGACCCAGAATGATGGCCATTTGGACAGAGTCCTTGCACACTGTCACTGGGAGACCTGAAGGCAGAAGGTGATCAGGACCCTCCTTTGCTGGTTCCAGGTGGGAACAGGTAGCAACATTTGAGGCAGAGCAAGGTAGAACGTTCCCCTTCTGTTTCCATTTAGATGAAGGTGACAGATGATTCAGACACGTACTGGCTCAAAATGCTGATGTGGTTTGTGGGCTTTCTTAGCTGACCACAAAGTCTTCCTAAACATCTGCCCCTCTTATGCTGGTCACTGTGGCTCAGGACCCAACAGAAGGGATGGGCAGCCATTTCCCAGACACCCACTAAGCACTGGGAAAGTGGATGGGAAAGAGCTCTTGCTTCAGCCTGGGCCTCTGTCTCTACCCAGCTGTGTTTGTTCAGAGGCTTCCCAAGTGGCACCTGTGGTAAAGAACCTGCCTGCCAATGCAAGAGACGTAAGAGATACGGGTTCCATCCCTGGGTTTGGAAGATCCTCTAGAGGAGGAAATGGCAACCCCCTCCAGTATTCTTGCCTGGGAAACCCCATGGACAGGGTAGCCTGGTGGGCTACGGTCCATGGGGTCGCAAAGAGTCAGACTCAACTGAAATGACTTAGCACGCATGCACATCTTGAAACTGGCTGCTCGTCCCCACCTAGACAAGGGCTCCCTGGGCCCCCAGCACCAGCAAGTCCACTGTCACCTCCCTGGCCCTACTGTATTATGACTGTACTTTTTTCTTGAGGCTGCCATAACAAATTATCCCTAATTTAGTGGTTTGAATCAGCATATATATATTATCTCCCAGTTCTGGAGCCCAGAAATCTGAAATCAAAGTGTCAGCCAGGCTGTGCTCCCTCCAGAGACCCCAGATAAGCATCTACTTCTTTTCTCCCTCAGCCCCTGGGGTCCAGCTGCTCCTCAACTTGGGGCTGCATCTCTGCCTCCATCTGCACAGGACCCCACTCCTCTTCTCTGTCTGCATCTCGCTCTCTTACAAGGACACGTGTCATTGGAATTAGGACTCACCTGGACTATGTGGGCAACACCAAGGCTTAGTTGGTTAAAGCACTTGTCTGATAAACAGGAGGTCATGGGCTCAAATCCCAGAAGTACCTCAACTAAGCATCCTGGCTCTTTTGGAGGCCTCCCTGGTGGCTCAGACGGTAAAGAATCTGCCTGCAATGCAGGAGACCCAGGTTCAATCCCTGGGTTGGAACAATCCCCTGGAGAAGCGAATGGCAACCCTCTCCAGTATTCTTGCCTGGAGAATCCCATGGACAGAGGAGCCTGATGGGCTATAGTCCATGGGGTCACAAAGAGTCAGACACTACTGAGCAATTAAATTTTTGGCAGGGACAATCTAGGGTGAACCTCAGTAACACCTTTAAAGACCCTGCTCAGATAAATCCTACCACCATTTCCAGGGATATGGACATATTCTTTTGAGGGGCCACCATTCAGCCCCCTATCCTTTTTTATCCCATCACATGCCCAGCACCAAAATAGATGCCTAATTCCATTGGCTGAATGAACAAGCAGTTGCTACCATGGACAGCAGTCCACAAGCTAAGGGAAGACTGGCTGAGGGGCAACTCCATGTCCTAGCGTGGATGCAGGTGGGTCTAAGGCCTGGACGTCCCAGCCAGGAAGGCACCATCTATCCAGTTCCAGGTTCAGGCTGCAGGGCCCAGCTGTCTCACATTACATGGGCACCTCAAACCAGGGCTCCTTCCTGTGGCCCCTGAGCCAATCCCCTGTAACACCTATCCTGAGGCCCCCCACCCCCATCTCTGGGGGGGATGCTGCTCAACAAGTGTGGGCAGTGCATGCATGTGTAGCTGTGTGTGTCCACATATGTGCAGGCAAATGCATGTGTGCTGTGTGTGTGCAGGCAAATGCATGTGTGTCCAGGCATGTGTGTGCGGTGTGTCTAGGTATGCAGGTGTATGCATGTATGTGCAGGTGTGCGTGCTGTGTGTGTGGGTTTGTTTGTATATTTAATTACATAGGCATAATTAGGAAACATCACCAGGAGACCTGTATCCTCTTCGGGCCTGTGATTTTCAGTCTTGTCAGAATGTTAGTGCTAAAAATTATGAGACATAAATGGGGCCGGTTAACATAAAAGCCATAAAATATTTGTTTCTAATGGAGCCTGGATGCAAGCAAATCTGTCTTCCAGCTATGGAGGGTCATTGTCTTAAAAAAGAAAACTGTCTTCTTAACATCAGCAGCAAGGAAGACCCTCTGGTTTGGGGTCATGCCCACACTCCCTCCCTGTCCCTGCTGGAGTCTCCAGGTGTCCAGGGCACTTGGGAAGGGGTGGCGAGGGAGACTGCAGTTCCTGGGCTTCAGTCAGGAGCCAGACAAGGTGGTCAAGGCACTGAAGTCACACATATGCCTGCCCCATCCAGAAGATTCCTTCATCCGTGCAGCAGATGAGAACAGGGGGCTCAGCCAAGCGGAGGCACTGGCCCAGAGTCACACAGCTGGTCCCCAAAATGGAAGCCTAGGCCCCACATGCTTTTTGGCACAGATGTCTAGGGGACACACACTTCCCCACCTGAGACCCACGGCAGGAGCAAAGCATCCCTCTTGACACAAACCGGCATTCTCCTTCTGCCAGGGTAGATCCAGGGCCTCTGGTCAAGTGTCTGAGGGACAAAGGACACTTTTTCAGAATGATCAGCAGATTCCAGTGTGCAGGGAGTCAGGACTCACAGGCACGCTGGGTGGGCTGGTGTGGGTGGGGCTACCCAACCAGGAAATTGTGCCTGACATGCAGTTCTATTCACTCATCTGTTCATTCAGTGTTCACAGCAGCACCATTCAGAGCAGCCAAGATATGGAAGCAGCATAGGTGTCCACTGACAAAGGAATGGACAAAGAAAATGTGGTGTAGATGCGTATGTGGCATATATATACATACAAACAGTGGGATATTACTCAGCCGTAAAAAGAATGAAGTAATGCCATTTGCAGCAATATGAATGACCCTAGAGACTATTATACTAAGTGAAGTAAATCAGACAAAGACAAATATCATATGATGTCACTTCTATGGAGTCTAAAACAAAGTGATACAGGGACTTCCCTGGTGGTCCAGTGCTTAAGAATCCACCTTGCAATGCAGGGGACATGAGTTCGATCCTTGGTTGGGAAACTAAGATTTCACGTGCTGCGGCGCAACGAAGCCCATGCACCACAACTACTGAGCCTGCAGGCTCTGGAGCCGCAACTAGAGAGCCCACGAGCTCCAACAAAGAGCTCCTGAGCCACAGCTAGGACCTGATACAGCCTAAATAGATAAATAACCATGCCTAAAAAGGTAAAATAAAAAAATATAAGAATGATCAAATGAATATCCAAGACAGAAACAGATTCACAGGAAACAAACTTCTGGCTACCCAAGGGAAAAGGGATGAGGGAAGGGTACATTAGGAGATAGAGATTGATATATACACACTGCTGTTGCTGCTGCTGCTGCTAAGTCGCTTCAGTCGTGTGCAACTCTGTGCGACACCATAGACGACAGCCCACCAGGCTCCCCCGTCCCTGGGATTCTCCAGGCAAGAACACTGGAGTGGGTTGCCATTTCTTTCTCCAATGCATGAAGATGAAAAGAGAAAGTGAAGTCGCTCAGTCATGTCTGACTCTTAGCGACCCCATGGACTGCAGCCTACCAGGCTCCTCCACCCATGGGATTTTCCAGGCAAGAGTACTGGAGTGGGGTGCCTTCTCCATATACACACCACTATATATGAAATAGATAAACAACAAGGACCTACTGTGTAGCACCCAGAACCATACTCAGTATCTTGCAATAACCTATCATGGAAAAGAATCTGAAAAAGAATATATATATATATATATATATATATATATATATATATATATATATATATCAGTCAGTCAGTTCAGTCACTCAGTCATGTCTGACTCTTTTCGACCCCATGGATCGCAGCATGCCAGGCCTCCCTGTCCATCACCAACTCCCAGAGTTCACTCAGACTCAGGTCCATCGAGTCAGTGATGCCATCCAGCCATCTCATCCTCTGTCGTCCACTTCTCCTGCCCCCAATTCCTCGCAGCATCAGGATCTTTTCCAATGAGTCAACTCTTCACATGAGGTGGCCAAAGGATTGGAGTTTCAGCTTCAGCATCATTCCTTCCAATGAACACCCAGGACTGATCTCCTTCATGATGGACTGGTTGGATCTCCTTGGAGTCCAGGGGACTCTCAAGAGTCTTCTCCAACACCACAGTTCAAAAGCATCAATTCTTCGGCACTCAGCTTTCTTCACAGTCCAACTCTCACATCCATACATGACCACTGGAAAAACCATAGCCTTGACTAGATGGACCTTTTTTGGCAAAGTAATGTCTCTGCTTTTGAATATGCTATCTAAGTTGGTCATAAGTTTCCTTCCAAGGAGTAAGCATCTTTTAATTTCTGGCTGCAGTCACCATCTGCAGTGATTTTGGAGCCCCAAAAAATAAACATGCATCGCTGGAACATTTTGCTGTACACCTGAAACTAAAACAACTATACTTCAGTAAAAAGTAGTAATAAACTAAAGCATTTAGGGAGCACCTCTCTCAGGTGCCACATGGTATTGGGGCTGGGATGCAGCCATGAGCAAAAAGTGACCCTCCCTCCTCACCAAGAGCAGAGCCTGTGTAAGCTAACAAGAGAGCAGTGCAGCCAGGGAGGGCCGAGGTGCTGCACAGGCCAGAGCAAGGCTGGGGGACAGTGAGCAGGGGCATTCAGAAACAGACCATGTGACCACTTGCTGAGGTCACTGTCGAGGTAGACTTGAGGGAAGTGGTAGGCAGTGAAGACCATTAACTTCTACCCAGAAGAAAGAGTCCTAGAAAACTGGGCTACACAGAGGAACTTCACCCCCAGTTCCAGGTGGTGGAAAAGATTTAGATGGAAAAACTTTTCTCTCTGTTTTGGTTTCTGTGTCTGTCTGTCTGCCTGCCTATTCATCCATGTATCTATCTATTTGCTAATATCTGTTCAGCTATGATTTTTACATCTATATAGCTATCTAGGGCTTCCTCGGCGGCACTATTGGTAAAGAATTCACCTGCCAGTGCAGGAGACATAAGAGATGTGGGCTTGATTCCTGGGTCAGGAAGATGCCCTGGAGAAGGGCATGGCAACCCACTCCAGTATTCTTGCCTGAAGAATCCCAAGAACAGGGGATCCTGGCAAGTTACAGTCCACATGGTCGCAAAGAGACAGACATGACTGAAGTGACTTAGCACAGCACATCTAAGTATGTATGTATCTATCCATCCATCCATCATTCATTGATCTCTTACTATCATGTGTCTCTCTATCATCAGTTTATGTATATATGTATCTATGCTTCTATCATCTAGCTAGCTAGCTAATTATCCATCCATTATTATCTACCTACCTATGCATCTATTCATCCATCCATCCATCTAGCTATGCACCCAAGCATCTATCTATGTACCTATCTAAACCATAACTTATATATATACATGCATGCATGAGAGCTCAGTCACTTCAGTCGTGTCTGATTCTGTGCGACCCTAGATATATGTGTGCATATATATGTATATTAGATAAATGTGGATAGGAGTATAAAATATGGAAACAGAAGATGTGATTAGGCTCTTGGTCACATTTGGATTTTTGTAGACATTTATCCAGAGCCAAAAATATTTTGCTCAATTTTGTTCTTATGAAATCATAATAAATAAGTAAATAATTGCAGATGACTCCTCCAGAACAAGCATGTTTTCCTCAAAATGATTGTGCCAGGATTATCCTGATTAAATGAATATTCTGGACAAAAAATAAAAGAAGCTACTCTGGAAATGATACTATGGATAATTTCAAATTTTTCCAAAAATTGGAACAGCAGCAGTTTAAAATGTTCCCCCATCAGAATGCCATAGGCCAGGGTGGTCTTCCTCTGAGGCCTAGCATCTCCAAGGCCCTGCATAGACCCCAGCTATTCCCTTGCAGCCCTCTTCCTGCAAAGAGAGGAGAAATTGGTTTCAACAGTGAGCCTGCTCTTGCTTGGGTGGCATTAACTAGGATTTACTGTAAAAAGCTGACGCAGAGAGCTGAGAACATGGACAGTTTGAGTCTTAATTCCCCCTTTCTTCAGCAGCATCTTTCATGAAGAATTTACCATGACTTACTTGTCCCCAGTCCACTGGCTCAATCTATTCTTAATGGCACTGCTGACAGCACACAGCCCCCTGGCTAACATCCAAGGTTTTCATTTTCATGGTGTGTCAGCTCCCTCCAGCCACACTCTTCCCCCACCCTCACTCAGGGGCCCTTGATGGTCCCCTTTCCAAGGCTGGGCTCTTAATTCCCAGTTCTTCCAACAAGCCCAGGCCCTGCCTTCCGGATGAACCCATCTCCTTCCTGGAAGCCACGCCCACTTTCTGGAGAAGGTTAGCTCATTGAGGGAATTGCTCTGATGCACACAGGGACGTGGCAGTAGGTCAGCTTTGTAGCAACGGTACACGCACATCAAGGGACTGAAATCCAGCCTACCTGCCTCAGGTTGACCCTTGAAAGTGCTGGGAGGCATCGAGCATCAGCTCTGGCTTCATCCTGGGCTCTGAAACTCTCCCTTTTGGTTTTACAAGTTAAATATGTGGCATGGGGGCTAGAACATGTGCTTGGGAGCCCAAAGACAGAAGTTCAAATCCCAAACCCTCAAGCAGGTGATCTTGGACAGCTGACCGTTTCCCTACCTTATGGGCATCAGTGTAAAATGGGAATATTATACCCATGGTGAGGCATTCCAGTGAGGATAAACAGATATCTTCTAGCGGTACCCCCTGGAGACAGAGTGAACGCACAGCACACAGAGGTCAGGGAAGGTCAAGGGCATCACAGATGAGAGGAAAAAGAGCAAACAGATCACATGCACTGCAGAGGCCAAGCAAGACTGTGGAAGCCAGTGAGGCATCTCTGACCAGGTCTATCTCCTCCCATTCGGTCATTGGTGAAATACGAACGTGGCCACTGCCCGCAAGCCCACGTCCACCGTGCTCCTGCCGCAGAGTATTTATGGAGGCATCCCACCAGTCAAAGCAGACTTACGAGCTACATAAATACAAAGGATAATCCAGCAAATTCCAAGTTGTACTAAAGGGCTGCAAATCAGTGCTTGGGCTGGGTCCCAGATACAAAGAGTAAGTGTGATTAAGTGTGACTTTTTTAAAGTTTTGTTTGGATTTATTCCTAAAAGCTCCTTCACCCAGAGACTCAGATTTCTTGTTGGCACAGATGGCTGCCCTGTCATAAATCAGAGGCGGAGAATTTGAGCAGTGTCCAGAGAGAGCCAGGGAATAAAGCACAAAAGCAGGATGACTCGGAACTTTGGTGCAAAATTAAGAGATTTATCAAGACCAGTCCCAGGCCTGAGGGGGAAGTGCTGTGAGGCATGAGCACCTCGTGGTCCTTTCCAGCTTCCTGAACAGTGCCCTTGACTGGGCAGAGGCTTTTGTGGGCATCCCCTGGGGGCTGTGCAGGTTGGCCAAGGGCAGCACACCTGGCCATGTAGGGGTCACTCAGAGATGCCACCAGCCCTCGCTAGAATGTGGGTGGAATGAACAAAGGGACAAATGACCGAGTGATGTCAGAAGACACAGGCCCACAAGCCTGTACGCTCAGCCAGGATGACACTGGCAGTCAGGGCTGGAGTCCGTTCCAGGGAGGAAACCCCCTCTTCTCTGCCCAGTGTCTGGGGAATGTTTGTCCCTGGGACAAGGGTTCCACCCACTGCAGCATCCTCCCTGAAGGCCCAGGGACAGAAATGCTGCAGTAAAGTCTCCCAAATGACAGAGTCCTCAGCAGAGACTCTTGGCCGGGTGCTTCCTGAGCTCACTCCCCTGTGAAATGGGAATAAGAGCCTTCCTTGCTGGGTGACCATGCAAGCTACATAAGGAGCCAGCGAACAAACTCAGACTCGGAAGCGGCTCCTCCTAATAGTAGCAGGTAAAGAGGGTCCAGACCCCAGCTCTGCCGTATGGGATAGTGTAGTCTCTACGCTTAGGGAGAGACACAGGGCCAGGTTTGGGGGACAACCGTGTCCTCCTTGAGGCAGGGGTAACTGAGAGGTCCACCTCCCCTGCCCCCTGACAAGCACCGTGGCCTCTCTCTGCCCTGGGCTTGCTCCCCTAAGTATTGAGGACAGGTGTTCACCATGCCTCCATTTTCTGAATTTCTGATGCAATCACATCTGGGGCCTCACCGGTCCTGGAGAGGCCACCCCTCGCTGGGCCAGCTGGTTCCTAGAGATGGTAGAAGACCAGGCTGTAAACACACTTTTCTTATGTAAACCAACCCCTGCAGAGTCGCGCCCCTCCTTCCTCTCTTGGGTGTCACCCTCCAGCCACTATTCCCCTGATCTAAGCAGCCACACAGCCAGCGACAACCCCAGTGCCCTAGAGTCTGCTAGAATTATTCAGAGTCCCCAGTCCTGAGACTCACCCTGCTTCATCCATTCTTTCCTGCAGGAAACACAATGCAGGCGCTTGCCAGTGTTTTCCCCTCGTTCCTTTCCCTCCTGGCTGACCTGGTGCTTCCCTGTGCAGCCCTATGTGGCGTGGCGTGCCCCCTCCACTTGGGAACCGTCAGTCATAAATGACCTGTTCAATGCCAATCATCTCCTGACTTGTTGACCTCAACACATCTGAGTAATAACGACGTCTACCCCAAGAACAGGAGGAACCAGGTGTCCTTGGTAAATCTCCACCTTCTCCCTCCTCCTGTGGACAGGCTGGCCCAGAGTGGTCACTCTCTACCTAAGGGAGACTGTGACAGGCTGCCCAGACAGGCCTGGCACTGCGGATGTGGGCAGGTTTGGTCAGACCTGGGGGTCAGACAAGCCAGCACACTTGACCAGCACACCTAAGCCACATCCTCACCTGGCCTCCCTGTGCAGGAAACTGGCAACTTTGTTATACTTCCCAGCATCTCCAGAACTTGGGCAGCAAGAAGGGTGCTTTCACTCAGAGGCTTCCAAGAATCTCCGTTCAGTGGAGACCACCTGTCCCCTGGGGGAGGGACCCCCAAGACAGCATGTGACTCCCCGCTTCTCCCTCTCCTCCTCCTTCCAGGAATGTGGGGCTGGTTCTCACCCAGTCTGTGATGTAATGAGTGAATGGTCGAGTGACTTTCTTCAGCTTCCAGGCAGAGGCATCAAACTGCTGATGTGAGCCTCTACGGAACATTCTTCTCCAGCCAGAGATTCAGGAAGAGTCCTTTATAGGGAGGTTCATCTCTGAGCCGTGCCATGGAGCGATGGTCATTTTGGACAGTTCTCGGCTCTGCAGTGCCCTTGTGTGAGGGAGAAGCATTACAGCACGGCGGGTGGTCCTGCACAGGGGCTATTTGTTACCACATCACAACCCAGGCCATCCTGACTGATGCAAGGCAGGCAGAGGGCCACATGGGACTCCTGGAGGGTGGCCTCCAATAAGGCGGGGCAACAGCAGACCAAACCACTTCCAGCTGAAGAAGCAAGAGTGACAGAGATCCTTCATGCCACTGCATCAGAGAGAAGCATCTTCTCAGCATCCGTCATGTAAATTGTCATTTACAGCATCTGTCATGTAAAATGTTCTCGGAGAGAACATTTATTAAAAGTTTTCCACAAGCATTCCCCAGCTCTTTCATCACACGGCGTTACTTTTCTTTCTTTCTTTCCCGTAAGATCTTAAGCACATTTACTGCCTTCGCATAAAGGACTTTTGCTTCTAATCATATCGATTTTACTATAATTAATTTTTAATGTATTTTCCAGAATGTTGTGTATATACAGAGAGATATTTTATCATATATTAGCATAGCCATTTCCACTTTTAAGGTCGGTTATTAAATGAACGCTAATTTATTATTGTTTTAGAGAATAGAGTGTTAACCCAATTATCATTTGCATTTTGTCGTGTACACTCTGGAATGTGATAGGGCATTGGTAATAGATGCAATAGGATTAAATGCACCGAAATGAATCTTTGGGACACACTGAATTCTAATAATCGCTTGACGAGCCAGCAGGAAAGACTTCTTAGGGAAGGTAGCGACTTGCCCCCTGGCTCCATCTGATGTCAGGAATTAGAGCACTGCAGCCACACCAAACTCGCCTCGGCCTCTTCCCAGCTCTAGCACGTCTGCTCAGATGCCTGGTCCCTCTGAGACTCTGTTTTCTGATGGGCTTCTCTAGTGACTCAGATGGTGAAGAATCTGTCTGCAATGCAGGAGACCTGGGTTCAATCCCTGGATCAGGAAGATCCCCTGGAGAAGGAAATGGCAACCCACTCCAGTATTCTTGCCTGGAGAATCCCACGGACAGAGGAATCTGGCAGGCTACTGTCCATGGGGGTCACAAAGAGTCACACACAACTGAGCGACTAACACAAATGAGGGGGATAATAACCCTTCCTTCTCTGGGCCATTCATGGTTGAAGGAGGAAGTGCAGATGGGCATGCAGGACCCCAACATTATCACCCTTCATTCCACGGGGACCCCTCCAATGCAAACCTGTTACATGAATTAGTTTGAGAGTCTCCACCTCTAACTCAGTGCTTACAGGAAATAACCTTCTCTGCCAAGCATGTGTTTTTGCATCTATATGTGAGAGAGGCGTCTCCCAAGTGGGAGTGTTGCCTCTTGTGTAGAGTAGTCCAAGGAAGCGGGGCCATCTGTCTGACCTCCGTTCCCCTGTGATTGGCTCCTTGGGGCCCAGGGCCACATCCAGCCTACAGGAAGTCACAGAAGCGACAGAGAGGACGCAGCAGCCCTGCTAGCCCCAGAGGCATTGGCCACATGCTCAGACCAAGGCCATGGCTCTGGGAAGAGTCCCCGTGCCCTCCCTCTGAGAGCTGAGCCCTTGACCATCCTCACCCCCGTGGGACACCCACCACTGTCATCAGGGCAGCACTAAGCTGTGCTCTTGTAAGATCTGGGCACGGGGTCAGCTGGGGTCATTGGTGAAGACCAGCCTCCTTTCCAACACCTGGGACCTGTGGCAGTATCCATGCCCTGCTCTGCTGGATTCCTATTCAGCCCTCCATTCTCCTTGCCAGGAAACTAGTAACGACCCATCCTGGATTAAGTCAAAGACACTAATCTACTCACACACCCACCTGTGTTAATGGAGACTTTTCAAGGGAGATCAGTGCGGTGGAGAGAGCCACAGGAGAGCCTGGACATGAACCCATCTCTTGATCACCAGGCCACAATGGACCGTGCATCCCCCACCAGCTAACACAGACTGAAGTCCAAGGCTGGGGGTGAGGTTGTCAGCTGCTGATCCCCAGCAGGCTGGAGACTGACCGTCACCCTAGGGTCATCAGCAAGGCTTCATGGAGCCTGCAGCCCTGTGCCTGCTCCCGCTGGAGGAACAAGAAGGAAGAGGCCTGGCCAGAGAAACCGGACAATGACTGGCCAAGCGAGAGAAGGACCGACTGGCCAGTGGCATTCTTAACCCCCTGAAGATCTGGCCGGGCACTGCTTACCTCCAGCGGGGGTAGCAGAGAGAGCACTCAGGGGACCTGAATTGAGAAAGGCAGGACATTGAGGGGGCGGAATCCTTCCCAAGGGACACGTCTCCCCTTCCTGAGAGCACAGATGCAGAGAGAGACAGATGCATGGCTGTGATGTAAGGATTCTCCACCATCCTGAGAGTCTGGTTCCATCCTCCCCTCTTTATGATGCTGCCTTGTCCCGTGGCATCACTAAGAATGCCCGACCTCATCTGAGAACCCAACGGCAGGGACTAGGAGACAGATAACAGATGAAAGACCCGGCTGGCACAGGTGCCCGTAGAATCCTTGTGTTGTCAGCAACCATCTCATTCATTATTCACACCTCCGCCCCATAAAAAGAATTTGACTTTTCCCCTGACAAGCACAGCACTCCTGACCTCATTTAAGGTAGGGGAGAAACAGTGATATCACTCTTCGCTTGGTACTCCTCCCAGAGATGTACTCTGGTTGGGGAAAAACCCTGTCACTCCTCTCGCTTCCTTAGACTCGCTGCTCCCAATGTCAAGGTCAATGCAAAGGTTGCTAGCTTCCTTCGCAAGTCCAGGGTCAGGGAAGAGGGGGCTGGGCAGCGAGTGGCTGCAGGAGTCCCCCGAGGAGTGCAGACACGAGGTTAATTTGCCTCGGTTGACAGATGGACCACTGGAGACACTTATTTATAATATTTACACTTATGCTGAGAGGAACATTCCGGCACTGGGCCACTTATCTTATTCCTTTTGGAAGCCCTTCCTCTTTTTAACTAATGAGGAGATGGCTCACTAGAGAATTTATAGCCCTGCTTTGCCGACACACCACTTTTCCATGGAGAATATTCGAGTGTGCCAACCAAGGAAGTGGCTAATTGGCTCAGAGCAGGTGGCAGGAATGGCCTGTGGTCAGGTGCCCAGAGCAGGTGGCAGATGGGGCCTTAACATCAGGTATAACTGCCCCTGAGACCCCACACAGTTGATACAGGATGTGTGTGATCCCACGTCCACCCAGTTCAGGTGGGAGAGTGTGTAAGGACTGTAGTAATTCCTGACATCCAGGCAGCACTGTCTCTCCATCACAGAGTCCATGGGGTCCAGCCCTGTCATGGTAACAGTGGGCCATCTGAGGCTCCTGCAGAGGAACTGGGCCAAGGTGGTAGAGGAGGTCAAGGTCAACTTGAGACCACACAGTGGTCCACCCTAGCCCCAGCATGAGCAGACTCAATCCTGATTCCTTCCCTCCTTCATTCCCACCAACGCTACCAACCCCTGGCCATCTTGCTCTGCAGCTCAGCCCCTGTCTGAGTCCAACAAGCTGCCTGCCCATCCCCCTCTCCAGGCAGCTCTGATTTCCCACCTGGCATCTAACCAGAAGAATGCTGTCTGGAGCTCTGCCTTGTGTGCGTTCCTGGGCTGGATCTGGGTAAGGCAGAGTTGGAGGACACAGTGGGACACAGCTTTGCCCTTGAAGCTGCCCCCTCCCTCCACTGACTCCTACCCCTGAGCCCAGCTCCCCACCCACTTAGGATCCCTGTGCGGCAGGGCAGAGATGTACTCCCACCAAAAGCCAGGTGCAGCCACACCAACTGAAGACCCTGCCCCAGAAGGACTGACTGGCCCTATGACCCATGGGTAAATCTCTTCCACTCTTGGGGCCTCAGTTTCCCCTGAATGAGGGGGGAACTACATCCTTGGTTGTTAACCTTGGTTGCACATTAGACTCTCCCAAGGGGCCTTTAAACTCTGCAGGGCCTGAGGTCGGCCTTGCCTGATCAAAGGGGACTCTGGTGGGGAACTCAGGCATCTGCCTTTTTTATAATTGCAGCCAAAGGTGAGAACCACTGGCCTGTATCGGTGGTTCTCAAAGTGAGATCCTCGGGACAGCAGCCACAAGGGAACTTGCTAGAAATGCATATTCTCAGGCTCCCACCTGAAACCACAAATCAGAAACTCTGGGTCAGGGCCCTCCCTGGATTCCCACACTACTTAGAGTTTGTGGGGCTCCATCATCTAAGTCCTGAGGGCTTTCCCCAGCTCATTCCAGGCCAGGCAGAGTGGCAGGGCATCCATTCCGGGAGTCCTCCAGCCTTGGCTTCACGGCTCAGCGCTTGCCTGGGTGTGAGGCCTGCGTTAGCAGGAGACAGCAGCAGCCAAGATTCAGAACCTGCTCTGTTTTGCTTCTGGAGCAGGACGGGGGCTGGGGCGGGGCTTTGCACAGGAATCAGGGAGAGGGCAGTTCGCCGGGTCTCGGAGACCTCGGCCCTTGCTCCTGCCCATCCATCAGGGACTGACTCCTGGGAGGACCCCCAGCCTGGGGGGATCTGCCTGGAGGAGGCAGATGGAGAAGGAAGGATCTGCACCAGCCTGGGCATCCTGGGCGGAAGGACCCTGCCAAACGCAGCTCGCTGGTGGTGCGTGCATTCATGGAAAGGGACCCATTCCCCATCTACGGCGATGCGTGCCACTAAAAGCGCCGTGCCGTGCCGAGTTCCTGCCAGGCGGGGGCCACGTTGGAGTCCTGGACCCCGAGTGGGCCAGGCGCGGGCAACCTGCAGTGCGCAGGGTCGGCCACCAGGTGGCAGCACCGCCGCCTCGTGGCCCAGCTGTGGCAACTTTCTGGAGGTGGAGGTGAGCGGGTGGGAAAGGAGGAGCCCCCACCCCCGAGAGCTCATGGAGCAGAACGCGCCCGATGAACCAGGTCAGGGCACAACGGGGAATTCCGGCGCCCTAAACCAGACAAGGGTGCTCAGCACCTGGAGGAAATGGCAACCCACTCCAGTATTCTTGCCTGAGAAACCCCGTAAGCAGAGAAGCCTGGCGGGCGGCAGTCCATGGAGTCACGAAGAGTCGGAAGCGACTGCGCACACACTCACGTTTTTATTTCAGCGAGTCTAAAATATCCCTTCCAGCTCAAAAGACGAAACTTTTACCAGGGAAAATCATTTTCTTACATTTCAGTCATAATGACTAAGAAAAGGTAAAATGTAAGAAAATGATTCTCCCTGGTAAAAGTTTCGTCTTTTAAGCTGGAAGGGATATTTTAGACTCACAGAAATAAAAATATGACTGCGTGCCCAGTCGCTGCCGACTCTTCGTGACCCCATGGACTGCAACCTGCTCACCTCCTAACCTTGGGACCATACCATTCCCTCTGGCTTCTCAAAACCCCACTCATGCCTTCCCCATGTTTCCCCTTTACCTTCCTCCAACTGGAACTGGGGTAAGGGGGCTCTCTGATCCTACAGAATTGCTTGTGGAGAGGGTCACAGGACCTAATTTAAGCTAGAGTGTTAGTGACTGCTGTGGCTTCAAAGAGGAGGTTGGGGGATGAAATTTCTGTGCAGAGCTGACCAGAGATATTGTCCAGTGACCACAGCCAATGGTGATATTTAAGCTGAACTTCCGGAAAATAGAGCAAGCCCACCAGAAAGGGCTGGTCATTCTAGCTCCCAAAGACCTATCCAGAGAGCCGCCCCGCAGGCCACCATAGTGCCAGGAACTTAGAGCATTTGAGAAGCACCCAGACGCAGAACGGGTAGGGAGAGGGTCCAGAAGGCAGCAGGCTGTGCCCCCAGGCCCAACATCTGTCTGTTGCCCAAGGCTTGTTTTCTGGGCAGGGCTGCTCCTTTGTGCCTCAGGCAGCCTTAAAGGCCCCATAAATCTGCCTGTGTGGAGACTGGGGCGTAATTGAGTCTCTTAGGCAAACAGGGAGAGCTGAGAGGCAGGAAACACTGAGCTGATGGGCCACCGAAGGGACATTAAGAGAGTGAGTCTACCGAGCTTCAAACAGAAACACATTGCAGAAATCGAGTCAGCATCTCAGCGTGAGGCTGCACGCCCCCGCAGGGCACCAACCTGACATCACCCTCCTTCACACGTGGCCCAGGCAAGGAGGCGGCAGCCCTGCGTGTGAGACAGAGCTGAGCCAGGCTCTTAAGAAAGCTTTGAGATATTCCGCAAGAGGCTTACTGGTCTGCACATCCTCAGATCTTGGGATGGAGGCAGAAGGGGAACAGAATTAAAATCGGCAGCAGGCCAGGGGTGTCTCATTATAGATGGAATTTCTACATGCCTCAGAGCAGGCTTTCCAAGATAAATTGGACTTCCAATGCCAGCCTGGCTTAAAAGTTATAGCCTGAAGTCACCAGCACCCTCGGTGTAGGGGGAAGCACTGATGAGGCATCCCGACTGCTATTGGCTGAATGAGCTCGCCTAGATGCTCTTCTCAGGCGTCATTTCCCTTTGTTTTCAAGCTGAGTTCTGAGGGGTGTGGGGTTCTGCCCAGGAGACCCATAGGCTTTGGCAGACAGGGTCTTCCTCCCCTCTTCCATTCCCCACCTTGTCTGTGACCCCACCTTGAACCAAAGCTCTTCTCTCTCTTCCTCTCTTATTTTAAAATCTGCTTTATATCTCCTGAAGGAGATTTCTTCTGAAAGCACTGAGAATTTGAAGAAACTCTAAAGCATCTTCTGGCTCTGATGTCAGGCAGAAGAGGCTGAAGGCATATGAAGTCTGTGAAAACGCCCCTGGGTGACACAGCAGGTCCTCAACATTCCACCATTCAGCCACAGGGCGACTAGATCCCCACCTTTGTCACTGATCCCAACCTGCTCCAGCAGGTGCCTGCTCAGCCACGCCGTGGGCGCTTCGGCTGGCGTGCCCACCTGCGGAGCACTTCTCCGTCCGCTCCCCCACCACCCTGGTGCTGGCTGAGTGGGACAGGAAGACAGGTTGTCCTTTCCAGTGTGGTGTGAACTCAGAACATAGTAGGTGCTCAGGAAACGTTCACACAATGAATGAATAAAGCTGCCTCGGATTATGCTCTAAACTGATTATGTCCCCCCAGAGATGTTCACATTCTCCAAGACAGGGCAAAGTGGGGCTTCCCAGGTCGGGTGAAGAAGCCACCTGCCAAGTCAGGAGACATGGGTTCCATCCCTGGGTCAGGAAGATCCCCCTGCAGTAGGAAATGGCAACCCACTCCAGTATTCAAGCCTGGAGAATCCCATGGACAGAGATGCTGCTGGGCTACAGTCCATGGGGTCACAGGAGTAGGACATGACAGACACTGAACACTTAGCTCATACTATTCTGCTCCACCCAGATGTCAGAGTCATGCTTTTTTTTTTTTTTTTTTTTGGTCTGGAACAATCTCCATCTCCATACACGTTACTTACCAGTTGAATGACATTTCCTTTCTCATTTACATCTCAAGAGCTCTTTCTTTCTTTTTTTTTTTTTGTAAAGCCTATTCATTTTAGAAGGTTTAAGAAAGAAAACTAGGAAAACAAGTCAACTTAAATCTCCGAGTTTGAATACAGGCAAATCTCATTAATTCAGGCTTACTGTAGGAAAATATTCTAGGCTACCAAAGGCTTTCAACAGAAGACGACTTCAGAAGTTTCCTTGTAACTAATTGCTTTATCCTTGTCGAGCTGAGGAAACCTGTTTTAATAAACAGATAAGAATCATTTGCAATTAATAGTACATTCGAGCACAGAGAGCTTGCTCGTGTCCTGGACTAATTATTCCCCTGGCCCGATTACCCATCCGGCTGCTGCTTCTCGTCTGCATTCCTCCACTTGCTGATTTTAGCGAGCCTGGCGGAATGAAGTTAACGCTCGGTCCCATCTGCAGTCAAAAGGAAGGTAGACACCTAAACACTCCACTTTGATTTTCTCTCGCTGGCACGTGGTCTAATCGCCTTCCAGAGAGACTCGGAGAGCAAACCGTCTCCAGATAACGCGTCACGTGGAAGTCTGGATTAGAAAACAGATTGTGTGATAATTAATTCATCACATCCCTTTGAGGTAAAATAAAGGGAAGAACAATCAGGCAACAGTAACTCAGAAAATATTTTCTTCTTTTAAGTTAACGGGCCCCATGGCTTTTAATGGAGCCGCAGCCTATTCTCCCAGGTTTTTGCTTGCTTTTAAACGAGGTTATCAACTCCCCGTGCAGCAATTAAATGTGCCAGCAAAGCTCCTACTTAGTGCTACTGAAGCACTTAATTTTCATTAAAAAGATGACATTGCAAGCAATTATCAAGGACAATCCACATCCGCGGGTATTTGTATTCATAAGGACGGAGTGTGACACAGAGACGCATAAATTACCTCCGTTGGCTTCTCTGCTTCCTCCTAAGCTCGGCTGCACGCCGGTCAGTTCTAATTACCTGTTTCCAGTTTCTGCATTTACAGTGGTGTCCAGGCTCTGTTCTCTGAGTGTTCATCCCGCTCCCCTTCTACACACACCTGCCAGGCAAATGCCAAGTGTTTTTCATTATGAACTTCTGTCCTCCACATATGACCCTTTTAAGACGTGCTCTATAATGGAAAGACACAACCCGATTCAGCCTTCTGTTACCCTGCCACCCCTCATGGCCCCAGTGCTGGTGAAGTTCAGGGCCGCCGGTAACAACAGCCAGGCACCCCAAAAAGAGCACTCCCAGCTCTGACCCTCACAACAACCTGGAGCTATTGCCCCCATGGGTGATGGCTAAGCCCAGAGTCAGAGGAGGTAAAATGATATGTTGCAAGGTGTCTCAGCTAGAAAGTGGCGAGTCACCTTTCAAACTGTGATGTTGGAGAAGACTCTGGAGAGGCCCTTGGACAGCAGGGAGATCAAACCAGTCAATCCTATGGGATATTAACCCTGAATACTCATTGCAAGGACTGATGCTGAAGCTGAAACTCCACCTGAGGCAAAGAGCATACTTGTTGGAAAAGACCCTGATCCTGGGAAAGATTGAAGTCAGGAGGAAAAGAGGACAACAGAGGATCGGATGGGTGGATGGCATCACTGACTTAATGGATGTGAATCTGGGCAAACTCTGGGAGACGATGAAGGACTGGGAGGCCTGGCATGTCACAGTCCATGGTGTCACAAGGAATCGACAACAACTGAGCTACTGAGCAACAACATCTCTGTGCAAAGCTCATCATTCCTCTGCTGTGCCAGATGGGGTTTCCCTCCTGATCCTGCAAATGTGAACGTATATGCAGTGCAGGCCACGTCCATACAGGGTCCTGAGGATGGGGTGAGCATCCGTCTCCCCAGGTTCTGAGTTGGAGAGGTTTGACCCAAAAGGGGAGCAGGGGGAGGTATTTGGATCAGTGCTGCTGAGACAGCCAGCTTCTGAGACAGATCAAGCACTGAGCTCGCACCTTAATAATCTTGGCTCTGAATACAGAGCAATGATGGATAAAATGTAAGATAAAAAAAGAAATAAGATTAGAGTGAGAATAGGAATAAGAATGGAAAGTAAAGAAAGATGTAGTTGGGCTAAAACAAACAATCAAACAGTGAATAAATGAGCACAGGGACCAGAAAAGGAACTGCCATGCAGACGCCGCACAGCCAAGCCCTAGGGCTGTGGACTCCAGGGACTAGCAGTGGTGGAAGTCCAGCCCTGGGAGGAAAGGGACTCAGAGCTCGCTGCAGAACACAGGAAATGGAAGCCAGGCCCGGCTTTGCCCCACAGCATCAACAAGGAGTGCATCAAAGGCTGCAGGAAGCCGCAGTACAGCCTAGCAACCAGGAACTGGGGATCCGCAGCGCCTCCCCAGACACTGGGTAATGGGAGCCCTGGCTCTGCCCAAGACTGAGCGTGGAGCCCCTGCCCCGTGGGGTCAACCAGAGGTCCAGTTGACAGGGTGGAAGTGCTCAGGGCATCAGGAGCCAGAGAAAATCAAAGACCTCTGAGCTGGAATGGACTTGAAAACCAAAATCTTAACACACATAGACATCAAATGCTAAAAAGCCAACAAACAAAACTGAACATCCGACAATAACACGCATTCACAGTAGATCAAATTAACTTTATGGGGCTGTCTGCAAAGGTTTTCACACAAATTAGCTTAGGAGGGGTAAAGAGAAAAATAAAGGAATGGCTTCCACTTACAAAGAAGAAATGAAGCTATAAAAATCTAAAAGACCCTTTGGGGACAGGGGTGGAATTGCCAGGATCACTCACAAGCCACTCTGGGTTGTGCTGCTACATGTTAGGCTGAGGTGAACATGCCCACCCTTGGGGGCTGCGCATTCCAAGGAAGGGACAGTTAGATGGTGACACTGGAGCAAAACTGGGTGGCAGGGGAATGAGCCACGCAGATTCCAGGAGAAAGTTCCAGCAGAGGGGACAGCATGAGAGAGGTATGGCTCGGGGAGGAGGGGTGTGCCTGCTGGGTTTGAGAAGCTGCCAGGGGGCCATGGGGTGGCCGGGGGAGGCAGTAAGACACCAGATTAGGGGATAATGAGGGTCAGATCCGGTAGATCCTTGTAAGCCCCTGTTATGACTTTGACCTTTACTGGGCACAAAATGAGGCCCTGAAGGTCCCCAGTGGAGGAGGTGTGTTAATAGCATCATAAAATTCCAGGCACTGAAACCAAATATTAAAAGCAGAGTGACCCAGGAGGCTCTGAACGCAGGAGGCACCACCGCAGAGATGGTGAGAAGGGCGACGGGGGATGCAGTCTGGGAGCTGGAGGACTGAGTGCCTTGTGAGAAGGCGAGGAGCCCAGGGGACCTGAGGGCAACAGCCTGAGGAGCTGGACAGACTGAGCTGCCACTGACTGAATGAGGTCAGTTACATTCATATATGTTAGGAGCCGCAAGGAGCGTGTGCTGTTGACCTAATAATTCCACTTAAAGGAATTTATTGTAAGAGAATTATCATAAACTTAGGAAAATATTACAAATATGGCTCATTAAACTGCTACTTACAATAAAGGATTGGAAGCAGCCTACTTATCCAGCGGTAGGAGAAGTCAGATCACAGACCGGAGTATCTGTGGTGAGTCAGCCAGCCTGCAGCTGTTCCCAAACCATTCCTGCCTGCTCACCTCCCACTTCAAAGGCACTCACTTCCCCAGCATCCCTTTAGCTAAGGGTGACCAAGTGACGGTGCTAATGATAAAGAACCTGCCTGCCTATGCAGGAGACATTAGAGACGCAGGTTCAATCCCTGGGTAGGGAAGAGCCCCTGGAGGAGGGCGTGGCAACCCATTCCAGTATTCTTGCCTGGAGAATCTCCATGGACAGAGGACCCTGGAGGGCTACAGTCCATAGGGTCACAGAGTCAGACAGACATGACTGAAGTGACTCAGCATGCACCCACAGCCAGGTGACCTGTTCATGACAGAGGAACCATGCGTGAACGCGTGGTCTCGAGTTTTGGGAAGCCTACCCTCCCTGCTTTAAGGCCAGACATAAAAGGGGCATTCACTGGTTCTATTCCTTTGCCATTTTTTCCCTGTGGATACCAATGCACTGCCTGGAGCTGTGGCAGCTATTTTGGGACCATGAGGGAAAAAACATAGTGAGCTGGGGGCAAGGGAACAACATTCTAAGGAAACTGAGAAAAGAGCCAGACAGATCCTGGGTCTTTGGCAGAAGCTTTGGGCACTATAATGGATTCCAGCTGTTTCCAGCCTCCAGACTCTTCTTTAGGAGAAAATGAGTCCCTATTGTCAGACCACCATGGATTAGGATCTGTTTTTCATTTCTGTGTTACCACCTGTCTTGGGCTGGTTCCCCTGCTGGGTCTCTCATGGCCTGTGTGAGGGAGAAAATTAACAATCTGGACACTGGAGCCAAGCCTCTGCCATCGGGAGGGAGCTGGCCTGGCCCTGCCCACGCTGCCCAGTGCAGGAGCTCAGGGAAAAGCTGAATGTGTTGCCGCCACAACCAACTCTCATTGAATCCCCAGGGCGACCAAGGGATGCAGGCATAGCAGTTGTCCCATTTCACAGAGGGGAAGACCAGGGCTAGAGGACTGACTGTCCTGATCAGAGACAACTGTGGAAAAGTGGGGCTGGGGTTGAACCCAGGGGTGTCTGACCCCAGAGCCATCCCAGACTCCTCTTACTCCCCTAAAACCTATTTCCCTGCAAAGCACATGTAGCCACGTGTGGTCTTTCTGCACCCTGATGGGGCAAGGCAGGGGGCACCTGGACCCTCTCCATGGATGCCAGAAAGAAGGAGCTGGCAGCAGCTGGCATTGTTCTCAGCAGAGGAAGTGGCTGGGCTCCCTTGGGAGGGCAGGTGGGCAAGTGGGCTGTTACCTGAAGACCATCTTCCAGGAATGCAAGGGGTCCTGGTGGAGGGAGGGGAGCAAACCAGAACAGAACTCACTAGACTGCAGGCTCCACGTTCAAAGCCTGGCACACAGTAGATGCCAAATAAACACACAGCAGGTGCCCCATGAGGAATGAGAAATGGATTATTACTCTTCAGGTGGCCCCAAGGACTCTCACTGGAAGTACAAGATGTGAAAATTATATGTAATTTATGGCATGCTTGTAAATTAGAATCTTATCTAGCCATAGAAATATTATTTCAAAGAATATTTCAAAAACACAGGAAAATGTTTATCCATAGTTGTTAGGTTACAGCACAATTCAGGATACAAGCCTAAGAATCCAATATCATTTCGATTTTGTGATATTTAGAGTTAGTAATCCACTTCCCAATGCAGCAGAGGTAAGAGACAGGGGTTTGATCCCTGGGTTGGGAAGATCCCCTTGAGGAGGACATGGCAACCTACTCCAGTATTCTTGCCTGGTGAATCCCATGGACAGAGGAGCCTGGTAGGTTACAGCCCATAGGGTCACAGAGGCAGACACAACTGAAATGACTTAGCACACAGCACGCAGAATTAATATTTGTAGAAGGCAATGCAGAAGATAAACAACAGCCATCCCTCGAGACCCCTTGGATTGAGGACTAGTTGTGATGCTGTGTTTCTACTCCTCTGAAGTTTCCAAGTCTCCATAATGAACTCCGAGGGCTTTACAGCTAGAAGGAAGTTATTGTCAGTGACTGCCAGGGGCAGCTGGGCAGGCCTGGGTGGCCAGCGCTGCCTCCTTCCTCGTCTCCTGTTCTCCATCCTCTGGACAGTCTGTAAAAGTGACAGCTGATGACATTACAAGCCTGCATCCCAACCCTCAACACTTTGCCGACTGTATTAATAACTGACACCACTGCCGCAAGAAACCCACTGTCTGGTCAGCGTCTGCTTCCTCCCAGGACAGCCAGCCAGACCCTTCCAACACAGGACTGTGAGGGGAGAGGCTTGCCTCAAGACCTGGAATTCATAGCCACACCTTGAGACCTGCCGCTTCAAAGAACAATTTTAATTGAAATGCTGATGATGAAGTTTCTTGCCCCCAGAGATGATGTGGGCATTGTAAACACCCTGTGCCCTTGCCTGGAAGCTGGCCCACTGGATGCTGCAGGACATAAATCCCTGCTAATGAGGGCTGGCCCTGACGGGGACTCTCTGTGCCTGCCCTGAGCAGACCCCCAGCCTGCTGGTGGAATGAAGGCCACTTCACTACAGGATATGTCACGGTGGCTGCAGGAGTGACAGGAGTGAGATCCCTGAGGTTCTAACACAGGTGAGGAATCCCACTCTCCATGGCAACCTGGCACGTGGGCCAGCCTCCCAGACTCTCAGCCATGGGAGTCTTTATGGTGGGAGGGGGAGCCTTTGCATTTGGACCCTCTGGGAAATCTGTGGTCTGCACCACCTCTTGAGATGGGCTAGAGGACAGGGGCAAGGGGAGCCAGGGAAACCCCAGCCCCACTCTCTGCCTGCTGGGCCATCAAGGCCCAAGGCCAGCAGGAGTCCCTCACAGGAGCCCCCATCCCCACCATGCAGGACAAGAAGCAGGAGAGAGTTGCTAAGGCAATAACCACATTCCCCTGGGGATGCCCCAACAGAGACTAGGAAGCTGCACTTGGAAGCATCTCGCCCCTCTTCCAAGACATGTGAACCTTCAGTCCCCAGGAGACAGCAGCCCTCGATGGGGCAGGTGGGCACTCTGAGTGGGCACTGTGGGCGGGGGTGGGGTCATCTCCTGTGGTCCTGTCCTGACTCCCACCAGCAGGACCGCCGGTGAGGGCAGGACTCCCTCCCAGGAGTTCAAGGAGAAACAGAAGCCAGGTGCCCAGACTATGGCTGAGATTTATTCCCTGGGCAGAATCCCTTTTAATTCCTCTATGAAGATGAGTGGGTCTCTGCATCCTTGGCTCCGCTGGTTGGTCCCATCCATCAGCCAAGCAGCACTGTGCAGGTGAGGCTGGCACTAATTCACAGGAGGAGAATGTGAATGGATGGATGCTGAGGCTCCCTCAAGGGCATCCATCACCCGCTGTCGAGTGCCTCACCCGTGGCCTGTCCAGCAATGCCCGTGGTCTGCCCTCCATCAGGCTCGGATGCCCAGCGATGAACAGCTCACAGATGCCACGCCCCCGCAGCACACGAGGAGGCTGGGCACAGAGCCGCACCACCAGGGGCCCTTGGAGGTGGACGTGACACCTCTACCCTGCTTCTCTGGGGTGGTCTGTTTCACCTTGGGCTCTTTAGCTGTCCCTGACACTGAGGCAGTGTCTCTTGGGGGCAGGGCTGTGGACTCTGGTCCAGCTCACTGAGCATAGATGGACACACACCAGCACATCCTTGGGGCATCCAGGAGCAGACTGGGCTGGAGCTGAGGGTGCAGAGGAGAAAGCCTGATGGAGTGGCAGGGCTAGAGCTGAGGAAGGGACCACAGGGGCCTGTGAGGCTGTGACAAGGACTGGCTTCTGCTCCTAAGGATGTGGGAAGCCAATGGAAACTTTCAAGGAGTGCCATGATCTGATGTGTGTTTTAAAGGATCCTCTAAGTGCTCTCAGAACAGACCTTTGGTGGGAACCATGGAGGAGGCTGAGCACCAAAGAATTGATGCTTTCAAATTGCGGAGTGGGAGAAGACTCTCCCTTGGACAGCAAGGAGATCAAACTGGTTAATCCTAAAGGAAATCAACCCTGAATATTCATTGGAAGGACTAATGCTGAAGCTGAAGCTCCAATACTTTGGCCACCTGATGAGAAGAGCCAACTCATTGGAAAAGACCCTGATGCTGGGAAAGGTTGAGGGCAGGAGGAGAAGGGCACGACAGAGGATAAGATGGTTGGCTGGCATCACCGACTCAATGGACATGAGTTTGAGCAAACTCCGAGATGGTGAAGGACAGGGAAGCCTGGAGTGCTGCCGTCCATGGGGTCGCAGAGTCGGACATGATTTAGCGACTGAACAACAAGGGAGGAGTTGGTGCAGAGTCCTCCTGCTGGGGCAGGCGGGGGACCTAGGAGGCGGGACTACCTGTGGGAGGCGGCACTCCCAGATTTGCTGAGTGGCCGGCCGCAGGCTGTATGAGGAAGGAGCGGAGGTGAGCTGGCCCCAGGTGCAGTCTAATAGGAAAGTAGCCATTTGCCACGATGGATAAGCTGTGAGGACCGCAGGTGTGAAAGGAACATCAAGAGTGCTTTTGCAAACACATGAAGTTCAGAAAAACAGTCAGCGGGAAGCACATGCCCTGTGGTCAGTGAGGAGGCCTTGAGCTCTGACCATGTCTCAAATGCTGCCACTTGGCAGTAACAGCAAGCAGACGGGCTTTTCTCCACATTATTATTATTTTACAATTTCTGCTCATGCAAATGCAAATACATCCACATTGCCCCCACCCCAGTGGGATTGCTCCCACCCTCTGACTCCAGAGAGAAGGGCACTGCTTTGAGGCATCCAGTGGATGCCAAGTGGACATGTGGGGCAGGTGGTCAAGGGGCCATGCCCAAGTTCAAGAGCGAGTCTGGGCAGGACCGTGCGCTTGAGTGTTATTGCATGTAGGTGTCACTTGGAACGATGAATCTGAATATCTTAGCCAAGAGTAGTCAGAGAAGAGACCCAAAGAGTGAACCCTTGGCTCTGACATCAGGATTCTGCCAAGGTGAAGGGGATGGAGGAGCCAGTAATGTGGGAGGAAGAAAGTCAGAAAAGTTTGGCATCCAAGTGACATCCACGCTGTGCGTAGGTCAGGTAAGGTGATCAGAGAGCCTGTCCCCCTGCCCTCCCCTCCTTGATGCCCTGAGAGTCCTCCACACTCTCAGAAGCCACCTTGGGGTCTGCGAGGAGCCCTCCAGCATCCCTGAGGCCTCAACAGGGAACCACACTCTTGAACAACCCCGAGGCCATCTCTTACTTTGAGAATCTCACCCCGAGAGTCTTACTGCTAGGGAGGGTGTTTGTTTCTCTGTATTTACACCTTATCATTTGTGGCAACAGTCAACCAGTCTGTGCTTTCAACATGTTGTCTGGAGTGTCTGGAGCCAGGTCCACTGGTTCATGAGGTGTATTTTCTACTTTCAAGGTGTCACTGTTGTCAGACTCTCCCCAGTTTCTGAAAGCAGCACCACCTCATCCTCCAAGTCCCTCGGTCCCAAAGGTGGTGCCACCTGTTTTCCATTTTTGTGGCGACCACTCTCCTCTTCCCAGTTCCAACTTTGTTCTGCTGTCTACAATGCAGTGGCTTAAAGTAGAATTTATTGTTAGCTTTCACCTTGCTGTGGGCTGAGTGAACCTGGCTCGGGGGTCTTACTTGGGGCCTGTCCTGTGCCAGCTTCAGACGGCCCCAGGATTGCTGACACTGGAAGACCCAGGCTTTGCACACAGAGACGAATCACTTACAGACGGGCAGCTAGGACGCAAGTGGCCTCAGAATGGAGGCTGGTTCTGAGAAGAAGTAGCCCACCTCCCACTGGTCCACAAATCCCCAGGGCCAACCCAGATCAAGAGAGGCTGCTCACCTCTTGGTGTGAGAAGCGGCACGCCCCACTGGGAGCAAAGGCCTAAAGGACAGTCACCTGTGGGGACCATGGACATGATCCTTGGAGAACAGAGACCAAGGGGCTGGAACACTTTGCTCTCTGCTCAGAGAAGCACCCTGGTATGGTCTCTAAGGGCCAGAGACTTGGCCAAGAAATGGGTGTCAGGGGCATTGCAGGGAGCAGGCGTGGGGACAGATCTGGACAGAATTCTACTTTGGGAACCTCCTCACCAGATCCCAGGACACTGTCCAAATGGGCTGTGCTTTCCAGGCTGGAGAGCAGAAGGCAGGGATGGGCTGGTTTCTGCTCTGCATCCTAAGCCCCTGCCCTCTCTGAGCCATGTGGCAGAGGATGTGGTACCTTAGCCAAGCCAGGAAGCCAGCTTGGCCTTCAGGGAGTGTCCAAAGGCTCTGAGTCTCCCTGGAGGTTCTGACAAAGCCCCTCAGAGACCCCAGGAGGAGGGATGTCTTCCTGCAAGTAGGAGAAGGCTCTGTGAGCTTCAGGAAAGTGGGGTGGGGCAGGGAGCACAGGAAGGGGGCCAGCCCAGCAGGACCCAACCTCCCTCCAGTGATCCTATCAGGAAGATTAGAGGTGTGGAAATTATACATCAAGAGGCCACACAGCTGGAGGCGAGGGAGTGATGGGGAGAGGGGAAGTGTCCTTCCAGACATTTCCAGGGCCAGGTGCTCCTAAGCCCAGAGAGCCAAGTAAAGACAGGCACGCAGGGTCAAGTGAGGAGTGTGACCTTAAAGCCAGCCAGGGGATCTGCAGCAGCCAAGAGCCGGCTCCCCTTCCAGCTGCTCTGCTAACTGGGAGCTCCTTGCAGTCACCTACACCTGAGACTTTGCCCACGAATCAGGCATTACGGTGACCTGGAATTGTTCCAGCCCTAACCTCCCGATATTTGGTTAGGGTTCTCTGACCTGGAAAGCAGGAAATCTTCTGACTCTTTGGCAGGTCAGCACATTCCTGTGTAGAGAAGGAAGCAACCAGCCCCTCTCATCCTGGGAGACTGTGACCAAGGATTAAACAGACGCTGGAGTCCTCAACCCCAGTCCAGACCACTTCCTCTCCACCTCCTGCTTTGTCTAAACCAGACCTGAACTCACAATACGTGTGAATCCCCAGATCTACCCATCTATATGTCAACTTAAACAATGCACAATGTGAGTTTCTAGTTAAGGCTTATTTGGGGTAAAATGAAGACTATAGACCAGGATACAGCACCTCACGTAGCTCTGAGAAACTGCTCCAAAGAGGCAGGGGGAACAGTCAATATATATGTGATTTTGGTGAAGGGAGAGTACATGCAATCAAGCACACATTTGTCCCAGAAGGTTCCTACTAGTCTCATGAAGTATCTGTTAGTCATGAAGAGACGTCATCACCATGAAGGATTTTAGTGCTTTTCTAGATATGAGGAGATACAAGCATTGGGCTCATAAAATCAACTCCTGAAAATATCTAACTGTCTGAAGGCTGTCCTGCCAGTTTTCCTCAGAGCAAAAAGTAACTCACTCCTGAACTCCTTTCAAGGGGTGTTGAAAGTCAGCAGCTACAGCAGCACTTGACTTAATCCTTATGGAGATAGATGGCACTTTGTAGTTGGCATATTCCTCTAGTAATTCATTCTCTAGCTCTCACCAGGTGCTTTCTCCATGCAAGATGGTAAGGCAACCTGGTAGACACAGTGCAGCCACTGGCTAAAGGGGGAAAGGGCCACAGTGGGAAAGAAGATCTTTAAAAAAGAATATATAGGGCTTCCCTGGTCGCTCAAATGATAAAGAAGCTGCCTGCAATGCAGGAGACCCAGGTTTGATCCCTGGGTCAGGAAGATTCCCTGGATATAGAAATGGCTATCCACTCCAGTATTCTTGCCTGGAGAATCCCATGGACAGAGGAGCCTGGTGGGCTACAGTCCATGAAGTCACAAGGCATGAGACACAATTGAGTGACTAACACTTTTATGTGTGTGTGTGTGTGTGTGTGTGTGTATGAATGTATAACTGAGTCACTTTGCTATATAGCAGAAATCAACTATCCTTCAATTTTAAAATTTTTCTTTAATATTTGTTTCTGGCTCAAGAAGCAGCATACTACACTGAACTTTGTCATCCAACCATGGACTGATTGAAAGCAAAATCAGAGCATCTGCCTGTAACCAAACTGAACAGATCTTTAATCTCTGACCCTTTTGAGCCTCCAGGTCTCAGCTACGAATTCAGACTGAGTCCCCTTAGCTCACCTCTCCAGGCCGGGCTCCGGCGTCCAGGGTCATGGCAGGCAGCAGCACACTTGAGGCAGAGACATCTTTTTCTCTTATTTTTTAAACTAAGATCAGCAATGATATTCACAGGCTGCTGTTTAGGACAGAGGCCTGGCCTTGCCCTCTAGGTGCTCATCACCCAAGAGACAGGGCACAGAGACAGTGATCGGCGGCAGCAGGGTGACCAGCAGGAACACCCCCTCTCTACTCTGAGGGCAGATGGATCCCTGTGGGCAGCAGAAGGCAGGGGGGCTTCCTGGGGAGGAACTTCAAGCCCCCCGTTGGAGCATGAAGATTAATAAGGAAACTAGCCAGGGGGCTGGGCTATTGCATCTGTTTTCTATTGCTGATATGACATAGTTGGTGATTTGAAACAAAACAAGTCTATGACTGACAATTCCCAAGGTCAGAGGTCCAACATGGGTCTCGCTGGGCAAAAACCAAGGTGTGGGTAGGGCTGCCTTCCTGCTGGGGCTCTAGAGGAGAACCTGTTTCCTCACCTTTTCCAGTTTCTACAGGTGTCTACTTTCCTTGGCCCATGGCCCCATCCTCCACCTTCAAAGCCAGTAGAAGGCGAGTTAAGTCCTTGCATAGCATCACTCTGACTTCCTTTCCTGCCCTTTGATGACACAGGACCCACCTGGATCACACAGTCTCCCCAACTCAAGGTCAGGTGTTTGGCAACCTTAATCCCATCTGAAACCTTCAGCCCCTTTTGCAAGTAGGATCACATATTCACAGGCTCCAGGGATGAGGTTCCAGACACTTTGTGGGAGGAGGGCATTGTCACAGATGTGTGACAGGTGTAGAGGTGTGTTGGTAAAAGAGGACCACACCCAGCAGCAGGAAGATGGGAGACCTTGTGCAAGCTCCTCCTATCTGGTGCCTTGTGAGCTCCTTATGAACTGGATCTTGGGAATTTCCACAAGCCAAGAGAATAATATCATGAAAAGCATGAAGATAATAATCTAGCATCCCAGTTCTCTATGACATTCAAAATATATAACTTTACATGTGTATAAGAAAAGGTAAGGATAACAATAACAATAATAAGGGTTCACCCTGGGCCAGGCATCGTCCCCAGCACTTTTGCCAGGGCGTCCATCAGTGAAACCCTGAGAAGATATCAGAGAGGCCAGACTGCAGGGGAGAGGCCCACAGCACCCCCAGGGAGGACGAGTAAATGAGATTTTGCCCTAAAAACAAATTTAGCTAGGGGCCTGAGCCAGAGGGAGGTTGATGGAGTGAGACACTTGTGTTCAACTGCAGCAATCCTATTAAATCCAACCTTTCCATGTAGGGGTTAATGGAGTATCAAACAGCCGTACTAGGGCCCCGATTATTGTGTTTCATCAAAGTTGGCAAGCCATAAGAGGCACTGTGTGTATTGAATTTCAGTGCTATAAACAGATCTGAAACTGATACTTACCTTTGCTGGCGTCCAAGATGAAGTGCTTACTGTTGTTGTTCAGTCACTGAGTGGTGTCCGACTCTGTGACTCCATGGCTCTGTGACGCTAGCCTCCTCTGTCCTCCAGTGTCTCCTGGAGTTTGCTCAAATTAATGTCCATTGACTTGGTGATGCTATCGAACCATCAAATCCTCTGCTGTCCCCTTCTCCATTTGCCCTTTGTTGCTCAGTCACTAAGTTGTGTCCGACTCTTTGCAACCCCATGGACTGCAGCACATCAAGCTTCCCTGTCCTTCACTACCTCCTGGAGTGTGCTCAAACTCATGCCCATTGACTCGGTGATGCTATCAAACCATCTAATCCTCTGTCATCCCCTTCTCTTCCTGCCCTCAGTCTTTCCCAGCACCAGGGTCTTTTTCAGTGAGTTGGCCCTCTGCATCAGGTGGCCAAAGTATTGGAGCTCCAGCTTCAACATCAGCCCTTCAAATGAGTATTCAGTGTTTATTGCCTTTAAAATTGACTGGTTTGATTTCCTTGCAGTCCAAGGGACTCTCAAGAGTTTTCTCCAACACTACAGTTCAAAAGCATCAATTTTTCGGCACTCAGCCTTCTTTATTGTCCAACTCATATACACACATGACTGCTGGAAAAACCATAACTTTGACTATACAGACTTTTGGACAAAGTGATGTCTCTGCTTTTTAATATGCTGTCTGGGTTTGTCACAGCTTTTCTTTCAAGAAGCAAGCATCTTTTAATTTCATGGCTGTGGTCACTGTCCACAGTGATTTTGGAGCCCAAGAAAATAAAATCTGCCACTGTTTCCATTTTCCCCTATCTATTTGCCATGAAGTGATGGGACTGGATGCCATGATCTTAGTTTCTTGAATGTTGAGTTTTAAGCCAGCTTTTTCACTTTCCTCTTTCACCTTCATCAAAAGGTTCTTTAGTTCCTCTTCATTTTCTGCCATTAGAGTGGAATCATCTGCTTATCTGCCATTGTTGATATTTCTCCCAGCAAATTTTGATTCCAGCTTGTGATTCATCCAGTCCAGCTTTTTGCATGATGTACTTTGCACAGAAGTTAAATAAGCAGGGTGACAATATACAATCTTGAGGTGGTACTCCTTCCCCAATTTTGAACCAGTCTATTGTTCTATGTCTGGTTCTAACTGTTGCCTCTTGACCTGCATACAGGTTTCTCAGGAGACAGGTAAAGTGGTCTGCCATTCCCATCTTTTGAAGAATTTGCCCTTACGCTTTAATTTTGTTCCCTTGGGATTGCAGACTGTTGCTACAGTATGATCCAGCTTCCTCTTTGAATTCAGAACAAGCCATGGGTTCCTTCATATGCTGAGCTCAGGTGAGCAGGGAGCGAGGACCAGCCTGCCCAGGAATGACAGGGGACACAGCCCGCAGATTTCTCCCAGGGCTTGTACTGCATCCAGGGAGGGGTCTCCTGTGCAGAAAGGTCAGGGGCCATGGATCCGTGAAAGGATGTCCAAAGCTGGTCCTGCCATTGTGCAACCCCTGAGTAATCACTCAGCATCTACCAGGTGAGCACTTCTATGTGAGATGGTTTCAGCTAATCCTCCCAGCAACAGAGGATCATAGGACTATGACTATTGCCATCTTCATTTCACCTGTTAACATTTGTGTGTCCTGAAGTTTCTCTGGGGTTAGATGTAAGGATATGATTGTTGGTTTGTAAGATAAGTGCATCTTCAAATGCAGTGAAGGGCAAACTGTATCCCATTGGGCCGGTACCACCTGCATCCTCACCAGCAGTGAATAAAGACCACTATTTTTTTTCATGGCTTCCCAGTTTCTGGCATTGTTGTATGTCTTGGTCAGAGTCCCGGAAAAAAAGGCAGATTATTCTACGAAGAGGTGTTAACAGACTACTTAAGAAAGAGTAGGCAGGGATAAGTGAAGGAAGGGAAGTGGTGAGGCACCTGGGGACTGGCAGAGCAGGAAGCTGGTACCACCCCTAGGGATGAAGGGGCAAGGCATGGCCAGAGCCCAGCAACATAAGAGCAGGGAGAAAGGCTGGCTATAGGAGCTGTGGGTGTGGAGAGGGGCAGCTACCGCAGGGAGGAGTCAGAGAAATCCCCTGCGCTCTCTCTCCCACCTCCCAGCCTGGGCCAGTCAGAAGCCAGCAGTGATGGAGCCCCCAGGGGCCCATCAGAAAGGCGCGCAGTAGGGCAGGAAGACAGCCAGTCCATCATATCCTTATATTTGTACCTATGTGTTGTGGGTGATACGCTTTCTCATTTTGATTTCAATTTACTTCCAAGGTTACTAATAAGAGTGAGCATCTTTTCATAAATCTTCTCAGAAATTTATAAAGATTTTTCTATAAAATGCCTGTTTGTGACATTTGCCTACTTTTCCTATTGATCTGCAGGATTTCTTTGCGTCTTGAAGGTACTAATCCTTTATCAGCGGAGAAGTAGTAAATATCCTCCAGTTGGCTGTGTGCTTTTTGCCCTCTTTCTGGTATCTTTGGATAAAGAGACAGATTTAGATTTTAATATGGTCAACTGCACTGACTTTTCCCCGATAATTCATTTAGTGCTGTGTATGTGGTTTTGTGCAGTGGGTTTGTATGCATTCCCCGCTCTGCTCTGCTGAAAGTCTTACCGTTTTTTCACTTTCACGTGCTCAGTCTCGCGTGCACTCATTATTCCTGTGAGTGTCCTGAAGATGTGAGCATATGATATCATTTTTTCACAAGAAATAGCCATTGTTGCAGCATTATTCACTGATTGATAGATTAACCCTTCCATTCTCTTCTGATCAACACAGCTGCCTCTTCAATATATCCTTTTTTCTGTTGCTTTGATAAGACCATAATATCTTGATTTCTATGGCCTTATAATAAATCTTTGTACCAGAACGGGAAGCTTCTCACAGTCTATATTTCTTCTTCAAGGGCATTTTGGCTATTTTTGACTTTTACTCTTTCATATAAATTTTGAAATCACAGGTCAAGTTCCACGAGGCACCTCCTGGAATTTTGGTTGAAATTGTACTGCATCTATAGGTCAATTTGGAAAGAATAAACATCTTTATAATATTGTCTTGAATTACCCCAAGCTATGAAACATACCTTAATTTCTCTAAGTAATTGAAGAATATCTTCAACAAAGTTTTTAACGTTTTAGTGCAAAGATCTTACATCACTTCCATCAGTTTTATTCTGTTTCCCTTTATTGACATTGCTATTTGTAACTTGTATTTACTTAGTTTAAATGTTTAATTCATTGATGTTGGTGTATAGAAATATAGTTAACTTATATATTCATAATATATCCTGTAATCTTAATAAACTGTCTAATTAATTCATAAGATTTTTCTCTGCATTATTTTGGATTTTTCTGAGACAAGCATATCATTGTGGGCACATGGACAGTTCTAGCTACTCTTTCTGATCTGGATATTTTTATTCTTTTTCTTGTTCTGCTGCATTGTTTAGCTCCTCCGATACTGTACTGAATAGCAGAAAGACAGTGAGCATTTGTGGCTTGAAGAAATGCTTCAAGTATTTTGCTACTGTATATGATGCTTGCTAAAGTTTTCTAGAATATGCATTGTCCTGGAGTTTGAGTAAAATGAGCTTCTGTCATAAAGGAGCATTGAATTTAAGTAAATGCTTTCTATATACGTATTAAACTGAACATATCCTTTTTTCCCTTAAGCTGTTTATGTGGAAGAAATAAATTCATTCATTTTATATTTTTGCTTTGGGGAATAAAATCAGCTTAGCCACATAGGTTATCTGTGTTATACTATGCTTCTGTATTTGGTTAGCATATTTTTAGGACTTTTGCATCCATGTTCATGTTTGAGATTAGCCTATAATTTTTCTTTCTCAAACTATCCTTGTTTTGAAACCAAGATTATATACTTCTCACATTAATTCTGTAAAACTATTCCATGAAAAATAGTTGTGTAAGAATAACGATATTTATTTCTTAATGTAAAACCCAAATGTAAAATTGTCTGTGTCTGATGTGTTTTTTATAGGGAGATAAAGAACTAAGTTTATTTTCCTTAGTGGTTGTAGGAATATTTAGATTTTTTATTTTTCTTCAGTTTGGGGAATTCATATTTTCTAAGGATTTTGTCCATTTTGTATATTTTCAAATTTACTGGCTTAAAGTTATTCATGAATATCTATCTCAATATATGATATATTAAGATAATCTATGATATATTAGGGAATAAAGTGGTCAAAAAGTCTGTGGAATATATCAAATTACATACCAAAAATATAGGAGTATTTATTGTTGAGTAATTACTCCTGATTTATTAATGATTTGACTTCTGATTTTTTAATGATTTTTGTTTCCTCCTTTATAAATTTTTATATTTTCCAATTTTCCATAATAAACATGTACTGCTTTTAAAACCAGAGAAACAACACACAAATGATTTGTTCCCATAAAAATGATAAGATTATTGCAGAAAAGTAAAGCTGGATTATTATTAGACAGCATTTGTTCAGCCTTCCTCTCTGTCTGGACTTGACTGTCAACCACAGGCCATACCCCATCCTCTGGCTCTTCCCCTTCTTTCTCCTGTCAACACTCTCCTGTTGGCTGTTCCATTGCCCTGGCCTCCCTCACTGACCAAAGGACACTTTACCTTGAGCAAAGGTACTCCTGCATTCTCCCTCCCCATCATCTCTCCATTGGCCAGACCTGCCTGTGGGGCAAGTGCCTTCCCTGATCTTGCTTTGAATCTCATGAGAGCTCTAGATCTAGCCTGTTTATTCTCAGATAATAAAAAGGCTTCCAGCCACTTTTGGTCACAAAAACCTGTCACTTTAATAATGAAAATGTCCAATATGATGCTAGTCAAAACCCCTAGCCTCATTTGAGGTGAAAGGCTCACATTTCCAGCCAAGATCCACTTGATGGCCCAGACTCTTCTGTCACACTCCTCTCCCCTAATCCTATCCATGCCTTCAGACAACCCTCTGACTGGAGCAGGGAGGCAGGTGGGGGGCAGGAAGCCTCTCACACACCTAGGACCAATGTCATCAGGCATTGGTCTCCTCCAGTCACGGACCACCTCATTTGATCAAAGCAGTGCCCACCACTGGGACTCATGGCAGGTCCTTCCAACGCCCCCAGGCGAACAAGTGCTGATGTAATTCACATAATTTACATGGTTCAGGAGATGCATTTCCTTCCATTTGGCCATTTCTGTTGACTCCCGTCCCTCAAAACTCGGATGTCCACACCACCTTGGGCTCTCGTTGTGTCTCAGGGAGACATTCTGGACCAGTTTTTAAATGTCTCTGTAGTGTCTATGTCTGATCTGGGAGAAACGCTGAGGCATCCTTCCCCTTGTTATTGGTGGTCATTCACCTGCCCCATGGTCATGGGGTGCATGGCAAGCTCTCTAAGTGACCAACTTGAAGGCCCCTCACTACGATCAAAGTGAAGATAGCTGAAGGTCCCTCACCTCCCCTCAGGGGGTAGGACACACTACTGACTCCTCTTGGATATCTTTAGGCATTTAAAACTCAGTATATCCAAAACTGAACTCATTCTTTCCTGCCAGATGTTGGCTCCATCCATGTCCCTCCCCATCTCAGATGATGGGGCCTCCTTCTCTGGTGAAGTTCAGGAGTTGTTCCAAATTCTTCTGTGCCCCTCCCAATCTCATGTAATAGGAAATCCAACCTTCAAACCATGTCCAGAATCTCACCATGGCTCACCACCCCTCGTCCAGACCACCAGCCTCTCACCTGATCCTCCTGCTTCTGCTTTTTCCTACACCGTGTTCATACCGGATGCTTGGAGATCCTCAACAAAAGCCCCCCATGGCATCCATTTTGCAAACCTGACATGGTTTCCTGCTGCCATCAGGGTAAAAACCAATCTTATACTTCCAAGCTCTCCTGTGTGACCTCATCACCTGTCTGACCTCACCTTCCCATCCTCCATCCCCCCCAGACCCACTGGCTCCCCTGCTCTCCCAGCTTCACCAAAGCTGCTCCCCACTGGGGGATTAGCACGTGATGTTCCTTGAGCTGGACAGAGGCTGCCGGGCTAATTCCCTCACCTCCTCCTCCTTCTCCTTCAGTTATCACCTTCTCAGTAAAGTCTGCTGCTGTGACCACTGCATTTGACACTGCCTCCTTGTCCCTTCCCCCACACACATACACACACTCATACCACAGGTATATCCCCACACACACACCCCCATAGGCATGCCTATATACACACACCATGGGCACGCACACACACACACACACACACCCCCCACAGGCATGCAGGTGCCAGCCCTCCCCACCTCCTCCACCACAGCACCCTTGTTATGGTCACTAGCAGTTAGCGACCTCTCCCCTTGTGAGATGTGGGCTCCAAGAGGCAGGACATTGGTCTACTTTGTTCACATGTGAATCCCCAGGGCCCACAGTGCCTGCCCCATGGCAGACTTTCAATTCCTGTTAGAATCAACAAGGACTTCCATAGTAGCTCAGCTGTAAAGAACCCACCTGCGGTGCAAGAGACCCCGCTACAATTCCTGGGTCAGGAAGATCCACTGAAGAAGGGACAGACTACCCACTCCAGTACTCTTGATCTTCCCTGGTAGATCAGCTGGTAAAGAATCTGCCTGCAATGCAGGAGACCTGGGTTCGATCCCTGGGTTGGGAAGATCCCCTCTAGAAGGGAGTGGCTACTCACTCCGCTATTCTGGCCTGGAGAATTATGGCCTGTATGGTCCATGGGGTCGCAAAGGGTCGGACAGGACTGAGTGACTGTCACTTTCACTTTTGGAATCAATGAACTCTCCCCAGAGAAAGCCTTGGACCTCCCAATCAGCTGAGGCTGAAAGAAGGTCCTTGAAGCCTCCACCCCACATGCAGAGCCTCACTTTGGGATGCAGCCACCACCAAAACTCAACAGGAAAGGCTTTGCAGGCTGCCAGGTGCAGACACAGCTTCTGCAAGGGAACAAAGCCCCGCTCCAGCCGGCTGCTGAGGCTGCGAAATATCAGCCCCGGGGAGGCAGGTGATAGAGGAAGCACCTTTGCTGGTTGGCCCTGAAGCCCTTTCCCAGGGCTGACTGACCCTTCTCCCAGCTCTTGCCCACTCACAGCATTGCATCCCACACAGTACCAGGGAGAGTCCCACATTCTAGCTTCAGAATATCCCAGTCAGGAAGTCTTAGCCCCTAAGAGAGAGAGGATCATTCAGCTTCCCTCTGCCCCAAGCACAGAGGTTTCCTCACACTGACCGTCAACCCCAGGGCCTTCTCTCAGGCATCTCCTGCCCAGATTGGAAGAAGATGCACTTTTTCCCTCCCTGACCCAACAGTCTCAAGAAACTTGTTGATGGAAAGCTGAGTTGCCATAGATTCTTTGGGAGCTGTCTGGATAAGTGGCCCTAACATTCTCAACTTCTGGTGATAAAACTCAGTGATGGGAGCTGCAACATGGATGGACGTACCATCTTGAAAAAACATCGTTCAGATGTAATCCATCCAAGTCCCCTGAATGGCCAGCCCATTCCTACCTCCCAGCCCAACCCCCTAACTCATGCAGAGTCATCAGCTCCATCACCCAGTGGAGATACCAACACCAAGGCTCCATGAGGGAGGAAAAGTCCCTGGACCCTCCAGGTGTTGCAGGTAATTTTTAGAATCAATGAACTCTCTTCTTCAGGAACCGGCCAGTCTCTCCAGAGGGTGATCAGAAACCTCATCCTGCCTTTGTTGGAATAATCAGGGGAGACAGTCCCTCCTCAGCCTGCCCCACTATTTCCTGGGATATGCAGGTGGAGCACCCACCCCAAAGGAGGCTGGCTGAGCTGGGAGGTGGGGAAGAAGCTCACTATCCCTCTGGATTATAGCTACTAGAAGGAGAGTGGAACTGTGAGGAGCAGAGCTGCATCACCCACCTGCTAATACAATGTCTAGCTCCTAAGGCTATCCTGTGAAATAATTAAGATACTCCATCTGTACCATTTATGGTCGTTTGGATATAAAATACGGAGTCTGACTCTGGACAATTTAAGCATTTATTGAGAGAAAACAAAGACACTTTCTTTTTTTTAATGAAAAGGAAAAGTGAAGCACCAGATATTATGAAGGGCAGGAACCAGATCACTTCCTGTCACCTAGGCAGCCAGGAGCAGGCTCCCTAAGGTGACAGCAACCATCTTCCATTTTGGTAAGAATCAGAATTCTTGGAGAGAGAGTCTGATTGGCTGAGCCTGGGTCCTGTGCCCACCCTTTGGCCAGGTGAGGGAGGGACTTCTTGATTGACAAGGCTGCGTGCAAGTAGTGTGAGCTCATTCTACAAAGCAGAGTTGAGCTTACTGGAAATTGTGGGAATGGATGCTGAGTTGGTGATAGGCAGCAGGTGTTACTTGCCCTGCACAGGTGAAGGTCTTTCTTTGATGTCCAGAGCTTGGTGACCAATTCTTTTTGTACACTCCAAGCTTTCAAACCAGACTTTGGGAAAATGGGATAGATTGGGTGGGGTGAGGGAAACATCCTTGTGTCTAGCCAACCCACCAAAGATACTTGGGAAAATTTGCCCACATCACCTGTAAGAGGCTGGACAAGTATCCTGATTTTATCTTCAGGCTGTGAAGGTTTGAGCATTTTTGCATCGCATTTGCTTTGATTTTTTATCGTGTCTTCCTCACCATTGCCCATAAGCCAAGACAGGACAAGAAATTCTGTCTTCATATACCAAGATGTCCATCTAAAGCCCTGTGCCTGGCACATAGAAAACTCTCAGTAAATAGTTCTTGCTTCTGTTCCCCAAACAGTAAGCGACTTGCATCAAGAAACAAAGCAAGACAATGGATTGAGTAGCATTAAAATCCATTTTCCAGTGGGAAAAGTAGGGGGTCTTAAATCCTGATCTGCTAGAAACTCAGTTCCCTGTTTCTCTAGACTTTACCCCTAGTTTTTCTAGCCAGCCTGGTGGGCTGGTGGGTTGAGAATTGTGTTGAGTTGCCACCTGGGGCCATTTGCTGCTTGGAGCTGGTTCTCCCTCCTTCTCCACCTCCCCTTTTCCTCTCCTCTCTTTCTCTCTCTTTTCCTCCCTCTCTCATCATCTCTTTCTATCCACTTCCTCTCTCTCCAACTCTCCTCAGCTTATCAACATCTACTTCACGTACCAACCCAAATTTGCACTGGGGTTCAGTGACAAGAAAATCTTTAGAAGAAGCAAAATAAGTTATCCCAAGTAGAACCTGACCCATTTAGGTGACACTTATATTCCCAGGAGCACAGAATATAACAAAGAGAGCATCCCTGGACCTGGGAGGGTGAGCGTTGGCATCAAGTCAGATTTGCTCTCAAGGGAAAAGAAATCCAGTGGAGTGCCAAGCTGGGGTTTGATTACTTTTGGGCAGATCTGAGGCCTCAGAACAAAAGCCCCTGTTCCAATTTCAGGTCCTAGAGGCTGCTGAAGTATCCCCCAGGGTTTTACCTAAGCAGGAGGGTGAGATGGATGACTCTTGGAAATACATTCATTTCATTTCAGAGGTGGGTAGGATTGGGGCACTGAAGTCACACCACTGGGTTCAGAGCCCAGCCTTTCCAGTTCTGGGAACTTGGGCTGTTTCTGAAACATCCTAAGCCTGGATTTTCTCATCTGTAAAGTTCAGTTCAATCACTCAGTCGTGTCCAACTCTTTGCAACCCCATGAAATGCAGCACTCCAGGCCTCCCTGTCCATCACCACCTCCCGGAGTCCACCCAAATCCATGTCCATTGAGTCAGTGATGCCATCCAACCATCTTATCCTCTGTCGTCCCCTTTTCCTCTTGCCCTCAATCTTTCCCAGCATCAAATGATAATAATGATAATATACCGCCCTCGGAGGATTTAATGCAATGGTGAAGTGTCCACTCTCCCCACCCGGTCCTTGAGTGCTGCTGGAGGTGCTTAGGTGGACACGATGAGGATCGCCAAGGCAGCCTCTTCCAGGTCTCCAGTGGCCACACCCACCTCCCCAGCCTCCAGGAAGTGAAGACTTATTACCTGGAGGCAAAGAGGGAGGCTGAAGTCCTCTCACTCAGCCTCCCCTCCATTAGAGCTCTAGTTCTGCAGCTCCCCCTGGGTCCACAGGCTCACTCTGAGCCCACGACTTCCCCCTGATCCCATCAGTTGTCCCGAGTTTCACAGGCTCTCCTGGGTCCATGAGGTCTCCCCAGCTCCATGGGTCTTCCCTGATTCCATGGGTCAATGAACTGTAAGTGGATCCTACCTCTTGCCAAGGATACCAAGTGTTCTCCCTGGAACTGGGCAATGATCAATAAATGGTCCCAGCATGGGACCCACAGGAGGGCTAACAGGTTTCACTTGGACCCTCCCCACCACCATGTGAGGGCCCCCATCCAACCAATCCCCTCTAACCAGTGGACCAAGGCAAGGTGTCAGATCAGAGCCAGTGCCCAGGAGACCAGACCTTGGCCCCCTCCCTTACCTTGTGCATAATAAGCCTGTGAACAGGGAGGGTCCCCTGGGTAAAGCTGGGAGGAAGGTCCATGTCACGCACTTATGACACCATTACAGGTTCTTCCTAAGCCCCCTCCTCTGCCCAAGGGCTTTGAGTCATAAATTGACTCAAGTGTGGGAACTCTCAACCACAGAATTCAAGTCATGATTCAGACCTAGACCTTTACTACTCACTTACATATTTATGTCAGTTTACAAGTCAAATAGGCCTCAGTGGACTGCCATCTGATTTTCATTTCAAGAACCCCACGATCAATTAACCACAGCAAAGACCTCTGATGAGCAAACTGACCCTTCTGCTTGCTGTGTCTACTTCTCTTCCTCCTCTGACTGCTGCGTGTGGCTTCTGGCTTCTAATCTCCAGGGACATTTCCCATCACCACTCTGGTTAGCAGTTTTACAAATTAATCAGTGTGCTTTCAGTGACAGGGGACATCCTTTTGCATTCTGAGCCCAGGCTAGTGTCAACCAACAAGAGAAATATTAGATTCCTTCTCAGCTGTCCAGGCTGGTGCGTTACATTACATCTATATTGTGTTAAATGATGTCTTCACAAAAGATGTCTTCTGAGTACTGATGAATGAAGCTTATTTGGAAATTGAATGCTAGAGATGTAACCAAGTTCAGGTGAGGTCATCCTGGACTGGAGCAGATCCCGATGCAATGACTGTTGTCCTTACAGAAGGGGGTCTTTAAGGGAGGGTTAAGGAGGGAGCAGGAAGGGATGTGTCTACAAGCCAACCACTGTCTGCAACCACCAAAAGCTAGGAAGAAGCAAGGATGGCTCCTTCTCTAGAATATCCAGAGAGAGCACAGCCCTGCCAGCACCCTCATTTTGGATATCTAAGCCTCCAGATTTTGAGAGAATATTTCTGTTTTTCTAAGTCAACTGGTTTGTGATACTTTTTTTTACAGCATTTATGGGAAACTAACACCAGGGTTTCCCTGGTAGCTCAGACTGTAAATCTGCCTGCAATGCAGGAGATCTGGGTTCAGTCCCTAGGTTGGGAAGATTTCCTGGAGAAGGGAATGGCAAACCACTCCAGTATTTTTGCCTGAAGAATTCCATGGACAGAGAAGCCTGGAAGGCTACAGTCCATGGGGTCACAAAGAGTCAGACATGACTGAGCGACTAACGCTTTCATGTTTACCTTCAAACCTCACCATACCTGTATCTATAGTTATCAGTTGAACCTGACATTAATCATGTGCTTCCTTCTTGGGTTAGTATCCTAAACATCCATCCCCACAGTTGTGCCTCCAGACTTTTTATGATAGAAATTAGCAAACTCCTACAGTTCTTTGCAGTACAAGCCTTCCACTACCATTTCATTTTGCAGTTGATCCTCTGGGACATGCCAAGGTCTAGTAATCTGAGGACCATGCAGAGAATTAAGGGTGATCCCTTTCTTTCCTGGGGAGGCTCTCTCTGTGTCAGGTGGGGCGGTATTCTCCAGTAAGAACAGAATAACTTCATCAGACAAGGACCGAGGCTGCATCCTCAGGATAGCTCCAAGGAAAGGATGGACTTCATGCTAATCAAAAGATTGCAAATCCTTCCACATATTTGTAGTCTAGTTTCTAGGTTTCCATTCTTTCAGATCAGTGTCCTGTGTTTTATATACAAGACTTAGGGAAACTGTATCATCAAAGCTGCGGTTTTTCCAGTAGTCATGTTTGGATGTGAGAGTTGGACCATAAAGAAGGCTAAGCACCCAAAGAATTGATGCTTTCAAATTGTAGTGCTGGAGAAGACTCTTGACAGCAAGGAGATCAAACCAGTCAATCCTAAGGGAAATCAACCCTGAATACTCATTAGAAGGACTAATGCTGAAGCTGAAGCTCCAATACTTTGGCCACTTGATGCAAAGAGCTGGCTCATTGGGAACGATCTGAAGCTTGGAAAGATTGAAGGCAAAAGGAGAAGGGAGCAGCAAAAGATGAGATGGATAGGTAGCATCACTGACTCAATGGCCATGAATCTGAGCAAACTCAGGAGATGGTGGAGGCCAGGGGAGCCTGGCATGTTGCAGTCTGTGGGGTTGCAGAGTCAGACATGACTTAGTGACTCAACTACAACAACAACAAACCCTAACATGTGAATTCAACTGATGGTGTAATTCAGAATTCTGCAGAACAGTCTCAGAGAGTTTTGTTGTTATTTCTTGTTTGTTCTTTTGTTTCGCTATTTCTGCCAGCTGAAAGACAGATTCTGACAGCATAGTCATAGAATGTCCTTGAGCTTTGTACTATGCCTGGGGCTGAATATTTGGAGTTTCAACATTCTTTTGCCTTTAATAATTCCATACAGTAGAAATTGGCCAGGCCACTCTCACGGTCAGATAGTTCACACATTACACAGTTTTATGATACCAATGTGATCCCTCCATCTCCATATCTCTTCTCTACTGAGCATTGGGTTCTGGTTCACCATATAAGCAACAATTTCATTAGCTTCATACTATGGGCTGCTATGCTGGGAAAAGCTGAAGGCAAAAGGAGAAGGGTGCGGCAGAGGTGGAGATGGTTAGATAACATCACCAACTCAGTGGACATGAATTTGAGCAAATTCTGGGAGATAGTGGAGGACAGGGGAGCCTGGCGTGGTGCAGTCCATGGGGTCGAATAGAGTCAGACACAACAACAATGGGCATCTGTATTTGCATCCCAGGATATAAATCGGACTTTGCCTGCTTCCCATCCCATCCTGCAACCTTGATTTCTAATGGCTCCAACTGTTCGATCTCCCCATAGCCTTAGAGTGTTCCTACTACATGCTAGAAGAGCGTAGGGCTCGCCATCTGGAGATTAGCTTTCCAGTCACCTCTGCAGATGGATGCGGCAAGGTGGTTAAACCCATGAGAGCCAGCAGACTTGATGTGTGCAGCTTCTAGGTCATGTTCCCCAGGAAGAAAGATGATCGCCCTCCGGTTTCTCCTTCCTTCTTTGGCATCACTTGGAAATGATGTCATCTTTAACCAAGAAGCCACATGTTGGAAATAGCAAAGCCTTCCCAGCACTCACACTGTTACATGTCTTGTTTCAGCCACTCTGCCTTGGGATCTCTGGTATAGCATCTCAGAGCCCATCTTGTAACTGATATAAACCCCAACCTCCATCCCCATCCTCAAGCATCTGTTGTGTCCACTTCACTCTTGACACCAGTTTATACATCAGAGTTCTTAGCTGCAAGCAAAGAAACGGTACCAGGTAAAGTTGGTACATGCAAACACATATATAAGAAAGATACCACATCCTCTCAAAATCCACAGGAAAATGAAGAATTGGGCTTTAAACAGAGAACAAGCCAAAGAAGTTATGGAAGTCCAGGGAGCAAAGTCATGAAGGAAAACTACCTCATCCCCATACCCACCATGGCCAGTGCTGAGAAGACTAATACCTGCATTCTGCCCATGCGTGAGAACCATTCAATGTAGATTCAATACTCTGCGAGTAAGAATCTGATTGGCTGAGAATAGGTCATGCGTGCACCAGCTGACTGTGTGCGGGCAGGAAGAGCACTGCTTCCAAACAGGTCACATTCAGTATGGGACTCTCTAAAAAAGGAAGTTTGGATCCTATAAGGAAGTCCATAATCTATTGTGATACAGTTTAGAGAAGTGACCATCTCAGCACCCAGGGTCTCACTCCACATCTGAGGACTTTCGGAACCAGGATGCCCTTGCTTTAAGAAAATGTAGTAAACACTGAAACCTCACCAGTTTGAACCCCACACATTAAAAAGTTCAGACCAAGAAAGGCTTGAGGTCCCAGCAAAGCAACCATTCTGATGGGGGCTCTCCTGCCAGAAGAAACCCTGCAAATTTTTTCCCAAGAACTTCCCAAGGAAACCATCACTTTAGACAATGTTCCAGAACCATAGTCTTGCTCTCAGTCTGTAAGTTAAGAAACCAAGAGCATGGCCACCTTGTAGATGTGTATCCTAGTAGAACAAAGCTGATGGGTGTTTGTTTATGACCTAAACACCGGTGTGATTGTTTACTGGATAAACATGCAGATGCAGGAGACAGACTACTGATGTCTGCAAGGCAAGCCCTTTCTCTCCCTAATGGAAGACAGACCAGGAAAGCCATTCACAATCAGAACATCCTTTGCCAAGTATGGAGTCAGAACAAGGACACATAGCTGGGGACAGCCTGAGGCATCCATCTCATTGTAGAGATGGACTCTCCAAGGCCCTAGGACACTCCAAATCCACCATTTGAGACCCTTTCCCCCTGGACAGCACAGAAAACAATTCAAGTGTTTGGAAAATATTTCTTGAGGGCATAGCATGTGCTACAGTGGGTCAGTCTTGGGGATAAAATGGCATGTTCAGGGGACAGAAAGGAGCCCCTATGGCTGAGACACACTGAGATGGAAGAGAGGGGTGGGGGAAGGATAGATAGACAGGAGGACGCAGCACATGCATGGCCCTGAGACCCAAGGAAGTGGGTTTGCAATTTATCCTAAGGGAAAGGGGGGCCCACTGAACTTGGTTTATATTTCAGTAAATTGAAGGGAAAGCCAGCAGTTCCATTGGAAACTATTACAACAACCCAAAAATGCTGGCTCAGCCTGAGGAGGAGGCTGTAGACATGCCTGAGATCCATCTGAGGGAAGAGCTGGCAGGGGTCACTGAGAGATCAGGTGTGGGGTGAGGAGCAAACGGAGAAGGAAGGAAGGAGTTGGGTCTCTGGCTTGAACCACAGGTAGAAGGTAATCTGCTGCTCAAGATGAGAAATGTGGGGGCTCTGGGACACCTCCCCAACCTGCATTCTCAACTAATTGAGAAATGAAACTAAGCAGCTGATGGGAGTCCAAATGTCACCTTCCATGGGAGACAATCAGAGAACTGTGCCCCCAGGGGTGGCGGGCGTCTGAGAGAAGGTGGAGGATGAGTGCCACTCCTGAGCTCCTGAGTGGGCACCACCCTGAGCTCCACCCTGATAAGGGAGTCTCCTCCCCAGAGTGAAGTCACTCAGTCCTGTCTGACTCTTTGCAACACCATGGACTGTAAGCCTACCAGGTTCCTCAGTCCATGGGATTTTCCAGGCAAGAATACTGGAGTGGGTAGCCACTTCCTTCTCCAGGGGATCTTCCCGACCCAGGGATCGAACCTGGGTCTCCCGCATTGTAGGCAGACGCTTTACCGTCTGAGCTACCAGGGATTGACAAAATAGAAAGTGCCTTATCAGTGGAGCCCTGCCACCCATAGGGTGGCTCCAGAATTGGGGAAGAAGTGTCCACCCCACCCACTCCCAACCAGGAAGATTGGGTGAAACCTCTAGAACCAAAAGATAATCTGTATTTTCTGAGGCAGACTCACACACAGAACATGGCACAGAGCCTGGCACACACCACACATACCAAGCAGCCAGCACAAAGTCCTTCTATAGGTTCTGGGGCTACCTGAGCACAAAGCAGGTGAGTGGATCCCAGAGCAGCGAGCACTGCAGCCACCTGGGACAGCTGGACACAGCAGCCAATGGGGAGGAACTGAACTTTTAAGAAGATGAATGAAACCTAGTTGGTATGCGGCAGAAGGCTTGTGCCCACTAGACAGTCTCCAAACCCCTCCCCACGAGTCACGTGAGAACAGATCTCATCTGTGCAGCTGTGGCAACAAGTTCAGTTCCGCTCTGGGGCCTGGGTCATCAGCCATGAGCACTGCACGGGTCGTGGTTTCCACCCATTTGGGAGGTGGGAGGATTTCCTGTTAGCAGCACAGAGGTCCAGTTTACTGCATTAGCGCCCGCTCGGTTTCAGTCTGTGCACAGGAGTTCTCTCTCTGTCTCTGTCGCTCTCTGTCTCTGTCTGTCTCTGTCTCTGTCCATCCCCGCAGCCAATTCATTTCCTCACCTCCCACCTTGCCCTGCTGCAAAGACCCCGCCCCATGGCCCGTGAGCCTCCTCTGTCGGTCTCGGTGCTCATCTGCTCATAAACAGGAGCATCACATGCATGTAAGCATTGACTTCTGAACTTTAGCTGGTCTCACTAACATGAGATCACATTTGTACATTTCTCTGTGTGGGATGGGGAGACAGACAAGCCAGGGCTGTTACATGTGAGGGACAGGGACTGCCACTATGGTTCTGGGGAGGAAGAAGAGGAGGCTGGTGACTGGCCCCCTTAGAGTGGCCATGACCGTATGGTGACACCCCTGAATGCAGATGACACTCCCAAAGGGGCAGTGTGGGGGCACATTTAGAAGATCTTTGCTTGGTGTAGGAAGGAGGAAGACAAAGGTGGGAGGGAGGGAGGGAAAATAGAAACTGAGCCAAAATTGCCCATCACTGTGATGAATCAGTGCTGTTTGCAGTGGCAGAGACAGAAATGTCCATGGCTCCTGAAGGGGAACCGGGAGAGGAAAACAGAACCATATATTTCACTCCAACAAGACAGACCCCAGTAGTCATATACGAATGTGAGAGTTGGACCACATTTGGCTGAGCACCAAAGAATTGATGCTTTCAAACTGTGGTGCTGGAGAAGACTCTTGAGAGTCCCTTGGACAGCAAGGAGATCAAACCAGTTCATCCTAAAGGAAATCAATCCTGAATATTCATTGGAAAGACTGATGCTGAAGTTGATGCTACAATGATGCAAAGGGCCAACTCACTGGAAAAGACCCTGATGCTGGGAACAATTGAGGAAAAGAGGAGAAGGGGGCGACAGAGGATGAGAAGTTTGGATGGCATCACAGATTCAGTGGACATGAGTTTGAGCAAACTCCAGTAAATAGTGAAGAACAGGGAAGCCTAGTGTGCTGCAGTTCAAGGGGTTACAGAGAATTGGAGAAAACTTAGCAACTGAACAACAACAAGACAGATCCAACCCACAAAGCCCAGCCCAGAGCCCTTTGAAATGGCCATCAGCAAGTTGCATGCCTGGAAAGGACATTTTCACTGACACTTCTTCATGCTCCATTCACACCTTCACTTTGTAAGCATGACTTTCACACAGAGAAAGACAAACATCATATGACATTGCTTTTATATGAAACTGAAAAAATGATATGCGTGAACTTATCTACAAAACAGAATTAGACTCACAAACATAAAAAACAATTCTGATTATCGAAAGGGAAAGGGGTAGGGGGAGGCAGAGATAAATCGGGAATTTAGGATAAACAGATACACACTACTATATATAAAATAAACAAGGACCTACTGCATAGCAAAGGGAACTATATTCAATATCTTGTAATAAACCATAATGGAAAAAGAATGTGAAATATATATATACATGTATATATGCATGCATGCCAAGTTGCTTCAGTCATGTCTAACTCTCGTGACTCTATTGACTATAGCCTGCCAATCTCCTCTGACTATAAGATTCCCCAGGCAAGAATACTGGGGTGGGTTACCATACCCTCCTCCAGGGGATCTCCCAACCCAGGGATTGAACCTGCGTCTCTTATGTCTCACACATTGGCAGGCAAGTTCTTTACAACTAACGCCGCCTGAGAAGCCCGCACGTATATATACATACAGGTGGTTCCAATGGTAAAGGACCCACCTAGGTTGTAAGAGAGGTGGGTTCAATCCCTGGGTCAGAAAGATTCCCTGGAGAAGGGAATGGTTACCCACTCCCTGGAGAATGGGGGATTCCATAGACAGAGGAGCATGATGGGCTACAGTCCATGAGGTCACAAAGAGTCAGATGTGACTGAGCAAGTAACACTTTCAGCTTCACTTTCTCATATGTGTGTGCGTGTGTGTATGTGTGTGTGTGTGTGTGTATAAAATGCCTGTATATTATATATGTGTGTGTACATATATATCTGAGTCACTTTGCGATACAGTTGAAATTAACACAATTCTGTAAATCAGCTATTTGTTGTGGTTGTTATTCAGTCACTGAGTCGGGTCTGACTCTGTGACCCCATGGACTCCAGCACCCCAGGCTCCACTGTCTTCCACTATCTCCCGGAGCTTGCCCAAATTCATGTCCATTGGATCAGTTATGCCATCCAACCATCTCATTGTCTGCTGCCCCCTTTTCCTTTTGCCCTCCTTCTTTCCCAGCATTTATTTTTTATTCATTTGGCTGTGTCAGGTTTTAGTTAGCAGCACATGAGCTTAGTTCCCCCACGGCATGTGGGATCTTGGTTCCCCAACCAGGGATGGAACCTGCATCCCCCTCACGGCAAGGAGGATTCTTAACCACTTAATCACCAGCGAAGTCCCTACATTCCATTTAAAAACAGAAAAGAAAAGAAAGGACATGCACAGGAGGGGAGAATGTCAAGTTGAGGGATAATCAATTACTGTTACACCATAGACTTAGTTCTTCCTTTTTCCAGCAAATTCCACTGGCAGAATTTTGAACCTGTTTATTTTATCCCTTCAAAAACTAGTAGAGATGCATTTCCTGGCTTGGCATTCCCTGTTAGTTAAGAAAACAGAAGAGTTTGCTCTGGCTGAGCCCAGCCAGTCCAGGAGCTGGTCTCCAAAACCAGTGCCCAGGGGTGATCCAAATGGGATCTTCTTTCGATTGATTACAAATTTCTCACTTGAGGCCAGTTGGTGGAAATACCAGCATTTGTAGAACAGGAACTTGCAGACGGCAGCTCTCTGGGACCACGGCTCTCCAGTGGAGTCCCATTAGTGGAGATAAACTAGCAGTCGCCCCACAGACCCTGAACTCAGTGTTACGTCTGGGCCGGCTGCCCGAGGCTTTGGCAAGGCTGCTGCATGACATCCCCCCAGGAGCAGGTGGGATGGAGGAAGGGCAGCCCAGTGGATGCCAGCTGCCAACGCAGCAGACTGTCCAGATCCAGAGAATCCATGCTGGGGGCACCCCTCGGAGGCACCAGGCTCAGCAGGTTGCCTGTGTTCATCTGCTCTGACCCCTGAAACCAAGCACTATGGACCACGGGTCTAAAACAGCAGAAATCTCCTTTTTCCTAGCTCTGGAGGCTGCAAGTCCAAGATGAGGGAGTTAGCAGGGTTGGTGTTCTCAGAGGGCTCCCCGTTTGGCTTGCTGGCCACACTCTTCTCACTGTGACCTCACATGACCTTTCCCTATTCCCGTGTCAGTGGTATAAGGACACCAGTCAGACTGGATTGGGGCCCATGGGCTACCTACACCTCCAATTCAGGCATAAGAGATGCGTGTTTGATTCCTGGGTCAGGAAGATTCCCTGGAGAAGGGAATGGCAACCCACTCCAGTATCCTTGCCTGGAGAATTTTGTGGACAGAGGAGCCTGGCAGACTTCAGCCCATGGGATCACAAAAGGTCTGACTTGACTGACCACACACATCTTCAAATGTAGTCACTTTCCAAAGCCCTAGGGCTTGAGACTTCAACATACATACTTAGGGGGCAGAATTCAGGCCACAGTAGACCCCACCAGGATGGCCCCGCTTTGCACCCTGCATGGGATCCCATCAGCTTTCTTCCCCTAACCTCCTACCAGTAGCTATTGCTTGACATGCTTTCTCTCCCCTTTGTCATCATTCTGAAGAAAGAGGAAGAAATGGAACAGATAGGAAAATCTAGCAAATCTTCCATCACCTGTCAGCAGCATCGTTGAGTTACCCAGGATGGTTTACCCCATCCTGCTTTGGAGAAGACAGAGACTGTGCGCGGAGAAGAAAAGCTGACTCCAGCCAGAGGGCTTGTTTGAAAGTGAAAAGCTCAGAGGGTGTGTCCTGGGGGCCAGAAAAGAAAGAGCCCACATTCCCAAGACCTTCCACAGGACCCTTCAAGAAGGAGACACTGCTTCCAGAATGAGGATCTGACCACCTCGGCCACCCCAGTCTCCATCGATATCCTACCTTCCTCCCAAGGCAAGGAGGGGGAAGCACAACTCAGTGATTTTTCACCACGAAACTGCCTCGAGGAGCTGTGCCTGTCCCCCAGTGAACACCAAGCTGACCAGAAAATTAATGAGGCAGAATCCCCAGTTCCCTGGAATTCCAGGGTCCAGAGGCCAAACTCCCTGTGATGAGGGCTAGTCAGAGGCCCAGGGATTAGCTGTGTATTGATTCAGCTCCCCGGAGAACCTTTGATTTTCACATACATTCTCTTCCTGACTCGGGCCCTAGCCTTTGTCTAACTCTCCACATCTCTCCCAGAGTGAAGCCAAGGATTAGCTAATATTTGCCGATGGAAAGGGCTCCCTCCAGAATAAACATGAACATCATTATGCCTGGGTCTTCGGCCAGCCTGAGATCCAATTGCAAAGTCTCCTCGCCCTTACGGACAGACGTGGAATAAGGAGGAGGAGGTACTGCATGGGGACTCAGGCTCCAACTCCACAGCTTCCTCTGCCTGGAGTCAATGACCCCATGGATAAGGGACACATCAGCCTCACAAACTGGCTTCAAAGCTCCACCTGGCAAAGGTGAGACCACTGGGGAAAATGTCACTGTGAGCATGATCCTGCCAGGATGGGGACCCTGGTGGGCAGCCCAGACAGGAAGTGGAGACTCTGGGCTTGGGCCAGGCAGGCTCCTGCCTGGTGCACTGATGCCCTGATGCCTAGACTTGTGTTGCCAGCTCCAAGCCACAGAGCCCAAGGAAACGCAGAAAATGTGCTGCGAGCAAATGGATCTAATTATTTCATTCACCCCGCAAATATGAAGCCCGTGCAAGCCCAGGGCAAGAGAGCCGAGAAGGCCTATACAGGAATAAGGCTAGTCAGTGTGAAGGGAGCAGGCTCTGGCCTTCTGCCTTGATGTCCCATTGACCACAAAGGCCAGGCTCCGATTGAGAACCCTCACTTCTTGGGGTTAGGCATTAGAGCACATACAGCAACATAGAAGAGCTGGTGCTACCCTGGCTCATGGCTTTAGGTTCAGAAATTCTGGGGCCATGGGTACCAGAGGGTGAGCTAAATTGGGGAGGGGATGGGGAGGACCCACAGATGCCTCACTTGGCTGGAGAAGGTCAGGAGGTTAGAAGGGCCTCCCCAGGCTGGACACACTTCTGGACACAGCAGGCATATGGGCACCCCTGGGCCACCTCAGCTGATGTCCTCTTAACCAACACATGGCTGAGGGATGTGAAAGTTGCCATCTCAACTCCCAGCAGCAAACCCTCTGGGGACAGAGTGAGATGTAAACAGATTAATAATGAGAACAGTGAGAATAACACCACCACGTTTCTTTAATTCTAAGACACATTTTCCCCCTCTCTTATTATCACATCTGGAATCGAGAGAGATTTTATAATCAGAATGAATGATGATTCTAATGGGGTTTCATGCCCTCTTCAGGATGCTGTTAGCTCAGGGGAGCCCCCTACAGTCAGAGGCGACTTAGAATCAGGGCTTTCAGGGATCCTGATGGAGTTGTTTCAGGGCCCAGGTTCTGCAGGGTGGAGACCCTCCCTCGGAATGTGGGGGCCAGAGGTGTCAGGTGGGGGCCACTCCGGGGCTGCAAAGGACCTGAAGAGCTAGGGGTAAGGGGGATGGGCTGGAAGGTCAGGCTAGGGTCCCTCTTGTCACTTGGGTCCAGAAGATGTCTTACCTAAAGCAGCAGCACCTCTAAGAGATGGAGAATCTGGAAACCTGGGTTTCCATGACAACCTTGCCTTCCCCGGGTGTGCAATGGAGCCACCCAGGTCCCCAAGGCTGCGAGTTGAGTTCTGCTCCACCTACATCAATACACCGGATGTGGGGGGTCAGGGAGAGGGGCCCAGGCTCAGCTCACTCTGCATTTCTTCTTCCCCTGTAACTGACTAGCTTTCTCACTCTAGAAAGCCATCTCTGCTTTGCTGTGACCAGTAAATATTCCAGAAAGAGGAGTTCATTTCCTCAGAAGCAGGTAGGAGCCATGGCTCACTCTTCCAAATCAATAACTGATTATCTTGCTTGCAAATTCAATTCACTGCCTGAAAGCAGCCTTCCCTGATGGGTCCTGACAAGTCCGACCATCTTGGCAGAACCTGTCAGAAGGAAAGGCCTCCCAGAGCTGGTGGATGCCAGGCAGACCAGCCGTGGGCTACGAATAGGGAAGAGCAGCCACCTGCTCCATGCCCTTCCTGGACCCACCAACATGAGCCCCTGACCTGGGGACTCCCATCTCAGAGAAGCAAAGGATCCTCAAATTCCTTCCCTGGTGGCTCAGACAGTAAAGAATCTGCCCACAATGCAGAAGACCTGGGTTTGATCCCTGAGTCAGGAAGGTCCCCTGGAGAAGGAAATAGCACCCCACTCTAGGATTCTTGCCTGGAGAATCCCATGGACAGAGGAGCCTGGTGGACTGCAGTTCACGGGGTTGCAAAGAGTCGGACATGACTGGGTGAGTAACACTTGCACTAACATTTTCAAGATCTGCTCAACAGCCTAGACTACGTGTGGAAGCATCACGGGGGGCCTGGCGTGTGAGGATGGACCAGGGAACTATGACTCAGGCTGGCTCCTCCTGGTGGGCGGTGAAAGCTGAAGTTTGGACTGAGGTATGGACATGATGGATCACTGTGGCAAGTCTTCTAAAGCCAAGGACCAGACGACGTGGATACCAGGGATGCATGTTGTGAGGGTGCTGCTGGGCAAGGACTCTATCCATTCATAAATTCATTCTCTGACATATAACCATCTCCCAGGTGCTATGCCAGGTTCCCTGGACACCAGAAGAATGAACATTCCTTATCTGTGAGACCGGGGCAGAGGGGTGGCATGTCACACATTAATTTATGTATTTATTTCCCAGGTATTTATTAAGCCTGCAACAATACCCTTAGAACTTAGTTAAACTCTAGTTTAGGACTAGGAATCAGTCCCCACCTCTTGAAAACTTCCCAACTCAAGCCCACAGTCCAAGGCAGAGTGAGAGACAGTTCCAGAAAGGATATAAAAGGTGGGTTTTCAAACTATATATTCCAGGACCCCTCAGAATTTGCTCAAAGATCCCAAAAATGATTACACAAAATTTCACTGTAATTATACTTGAACTATTTTTAGATGTAATAAAAAAAAATCATCGCATTCAACAGGTGTTAAATGGAAAGTTTCGTACTTCAGGGACCAGCAACCCATTTCCAGGCTGACAGGTCACCTCCTTCCTGGGGAGGGCTTGGAACAAAGTCTCGACCGCCCTCCCTGTGGCTGCATCACTCATTAGGGAGGCTGCAGGTGGGCCATACGTGGGTGATTAGTCCACGCTGGCAGCATCTGCTTGCAGGGCTCTGTTAATTCGGGGCAGGGGTCAGGCTCAGAGTGCCAGGCTCATCCTCTGTAATCAGAGGGATGAAGGGGACTCTGCCCCTGTGGGGATGGTCAAATGCTTCCAAAAAACCTGAAGGCTTCCTTTGCAATTTTGTTCTTGAAAACAGTAATGTAAATCTGTCTTTCAAGACTTCAGCGCCAGTTTAATCAAAGAGAATCTTGAGATTGTAAGGTGGACTTCTAAAAAAGTGTTATTGTTTACGACTCTATTCCTACTTTTTGTATTAAAAAGCAGAGGCATCACTTTTCAGTCAAAGGTCCATATAGTCAAAGCTATGCTTTTTCCAAAAGTCATGTACAGATGTGAAAGTTGGACTGTAAAGAAGGCTGAGCACTGAAGAAGTGATGATTTTGAATTGTGGTGCTTGAGAAGACTCTTCTCAAGACTCTTCAGAGGTCTTTGGACTGCAAAAAGATCAAACCAGTCAATCCTAAAGGAAATCAACCCTGAATATTCATTGGAAGGACTGATGCTGAAGCTGAACCTCCAATACTTTGGCCACCTGATGCGAAGTCAACTCATTGGAAAAGACCTTGATGCTGGGAAAGATTGAGGGCAGGAAGAGAAGGGGGTGACAGAGGATGAGAAGGTTAAATAACATCACCAACTCCATGGATATGAATCTCAGCAAATGGGAGGAGGCAGTGAAGGACAGGGTAGCCTGATGTGCTGCAGTCCATGGGGTTGCAAAAATTGGACACAACTTAGCGACTGAACAACAACAACATTCCTGGGAAGTGCAACTAAGAAGCCTCTGAAATAAGGTGGATTCTGGACTATCTCCCATAACCCCCAATTTCAAATGTCACAGGCAACAATATATAAAACTTTATTGTTCTGATTTGATAAGTAAATGTGATGAATTTGAACTATTAAGATCAATGGATGCTGATAATAAAGTAACCTCATCTTTTATTTACTTTTTCTTATTTTTGTGATGAAAACATTCAAACGTGCAAACAAAGTACAGAGAAGACTGATGGATGCTCACATATCCACACACCTGTATTTAACCCCTGGGGTATTTCATCAGCATGACAGCAGGATCTCTGTGTGATCTGTGCGCTGGTGGATCCCCAGGGGTTAAAGTGCACAATGAGTTTGTTGAGTGAGTGAATAATTGTAACCACTATAACTGTTTCATGAAGGAAAACAATGTCATGTTTACTACCACAGCTGCTAGCACCACCAATTCACGCCCTACCTCTGCCATGCATGTGCTGTGTGACCAGTCCCCAGCACTTCTGGCCCCATCATTGCCCATGTTTGCCTGAATGGATTATCCCACTAGGGATTGAATAATGGTCCTCTTCCAATTCCAACAATCCTTCCACATTTATTAGCTAAGATTCTTAAGAACTGTCACCAACCAGAGTTAAAGAATTCTTACAGGGAAGAAAGGACACGTGTTTATTTCCTTTTAATTGCCAGTTTTCCGAGTAAGAATTTTATGCTTCCATTGGCTTCCCTGGTTACTCAGACAGTAAAGAATATGCCTGCAATTCAGGAGACAAAGGTTTGATCCCTGGGTCAGGAAGATCTTTTAGAGAAGGAAATGTCAACCCACTCCAGTATTCTTGCCTGGAGAATCCCACGGACAGAAGAGCCTGGTTGGCTACAGTCCATGGGGTCACAAAGAGCCAGACACAACTGAGCAATTAACACTACTACTGCACTAATGGCTCCAATGAATTGCCATTTCCTCTCTCTTTCTGTCTCCACCTCTATCTCTCCTCTCTCTCTGTCTCTTCCTCTGACACCCTTGTTGTGTTTGGTTTTGCTTTCTCTTTTTGAAGTAGCATTATAAATTTATGGATTTTTTGCAAACACATTCCATGTGCTATGAGCAGTATTTTTATGCTCAGATTGCCCTGTCTTTGAACACTGGGAGTCCTGTCCTGCTGGCCCTTCTGTTCTTTGACAGAACTCAACAGTTTTTAATAGGTCGTTGGCTTTGGACCACAAGCAGCTGTTCTAGGGCAGGCTCATTTGTGTATTTCCTGCCCCACACCTGGAGTCAGAAACTTTTTTCCAGAGCCCTGGGTCTTATTCATGGGGAATGGAGTACAGAGACCATAATCTGGGTGCCAAGGATGCTTTTTACCTCTGAGCTTTTATAGTGGATAGCAACTGCCCTTGCATTTTTAAAAAACAAAAAATATCATAAGATGATACTGATATTTCCAATTCAGACTTATCATTATATGGATTTTATTTAATCTCTTAGTATTTCTCTTCTTTTACACTGAAAAATCTTGGACCTTAATAATATAAATATAAGATATTAACTTGCTTTATTTTCCTATATAGTACTTTTAAAATGCCAATATTATTAAAAATAGTAAGACTTGCAAAACGTATTTTAATATTTTGTGTAGCCCTACTGTGCCTTGAGTATATCAGTATAGCAACCAAGGGTGTACAATCACAAGACTATATTCTAAAGCAACACAAAATAACTTTTTTCACTACGTACTTTTCCCCAGCTTCATTGAGATAAAATTGACACAAAACATTGTCGTGTTATGTGTCATGTTAAACTTAAACATAAGTTTAAGGTGTGCACGTTGATCTGATAAATTTTTATGTTGTAAAATGACTACTACCACAGCATTAGCTCACACCTCCATCACATCACACAACTACCATCTCTTTTTGGCAAGAATATTTAAGAGCTACTCACTTAGCAACTTTCAACTAAATAATTTTTTGTTGTTCAGTTACTAAGTTATGTCTGACCCTTTGCAATCCCGTGGACTGTGGTACCCCAGGCTCTTCTGTCCTCCACTATTTCCTAGAGCTTGCTCAAATTCATGTCCATTGAGGTGGTGATGCTACCTAATCATCTCATCTTCTATCGCCCCCTTCAATCTTTCCCAGCCTCAGGATCTCAGTGAGTTGGCTCTTCTCATCAGGTGGCCAAAGTATTGGAGCTCCAGCATCAGTCCTTCTAATGAATATTCAGGATTGATTTCCTTTAGGATTAACTGGTTTGATCTCCTTGCAGTCCAAAGGACTCCCAAGAGTCTCCTCCTGCACCACAGTTCCAAGGCCTCACTTCTTGGGTGCTCAGCCTTCTTTCAGGTCCAACTCTTACACCCGTACCTGACTAATGGAAAAACCAGAGCTTTGACTATACGAACCTTTCTTGGTAAAGTGATGTCTCTGCTTTTTATACTGTCGGAGAAGGCAATGGCACCCCACTCCAGTACTCTTGCCTGGAAAATCCCATGGACAGAGGAGCTGGTAGGCTGCAGTCCATGGGGTCGCTAAGAGTCGGACGTGACTGGGTGACTTCACTTTCACTTTTCACTTTCATGCATTGAAGAAGAAAATGGCAACCCACTCCAGTGCTCTTGCCTGGAGAATCCCAGGGACGGGGGAACCTGGTGGGCTGCCGTCTATGGGGTCGCACAGAGTCAGACACGACTGAAGCGACTTAGCCGCAGCAGTTTGTCATAGCTTTCCTTCCAAGGAACAAGAGTCTTTTAATTTCATGGCTGCAGTCACCATCCACAGTGATTTTGTAGCCCAAGAAAATAAAGTCTGTCACTGCTTTCACTGTTTCCACTGTTTCCCCTTCTATTTGACACGAAGTGATAGGACCAGATGCCATGATCTTAGTTTTTTTAATGTTGTCTTTCAAGACAGCTTTTTCACTCTCCTCTTTCATCCTCATCAAGAGGCTCTTTAGTTCTTCTTCACTTTCTTCCATTAGCGTGATAGTTACTGTTAATTATTGATAGTTAATTATACTGTATCAAGTATATAAGCATATAATATACAAGTATATAATATAGTATAATTAACTATGTGTTAATAATTACTAACTAATAATATATGCTGTGCTATATAGCTCTCTTACTTTTTTCAATTTTTATTTCTCTTGGGATTTTAAACTTTCTTTATAAATTTAATTTTATAAATGATATCAAAGTAGAAACCTAAGCCAAGATAAATTTAGAAAAGCATCACTTCCATCCTGTCACTTCCTCTATCTTCCATCTCTCTTTTGAGAGGTAACCATTCATATTAGGTTTATTTAAAAAGTATCAAAGTGGAAAAAAAAGTATTAAACTATGTACACAGATTTACACCTTGATTTTTTTCCATTTATCCTGGATGTAATTTCATATCTGCAAATAGATACCACTCTCATTTACTTTAATTGAGAAAAAAGTAAATTTAGTGTTTTGCACAGATCTTAATCATTAAGTTCAATGAATTATGACAAATATATATGCCAATGTTATCATCTCAATCAAGTTATACATTGTATGAAATATATCAATCAAGATTAATATTTACATAGATCATTTCAGAAAGTTCTCTTGTGCCTCCTTCAAGTCAGTCCCTATTATCGCCCCAACGAACAAACACAGGTGAACTTTCTATCACCAGGTTATTTTATCCAGTTGTTAAGTTTCACACAAAAATAGAATCAGCATGGGGTCTTGATCAGTGTAATATTTTTGAGATTCATATATGCTGTTATATTTATCTGTGGTTTTTTAACTGCTTAAATGTATTTCAGTGTATGGATACATCACAGTTTAGTCCATTTATCTCTTGACGGATAACTGAGTTATTTCTAATTTGAAGCTACTGTGAGTGAAACTGGTACTGACATTCTTATCTGCCTCTTTTGTGACCATATGTTTTCATTTCTCTTGGGCCATATGGCCAGATTATATTTAACTGTATGATAAACTAGCAAAATATTTTCCAAAGTATCTACTTTGTTGCATTCCTACCAGTAATGCTTGAAAGTTCCAATTCTACATCTCTGCCAACACTTGGGATTGACAGATTTTCTTTTTCTTCTTTTAACCATTCTAAAAGGTATGTAGTGTTATCTCACTGTGGTTTCAAATGGCGTTTCTAATCATAAATGATGATGTTGACTCATTTTCATGTGCTTGTTTTCTTTCCACATATATTTTTTGATGTATCTATTCAGATCACTTCCCCATTTTTATTGAGTTGTTTGGATTGTTTCTACATATTCTGAATACAACCCATTCATCAGATATGTGATTTGCAAATATTGTCTCCCAGTCTGTGGCTTAGCTTTTCTTTCTCCTGAAAGTCTTTCTTGGAGCAGGAATTTTTAATTTTGAAGAAGCCCAAGTTATCCATTTTTTCATGTATTGATCATATTTTGTGTCATATTTGAGAATACTTTGCTGAATTCAACGTCACAAAACTTTCTCCTGTGTTTTTTTCTCAAACTTCATTGTCTAATATGAGTATGATAGCAACAAACTCCATGTGACTGTGTTGTTGTTCAGTCACTAAGTCATGTTATGCAGATGAAGAAGCAGCAGTTAGAACTGGACATGGAGCAACAGACTGGTTCCAAATCAGGAAAGGATTATATCAAGGCTGTATATTGCCACCCTGCCTATTTAACTTATACACAGGGTACATCATGTGAAAGGCGAGGCTGGATGAAGCACAAGCTGGAATCAAGATTGCTGGGAGAAATATCAATAACCTCAGATATGCAGATGACACCACCCTTATGGCAGAAAGTGAAGAACTAAAGAGCCTCTTGAAGAAAGTGAAAGAGGAGAGTGAAAAAGTTGGCTTAAAGCTCAACATTCAGAAAACTAAGATCATGGCATTCAGTACCATCACTTCATGGAAAATAGATGAGGAAACAATGGAAACAATGGGAGACTTTATTTTGAGGGGCTCCAAAATCACTGCAGATGGTGAGTGCAGCCACGAAATTAAAAGACACTTGCTCCTTGGAAAAAAACTGTGACCAACCTAGACAGCATATTAAAAAGCAGAGACATTACTTTGCCAACAAAGGTCCATCTGGTACTCTTGCCTGGAAAATCCCGTGGATGGAGGAGCCTGGTGGGCTGCAGTCCATGGGGTCACTAAGAGTCGGACATGACTGGGCGACTTCACTTTCACTTTTCACTTTCATGCATTGGAGAAGGAAATGGCAATCCACTCCAGTGTTCTTGCCTGAAAAATCCCAGGGACGGGGGAGCTTGGTGGGCTGCTGTCTATGGGGTTGCAGAGAGTCGGACATGACTGAAGCAACTTAGCAGCAGCAGCAGCAGTCAAAGCTATGGTTTCTCCAGTAGTCATGTATGGATGTGAGAGTTGGACTATAAAGAAAGCTGAGGGCCAAAGAATTGATGCTTTTGAACTGTGGTGTTTGAGAAGACTCTTGAGAGTCCCTTGGACTGCAAGGAGGTCAAACCATTCAGGAAAAGACCCTGATGCTGAGAAAGATTGAAGGCAGGAGAAGGGAATGGTGGAGGATGAGATGGTTGGATGGCATCACTGACTCGATGAACATGAATCTGAGCAAGCCCCGGGAGTGATGGACAGGGAAGCCTGGCTTGCTGCAGTCCATGGAGTTGCAAAGAGTTGGGCACGACTGAGTGACTGAACTCAACTGACTTCAAGTTATTCATGAGTTCAAGTAATCAAAAAAGTCGTGTCAGACTTTTTTCAGCCCCATGAACTGCAGCATGCCAGGCTTCTCTGTGCTTCACTGTCTTCCAGAGTTTGCTCAAATGCATGTCCATTGTGTCAGTAATGCCATCCAACCATCTTATCCTCTGTCACCCCCTTCTCCCTTTGCCCTCAGTATTTCTCATCATCAGGATCTTTTCTAATGAGTCAGCTCTTCTCATCAGGTGGCCAAAGTATTGGCGCTTCAGCTTCAGCATCAGTCCTTCCAGTGAATATTCAGGGTTGATTTCCTTTAGGATTAACCAGCTTGATCTCCTTGCTGTCCAAGGGACTCTCAAGAGTCTTCCAGCACCACAATTTGAAGACAACAATTTTTCGGCACTCAGCCTTCTTTATGGTCCAACTTTCACATCTGTATGTGACTACTGAAAAACATGTAGCTTTGACTATATGGATCTTTGTCACCAAAGTGACGTCTCTGCTTTTTATTATGCTATCTTGGTTTGTCAAAGCATCTCTTCCAAGGAGCAAGCCACTTTTAATTTAGTGACTGCAGTCACCGTCCACAGTGATCTTGGAGTCCAAGAAAATAAAATCTGTCACTGTTTCTACTTTTTCTCCATCTGTTTGCCATCCATGTGGTTACTTAAATTTAAATTAATTGAATTAAATAACATTTAAAATTCTTCGGAAAGCGCAGATATAGAATGGATATCTATTGTAAACGGTGTCTTTTATTGAATAGCATTCAGTTCAGTTCAGTTGCTCAGTCTTGTCTGACTCGTTGTGACCCCATGAATTGCAGCACACCAGGCCTCCCTGTTCATTACCATCTCCCGGAGTTCACTCAGACTCACGTCCATCAAGTCCGTGATGCCACCCAGCCATCTCATCCTCTGTCGTCCCCTTCTCCTCCTGCCCCCAATCCCTCCCAGCATCAGAGTTTTTTTCCAGTGAGTCAACTCTTCTCATGAGGTGGCCAAAGTACTGGAGTTTCAGCTCTAGCATCATTCCTTCCAAAGATCCCAGGGTTGATCTCCTTCAGAATGGACTGGTTGGATCTCCTTGCAGTCAAGGGACCCTCAAGAGTCTTCTCCAACACCGCAGTTCAAAAGCATCAATTCTTCGGCACTCAGCCTTCTTCACAGTCCAACTCTCACATCCATACATGACCACAGGAAAAACCATAGCCTTGACTAAACGGACCTTAGTCGGCAAAGTAATGTCTCTGCTTTTGCATATGCTATCTAGGTTGCTCATAACTTCTCTTCCAAAGAGTAAGCGTCTTTTAATTTCATGGCTGCTGTCACCATCTGCAGTGATTCTGGAGCCCAAGAAAATAAAGTCTGACACTGTTTCCACTGTTTCTCCATCTATTTCCCATGAAGTGATGGGACCGGATGCCATGATCTTCGTTTTCTGAATGTTGAGTTTTAGGCCAACTTTTTCACTCTCCTCTTTCACTTTCATCAAGAGGCTTTTTAGTTCCTCTTCACTTTCTGCCATAAGAGTGGTGTCATCTGCATATCTGAGGTTATTGATATTTCTCCCGGCAATCTTGATTCCAGCTTGTGTTTCTTCCAGTCCAGCGTTTCTCATGAAGTACTCTGCATAGAAGTTAAATAAGCAGGGTGACAATATACAGCCTTGACGTACTCCTTTTCCTATTTGGAACCAGTCTGTTGTTCCATGTCCAGTTCTAACTGTTGCTTCCTGACCTGCATACAGATTTCTCAAGAGGCAGGTCAGGTGGTCTGGTATTCCCATCTCTTTCAGAATTGTCCACAGTTTATTGTGATCCACACAGTCAAAGGCTTTGGCATAGTCAAGAAAGCAGAAATAGATGTTTTTCTGGAACTCTCTTGCTTTTTCCATGATCCAGCGGATGTTGGCAATTTGATCTCTGGTTCCTCTGCCTTTTCTAAAACCAGCTTGAACATCAGGAAGTTCATGGTTCACGTATTGCTGAAACCTGGCTTGGAGAATTTTGAGCATTACTTTACTACCATGTGAGATGAGTGCAATTGTGAGGTAGTTTGAGCATTCTTTGGCATTGCCTTTCTTTGGGATTGGAATGAAAACTGACCTTTTCCAGTCCTGTGACCACCACTGAGTTTTCCAAATTTGCTGGCATACTGACTGCAGCACTTTCACAGCATCATCTTTCAGGATTTGAAACAGCTCAACTGGAATTCCACCACCTCCACTAGCTTTGTTTGTAGTGATGTTTTCTAAGGCCCACTTGACTTCACATTCCAAGATGTCTGGTTCTAGATTAGTGATCACATCATCATGACTATCTGGGTCGTGAAGACCTTTTTTGTACAGTTCTTCCGTGTATTCTTGCCACCTCTTCTTAATATCTTCTGCTTCTGTTAGATCCAGACCATTTCTGTCCTTTATCGAGCCTATCTTTGCATGAAATGTTCCCTGGTATCTCTAATTTTCTTGAAGAGATCTCTAGTCTTTCCCAATCTGTTGTTTTCCTCTATTTCTTTGCACTGATCGCTGAAGAAGGCTTTCTTATCTCTTCTTGCTATTCTTTGGAACGCTGCATTTAGATGCCTATATCTTTCCTTTTCTCCTTTGTTTTTCGCCTCTCTTCTCTTCACAGCTATTTGTAAGGCCTCCCCAGACAACCATTTTGCTTTTTTGTATTTCTTTTCCATGGGGATGGTCTTGATCCCTCTCCCCTGCACAATGTCACGAACCTCATTCCATAGTTCATCAGGCACTCTATCTATCAGATCTAGGCCCTTAAATCTATTTCTCACTTCCACTGTATAATCATAAGGGATTTGACTTAGGTCAAACCTGAATGGTCTAGTGGTTTTCCCTACTTTCTTCAATTTGAGTCTGAATTTGGTAATAAGGAGTTCATGATCTGAGCCACAGTCAGCTCCTGGTCTTGTTTTTATTGATGGTATAAAGCTTCTCCATCTTTGGCTGCAAAGAATATAGTCAATCTGATTTTGGTGTTGACCATCTGGTGATGTCCATGTGCAGAGTCTTCTCTTGTGTTGTTGGAAGAGGGTGTTTGCTATGACCAGTGCATTTTCTTGGCAAAACTCTATTAGTCTTTGCCCTGCTTCATTCTGCATTCCAAGGCCAAATTTGCCTGTTACTCCAGGTGTTTCTTGACTTCCTACTTTTGCATTCCAGTCCCCTATAATGAAAAGGACATTTTTTTTGGGTGTTAGTTCTAAAAGGTCTTGTAGGTCTTCATAAAACTGTTCAACTTCAGCTTCTTCAGCATTACTGGTTAGGGCATAGACTTGGATAACTGTGATATTGAATGGTTTGCCTTGGAGACGAACAGAGATCATTCTGTCATTTTTGAGATTGCATCCAAGTACTGCATTTTGGTCTCTTTTGTTGACCATGATGGCTACTCCATCTCTTCTGAGGGATTCCTGCCCACAGTAGTAGATATAATGGTCATCTGAGTTAAATTCACCCATTCCAGTCCATTTTAGTTCGCTGATTCCTAGAATGTCGACGTTCACTCTTGCCATCTCCTATTTGACCACTTCCAATTTGCCTTGATTCATGGACCTGACACTCCAGGTTCCTATGCAATATTGCTCTTTACAGCATCGGATCTTGCTTCTATCACCAGTCACATTCACAACTGGGTATTGTTTTTGCTTTGGCTCCATCCCTTCGTTCTTTCTGTAGTTATTTCTCTTCTGATCTCCAGTAGCATATTGGGCACCTAATGACCTGGGGAGTTCCTCTTTTGGTATCCTATCCTATTGCCTTTTCATACTGTTCATGGGGTTCTCAAGGCAAGAATACTGAAGTGGCTTGCCATTCCCTTCTCCAGTGAACCACATTCTGTCAGACCTCTCCACCATGACCCGCCCGTCTTGGGTTGCCCCACAGGCATGGCTTGGTTTCACTGAGTTAGATAAGGCTGTGGTCCTAGTGTGATTAGATTGACTAGTTTTCTGTGAGTATGGTTTCAGTGTGTCTGCCCTCTGATGCCCTCTTGCAACACCTACCGTCTTACTTGGGTTTCTCTTATCTTGGATGTGGGGGTATCTCTTCACGGCTGCTCCAGCAAAGCACAGCCACTGCTCCCTACCTTGGATGATGGGTATCTCCTTACCGCCACCGTTCCTGGCCTTCAACGTGGGATAGCTCCTCTAGGCCCTCCTGTGCCTGAGCAGCCACCACTCCTCGGTGAATAGCATTATTCTATAAATTTTAAAATTTTAGGTTTTACATTTAGGGATCTTTAGGTGAAAAGTGTGTTTTCAGATGGGTTTTGTTTATTGAACGTAGATATCCAATTTTTCCAGCATCATTTACTGAAAAGACTGTCCTTTTTTGTATTGAATTGTCTTTGCACCTTTGTCAAAATCAATTGGCCATGCATATGTGGCTTATGTCTGTACTTGTAAGTCTATACTATCCTCTAGCACCACACCGTTTGGACTATTGTAGGTTTATGATATCTAGAAACCAAATAATATGAGTTTAAGCTGAGAAATGCTGTCTCCTCCTCTATTTTCTGAAAGAGTTTATATAGAGTTAGAATTAATTTTTGTTTAGATATATGGTGGAATTCACTTATCTAGCTGATCAAGCCTGAAGTATTATAGCAAGACTTTTAACTACAAATTCAACTTCTTTAACAGGCATACAACTATTAGCTCTATCTTTCTGAGTGGGGTAAAGTAGTGCATGGCCTTCAGGAATTTCCATTTTTATCCAAACTGTCAAATTTATAGGCATAAAGTTGTCCTTAACATTTCCTTATTATCTTTCAACATTTGGGTATGTGTAATAATTCCTCTTTCACATTCATAATAAGGAAAATTTGTGTCTTTTTTATTCTTTCTTAGTTTGACTTTTAATTTTATCAGTTTTCTTGATCCTTTAAGTAAAAATATCTTTTGGGATTTTTACTTCTCTCTATTACTTTCTCTACTTTTAGTTTTGTCATTTTATGTCTATATTGTTTTCTTTCACCTATTGTTTTCTATTTAGTTCTGCTCTTTTTTTGTATCTTTTTAAGTTATGGATGTGAGGTCTTTCAGTTTTTTAACATAATTAATTGTGTAATTAATTAATAAACAACTTAAAATTGCATTAAAATTTTAGTGCTTGAAATTTCCCTCTAAACTGCTTTAGCCACATCCTACAAAATTTTATTATGCTGTGTTCTTCTTTTTACTCAATTTAAATTTTTTTCTGATTTCCCTTGGTTTTCTCTTTGCCCCCAAAGTTTTAAAATGTGGTATTTCATTTCTATTATTGATTTCTAGATTAAATCTTTTATGATCTGAGAACATTTCAGTTCTTTGAAACTTTTGAAAACTTTTGAAACTTAAAAAATTTTTCATAGAATAGGGTTTATCTTGATGAATGTCCCAGATGCACTTAAGAAGATTGTGAATTCTGCTGTTTTTGAGTAGAATGATCTATAAATGTCAATTAGGTCACCTTGGTTGAAGAATGTTGCTAGGTCCTTTATATCCTTAATGATTTTCTGTCTCTTTGTTCTGTTGGTTACTGAGAGATGAGCATTGAAGTCCCCAAGCATGATTGTGGACTTGTTTATTCTGCGTCAGTTCTGTTTCTGTTCCATATATTGCGAAGCTCTGTTGTGATGTGAATAGTCATTCAAGATTATTAGATCTACTTGGTGAATACACCTCCTTATGATCTTATAATTATGCACTGCCTCTCTTTATTCCTGGAAGGAGTCCCTGTTTTGAAGTTTCCTTTGTTAGATCTTAGTATAGCCATGACAAGCTTTCTTGTTATTGGTTCCTACATGAAATATATGTTTCCATCCTTGTTTTTTAATCTATTTATAGCATTATATTCAAAGGGGATTTATTGTGCATAATATATATTTGGGTATTATATTTTTAGCTGATCTGACAATCTCTGCCTTTCACTTGGAATACTTAACATTTACATTTAATGTGATTATTACTACGGCTAAATTTAGGTCAATGATGGTGTTATTTGTTTTTTGTTTGTCTTCTCTATTTCTTATTCACTTCTCATTTCTTGTCTTCTTTTGGACTATTTTAAGACTTTGTAGTTTCTCATTTTAGCTTCTCTACAAGATTTTTGGCTATATCTCTTTGTATTATTTTTTAACATTTGATCTGTGAATTGTAGTATATAAGCTACTACCTAACTTATCATGGTCTACCTAGACTTGATATTCCTCATTCTTGCTGAACCTTGGTATGGAGAGTCTTTTTTTAGTTTAGCCAGTGTGGTGGGTGTGTAATGATGTTTCTTTGTAGTTTCATTTTCATTTTCTGTCTAATGATGTTGAGCATCTTCTCATGTATTTATTTGTCATTGTTACATCAACTTTGGTAAAGTATCAGTTTGAATCTTTTGGCCATTTTTACTATTGAGTTGTATGGGTTCATTATCTATTTGGGATAGAAGAGCTTTAGCAGATATGTATTCATAATACCTTATTATCTATATAATGTTTGTAACATCTGCAGAGTTCTTCCCTTTCTTTTTCTCATTCCTCATATTGGTAATATATTTTCTCTCTTTTGTTCTTGGTCAGTTTTACTAGACGCTCACAAGTTTCATTTATCTTCTAAGATAACCTACTTTTGACTTTTTGGGTTTTTTTCTATTGTAGATTTGCTTTGTATTACACTTATTTATGCTTTTGTCTATTACCTTCTATTTTCTTTGGCTTAATTTTCTTTTCCTTGCTTCTTGAAGTGAAAGCTTTAGTTATTGATTTTTCTGCATATATATAATCTACAAGAATGATGATATGTCTTCATTATCATTTAGCTTAAAATATTTTCTAATTTCCATTGTGATTTCTTTAATGAATCCTGGGTCACAATAAAAATGTGTGGCTTAATTACTAAGCAGTTGGAGATTTTCTAGTTATCATTTTGTTATTGATTTCTAGCTTATTTGCACTGTGGTCAAAAAACATACCCAAATTTTTTCAATCCTTTTAAAATTGTTAAGACTGGCTGTATGAGCTACTGTATGGTCAGTTTTGGCAAACACCCCATGTTCATTTATTCAAATATAAAGAAAGCACATTCTGTCTTTCTTGACTGCCATGTTTTGTAAATGTCAGTTAGGTTAGTTTAATTGTGTGATTCAGATCTTCTTTCCTGACAGATTATTTTGTCTGCTTGTCCTATGAACTCCTGAGAAATAAATCTTGACATCCCTCACTAGGATGGACATGCCTTTGTAACTTTTCCATTTTTATATTTTTCTCATTTTTGAGTCTGCCCTTGAAGTATAAACTTACAGAAGCCTCCTGGCCTGAAGTCCACTCTAATCTTCTTTATATACTGGAGTTTGTGATTTTTTCCTTTGAAAAGAAACAAAGCCTCACAGCTGATTTTTAAAAGTGTTTGAAAATTGGCAGAGAGGGTTTCTAGACAGGAAACACTTATAATGGAACTTCTCCAGTTGAACAGCCAAGAATAATGTAAGGCACTCGGTGTACAGCACTTGGTGTCCTAACTACCTCTGCACCGCTGCCTAAAATCCCATCTCTGGGGAAACACTCCTAGAACTTTGAGCTAGAACACTTCCCCTAGCTTCTGGAACTGGGAATTAAAATGCAAATAAGTCACGCACTAAGTCAGTCTTCTCTCTTTGTCAATTGAAATCCAGGGAAATCAGTTTGCTGTCTGGAAAGAAATAAAATGTTCCAGGGAATCAGACAGGGAAGAAAAAGCTGACAGAGCCAAAGGAACATGATAAAGTTACTCCCTGACCATGGGCTTTCAAAGAATTGGTCATACAGGGTGGGGGCTATGTATGGGGTTCTCCTACATTTGGAATGAGCTCCCCTGGGCCAGCCCAGACCCCAGGATACTGGTTTCTGGTTCTTCATATAGCTAGGATCTCTTTCCAAAAGTGAAAGACTTCTCTGAGCAACAGTGACCCTGACTCAGTGACTAGGGGCAGGTGACACCATGGCTCAGTGACTCATAATAAGCAGGCCAGTTGAATGCTCTCTTGTGTAGACCTGGTCCCCTGGGACAGGAATGGAAGCCAGGTTTGTCTTCTCTTCACTCTGATGGTAAGTCTAATTATCAGTGATGTGCAGAACACCAATTACATGCCCAGCTCTCAGCCAGGCACCCAGGGTCCACTAGGAAGGGGCCCCATAGCCCTTGCTCTGAAGGAACATGCAACCCAGTTGGGAAGGCAATGGACTCATGAACAATCAGAGAATAAGACAAACAGACCTATGGAGACTCAAGAGTCAAAGGATGTCCTGTAGATATTCAGAGAGGAGGAACTTAGACTGAAGTCATCAGAAAAGGCTTCACAAAGGGGCAGCTTGGCCGGACCCTTGGAAGATGGTCAGGACAAAGAAAGGACAAGAAGATACCATCCTAAGAAATGGAGACAATGTGATCAGGGCAGCAAGGGAGGCTGAAACAGGCTTTGACCTGTTTTTGACGAGTGTGGTCACTGGTCAAAGCAGCAAGTAGGAAAATCTGCCAGATAGAAATCTACAAAAAATAACTTCTATTCTTGGATCTTCAAGGATCTCTTTAAAAGCTTTATTGAGTTACAATTCATACGTGATACAAGTCAGTCATCTAAATGGTACAACTCAATGGTTTTTAGTTCACTGAGTTGTGTGACCATCATCACAATTTATTTTCGAACATTTTCATCACCCTCAAAAGAAACCCTATACCCATATCAGGAGTCACTCCCCATTTCCCACCAACCTCTTCAGCTCCACATTAGCACTAATCTGCTTTCTGTCTCTTTGTGGATTTGCATATTCTGAACGTTTTGTATAAATGGAATCTCTTATGGGATGAATGGTGCCCCACTTCCAAATCCATATGCTAAAGTCCTAACCCCCAAATGTGATCTTATTTGGAAGCAGGGCCACTGCACATGTAATTACCTAAAACAAAGCCACTACACAGGTAACAAGTTAATACATTGCACATGTGATTAGTTAAGACCCCACCCTTTGGGGTAAGGTGCCTGATCCAATATGACTCCCATCCTTATGAAAAGGGAACATTTAGACAGAGGAACAGACCTGCACAGGGGGAAGATAATGTGAAAACACAGGGAGGACGCCAGCCACAAGTCAAATCCCCCAGAAGATAGAGGAGAAACGCGGACCAGAAGGAACCAGCCCTGCTGGCGTGTTGATTTTGGACTTCTGATCTCCAGAACTGCAAGAGATTAAATTTCTGTTCTTGTGGCAACCCTAGAAAACTAATTTAATACATGGTCTTTTGTGGCTTTCTTCTTTCATTAAGCATGATGTTTCCAAGGTTCATCTATGTAGTAGCAGGTGTCAGCACTTCATTCCTTTTCATGGCTGAGGAATATTCCATCATATGGATAGACCCTGTTTGCCTTATCTATTCATCTTGGGATGGACATTTGAGTTGTTTCTACTTTGGGGCCACAGAAATAATGCTTCATATATGAGTGTTTGTATGGACAACTGCTTTTAATTCCTCTTGGGTTGTTGTTGTTGTTTTTCAGTTGCTAAGTCCTGTCCAACTCTTTGGGACTCCATGGACTTCAGCACTCCAGACTTCCTGGTCCTTTACTATCTCCCTGAGTTTGCTCAAATTCATGGCCATTGAGTTGGTGATGCTATTTAACATTTTCATCCTCTGTTGTCCCCTTCTCCTCCTGCCTTCATTCTTTCCCAGCATCAGGGTCTTTTCAAATGAGTTGCTCTTGGCATCAGGTGGCCAAAGTATTGGAGCTTCAGCATCAGTCCTTCCAAAAAATATTCAGGGTTGATTTCCTATAGTAGTGACTAGTTTGATCTCCTTGCTTTTATTTGATCTCCTTGCTTTTATTCCTCTTGGTTGCATATGTAGAAACAGAATTCCTGGATCATACAGTGGTTTGTGTTGAACTTTTTGAGAAACTGCCACATCGTTTCCCAAAGAGCCTGCACCATTTAACATCCCACCAGCAAAGAATGTGTGTTCTAATACCTCCACATCCTCACCAACACTTGCTATTATCTGTCTTTTATATTGTGGCCATTCTCCTGGATGTGAAATGCTTTTTAGAAATTTGTCCTTTGCTTTTTTTGCAGCCAGGCTGCACACAGACCACCATAATTTTGAGAGGTATCATGCTATGGACAGTCATAAGACCAATGTCCTTTCTGACCAAATGCTACTTTTACCAAATTCAACTGAGGGGACACAGCGCCAAGTGACCTTGTCAGCCCCATGGTCCCCAGGTCTGCCACTTGCAATTACAGGGTGGGGGCAGGGAATGGCACAGACACCGCCAGCTGTGCCTCACATCCTCTCTCTCAGTTGCTATAGAAACCATCATGGCCACAAGCTCTCCCTTCTAGATGTTAATAAACAGCCTCATTATTTTGCAGAAAGCACTTTGGAAAATCAGCAGCCCCACAGTTTCATCCTGGTCCAAATTAATGAGGAAAGATTGTGGGGCTTTTTTCCTTTATCGACCATGAAAAGGGGAAGAGTTATGGTCCATTTGTGGACTTTTGCTGTATGTATGTTTTATGTATTAGAAAGTGATTTCCACCTCCATTACACATCGCTAATGTCCTCGTTACATTAAAGGTATGGACCAGGAATATTTTTTGCCCATCAAATCACCAAATAAATTGTGGTGAAAGATATGAGGAAGGATGATGCTTAATGGTCAGCTGGGCTGTGCTGCCCGGGGAAAGAGAAAGCTCTTTCTTGGCCAGATGTCACTGAGAAGAGGAGGGCTAGTGGTTTCTTTGTAAGTAATGGGTTGGTCAGGGGTGGGAAACCTCACAGGTAGAGTTTTCAGTCTGGGGTTCCCCTTCAGACAGCTGGGAATCATGGTAGAAGTGAATCTGCCCTAAATATGAGTGAATCCCTCTATATGCCAGGGCATAACAGATGAAGGAGAGAGGGGAGGCTCTGCTCCGGGGGGCTTGCATCCTGCTGCCCCTCCACAGTGTCGCCATGGGGACTGAATAGCACACACAGAAAGCTCCCAGTACATCATGGGTGCCAAGCAAGCAGTCAGTGCCCTCCAGCAACCAGGATGTCACAAGCCCAGACAGTGGCCCCAGGGAGAACAGTTACAGAGAGAAGCTGACCAGTTCTTACCTCTCTCCACAAGAAGTGGAGGAAGAAGAAAGGATGGGGAGAGCTGAGGGCTGGCACAGCGTGAAACACAGCATCGCCAAGGTCAGGGGTGCAGGCTCTGGGACCTGGACTCTGGTTCTAATCACGGCTCCAGCACAGGCTGCCCCTGTCCCCTAACCTAGCTTCATCTTTGTGTCAGCATCTAAAAAGTGAAGGTTGTCGTGAGAACTAAAGGGGAAAGTGTATGCGGAGGGCTGGCTTGCAATAAATGCTTAGATGTTTAATAAATGTTAAGTGACAGTGTTGGCCATAAGAGCAGCAGCAGTGGGACAAAGGTGGCTTTCAAGGCCAGAGAAAAATGGGCCAGAAACCAAGAGCCCTCCGCAGCTTCTGGAAGGGAGCCATGAAAATGCGACTGTTGGCTCTTCTGCAGCCCTGGGGATGCCGGGTGTGGTGGCAGGCTCTGCTCCCTCTGTGGGGATTGGTTCCAGAGACGAAGGTATCCTACATGAGAAAGCCTTCCTCCACTTTATCTCCAGTTTACCTGTCACAAGCTCTCATGTTCCTGAGCCTGGATCCTAAGATTTGGAGGACAAATTACTTACCTGCCCTGCCAGCCCAGTGTGTGTCTTGCCTGAAAACTCTCCTATGTTTTATGGGACTTTAACCAGGTGCTTCCATGGACATTCCCTCCTGGAGTCTCGCAGAGATGGATGGGTCTGCACATGTAGAAAGAGTCTGGGAGGCCAGTCCAAAGGTATTGGATACAATCTGGGTAAAATGATGACCACATGGAATCAAAGGAAATAGGGGTTGACAAAAGAAGGAGGCTGATTCCAGGGGAAGCAAAGGCTAAAAGAGCCAGGGCTTGGGAAACTGTTGGACATGCATGCGGGCATGCTAAGTCACTTCAGTCATGTCCAACTCTGTGCAACCCTATGGACTGTAGCCCACCAGGCTCCTCTGTCCATGGGAAGGAAGCAAAAGAGAAGATTCCAGAAAGATCCCAAGTTCCAGCCCAGGACCCATTCACCAAGACAGAGGGAGGGGAGAAGAAGGGCTCTGAGCTGACACAAATGGAGGAGTTGGTGGGAAAATGCAGGAGTGAAGACAACGGGGTCGATTCTGTGGAGTCAGCTCTCTGGACAGGCCACGAGGGTGATCTGGGGTGGACTCTTGGAGGGTATGACTGGCCCTATGTGCTTAAGGCAGGGAGTCTGTGGAGGAGACAGACCATCGAGAGACAGCTGGTGTCACAGGCGGGGAGAGTTGAACTTTGTAGGTGGCGGGGATCCCAGAACATCCAATTCAAGGGAAGGGAGCATTTTTCCACTGAATTTTGCAACATGAGGGTAATCTGTGTCTCCACCTTAGAGTGAGCAGTGAGGATGTGACCAATTTGACCACACAGGAAAGGAGAGGAAGGGGTGGGGAATGCATGAGCTGATGATGTAGCCAGAAGTCCAGGGCAGGTGGCCACGACTTGACCTACAGAACAGAAAGATACTAGAGTCTTGGGGCAGAGAGGCGGGGGGTGGTTGTTGAAGATGCTGCAGGGAGAGCTGTGAAGTGTGGGGAGGCTCAACCAAGATCCTTGCCTGGCTCCAACCAGCTTTAGATCTCCAAGAAGGGGCCCTCAGAGAATGACTGAGGGCATGATCAGAGTTCCAGGGATCCATGGTCCATGTCCACAGGGGTGCTGGGAGTCTGTCCACATGTGGCCTGACTCAGGTCAGGGCAAGGTCACTAGGGTGGGGACTGAGGCTGTGCACATGGGCCCACAGCTCCGACTCCCAAGACATCCTCCTGCAGAAACAATGGGGCCATTTCTCTGACAGCACTGTTGCAGACTGAAAAATGCAAGAGAGGGAACAAATGATCACAGGACACAGCCAGAGGCTCCAGCCCCTCCTTGTAGGCACACCGGCGAGCAGTGAAGCAACGAAGATTCCAGGGGAAGAGGGCCAGCAGTCTGGTGCCCATCGGCTAGAAACCCACCTCAAAGCTGTGGCCTCTCCTTCTACAAGAATCTAAAAACCAGGACTTCCCTGGTGGTCCAGTGGCTAAGACTCTGCACTCCCAATGCAGAAGGCCTGGGTTCAGTCCCTGTCAGAGAACCAGATCCCACTAGCCACAACCAAGACTCTAGCCAAATAAAAAGAAAAAGAATCTGAAAACCAGGAAGCCCATGGCAGGAGGTTTTCCCCCTCTTTTTTTTCTTTTTCTTTTCTGGACCATTCCTTAACCCAGAGGTCACCGCTCCAAGGGCAGGGATTCTGGGCACTGGTGTGAGGCTGGAATGGCCCGTGCAGTGGGCGGAAGGGGTATGAAGAGGCCCCAGGAGGAACACAGGCTGCAAACCTGCTCATTCAGGAAACAACTACCTACACATTCTGTTGTAAAAATCCATGGTGCCAGCTGCCCTGGTGCCACAGAAACAGAGAGTGAGGCTAAGAGGGGAGAGGTATTAAAATGGGCAAACCATGACCCATAACAGAACAAACCTCAAGCCTCAGGAAACAGTCAACAACCGTCTTTCTGCTGGGGTCAAGAGTCCCATCTTTTCATCCGTGTGTCTTGTGTGTATAGATGCTGTATACTGCGTGCTAAGTTGCTTCAGTCATGTCCAGTTCTTTGCAACCCCATGGACTGTATCCCACCAGGTTCCTCTGTCCAGGGGATTCTCCAGCCAAGAATACTGGAGAGGGTTGCTGTGCCCTCCTCCAGGGGATCTTCTCAGCTCAGGGATTGAACCTACATCTCTTATGTCTTCTGCATTGGCAAGGGGATTCTTTACCACTAGCACCACCTGGGAAGCCCTATATAGATGTTAATATAATGCATTTCATAATCTCACTCTATACACAGACTATGCATATACAAAATGTAGACAACAGGCAGCATTACTACTGCTCCCAAAATGCTGTATCATCGCTGCTTTGGGAGGCTGCCCATCCGCCTCCAGGTAGGAACTGTTGTGACCTCAGCAGGTGGGCAGAGCTGGACTCGGATTGAACGTGGGGTTGGCGCTGCTCTCAGGGCCTGGCATGGGCTTGGGAGTTCATGGAGCCAGCAATCCTCAGCCTTCCTGGTCTGACCCATGCACGTCTTTCCAGACTCTGCTTTGTCTTCATACGGTGCTCCTCCTTTGTGACTCCACCTTGTCCCCTCCTCTTAAGGACCAGTCATTGGACTTAAGGGGTCATCCTAATCCAGGATGATTGTACCTCGACCCTGAACTAATGACATCCGTGAAGACCCTACTTCCAAATAAGGCCACATTCTGAGGTGGCAGGTAGACGTGAAGGTTTGGACACGATTCAACCCACTACAGGAAACCACTGGAGGGTTTTGGGAAGAGGCATGACACGATCTGACTTTGGTTTTTTTAAGGTAATTACTCTTCTAGCATTTTCTTAAAATTGATTTATTTATTGTGGCTGCACTGGGTCTTTGTTGTTCTGCATGGGCTTTCTCTAGTAGCAGCAAGTGGGAACTACACTCTAGTAGCTTCTCTCTAGCTTCTTATTGCGGTGGCTTCTCTTGTACAGCACAGGCTCCTGGACACGTGGACTAAGTAGTTGTGGTTCAAGGGCTCTAGAGAACAGGCTCAGTGGTTATGATGCACTGGACCAGGAATCAAACTAACTGGTGTCCTCTGCATTGCAAGGTGGATTCTTAACCACTGGACCACCAGGGAGGTCCCTACCTTAGGTTTTTAAGAGTCCTTTTAGCTGTGTGAGAATAGGCTGAAGTAGCAAAGTTGGAAGCAGGGAGGCAAGTTAGGAAGTTGCTGCAATGATCTAGAGAAGCTATGCGGTGGCTGGGCAAGGCAGTCACTGTGGAACTGAGGGAAGGAGCTGGATTCTGGTTCAATCTTGCAGGCAGAACCAAGAGGGCTGCTGATAGATTGGATTCCTTCACCTGCTAGCCCAGGCTCCCCACAAACTAATTTCTGCGCTGTGGACTCAAGTCATTCCCTCCTGCTACTCAGCACTCCTCGAGGCTGCCTATCACATGCCATTAGCTCTCCATCCATCAGCAGGCTGCGGCAGTGGCTCACTGCACCCCAGGGGTCATTTTCCATCCATCATGGCTTTCAGCTCACATGGCTCAGTCCCTTCACCCTCTCTGGGCTGGAAGCCAGCAACCTGGATCACTCTGGTCAAGGTGAGATGGCAAATGTGCCTTCGGTCCTGGATTGGGTCCTGGAGGCCAGTGCACCTGTTGCCTTATGTGGTGATGAAATAGTAACCCCCCAGTGGGGGACAGTGGTCCTTTAGCCTCCCCGTGGCCCCCAGGGTTGGTGAAGTCTTGATACTCAGCATCAACTGGAGAGTCATGCTTCATGGGGTGAGAAAAAGTATATTAAAACAACTGCTTACTCTCAATACTGTAAAAGCAAGCAAACAAAAAGCAGTCGCCATGCAGCCCCTTTGAATACCTGGCACCTAACTCTAGTGTATCCAGGGGCTCCATGGAAGACATGTTCACCAAGGACCATGAAGGAGCCCTGCTGCACTGGAAGGGTTCTTCCCATCCAGGTGTGGAGGCTTCTGTAAGAGGTTGCATCCAGTAAGGACTCGATGCTGTCTGGAGAAGAACACTGTGCTTCTTTCAAGGGAAAGAAACTGCTCAGGACTTCGCTAGTGGCACAGTGGGCAAGAATCCACCCACCAGCACAGGGGACGTGGGTTCCATCCCTGGTCTGGGAAGAGCCCACATGCTGCAGAGAAACTAAGCCTGAGCACCACACCTGCAAAAGCCCATGCACTAGAGCCCATGCTCCACAGCAAGAGATGCCAGCGCAATGAGAAGCCTGCACACTGCAATGAAGAGCAGCCCCCACTTGACGCCTGCACGGACCAACAAAGACTGAATGCAGCCAGTAAATAAATTAATAAAATCAATTTTTAAAAAAAAGGAAACAGCAATCATTAGATGCTGCACTGCTCAGAGGCAGGTATAGGGGGGGAAGCATGAGGGACCAGAGCCCATGAGAAAGGTGATGTTCTAAATAAGTAACCCCGAGTGAAGCTGAGGTCCCAGGAGAGCCTGTTTCATTCTTTCCCATGTGCAAACCTCTTCGGAAGCCGAGCAGGGGCTGGTGGTCAGCTCTAAACCGTATTAATTACATCCGAGCCATGAGGAGCTATACTCTCTGCCAAGCCACGAGAGAATTCAGTAAGGGCCCTCCCACCCCCAAATCACCCCAAAGCAAACACTCCTGGGTGATCTCAACACTCTCAATTAGGACTGGATTTTCCACTCCTGGCTGGAGAGCTGAGTTCCTCCAAATATCTAAAAAGTAGGTGTTTGGACATCCCTGGTGGTCCAGTGGCTAAGAATTGGCCTGCCACTGAAGGGGACATAGGTTCAATCCCTGGTCCAGGAAGATCACAACATGTCACAGAGCAACCAAGCCCCTGTGCCACAAGTACTGAAGCCCACATGCCCCAGAGCCTGTTCTCCGCAACAAGAGAAGTTCCCACAATGAGAAGCCCACACCCCGAAACTGGAGAGTAGCCCCTGTGTACAGCTAGAGGAAGCCTGCACACAGCAAGGAAGACCCGGTGCAGCCAGAAATAAATAATTGTTAAAAGTGTAAAAAACATATTTGATAAAATTAAATAAAAAGTAGATCACCCACAGGCACAGCAGGTGGCAGCTTCAGTGATCCAAGTAGCAGGGTGAGGACCCCACCACCTGCAGCACGAAGGGAAGCAGGGCCATGCCTGCCCCCAGTTAGGTCAGCCAAGAATCCAGTGCCAGAGCCTAACCCACGAGGCTTCAGGTGGGTTCAGCCTCCTCTCCACTGGAGCATCCGTGGGCATCGCCGGGCAGGGTGAAGATGAGAGATAGACTCAGAGACCTCATATGGGCACAGAGCCTGCTCACCGCAGGGGCCCAGAGCCGAAAGGCTTTGTTTTGTCTTCCAGGCAGACAATGGATTTCCAAGCCTGTCTGCTATACAGACCCCTCAAGGAGGGACAGGACCCCAAAATCATCTCATTTCTGTGGAAGCAAGGATCTTGCCACAAAGAATGATGTTCTTTTTCCCTGATGCCACTCGGTAGGGAAAGGAACAAACCGTTTTCTGAACTAATATTTTTCCAGACGCGTGTAACTACAGAAATATTTGCACAGTTCACCTTAAATTCTTTTGGAGACAACTTCAGGTTTAAATAAATAACAAAATAATAACATATCAATGTAGTAAGAATCATAGGTTGCCTGTGTTTTAATCCAACCTTTTCAATTCAATGTAAGGCATCAGGGTTTCACCTTTATTATTATGGATTCATAAGCCTAATTTTTAATCACCGTTATGTTTCTTCAAGCACTATCATTTACCTGAGTCCTTTTCTGTAGTTGGACATTTATTTCCAGGGCTCTTGTGTTGTAAATGTTTCAGCAAACATATGGAACAAATTATTAATTATCAAGGCATCCATGTTTCTTCTTTGCTAGGTCTCATGCCACAGGGCTCCAGGAATGAGGAAATGGCACGATTGCTATCCTCTAAGAGTCTGCAATTTATTGAGGGTGATGGAGGGGGGAATATATACCCAGCAATGATGGAAGAGCACAAAAGCACATATAAATAGGAGGAAAGATGGTGGTGTGGAAAACAAAAAAGACATGAATAAAAATATTTAAAAGGTAGTGCCAACCATAAATAAAAGTATGGAGGGGGGAGTGTATGCACCACACAGTAATTCCAGAGAAATCTTATTCCTGAGAAAGACAGAGATATTGGCCTGGTGCAAACATCCATCACAGATGTTCCCAGTGGTGCAGTGGATAAGAATCCACCTGCCAGAGCAGGAGACACAGGTTCAATCCCTAGTGCAGGAAAATCCCGCATGCTGCGGAGCAACTAAGCTCATGTGCCACAACTATTGAGTCTGTGTTCTAGAGCCCAGGAACTGCAACTACTGAGCCCATGTGCCACAATTACTGAAGCCTGGTGCCCTAGAGCCCAAATTCCACAACGAGAGAGGTTACAGCAGTGAGAAGCCTGAACACCACAGCAAAGAGTAGTTCCTGCTCTCTGCAACTAGGGAAAGCCCTCATAACACAACAAAGACACAGGGCAGTCAAAAATAATAAATTAATTAATCTAATTTTTTTTTTTAAAAAGTACATTAGTCACAACAGAGCCACGGCAAAGGCTCTTTGGCCATACTTCGTGTGTTGCAAGAGAATGGTGTCCAGTCTGCAGCTGGTACTGAGATTCTTAGAAGCCAGGGGGCCTGGAAGGAACGGAGGAAGAGCAGGCTGTGGGTCCCGAGGGGCCTGAATGCCAGGTGGACCAAGTCTCTCGCTGCACCTGCGTCTGATCTCTATGAAGTCACCCAGCCCAGGGAGGAGGCTGAAGTGGTCACTGACTCACTCCCCATGTGGCCCCTATGCTGTAGGATCGAGGCCGCACCTGGCAGCTTGTGCTCCCCTGGTGCTGAGTGGGTTAATGTTCACTGTGCTGGGCAGGTTGCCCTTCTGGCTGTTAAAATTCACAGCTGTATATGGAACACAACAGACTGTGAAATGTAATAAATCTGGAGTTGCCTCTCAATTTCACCAATAATAATTAGCAAATTAAAATGGAAATGTCACCACAAACCCATAAAAAATTCTTAAGTGCAGGATGGAAAGCCCTCTCAGGAACAGAAATGGCTTTTGTCCGTGCAATACTCAGGACAGACATACCAACAAATGTTACTCGGGACGGTCATTGTGTCCAGAGAGCCAGCTTGGAGCTGATTAATCCCAGGGTCGGCTGTCTTTACGTGTCAACGAGCTAACATAACTGTGTAATCAAGCCTGCTTTATGAAGCTTGTAATATGTGGATGGGGGGCTGAAGCCATTGCTCCAACAAGGCAGAGGGAATCAGAAAGTGTGCCAGCCACACCTCAGCTTCTCCGTGGCCAGCACCCTGGCCACCATGCATCCATTTGGTCAAACAAGGGGAGGGTTGGGAAATTATGAGCAAATTGTGTACCATCTGGGTTGCCTTTTGGAGAGCTGGAGCCAGAGAATGCGTACCACGCAGAGCAGAGTTCCACCATGGAGGTCCTCTCCACCCGGCGCTGACCCTGACTGAGTGCCAGCCATGTGCCCTTGTGGTGGCCATGATTTCTCATGAGGAAACACAACTGGAAACAGACCCAAAATTTCCCCAAATTAACAAAAGATGGGGAAACTATCTCCATCACATAACATCATTCTTCAGGTCAAAAATCACAATATTTAGCACTCTTGACCAAAATAGAGTAACAAAGACCGCACTTACCCTGCTGCCTGAAACAAATAAAAATCTGTGTGAACCAGCATTCTCCAGATAAACAAGACAAGTGGGATGTTTATATAAATATGTATTGTTATTTTGTTGTTGTTGTTGTTGTTTAGTCACTAAGTCATGTCCAACTCTCTTTGCAACCCCATAGACTGTCCATGGGATTTCCCAGGCAAGAATACTGGAGCAGATTGCCTTTTCCTTCTTCAGGGGATCTTCCCAACCCAGAGATCAAACCTCCATCTCCTGCACTGCAGTCAGATGCTTTACCGCTGAGCCACTGGGGAAGTCCATATAAATATGCATGTATATAGAAAAAGATTTATTATAAGAAACTGACTCATGTGATTAGATATGCTGACCAGTAACAAAATCCAGAGGCTACATCAGCAGACGTAGACCCAGCAGAGTCAATGTGTAGTTCAAATTTTAAAATGACCAAGAATATGCACAACTTTGGATATGAGCAATGATGCCACCCTGAGAGATGGGAAGAGGCAAGCCCTAAAATTGCCTACCTGTCTGCCTTGTGTCTCCAGATGAAGGCACAGACAGAACGTGCTGAGTGCTGGTCAGCACATGTGTGTGAGGAAACTAATCAAGTCCATAGAAAGACCCATCAAGGATTAGAGGGTACAGAATTCTGTGCTCACACGAGGCAGGGCTGCTGCTAATGACCCCAACTTGACCAAAAAACCTTATAATTCATAGGGCCTTGGGTAGTATACACAGAATACACACAAGGGTCTTGCTTCGGTCATGGGGAATTATTATCCCTAGACTGAGCACAAATCAATTACCTCAACTCCTACTTCAAGAAACTAGAAAAAGAAGAGTAAATTAAACCCAAAGTAAGTATAATAAAGGAAATAATAACAATTAAGACAAAAGCCAGTGATAGATTGGCCAAAAAGTTTGTTTGAGATTTTCTATAACATCTTATGGAAAAAACCCAAATGAATTCTTTGGTCAAGCCAATAGAAGAAAAGTGGAGAAAATCAATGAAAGAAAAAGTTGGTCTTTGAGAAAGTGAAAGTGTTAGTCAGTCAGTCGTTTGACTCTTTGTGACCCTATGGACTGTAGCCCAGCCAGCTCTACTGTCCATGGGATTCTCTGGGCAAGAATACTCGAGTGGGTTGCCATTTCCTTCTCCAGGAGATCTTCCAGACCCAGCAATCGAACCTGGGTCTTCTGCATTGCAGGCAGATTCTTTACTGTTTGAACCACCAGGGAAGTCCTTTAGAAAACCAATAAAATTGGTCAGCCTCTAGATGACCAATAAACAAGAGGGAAGACACAAGTTACCAATATCAGGAATGAGAGAGGTGACATCACCACAGATCCTACACATGAATAAGTGAGTTTAGTAAGGCTCCAAGACCCAAAATCAGCATATGAAAGTTAATTGCACTACATATATTCACATTAAACAATCAGAAATTGAAATTTAAAAGAATATTATTAGCTTAATATCAAAATGAAATAGGAATAAATCTGATAAAAATGTGAAAAATATGTACCCTGAAAACTAACACATTGCTGTGAGAAATTAAAGAAGATCTAAACAAATGGAAAAATATGTGATGCAGGATCATAATACTCATTATAGTTAAGCTGACAGTGTTTTCAATTAAATCTATAGGTTTAACATGACCTCATTATAAAAAAAAAAAAAACAAGTTTTTTGTTACAAATTGATGAACTGGTTTTAAAATTCATATAGAAAAGTATACAAAGGCCCTCAGTTCAGTTGCTGAGTCTTATCCAACTCTCTGCAACTTCATGGACTGCAGCACACCAGACTTCCCTTTCCATCACTCTCTCCTGGAGTTTGCTCAAACTCATGTCAATTGAGTCGATGATTCTATCCAACCAACTCTTTCACTGTTGCCCCCTTCTCCTCCTGCCCTCAACATTGAGGTCTTTTCCAGTGAGTCAGCTCTTTGCATCAGGTGGCCAAGCATTGGAGCTTAAGCTTCAGCATCAGTCCTTCCAATGAATATTCAGGCCTGATTTCCTTTAGGATTGACTTATTTGATCTCCTTGCTGTCCAAAGGATTCTCAAGAGGCTTCTCCAGCACCATAATTTGAAAGCACTAGTTCTTTGGTGCTCAGTCTTCTTTATGGTCCAGCTCTCACATTGTACATGACTACTGGAAAAACCAGAGCTTTGACTATACATATCTCTACTGGCAAAGTGACATCCCTGTTTCTTAACATGCTGCCTAGGTTTGTCACAGCTTTTCTTCCAAGGAGAAAGAGCCTTTTAATTTTGTGGCTGCAGCCACAGTTCACAGTGATTTTGGAGCTCAAGAAAATAAAATCTGTCACTGTTTCCACTTTTTCCCCATCTATTTGCCATGAAGTGATGGGACAGGATGTTATATTCTTAGTTTGTTGAATGTTGAGCTTTAAGCCAGCTTTTTCACTGTCTTCTTTTACCTTCATCAAGAAGCTCTTTAGTTCCTCTTCACTACTGCCATTAGAGTGGTACCATCTGCATCTGAGGTTGTTGATATTTCTCTCAAAAAGTTTTGATTCCAGCTTGTGCTTCATCTAGCCCATCATTTCACATGCTGTACTCTGCATATAAGTTAAATAAACAGGGTGACAATATACAGCCTCGATGTACTCCTTTCTCTGTTTGGAACCAGTCTGTTGTTCCATGTCTGGTTCTAACTGTTGCTTCTCAACCAGCATATAGGTTTCTCTGGAGGCAGGTTAGGTGGTCTGGTATTCCCACCTCTTGAGGAATTCTCCACAGTTTGTTGTGACCCATGCAGTCAAGGGCTTTAGCGTAGCCATTGAAACAGAAATAGATTTTGGGGGGAATTCCTTTGCTTTTTCTAAGATCCAATGGATGTTGGCAATTTGATCTCTGGTTCCTCTGTCTTTTCTAAATCCAGCTTGAATATCTGGAAGTTCTCGGTTCACATACTGTTGAAGCCTAGCTTGAAGGATTTTGAGCATTACCTTGTAAACATGTGAAATGAGCATAATTGTGCAGTATTTGAACATTCTTTGGCATTGCCCTTCTTTGGGATTGGAATAAAACCTGACCTTTTCAAGTCCTGTGGCCATTGCTGAGTTTCCCAAAGTTGCTGTTGTATTGAGTACAGCACTTTACCAGCATCATCTTTTAGAATTTGAAATAGCTCAATTGGAATTCCATCATCCCCACTAGCTTTGTTCATAGTAAGGCTTTCTAAGGCCCACTTCTCACTCCAGAATGTCTGGCTCTAGATGAGTGCCCACACCATCATGGTTATCTAGTCATTAAGACATTTTTCGTATAGTTCTTCTGTGTATTCTTGCCGCCTCTTCTTACTCTCTTCTGTTTCTGTTAGCTCCTTGCCATTTCTGTCCTTTATTGAGCCCATCTTTGCATGCAATATTCCCTTGGTATCTCTAATTTTCTTGAAAAGATCTCTAGTCTTTCCCTATTGTTTCCTTCTATTTCTTTGCATTGTTCTCTTTAAAAGGTCTTCTTATCCTCCCTGGCTATTCTCTGGAACTCTGTGGTCCGTTGGGTATAACGCTCCCTTTTCCCTTTACCTTTCACTTCCCCTCCTTTCTCAGCTATTTGTAGAAGGCAATGGTAAACCGCACCAGCATTCTTGCCTCGAGAACCCCATGAACAGTACAAAAAAGACAGCGTAGTTTTGGCATCAATAGCAACAAAAAGATCAATGGAACAAAATACAGAGTCCAGAAATAAACCCTGTATATGTGGGTAACTGATATTTTTACAAAGATGCAAACGCATTTGAATGGAGAGAGGAAAATCTTTTCAATAAATGTTTCTATAACAGTTTAGTTCACTTCTGTCACTCAGTCATGTCCAACTCTTTGCGACCCCATGGACTGCAGCATGCCAGGCTTCCCTGTCCATCACCAGTTCCCAGAGCCTACTCAAACTCATGTCCATCACATCAGTGATGCCATCCAACCATCTCATCCTCTGTCGTCCTCTTCTCCTGCCTTCAATATTTCCCAGCATCAGGGTCTTTTCCAATGAGTCAGTTCTTTGCATCAGGTGGCCAAAGTACTGGAGTTTCAGCTTCAGCATCAGTCCTTCCAATGAATATTCAGGGTTGATTGCCTTTAGGATTGACTGGTTGGATCTCCTTGCAGTCCAAGGGACTCTCAAGAGTCTTCTCCAACACCACATTTCAAAAGTATCAATTCTTTGGTGCTCAGCTTTCTTTATAGTACAACTCTCACATCCATACATGACTACTGGAAAAACCATAGCTTTTACTAGATGGATCTTTGTTGGTAATATAATGTCTCTGATTTTTAATATACTGTCTAGGTTGGTCATAGCTTTTCTTCCAAGGAGCAAGCGTCTTTTAATTTCATGGCTGCAATCCCACAGTGATTTCAAAGCCTAAAAAAGTCTCTCACTGTTTCCATTGTTTCTCCATCTATTTGCCATCAAGTGATGGGAAAGGGTGCCATGATCTTAGTTTTCTGAATGTTGAGTTTTAAGCCAACCTTTTCACTCTCCTCTTTCACTTTCATCAAGAGGCTCTTTAGTTCCTCTTCCCTTTCTGCCATAAGGGTGGTGTCATCTGTATATATAAGGTTATTGATATTTCTCCCTGCAATCTTGATTCCAGCTTGTGCTTCATCCAGTCTGGCATTTCGCATATAAGTTGAATAAGCAGGGTGACAACATACAGCCTTGACATACTCCTTTCCTGATTTGGAACCAGTCTGTTGTTCCATCTCCAGTTCTAACTGTTGCTTCTTGACCTGCTTACAGATTTCTCAGGAGGCAGGTCAGGTGGTCTGGTATTCCCATCACTTTAAGAATTTTCCACAGTTTGTTGTGGTCCACACAGCCAAAGGCTTTGGCATAGTCAATAAAGCAAAAGTAGACATTTATCTGGGACTCTCTTGCTTTTCGAGACAGAGTGCCTGAAGAACTATGGATGGAGGTTCATGACGTTGCACAGGAGGCAGTGATTAAGACCATCCCCAAGAAAAAGAAATGCAAAAAGGCAAAATGATTGTCTGAGGAGGCCTTACAAATAGCTGAGAAAAGAAGATAAGCCAAAGGCAAAGGAGAAAAGGAAAGATTTACCCATTTGAATGCAGAGCTCCAAAAAATAGCAAGGAGAGATAAGAAAGCCTTCCTCGCAGATCAATACAAAGAAATAGAGGAAACCAAAAGAATGGGAAAGACTAGAGATCTCTTCAAGAAAATTAGAGATACCAAGAGAACATTTCATGCAACGATGAACACAATAAGGAACAGAAATGGTATGGACCGAACAGAAGCAGAAGATATTAAGAAGAGGTGTCAAGAATACACAGAAGAACTATACAAAAAAGATTTTCATGACCCAGATAATCACAGTGGTGTGATCACTCACCTAGAGCCAGATATCCTGGAATGTGAAGTCAAGTGGGCCTTAGGAAGCATCACTATTAACAAAGCTAGTGGAGGTGATGGAATTCCAGTTGAGCTATTTCAAATCCTAAAAGATGTTGTGAAAGTGCTGCACTCAATATGTTATGACAGTTACTGTTCTGCAAAAAAAAAAGCAACTGATTCAAACCTGCACCATATGTAAAAATTGATTCAAAATGAATCAGCATTCTAACCATAGCACCTAAAAGTTTAAAACTACAAAACTTCTAGCATAAAACTTTTGTGACCTTGGGGCAGACAAAGTATTTTAATATGAAACCAAAGTCATGATCTCACTCAATAGTAAACTAATAGGAGCTCATCAAAATGCACAACTTCTGCTCTTTGAAAGACACTATTAATGAAATGAAGAGACAGCTACAGACTGAGAAAACAGTAACTGCAAAGTATATCTGATAAAGACCTTGTACCCAGAATATAGAGAGAATGTAGTTTTTAAATGACCCAATTTTTTTAAACGGCAAAATATTTGAATAGATACTTCACTGAAGATGATGTCCAGATGGCAAATGATTATGTAAAGATGCTCAATATCACAAGCCATTAGGGAAATGCAGATTAAAATCACAATAAGATCCCACTACACATCTATCAGAATGTTTAAAATTAAAAAGGCTTACCACAGCAAGCACTCATGAGTATGTGGAGGTACTGGGATCTCTCACTGCTAACGGGAATGTAAAATGGTGCAGGTATTCTGGAAAGCATTAGGGAATTTCTTTAAAAAGTTAAGGCTTCCCTTGTGGTTCAGCTGGCAAAGACTCCGCCCGCAATGTGGGATACCTGGGTTCGATCCCTGGTTTGGGAAAATCCCCTGAAGAAGGGAAAGGCTACCCACTCCAGTATCCTGGCCTGGAGAATTCCATGGACTGTATAGTCCACAGGGTTGCAAAGAGTTGGACACGAATGAGTGACTTTCACGTTCCCTTTTCGGGCTCCCCTGATAGCTCAGTTGGTAAAGAATTCACCTGCAAGGCAGGAGACCCTGGTTTGATTCCTGGGTCGGGAAGATCCACTGGAGAAGGGATAGGCTACCCACTCCAGTATTGTTGGGCTTCCCTTGTGGCTCAGCTGGTAAAGAGTCTGCCTGCAATGAAGGAGACCTGGGTTTGATTCCTGGGTTGGGAAGATCTCCTGCAGAAGAGAAAAGCTACCCACTCCAGTATTCTGGCTCAAAGAATTCCATGGATTATAGTCCATGGAGTAGCACAGAGTTGGACACGACTGAGTGACTTTCACTTCACTTAAAAAGTTAAGCCATGTGATTTAGACATTCCACATCTAGGGATTTTCATTTACCTAAGAGGAAAGAATGCATATGTTCATACAAAGATTTGTATACAAATATTCCTAGGAGTTTTATTTATGTTAGTCAAAAAACTGGAAACAACCCAACAGTCCACCAATAGGTGAATGGATAAATGTTTCGTGGGATATTACTTAGTAATTTAAAAAAAGGAGTAATGACACTTAGATTGCTTCCATGTCCTGGATATTGTAAATAGTGCTGATGAATATTGGGGTACATGTGTCTTTTTGAATTATGATTTCTCTCAAGACATATGCCCAGTGGTGGGATTGCTGGGCCACATGGTAGCCCTATTTTTAGTTTTTTAAGGAATCTCCATACTTTCCTTCATATTGTATCAATTTACATTCCCACCAACAGTACAAGAAGGTTCCCTTTTCTCCACACTTTCTTCATAAAATAAATGCTAATGGGAACCTGCAGTATAGCACAGGAGCTCAGCTTGGTGCTCTGTGATGAGCTAGATGGGTGGGACGGCGAAGTGAGAGGGAGGTCCAAGAGGGAGGGGTTATGTGTATATATAGAGCTGCTTCACTTCATTGTACAGCAGAAACTAACACAACATTATAAAGCAATCATCCTCCAATAAAGGATTGAACTATTGCTATATGTGACAACATGAATGAATCTCAAAATAATTATACTGAATAAAAGAATCTAGACCACCACTGGCCCTGAAGAAAGAGAGTGGGTACACTGTGATTCCACTTCTATAAAATGCAAACTGAACTACAGTAACAGAAAACAGACCAGTGGTGACTAGGAAAAGTTAAGGGAGGGAAACAGGGGAGGGGCAAAAGGAAAGGATTTTAAATGACCACAAGGAAATGTTTAGGGTCATAGGCATGTTCATTATCTTTATTGTTTTGATGGTATATTAGTTTGCTCGGGTCACTATAACAAAGTACCAAGACTGAGTGGCTTAAAAAAATTACTATTTTCTATAGGGGCTGGAGGGGCTTCCCAGGTGGCTCAGGGCTAAAGAATCTGCCTGCCAAGCAGAAGATGCGGTTTTTTTGTTTTTTGGTTTTGTTTTGTTTGTTTGTTTGTTTGTTTGTTTGTTTGTTTGTTTTTTACTTTATTTTACTTTACAATACTGTATTGGTTTTGCCATACGTTGACATGAATCCACCACGGGTGTACATGCATTCCCAAACATGAACCCCCCTCCCACATCCCTCCCCATAACATTTCTCTGGGTCATCCCCGTGTACCAGCCCCAAGCATGCTGTATCCTGCATCAGACATAGACTGGCGATTCGATTCTTACATGATAGTATACATGTTTCAATGCCATTCTCCCAAATCATCCCACCCTCTCCCTCTCCCTCTGAGTCCAAAAGTCTGCTATACACATCTGTGTCTTTTTTGCTGTCTTGCATACAGGGTCATCATTGCCATCTTTCTAAATTCCATATATATGTGTTAGTATACTGTATTGGTGTTTTTTGATCCCTGCGTCAGGAAGATCCCCTGGAGAAGGAAATGGCAACTCATTCCAGTATTCTAGCCTGGGAAATCTAATGGGCAGATGAGCTATAGTCCATGGTGTCGCAGAGAGTCAGACAGGACTTAGCGACTAAACCAACCAACCAACCAATGGGGGCTGGAAGTCTGAGGTCAAGGTGTCAGGAGGGTTGGTTTCTCCTAGCCATCTCTCCTTGCTTTATAGATGACATCTTCTCTCTGTGTATGCTCTTCTCTCTGTGTATGGGTCTTTCCCTCTTTGTGCGGGGGTCCTAATCTCTTCTTCTTATGAAGATGCCGGTTATATTGAATTAGAACCCACCCTAATGACCTCATTTAACTGAAATGCCTCTTAAAGACATTATCAGTCACAATCTTTGGTTCTGGGGGTTAGGACTGAGCACGTGAATTTGGGGAACACATGATTCGGTTCATAAGAAGTGGTCTCATGGGTGCACGCCAACGTCAGATTTGCTCACCTTAAAGATGTGTGATTTCTTATACATTAATTATACTTCAATAAAGCTGATTTTAAAAAATATATACATTATTTTCAGACTTTGTTTGTGTTTGGTTAATAAACAACTCTTCCATTGCATAGGATTTGATTCATCCAAGTATAGTTGAGCACAAGTGTTAGGAATGAAGTCTTCCCAGGTGGTGCTAGTGGTAAAGAACCCTCCTGCCAATGCAGAGACAGGAGACTTGGGTTAGATCCCTGAGCTGGGGAAATCCCCTGGAGGAGGGCATGGCAACTCACTCCAGTATTCTTACCTGGAGGATCCCATAGGCAGAGGAGCCTGGTGGGCTTCAGTCCATAGGGTAGAAATGAGTCAGACATGACTGCGGTGGCTTGGCGCCCGCGCATGGAACAGCTTCACATAATAAGACCTGCCTGTGTGTTTCTGCTCCCCTTTCCTTGTAACTTTCCATGCTTCACTGCATTAGCTTCACCCCACCCAGAGGACAAGCAGGGGTTGCGGTCCTGAACAGTTGAGGGAAAGGGGCCCTTTCCTTTCCAGTTGAAAGGAGCATTTTCCAGGCTCAGCTTGGACTGGCAGGGCCTTTCTTGTTAATTTGTCACCTCCATTTATCAGAGGCTCTGATGGCTAAACAATCTCTCTGCGAGTCTTCCTGGACACAAATTAGGTGTGTATTGCTTCCATGTAAGCAATTGACAATTTCTGGAGAGAAGAGATAAGTTTGCCATCACCCTCAATCTGTCCACAAATGTTCACACATGTATGACATTTCAGTCATCTTCAAGGAAAAAAATGATGCTTTACAGATGTCTCTTCTTCTATCCATCCTCCCCAGAAGAGGTCTCTGCCCCCCTAATTTGCTTCAGGGCAATCTCTGCCCAGGACTTGCTGGACAGAAGCTCCTTGGGGGCCTTTTTCAGGCAGTCCTTGGGCTTGCTTTAGTTCAAATGACACCATGGCTTAGAAAAACAAGCAAGCCTGGAAGAGAAGGGCCACAACCAATTCAGGCACAGGGAACAGACCTTCCCATGGAGAACAGGGCTTCCTAAAGCAGCCTCCACTCTGTTCTCTATCTCATTAATCTGTTTATTTCCTGCACAGCATTTAACACAATACGCCAGTGTCACTCACTGGGATCCAAGCCCTATAAAGTATGGGTCTTGTTTTTCTCATCCATTGCAGTATCCCAAATACCTAACAAAACCTGACATATGGTGGGTGTTCAATAAATGTTTGTTAAATGAGTAAATTGGGCTATAAAATCTTATGGGAAGTCCTGAGCCAATGAAGGCTCCTGCCTGGAGCAAATTCCTTGCACAGCTTCCGCTGTATTTATAGCAATGGGCTAATATTTTGCTATGTACCAGGTTGCCAAAAGTATTGGAGCTTCAGTTTCAGCAACAGACCTTCCAATGAGCATTCAGGGTTGAATATTCCAAGAGCTGACTAATTGGAAAAGCCCCCAATACTGGGAAAGATTGAAGGCAAAAGGAGAAGGGGTCAGCAGAAGATGAGATGGTTAGATAATATCACTGATTCAATGGACATGAGTTTAAGCAAATTCCAGGAGAGAGTGAAGGACAGGGGAGCCTGGCTTACTGCATTTCATGGGGTCAAAAAGAGTTGGACATGACTTAGTGACTGAACAACAACAATATTTTGCTTAGAAGATGCCTTGGATGTCTGCCAGGGTTGAGGAGGGTTACCTATACCTGTCCCCTATCTCAATCAGAGCAATTCTGCCAGGGTTGAGGAGGGTTACCTATACCTGTCCCCTGTCTCAATCAGAGCAATTCATTTTTGCCAGCTTTGCTATTGTAATTCCATGAAAATTTTTGTTTAGAAATTAAAGAATATATTTATTTTTCAGTTCAGTTCAGTTCAGTTCAGTCACTCAGTCGTGTCCAACTCTTCACAACCCCATGAATCGCAGCATGCCAGGCCTCCCTGTCCATCACCAACTCCCGGATTGGTTGGATCTCCTTGCAGTCCAAGAGACTCTCAAGAGTCTTCTCCAACACCACAGTTCAAAAGCATCAATTCTTCAGCACTCAGCTTTCTTCACAGTCCACCTCTCACATCCATACATGACCACAGGAAAAACCATAGCCTTGACTAGATGGCCTTAGTCGGCAAGGTAATGTCTCTGCTTTTGAATATGTTATCTAGGTTGGTCATAACTTTTCTTCCAAGGAGTAAGTGTCTTTTAATTTCATGGCTGCAGTCACCATCTGCAGTGATTTTGGAGCCCAAAAATAAAATAAAATAAAATAAAGTCTGACACTGTTTCCACTGTTTCCCCATCTATTTCCCATGAAGTGATGGGACCAGATGCCATGATCTTCATTTTCTGAATAATTATTTTTAAGTGTCTACAAATCACTGGTCTAGACTTATACTGAGAAAGAAATCATGTCATTTTAATTAGATGTTTTTGCAAAGCCAAAGCAATGACACCTTTCAAGAGGATATTCCCTTTAAGATATCACAAGCAGAGTTCTGCAAATATTCTTAACATCACCACATGTTAAGACAGCTTTACAAACCAACAAATTTGTTGATTCCAAAGTCAGGTTGGACCAGAGAATGTCTATCTTGTGTAATTGGCGCCTCTCTCTCCTCCTCTGCTTTCATCAAAGGCTGTGCAAGACAGGCAAAATGCTGCCCAGAGAGAAAGCAAAAGAAATTAAAGGAACAAAAGAGGTGGCAGAGGCAGCTGAGAGGAAATCTGGCTGTCTGCAGGATGGGTTAGAAGGTGGCAGTGATGACAAAGTAGGTTCAGGATGCCAGGAAGCCAGGAATCAGGCTCTGATGCTGAGAATAGAGAGAAGAGAACTGGATTCTTCCTCAAAACAAGAATGCTCCTGGTCTCCCACCATCTCACTCTCCACCGTGAGCAATCTGAACCTTTCCAGAGGGATCATTCCAGCCTGCAACAGCTCAGGTCAGGCTCACTTTCTGAATGATGAAGAGGACGGCTAGAATGGGATGTGGCATCTTGCACAAGTTGTTGCCGTTGTTGTTGTTCAGTCACTCAGTCGTGTCTGACTCTTCGTGACCCCATGGGTTGCAGCATGCCAGGCTTCCCTGTCTTGCACAGGGCACACTACCAGCTCACCATCTGGATGGTAATGGGTGATTCTTGACCACGCCTCTTCCTCTCTCATCCTGCCCTCCTAGTGGACAGTGGCACTTGCGTGTGGGACACAATGCCCCAAGCACAAGACACAGGGAAGATTCCAAGATTGAATCCTGGGTTTGCTAAAAATTTCAAAGTGGGGTTTCCCTAGTGTCTCAGTGGTAAAGAATCTGCCTGGCAAGGCAGGAGACACAGGTTCAACCTCTGAGCCAGGAAGATCCCACATGCTGCAGAGAAGCCAAGACAGTGGGCTGCAACTATTGAGCTGGTGCTCTAGAGCCTGAGGGCCACAGCTACTGAAGTCCGTGCACCCTAAAGCCCATGCCCCTCAATAAAAGAAGCCTCCACAATGAGAAGCTTGCACACCACAACTAGAAAGTAGCTCCCACTCACCACAATTAGATAAAAGCCCATGTAGCAATGAAGACCCAGCACAGCCAAAAATAAATAAATAAATACAATTATTTTTTAAGGTTACAAAGTGGTGAACTCTGTGCTGAAAACTGTAGGAGCAGCCCTGCTGAGATGGCCTTCCCCCGACACATAAGAAGGCAGACTGGCGTCCAGATGGGGGCTTGTTTCAGCAAAGATCAGAACCTAGACTCCGATGGAGAGTATCTGGCTAAATGCTGAGTTTTATCACCACATGAACCTCATCCTTTGCAGCCCCAATAAAATGAAACAAGGCAGTAATGACCATCAGCAGAGAAGCATGTGCCAGAGTCACACACTGGATTCCTATTGGGAAGATGCTAAAAGCCTGCCCTTTAAAGTCTCAAAAGAGAATTTCCTGTGCAGATACTCTGAGACTTCAGAAATTTCTATGTAACTTGTGTACCATTTAATCCATTCCCCATAACCCCATGAAGCATCCACCTGCATGAGTCTTACCCATGTCAAGCCAACCTCTACTGGGACAGCCCCAGGGGCAAGGCTGTTCATTGAATGGCTAGGTGGTCTGTTCCAACTTTAAACAGCTCAGACTTTGAGAAGCTTCTTTCTTTCACCAGATGAAAACCTATTTCTCTGAAACCTCAGTTCTGTCCTCTGAGGTCACAGGGAGAAATGAGTTATTTCCCATCTACAGAAATATCCATCCAACATTCAAAGGCAGCCACCATGCCAAACACCCAGCCTTTCTATTCCAGGATAAACATTGCTAGTTGCCTCAACCCCTTCAGAATTGTTTAGACTTATAAATAATACCATCCAACACTAAAGGCATCACAGGGAGGTCTACCCAATACAGAATACAGTGAGACCATGACCTCTCAGCTTCTGGACACCGATTCAAATGCTTTCTGGCCTGTAGAGTTTCTAGAATCTGCCACTCTCCTCATATTGAAATTGGAACATTCTCTTTCCTCTAATTTTCTGGAAGCTATTCCATTCTCTATGATTGCCAATTGCTGTCTATAATTAAACCTGAAGCCTCCGTGCTAGGATGGAATTGAATAAAAGCTGGAGACATGAATGTGCCCCAGCAAAGCTCTAGACAGTTCTTTTCCCTGCTTAATTCCAAAACGTCATGCACAAGTTCATCTTTCTTCCAGATCACTCCCCACAGTGACAAATGCTCTCACCCATTTTACTGACAATAAAAGCAAGGTACAGAGTCATAAGTGATTCCCAAGTGCCCAAGGACAGTCGGTGGTAAGTTCTTCATTCTATCCCAAACTGTCAAGCTCCCAGCTCTGAGCCTCATTCTTAGGAGGAGCAGTTCTGGAAAGCCCCGCCCACAGGGGCAGCTACAGAGACTCCAAAGGCTGTTTGTTGTCAGCCATTGTCTCCATCTTTGACCGAGGACAGTAAAAGACGTGGGATCACCAAGGGAACTTTTGGAGGTTGCAGATAAGGACTGAGCCTGAGGGCTAGGGACTGGCTTCTGCTTTCCAAATTCTTCCATGCCTCACTGCCCCCGGACCGCTCACAAGAGCCAGGAAATTTCACTCTTCGTGAAACAGGGAGAATATTCGCTTCCTCTTGGTAATAGAATCCTAAAGGCTGTCCCAGCCTGTCCCACTCCGTGTTGGCACAGAGGCAGGATGTCTGATGACAAACGCGTCCCGCCGTGGAGTCTGAATGGGGCCCGAAGGTGGCAGAAACGGAAACTTTCCAGTGACTTTTGTGCCCCCATCAGAATGGCTGTAAAGAACACAAGACATAAAGTACCTCCCTGTATAATTTGCTGGTTTGTAGATGGTTTCATCACTTTTTTTTTAATGGCTATCCAAAGTGATCTTTATGTTTCCCTATGGCTGGGACCAAATGCTCTGAAAAAGCCAAGAGAGCTGAGGAAATAGGGAGACCCTGGAAGAGGGTGCCCACTCCCCTTCCCAGTCCGTGGCCAGGAGGCTGTGGGTGTCAGGAAGGGACAGGGAGTTGATGCTCAGGACACACAGCTCTGCCTGCTCAGAAATTTCCTGCAGGATCATCCACGGGCAGAGGCTTGATGGTGCTTCCACCCCCAACCCCCTAAAGGGGAGGTCAGGGGCTTCCCTTGGACTTGAATTTAGAGCTGAAAGGACTATACACACCCATGAGGACAGGATACGAATAAGGTGCAGCTGGCACTAGTATTATCCTGTATCACCTTGACCACATGCTAGTAAAACAGCTTCCTTTCTTTCATCTATCCCAGAACCTGTGAGCTGCTTCTTGCACTTATGGGAAGTTGCTGTCATTTTGTTGATTTTGTGCTTCCCTGGTTATTTTTTGTGGGTGTAATTAGTGATGGAAATCATCTTAAAAACTGCCAGTACATGATTTAAATATCTAAACCACCTACAAGCATTTGCTTATTGCTATTTGTATTAATTTATTATTATATAAAATTTAATTTATTTTTCATATCAATTAAATTGAATTAAGACAAACACACTAAATGTTCAGAACTGTATTCAATGTTAACTTGTTAAATTATATTTATACTTGACATAATTATAGACTCACAGAAGTTGCAAAAACAGCACAGAGAGTCCCCGATGTACTCTGGCCTCAGGAGAACATCTTACACAATCGGAGTAGGAAATACCACAAAGGAAACGAACACTGTGCATTCTTCAGGCAGGTGTGCTGATGTCTGTGTGTGCGTGTGTATGGGCGTGCATGTGTGCATGTCTGCGTGCGTGTGTGCTAGGTATCTGGCAGTAAGTGCCTGCCTGGGATCTGTGTGTGTGTGTGTGTGTGTGTGTGTGTGTGTGTGTGGTTCTACACAATTTCATCACATGCATCAACTCCCATAACCATCACAGTGCAAATACAGAATAGTCCTGTCCCCCAAAGACCCCCGCCCGCAGCACCTGGTTACACTTTGTGTATCCGTGTACTCCAAGCCTGATGGGGCCACTCCCCTCCCATCCAGCATGCATGGCCATCTTGCAGGGCACCCACCATGTTCTGAAGTCCCTACCAAGACTTCCTCTCCAGCTGTGGGCATGGAGGACTCTAAAAGTAACCTGGGGATGGAGAATCTGGTCCTCAGTGTTAGATGTGGTGAGGGTGATGGAGACTGCAGGCTGCCTTCTGGAGCTGACAGTGGACTCCTCTGACCCCAGAGTGGTCCCCAGAGGCCATACACTCCACCCGCTCCCCTCCCCAACCTGCTCCTCCCCCACCCTCCTACCTGCCCCTCCAGTGATACGGGACCACTGGAGGGATGATTGGGGAATGCTTTCCAGGGCCAACTTTCAGGTGCAGGAGATTATGAAGGCCACTCAGTGACCCAGCCCCACAGGGGCCTCCAGGCTTTTGAAGAGGGATCGAGAAGAAGGGAGGCAGTGACTGAGGAAGCAGCAACACTGCCCACAGCTAGTACTGCTTTCCCATGCACCCCCGCTGCCAATGTCAAGTGATTGAGGGCCCTCCCCTGCCCCCCACTCAGCCATTAGGCAGCCCTGGGGGCCCCTCCCCCTCTCCTCCCTTCGGAGGATCTCTGGGAGTTCACACCAAAGCATCGCCACTTGAACTACAGAGTGGAGGATCCCCTTGGTCTCTACAGGGCACAACAGGACCAGAGCCTGTTCTCCACGGGTCTGGGCCAGAACCCAGGGTCCTCCTGCAGGTCTAGAATGGTCTGGATGCCTCAGTTCCTCTTGCCACCTTCTGGAACCTGCCAGGACCCCAGCTCACATTCACCCTCTCCCGGGCTCCCCAGGGCACCCGCAAGCCAGGAGGCCATAGCGTCTCTCTGGAGCTCGGATGCAAAGTGATGGCTCTCAGTTCCCCGTAACCATCCATGTCCATGGCAACAGCAGCCCCCAGCCCTCCCTACCTCGGCGGTCCGTTCTCATCCCAGTTTCCAAAAGAGACAAGGCCCACTGGGCTCCCCTGAGACCACAGCTGAGTAAAGGAAGCAGAGGCCTCCAGCAGAGCAGCTAGCAAGGCTCAGAAGGCTTCTGGCAGGACATCAGGTCTCAAAGACACGCAGATGGTGCCAAAAAGGAGTCTGGTCTCCCAGGTGGGGGCAGGGGAAGGGATGTGTGCATTTTTTAAATGGCTAAAGTAACACAGCAGAGGTTCCATCCGTGGGTGGAGGCAGCCATTTGGGACCTCACCATCCCCAACCAGGCGGAACAGATCTGGGCTCTGATGGCCATTAATATGTGAACCTTTCACTCCATCTGCAGGAGCTTAAACAGGGCAGGATCCACAGTGCCTAAAGCCTCACTGGATGGGAGAAGGGTACTGTATCAGTGATGCTGATCTCATGCTTGAGAGCTACTGCCTCCCTGAGAGTTATGGGAGCTAGACCTCTAGACAAAGTCATGGTCAGAGGTACCCTCATCTGAAGCCCCCAGCTCCCTATCCCCCTTGCCAGTCATGGCACCTACAATTCCAGAAGCTTCTTGAGAGCCCAGACCATGTTTCATTTTGCTCACCACTGATCTTCATCATCAAGCCCCATGTTTGATAGAACAGAAAGCTGTAATCAACAATACTATATTGGGTGATTTAAAATATGTTAACAATGTAGGTCTCATGTTGTGTTCTTACCCCACACACACACAAACATAAGGATACTTTTGGAGGTGATAGATATGGTTAGTACCTTGATGGTATCATGAGTATTTTGCACATGCCCAAATGCATCAAAATGAATACACTAAGGGAGCTACAGTCAATCCTTTGTGATAATCTATAAAGGAAAAGAGCTTTGAAAGTATATAATATATATATATATAAATCATTTTTCTGTACATCTGAAACTAACACAACTTTGTGAATGAATCACGCTGTTGTGTTAGTCACTCAGTTAGTTGTGTCTGACTCTTTCCAACCCCATGGACCCACCCGGCTCCTCTGTCCATGGAATTCTCAGGCAAGAATACTGGAGTGGGTAGCCATTCCCTTCTCCAGGAGATCTTCCCAACCCAGGAATCAAACCTGCATCTCCTACATTGCCAGGAGGATTCTTTATCACTAAACCAGTACTATACTTCAATTTTTTTAATAAAATGTATACACTAAAGATGTGCAATATTTTTGTATATTAATGGTATTTCAGTAAAGCTAAAAAAATGTTCTGAAAATGTGCTTGAATGAATGAAAGTATTAGTGAGTCAGCCAGTTAGGGAACTCATTTGCTGAATATCCATAAGCACTCGTGGATGTTTAGTGGACGTTCAGCTGATTGTTTGCATCCCCCCCACACACCGAGTAACCTTCAGAATAACATCCAGGAACTGGCCTCTGTCAGGTGGGAATCTCTAGCCTCTGCAGGGGGCAGGCACCGAGTTTCCAGAACACCCATGGTGTTTGGAGACACTGATCATTATAAAATTAAGCTGTCCTTTATGTCAAGCTGCATCCAATGCGTTGAGACTCAAAGCCGCTAAAGTTCACGGGAGACATAACTGTGTCATTCGATTTGCTCACCGAAGAGCAGTCAGACAGAAAGGTTACTGTCCTCTTAAAAATATTCCAGCAATATTTTTTTTTCATTTTAATGTTACCATTTTGCCTTTTTGGAGAAAAGGTTTCTGTTTATCAGCGATGAGTAAATGCTCCCAAAATCGGGGATTACGGACTCTGACCTTCTCTTTATCGGCAGGTAATAAAACGAATGGGCAGATGACAGCAACGTGATTCAACGATTACAAAATTTATGAGGAGGCAGCACGCTGAGGGGGAAAGTGATGACGACATGAGTGAGAGAGGGAGAAGCAGGTGGGGGACGGGAAACCCAACAGAAATGCTTTCCCCTGGACTCTCGGCTCCAGAAATGAAGATGTTTGCTCCACAACCTGTCCACTGCCTGGCACAGAGGAAGAAACTCCCAGTGTATTTTGAATCAGGACATCGGCAGGTGAACGGCTCCACTGTGGGGCCATTGTGGGAATTAAATGAGACGATCCTCAGAAAATGTTTAGTTCAGAGCCTGACACAGGGCATCACTCAGCGAAGATCACCTTCATCATCACCATCAGCCTCCTCACCTAATGACGCTGTGTATGAGAGCAGAAAGCCCTTATCAGCCTTGTCCTCACTCACCATTAACTCCTTGCTTTCAAAGTACAGGAACGCATGGACACCCATGGCTGACTCATGTCAATGTATGGCAAAACCACTACAATACTGTAAAGTAATTAGTCTCCAATTAAAATACATAAATTAAAAAAATTAAAGAATCCAGTTGAGCTTTAAAAAAAAAAAAAGTACAGCAGAGGCCTGGCTGCAAAGTCAGGCTTCTGTCTCATTGTCATGTTTGTGTCCATCAGTGCTGTGGGTTGAATTGTGTCCCCAGAAAGACCTGTTTGAGTACTAACCCCTGGGATCTGTACACGTGACTTTACTTAGACGAGGGTCTTTGCAGATGTAATTGAGTTAAGATGAGGTCATACTAGCTCTTGTTGAGCCCTAATGCTGTGACTTGTCTCCTTATAAGAAGAAGGAAATTGGACACCCACATAGAGACGCATACAGAGGGAGGTGCCAAGTGAAGATGGAGCAGAGACTGGAGTGGTACCTCTACAAGCCAAGGAACACCAAGTATGCCAACAGACAACAGAACTCGGAGAGGAAAGTAAGGGCCCTCCCCCAGGGAGCACGGCCGGCCAACACTTGATCTCAGAATTCTGGCCTCCACATTAGTGAGAGAATGCAATTTTGTTATTATAAGCACCCAGTTCATAGTTCCTTGTTATGACAGGCATAGAAAATGAACACAATAGGTGCCTGCAGCTAATCTGTTGGCATCTACTGTGCACCTGCAGGGCATCACGATGGAGCAGGAGAGAAAACACCATAGTCCCTGCCCCCACACCTGTGTGCTCTCTGCCATGGGCTCTGGGTACCACAAACCAGCACCAGGTCTCAGCCATAGTGGACCACACAGTGGGAACAGAAAACAAAAGCATAAATTTATCCATGTAACTTGAGATCAGTCTTCTGAGACAAACACAGGTGAGGAGAGGTGCTAGGGAAAGGAAAGCCATTTTCTGATTGGATAGGATAGCTGTCACTCACTGTGTACTAGGCTCCTTTGAGCTGGGCTGTGGTCCTCAGGGCTCCTTTAGGGGTGCAGCTGTCCCTGGTTTTTCTAACAACAAAGGACAGCAGTCACCACGGTGCCTTGCTGAGTTGCAGGGGTCTCAGGTAGACTCATGCTTTGTTACATTGAAAGCCTGCCCCCATGCAAGTCAAACCCCTTCCTTAGTAGATGATCTTTCTCAAAGTTCTTTAAACTCAGGACCCTTTTGGCAAACACAAACATCTCACAGACTAGATGAGGCACAAGCTGGAATCAAGATTGTCGGGAGAATATCAATAACCTCAGATATGCAGATGACATCACCCTTATGGCAGAAAGTGAAGAGGAACTGAAGAGCCTCTTGATGAAAGTGAAAGAGGAGAGTGAAAAAGCTGGCTTAAAACTCAACATTCAGAAAACTAAGAACAAGGCATCCAGTCCCATCACTTCATGGAAAATAGCTGGGGAAACAAGGGAAACAGTGACAGACTTTATTCTCTTAGGCTCCAAAATCACTGCAGATGGTGACTGTAGCCATGAAATTAAAAGATGCTTGCTCCTTGAAAGAAAAGCTATGACCAACCTAGACAGCATATTAAAAAGCAGAGACATTATTTTGCCATCAAATGTCCATCTAGTCAAAGATACGGTTTTTCCAGTAGTCATGTATGGATGTGAGAGTTGGGCCATAAAGAAAGCTAGGACCAGAGAATTGATGCTTTTGAACTGTGGTGCTGGTGAAGACTCTTGAGAGTCCCTTGGACTGCAAGGAGATCAGACCAGTCAATCCTAAAGGAAATCAGTCCTGAATATTCTTTAGAAGGACCAATGCTGAATCTGAAGCTCCAATATTTTGGCCACCTGGCGCAAAGAGCTGACTCGTTGGAAAAGACCCTGATGCTGGGAAAGACTGAGGGCAAGAGGAGAAGGGGACAACAGAGGATGAGATGGCTGGATGGCATCACTGACTCAATGGACATGAGTTTGAACAAGCTGTGGGAGTTGGTGATGGATGGGGAAGCCAGGAGTGCTGCAGTCCATGGGGTCGCAAAGAGTCAGACACGGCTAAGTGACTGAGCTGAACTGAAACATCTCATGGTGTGTCCCACAGCCCGCTTTGGGTCAGGCCCCTGGCAAGGCCCGCCCCCCTCCTTCCCCCTTCCTCCCCTCCCCCCACCCCCAAGCTTCTGTGTTACTTTGCAGCTAAGAGGACTTTGTGGAGTAATTTCACAGGCTTGGTGCAGCTCCTCCAGAACTTAAACACACACGTGCTTCAGCAGGGCGGCCCCAGTCTAGCAGGCTCTGCCCCGCCCAACCCCATCTGCTGCCGGAGCAGCTTCCTGTGTAACTGTTGTAACAGGATTAAAAAGCAAATAGCTCAAAGGTTTCCAATATGAAATACAGTTCCTCAAGGCTCATTTTAATATTTCAAATCAAAAGTTGAAAAGGCTGCTGGCTTTCAACTCCCAAATCTTTATTAAAATGTGGTCAAGGACCTCCCTGGGAGTCCAGTGGCTAGGACTCTGAGTTCCCAATGCAGGGGGCCTGGGTTCGATTCCTTGTCAGTGAACTAGATCCCACATGCTGCAACCAAGAGTTCAGATGCTCAGCTAAAGATCCCACATGCTGTAACTAAGACCCGACACAGCCAAATGAATAAATGTATACTTAAAAACACAAACGTAAGAAGACCATGTTGTTGTTGTTTAGTCACTAAGTCATATCCAACTCTTTGTGACCCCATGGATTGCAGCAAGCCGGGCTTCTCTGTCCTTCACTATCTCTGGGAGCTTGCTTAAACTCATGTCCATTGGCCAGTGATGCTATCCAACCATCTCATTCTCTGTCACTCCCTTCTCCTCCTGCCTTCAGTCTTTCCCTGCAACAGGACCATGTGCTTCTGTGGCTATCGTCTCTATTTTCATTGAAATTTCCCTAATTCTCAACCAGGACCTCAGCTGACGTCTCATCAGTTCAGTTGGTTCCATTCCAAAGGCCCAGACAAGGTCTCAGATCACAGAGGGACATGTTCCACCTTCAACAGGGTGAGACACTGTGGGTGGAGTACCTGATGGAGTCAAAAAATATTCACTGAGTGCCGTGCTTCTGGGGCTACAAGTACAGTGGTTAGCCAAGCAAACAACAGTCCTGTCCTCATGAAGCTTACACTGGAACATGGGTACCCCTGGGGAGGGAAGGACAGAGCCCCATGCTACATATGAAAGCCCTTTAAAATAAATGTAAAGGAAAGAAATCCAGTTATTTGCATATTGCAAACCACAGGGGAAAACTCTATGTGACAGCTTCCTGGCTCCTGAGACTAATGAGGAAGAGTGATCTTCCTCCTGGAAGGCATTGCAGAGTATCTGGGGTGCAGGAGTGGTAATTAGATCTCTCTGTTTGTCACAAAGAAGCATGGATGGGTTAGCTAGCTCTGTTATCAATTTCGAACAGATGACACACGCACAAGGGAAAGCGTTCTGACAGAACCAAAGGGTAAACGCAAGAAGGAAGTTTCCCGTGTATTGTTCTAGACGAGCTGTGCATCCATAAGCATGTCTGCAGGTACGCGTGTCCCTCTGCAACACGTGAGCATGCCATGGTGTCTGTGTGTTACGTCTTAGGGCTGTCTCCTGAAGACTGTCCTGGACCCCGGTGGTTAGCTCTGCCTCTTTCTCTGAAGGGTGAGGATTAGGGTTCAAATGGTTCTGTTGTAAGGATACTCCACAGTTCATGGATCCAGTCCTTTCTTGGTAGATGTATGTATCTTTCCTTTTTTCGTCCAGTGTTCATTCTTGTACATACATCTTTATGCACCTGTGCAAACATACCTGTAAGATCAAATCCTACATGAACTTGCTGAAATGAAGGGCATTTGTATCTCGCCTCTTGATACGGGACCTCTTTGTGTTCAGTTGCGTTCAACTCTGCAGCTCCATGGACTGCAGCCCGCCAGGCTCCTCTGTCCATGGGATCTCCCAGGCAAGAATCCTGGAGCATGTTGCCATTTCCTCCTCCAGGGGATCTTCCCAATCGAGAGATCGAAACTGTGTCTCTTGCATCTCCTTCTTTACAGGTGGATTTTTTTTTACCACTGAGCCACCTGGAAGCCCTACATCTTGATCGATGTCAGCAAATTGCCCTCCCCTCAAAGAATGGTCATTCCTATTGACATTCCCACCGTAATAACAACTGTTTCCTCATCCTTGTTGTCAATCAGATAGATTTAAAAACACCATTTCAGGGAAGTTTCAACACTAAGAGTGAAATTTCTCATCTTTCCTACATCTAAGAGCCATTCTCTTTGTGAAATGTGTCCTAGAATGATGGCTTGAGGAATTGAGAGCCCTGATCCATCTACCTTGCCTCTGCCACAACCACACATCTCACTGCAGTCCCAGGTGAGTTACCGCCTCCTTTCCTGCATCCAGAAAATGCAGGGCACATTTTGAAAGTATTAATAAATCCTAACCAACTCGGTTGTGATGGTTTTGTGCCCTTCTCAAGACAGCTGAGAGCCTGCTGGCATCTTTCAAGATGCGGATTTGAGCCAAAAGGTCTGGGGATGTCATAGGAGCCAGCTGGCAGAGAAGGGTTGAGAGCAGAGGCTGAGGAGAGGGCACTGAAACTGTGCCCCCAGACGGCTGCTCACCCAGATCTTGGCGGGTTCCTGGGCCACGTCCTGGGACCCAGAGCTGCGCCCTGCTGGCAGAGCACCTGGTCATCTGCCACTCAGGTAGAGTAGCTGCATGCTGATGCCCACAGCTGCCGTGCGTCCCTGCAGAGTCCACACCACTGAGGCCACTTCCTGGGCAGATGCTGTGCCCACCCAGTGCGGACAGCTCTGAACCCTGCTTCTGGGTGGACATGGAGAAGCATTTCTGGGTACCTCTCCAGGCTCTGCCTCCCCCACCCCAGCACCCCCGGCAGCCCATGGCGCTGAGTTTGTGATTTCATTGCGGGGCTGTCTTGCTCCTGGGATGAGGACAAAATGAAGACTCAGCAAACCATAACAGGAAGACTAAACCATTGGTTGTAAAAATGCATCAATATGGCTCCTCAGTTGTAGCAAACTTCGGCCCCAGAACCAGATGTTACTCACAGAAGGAACTGTGGTGGAGGAGTGGGTGGAGACATGGGAACTCCTCACACTCTCTGTAATTTCTCTATCAACCTAAGACTGCCCCCCAAGAAATAAAGTCTAAAAGAAAGGAATCAGAAGAGGTTTTGAGCCAAGACACACTGTGCTTTCCTCTGTTCTCCGGCGTTCATGGCATCTTCCTGGGGTACTTGTCCCCACTTGAGGCAATTAGCAGGTACCACTGGGGATAGGGCTGAGGCTGGGATATTTAACACCTAAATTCTCTTTTTTAAGGACTTCCCAGGTGGTGCTAGTGGTAAAGAACCTGCCTGCCAATGCAGGAAACAAGAGATACGGATTCCAACCCTGAGTCAGGGAGATCCCCTGGAGAAGGGAATAGTAACCAATTCCAGTATTGTTGCCTGGAGAATCCCACGGACAGAGGAGCCTGGTGGGCTATAGTCCATGGGGTCACAAAGAGTCGAGCACAACTGAAGCAACTTAGTATGCATGCACATTGAGGGTGGGGCTAAGGTTGGGATATTTATCACCTAAATTGTTTTTTAACATATGTATTTGTTTGTTTTGGCTATGTTGGGTCTTAGTTGCAGCGCTCAGGATCTTTGTTGCCTCATGGGGAGTCTTTCATTGCAGCCCAAGGACTAGCTAGTGCCCAGGTTTAGTTGCCCCATGGCATGTAGGATCTTAGTTCCTCGACTAGGGATCAAATCTGTGTCCCCTGCATTGCAATATGAATTCTTAACTGCTGAGCCACAAGGAAAGTTCCTTAACACCTAAATTCTAAGGCCCACATAGCAAGAAGGAGCAGAATAAAGGGTGGGAGGTATAAATAAAACAAAAGGCAGAAATGAGAAGGTGAGAACAGAAGGCGGATGAGATGAGACTGATCTCAGAAGTGACTCAGGTGATGCAGGCAGAGATGTGCTCTAAATGGTGGGGGAGCTCTTGGAAGTGATACCCGGGCTCCTGGATGCCCCTTCCCTGCATCTGATCAGGCACCCCCAGAAGGGAGGAAGGCCAGCTCCCTTTCCTATGTCTGCCTCCCATTCTCCCCATTCCATGACCTCACCCCCATGCTCAGAGTCTGGACCTCAGTGTGCACATGGGAGGAAGGGGCTGTGGCAGCAGGGGCTGCTGCATTGCCAGGCACTCACCCCCCACCCCTGCCCTTTTCTTTGTCCATGAGCAACAATTTCCAGGTGCTGAGGACGTGCCCAGCCCAGGGCTGAGTCCCCACCTCTGTGGCTCTCAGAGTCTGTGGTTTTAGTGAGGCACCTGTCAACCCAACTCAATCTGATGATGAAGGTAGGTGGGAAGGGAGCCTCCTGGGGATTTGAACAGGACAGACTAAAAGCCAATCCAGGGTCCTGGCCCCAGGAGGCCTTAAGACCCTGCCATCAGAGAACCTGCAAGGTAGGCAGGAAAGGAGCTGTTGGGACCTGAGCCAGAGACAAGGGAAGCAGCCTCATATCCTTGCCCAAGGACACATAGTCAAGGATGCAGGGGGACCCGGGAGAAAGGCCTTTGCACCCAAGTGGCATTTGCTAGCACCCTGTTGGAACTAGGCTTTCTTTAGGCTTAAAGGAAGGGAGCGGGGCCAATTCCTCACTCAAGAACATCACAATCCAGCTTTCTAGTTTCTGCAGAAAAATGCCCCTTTTCCAAACCCACACATTCCCCACTCTGCTTGGCCCCAAATTTGGGAGGAACAAGCAGCAAGATCAGTGACCAAAACCGAGAGATACACAGACAAGCCTCCTGGGCAGCCACCCTTTCCAGGAGCACTCACTGAGCGCCGTCCAGCTGCTCTGTGTGGGGGAACACAGGGGACAGGCTGTGATGGGACTGATGATATGCACCAAACAGGAAACAATGGGGGTGGCCAGGCCCACACACACCACAGCCCGGGGGAGCCCTCCAAGTCACTCGCTGTCAGCCACAGGGCATTGTCTTCTGCCACCTCCTGGACTGGTCCACTTCAGGACTCCTTCCCCTGAGGATCGAGTGCCTGCTCCTCCAGCTGACTCATCCGGCGCCCCGTGAGCACAGAGCCCCGTGCTCTGCCAGGAGCTCCTCCAGCCCCCAGAAACTGCAGTGAGCTCCCTACCCTCCTGGAGCTCACCGCCCCACAGAGGACTCACCACGCATGTGCAGCCGGGGTCACCTACAAATGCAAGATGCCCTGCAGAGCCTGATGGGAGCGTCTAAGGAGGAGGAGGAAGGGGCAGTGGCAGGTCAGGATAGGCATCTGGGAACAATGGTGGACACAGTCCAAGGAGGCCAGAGAAGGCCCCTGCCGCTTGTGAGGAGGGCCCGCCGTGGAATAGCGTGACCCAAGGATATATAGGATGGACATGGAGGGAGAGGAGGCTTGTTAGTGAGCAGGCTGACACAGCACCCCGCAGGAGGAGATGAAGGCCCTGCAAAGGCAAGAGAACCTAAGGGAGAGGCTGGACCAGGAGACTGATGAAGACGGAGTGAACAAGTTTGGGTGTGGACAGTGGGAGGAGATGGCCACTCAAGAGACAAAAGAACCGAGATGTCAGGGCCAGTGAAGCAACATTTCCAGAAAGAGCCAGAGAATAAATATGGGAGGCTTTGCAGGGCACATGGTCTCTGTTGCAATTCATGGGCTCCGCCTGGACAGCATGGACGCTGCCGGGGGGCACAAAGATGCGAGTAGGCGTGGCTGCCTGCCAACCAACCTGTGTTTCTACAAAAGCAGGCCAGATCTGGCCAAGCACAGCCCCGTGTAAGGTTCTGAAGTGCATGAGAACCTGGGCCGGGACTCCCCGAGTTGATCCAGCACTTTTATACAGTGCTTCTTCCCAGATCCTCTTCACCGGCTGCAATTCTCTGGACACACAGGTGTTTATCTCTGACATTTATCTCCTTTCCCTGGACCCTATTCCATAAACTCAACCTCAAACCACGTTGACCTTGGTTAGTGTCCCCCCAGCACCCCATGCATTCACTCCCAGGCTCTGTGTAGCCCATGGCACTCAGAATCCACAGCGTCTCCATCTTGTAAGCAAGCCATGCACTCAGGGGCCCAGGCCCAAGACCTTGCATTTTCCGTGTTAAGTTTCATCCTGTTAGAATTGATCCTATCACCGAGACTGTCAGAGTTGTTTAAAGTCCTGGTTCTGTCACCGGAAATTCTACCCCTGCTTACAGCTCTCACAGGAGACCACACGGGAGGCGGTGAGGAATGTGGAGTTGGGCCAGACCACCTGAGTAGGAATCTGGATGTGTGCACTGGGAGATCTGTGGCCCTGAGCTTGTGGCCCTGTGGTTTTTTTGTGCCTCAGTTTCCCAGGCTGTGATGGGGGATGGTAACCCTCCCTCCCAGGGCTGTGTGAGCCCTGGAGGAAAAAAACATGGATGGCTCATTAGACAGAGGGTTGAAACTAGGCCTGGCTTTGAGAAAGAACTGAGTGTGAGCACTAGTATTGGCAATAAAAAAAAAGCCTGCAACCAAGTCACCAAAGAAAAACTGCTCTCAGTACCGGGCTGAAGTTAGAGCCCCGTGGCATCTCACTAGTGATCTCTCTCCAAACAGCCCACACTCCCCAGGCACCATCAGTCATCCAGTACTGATTATATCCTACTAGGCACTAGCAGCAGAGAAGGCAATGGCACCCCACTCCAGCACTCTTGCCCGGAAAATCCCATGGATGGAGGAGCCTGGTGGGCCGCAGTCCATGGGGTCGCTAAGAGTCGGACACGACTGAGCGACTTCCCTTTCACTTTTCACTTTCATGCATTGGAGAAGGAAATGGCAACCCACTCCAGTGTTCTTGCCTGGAGAATCCCAGGGACAGGGGAGCCTGGTGGGCTGCCATCTTTGGGGTCGCACAGAGTCGGACACGAATGAAGCAACTTAGCAGCAGCAGACACTAGCAGAGAAAGCAAGGAGGATGAGGGACAGAGGAGAGAACTTATGTGAGACTCCTCGGGAAGAACTCCATCTAAAACTGTGACCTTGGCGATACCCTGAGTCCTGGTTTCCGAGGCTAAGGCCTGGCCTCTCCTCCTAGCCTCTTCATTTTTCTTCAAACTTTAAACTTTGTATTTTGTATTAGAGCATAGCCAATTAGCAATGTTGTGGTAGTTTCAGGTGAACAGCAAAGGGACTCAGCCATACATATACATGTATCTCTTCTCCCCCAACACCCCCTCCCATCCAGTCAGGCACACAACGTTGAGCAGAGTTCCATGTGCTCTACAGCAGGTCCTTGCTGGCTGTCCATTTTGAATATAGCAGCATGGACATGTGCATCCCAAACATCCTAACTATCCCTGCCACCACCCTTCTCCCTGGCAATCATAAGTTCATTGTCTAAGTCTGTGAGTCTCTTTGCGTCTCTTAAGTAAGTTCTATTGTATCATTTCTTTTTATATTCCACAGATAATGGATGTCATGTGACATTTCTCCTTCTCTGACTTATTTCACTCAGCGTGACACTCTAGATCCATCCATGCCGCTGCAGATGACATTGTTTCATTCTTTTTGATGGTGAGTAATGTTCCATTGCGTATACGCCACATCTTCTTTACCCGTTCTTCTCTTGATGGGCATTCAGGTTGCTTCAATGTCTTGGCTTCTGTAAACAGTGCTGAATGAACACTAGGGTGCCTGTATCCTGGTCTCTTGAAAATGCAGACATACAGTGAGCCTGGAGGATCTTAGGTGGACCAGCAGGAGCTCACATCCACTGTGCACTCACTACATGCCAGGCACAGGCCAACACTGGGGTTCAAACTTGCCAACTCATTTAGTTCATCATCACCCAGAAGGTGATGTATTGACGTCACCCTTCTGAGCTCAGGAGCCTCTCAGAACCTCAGTTTCTTCATCTATAAAGTAGGAATGATAGTACTCCCTGCTGCATGTGGGGCTTATAAAGATTAATTGAATAAACACATATATGGTACCAGAGGAGCTCACAGCATACGTGCCACTAGTCACCCCACATCACACCTCCCCCAGAAGGTGAGGGCAATTTCCAGGCTCCCTCCACTGGTGACGGCAGAGCTGGGATTTGACCTGGGAGCCCAGCCCTAGCTCGTGTCTGTCTCCTGCTTCTCATGGCCTGGAGAGTGCCTCAGAAGATCCCCTTCAGTACTGGAGTGGGTTGCCATTGCCTTCTCCACCTGGATGCTCTAAGGTCACCCTATTTCTGGTGGCTGCAGGACTGGGATGTGAAGAAGCACCTAGAGCCCGAACTTTGCCTCTTCCTTCCTCACTGTGTCCTAGGCTGGAGCGTCTTCCTTCCAAATGAATCAGATAATCAATACACTCTCCAGAGCATCCAGGCAGTGGAAAATAGAAAAACATCTTCAGGCCCAGCGAATTCAGTAATTAACCGGAGCATGGAAGCCAGGGTTTGTTTGGCCGGATATAATGGGTTTTTGGAAGGAGGGGTGGGAGTGCTGATGAACAACCCCAAACTCCCAGCACAGGCCAGGGAGGCCCTTGCAGGGGATGTCAAGAATCAGGGGCTCCACTCTCTGCCAGAGCAGAGGCTCTGGTCTCCCAGAGCCAGGAGAGGGAAATTTGTCTCTGACAGAGGCAGGAACTGGCTGAGCTGGCTGACTGATGGCCATCTCCTGCTCTGCACACACACCATTAATCTCACAGCCAGCTCGGGCCTGTGGGAAGATAGGACAGCTCCGGACAGCCTGGGGTCACCTTTCCCATCACAGAGTCCTCAGCCAGCCTGGAACAGCCGCCGTACTTGCCCAGCCACCTCCTGCTGAAGGTCAAAGGGAGCACAGCAACCAGGATGGCTGGGGAGGCTCCAAGGGTGACAACTGGGAACAGGTGGGTGTAGGAGGGAGAAGAGAAGGGGGTGACATGGAAGACATGGACCTTCTCACCCCACACACCACCCCAGCCCACCCAGAGACCAGGTCTCAGTGGAGGACACCATGTTGGGCCACCTTCATGGCCCACAGGGAACTCTCAGGGGATGCAAGGCGGGATGGGTGAGTTCAGGCTAACCAGACAAGCCCCTGGTATATCTTCACCGTCATGACTTAAGCATCCGACAGACAGGAGTGAGAATTCAAGCTTGGATACTTGCTGCTGGACAGCTGGACTCTGACCTCCAGTTTTCTCCAAGCTAGAGTAGGGCAAGGAGACATTCTGGTTGACTACATATCAGGGCAGGACTGTGAAAATACAGTAGTGCCTGAAACGCACACGGCACAGCCCCTTGGTGGCGCCCTGCCCTGTCCAGGCCGTCAGGAAGGAAGAGGAACTGGAGGACCACAGGACCCAGCGGTGAAGGTTTCCATGCAGAGTGAGGCAAGGGCTGGGCCATATGGGGAAATGTGGAGTTCATGAGGACCAGAGGGTGTTCCCAGATGGACACGTAGCCTGAGGGGGCGGAGGTATGAGCAGCTGACCTGGCACAGAAACAGTCAAGGCTAACCCAGGGCCCTGCCTGCTGGACAGCTGAGGAGCCAGAGCTGGAGGAAGGAGCTGGCCTAAAAGCCAGGATGACTCCACAGCATGAGACTCAGTTTCCCCAATGGTCCCCCAAAGAAAGGCTTTAGGCGTCAGTCCCATCCAAGGAAGGGGCCAACTCCAGATGCTGTGGAGTGTCGGAGGGAATCAGGACTGTGATTCAGACGTGGGAGATCTGGTGTGAGCCCCAACATGGGAGCCATCTCTGCAGAAGAGAATCCTTCCAAGTGGGACTGAGACACAGATGCTGCCCTTTTCTGAGTGCTCACCGTGTGTCAGGCCCTGGGCTGACCTTGACACTTCCTACCTTGACAACAACCTAGCTAGCAGGTGTCATCACTCCCACTTAGCATGTGAGGAAATAAGTTCAAAAAAGTTCTAAGGCACTAAAGATAAGTAAGTTACAGTATCAAAAACCTAGACAGCATATTAAAAAGCAGAGACATCACTTTGGCAACAAAGGTCCATCTAGTCAAAGCTATTTTTCCAGTAGTCATGTACAGATATGAGAATTGGACCGTCTAGTCAAAGCTATTTTTCCAGTAGTCATGTACAGATGTGAGAGCTGGACCCTAAAATAAGGCTGAGCAATGAAGAATTGACACTTCTAAACTGTGGTGCTGGGGAAGACTCTTGAGAGTCCCTTGGACTGTAAGATCAAACTAGTCAATCGTAAAGGAAATTAATCTCGAATAGTCGTTGGAAGGACTGATGCTGAAGCTGAAGCTGTAATACTTTGGCTACCTGATGCAAAGAGCCAATTCATTGAAAAAGGCCCAGATGCTGGGAAAGATTGAGGTCAAGAAGAGAAGGGTGACAGAGGATGAGATGGTTGGATGGCATCATCGACTCAGTGGACATAAATTTGAGCAAAGTCCAGGAGATAGTTAAGGACAGGGAAGCCTGGCGTGCTGCAGTCAATGGGGTTGCAAGGAGTCGGATACAACTGAGCGACTGAACAACAACAATAATGTCAGTATCACCTTATACCTTGGACCACTGAGAACAGCAGTTAATCATTAATGTAAACAGGGGTTACTAAGTACAGGGGACCAACCTAAGCACCTCCCCTTTAGTGCATCACAGAATCCTCATAACAACCTTCAGAGGCAGGTACTGTAGGCACCCCCATTTTGCAGTGAGGAAACTGAGGCCGAGCAGTCAGGTCTGTGGTCAAGGACAGCCAGCTCATAAGTGGTCAAGCGCCTGACCACATGTCTCTGCCCTGAGTAGAGGCCGCTGGAGCACAGGGATGGCTGAGGACCACTCCCGGACATCCACGCCTCCAAGCCCTGCCTTCGAAAAAACATGAACCAGAATGAGCTGACACACCAGTGGGGCCCTGAGAAAATGATTAATGTGACCCAGGCTGGGGAGATAAGGGGAATGATGCACTGTCTGAACATACTGTTCCCTGCTGACACTGAGGTGCAGTCGATTCAGGTGCTTCCAGGCCATAGGATACAGGAGGTGCACCCCCACTCTGCCCATCCCTGCAGCTCCTCCAGCTGGTCTGGGGTCCAGACTACACTTGCTCCCCTTCCACCAGGATAATCAACGGGTGGAAGCTGCTCCAGGAATGCCACCTGAGCTCACTGTGCAAGGAGGTTGCTGAGAAACGTTGCTAGGAGACAGGAGGGGTGGCTGAGGGCATCAGGACCAGGGGCTCTACAGACCATTAGCAGGCATTGTGGCCAGGTCCAAGGAGCAGGAGCATATGTGATGGACACAAGTCTTGGGATTTTGATGGGCTGGATCCTACCTGACATTGATGAGGGCTCACAGGATAAATTGAAATCTAATTGCTGGATGCTTTGGTTTAATATTAGAGCTGCTCCACTTGGTAAATATCAAGGAGCTGGATGCCTTTTCTGCGCCTCTGGGCAAAGTTTAGTGGTGCTGCCCTGGCAGTGAACAAAGGACATGCCAAAGCCAGAGAAAGACAGAGGGAGGAAGGGAGGGAGAAGGGGCAAGGGGAGAGACAGCATCCCAGGAAGTGGGGGTGGTAAAGAAAGCCTCCAGGCCAAGCCCCCCTAAAATCGTCTCCTCACAAAGACACACTCTATGCTCTGTACAGGAAATGAACACTCCCAGGATGTGGCTTCATGGTGGATCTCTGCATCTGCCCTGCTCCCAGCACAGCCCAGCCCTGCATCTGAGTGCTCACCCTCCACCCAGAAGAAAAGGCAGGGAGAGACCCTGGTGGGTGTGCTAATTCTTGGGCAACAGGAGTGTGTTGGCAGGAGGGAGCCAGAGTCTAGGGAGCAGTGGTGGGAGTTAGCTCTAAGCCCTGGCCAGGGTGGAGGCAGGGAGGGGATTAGTACAAAATGTCCCTGGTAGAAAATAGCTCTGTCAGATTTACATCTTAGATAGATCACCCAGAAGTCATCTGAAAAAAAGAAATAAAAGAGTTGGATCCTTACCTTATACCAGAGGAAATAACAGATGGGCCAAAAAGTTAGGGGGGCTTCCCTGGTGGCTCGCCAGTAAAGAGTCTATCTGCAATGCAGGAGATCCAAGTTAGATCCCTGGATCAGGAAGACCACCTGGAGAAGAAAATGGCAACCCACTCTAGTATTCTTGCCTGGGAAACCCCACGGACAGAGAAGCCTGGCAGGCCACAGTCCATGGGGTTGTAAGAGTCAGATACAATTTAGCGACTAAACCTACCTAAAGACTTAGGGAAGGGATGGAGAGAGAGGTAGGAAGGGAGGAAAGAAGAAAGGAAGAGAGAGAGAAAGATCGTTTAAGTATTTGCAGAAACCATGGGTTTGTTGTTTTTTGTTTTTTTTTAAGGTAAAATCCTTCTAGCAAAGACACAAAATCTAGGCGTCCCAAAAAGATAAATGTTAAAACAATCACATAAAGATGAAACTTTTCTGATAGATAAAAGCCACCATAAAGATAGTTTTGTTTTGTCTCGTTCCCTAAGGATAAACTCCAAAAAGTTGCAAGTCCTATAAACACAGACTTAATTTTTTTATCACATAAAGAGTTCCTATAAAAATAAATGAGAAAAAAGTCCAGTAGCCCAATAGAAAATGATAGCTCACAGGAAAGGGACTATAAATGCCTCTTAAATATATGAATGTATGACCCACCTCACTCAAAATAAGATAAAAGCCAGTAAAGCCATATCAAGATAACATTATTCACTCATCTGCTTGGCAAAGATCGAGAGTTTGATAAGCCATTGTTGAAGCAGTTGGTGGGAGGATACACGGGTGCTCATTTATTGCTGCTGGGACTATAAACTAGAACACATTTTATCCATTGTGATTGAATGATAGCTACCAAAATTCCAAATGGATGTACTTTCTGGTTTCGCAATTTCACTTCCAGAAATTTCCCCGGCAGATACATTCCTGATATCTGAAATTATATGTGAATAAGACTAAATATCACACTATTGTTTTAATGAACAAAACCTGGAGATCACCTGGGTTATTCAATAGAAGATTGGTTATTTAAATAACGATCATTCATAGTAGCACCCAATGCAGCTAGTTTAAAAAAAAAAAAATAAATGAATAAAGAAAAGACATTCATAAACAATGTCCAAGGGACTTATCGCGGCCCAGCAGCTAAGACTCCATGCTCCCAATGCAGGGACCTAGGTTCAACCCCTGGTCAGGGAACTAGATCCCATACGCTGCAACTAAGAGTTCAAATGCCTCAATTAGTGCTTCCCCCACAGCTCAAGAGGTAAAGAATCTGCCTACAAACCAAGAGATGCAGGAGACCCAGATTTCATCCCTGGGTCAGGAAGAGCCCCTGGAGGAGGTGATGGCACACCACTCCAGTACTCTTGCCTAGAAAATCCCTCGGACAGAGGAGCCTGGTGGGCTACAGTCCACAGGGTTGCAAAGAGCGGACACAGCTGAGCACTCATGTGCACACACACATGCCTCAGCAAAAGATCCCGCATTTGGCTACTAAGACTCAGCACAGCCAAACAAAAAGATTTTTAATGTCCAAGATATTAGTAATTTCACTGGCTCACTCATGTCCAACTCTTTGAGACCCCATGGACTGTAGAGTATCAGGCTTCCCTGTCCATCACCAACTCCCAGAGCTTGCTCAAACTCATGTCCATCGAGTCAGTGATGCCACCCAACCATCTCATCCTCTGTTGCCCACTTCTCCTGCCTTCTGTCTTTCTCAGCATCAGGGTCTTTTCTGATGAGTATGTTCTTTATATCAGGTGGCCAAAGTATTGGAGCTTCTGGGTCAGCATCAGTCCTTCTAATGTATATTCAGGACTGGTTTCCTTTAGGACTGACCAGTTGGATCTCCTTGCAGTCTGAAGGACTCTTAAGAGTCTTCTCCAACACCACAGTTCAAAAGCATCAATTCTTTGGCACTCAGATTTCTTTATACTCCAACTCTCACATTCATACATGACTACTGGAAAAACCATAGTTTTGACTAGCAGACCTTTGTTGGCAAAGTAATGTCTCTGCTTTTTAACATGCTGTCTAGATTTAAAAATGCCACATGGGGAACTCTGGGTAGAACATGCCCATTTCTGTAAGATAGTAGCTCAGTCATGTCCGACTCTTTGCAACCTCATGGACTATAGCCTGCCAGGCTCCTCTGTCCATGGGATTCTCCAGGCAAGAATATTGGCGTGGGTAGCCATTCCCTTCTCCAGGGAATCTTCCTGACCCAGGGATCAAACCTGGGTCTCCTGCCTTTCAGGCAGATTCTTTACTGTCTGAGCCACCTAAGATAGGGGTGTATGTAAATACATGGAGGATCTCCACCAACTGATAATTCTTAACAGATTAAAATTCAATACGAGCAGGGCCTCTTATTTCTTTTGTAATTTCTATTGAGTTAAATTTATATACCACAAAATTCACCTGCTTTACTTTTACAATTCAATGATTTTTGGTATTTTTAAAGAGTTGTGTAACTATCCCCACAGGCATAAATGGTTTGGTTTTGTTTTGTTTCTATTTTGGCAACAATGTGGGATCTTAGTTCCCCAACCTTGGAGCAACTGAGCCCCTGCATTGCAAACATGGAATCTTAACAGTTGAACCTCCATGGAAGCCCAAGGGTCTCTATTTATTTAAAAAAAAACACAACATTCAAGGATATTCCAAGACATACACCAATCCACCATTGAGTTTACAGATTCTTGGAGACATAGTTCATGAAAAGGTAAGTGTTCATAGTCTGAACTACCACTGTTTGGCATATGATTAGAATGACCCATTCTTTTAAAATTTATGAAACTTCTCCATACACCCATCTGGGCTCAGTGCTTCTTTTGTAGGAAACTGTTTACTCTTCACCTTATTTTCTTAATAGTACAAGACCCCCTCAGGACTGTTATGTTTTCTGGACTCTTGAGTCAATGTGGGAACCACTTATAACCACTCAGGATACCTGGGATCAGGGCACAGTCAGAGAGATGACAGGCCATGGGCTTCTTGTCCACTGCTTTCTGGAGCCTCAGTGGTCCTGCCTTGTGACTTTCTTCTTCCTGCCATGAGTCACATTGTCCAGTGTTCACATCTCAGAACACTCAGGGACCTACGTGTGGCCTGTCATTCAAAATGCCCATCCAAGAATGGACCATGGCTTCAGCCTCTGGAACACAAGCCTCAGCCAGTAGTCATGGCTATTCCCTCCCAAATCAACCCCCATCCCCCATGGAGGGGGCCAGTCCCTGCTGCCGAGTTCACTCACTTGGGGGCCTCAGTTTCTAATGACACCCCTATGGGGATCAGCCTCCATATTCGCTCTCTACCATGGGTCTCAGAGGATGATCCAAGGCTGAAATACCACCCCAGTGTTTTGCATTTGGCCTCATTACCCATGTTCCCATAGGCACCCACTGTATCACAACAGGTTAATTCACTCATTTACGTCACTGGTGGCTCAGACAGGAAAGAATCTGCCTGCAATGCAGGAGACCCAGTTCAATCCCTAAGTTGGGAAGATCCCCTGGAAAAGCAAATGGCTACCCACTCCGGTATTCTTGCCTGGAGAATCCCACCAACAGGTGAACCTGGAGGGCTGCAAACCATGGGGTCATAAAGAGTAGGACATGACCGAGCAACTAATACTTTCACTTTCACTGGCTCCTGGAAGGATATGCACTTGAGATTCTGGACAAGATACAAGGTTTGTATCGTCAAAGCTCATCAGGTGAGAGGGAAAAACTGAGAGACCTTCCATGGCCACAGAGCCTGGGAGAGGCTGGGTGGTGCTTTGAACCTAGCAGTTTGGCGCCATAGGATGGGGAGTGGCACACACAGAGCCCCCCATGAAGAATGAAGGTTATCACTCTTTCTAGTGACAGAGTCGTTTCTCCCTGCTCCCTGGGGAATCCCCTTCTCTCTGAACTCCAGACCCCTCTTAACCCGCCCCCTACAAGGTTGATGCCCACAGGACTGACCATCAACTCGAGGGCTGCAGAGGCCCCCTCAGCCCTGCAGACCCAACTCAGGCCTGTGCGCACGCTGCTCCTTCTGCCTAAAATGTTCTTCCTGTGGGTCTTCTCACGGCTGCCCATCCTGGCCAGTCCAGGCTTGGCCCCAGGGTCACTCAGCTGGAACTTCCCTCTTCTGACCTCACAAATTCCAGGACTCAGCTTGTGTTCCCCTGAGCACATGTCACTTGCTGAAGTTGTCTTGACTTTTTCATGATCTGCCTCTCCCTTGAGAGTGGACGCTTCCAAGGCAGGGGTCTCGTCTGTCTTAATCACCAGTGTATACGCAGCACTCTGGACAGTTTCTGACATACAGCAGGTTCTCAGTGAAGGTTAACTAAACAGATGAAGCAAGAATCAGATGTGTTCACAGCCCAGAGGCCACATTCACCCAATCTGTCATCCCTACGCAGGGGCCGGGAGACCCACTCACCTGGGGAATGGGTCTGCAGCTCTGTCTAAGGATTTAGTCAAAACTCTCTAATTTTTTCATTTTTATTGGAGTATAGCTGATTTATAACGTGGTGTTAGTTTCAGGTGTGCAGCAAAGTGATTCAGTTATCCACATACACATATTCATTCTTTATCAGGTTCTTCTCCAATATAGGTTATCACAGACTATTGAGCAGATTTCCCTGTGCTATGCAGTAGGTCCTCTTTGGTTATCTATCTTATATATAGTACTTGCTGTTGTTGCTGTTCAGTAACCAAGTCACGTCCAACTCTTTGCAACCCCATGGACTGCAGCATGCCAGGCCTCTCTGTCCCTCACCATCTCCTGGAGTTTGCCCAGGAGTTCATGTCCATTGCATCAGTGTTATCATCCAACCATCTCATCCTCTGCCACCCTCTTTTCCTTGTGCCTTTAATCTTTCCCAGCAACATATAGTCCTATGTGTATGTTAATCCCAAGCTCCGGATTCATCCCTCCCCCAACATATTTCCTCAACCAAGAAATGGGTAAAAGATCTAAATAGACATTTCTCCAAAGGAGACATATAGATGGCCAAGAGGTACATGTAAAGATGCTTAACATCACTATTAGAGAGACACTAATCAAAACTACAAAGAGGTATCGCCTCACACCAGCCAGAATAGCCGTCAATGAAAGATCTACATACAGTGCTGGAGAGGGTGTGGTGACAAGGAAACCCTCCCACGCTGTTGGTGGGAACATAAATCAGTAACAGCCACTGTGGAGAATAATAAGGAGGTTTATTTAAAAACTAAAAATAGCAGAAACTCTTGTCGTGGACAGGAGAAGCAAGAGGTCTGCTTCCCGGGAGATGACCAAGGCTCCACTCAGGCCAGGCAATTGCCCAAGGAGATAGCATTGATTAACACATTAATAAATAACTTTGCTATTAAAAAACAGTCTCCATCCCTGGGGGATAATTGCCTTGGGCAGCGATGGCCTCTGCCAGCCTCCTTCCTCCTGCCTCCAGTCCTGTAATTCTCCCCAAATGTTCTCCATGTGTCCCTGGCTGCCTGGAGTGAGTTGGGGTGGGGGGGGGGTGGGGTAGGGGTGAGGCAGGAGGCCTAAGCTGGGCCTGGAACAGGACAGAAGGACCAAGGGGGTTGGAATCTGGACAGTCCCCTGGCATCCTGACAGCAAGCCTCAAGAGGAGGGGCCTGGCCTTCCCTTATTCTGCTCTCACCCAGCCCTGTCTCAGTAATGAAGCCAAACAGAGTGACTTAAAACCACAGATGTGCGCTGTCTCACAGGCTGGAGTCCAGAAGTCCAAGATCAAGGTGTCAAAGGGCTGTTTCTTTCCAGAGGCTCAAAGGAGACTCTGTCCCAGGCCCCTCCTCAGCTTCCCAGGGCGGACTGGCCATCCTTGGCGTCCTTGGCTTGTAGGCACAGCACCCAGGTCCCGAGTTCATGTTCACACTGCGTCCATCATGTGTGTGTCTCTGTCCAGATTGCTCCCTTTTACAAGGACGTCAGTCACGTTGGATACGGGCCACCCAACTTCAGTATGACCTCATCTTGATCAATTGCATCTACAATGACCTTATTTCTAAACAGTGTCATGTCCCAGGTGCTGGGAGTTGGGACTTAGATGTGTGAATCTGGCATGCGTGTGTGCAAAGTCCCTTCAGTCGTGTCTGACTCTGCGACCCTATGGACTACAACCTGTCAGCCTCCTCTGTCCTCGGGATTCTCCAGGAAAGAATACTGAAGTGGGTTGCCATGCCCTCCTCCAGGGGATCTTCATGACCTAGGGATCATGACCTTACTTCTCCTGCATTGACAGACAGGTTCTTTTCCACTAGCATCACCTGGAACACCCGTGTGAATTTGGGGAAGGCATAATTCAACCTATAGCAATCAGTAACTCAAGCCTTGGCCCCAAACTCACCTGGAGGCTAGAACAGCTGACCCTTGGCCCCTCTGCCCTGCTCTGCCTGTCCCACCCCTGCAAGTCCTCTGGCACCTGACCCTTGTCTCTGCAGTTTGGACCCTCTTATCTCAGGTGGTCTCTTGTTATCTGCTGTCCCTGGGGAGGTGTGTGACATGGTGTGAGACGTTCAGAGAGACTTGGGTTCAAACCTCACCTCTTCCACTTTGGTAGGGTGTGACTTTGGGTGAAACATCCCATGTCCCCAATCTCCAGGCTCCTTGTCTTGACACCCTAGGTCCTGCTGCTTGGGCCCATCTGGCCTGGACAGTCTCTGACCACCCCTCCAACACACACAGGTCAGGTCAGTGTATCCCTTCATAATGGGGCAAACACACAAATCAGTGCGTCCCTCAGGGAAAATTCTGGTCTCCTGCTGTGAGCCTGGCAGAACCTAGAGCCAACTCTCTCCTGCTCCTGGCCACATCTACACCAGCGCTCAGAGCCTCACGGCATTGGGGGAGCTGGGGATCTTTCCCAAGAGTCTGCTATGCATGGACGTGGGGAGTGGGAATCCACACAAGCTTTCTCTCTCTTTCTCTCTCTCTCTGTCTCATAAGTTTGCCTCCTCTACCTGCAGGGAAATTTGCCCAGCTCCCCACCCCATGCCACCATTTGTATAACAGCCTTGTTCCTTCCAGATGCCACCTCCAACTGGGTGCCCAGCACTTCCTAACCACCCTGTGACTTTTACAGACACACACACACTCATTAAGTGCAAATGAGCCTGCATGATTATTATCACCATAATTACTAAGGAAATTAGTGACCACAAGCTGCCTGGTGCCCCACGATGGGGGCCCGTATGCAGCCTGGCCTCAGCTCCCCTGGTTCCCCTTTCCACCAGGACACAAGAGCCAGGCCCCTGGGCTCCAGCCCCACACTCCACCCTCTTCCTCTAACCTTGATTTGCAGCAAAAATCAGGCAGGGGGATGACCAAGGAAGCAAACCTGGTTTTTGTGTGATGAGCATGGGGAGAACCATCATCCTGTCTACAGAGGGGACCACCCCATCTGAGAGGGTTGGCAGCTTACTCTTGGCGGGACCCAGAGGCTTGTCACTCAGGACCCTCACCTGCTCTGCTGTCAGGACAGCCCTTCGGGGCAGACTATCTCCCCACTTCTGAGAGCCTTCGAGCTGGGGACTGTGGCCAAGGCTCTCAGTAATGAACTGGCCCAGAGCAAATGCTTCCAGAAGCCAAGAGTAGGACCTGGGACCTCACTCCAAAGCCTGGTCCTATCCGCCCTCGTGTTCCTGAGACAATAAAATGCCCCCCTGGGCGATGATGTCCTGTTCCCGGCCACCCTCACCTCCCCACCGGGAGAGTCCTCCCTAACATCTCATAAGGGCTCCTTGGCAGGTCCCATTCATTTTGCATTCATGGTCCAGCCTCCCCAGGCAGGCCCCAATGAATTCAGTTACAAACTCCTCCTGGATGCTTATGTCAGGAGCCCTAATATTACATATTAGGAGCACTTCATTCCTGTCCAGCCCCTCTGCATGTATTAGTTGCTCAGTCATGTCTGACTCTATGACCCCATGGACTGTAGCCCACCACCCAACCCTTCCATGGATTTCCCCAGGCAAGAACACTGGAGTGGGTTGCCATTCCCTTCTCCAGGGAATCTTGCCAATCCAGGGATGGAACCCAGATCTCCTGCATTACAGGTAGATTCTTTACCACTGAGCCACCAAGGAAACCCACCACCCCTGATGGGATGTCAAAGCTTCTCTCCAGTGACCGTTGACAAGGCCCACTTCCTGGCACCAACGTGGGCTTTGGGCTGGAGTACAGCTGTTTAAGCTCCAGGAGGGGGAGGTCCAGGTGTGGGGTTGTAATCACTTTCTCAAGTTATCCACAGGCCTGCCTGGCAACCTTACACCAGCTAAGGACTGTGGGGTCTAGCCAGACTGCCTCTCAGCCCCTCTCAGGGCTCCCTGAGCCAGCCTGACAGTGGGACCTCAGAGCAGGGCAGAGAGGCACTTGGAGCCCCTGCCGAGGCCGGGAGGGTGGACTGGCAGACCCCAGGCCTCACCCATCTGGGACCCACTGGCTTGGACCCTCCCAGGGGCCCAGCTGTGTGTCACGTTTGGTTTGTTTCACTCGTTTGTTTTCGGAATCTCTGGCTCCTGTTCGAGGAGGCCGTGCCCGGGGATTTTAACCTGCTCAGCAGCACCTGCCTCTCCTGAAGTTGGCCGGGCTGTGATCTCCACCCCCTGGAGCTCTGTGGTCAAATGGGCTGCGGGCAGACAGTCTCCATATGGGGAGGGGGAGGCGCGTCCTGCCTGCCTTGCCCTGCCCCCCAAACACACACATACCTCAGGTCACCCTCCCCCCAGGGGAGAAGGAGCAGGACCTGGACCACTGGGAAGACACCCTGCCCGGTCCCTTCCTCCCTCTCTCCCGCCTACAAGGGAATAAGTTGGGGGCGGGGGACAGCTCTGCATGGAGGGGCTACAATCCTCCCATCGGTCTGTCCAGGAGACCCTGATTATCCCCATTTTACAGGTGGGCAAACTGCTCACACAGGCTGAGTCTCTCCCCTAGGGTCACACAGCCAGAGTGGGACAGAGCCTGCATCCCAGATCTGTGCCTCACCCAGAAACCCAGCCTCCGGGACACTGAGGCATTGCCAGATGCTCGTTGAACATTTCCTAAAACAGGTCTCCTCTATGTATGTGCCTATTTCTGCTTTCCAAGTGAGTTCACCTGTACGGTTTTTCAAGATTCCACGTTACCTGATCTTTGTTTTTCTCTTTCTGACTTACTTCACTCCCGTACCAGGGTGGGAAGAGGACAGGATATATACCCTGCTGTGTGTAAAAGAGATAGGGCTTCCCTGGTGGCTCAGAGGGTAGAGAATCTGCCTGCAATGCAGGACACCCAAGTTTAAACCCTGGGTCAAGAAGATCCCCTGGAGAAGGGACTTTCTTGCCTGGAGAATTCCATGGACAGAGGAGCCTGGCAAGCTGCAGTCCATGGGGTCACAAAGAGTCAGACACAATTGAGTGACTGTCACTCACTCACTCACATAAAATAGATAACTAAAGAGAATCTACTGTCGAGCACAGGAAGCTCTACTCAGTGCTCTGTGATGACCTAAATGGCAAGGAAATCCAAAAGGCTGGGGGGTGGAATACATGTACAAGTATAGCTGATTCACTTTGCTGTACAGCAGAAACTAACACAGCAGTGTAAAGCAACTACACTCCAATAAAAATTCATTTTAAAAAGTGGGTCTCCTCCCCTGAGAGCATGTACTGAGGGCGCACCTGCCTCCTCCCACCCAAGCCCAAGCACTCCTGCCAGAACCTCTGTTGGGTATACCAATGGGCATGCCCAGGCAGGGGCTGAGGGCCTCCACCCGGGCAGCGGGTGTCCTGGTGTCCCTGCTCAGGACAAGATGCTGCTCAGAGGACCCCACCTTCCAGACTGAGAGTGAAATAGCCAGGGGGCACTCCGCTCACCAATGGATCCAAATCAGTAGCGTGCATGCATGCTAAGTCGCTTCCATTTGTGTTCGACTCTTTGCAATCCCATGGACTGAAGCTCACCAGGCTGAATGGGATTCTCTGAGCAAGAATACTGGAGTGGGTTGCCATGCCCTCCTACAGGGGATCTTCCTGACTCAGGGATCGAACCCGCAGGTTTTGTCTTATGTCTCCTGCCTTGGCAGGAGGGTTTTTTACTGCTAGAGCCACCTGGGAAGCCCCCAGATTAGCAGGGAACAGCCTGAGTGCACAAACCTCACAGAAGCCATTGGACTCAGTGACCCTCAAGATCCCCCTGGCCTCACAACCTGGGATTTGACAGCTGGATTAAAACCGCCTAGGAGAATAAACACTCGCCTATGAAATATGAATGAAGGTTCAATAAAACCTGTGGTTGAGCAAAGTGGGTTTGCCCGCAGCACAGTGCTGGAAACAGAAATTGGGACTGACACACATACATAGGGAGCAGAAGCATCAGAGCCCAGTGGGAAAAAATACCTGCAAGGACCAGCTCCCCAGTTGCCTGCCGTGAGCCAGGAGCAGGGCTGTGTGCATATGTGTCAGGGAAACAAATGCTCACACGTGCACATGTTGTTTCTATGCATGTGTGCTTGTGTGTGCACGTTGCACATGCATGCGTGTGCATGCATCCTGGCTCACTCATGGTGGCAGGTAGGCCGGTGTGTCATGTGCTTCTGAGGCAGGAGGAAGATGGGCCCCCCAGGGTAAAGCAATTTGGAGATTCATTCTCTACTGACCAAAACTCCAAGACGAGAATAGCAGGGCAATTAAAGGAGGAGGCTGGACCCTGCAAAGACCACATATTTCTCATTCCCAAAGTCAGAAGTCCTCCCTGACCACACACATGTGGAAAAGGCCTCTTGGAGGCCAAAGGGGAGTCATGTCAAGGGATGTTCTACTGAGACAACTTTTAGGTAGGATCCATCTTGGCTAACAGATGTGTGCACACACAGGGAAGGAACCTGAGATATACCAAATATGGACTGTAAACCAGGCAAATCAGAATGATTGGACAAAGGAAACCCAGAAGAAATACCCCATAAAAGTAATTCAAAGTACCATGAGGGCATGACTCAGCAACCCAGGGACTCGCCCTCTGGTCCTGCACGTGTGTCTATCCACAGGTGCTGTACTCTTTTTCCTCTTGGTAGATACTTTACTTGCTTCACTCCTTCCAACTTTGTGGAAATCCTTTTCTGCAAAGCCAAAGGGCTAGGCCCTTGTCACTGACCACTGGTCTAGTGGCTGGGATCTGGTGCTTTCACCGCCAGCACTCAGCCTAATCTCTGGTTGGGAACTAAGCCCCACTCCAAGCCGTTGCAGGCCAAGGCCACCTGAGATAACTTCCTTCTTTGTTCTCCCAGGGAGCTGCTTAGCTCCCAGCCCAGGGCAGCAGCACTGAACCCCGGCTCCCTAACTGGCTGCTCCAGCAGGAGTACATCCCAGAATCACTAGTGATAATGCCAGGTTCACTTTTCAAGCGCCTTCCCCCACATCATCACGTTCAAAACTTCTGATCACTTTTAGAAAAGGAATAACTTGGCATGTAGGTTTATGATTCTCTCCTACGTCTGAACCTCTGAACCAGCCCATCCAGTGAGTCATGCATGGGTTCCTGAGCAGCCAGAGAGCTGCAGCGATGGCATATGAGAATCCTGCCACAGCCTCTGGGGTTAAGCGGACCTGGATCCAGAGCCTGACCCCAGCCCTGGCCGTGAGAGCCTGGGACAGCTGCTGACCTCCCCAAGACTCATTTTCTTCATTTGGGAAATAAGGGCAAGGCCACTTGTCCCACAGGCTGTGCTGAAGACCAATGGGATCTCATGTCCGTCAGGCTCAGCAGGTTATACTTCAGTAACAAAATAACAGAAGCATCTCAGCGACTCGACCTTCAAGACTGACTCCATTCTGGTCTCGTGTCCATCACAGGTGGAGAAGGAGAGACAGGTGGGGCTCATTGGCATCACTCAGGGGCTCAGAGAAATGGACACCCAGCTCAAAGATGCTTCCTCAGCTCCAGAGGCAGAGAAACGAAAACGTGACAAACCACATGTCGCTGCTTAAACCTGCCCCGAAGGGGTACCATCACTTCTGCTCACACGGTGTTGGCTAAAACCAGCAGACTGACTGGCCACACCCCACTGAAGAGACTCCAGATGAATCATCATCCTATTAGAAGGAAAGGAAACAGAGATGCAGGTCGTTTACATCAAATGCCCAGTGTTTCCTACTGGCTTCTGCCCAGGCCCCACTCACTCCTTGGAGTAAAAGTTTCCCATGTTCATTACCAATGCAGTGCCTCCCATGCCCAGATGCACCTTCCCGTGTTGAGCATTGTGCTCAACAAGCAGACTTCTCTCGGTACTTCTTCCAAGTGAGCACAATCTGGGGCTTTCTTAGTAGAGGAGGCTGGAGAGACTTGGTTGAGAAAAGAGGCATGGTGATGGGAGAACCCAGCCACAGACGTGATCCCTCTGCAGTCTTGTGGTCTCCGCCTGGTGATCACTATTCTGCACTGTCTTGACACAAACCCCAGGCCCATGTGATCTGGAAGTCCCTGCAAGGGCCACCCAGACTCCATCTGCGTGCCCCATGAAGGCATCACACACCCACATGTATCCTGAGGGTCCACACTGAGCCAGTCCTTCTGCAGGACCCCAAGGCTCCTGTGTCTTGTAGCCTCCTGCCCTCCAGCAACTCCATCAAACTCCAGAGTGTAGTCAGGAGCTCCAGGCCAGCTCCATCCTGGCCAAACCCACAAACTTCTCTTATCCAGGATCTGAACTACACCTTCACCAACAATATCTGGACCTCTTTCAAGTTTGTGCTTCCCTGGAGTTGGGGGCTTTTTAAGGGCATGAGCCATCCATCTCCTTGCAAGGCCTTGCAATAAGCTTTTCTCTGCTAAAAGGAAAGTAAACAAAAAAAACCCTTGTGCTTCTTTAATGCCCTCCCACAGCCCTAGAGGACCAAATAGGGTTTCCTTTTGCCTTATAGCCACTTTTTTTTTTAATCATCACTAATAATCCTTTACATTAAACTTTCCCATTTAACCTACTATGTGGTTCTATCTCCTGCTTGGACCCAGACTTCTACCCATCTGAACTCTTGAAAACCTGCACTGCAGTTTTTCTCCGTCATTGATCCAAGATCCTACTTCCCCATTCCTCTCTGTCCCCTGACTTCTTCTCTTAAATGAAAGCCCATAAATGTGCCTGATGTCACCCTCCTTCTTGCCCAGGTATGAAAGCCTTAGGCTGTGAGAGACAGAGAACTGGGTGGGGGGAGTTGAGGGAGCTGCAGGTGCAGTGTGAGAGTTGGACCATAAAGAAGGCTGAGTGCCTAAGAATTCATGCTTTCAAACCGTGGTGTTGAAGAAGACTCTTGAGAGTCTCTTGGACTGCAAGGAGATCAAACCAGTCAATACTAAAGGAAATCAACGCCAAATACTCATTGGATGGACTGATGCTGAAGCTGAAGCTCCAATACTTTGGCCATCTGATGCAAACAGCCATCTCATTGGAAAAGACCCTGATGCTGAGAAATATTGAAGGCAAAAGGAGAAGAGGGTGACAGAGAATGAGATGGTTGGATGGCACCACCGATTCAGAGGACATGAACTTGGGCAAATTCCAGGAGAGAGTGAAGGACAGGGAAGCCTGACGTGCTGCAGTCCATGGGGTCGCAAAGAGTGTGACACAACTTACCAAATGAACAACAACAGGAGAACTGGTTCACTGTATACACAGAAGTTAGTGTTTCTAGATTGCTCAAAGAATAGATATTTGAAGCATAAGGATGTTTGGTGATTGGCCCAAGTTCCCATGGAAACATGATGGCAGAATTGGAACAAAAGTTCAGGTCTCCCAAGTGTCTGTCCAGTTCTGATGCTTCTAGGATATGGTCTCCTGGGAGAGAAGACAGGGAGGCCCTGCTCTTGCTGACTACGCAATGGGACACAGGGTTAAGATAGGGCTGTGGCTGGGTGCATCATACCAAAATAAAGCCAGACATTTTAAAAAATAAATAAAAGGGATACCTTTACATAAAAGGGCTTCCCTGGTAGCTCAAAGGCAAGAATCTGCCTGCCACTGCAAGAGACTTGGGTTCAACCTCTGCGTCAGGAAGATCCCCTGGAGAAGGAAATGGCTACCCACTCCAGTATTCTGGCCTAGAGAATCCCATGGACAGAGGAGCCTGCTGGGCTACAGTCTATGGGGTTGCAAAGAACTGGACGACTTACAGGTAAATAACAACAAGGCACAGCCCGCACATAATGGATGTGACAAAAAGGAACGAAGTCAGAAAAGTAAGAAGTTGATGCCTGGGGAGGAAGACGGGAGGAGTTGGACAAAACCTCGGCCCTAGATGAGGACGAGGGGCATGACCTTGGTGGTCACATGATGGAAGAGTAGAATCTGTCCACTGGAGAGCCTGGGATCTCAAGGTCTCCTCTTCCTTACACACAAGAATAAAGCTGCCCTTTGCGTCAGGGAATCCAGAGGAAATGTGTCTTCTGAGATTTGGGGAGGAGGGGAGAAAAAAATTAGCCTCAAGGAGTTGAGTGCCCACCACACATTGAAGGTGAACACAGCACATGGCCACTGGGTCCGCCCTTGAAACTTCTCCCTGTTCCGCGACCTCTGGTGTAGCCACGTGACCTGCTTTGGCCAGTGGAGTGGGTTCTGAGCAAGTCCCAATGCCCAGAAATTAAGAGAGACCTCTGTGCCTCCTTTTGTCCCCACCAACACCCGCTTCTGCCTTTGCCAGGAGAAGTGTGCGCCCAGGCTAGCCCTGCCCCCAGGAGGGGAGTGAGAGATGCTTATGATACTGACCCAGGCTCTTGGCCCCCTTGTGTGTGCTCAGTTGCTAAGTCATGTTCGACTCTTTGCAACCCCATGGACTGTAGCCCACCAGGCTCCTCTGTCCATGGGATTTTCCAGGCAAGAATACTGGAATGGGTTGCTATTTCCTCCTCCAGGGGATCTTCTCTATCCAGGGATCAAACACATGTCTCCTGCATTGGCAGGCAGAGCCATCAGAGGCCAGAGAAGGAATTCAGGCAAGGCTTTATTGGAGCTCCTGCTATAGCAGGGGTAGCAAAAACAAACAGGTTCCCTTGTTAGCTCCCTGAGTGGGGCGAGGTGGGGAAGGGGGAGAAGCTGATTCCTTATATGGAGCAAGGGTAGCAATGTGTCCATGGGTCAGGTCAGAGGGGCGGCTTAGGTGGTTTGCCCACCCCTTTGTTAGTGTTGTATGCAGGGGACACGAGCAGTACCCTGCTTTTGCTCCCAGTTCTTCAGACATGGCAGTTGGGTGGCTGTTGTGTTGGTTTTGGGTTTTTTGTTTTTGTTTGTTTGTTTGTTTCTTGTTGTCCTTAGTTTATCCCAATTGTGCACACATACTGCTATTTTTAGCCCCTTAGAGTTTCTTTGTATTTTGTTGCCGAAGGAGACATTTGTCCAGGAGCAAGCACTACAGCAAAGGGTCCCAGGTCCCATCTCACTTGGAGCAGAGAACACTGGCTGCTGCTGCCTGAGCCACGCGCCTACCCTACCAGCCCACAGACTCGGAAGTGAGAAACGCTTCCCTATGACAAAGGTCTCTAAGATTTGGAGTTGTTTGTTATGCAGCATGATTTAAGAAATACAGATACCTATTCCACGTTTCCTATAGAACAAACAGCTAAAGGGTTTAAAAAATACAATAGGAAAAACAAATTTTCAATTTTTTGAAGAAAATTGGGCACAACATTTTTATGACAACAGGGTGGAGAGGCTGTTTTACAACGAGATACAGAAAAGCCAGCACCGTGCAGAAAAATACTGACAAATGCAGCTACATTACAAGTGGAAAATAGAATCTGACAAAAGAGGCTATGAATAGAGTTAAAAGACAAAGATAATGCACAGCTAGAGAAAACATGTTTTTCAGATATTTGGCCACAAAAATACTGTTCAGATCACACACACACACACACTCACACAGAGAGTGCATAGAAGTTAGCAGGAGAATCCAAAGATCCAGAGATGAAAACGCAATGTGTCAGAGAAGAGACTCAAAGGACCAAGGGATACAAGGCAGGACAGTATCAGGAAACCTCACATTACAACAGGGAAATGTTATTTCACACCCAAGAAATTGTCAGGAGGTTAGAATATGAAGATGAGCAAACAGGAACTTGCACGCTGCTGATGAACGTGCAAAGGGAAGCTTCCGTCTTGAAGATCAGTTGGCTGTGTTTCATCAGCAGAACTGAAGATGGAAGATCCCAAGACCCTAAACCACACTGTGAAGGTGGTAGTGGGGAGGACCAGAGCATCAACATCACCCCAGGAAGGCAAGAGCACCACTTGCTTGTCAGATGTGCAGAATTCTAGACTCATCCAGAAAATGTTGGTGAAGGGAAAAGCAAACTACAGAAGAAACTGTATGGACAACTTGTATAAAATTTCACACACGAAAAAGACTCTATTTTCTTTATGGACAGGCATGCTCAGTATTAAATGTGGATGGGAGGAATACACACTGACTTCAAAATAGTTGGGGAACATGAGGGGAAGCTGGCAGACTAGATAAGGGGCGTAAAACTCATGCTTCAGTTGATTCCGTCATGTTTTATTCCCTAAAAAATAAACTCTGAAGCAAATGTGTCATAAAGCTGCCAGGCATTAAGTCTAACTGGTAGGTACATGAAAGCTGGATATCATTATTCTGCACCCTGTTTGGCGTGTTTGTAAGATTGTGTAATAGTTTTAAAGAGATGATATGCATGAAAGGAAGCATGCCTGAATGATGACAATGGTTATCGTTAGGTGGTAGGCTTATAGGTAGCTTCTTTTTTCTTTTTTCTCTGCTTTTATATTATCTTTTTTCCTTTCACGAGAATATATTACTGTTATGATAGAAAAGCGTGTATTTTGACCCACTGTGTCATGAGCACAGCATGCCCTGGGTTGGAAGGACGCTGAGGCAGGAACACAGTCATTCACCTGTCCAGTCCCTGGGGCAGCTCTGCAGAGAAAGATATGGACACTCATCCCCCACAGCCAGAGTTAAGAAGGCTCGATGCAAAATGATTCATTCCAGGAGAACTAAATCCCTGCCTTATCTAATTTTGTATCCTGAGGCTGATTAATTTAAACTCCAGAATAAAATAAACATCGGCCTTAAGTAAGGATTAAATACTCAGCAGGGTCCCAAGTTGAACAAACTGACATTGTACATTTTATGGTATGGACTGAGGGGGCTTGGGGTGGCAATGGGGGAGCAGAGGGAATGCCCTGAGGTTTGGAGAGAAAACAGCAATATTTTGGGATTCTGGAGTGTATTCACCTTTGATCTCTTGTCTGGAAACCAACAGAAAATGCAAGAGGCACAGAACGTGCCTTCACCGAGGAAGAATCCTCATGCTCTGTGTCTCCATGTCCTGTCCTCAAGGGGATGGTGTAATCAAGGAGTGAGGTCCGGAGAATGGAAGAAGTTCCTATGTTCTTAGAAAACAACAGAAAAGAGAATTCTCCCACCTAGGCATTACCACCAAACAGCTGCTAAGTGCATAAACTAACAGCAAACATCCCCGGGTCTCTAACTGCACTGGGAACCAAGGACAGTGAGATAGGTAAAGGATGAGGCGGCCTGAGTTGGGGAAGGGGGAAGCAACTGATAGATGATTCAGGCCTTCAGCACAAAGCTGGACCATTATCCCAAGGATGAGCTCCGTCTGCAGAGGGATCCCACATCCCCACTCCCACAGTCGCAGTGGCACAGGCACAGCAGCTACGAGAGGCCTGTGCAGCATCAACATAGTTCCAGAGCAGAGCCCAGAAGGCCTGGACTCAGGTCTGGCTGAGCCTCAACCAACTGTGTAGCCTGAGCATCTCATCAGCCACAGGTCCCCCATAGGCACAGCAATGATGAAATCCCCTGCAGATATGTACTGAGCAGAGGCTTCATGCGCTATTGGCTGGGGCATAAAACAAGTTGCAGTCCCTCCAGAGTAGGCATTTCCATAGCTGAACAGCAAAGTCAAGTTACTGCAGCCAACCTGGAAGGGGGCAGGTGTTGGGTAAAGAGGCAAGAAGCCTGGCCCCAAGTCTGCCTCAGGGCATCAGGAACATTTATGGATGGCCCACAAATGGCATCTTCTCTTCTCCCTCCTGAAATGCATCGTCACCCCTGTGAAGTCTCCCCAGGGATGCAGTGCATCTGAGAAACACTCCATTAGGAAATAGAGGGCACAAGTGCACCTTCTTGGTATCACCAACCTCAGACTTCCTGCAGGAAAGCAAGCAACCCTCCTGGGTCCACAGGTGGTAGCTAAATGAACAGCAAGATGTTTGTGAAATCTTCAGTTCATGGACTTGGAACACATGCCGAGTGAGAGGCCGTGACTCTTCCCCAGTGAGACAGCTTGGCTGTGGAAGTATCAAAAGGGATCCAGGTAGGAGGGATGGGGAGTCAGGACAATGAGAAGAAATCTCTCACCGTGACTGATAAATACTCTCTCTGCCAATAGCAGCAATCATGAGTAGCAATGAGTGCTTTCTCAGATGTAGAGATCATATGTGTTGGCAAGCCTGTGTGCAGAAACTGTTGTTGTTTGGGCACAAATCTGTTAAATAATTGAGCACAATTGGTGGAACATCGGAGAGTTGGGTTCAAACTTGTCTTCTCATCATTTGCTTTCTGTTTACCCTATCTGATATTTATCCCCTTTTTCATCTTTTCCTGTCTCCTTTTGGGTTGAGTATTTTTATTCCGTTTTATCTTCTTGGTCGGCTTATTAGGTGTAACTATCTCGTTTGACTTGGCTTTGATTTTTTAGTAGTTGCTTTACCAGTTGATAGTGCACATTTTAACTTATCATAGGCTACTGTCAAATGACATTATGCTGCTTCACATCAGTTTTTGTTGCTTAGTCACTAAGTCATGTCCGACTCTTCGCAACTCCATGGACTGTAGCCCACCAGGCTCCTCTGTCCATGGGGTTTCCAGGCAAGAATACTGGAGTGCATTGCCATTTCTTTCTCCAGGGGATCTTCCTGACTGAGGGATTGAACCCAAGTCTCCTGCCTTAGCAGGCAGATTCTTTACCACTGAGCTACATAGGAAGCTCTCACATATAGACTAAAAACTCTAAATTAATACTTTCATCTCCCCTCATTGGCTCTTGTATTATCGTGTTCATGCATTTCGCTGCTACATGCACTATAAACCCCATACCCCATGGTTACTATTTTTATTTTTATTTAAACAGTCAGCCGTGTTTACAAACATTTTTGATGCTTTCACTTTTACCTCCGTATTTACCATTGGGCGTGTGCTTTATTTCTTTGTGTAAATCCCAATTTCCATCTATATAATTTTCCTACTGCCTGAAATCTTTTGTTTATCATTTCTCATAGAGATAATCAGCTAGAAATGAATTCTTTAAGCTTTTGAAGTCTGAAAGTCTTTAGTTTACTGCTATATTTGAAAGCCCATTTTGCTGGGTATAGGATTCTAGGTTGACAATTGTTTCATCATCATAATTTACAGACATTGGCCCACTGTCCCCTGGGTAGTGCTGGTACTGACTGGAAATCTGCCAATGCTTTCATGTTTGTTCTCCTCTAGGTCACATATTTTTTCCTCTGGCTTCTACGATATCTTCTTTTTCATTGGTTTAGAGCAATTTGATTATGATGTGCCTTGATGTTGTTTTCTTTGTGTTTCATATGCTTGGGGTTCATTGGAATTCTTAGATATCTGGGTTTATACTTGCCTTCAAGTTTGAATTTTTATATAAATTCTTCATATATTTTTTTCTTCTCTCATTCTTGCTTCTTTTGGAAAATCTAATTATACATATATTGTATCTATTGGGGCTGATTGTTCATTTTTTCCAGTATTTTCTTCCATGTTTAATTTTTGATGGTTTCTATTGCTTATGTCTTCAAGTTTACAAATCTTTTCTTCTACAATGTTTAATCTGTTGTTAATCATCCCATCCAATATATTTTTTAAATCTGAAACATTATACATTTCTTCTCTAGAAGCTCAGTGTTGGCCTTCCATGTCTCCACTTAACATGCTTAAGTTTCCTTTACCTTCTTGATGTGGAAAATCTAGTGATATTAAGAGCTTTAATGTAATTTTCTACTCATTTTATGTGCTGTTTCTGTGTCTGTATCTTACTGAGTTTTCTTCTCATTACTGATTGTAGTTTCCTATTTCTTTGCATGCCTGGTAGTTTTTATTAGATGACAGACAATGAAAATTTTACCTTACCATGTACTGGATATTATTGTGTTTCTAAATATTCTTGAGTTTTATTCTGGGATGCAGCTAAGTTAAGTGAAAAGATGTTGGTCCTTTGAAGACTTTCTTTTAATCTTTTCAAAGTGGGACTAGAGCAACTTTGTCTTGGCATTAATTTTCCACACAACTGGGACAGTTTTTTTGTTGTTGTGTTTTTGGTTTTTTTTGTTTGTTTATTTGTTTGTTTGTTTGTTTGTTTTTTGAGTACTCTATCCAATGTCCTGGAAAGTTAAGGTTTCTTCGCCATTGCTGGTGAGAATATGAACTGTGCCTAGTTCTGTGTGAGTTCAAGCATTATTCCTTCTCTTCCTTCCAGGTGATTCCTTTCCCCCTAGACTTGAGTGATTTATTCACATACATGCACTGGTCAGTATCATGCTGAGACTGGAGACTTCCCTTTGCAGTGTTCTCCTCTCCAGTATCTGGGTACTCACTCTGCATAATCTATCTGCCTTGGTCTCCCCAGAATCCCAGCCCCAGCTCCCTTTCTACAACTTAGCTATAATACCCGACTCGGCCCAGAGTCTCCATCCCTGGGCCATGTCCTAGGAATTAAGCAGTAAGTTGGGACAACCATGTGGCTCCATTCAATTGTTTATGCTCTCTCAGGGACCATTGTCCTACACTGCCTGATGTCTCTGATAACCTGTTGTAGAGTTAGGATTTGAGCCTAAACTGTCTGACACTGGAAGGCTTCCCAGGTGGCTAAGTGATGAAAAATCTGCCCGCCGCTGCAGGATGCACAGGAGATGTAGGTCAGTCTCTGGGTTGGGAAGATACTCTGGAGAAGGAAATGGCAAGCCACTCCTATATTCTTGCCTGGGGAATCCCATGGACAGAGGAGCCTGGCAAGCTGTGGTTCAAGAGGTCACAGAGTCAGACACCACTGAGGGACTGAGCATAAAGCAAACATGCATGTCTGACACCAGAGGCCACGCTCTTAACCACTGGGCCACACCCGTCCCTCAGTCTCACCCTGAGGGTTTCACTAGCTTCCTAGAGAGAAGTGATTGGGAGTTGCCATCAGCACTATTCTATGTGTTACTAGTTGTTAGCTGACATTGGATATCCTTATGTTACTGCTTAATAAGCTGCCCAGCACTCACTCCATAGTACGCAGCCTATCATGATTAACTAATCTTAGCCCCTCATATCACCATTCCAAAGGTGCTGAGCTAGATCCACTTGGGGTCATTACCAGCCAAGATCTGGATGTTCAACAATTATAGTTAAGAGCCAGTGCTCCGAGTCAGCACATCAGGATGGCAGCCCTGTGAGAGAGGAGTCCCATGAAGACCACTCTCAGCAAGCACTCCACATGCTGCGAGTCTAGTCTGGGGGGTCTCATAGTACTGAATTAGGGAATTGAATGTGATGGTTTCTCAGACTTTCTCCCTTAACAGCTAGGAGTTTATAATTATCCAGGTCCCCTCAGGGAAGTGAAAACTATGATCCTTGATTCACCAGTGAATTTAGGAAAAGGAGATAGCGAAGAGTGGATCAGACCTATTCCTGGAATACGCTAGACAGCTTCTGGAGATTAAAATAATGACCACTAATGGATATACATGTTTAATGTTTCAGTTACTGGTAAAATTAATACCCTGTTTAATATTAATAGAATCAGTGGATGTCTCTGGGGTTGTTAATCTGCTACCTTTCCACTACGTCAAGTATAAAAATAGCTTCCTGTGATTAGCCAGGTGGGCACAGATGGGCGGAGGGTGGGGAGGAAGGAGGGGGGAACTGAAGAGTAATAATGGGATGGTGACAACAGCATGCATTTTAAATGCATTATGGCTCATCAGGATTCTGAGAGAGAACATTTTCTTCCAAGTACAGTTACTTTTTCAAACTTCATTCATGGGTTTTTTTCCTATTCAATAAATATTTATTGGATGCTTTCCAGCTGCCAGACACTGTGCTAAGCTCTTTCAGCTCAAGGATCAGCACTGTGCTAATCCTTGCAGCAACCTTTTGATGGGGATGTGCCTATTCCCATTTTAGGGATGATAATACTGAGGCTCAACGTCCCACAGGCAGGAAGGTGCAGAGACTGAACTGGAGCCAAGGTCTCTTTGAATCCAGAGCCAGAACTTCTAACTCCAAGCTTTCAAGGATTTTTTTTTCTAAATCATCTTTAAATCCAGGATCATATAAACACTGCAGGAAATAAATAGGATGGCGGGACAGAAGATGACATAGCTGAGGTCCAGGAGGTCGGCACTCAGGCCCTGACTCCACAACTGAGAAGAAGGCTTGGAAAATTTGCTTTCTTAATCACAATTTCAAAATTTCATTGTAATTAAGCACATATGCTTAATTGCTGGAGAAGGCAATGGCACCCCACTCCAGTACTCTTGCCTGGAAAATCCCACGGATGGAGGAGCCTGGTAGGCTGCAGTCCATGGGGTCGCTAAGAGTCACACACGACTGAGCGACTTCCCTTTCACTTTTCACTTTCATGCATTGGAGAAGGAAATGGCAACCCACTCCAGTGTTCTTGCCTGGAGAATCCCAGGGATGGGGGAGCCTGGTGGGCTTCCGTCTATGGGGTCGTACAGAGTTGGACACGACTGAAGCGGCTTAGCAGCAGCAGCAGCAAGCATATATGTGTTGAGTTCCTACTCTGTGCCTGGCACTGTGCCAGACACAGAAATCAGTGATCAAGATAGACACAGCCCCTGCCTTCAGGAAGCTCGGAGTTTATATTCTACTGGGAGAGACAACAAACATATATAAAGACATTACCAAGAGAAACCAAACAAGTGCATAAACATAAACAAATTGTGCTGATTGCTATTAAGCAAGCAAGGAGGAAACTGAGGCAGGGTGGAGAGGGACAGACTTAAAGAAAGTCATCACAGAGATTTCCCAGTGGTCCAGCAGTTAAGACTCCACACTCCCACTACAGGGGGCATGGGTTCAATCCCTGGTCAGGGAACTAAGATCCTGCATGCTGTGCGGCAGGGCCAAAATGTTTTTAAAAGAAAGGAAGTAATCAAGTCTTCTCTGAAGAGGTCTGCCTGTTAGGAGCCTTTGGATAAGCAAGAAAGACCACCTCTGTGTCCATCAGGGTAAGAGGGCATGAGGTAGGGGCCAGAGTTCAGAGGAGGTCAGCAGTGGGGTTCTCCAAGGGTCTGGCAGAATAAACCACCCCTGATGAAGCTGCTGGAAAGTACACCTGCCAACCATATATTTGCTTCCCTCCTCTCTTCTCTCTACTCAAGACCAAAAACCCTGGGAATTACAGTGAAGAAGGGAGAAGCCAGTTGGTCTCACTTGTGTTATGCCCCTGCCACTTGGATGGGTAACAAAAAGGCATCTTCATATTTGCTGCCCCATCAGGGTTATTCCTAAGAGGGGAGAAAAGATTATTTTTAGAAAAATCAGGTGCTATCAGGCATGGAGAACAGATGCAGCAGCCCCAGAAAAGTCAAACACAGGAGGAGACACTGCCTAGAACTGAGACTGAAGAATAAAGAACAAACGTTTGAAAGTGGAAGGAAAAGCAGTCTAGGGAACAGCATGTTCAAAGGCTCTGAGGTAGGTGTGTATGTCAGGTAATAAGAGGCGAATTCCATTGTCCAAAGGAAAGACAGTTGATCTTGTACATAAAGATATACAAACAGGGTAAATATATGTGTGTGGATAGATGATGATGGCAAAGCGTAAGAAGAAGGAAGAAAATGAGAGGAAGGAAGAGGGAGAAAGAGAAGAAAGAATGAAAGATAATTGAAAGATTCATTGAAAATATAAGCTTGCAAAAGCAGATAGGTAGATGGGTGGATCAATGTGTGGAAGGATAGGTGGATGGACGGATGTGTGGATGAATGGATGGATGTGTGGATGAATGGATGGATAGTAGGTTGGACAGATGGGTGGATGTTGGATGAATAGATGGATGGATAGATCTTCCTGAGATGGTCTGTCTCCAAGTCTTCAATCCTTCAGCATCACTTTCCATGGTCCTAATCATGACTGAATGTCAGGTCTGATATAAAGTGAACTGTATGGAGGGGCTCACTCTCAGAGTCAGACAAGTGCTCTCAAGTAAACACCTCTTGAACTTGATGCCCTAGGAACCTTACTCATCTAAACCTAATCCTGACCCCATTTAGCATTTCCCATACATTTCTACTTCCTCTATAAAGGAAACTGACATTCCATCAGAGATGGATGTCTGTCAGTGTGATGTGATGCAAATGCTCAGGATGTTCCAGTGGTCTGTTCTACCTCCTGTCTTTTGATCCTCCAGAGACAAGATGATGTAACAGAACAACCATCTGCATGGTTCTAGATCTAGAACCATCAGCCTATTTCAGCTCTCTGGGCTTCAGTCTTCTTCTGTGTAAAACGAGCGAGGTTGGACTCACCTCAAGTTCAAAATGAGGGTGGAAAAGAAAGGCAGAACACCCCAAAAAACCTTTAGGGCAACCCCTTCTTAGATGGCTTGCATAGCCTCTTACCTACCTTCCCAGTAGGAGTTTACAAATATTCTTTCTGCATGTCCAGCACTGGACTAGACACTGGGGCACACAGACAGTATCCCTGCCCTCCTGAAGCTTAGGGTCTGGATGTCAAGTGAGATAGTAAGTCAAGAAGGTTGAAAACCACAGTTTTAACAGTTGTTCTGAGAGTCCAGTGGACATCAGGACCCTGGACAGGGAGCCTATCCCAGACTGCAGTCAGAGAGGCTATCTGGAGGAGGTAACTATCACAGATGAACAGGAAAACATTAGGCAGATGATGGGAAAGAGATGACAAGCACCCTAGGGTCTCTCTTTGAAGTCTGGGGAAGTGGAACACACTGTAACTCTGTGGACACCTTATCAGGCCCCAGGGGATTTGTTCAAATGTGAGAGCATACTGCCTCTAGCTTAGAGCATATGATCTCAGAGTCCTTACAACCCCTTCCCTCTGCCTCATGAGGCTGAATCTTGCTGAGCGCATGGAGGGGCTTTTCAGCTGTGATTTGTTGGAGCAGAAGAAGCAGAGGGTGTCATTCTTAACACACATGCCCTGTGGCAACCTGGTGTGAGATCTTAGAAAGATGATTAGGGTGTTTGTTCAAAGGACATGATTGCTACATTTTCTCATCCACTTTTGATGTTTATGACTCCTTTTCCATCTTCTGGGTGCTCATACACCAGGCAGAGCTTGCTCTTCAAACCTCATCTCATTATCCATTTTCCCCTCGATTGCATATTTTAGAGGCTGGTAATAGGGCTGCTTACAGTGCTATGTATTACTGCTGAAGGATCTGCAGGACTCCAACACCCCCACACTCCCCCGCCAAGCAAAAGAGACAAAATATTTTCATTTCTAAGCCTCTAAGCCTAGAGGGAAAGAGTTATGCAACCGTGTGACTGCTATGACTTCTTAAGAGCCTTTGGTGGCTGGAGAAGGAATCCAGTCTTAGCTGGCTTTTCTTAAGTAACAAGTGTCTGGGCCACCTGACACTGTCAAAGGACTGAGGTGTCCTAAGCATGTCTGCCATCATGCCCACCTGCCTGTGCAGAGGCACCCAGCCCTTGCTCAAAATAGATGGCTTCTGGGATGAAGATGGAGGTGGGGCCATGCTAATTAAGCCCCTGCTCTGCACAGGTGCTGTGCCTTCCAGTGTTTCGTTTGCATTAATTTGCATGTGTATTAGTTACCAATGCTGTGTAATAAATTATCACCAGTTCAGCAGGTTTATTACCACACCCATTTACTTTTTAAAATTTTTATTGGAATATGTTGTTGCTCAGTTTCTGAGTTGTGTCTGACTCTTTGAGACCCCATGGACTGCAGCACTCCAGGCTTCCCTGTCCTTCACTGTCTCCCAGAGTTTGTTCAAACTCATGTCTATTGGAATATAGTTGATTTGTTTAAAATGTTGTGTTAGTTTCAGATGTATAGCAAAGTGAATCTGTTTGTATATCTACTCTCTTTTAGAATCTTTTCCCATTTAGGCCAGGCCATTGCAGAGTAGTGAGCAGAGTTCCCTGTGCTATACAGTAGGTCCTTATTAGTTATCTATTTTATATATAGTATGTATGTCAATCCCAATCTTTCAATTTATCCCTCTCCCCCTTTACCCCCTGGTAACCATAAGTTTGTTTTCTATATCTGTGGCTCTATTTCTGTTTTGCAAATGTTTCTTTGTACAATTTTTTTACATTCCACATGTAAGCAAAACACCCATTTATTATCTCATAGCTTTCAGGGTCAGGAGTCTAGGTTCAGTTCAGGCGGGTCCCCTACACAGGGTCTCAAGAGGCTGAAATCAAGGTGACAGGGAGCTTCTCATGTGAGAAGCTTGGGATTCTCTCCCAAACTCACTGGTTGTTGGATGAATTCAGTTCCCTGTGGTTGTAGGACTAAGACCCTTGGCTCCTCAGAGCCACTCACTGTTCCCTTCCATGGGGTCCCCTTCACAGCATGGATATTTGCTTCTTCAAGGTCAACAGAAGGGTGTCTGCAGCTTCAGCTTTGACTTTTTCAGTCTTTGGTTTCTGGGCTCTTTTGTTAAAAGGCTCCTTGATTAGGTCAGGTCAGGCTCACCCAAGACAATCCCCTTTTTCATGAACTTAAAGTCAACTGATTAGGAACATTTATCATATCTTTGGCCACCTGATGTGAAGACCTGACTCATTGGAAAAGACTCTGGTGCTGGGAAAGATTGAGGGCAGGAGGAGAAGGGGATGACAGAGGATGAGATGGTTGAATGACATCACTGACTCAATGGACATGAGTTTGAGCAAACTCTGGGAGATAGTGAAAGACAGGGAATCCTGGAGTGTTGTAGTCCACGGGGTCCCAAAGAATCAGACACACCTTAGTGACTGAACAACAGCAATCATCTCTGCACTCTCTGTGCCATATACAGTAACCTAATTAGACAAATGACATCCCATTGCATTCATAGCCCCTCCACACTCAAAGGGAGGGGATTATCCACGGGTGTGTCCCAAAAGGCCACCTTAAAAATATATCCACCACAGCTTACAACACTTTTGTATTTGGGCTGCCTGACTTCTGTGGCACTGCAGCTCAGGCTGCCTGGTTGAATCTCTGCGCTGACTCATAATAGCTGTGTGACCTTGAGCAAGCCACCTAACCTCTCTGTGCCTCCTCTCTCTCATCTGTAAATTGGGTTCAATAATAGTACCCACCTGCTAGGTCATTTTGAAGGTTAAAGGACACAAGCATGTGGCCGAGGGTACAAGGAGGACTCACTAAATGCCTGACTTTGCCTGCTCCCATCCGTCTTCCCAGGGCTATGTCAGCACCGAGGCACACTTTCCCCAGAACACCACCCTCCCCTCTCCGCACCTCCAGCATTCCCCTCTATCCCAGGAGCAGGCGGTGATGGAGCAATTAGCCTTCAGTAATGAAAGTACACAGAGCCATCAGCTGGGCTGCCATAGGGATTTATGAACTCCACGGAAGCTTGTACCACTACAAGAGAGGTCGTCAGGGGACCACTTCAGAGGTAAGAACAAAAAACACCTCACCCATCCCTGCCAGGCCCTCCCCATGGCAAGACATCAAAGCGTGCCTATCCCTTTCCACATTTTCCAAACCTTCTACAGCGAACCTGCATTATTTTTATAATCAGACCAAAAAAAAAAAAAAAAAAAACCGCAGTAAACCCGATTTTTCATAGAAAAGCTCTGTGGTCAGAGGCACCAGCTCCTGCCAGGTTGCGTCTGCAGGTGGAGCACTGCCAGGATGTCTGAGAGCTTGCGTTTTGTTCTTTTCTTTTTTTAAAACAAAGATCCATTATGCAAATCGATCGTAAAAATTTTAAAGCATCTTGTCCTGTCTCAATTAATTACAGCCTTTGTGGGCCCAGCTTCGGCAGAAGAGAAATTCTCGTGGTTCAGGAATTTTGCCCCAAGAGACAAAGCACTGGTCTGGTCCTGCCCCCGGTACTCTCTTGTCCCTTCAGCCCAAGCCTGCCTGTGTTCCTGACCACATCGACCTACTCATCACACGAGCCAGCTGGCCACCGCGCCCCACCACCAGCTCACACACACGTGCAAGCACACACACGCATGCACAACCCTTGGCAGCTGCTGCTCCTCCGTCCTCCAGGAGGGTCCTTCTCCAGCTGGACTGAGACTAATGGTCTGTAATTTATGGCTCGGCCCCTGTGCTGCTGGCCAAGTGAAAGCAGCCACTTGGTTTAGTTCCACCCAGAGCGGAGAAGAGAACCAAGGCTTCAGAAACAGTAGTAATCGCCACGTCTGTCCTCAAGCCTGCCCTCTGTCCCCTCCCCAGAAAGGAGCAGAGCCCCGCTCCCCACCAGCACTTTCTCCATGCTGAGAGCCATGCGGAGCTGCTGAGCCAGGCCCTGGCACTCCCAAGTCTGGTGGCCGAGTCTTCTCTGACATCCAGTCTCTCTTTCCCGAACATCCCCATTCACTCACCGACCTACCCACCCAACCTGCATCCTGCCTTCTGCCTGCCAAAACCACTTCTGCCTTATTCTACAGAACTTCATTCTTAGATTGGGATTCTCAAAACTCATTCTCACTGTGGTCTAGGTGGCCAATAACCACTGAAAATATTGGCTGTGGATTCTCAATCCATTCTGTTCACATTTGAAGAGGAAAGGCAACAGAGGATGAGGTGACTGGGTGGCATCACTGACTCAATGGACATGAGTTTGAGCAAACTCGGAGATAGTGGAGGACAGGGAACCCTGGTGCACTGCAGTCCATGAGATCACAAAGAGTTAGATACAACTTAGCTACTGAACAACAACAACAAGAGGATGAATTCTTTGTACTAGTTTAATAGAATACTTGGCAAGTCAGGGCATAAAAGCAAAGTGTTTTACTTCCCTCCCAATAGCTCTTCCCTCTGTCCATCTCTGCTCTTCCTACTGAGTACCAGAGCCCTTGTTGACTTCATGGAAGGGATCACAACTTTCCTGCTTCACTGATCAGAGCAGCCTTTTGTTCAAGAGCATGTGTTTGTACCAGTGTAGCAGTACAGCTGCTCTTTCAAAGCATTCCGGACATAGAGGCTCAAACCAAAGAAGGAGATATTCCAACTGGGATGAGAAGGAGAGCCCAAGGCTCCTAGAAGACCCATCAGCCATGCACTCCCACCTCACCCTCTGGCCCTACAAGTCCATCCAAGAGCAACTCCAGCCTTGAAAACCCACTGACCCAACCCCCGCTCATGAGCTCCAGGACCATAGCTCCAAGGAGCGAGACCTCGGACATGTGTGATCAGTTGCTCAGTGATGTCTGACTCTTTGCAGCCCTATGGACTGTACCCTACCAGAGTCCTCTGTCCATGGAATTTTCCAGGTGAGAAAATTGGAGTGGGTTGCCATTTCCTACTCCAGGGGATCTTCCTGACCCAGGAATTGAACCCACATTTTTTGCGTCTCCTGTGTTGGCAGGCAGGTTCTTTACCACTGTGCCACCTGGGAAGCCCTTCTCGCCCATCTTTCTTTCCTTTCCTCACCCTGCCCAATCTTCAGTGAATGAAGTCAACATCAATTTTATGACATCCACTCCACCCTGTAACACCTGTTGTTTGTTCACCTGGCTGGAGGCCCAGTCCTAACTAACTTGTCTGCATCGCCCATGTCATCATCTAACTGTCACACTGTGTTAGCAATTAGCTTCATGAAAAGCTTTGGAACTGAGAACCTCGTGTTGAGTCAAAACCAATGAAAGCAGTCATATTGATTCAGGAGTCACAGAATAGCCCGCAGGCTTTGGGCTGCCTGCCTCACCCTCCCCGCAGCCTCACGGAGTCACAGACACCACCAGCGTGAAGGGAACTCTCCACATGGTACATGTTGCCGAATGCTCTTCCCACAATGTCCCCAGTTCACATTCATGGCCACCTCATTTTATGTCCCTATTTTGCAAAGCTGCACACTGAGGATCAGCCTAACTAAGGAACTGACCCCAAGGTACAGAGCTTGTAAGCTGTGCTGCCAGGATTTGAACCACTTGGGTTCTGGAGCCTGGGACCTTAACCAGATGGCTTCCTTTTTCCTGGTATAAAAGGACAAACAGCCTTTGACAGGATGCACCAGCAATTAGGAGAGAAGGATCAAGGAGAGAGGAAGAGCAGCCAGGAGCCGCCTCTGCCGAAAACTTTCCAGCCCCCACTCTGTACCCAGTGTTGAAAAGCCTGCATTTTCAAAGCTTACAGTCTGAGGTTTTGAGCTCAAGGTTTGGAGCAAACCATGTCTAACACTGCAGCTCAGGACAGCAGTGCTCACTGGAGAATCCATCCTGACAGAGAAGCTCCTTTGCAAAGATGCCAAGGGGAAAGAGAGAATGACCCTGCTCCTAGCAGAAGGATCCACGTGGGAACAGAATGTTAGGAAGTTGAGCTCCAGGCCCTGGTGGAAATGGTAACAGTTGTCCACGGCTCAGCACCCCAGGCTTCACTCAGATATCAGCCAACAGACAGAAGGCACCCAGTTCTGCAGATGGTTACAAAGTGGGTGGCTCTGAGGACACAAAGGCATGGCCTGTCCCTTCCCTCTGGATGTCCTGAGCTCCCAGCCCAGACCTAATCAGCCCACCACCAAGGGACACAACCGAGAGTTCTCGAATGCCACACCAGTAGGACGTGGCCAATGCTTCATGAGCTGCTCTGTGAGAAGCTGGAGTGTGGTTATCACTGTGCATCCATCTGGTTTTTAACCTGGATCTGTCGGTCAGGCTTGTGGAGGCTGGGAGGACACGTCACCTTGAAGCTTCCACTCACTCTGCAGCAGAAGGCTCACAAGTCCTGCAGGAGAGTCAGTCCCTTCTGACAGCAATCCCAGGCAGGACCTCCTGTGCCACAAGACTTTCAGGCCACACCAGCTCAGCATCAGCCAACTCACCCAGTGCCAATCACCCCCACACACATCCCCCTGGTCATCTTTAGCTGGAGCCTCAGTAGGAAGCCAAGTGCTGGGGACCACTCCGTCCACAGGGAGCAGGGACCACTCTGTCCACGGGGAACAGCTGTTTTCTCACGCATGAAGCAGCAGCAGGTGTGTTACATGCCTAGATACAGAAATCACAGCCTGGATGTGACACTTTCACAGCCATCTTAGACGGATGACATGGCCTCTCCTCGCTTTGATCAGAACCCAGGCCAGGACCTGCCGGAGGCCTTTGCAGGATGGAGATGAAGCAAGAAGCAGCAACTGGTGGTGAGATGTTACTTTAGGCCCAAAGAATGGAGGCCCCAGCACACACTGCCTCACCAAGACAACTCCTGCCTGCTCAGGCCTGTTGGCAGCACATCTCCCACAGTGTCAAACCTGGGCAACCAGACATGGCAACCTTGTCCACTACTGTGGGGCTCCAATGCCAGCAAGCGAGCAAAGAAGTTCTCAATGCATAGACGAAGAAGTTGAATTCCCAAGCATGAATTGAATCAGTTCTACATCTCAGGCACAGAGATACCAAGTTAAGTGAATAAGACCTGAGAGAGCCCAAAAAAGGCAGGTGGATCCAGTCACCCTCAGTGTCAGAAAGACACGGTAACCCACCCCAGCCTCATATGTGCTAAAGAGGGGAAGAAAACACAGGTAACGGGATGAGGGGTCAGATAGACACCTGAAGAGGACATTCCAGAAACCCAAAGAAGAACCCAGCACTCCTCAGTCATATAACACACTGAAGATGGGACTCTGCTTCTGTTTCCCTATCCCAATCCATACTCTGCTACACACACCAAGACCCTCAATGCTCTAGATCCTTCTCTCTGTCACACCCTCAGCTTCCCGACTCTCTCCATCTTTGTGGTCCTCTTCCAACAGCATCGGTCTCTGCTGGGAGCTTGCTTGGCAGGCAGAGTCTCTGGCCCCACCCAAGAACTGCTGAGGCAGAACCTGCCCTTTACCAGATGCCCAGGGATTGATGGAGAGGCACTGGAGAAGCCGCAATACGGCCTGCACACAGACCTGGGTCTCATCCAGACCAGTCTCTCCTGGATTCCAGAGCCTTTCAGCTCATCTGTGACGTCTCCCCCGCCCTCTTGGATGAAGAACAGCTGATATCTCCCTCCTCTGCATAGCACCAGGCCCTGAAGAGAACCTGCCCACCTGCCCCTGCACAGAGCCTCACACACCTGCCCATCTCTCCCTGCCAGCAGACCACATGCCCCTGGAAGGCAGGGATCAGGTTTATACCTCTACATATCTCCAGAGTTAGCCCACTGCCAGGCACATGTGATGTGGGCTGTTCAGCTGAAATACAGGTTTGTGGATGGAGGAATAGACTGTGCCTGAGCTGTTTTATCACAGCACACACTCTCAGGACACTGGCCAGAGGAGACATGAGGACACCAGGCACAACTATCTTAAAGTCATGTGATTTGTTCACTGCCTTTTAAAATGTTGGAAGAGAAGGCTGTGACCTTTTGGAGAGAACTGATTGATGTTGGGGTCTGGGGCAGGCTGTGAAGGCTAAGGCTGGGAGGGAGCCTGGTAAAGTGTCCCTGCAGACTGAGCTCAGTTGGATGAGGGATTCCATTTGTCACTTTGTCCTTTTGTCCAGGTTTTTAAAGGTTCCTCTGAAACGGCTCTTTTGTGTGGGGTTGGGGCAATGGGAGAGGGGACAATTTGGCAGGCAGCACACCCACACTGGTTCTTCCTGGCAAGACAGCAACCATCTGAAAAGGAAGTGTCACTCTGCTTTTCAAAGAAATAAATTCCCAAAGTAGGAAGTGAGCCAATGCTTCAGCTCAGGCCCAGAAATACAAAGATCCCAAAGGCTCAGAGATATCTTCCTGCAGTTTGGTTGGAGCATTCTGTGCCTACACCTCCTTCGAGTTTCGGGAGCTAAGCTGAGGGAACCTGGGCTGTAGGGAAGAGTCCAGTGGGTCTGGGAAACAGAGCATGAGTCGAATTATGCACCAGAGAGGGAAGACATACCACAAGGGGGTGGTGGGGTGTGGGGGTGGGCTGTAGTTACTAATTCATTTGGATGAAACCTCTAAACTATAATTAAGGAAGAATCTCTCCAACTCTGGAGCACACCAAACAATAAACAGCTGCCTACTTTGATTAATAGCCAGACCATCGCTGAATCCAGGGCCTGGAAACCAGAGCCTGCGGCAGTGTACTGACTCAGGAAGGCTTTCTCCACTGGGAAGGGCCAGCCTCTGGTCCTGGGACAGCAGTCCTTCCAGGCTGCCCTGCCCTGGATAGGGGAAAGAAAGGGCTGTCTCATCGAATAGGTTGAGAACACACCAAACTGAACAAAACTACAAAATCCAAGTGCAATAAGTATCTTGACTACGGAGCTTCTCAGAGGCCCAGCCCACACTGCCCACGTTAACTGTGACACCGCAAGAGAGGAAGAGAAGGGGCACTGGTTCATTCCAGAGCCCCTTCTGGGTGGGGAGGCGGGAGTTTGAAGTAAAATCTGGGAAAGCAACCTGAAAGAAAGTGCCCTCTCCTTTGGGGACACAGTGCTCCCAGCCCCTCCCTTGTCTGCACTGGCCATTCTGACACTTGAACCATTACGTGGACACAAAACACCCAGCCTTGTTCTCTACTCTTCCCAGAGCATTGACTCTGAGCTCCAGAGTTTGTGTTAAATGTGGATAATAGCTTGCAAGCAGAAGAGAGAGAAACTGAGAGACCCAGAGAAGGCTTCTGGGAAGAAGCTGAGTCTGGAATATTATCAGAAACAGCTGAAGGAACTGAGTCTTTATTTGGCAGGAAGCTGCTGCTGCTGCTGCTGCTAAGTCGCTTCAGTCATGTCCGACTCTGTGCGACCCCAAAGATGGCAGCCAACCAGGCTCCGTCGTCCCTGGGATTCTCCAGGCAAGAACACTGGAGTGGGTTGCCATTTCCTTCCCCAATGCATGAAAGTGAAAAGTGAAAGTGAAGTTGCTCAGTCGTCTCCGACTCTTAGCGACCCCATGGACTGCAGCCCACCAGGCTCCTCCCTCCATGGGATTCTCCAGGCAAGAGTACTGGAATGGGGTGCCATTGCCTTCTCCACATTTGGCAGGCATGCAGATCAAAGAGAAACGATTGCTATTGTTTAAAACCTATGTCCTTTAGAGAGTCTCCCAACATCCAGGTTTTTTCCTTCTGAGCAAGGCTCTGTTCTTCCTACCTTTCCTGGAGTTAGGTATGTTCATGTTGGCTTGCTCTGGCCAGTAGAATGGGAGCACAAGTTAGGTGTGGTCACGTGACTTGCTCTGGCCAATCGAATGGGAGCCCAAGTGAAGTACGATTATGGACTTGCTTTGGCCAGTGAAGTGGGAGCAGAAGCTAGGCGTAGTCATGAGACTTGCTTAAGTTAGGTTTGGTCATGTGACACACTTTGACAATGGCAGGGGAGCAGAATCCTATGAGCCACCATGCTGCCTTCTCCAGTCCATTGGTGCCCAGGAACACTGCAGATGGTGAAACCTCTGCACCCTGACTCCCAGAGGGAGGACAGCATGCATCAGAGCCCACAGCCAAATCAGCATGGACAGGGAACATGAGAATATGTTCAAGCCACTGAAACCTGGGGGCTGGTTGCTGCCTCAGCAAAATCAAGCCCATTTTAACCAGTACAGAGGTTGATCCCAGAGGTAAGATGCTGCTGCAACAAAAACCCAAAATGTGTGACTTGGGCTTCATGATCAGGCAAAGAGTTTAGAAAACTCAAGGCTGGAAAGATGGTAGCTGCTGTTAGGTGGTGGTGGACACTTGACAAAACGATCATCTGTGCTGACCTGAGGAGTAAATCATGTACCCAGCACAGCTACTGCCCTGGGGGAGGAGCCGGAAGAGACTGAAGAGCTGGTGCTGGCTGCTGTCAGAATTTAGCAAAGTGTTGCAAGAGAGAGATGAGGTCAGAAAGGGAGAACAGGGAATTCCCAAATTCAGGGACTCATGGGTCTGCAAGAGTCAAGCTCTTCCCAACCACAAGTGGTGAAAGTAAACATTTTGAGAAAAGACTTCAACTGAGCCACATGGTGAAGAGAGAACAGTGTCCCATCCAGAGATAAACAAATGGATTTGGAGGCTCAGGATAACAGAATCAGGAGGGTGGCCCCCAGTTCATCCTTCCAGCTGGACAGAGTCGCCCATCGAAAGAGTCTGTCAATGTGGCACTCCCAACCAAGCCTGATTTCATAGAAAAGTGTGATTAATTCTGAGGGGAGATCCTGTCCCTGTTCCGCCCTCCTGTCAATGAAGGGGAGCAGGCAATTGGTCTTTGTAGCTCATAGACACCTGAGCCAGAAGAGCCATGGGCAGGCCTGGGGTAGAGGCCCCTCTGCCTCTCCCGAAATCCTGGCCAAGCTCTGTCGGCAAGACTGAGGTTCCAGGGCTCCCCTTCCGAGTGGGCTGATAGCTGGCGAGGCCCCTTTATATTTATATTTGGAAATACAGCATTTGCTGATTAAAAATAGAATTAATGATATCTCTGTTCAACAGAAGAAGACAATTGTTTGGAGGAATTATAGTTTCCCTCCCCTTCAAATTTTCTGCAATCTATGGCATTTCCAAGCATACTGAATTTTTTCAGACTATTTCTAAGAATAGCTTCTCCCAGGATCCACAGAGAGGGCATGAAATTTACCCTTTTCAGAAGGAGAACTGTTCCCAAACCCTTGAAAGAGTCTCCCTGTGTCTGAAGCCACATGAAGTCACCAGAACAATAGTTCCTGGAAAATGTCGTTTTAGCTCACAGAATTGAAAGATTGCCCTTTTGTGTGCAAACCCACCAAGGAGCCGTGATGCCCACTGCTTTGCCCCCCCCACCATCCTTACCACCCCCTCTTCCCCACAGATGCCCACCCCACAACCCAGGCCAGCCATGGTTGGGACCCTCCAGCATCCAAGACCCACCCCCACCACATGGAGTCCCATGCATGTGTATAAATCAGCACGTTCCTCCAAAAACAATTTGCAGTCACCAGTAATAGAAACACATCTAGAAGGAGGCAGTGAAGAATAAAGAGGGAAGGAGAGAGTTGTACAGTGAAAGCACACAAAACTAGAACAAAAAGGAAAACAACAGGCCGGGGGAAATAACAGCACCGAACATGACAGAGTCGATATCCCAGTGAGGCAAAGACCTTGTACAGCCCGGTGTCTGTTTGGAGACAGTCATAAGTGTGTAGACAGGCAAACAAAGCAAAGCATAAGCCTGGGAGTGGGGCTGAGTGTGCATAAATGTACAAGTATATGAGTATAGGTATTAATTGTGGGTCCATATAACTGTGAGAATACAACGTGTGAGAATGTATGTTCACGTATGGAGTGTGTGTGTGTGTGATCCAAGGTGACTGGCAGTCCTGAAGTGAGGACATGAAGCCAGTGCGGTCCCCAAAGTTCACCCTGACAGAGAGGGAGCTCAGACCCCAGCTCTGACGCTGTTCACTGACAGGCCTTCAGTGCAATTACTTAGCATCTCTAGTTCTGCTTCGTCATCTGAAGAATGGAAATAATCGCTCAGGAGGGCAGATGAAGGAGATGATGCATTGACTGAGCACGCTAACTTTTCCCTCCATGTTGGGGAATCTCCTTGCTGCAGTCAGATATCCAGGCTGACCAGGTTTCCCTCTGCTCATCTTCCCTGGTGGCAGAGACACACGGGTTCCAGCTTGAGTTCTAACAAGAGAAAGGAATCAGGTTAGGCCTTGGCCTGAGTAGGGGGGACCTCCACGAGCAGCGGGAGCCTCAGAAAACAGAAAGTGCCCAAGGAGGCAACGTCCCCCTCCTCTCGTGTGGACCCAGCCCTGCCGCATGCAGCCAAGAGGGCACAGGGTGTGGATCTGGGGCTCAGGGTCTGACTCTGAGGTTCAGGCCCTACCTCAGCCAGCTCCCAGCAAGATGCGGGCAAGTCGCTGGAGTTCTTTCCCTGGCATGGAGGACCAAGTGAGACGCACCATGGGTCTGATGCCCACACCACACCCCCAGTCCACACTGTCCCTGTCCTCGTGTGAAGCAGAGGCAGCTGGGCGGAGCGTGTGCTTGGAGCCACACTGGGTTGGGGTGGGCAAACTCTCAAGGCTGGTTTTAGTTGGCATCTGCATTCTCTTTTTGGAAGAGTTCCCTCCTGTTTCACAATGAACTCCCACGGGGCTATGAGAACACCCTCAAGACTCAGTGAAGAAAGGACAAAGGCAGGCTGGCGCCATTCAGGCAGGATGAGAGCAAAATATGAGAGATGTGACCCTCCTTGTTTAAAGAAATGCAAAGTGCCACACTGATGAAGCGCCGCTCTCAAAGTGCAGACAGACACTTTTATGATAATGAGGTTGAGGGGGGCGGGGTGCTGACATTTTAATATACAGCGAAAGTTTTTATAATAATTCAAACATCCAACCTGGGGAGAGCATTTAAATAACCATGCGAAGGAATTCCAAGTTTCCATTTAAATGACTATGGGTGGTTTTTGTCTTACAATTTATGCTTTTCCGGACTTTCTGAATCATCTATGTCCCAAGATGAGTATGCATGACTTTATCAAAAGCAAATAAATTAATTTTTTTTAATTTATGGCTAGGGCTAAGAGTTAGGCATTTGAAAACAGTTGTATAAAGTTATGAAGACTCAGCATGAACTTGGCCTTTTGTCAAATTTCCCCTAACACTGCAAGGCTGTACTCTTAACAACAGAGAAAAATGAAGGTAAAACCTATTGGAGATGGTTTCTCGAGATTCTAAAGCAGACTCCATGGGGTCCAATTAATCCAGGTCCTGCCACCAGGCTCCTCCCAGGCCATCTGCCCACCCCTCCACTACCACCACCTCCTGTCCCAATCACCTCCCCTCACAACACAACTCGTTTCCATGCCTCTCACATCTCCCCCTCCTCCCAAGAAGACAGTAAGGTGCTCACCCCCAGGACCTCAGATCATAACCTTATTTGGAGAGGTGATCAAGTTAAAGCCAGGTCATCACGGCGAGCCCTCATTCAGTATGACGGTGTCCTTGTGAAAAGGGAAAACTTGGGCCCGGAAAGAGGTGCACATCGAGAGGAAATGTTGCAAAGACATGAGGAGAAGGCCACCATCTGCAAGCCAAGGGGAGAGGCCTCAGAAGGACCCTGCCCTGCCCAAACCTGGATCTCAGACGTCTGACCTCCAGACTGAAAGAGAATGGATTTGCACTGTCTAAGGCTCCCAATCTGAGGTCATTTGTGACAGCAGCCACAGGAAACAAAAGTAAGGCTGTCTCTAAAAGGCAGTCGGGGAAATTTTTAAAAACCCGAGCGTGTCATAGCAATGACACACAAAAAACGCATCACCCTGCACTCAGCAGAGGCTGGAATCCCAGCAGAGATCACAGGCCCTGCTGATGGGGCTTCCCATCTACTTCAACCCCAGGGCAGCAAGGGCACTGGCTTCTCCCAGCCCCCCTTGCAAGGACCTTCCTGCTCGCCTCCCAGCTTTGTCATACATGCTCTCAGCACGTGACACTCTTCTCATGTCCTCCGTCCCTTCCCAACACACAAATATGTGCACACACACATACAAACACAAGCACACACCTGCCCCTGCTAATTTCCCCTACTCCTTACAGTGTCAGTTTAACCAGACACCTCGGCAGTTCCTGCCTGAACCCCATCTTCCTCCCAAGAGCTCTATCATCACAGGGGCTGGATCAGCCTCTGGGAACTGCAGGGCGCTTAGCCTCATGCAGGCATTCGCTGACAGCTGCCTGTTGAATCCCTCCTTGCTCACAGTGTGATAAGCAGAAATGATCCAGACTTAGCCTGGCGTCCCCTAGGGATAGGACTCCCCATGACCAATGGCCACTGCTCTGTAAACTTTGAACTCCACAAAGGCACAGGTGGCATGTGCCTTCCTTCCCACCCTATCCATCACCAGGTGCAGTTCCTGGCACCCAAGCTGGCCATGTGCGCCCAACCAAAGGGCTGGAGGATAAGGAACCAGCCAGGGCAGGGCAGTCTCTGGTGGCTCAGCTGTAGCCTGACCTCACTGATGCTCCTGGTATTGGAATGACCCCTGCAGGACCCGCAAGCAGCCTGGGCCATGCCCATGTGAAACCCCCCATGATGTTGTCTCTTGGTTCCTAGGTCTCTCCATCCACCAAGACTTTGTACACACGTGCTCTCCATCAAGATGAAAGTTACATAAATAAAAACAAAGTGTTAGAAACGCAAATACCATCAGATCCCTCCCAGGCAGAGAGATAATATGCTGGCACTCTGATGGCTGTATTAACAATTTAAGGGAGCCCCTAGTGCCCGCGAACAGGCAGGTCTTGCCAGCAGGAGCAGCAGTGTTCTGCTGACATCAGTTCCCGCACATGGGAGACGGGCCAGGCCAGGACTCCTGGGTGCTCAGGAATGGCTCCACCAGGTGGTCTGGGAGCCTGACGTTTTGGCATCCTCCATACCCTGGACAGAGGAGTCCCTGATGCTGACAAAGCCTGAACTCTGCCCCTTCACCCCACTGCGGCCTCAGCCCTTGGGAGATGGGCTGGAAGCAGGGCCTGTTCCTAGAGTCCAGGATTTCTCATCTCAGCACCATCCACACTGACTAAGCGAAAGGCCAAGGGCCCTGATGGCTGGGACCACACACAGCCTCTCTCTTTTTAAGCCTTTTTCCAGTGGCTTCCCTGGTGGCCGAGCAGTAAAGAATTCGCCTGCAATTCAGGAGACTCAGGAGATGTGGGTTCAATCCCTGGGTTGGGAAGATCCTCTGCAGGAAGGAATAGCAACCCACTTCAGTATTCTTGCCCGGGGAAATCCTATATAAAGAGGAGCCTGGCAGGCTACAGTCCATGGGGGTCACAGAAGAGTCAGACACGACTTAGTAACTGAATACCCATGCCAGTACAAAACTTGGCAATCAGTCAGTGCCAATAAATGTTTGTTTAAATTGAAAGTGTTAGTTGCTCAGTTGTGTTTGGCTCTTGGTGACCCATGGACTGTAACCCACTAGGCTCCTGTGTCCATGGGATTTTCCAGGCAAGAATACTAGAGTGGGTTGCTAGTCCCTTCTCCAGGGGACATTTCCAATCCAGGGATCAAACCTGAGTCTCCTGCATACAGACAGATTCTTTACCACTTGAGCCATGTGGGAAGCCCCAGATGAGTGGCGGACAATAAAGGGGGCAGGAAAGAGTTCATATGCCTGTGGTCAGAAAAGGCAGGTGATGGCTTCAGGTAGGACACTCTGAGGCAGCCCTCCACTTCCCCCTCTGATGCTCCTTTCCCTCTAACCAGCTCAGAAAGACTGAGTACAAAGGGTGGGGCTCAGGGGTCTTTGAAAGCTGATGCAAACTTGGGGACATGGACAGGCCCTCTGGAGGACTGAGGAAGGCCAAAGGGAGACAGTGGGGTCAACCAGGATGTTCTGAGACAGCAGATGGGTCTCCACGGCACCCAGACCACCCTCCCCCCAGCAAGATCTGGAAGATCAGTACCTTTTCCCCATTGATTGGCAACTTAGCAGGGCCTATCCCATAGAAAGCAGTCAACAAACATTGTTTGAATGAATGGATGGATACCACCATGGGGAAAGTCCCCAGGCCCTCCCATGAGGAAGTTACTAATGCGTATTTCTACAATGTAGGTTCAATCCCTGGGTCAGGAAGATCCCCTAGAGGAGGAAATGGCAACCCACCACAGTATTCTTGCCTGGAGAATCCCATGGAGAGGAACCTGGAAGGCTACAGTCCAAAGAATCACAAAGAGTCAGATATCACTGAGCAACTGAGCACACACTTTGTCCTGGAAACACCTCACACTGTTTGGATCACTTAGAGCCAAGGAGGGGGCCGAGTCTGAGAACCCAGCTGCCACTTCCCAGCTTCATGATCCTGGGAAGCCGGGACCTCGCTGGGCCTCATTCCTGCCAAGGAGTTCCAGGGGCTTCTTCATTGTCATCCCTACTGTGTGAGCTCCAGGTCCCCAGCAGGCAGTTTCAACAAGCAGAGCATCTCCTGCAAAGAGGGAGGGGCTGAGCTGCAGCATACCCTCAGCAGGGTCTTCCAGGAACTCTTATGTCCCCCCAGGGTCCTTGGCAACCAGTCCAGCTGTCTCCCCTGTCCCTGCTGGAGCTCACTTCCTGGGCACAAAGACTTGCTTTGAATGGCAAGTTGTTTTCTTTATCCGTCTCATCTCACAGGGACGTGTCTTTGAATGAAACCCTGCTTACTTTTCCGTAAATATTCAAGTCTGGGCTCAACATGTTCCAAAATCTTTTCAAAAGTTATCAAAAAATGTGTACACACACATCACACATCCAGGGTGTTTGTATCATTTTAATAGGATTCAGTTTTTCTGCTCTGCTGAGAAATACTGCAAGAAAAGTTGAAGGTTTCATATCTCAAAAATCAAATCAACAGGCACTTTTGAAAAAACTGACACAATCAAATCGGAAAAGGGGAAAAGAAGCAGAAAGAAAAGACTTCATTCAGATGCCTCTCCCAGAGTCTGCGTTTCCGCTCAACTTCCTTTAAGTCAGAGGTTATCCTTATTCTGCTGCCTCCACCTGCTAGGCAGAAACCACATTTTTAACACGAAGGGAGAAAGTCCACATGTAATTTAGTGGTGATTATTCATCAACAATTCCTGAAAATAGATGCCTATGGCAGTGAAGGCCAGCTGATTTATCAGGAGGGAAGATCTATATTTCCTGCACTAGAGTGATGTCACCAGGTTGGATAATTGCTGCATAAACATGAAGTTACACATTGATGAATTGTGCTTCTAGGTTTTCTGAGTGCTTTTCATGCAAACAGTTGTGTGGACTCAAACAGTGAATTGAAATAGTCAAAGTCCAAGGGACCCATCCCCAACAGGAGAGAGCAAAGGCCACTGACAGGATTGCAGAACCTTCCATCTGTTCCACAAAGGTACCCATGACAGTGAGGGGCTGGACACACGAATCCTCTCCATCTGTAAAGGGTGAAGTTAAAACCACACTTCCATGAGATACGAAGGCACATCCACTAGAGTGGCTAGAATCCAGGACACTGACGACACCAAACGCTGGAGATGTGGAGCAGCAAGAACACTCATTCACTGCCAGTGGGGATGCAGCCTGGTGCGGCCACTTGGGAGGAGAGGTGGGCAATTCCTTACAAAGATAAATTTATCTTACCATACACTCCAATGATCATGCTCCCTGGTATTTATCCAAATACATTGAAGACTTGTCCACACAAAAACCTGCATGAGAATCTTCACAGAAGCTTTATCAGCAATTGTAAAAAAACTAAAAGCGACCAAGATGTCCTTCAGTGGGTGAAGAGGTAAACAAGCTGTGATAGGTCCAGACAATGGAGCATTATTCAGTGCTAAAAAGAAATGAGCTGTCAAATCACAAAAAGAGACGTGGAGGAACCTTAAATGCATAGTACTAAGTGAAATAAGCCAGTTTTAAAAGACTGCATACTTTATGATTTCAATTAGATGACATTCAGAAAAAGGCAAATCTATGGAGACAGAAAACAGTTCAGTGGTTGTCAGAGATTTAGGGATGGGAGAGGTTGAAATGGTGGAGCACAGAATATTTTAGAACAGTGCACTAATCCTGAGTGATATCAGTAGATACATGACACCATGCACTTGTCAAGACACACAGAGTTTTTACAGCACAAAGAGTAAACCTTGGGACTTCCCTGGTGGTCCCCACCTTGCAATGCTGGGAACACACATTCTATCTCTGGTCGGGGAACTAAGATCTCACATGCTATGGAGTAACGAAGCCCATGTGCCGCAGCTACAGAGTCTGTGTGCTGCAATGAAAGATCCCACGTGACCCAACAAAGACCCTGCATTTACAACTAAGATACAACGCCACCAAATAAATAAATATTTTTTGCATGTAAGAATTAAAGATTTTAAAAAATAAAATAAAATAAAATGACTATTGTGAATATTTTTTAAAAATTTTAAAAAAATTAAAAATAAATAAATAAAATGCATTTTCTTCAAAAAAATAAAAATAATAAAAATTAAAGAGTAAACCTTAATGCATATAAATTTTTTTAAAAATCAATGAGAAGATCAGGGGATTCCAGGATGGCATGGAGACTGTGACAAAAGAATTTAGCTGTAATATAAGTACATGACATAACCTCACTGAAGGGGTTGTGGAGGGATGTTAACCTAAGGTACATTTGAAGTTGAGTAGCATCTGTTGGACTAGAGATAAAAGATACTGCACATAGGCATTGTACTCCAAAATCATTGCAGACAATGACTATAGCCAAGAAAGAAAAGCTATGACAAACCTAGACAGCATATTAAAAAAGCAGAGACATCACTTTGTCGATAAAGGTCCTTGTAGTTAAAGCTATGGTTTTTCTAGTAGTCACGTACAGATGTGCAAGTTGGACCATAAAGAAGCCCCAGTGCCGAAGAATTGATGCTTTCAAACTGTGGTGCTGGAGAAGTCTCTTGAGAGTCCCTTGGACTGCAAGGAGATCAAACCAGTCAATCCTAAAGGAAATCAACCCTGAATATTCATTTGAAGGACCAATGCTGAACCTGAAGCTCTAATACTTTGGCCACCTGATGTGAAGAGCCAACTCATTGGAAAAGACCCTGATGCTGGGAAAGATTGAAGGCAGGAGGAAAAGAGGGGCAATAGAGGATGAGATGTTTGGATGGCATCACCAGCTCAATGGACATGAGTGTGAGCAAACTCCAGGAGATAGTAAGGACAGGGAAGCTTAGTGTGCCAGTCTGTGGGGTCACTAGAAGTCAGACATGACTGAGTGACTGAAAAACAATTCACTGATACACAGGTTAGTGTGATACTGCAATTAAAAGAAACACATTTGGTCTTCATCTCCATCTCTGGCACAGAGCTCCTAAAACCTTTGGAATTTCTTAGTGATGAGAGCAGGAAAGGTATCTCTTATGTTAATGAGGTGACTTTGGCTGCACACTATCTGAACCTCTCTATATGTCAATCCGAGTTCAGTTCAGTCCCTCAGTTGTGTCTGACTCTTTGCAACCCCACGGACCGCGTCAATCTAGAGACAGAAAAATTATAAAGACATAAATCAGAGCTGGGTCTTGGGGGAGAGGGTAGATGGTATAAGTACCCAAGGAAACTTTGGAGGGTGATGGAAATTTTCTGTATCTTGAGTATGACGATTACACTTACTGTATATGTTTATAAAAGCTCACCAAACTGTACATTGAAAAGAGTAATTTTGCATATGTAAATTGTCTTAATAAATCTTAATATTGCAAACAAATTTTAAAAATCAGATTACTTTGGCACCACACCTAAGGATGGGACTGGTGGCCAAGAGAACCCACCATGTGATTAGAATCTTCCAGTCCTCACCTCCTCCAGGCAGATGACATGACCTTTGATATAAGATGGTACATACATAGGCTAGAATAGGTACCCATGATTAATGAGGAGATAAAAACCAAGCTGGTTTTGGAAAAGACACATGGTTAGCCTGGGCAGAGCAGAGGGTTCAAGACCCTCCAGGGATCCAGCCGCAGTGCAGGAGACTGAATCTGAGAGGGCAGATGGAGGAGGCAGCAGGAGCTGGGTGGGAAGGGAGGCCGATGGGGGATCGAGGGGGCTGTCAGCAGTTTGCAGGATACTCCTGCGGCCGTGTACGTCTCGCTGCTGTTTTTGATGCCATGTCCATTCTATGAAGGGCTCTGTAATCATAAGAGTGAGTCTGTGATTGTCACCTAAGGAGAGGTTAAATACTGTTTGAAAACCTTTTTCGTCTAATTTATGCTGTGCCTTTGAAGATGAAGAAGGGAGAGGAGAGACCATAACATCTTAGGCCAGCAGAGGATGGGGCAGGGCTGTAGAATATCAATTCCAACCAATTCTATTCCAGCCCATAAAGGAGCCAGTACTCACGAAGAAAATCAGCCTTTCATAAAACTTCTTGGAAATCTGGTCAAGAAAGTGTGCATGTCTCCTGCAGATAACACTGCTGTATTATAGGCATTTGACTCGATCAGTGGGCTATGGAAAAATAAAACACCCATTTTAACACAGTGTCTGGAAATGCTGCCTAGCCATGGAAAGCCTGGGGGCTGGCAGGCTTTGGAACGGTCAGGTGGGTGGCTAGCATGTGCTGCTTCCTTCAGAACAGCCCCAAAGTCCTTGAAGGACCCAGTGTTGGCTCAGCTGGGGTGCCACTCAAGCATACAGGTTCCTTGGCCCCACTTCAGCCCTGCTGAGCCAGATCCTGGGACTTCCCTAGTGGCTACAGCTTCTCTGGTGGCTCAGACGGTAAAGAATCTGCCTGCAATTCAGGAGACCCAGGTTCAATCCCTGGGTGGGAAGATCCCCTGGAGAAAGGAATGGCTACCTACCCCAGTAGTCTTGCCTAGAGAATCCCATGGACAGAGGAGCCGGGCAGGCTACAGTTCATTGGGTTGCAAAGAGTCAGACACAACTGAAAAACTAACACTTCAACACAGTCCCCAGGAATCCTCCTTTGTAACACTTCCTCAGACAGTTCTCTGCACTGGACAGGATGCCACAATGGGTCTTCTGACTTCGTTTCTGCTGAGGGCCAAAATCAAGAAACACCATGGTTACCTCCACCATCCACAGCAGAGAGTCCCAGCATCTGTCTGTGACTGGAAAACTGGTCCCAGGTCCTCAGCCCAAGCCACCTGGAGGGCATGGGGCATCAGAGCTGAAGAGAAGGAGGCTGAAATCAGCAAGTCCAGTTCTTGGGAAAGAAGCCAGTCTGCTGTGAGCCCCTCTGGGCAATAGGTGGGAGTGTCCCTACTCTCCCCTGGAGGAGCAGGAGGAGCTTCTAGGAGATTCTGGGAGAATGTGACATGGTTCCCCAAGAAAGTGTGGACTGGAGACAGAAGTCAGCTGAGTCCTGAAGAAGAGTCCAGAGCAGAGGCTGTGAGCAGCACCTCCTCCAGGTGGCTGGAGCCAGAGAGGGCTGTAGGGGTCATGGGCCACCCAGTACAGGGCAAGCTGTGGGACTCCTGAGGACGAATGACAATCCTGGGTCCAGTTCAAAAAGATTCTTCCCAGTAGGCTGCCTGAAGGGGTGATGGGTTGGGAGCATCTCTGGAGAGTGGGTGGCAGGTGCCCTGGGCTGTCGGGGAAGTACGGGAGAATGAGGATGACTAGGCTAACATGGGGGAGCCAGAGAGTGGTGCCTCTCCAAGAAGCCCCAGAGCCTCAGCACCAAATGCTCTCTCTGTCTCACCATCTTCCCTCCCACTCCAACCTCAGAAGGACCACAAGCCGTGGGACAGTAGGGTTCGGGTTGGCCAGAGCAAGGAAGGCCACAAGCCCCCAGCCAGGGATGTGGTGGCCTCGGCCAGGCCTACCCCTGGGAGCAGACACTGATGCGGGACGGAGATCAGGTTTCGAGTGTTTTATTGGACTAAACACTCTGCTCTAAAGAAAAGTCAGACAGCTGTTGAAACTAACACAGACAGTAAGACTGTATTTTCTTTATGTCTGTGTCTCCTTCACTGCCCTGCACGTAGGAGCATTGGTACTATCTTTCTAGATCCCATAGACATAAAGAACAGACTTTTGTACACAGTGGGAGAAGGAGAGGGTGGGATGATTTGAGAGAATAGCACTGAAATATAAATATTACCATATGTAAAAGAGATAGCCAGCGGGAGTTTGATGTATGATGCAGGGAACCCAAAGCCGGTGCTCTGTGACAACCTGGAGGCATGAGGTGGGCAGGGAGGGGCCACATGTGTGCCTGTGACAGATTCATGCTGACGTATGGCAGAGGCCATCACAATACTGTAATTATCCTCTAATTAAAATAAATAAATTGATTTTTTTTAAAAAGACTCTATTTTCTGAGAGGGACCAGGACATCACAGGGTCTGGATGAGTTGTACATGTCAAGTGCTCAGCATACTTCATGGATCTTCTTCACTCCAAGAAAGGCTTCTGCAGCCTGCAGAAGAACCAGAGGCCACCTAAGTACTGAAGGACAGAAGCAGCTCTCCTGGGCCCTGGACACCCCTTGGAAGCTGAGCTGACCACTTGAGAACTCTAGCCGTCGAGTGACTGAAAACACTACTACGGCCCACCTCAAGGAGAGTGGGGTGGGACTCCCTGCTGTTGTCTCATGTCCACTCCTGCCCCCACACACCAAACCTGGCATCTTTACACATACCACCAGGCTCCCTTGCACTAAATGTGGTCATGTGATCCAGCACTGGCCAATGAGATATGAGCCTAGTATGGTACTTCCAGAAAGTCTCCCTAAGGGCCATCAATGAAATGGCAGGAGTTCCAGCACCCACATTGCACCATGAGGATGAAGGCATGCTGGAGTGTTGATCTTAAACAATTTCCTACAGACGCCCACCTCCAAACCACTGTTACACAAAGAGTGATATAAAACATTTATCTTGTTTCAGATACTGCTGCTGGGAAGCTTTTGATTAAATGCTGCAGAATTTAACCAAATCCAGGTTGATGGATATACACAGTCAAGGACCCCTCACGTATATCATCTCACCAAGCACACTCCCAGCCTGGTATGCAATCAGTGGATACCCAGGGCATGGTTAGCTTGGCCTCTCATTTGCCTCAAATAGGAAAAGCATGGTATGGGGGTTTCACTCTCTATGCCAAGCCAAGGTGATTCACTGAGTTTACTGAAATCAGTGCCTAATGGAACTTGGAGGTAGGTGACAATGTGGCATTTGCTGGCTGACTCCATTAAGATTCCATGCCAGGAGAGAAGGTCTGAGCTGTGATTGGATCTGAATCTCCAGGCCCCAGTTTAGCCTAGGATGGCTCTTTGGGAAGAAAAATATTCATTGGAAGGACTGTTGCTGTAGCTGAAGCTGCAATCCTTTGCCACCTGATGCAAAGAACTGACTCATCAGAAAAGACCCTGATGCTGGGAAAGATTGAAGGCAAAAGGAGGAGAAGGCACCTTGAATGATGCATCCTCACCAGCTCAATGGACATGAATTTGAACAAACTCCGGGAGATAGTGAAGGGCAGAGGAGCCTGGCATGTTGCAGTCCATGAGGTCACAAAGGGTCAGACACGACTTAGCAACTGAACAACAACAATACAGCAGGCATCATGAGTTGTGTCACTCAAAAAAACTTAGATGCAATTAGTTAAGAGGCAGTAAATAGGATGAACCCTAACTCCATATGAATAATGTCCTAAAAAAAAAAGAGGAAACTTGGACACAGACAACACAGAGAAGAACTCTGTACAGAGACTAGGGGTGATGTCAACACAAGCCAAGGAGCCACCAGAAGCCAGGAGAGAAGCCTGGAATATCCTTCCCCGGAGCCTCCAGAGGAAACACAGCCCCATCAACACCTCGATCTCAACTTGTAACCTCCACAACTGTGAGATAATAAATTCTGTTAAGTCACTCAGTGAGCCTGAACAGACTCACTTGGCAGGTTACACCCACACCATCCTTGTCCTGCAGTTTACCTTCTAAGCATCACAGCTCACTGGCTGTCTGGTACTCAAAGTTTCTTGGGTAGGAGGACAGATGGGAGGATGGATGGATGGTTGAATGGATGGATAAGTGGATATAATGGCATGGGTGCGTGGATGGGTACGTGGGTGGGTAGATGAACACATGAGTAAGCGAATGAATGAACACACAGGGGAGCCACCAGAAGCTGCTGGAGTCTGCTGGATGCATGGCATGCCTATACGTGCTCACAAATCAGAGCAGCGTATGCTGCTGGGAGCATGCATGTATCACACCCCCAGATTCCATGGAGATCAAGGCAGCCTCAACACCAGGAAAACAATAGGTCGTCATTTTCTACATGACTGTCACAAACCACCCCGATCACTGATGACATCCATCTGGTTTTACTTTCCACATCGCCTATTTTTATTCCGCATGAATAACAAAGGGGTCTCAAGGGAGGAAGCCACAGGAGGGTTTGCTGTAACGTGACTGGTGCCTGTCCCCAGGGAGGTGATGGGGCAGGTCCTTTCTTGAAGGAGGATGTCCTGCAGAATCTCTTTGTGAGACAGCTGAGCTGAGCAAGGGGCAGCAAGAAGGGGATGCCAGCTCCCAAGTGTGCCATCCTTGGGAGGCACCTCAATGGCACGTGCTGGCCAACAACAAGAGAGGGTCCAACTGCCAAGATTAGATGGGACCAAGACCCTGGGGACAGAGCCACCTGTCAAGGTGCAAATCCAGGCATTAGAGAATGAGAGACCAGTCTCTCCCACTGTGAGTTCTTGGAGGGTGAACCCCACTGAAGCCTCAGCTTGGGACACTGTCCATCCTGTTGACTTTGACTTGAGTCCAGAGGAATGGATGCCCAGCCACTCCAGAAGAAGGAGAAAGACTGAGGGACGTTTAGGAGGAAAAGCAGCCCCAGAGGTGAACCTGCCTTCCGATGCCAGAATAAGGCTCCTTCACCTCACTACCCTTCTGGGCCCTGGGCACATCCTGGCTGAGCAGCCAACTTAGATAAACCAGTATGGCTGGTGTCAGGCTGCCCCATGGGGCTCCAAACGCTTAGCCTTATGGGTCCCTAATGCATAGGCCACTGAGTCTCTCTCCTCCAAAAAGAATAACTATTGGAAAAAACCCTATGAGGGATGAGAAATTTCTGGAAGCTGCTGCCAGAAGAAGCAGTTCTGCTACGAAGCTGTGGACTCATTTGGCTGGGCTTCTGGGGCATTCGCTGCCAGCGTAGCCTCGGTTAATAAGTAATTAGAAGATAATTAACATTTGTAACATACAATGGAAAACATCTGGACCTACCGACTTATTAAAATGAAAGAACCTGATTAATCAATTGTGCAGTGAGATGGAAAATAGACTCAGATTCAGGATAGGCTCCCCTGGGCTCGGCCCTCCCCACCCACCCCCAGGAAGGGTGTGCACCCCAGCCCAGCCCACCCCATTCTCAGGTCTCAGCGTCAGAATTCTCCAAGGTGAACTCTGTCCATCCAAGACATCCCTCCCCCAGCCTCCCCAAGCTTCCCACTCATGCACGTGTCTCCAAGGATTAGAGGGAAGATGAGACCCAGGTCTCCCTCACTGGCTACAGTTCTCCTGGGATGGAGAGAAAGGCCAAGAGATGGGGAGTCACCTGTGTCCCTCTCCCGCAACTCCTCACTCGCCCCACCCCCCACTCCTCCTTCCCCAGACAGTCACCTGGGATCCTAGGTGTGGCCGCTTACAAAATGCATCATGGAAGAATCAAAAATGCCTTTGACTCTTAGCCCTCACATCACCCCTGTGCACAGAGGAGGCAAAAAATAACCAATGCAAAGCATCCCAGCAGCCAGGACTGTGTCTCTGAACATGAGTTGGTCCCCCCGCCCCCAATTCCTCCTGCTTCTCCCTTCATCGTCTCAGCAGTGGGGCGGGGGCAGAGAGGGTGTGATGTGTGGGAACACATGTATCTGATGAGCCTGAACGCTCTCCCCAAGTGCCTTGGTTTTCAGCCAAAACATTAGGATGTTGCTTTACCAACTAATCATCCTCCCTCAGACAGGAGAGAGCTAAAATGAAAAACCTGGTATTCCTGGGAACGTGGGGGAAGGCCAACTACAGCTGCGGCAATTCCCTCCTGTGAAGCTGGGCAGAGTGGAAATCCTGAGGCTGTTCTCTGAATGTCAGAGAAGCCAAGGCCTAGAGTGTGTTCTTTGAGAAATCTGGTTTGAGCTGCCTCCATTTCTTCTCCTCAGGGAGAAAGCAGCATGAAGAGAAACTCCAGGGGATGCAAAATAAGGTTCCTGGATGCTAGGATCCCCTCTGGGGATGTGGCTAGGGGCCACATTTGTGTCTCCTCTTTCCTGCTCTGCTAGGGTCCAATCACTTGATTGGTGGAGGGAGCTGTCCATCATACATTTGAACCCTCAGGCCAAACTGATTGGTCAAGGGGTGGGCATGCAATGTGAGCTGAACCAATGAGATACCTGTCCTGGGTTTTTTCTCCCTCCAGATAGGAGAAGGGAGTGTCTTGTCCAAGGCTGGAAGATGGCAAAGGAGGTCATTTGTAGCCCTGGCTCTGGCCTTGGAAAGGCAACATGTCTGAAGAAACAGGGTGTGGCTGACAGCACTCATGCCCCATTCCCCTGGACCAGCGCCATCCACTTCCCTGGCTCGACATGGTGAGCTGAAGACAGTGTGGGCTGTGTTCCTGCTATTAATATTTCCAACCACGGCTGACAAATGCTAACACCCCTGCTTCGGTCTGATCATTCCTGGGAAAGGTGCAGTCGCTCAGCTGGAGGGATGGATTCAGAGAAAGACAAAATAATGTTTAAAAGAAGGTATGAGGAAAAAAAGATAAAAGAAAGTGATATTTAGCAAGTTACTATGACAAATCAGCAAGGGAAAAGGTTTAGTCTACTTAGAAAAACAAACCATTTTAAGTATTTTTAAAACCTCATTTGCCTACAGCTCATGAATGTTTTAAGCAGAAATCATCTTACTTGGTAGTTTGCAGGCAACCTGTCTCTACCTAACTTCTATATGGTCTTGGGTTTGCAGCAGATTCTCTTTTTTTAAATAGCTATTTTTCTTGCTTCCCAGGGGAGCAAATGAAATAGGTGCTTCTTTAGGGGAGATGAGAGACCCCACGGGGGGCATGAACAGCCCATGGAGGAGAATGAAGAGCAACTGGCAGATCCAGTGCCGAGATGCAGGCATCAAGGGAGACTCTTCTGCTTTGGGTGGGGGAGTCAACATTGCCCCCCAGGCCAGACCTAGAATCCTGTGATGTGGACAGGTGCCTGGGACCACCCTGGGCAAGACAGCCACCCAGGCAGAAGCACCAGCTTTGTCCCAAGCCCTCCACTTTGTCTGGAACCCCTTGCAGTTTCACAAATGCCCCAGAAGCCAGGGTACCCCTGGCCCCCATCACAGATGGGAAACCTGAAGCTCATTGCTGAGAAGGAGCAAACAGGATTCAGACTCAGGTTCAAATCCAAGATCTGGCTCTCAAACTTGGGTTCCTTCTGCCACATGCCCTGGGTCATTGCTGGGTCATGACCCCCAGCCTCCTGTTCCCTCATTAGGGTCCTACCCCCTCGTGGTCAATCAAGACATAGAAGCAGCTGGGCACCCCCTAACCCACGGTGGCAAGTCAGGCTGGCAAGGGCGATCATAGGAGGCAAAGTGGGCCCTCAGCCAACCCCAGAAGGGAAACTGGCCAAGAGAGAAACTGCAGTCACTTAGGGCCACGAACTTACTAGTAACCAATTTGCAGAGAGCCTGTGCCACGGGCAAGGTCTGGGCTGGCAATTGGGGTTCATCAGTTTTTAAATTATAGACGGCTGTAGCGCTCTGTCAGGCCTGCCGCAGAACTGAGATGGAACGGCTGGGCGATGAGTGACAGCTCCAATAAACGCATTCCTGCCAGGAAAATAGCATTACCATGTGGAGGTGCTTTGGAAAGTATTGAACTTCAGGAAGAAATAAAATAAAAATAAAATGGCTCTGGCACTCCTGGGCGCTCCGTCATTATTGCCAGACACAGTGGGGAGGAAAGGAGCCCTACCATCAGATAAATCTCTCAGTCCTTGGTGGAAAGGCACTGCGTCACGGCTCATGAGCAGCTGGTCAGAAAGCTGGCATCTGGCACATGTAGGAACTTTTACCCAGCAAGGAAAGCCCCCTACCCCACTCCCTCCCACTGGGGTCATTTAGGGCAGCTGCTTCCATCACAGGCAGGGAAACTGAGGCCAAAGTCACCCAGCAGTCGGGTCAGTGGACCAGAGGTGTTTGAATGGGAAAGCACCAGGCAGGCTCCCCAGTACGCTCTGAACTGGGGGTGATCAAGGGCCTGCCCCCAGACTCAGGGACCTGCACAGTAGCTGTGCAGCCTGTGTGGCATGCTGTCTGTGACCTTGAGCAGTGATGAAGGGCAGGTTAAAACCAGAGCAGCCCCAGACAACCCCCAGCCTGTGTTTGGAAGCCCCCAGTGATGGGCTGAATACTAATCCTAAAGCCCAGCATCCATCCATCTGGTCTACCTGCTCTTCTGTTCCCTGACCTCCAATCCCCGTGTCCTTTTCTTTCCTCACAAGTGAGACCCATCCAAGGCCCTCCTTCAGCTCCTTCTCTCTGTACCAGGGTTTTGGGAAGAGCATAGGGTTAGCTCAGCAAGAGCTGACTGGCTGTCACTCAACTGCACCCCCAGCCCTAAGGCAGCACCTGGCACGTAGCAGATGCTCAGCAAACTTGTGAACAGAGATTCAGTAGACTTTGACACCAATAAGAGGCTGGTCCCTAAACCTTTATTTCTGTGGCACTCTTACCTCCCCCACAAAATGCCCTTGTCACCTTCAGCACAGAAGACTGATGATCGGGTGGCCAGACCTCCATGTGACTGCCAGGTCAGACTCTTCCACCTCCCACACTGCAGTTGTCTTACCCAACTCCCAGAGGAAGTGTGACTCTCTGGGTACCCCTGAAGTATGCACCTTTCATGCTTTGAAAATCAAGGAGGAACCAAAGAAGGGGTAAGGTACCAGAAGGCTGAGATGGACCCAAGCATGTTCCTAAAGTCACAGCCAGTGTAACTTTCCTCCCTGGGTCCACTTTCTTCAGCCACAAAGTGGAGGTAATGGCTTGATCTTGAAGACTCTAGTGGGGGAGAAAGCAGGAAATGCACACCTACGGGCCCTCATCATCACTAAGGACTTGAATTAATCCCTGGTTCTCTGACACCCCATCCAGCCACCAGGCATCGCTGCAAAGAGTTCCGATTCTGAAAAAGCAAGCCTTATGTCTGGCCTCTCGTTACCTCTCTGGGTTTGTCTCCTCACTCTAAGCATGTGCTACTGTTCTCAGTGATGTTTTTACAGCTGCCTTTTTGAGCTAAACAACTGGAAGTGAGATCTGGGGCCTGGGGACTATGTGCCCTCATCAAGGCAACAGGGAATTTCTAAGATGGGTCATAGTCTTCCCGGTGGGGAAAGCCTCTGAAGATGTTTTCACCTAATTTTCCTGGACTCTGGGTTGGCTACCATTCACACCCACCCAACCCTGGCAGCGAAATCCCAGCTCAGTGCTACAGGAAAGTCCTATTGACAGGAGGAAGGGTCTTGTTGACCTGTCTCAGAGGGGAGGGTAGCTGGCCTGAAGAGGTAGCCCCGTGAGCAGGAGCCTTCATTGTGGTTTCTGTAGAAGGGATCAGCAGTGGGGCAAAGAAAGCAGGCTTAGGATCAGCTGGTTTGGTTTGGATCATTTCAGTGGGTTCCGGGGCACCAGCAGTCCTTCGTTGGCTAGTACCTGCCCTCTGGTAACTGAAGCAGATGGATAGTAGCCAAGAGTCTCAGGATCTGATAAAGAAGGTACATGTGGGATGAGCTCTGGACTTGAAAGGCACTGTCCCCCTGGGTCTGTCTCTGGGAACTGGTTGGTCCTGGGAGGGGGAACCCCCAGGCTCAGCAAGGCCCTAGCTGTCAAAGCATCAGAATACAGCAACTAAAAGACATGCCTAATACATATCCCCTCTGGAATCAGCCCACGGGGGGGTCCAGGGACACCCACACAGAGGCTTTTGTGCAAAGGAGAATGTTCTCCATCCTCCAGGGAACACGGTAGTGAGCCAGGCACAAGGCTTGGTAAGCAGCTGCAGGCTGGATGTCAGCACCAGCTCACCAGCTAGGCCAGGGGCCCTTGAGCAGTGCACAATCAGCACAACCATTCAGGGCACCTGGGAGGCCTTGCCCTCCCTACCCAGGGCCTGGTCCAAGCAAGCCAGGGCCAGCCAACTGCACGCCATGTAGACATCTGAAAGCACCCCCAGGCACAGCCCACCCTTGACCGACTTGAGTCCTGTGGCTTGTGCTCTGCACATGAGTCTAAAATTTCCAAGTCAAGCAAAGCTATGTTTCAAAACCCTTGGGGAATAGACGTCTTACTCATAAAAGATCAGGGCTTCCCAGGTAGTCCTAACAGTAAAGAGTCTGCCTGCCAATGCAAGAGGCATAAGAGATGAGGGTTCAATCCCTGGGTCAGAAAGATCCCCTGGAGAAGGCAACCCACTCAGTATTCTTGTCTTGGAAATCCCATGGACAGAGAAGCCTGATGAGCTACAGTCCATGAGATCACAAAGAGTTGGACATGACTGAAGCAACTTAATCACGATGGAGTGACTGACCCATAAAATATCAATGACAGATGGCAACCATCAGAGAGGAGCAAATTCTCCCTCAAGAGCAGTGTTATATTACAGTTGCCAGGGAGGAAGAATGGGAGGATGGGGTAGTTAGGGAGTTTGGGATGGATGTGTACACACTGCTATATTTAAAATGGATAACTAACAAGGACCTACTGTATAGAACATGGAACTCTGCTTGATGTTATGGGCAGCCTGAATGGGAGGGGAGTTTGGAGGAGAATGGATTCATGTGTATGTATGGCTGAATCCCTTCACTGTTTGCCTGAAACTGTCACAACATTTGTTAATTGATTATAGCCTGGGCTTAGTTGCTCAGTCATGTCCAACTCTTTGCGACCCTATGGACTGGAGCCCACCAGGTTCCTCTGTCTATGGGGAGTCTCCAGGCAAGAATTCTGTAGTGAGTTGCCGTGCCCTCCTCCAGGGGATCTTCCCAACCCAGGGATCGAACCCAGGCTTCCCACATTGCAGGCAGATTCTTTAACATCTGAGCCACAAGGGAAGCCCTAATCAACTATATCCAAACACAAAATTTTTAAAAAAATTTTTTAAGAGAGAGAGAGGTGCTGTGTTCTGGGGACTGCCGCCTCCCCAGCATTCTCAGGCCAGACCTGGACCCCTTCTTAGGGTCCTGCAGGTGAACCCCACCTCTCAGCCTTCTTTCCCCAAACTAGGAGGAGATCTTGGAGAAAGCAGTAGCCTCCATTAGAAACCAGAGAATAAAGCATCCCCTTCAGTCTCCCTCTGTGAGGACCAGGGGGACCCTCCAGAGTACAGCAACACGTGGTGTGGCTGAATTGCCAGTGTTGTGAGTTCTGTTTTTGCAGAGGGTTCCCCCCGCCCCCCAGGGAGAGAATGAAATGAAGGGACATCCTAACCTCAGGCTGTAACATGTTCGGTGAGAGGCAATTTTAAAGCAGAAAGGTCAGCCAAAAGGAGAGCGTGGTTTCTAAAACTAGATCGTGCAGAAAAGCAATCACCAAGATGCAGGCTGGGCACCACTCTCCAATGCCAGGGAGGCTGAAGCAGCGTCTGGTTCATCCAGGGTGTGTAAATGGAGCCCCCAATCTAGTTCAGTTCTGATCTTTTAAGGACAGATGTTTCTGGAAGTGATATTCGACTGTGGACACCACACAAAGGCCAGATCAGAGGAGCCCCATCTACTCACCAAGCTCAGCCAGAGAAGACTCGGACCCAGTGATCTGTTCTCCAACACCTCTTCCTCCTACAGCCACGTTGCTCCTGAGACAGTGGCCCCAGATGCTGTGGTCGGAGCCCACATCTGAAAATAGAGTCATGGCTGGTAGAGAAGACAAGCTCAGCCCCACAAGGACCCAGCTTCCTCTCCCCTTCAGGCAGTCTTCCTTTCAGGAGAGCCAATAGCCCCACAGGCTAGGATGTCCTGGTCAAAATCCAGTGTAGAGCTTCACAAGAGAATAGTCTTCAAACTGAAGCCAGTCAGTCTCTGTAATAAAACATGTCTCCAAATACGAAACTTTCAAGTGTAAGGGAGTGAGCTTGATGGAGAAACTTAGAACAAAACAGGACCCTAGAAGTCACCCTAGAAGTCTGGGGGACAGGCCCAGACACTGTCGCCATGGCAACAGAGATGCAGGGCTGGGGCTTCCACCAGGCCCTGCCCCCTTGTCCCATCATGCGACTTCCACAGGCAGCTGCCATCACTGTGTGATGAAGACCCATCCTTCTCCTAAACCACCCTGGATCCAGCCTTTAAAATCCTGCGTTTTAAATTGTCAAGAATCGCCTTAGTGACACATGTTGTCCCAGCCTCCTAGGCTGAGAGCTAGTCTGTGATGGTTGATATAGACTCCATGCATCTGACCAGTTGCTAGAGTAAAAGGAAAGTTACAGAGTCAAGGGTCTGACTTGCCGCAGGGATTGGAAGTGGCTGAGAGTGTCCAGAAGTCACGTGTGTCATTGGAAATAGACGTACAGAGCAGTCAGGCCACTGGGAGGGTAAAGGAGCCCCCACTGTTGTCACTGCCACCACCACTCACTGCTTCCTCGCCTCTGGAACTTTCCACCGGGTGCCATGGTGGCTCTCACGACAATGCCACTGCCACTGAAGCACAAACCTATCCAAAGAGACATGGGTGAACCTAGAGACTGTCACAGAGAGTGAAGCAAGTCAGACACAGGAAAGCAGATGCTGTATAGCAATGTTCACATGTGGGATCTAGAAAAATGGTAAGGATGATCTTACTTGCAAAACAGAACTGGGCTTCCCTGGTGGCTCAGCTGGTAAGGAACCCACCTGCAATGCAGGAGACCTGGGTTCAATCCCTGGGTGGGGAAGATCCCCTGGAGGAGAGAACAGCTACCCACTCCAGTATTCTGGCCTAGAGAAATCAATGGACTATATATCCCCTGAGGCTGCAAACAGCCAGACACAACTGAGCAACTTTCACTTCAGACACAGAAAACAAACTTACATATACCAAGTGGGGGATAGGATGAAGTGGGAGAACGGGATTAACATATATGTACACTACTATATGTAAGGTAGGTAACTAACGAGAACCTATTGTATAGCACGGGGAACTCTACTCAGTGCTCTGCGGTGACCTCAATGGGAAGGAAATCCAAAAGAGGGGAGATATAGGTACATACAGCTGGTTCACTTTGTACAGCAGAAACTAACTCAACATTGTAAAACAGCTATTCTCCAATAAAAATTGGTTAAAAAATAAAATTAATCCAACACAGGTTCAAAAAGGACCACATATAAACATGTCAGCCTAGGAGCCCCCAGCTCTGAAAAAGCCTGGGCACCATTGGAGGGCACCTGAAGACCCCATGGCCCTCTTCTGTGAGGGGGTGGGAGGGGGCTTCTGGCTGGCCTCGAGCTGGGCCTGTAGCAGCCCTTGGGGCCCAGAGAGTCCCATGGCCAGGACCCCATGGATATTGGGTGGCTCCACATAAGCTTTGAGCTGAAAGGGACAGCCATGTGCCTAGAAACCCAGCTCTTCCATTTTGGAGTATTAAAAACCCCTTTGGGGAATGCTCCTACACTGGCGGTGGAACTGTAAGTTGGTGCAGCCAAGATGGAGAACAGTATGGAGTTTCCTCAGAAAACTAAAAATAGAGTTACTAAAAAGGATTCAGCAATCCCTCTCCTGGGAATATATCTGAACAAAACTCTAATTCAAAAAGATACATTCACCCCTACATTCATAGCGGCACTATTCACAATAGCCAAGACATGGAAACAGTCTAAATGTCCATTGACAGATGAACGAGAAAAGATGTGGTCCATATGCATGATGAAACACTACCGCTGCTGCTGCTGCTGCTGAGTCGCTTCGGTCGTGTCCGACTCTGTGCGACCCCAGAGACGGCAGCCCACCAGGCTCCCCCGTCCCTGGGATTCTCCAGGCAGGAACACTGGAGTGGGTTGCCATTTCCTTCTCCAATGCATGAAAGTGAAAAGTGAAAAGTGAAAGGGAAGTCGCTCAGTCGTGTCCGACTCTTAGCAACCCCATGGACTGCAGCCCACCAGGCTCCTCCGTCCATGGGAGTTTCCAGGCAAGAGCACTGGAGTGGGGTGCCATTGCCTTCTCCGATGAAATACTACTCAGCCATAAAAAGCAACTAAATAATGCCATTTGCAGCAACATGGATGCAACTAGAGAATGTCATACTAAGTGAAGTAAGTCAGAAAGAGAAAGACAAATGTCATATAATATAACTTATATGTGGAATCTAAAATATGTCACGAATAAAGCTATCTATGAAACAAAAACAGACTCACAAGGGATGGGGGAAGGAGAGAAATGGACTGGGAATTGGAGGTTGGTAGACGAAAACTATTACATTTAGAATGGATAAATAAGATCTTACTTTATAGCACAGGGATCTATATCCAATCTCCTGGGATAAATCATAATGGAAAAGAATATTTAAAAAAGAATGTGTGTATGTATCAGGTTGGTCAAAAAGTTTGTTTGGGTTTTTACATTATTTCTTATGGAAAATGTTGAAGCTGAAACTCCAATACTTTGGCCACCTGATGCGAAGAGCTGACTCATTTGAAAAGACCCTGATGCTGGGAGGTATTGGGGGCAGGAGGAGAAGGGGACAACAGAGGATGAGAATGGATGGATGGCATCACCGACTTGATGGACATGGGTTTGGGTGGACTCCGGGAGTTGGTGATGGACAGGGAGGCCTGGTGTGCTGCGGTTCACGGGGTCCCAAAGAGTTGGACATGACTGAGCGACTGAACTGAACTGAACTTATGGAAAAACTCAAATGAACATTTGACCAGCCCAATATAAAACTGAGTCACTTTTCTGTACAACAGAGATTCGCACAACATTGTAAATAAACTATGAAAAGTGAAAAAGTGAAAGTATTAGTCACTCAGTCATGTCCAGCTCTTCACTACCCCATGAACTGTAATCCATCAGTCTCCTCTGTCCATGGGATTCTCCAGGTAAGATTACTGGAGTGGGTTGCCATTCCTTTCTCCAGGGAATCTTTCCAACCCAGGGGTCCCCTGCACTGCAGGCAGATTCTTTACCGTCTGAGCCACTATGGAGTACTTCAGTTAAAAAAAAAAAAAAAGAATAATTTTTTAAAAACCCTTTGGTTGGTGGAGCAGGAAGCAGTACCTTCACCCTCCGGGAGAGAGATCACAGCTTGAGTGCCCTCCTGTGATAATTTATTAGAACCCTCAGCTCCATCAGACTACAGCCTAAAGAGCCACAACCACCCTCCCCAATGGAGGCAAGGGAAAGGTGACTTCTCAGGACAAGACACACATTCAGGGCATCACCTCCAGGAAGCCTTCCTTGACTTCCTTCTGCTGCAAGACAGGGGCCTTCCCAGTTCTCCTGGAGAACCTGGGCACATCGCCTGCCATCCTTGCTCTCAGCACGCCTTGGTGGTGGTTTAGTCGCTAAGTTATGTCTGACTCTTGTGATCCCATGGACTGTAGCCTGCCAGGCTCCTCTGTCCATGGGATTCTCCAGGCAAGAATACTGGAGTGGACTGCCATTTCCTTCTCCAGAGGATCTTCCCCACCCAGGAATCAAACTCCCGTCTCCTGCATTACAGGCAGATTCTTTACCGACTGAGCCATGAGGAAAACCCCCAGCACGCCTTATGGCTACCTTAATCCCGTTTGGAGCAAGATGGGTATAAAAGCTAACATCGCACTGAATTGTAATCATTGGTTCACTTATCTCCCCCACAGGCAAAGACTGTGTTCGCCATGGCATGCACGGAACTTGGCAAGGCGCCTGCCTATCATTAGGGCTGACATAATAAATGTCACAGGTCTAATAATAACAATAATAATGGCCGACATGGACTATGGGCTCTGGGCCAATGCAAGCAGACCCTTTACCTGCCTGGGCCCAAAGATGCGGCTGCTCTGTGCCCTGGGTGGCTGTGATGGACCATTTAGATGGGTTCAATCCCTCAGCCAGAGTAGGCTCACTGCCTACAGACAGGCTGTGGATCCATGCACCCTCCACCCAACACTGCCGTGAGCTCACCCCAGGCAGGAGGGGTGAGGGGAGGGAGCTTCGTCCATGCATCAGTGCAGGACATGAGCATCTGGGCCTGGGTCCGGAGGCCTGAGACCCAGCCCGTTGGGTCCTGGAGAGGCCACAGCCCCACCCCACTCCAGCTGTCCTTTAAATGGTATAATACTAGTGAACGTGACTTGAATTCTAGTGCTCTCTCAGGGACCTGTGGAAAACCCCTGAGCCTGGAAAGTGGCAACAGTGGTCAGAGTACACAGTGAAGACAGGAACCCAGAGATGGGGGGACGTGGGTCATGAGACATTGCCCAGTGAGGCTCCTGGAGGGAAGAACGAGCCAGTGCCCCACTTGCACCCACCGCCCCGTCTGCATCCCGCCCTGCACTGGGAGGCATCTGGAAGCATCTGGCCATGGTGTAAACAAATTGTTCCAGGCCTGTGTATGTTCAGACAGACTGATCAAGTTTCACTAAGTGTCTTTAAAAAATTATTGCCTTCAAGACCACTGGAAATCACGATTAAGTCTGAACTAAATTCCAGAAACTTCCATGGTGATCCAATGTTTAAGACTTCACCTTCCAATGTTGGAGGTACTGGCTCAATCCCTGATTGGGGAGCTAAGATCCCTTGCAGCCAAAAAACCAACACACACACACTCATACACACACAAACACACACACGCACAGTAATATTGTTACAAATTCAATAAAGACACTTTCAAAAATGTCCCACATCAAAAGTATCTTATAAATAAATAAATGCCATTTTGAATTTTCACTTTCAGATCTGGATTAGTTACTGACAATTCTGTTTGATTGGACTGAACTAAATGTAAAACTGAGCAGGGACCAGGACACCCAGAGGCATGGACCATGACTGTCTCAGTGTCTGAGCACCGAGTGTCCAGTGGGTTTGGTTGTTCTCAGTTTCTGCAGGACTGCACATTTTGCTGTTATGCTCTGTCTGGCCAGTTTCCTCTTCCTCCCACCCACCCATTCCTGCCCACTGGGTTTCAACTGCATAGTCATTCCAACCCTGGCTGCCGATGAGAACATGTGACTCAGACCTAACCAATCAGAGAACTGCATTTCTCTGGCCATAGTGATTGGTCCAGAGATGGGCATGTAATCTCAACTGAGCCAACAAATGCCATGGAATTTCTGCAGTGCCTGCTGGGAAGGAGATCTAGAGGATGGTGAGATCAGAGCAGCAGCAGCCATCTTGCCATCATGAGGATACAACCAATGACAAAATGGAAAAGGAGCGGAACCAAAGCAAGAAAGGGAGACAGTGGCCCTGGGAAGCCCAGCTGAACCCCTGGATGACAGCCTCCTTTCCAGCTGGGTGGTTGAGTTTTCTGTTACTGGTGGTGGTTTAGTCGCTAAGTCGTGTCTGACTCTTGCAACCCCATGGGCTGTAGCCTTCCAGGCTCGTCTGTCCATAGGATTTTCCAGGCAAGAATACCAGAGTGGGTTGCCATTTCCTTCTCTAGGGGATCTTCCCAACCCAGGGAACAAACCCGAGTCTCCTGCACTGCAAGCAGATTCTTTACCCACCGAGCTACCCCTTGTAGCTCAGCTGGTAAAAAATCTGCCTGCGATGAGGGAGACCTGGGTTCAATCCCTGGGTTGGGAAGATTCGCTGGAGAAGGGAAAGGCTACCCACTCCAATATTCTGGCCTGGAGAATTCCATGGACTGTATAGTCCATGGAGTTGCAAGGGGTCAGACACGACTGAGTGACTTTCTGTCACTAACAACTAACAAAGAAGTCCCAACCTGGACTCCGCTGATCCCCTGGCAGTAAAGACCAGAGATGCACCTCTCTAACTTTTAAGGGAACTTTTCAGCAATTTGCTCTGAGGTTTATTTTGTTGTGTTTGCACTCTTCTTGAAATGCAAACAGACCCAGCACTGGACCCCTGGCCCAAGCATTGCTCTGTGGGAGGGAATTGGAAGGGCACGAGGGCTGGTGGGTCCCCCCAGCTTGCTTCTCTCCCTCACGTTCATAGACAGGGCCAGGCAAGTAAGGTATTTGCATGACCCTGAGAGTGAACCTGTCCTTAAATTTCACTTACCTGCTGAGTCCTAGCCCGGTGTGGACAGCAGATGACCCACCAGAGCCAAGTCAGGCTGCTGGCCACTAAGGGGCACTGTAACTTGATCTCAAGTCCAATCCCAAGTTGCCCACCCTTACTGACCCCTAACAGGCCCCTCAGGGCTTTGCTTTTCCCATCCACTTGGTGATAGAGGTGGCAGGGTCCTCCTGGTATAGTTCTTCTGAGACTATTGTCAGCAAGCTGGTTCCAAAGCTCCCGACTTGCCTCTCTGGTCAGTCTGAACCTTCCAGGGGCACAGCCGGCAACTGCCTGCTATTTGCTCACTGGGGACCTCGGCAAAACCCAACGTAGGTTTTGCTCTGTGGCTCCTGGTGATGTCTGCCCTGGGAAGAGCCGTTCAAAGAGGGGACTCGTTTCTGCATATCCTCTTCTGAGGCTCCCGGGATACAGCTGCCCCCAGGTCTGTCCGGGCTAGTAAGCCAGGGCCATGATGTCCCCATTCCCCAACCTCCAGGTCACAGAGCTGTCCTCCTCTGCCCGGGACCTGAGTACCACACTTGGCACTGTGTGGAGCACGTCTCACACTCTAAGTGCTGGATGGCCTGCAGCTAACTAAACCCCGAGCAACATGTCAGACACCCTACAAACCCTGGGGAAAAAGAGAGACAACTTGAAACTCAGAGTGTGACCTTGGTAAGCCTGCAGGGCACGGGGCAGTGCAGCTCGGGGAACAGCTCAGGCCCTTGCTGGCAAGGGAAGCAGCCCATCTCCTCAAGACAGAGGGGCCCACACGCCCACGGCTCCCTCCTTCCTGTGCCTCCAGCTCCACGGCCCAAGAGCAGGTCATGATGTGGAGAGATGAGAAAGAAGAGGAGGTGCTGATGAAGAAATCCAAGTTTTCCCAGGTCTCTCTCATCACTGCCACCTGCCCAGGGCATTGATGGGTACCCACCCAGCTCCGTGGTCATCAGCATCACCTCTCACACCATGAGGTTTTAACCAAGTGCTGCCATGTGCCCACAGCTATCCTGGGGGGCACAGGGGGCCAGTCCTGGCTGGCCACCCCCTCCCCGATCCACAACCCAGCCCTGCCGTGAAAGCACTTACTTCTCCACTCCTAGCCCCTGCCTCCTCCCACAGTGACAAGAGGACCATCCATTCATTAGACTTTTGTGAACACACATGGCCAGCACTTAGTGGGGAGCTGGCACAAGCTCAGCAGACTCAAGTAGCTGTGTATTAGGGTCTCGGCGAGGGTCATGGACTTCACTAGCACTTAGCCCAGGAGTGATTCCAGGGAGAATCGTCCAAAGGCTGAACATAGCACTATGCTCTGTGGTGTCACAGAACAGGATGGAAGAGGGGGGTGGGCAGCCTGGCAGCGGGGTGGGGGGTGGATTTCTGGGAGGGGGTGTAGCCTAAGGGCAGACATAGAAACCCAAAGGCAGGGTGGCGATGCCTGCCTGTCGGGCAGGGGTGGTAGCCAGAGCAGCCAGAGGGAAGGTAGGGAGGCCCCCAGTTCCTGCTCTGAAAGGCCATAGGATCCCCCAGAGCTGGGAAGGGCAAGGCCTTAGCTGAGGGTCCAGGGGGCGAGAAGTCTATCAGCGACTGTAGGGCAGTCAGGAGAAGGACCGGCTGCAGGAGCCACAGGAAGGTAAATTCTGTGGGTCCTGAACCCATCCATCACCACGTACCAACCTCCCCACCAGAGACAAGGTTTCAGGTGAGGAGAACACAGAGGGTGGGCTTCAGAGTTATAAGGATCAGCCTCCCATCATCAGGTCCCAGCCCAAAGTCTTTCATGCCCCAGGTACTGGGGGGTGCAACTATTGACGTTTAGGGAGATAAACCTCTGTTGTGGGGGGATCTCCTGTGCATTGCGGGATGTCTAAGTGTATCTCTCCCCTCTACCCAACCCCCCACACCTCCTCCCCACTGTGACAACCAAAATGTCCCCAGACAAGCGTCCCTTAGGAAGCAAAATAGCCCCTGGTGGAGAACCACTGGATTAGTGAGAGGACAAGTTAAGGTCTTCTTTTCAAAGGAGAGAAAAATAATAGATGTTCTTCCATTTCTTCCACAAATATTTATTAGGCAGTTACCCTGTGCAGGGCACAGGTAACACGTAGATTTCACCGTGTGGCAACGTTCATCTACAGTGGAGGAGGCACTCGGATGTGCCCAGATGTTTAGTTCTTTAAATCTTGCTCCACATCCAGCATCCTTTTAGCTAGGAAATGCAATCTTCAGGAAGCAGACGTGCCATCTCCCGGAAATCGCCCCCAAGCCCAGAGTTGGGGGCCCAGGGCCCCTCCCCACTCCTCTGAGTACCCCCAGCACCCCCAGTCAGTTGAGCCTTCTCTGCAGGACCTGAGTCTCTTTATCTTTACTGGAGTATAGTTGATTTAACACTTCATGTTAGTTTCTGCCTGCACAGCAAAGTGAATCAGTTTTACACATACATATATCCACTCTTTTTCAGTTTATCTTGTTTTATTTTTGACTGCACTTGAACAACAACAACAGCATGTGGGAGCTCAGTTCCCTGACCAAACTGTCCCTGCATGTCCCAGGGCCCTTCAGTGGAAGCCCAGAGTCCTAACCACTGGACCACAAGGGAGGGAATCCCCTATCCACTCTTTCTAAGATTCTTTTCCCATTTATCAATACAGAGTACTGAGTAGAGTTCTCTGTGCTAATACCATAGGTCCTTATTAGTTATCTATTTTATATGTTTGTTGTTGTTTTTCAGTTGCTAAGTTGTGTCCAACTCTTTGCAACCCCGTGAACTGCAACACGCCAAGCTTCCCTGTCCTTCATTATCTCCTGGAGTTTGCCCAAACTCATGCCCATTGAGTCTGTGATGCTATCCAATCATCTCATCCTCTTTCATCCCCTTCACTTCTTGCCTTCAATCTTTCCCAGCATCAGGGTCTTTTCCAATGATTCAGCTCTTCGCATCAGGCAGACAAAGTATTGGAGCTTCAGCTTCAGCATCAGTCCTTCCAGTGAATATTCAGGGTTAATTTCCATTAGGATTGACTGGTTTGATCTCCTTGTTTTCCAAGGGACACTCAAGAGTCTTCTCCAGCACCGCAAATCAAAAGCATCAGTTCTTCAGTGCTCAGCCTTCTTTATGGTCCAACTCTCACATCCATACATGACTCCTGGAAAAACCATAGCTTTGACCAAATGGACCTTTGTGTGCAAACTGATGTCTCTACTTTTTAATAGGCTGTCTAGGTTTATCATAGCTTTCCTCTCAAGGAGCAAGTGTCTTTCAATTTAATGTCTGCATTCACCATCTGCAGTGATTTTGAAGCCCCCCAAAATAAAGTCTGACACTGTTTCCACTGTTTCCCCATCCATTTCCCATGAAGTGATGGGACCGGATGCCATGATCTTCGTTTCCTGAATGCTGAGCTTTAAACCAACTTTTTCGCTCTCCTCTTTCACTTTCATCAAGAGGCTTTTTAGCTCCTCTTCACTTTCTGCCATAAGGGTGGTGTCATCTGCATATCGGAGGTTATTGATATTTCTCCCGGCAAACTTGATTCCAGCTTGTGTTTCTTCCAGCCCAGCGTTTCTCATGATGTACTCTGCATATAAGTTAAATAAGCAGGGTGACAATATACAGCCTTGACGTACTCCTTTTCCTCTTTGGAACCAGTCTGTTGTTTCATGTCCAGTTCTAACTGTTGCTTCCTGACCTGCATACAGATTTCTCAAGAGGCATGTCAGGTGGTCTGGTATTCCCATCCCTTTCAGAATTTTCCACAGTTTATTGTGATCCACACAGTCAAAGGCTTTGGCATAGTCAATAAAGCAGAAATAGATGTTTTTCTGGAACTCTCTTGCTTTTTCCATGATCCAGCGGATGTTGGCAATTTGATCTCTGGTTCCTCTGCCTTTCCTAAAACCAGCTTGATCATCAGGAAGTTCATAGTTCACGTATTGCTGAAGCCTGGCTTGGAGAATTTTGAGCATTACTTTACTAGCATGTGAGATGAGCACAATTGTGCAGTAGTTTGAGCATTTTTTAGCATTGCCTTTCTTTGGAATTGGAGTGAAAACTGACCTTTTCCAGTCCTGTGACCACCACTGAGTTTTCCAAATTTGCTGGCATATTGAGTGCAGCATTTTCACAACATCATCTTTCAGGATTTGAAATAGCTCAACTGGAATTCCATCACCTCCACTAGCTTTGTTTGTAGTGATGTTTTCTAAGGCCCACTTAACTTCACATTCCAAGATGTCTGGCTCTAGATTAGTGATCACATCATCATGACTATCTGGGTCGTGAAGACCTTTTTTGTACAGTTCTTCCGTGTATTCTTGCCACCTCTTCTAAATATCGTCTTCTTCTGTTAGGTCCATACCACTTCTGTCCTTTATCGAGCCCATCTTTGCATGAAATGTTCCCTTGGAATCTCTAATTTTCTTGAAGAGATCTCTAGTCTTTCCCATTCTGTTGTTTCCCTCTATTTCTTTGCATTGATCGCTGATGAAGGCTTTCTTATCTCTTCTTGCTATTCTTTGGAACTCTGCATTCAGATACTTATATCTTTCCTTTTCTCCTTTGCTTTTCGCCTCTCTTCTTTTCACAGCTATTTCTAAGGCCTCCCCAGACAGCCATTTTGCTTTTTTGCATTTCTTTTCCATGGGGATGGTCTTGATCCCTGTCTCCTGCACAATGTCACGAACTTCATTCCATAGTTCATCAGGCACTCTATCAGATCTAGGCCCTTAAATCTATTTCTCACTTCCACTGTATAACCATAAGGGATTTGATTTAGGTCATACCTGAATGGTCTAGCGGTTTTCCCTACTTTCATCAATTTGAGTCTGAATTTGGTAATAAGGAGTTCATGATCTGAGCCACAGTCAGCTCCTGGTCTTGTTTTTGTTGACTGTATAGAGCTTCTCCCTCTTTGGCTGCAGAGAATATAATCAATCTGATTTCGGTGTTGACCATCTGGTGAGGTCCATGTGTAGAGTCTTCTTTTGTGTTGTTGGAAGAGGGTGTTTGCTATGACCAGTGCATTTTCTTGGAAAAACTCTATTAGTCTTTGCCCAGCTTCATTCCGCATTCCAAGGCCAAATTTGCCTGTTACTCCAGGTGTTTCTTGACTTCCTATCTGCATATGTGAAGTTGTTGAAATATATAGTAGGGTGTATATGTCTATCTCAATCTCCCAGTTTATCCCTCCCCACCTCTTTCTCCCCTAGTAACCATAAGTTTGTTTTCTATGTCTGTGACCCCATTTCTATTTTGCAAGTAAGTTCACTCATATCTTTTTTTTTAGATTCCACACATAAGCAATATTATAGGATATTTGTCTTTCTCTCTCTGCCTTCCTTTTCTCAGAATGACAGTCTCGAAGGACCCTGAATCCTTACTCCCCCTACATACACCGTCTGTGTCCTCTTTCAGGCTAAAAAAATCTCCCCTGATCTATTTTTCACTTTGCTGTTTTGTATAAACTGTTGGCATTAAATGGAAATTAACTTGTAAGGACTCAGCCATACATCTTGGGGTTTTGTGTGTGTGTTCAGTCACTCAATCATGTCCGACTTTTTGCAGCCCCATGGACTGTAGCCCACCAGGCTCCTATCAGTGGAATTTTTCAGGCAAGAATACTGGAGTAGGGTGCCATTTCCTACTCCAGGGGATCTTCCCGACCCAGAGATTGAACCCACATGTCTTGCATCTCCTGCATTGGCAGGCAGGTTATTTACCACTCGTACCACCTGGGAAGCCCTTGGGGTTTCATGGAAGAGAATAAAGAACCATCGCTTTATGAGCTTGTCTCACAGCCCCAACTCTGTCCGAACTAGACCTTGGTCCTATTCATTCAGGGCAGACAGAGCTAGAACACAGGAAAACAGAAGAAGAGACCTTGGGTTCTGAACCCCCATGGACTCAATCCAGGGATTGAGCAGTAGTGATTTTTAGTACTTGCCCTTTTCTTCAACCTGTGCCAACATTAGAACCTACACATACCCCCGTCTTGCCACAAGGAGCCCTGGAGTCTATCCGCAGATCCCAGGCAGGCAGCGTAGAACCCAGCACTTGGTGTGTGCTCAGCAAAGGTTTGCAAGCTGAAATGAACCAAAGCCAGTACTATTACTTTGTGATTTCTATTAAGCTTTCTAATTTCAGAGAGAAAGCTGTGGTGCTACAATCAACATGAAGCAGTTCTCAGCTTAAGGAAGCCCGTTGTTGATTCCATGACCCCAGCTCAGGGGTCTCCTGAACTTCAGGAACTCCTGAACTTCAGGGGGCCCATCAGAGGGCTGACAGATGCCCCTCACATCACCAGCCTGCAACCCCAGCCCTAGGAACAAGGACTCAGGTGACCCTCTGACAATCCACTAACTCAAAAGAGGAAAAGCGCCTCCCTTGCGCTCTCCTGGATGCAACATCAGCAAAGCAAATCCAGGTCACCCTCCAGAGAAGGTTGGCCAGCCCATAAGCCCTGTTTAGTAGGGACCTCAGGACCTGCCACATAGAAAAGTGGTCCAAGAACTTCCCCCAAAATGGGCAGAGGGAGGGATTGACTCCATGTGAGGCCAACATGCCAAGTGCTCTATGCTATTAATTAAAACTTTAAAATGGAGCTCTGGAATTTAATTAACTATCCAAGTGCAAAGAATAGAGGTTTTGAGGGTTTTTTTTTTTCCCTAACACATCTAGAATCCTTCATTAACAGCTGGAAATGTAGATTGCCTCACATAAGCGATGAACAATCAAGCAGAAAAGGCACTTCTCATCTCTGAGAGTCGCAGTCTCGCCAGCCGTCAGTTACCAATCACCCCTCACTGGAGAAGGGCATGCCAGCCAGGGCGTCTCAGGTGGCCCAGGCTGCAGCACCTGGAGCAGGGGTCCCAGCAGATTGAAGCTGCTGGGAGATGCCAACTGCAAACCAGCAGGAGAGCTCACAAAATGGCCAGAAGATGATGGGACCACCCACATCTGTAAAGTTTCTCCTTTGGTTCCCCCACCCTCACCACAGGCAAGGTGAGAGTGGAGCAGGGGGAGGATTGTGAAGAGGGACAGCCAGTATAAACATCTGGCTTGGAGGAACCCTTGGCTCTGGGGGTTCCACTACTGTCCCTTCTCCAGATGAGGGGACAGGCTCATGAGTTAGGATGAGCTCCTAACTTGAGGCACAGTTCTCCCTGGTCTCAGGTTTCTGTACATCTCAGAGAGGAACCCACAGCTTTGGTTGCAGACTATCTTTCCCAGGGTGTTTAAATAGCAAACAGCATCGTAGGGACAAGGAAACCATCTCTCTCCAGGGCAGAGGCAGGTTTGTCTGCATCAGTATCATTAACATAATGTCTCTCTCCAGGGCAAAAGGAGGCAGGTTTGCCTGTAGCTCATTCAAAAAGATGGCCCTAGATGTCCTTCCACAGATGAATGGGTACAGAAATTCTGGTACATAGATACAATGGAATGTTACTCAGCTTTAAAAAAGAACATATTTGAATCGGTCTCAATGAGATGGATGAACCCTAGAATCCATTGTACAGAGGGAAGTAAGAGAAAAACATTGTATGTTAACACATGTGTATGGAATCTAGAAAGATGGTACTCATGAACCTATTTGCAGGGCAGCAACCTAGATAGCATATTGAAAAGCAGAGACGTTACTTTGCCGACTAAGGTCCGTCTAGTCAAGGCTATGGTTTTTCCAGTGGTCATGTATGGATGTGAGAGTTGGACTGTGAAGAAAGCTGAGTGCCGAAGAACTGATGCTTTTGAACTGTGGTATTGGAGAAGACTCTTGAGAGTCCCTTGGACTGCAAGGAGATCCAACCAGTCCATTCTGAAGGAGATCAGCCCTGGGATTTCTTTGGAAGGAATGATGTTGAAGCTGAAACTCCAGTACTTTGGCCACCTCATGCGAAGAGTTGACTCACTGGAAAAGACTGATGCTGGGAGGGATTGGGGGCAGGAGAAGAAGGGGACAACCGAGGATGAGATGGCTGGATGGCATCACAGACTCAATGGACGTGGGTCTGAGTGAACTCCAGGAGTTGGTGATGGACAGGGAGGCCTGGCGTGCTGCGATTCATGGGGTCGCAAAGAGTCAGACACGACTGAGCGACTGAACTGAACTGAATGGAAACCCTGACATGGAAAACAGACTTGTGGACAGTGTGGGAGGGAGAGGGTGGGATGAACTGAGAGAGCAGCATGGAAACATATACATCACCGTCTGTAAAATAGATAGCCAGTGAGAATCTGCCGTGTAATATAGGGACATCGACCCAGTGCTCTGTGACCACCTAAAGGGCTGGGATGGGGAGGGCGGTGGGAGGGAGGTTCAAGAGAGAGGGGACATATGTATACCTGTGGCTGATTCATGTTGATGTATGGCAGAAACCAACACAACATTGTAAAGCAAGTGTCTTGCAATTTAAAAAAAAAAATTTTTTTAAAGCCCAAAGTCAGGATCCTGCACACACAGCACCTAGGTCATGTGGTGTCACACTGGGGGACCAGGGGACAAAGAGGAAACAAGGGACCAGGGAAGCTGGTGCTGCCTGCTGTGCAAAGAGTTACAATAGCTTTGTCTCTGTGCCAGAGAGACACACTCTCGTGTCTTCTGCCAGCATCCATGAAAGAGTGGTTGGGAAAAACATTAGACCATCCACAGTCATTAGCAAGAGACACACATCCAAGATCACACAGTCGAGAAACATGCTGCAGGCTGCCCTCCTGCACTGTTGGTGGGAGTGTAAGTTGGTGCAGCCACTATGAAGAACAGTATCGAAGATCCGCAGAAAACTAAAAGCGCAGTTGCCATATTACCGAGCAATCCCACTCCTGGGAATATATCTGGACAAAACTATAATTCAAAAAGGTACATGCGCCTCTATGCTCACAGCAGCACCAATAGCCAAAACAAGGAAGCAACCTGAATGTCCACTGACAGACGAATGGATAAAGGAGGTGTGGTGCATATATACAGTGGAATATTACTCAGCCATAAAAAAGAATGAGACAATGCCATTTGAAGCTACATGGACACAACTAGACACTGTCATACTAAGAGGAGTCAAAAAAGACAAATATCATATGATATCACTTCTACGTGGATTCTAAAATATGACATAAATGAATCTGTATATGAAACAGAAACAGACTCACAGACAAAGAGAACAGACTCATGGCGGCCAAGGGGAAGGTGCGGTGGGGTGGGGGGTGAAATGGGAGTTTGGGGTTAGCAGATGCAAACTATTACACAGAAAACAGATAAACAACAAGGTCTCTGTGTAGCAAGGAGCTATATTCAATATCCTGAGAAAAACCATAACAGAAAAGAATATTTTTTAAAATGTACATGTGTATGTATAACTGAGTCACTTTGCTATGCAGTAGAAATTAAACTGCTGCACAAGTGCACTGATTTCACACTCTAGCAAAGTGATGCTCAAAATTCCCCAAGCTAGGCTTCTGTAGTGCATGAACCGAGAACTTCCAGATGTTCAAGCTGGATTTAGAAAAGGCAGAGGAACCAGAGATCAAATTGTCAACATTTGTTGGATCATAGAAAAAGCAAGAGAATTCCAGAAAAACATCTACTTCTGCTTCATTGACTACGCTAAAGCCTTTGACTGTGTGGATCGTAACAAATTGTGGAAGATTCTTAAAGAGATGGGAATACCCGACTACCTAATCTGCTCCTCAGAAACGTGTATGCAGGTCAAGAAGCAACAGTTAGAACCAGACATGGAACAACAGACTGGTTCCAAATTGGGAAAGGAGTACATCAAGGCTGTATATTGTCACCCTGCTTATTTAACTTCTATGCAAAGTACATCACGTGAAATGCCAGACTGGATGAATAACAAGCTGGAATCAAGACTGCTGGGAGAAATGTCAATAACCTCAGATATGCAGATGACACCACCGTTATGGTAGAAAGCAAAGAGGAACTAAAGAACCTTGAGATGAAGGTGAAAGAGGTGAGTGAAAAATTGGCTTAACAACCTAGATGTCCATCGGCAAATGAATGGATGAGAAAGTTGTGCAACATATACACAAAGGAATATTACTCAGCTATTAAAAAGAACACGTTTGAATCCGCTCTAATGAAGTGGATGAAACAGCTCTAATGAGGTGGAGCTTATTATACAGAGTGAAGTAAGTCAGAATGAAAAACACCAATACAGTATATTAGTGCATACATGTGGAATTTAGAGAGATGATAATGACAACCCTATATGTGAGTCAGCAAAAGAGACACAGATATAGAGAACAGACTTTTGGACTCTGTGGGACAAGGCCAGGGTGGGGTGATTTGAGAGAATAGCACTGAAACATGTATATTGCCATACGTGAAATAGATCACCAGTCCAAGTTCAATGCATGAAACAGGGCTCTCAAAGCCAGTGCACTGAAATAACCCAGAGGGATGGGATGGGGAGGGAGGTGAAAGGGGGGTTCACTATGGGGGACACATGTACTGCTGTGGCTGATTCAGGGCTATGTATGGCAAAAAACAAAACCCACAATATTGTAAAGTAATTAGCCTCCAATTAAAATAAATTAATTATTATTTTTTTAAGTTGGCTTAACTCAACATTCAAAAACCAAAGATCATGGCATCTGGTCCTGTTACTTCATAGCAAATAGATGGGAGAACAATATAAACAGTGACAGACTTTATTTTCTTGGGCTCCAAAATCACTACAGATGGTGACTGCAGCCATGAATTTAAAAGATACTTGCTCCTTGGAAGAAAAGCTATGACAAACCTAGACAGCATATTAAAAAGCAGAGACATTACTTTGCCAACAAAGGTCCATCTAGTCAAAGCTATGGTTTTTCCAGTAGCCATGTATGGATGTGAGAGTTGGACCATAAAGAAGGCTGAGCACTGAAGAATTAATGCTTTTGAACTGTGGTATTGAGTCCCTTGGAATGCAAGATCAAGCCAGTCAATCCTAAAGGAAATTAACCCTGAATATTCATTGGAAGTACTAATGCTGAAGCTGAAGCTCCAATACTCTGGCCACCTGATGCGAAGAACCGACTAACTGGAAAAGACCCTAAGCCTGGGAAAGATGGAGGGCATGAGGAGAAGGGGACAGAGGATGAGATGGTTGGATGGCATCACTGACTTGATGGACATGGATTTGAGCAAGCTCCAGGAGATGGTGAAGGACAGGGAAGCTGCTGTCCATGGGATTGCCAAGAGTCACACACAACTGAGTGACTGAAGGACAACAACAAAGAAATTAACACAACATTGTAAATCAATGAGGGCTTCCCTCATAGCTCAGTTGGTAAAGAATCCACCTGTAACGCAGGAGACCCTGGTTCGATTCCTGGGTTGGGAAGATACCCTGGAGAAGGGATAGGTTACCCTCTCCAGTATTCTTGGGTTTCCCTTGTGGCTCAGCTGATAAAGAATTGGCTGCAATGCGGGAGACCTGGGTTCTATCCCTGGGTTGGAAAGACCCCCTGGAGAAGGGAAAGGCTACCCACTCCAGTATTCTGGCCTGGAGAATTCCATGGACAGAGGAGCCTGGCAGGCTACAGTCCATGGGGGTTGCAAAAAGCCACAATTGAGTGACAAAGCAGAGCACAGCACAGCACTGAGCTTCTCCATCTTATGCTGCAAAGAATACAATTAATCTGCTTTCGGTATTGACCATCTGGTGATGCCCATTTATAGAGTCGTCTCTTCTCCTCAGCTCAGCAGATTCCCCCAATCTGAAAGCCTCCCCTCCCTCCCACAGTCCGTTGGGCTCTTGGGCGCGCAAGCCGTGGACATCTGGACTCACGAGGTCCTGCCCAGCCCTGCAGCAGGAAATGGAGCGCTGACCTCTGCTGTGAGAGCCAGAACCTGGAGACTCCTAGGGGCTTACCACCTGGCTCCAGGCCCCTCTTGGTAGCAAACAGAGTGGGGACTTTGTTCTGTTTTCTGTTGAATCCCCAGTATCCAGAAAAATACCTGGCACCCAAGAGATGCTCAAAAACTGGAAAATTGGAAAGGGGGTGGGAGAGATGAAGGTGGGAAAGAGAGAGGAGGGCCGAGAGTCAAGGGCAGGAACGCTTGGAGACAAAGACGGGCTTTTCAGCCAAATCAAGACCAGGAAAGCTCAGGGTGGGGAAGGTGCCACATGCAGCCTGCTCAGCCTCTGCTGTGCCCACCTGCCAGGTCCACTCATGGGTGCCCACGCCCTCAGTGCCCGGCCTCAGGCTCCCCATGGCAGCACCCAGGAACAACATGCTGAGTGAGCCTGTGGGTGAAGGAAGGACTAGCCAGTACGGCCTCTGAGAGCCTACAGGCATGGGGCCTGGATGACGCACTCCTGGGCTACAGGCAGCCGCAGATCCCAGAACTGTCCATGTTTCTGCTCAGAGGGGACACAGGTATAAAGAGTGTCCTGCACACCTAGGCTCTTAATGAACACCTGACAAGGAAGTCGGCTCAGAGAACAGAGATGCCTTGCCCAGGAGCCAGCTTCTAGAAAGTTGGGGAGGCAGGACGCAGCTACCAGCCCTCCTGTTCCCCTCAGGACGCATCCCATCCCAGGGTGGGGCTCTGCCCCCTGGGTAGAACAGGCTCTGGGCTGGTGGCCTGCAAGCGGCAGAAAAAATGGATCCTCCAGCAACTGTATCTTGATGGGCTATTAAGCTGCAGAGGCCACGTCCTGCCGAGGCGTCTTGGGCCCTAACGTCACCTTATTAAGCTTTTCTGCTGGCATGAAAGGTTATTCACATCCCGTCTCCGCTCACAGGGCCCGCACCCCACGCGGTGCAAGTGCTGAATAATTAAAGTCAAAACAGTTCCCCAGCAGAACCGTGTGACCTTCTCCAGGAAGACACAGCCCCCAGGGCGCAAGCTTCTGACCATGGGTATAAATGACCCCACAGCTGGGCTGCTCCTCCTCACCCAGCCCCCAGTTCAGAGCAGCCGGGGGCAGCAGACAGGGGACGTGGACCATGCCCCCCTCTGTGTCCCCCAGATGATCCCTGATTCACTGAAAACGCAGTTTGTCTGGGGATTGTGTTTTCATTGCAATGCTTTCTGATGGGTTTGGTTGGGGATTTCAGAGAGAGTTGTTTTTTTTTTTAATCAAACTGTCAGTCTTCCTGCCTGCCTCACCCTTGCAGGGTAATGGGGACCTGGCCAGCTCTCTGTCCCCTGACCTGACCTCTGGCCCTGGGGAGGGAGTTTCCTTGGCTTTTGTCTTATCTGGCAGGCCAGCTGGCTATCTGTGACACAAACCCAAGGGCTCGCCTGGCAGTGTGTGTGTGTGTGTGTGTGTGTGTGTGTGTGTGTGTGTGCGTGTGTGTGTATGCACACGAGAGCTCTGATCTGGGGCCAGAAGATACAGGCAGGGGACTCCCCTCCTAACATGCACACATGCCATTGTCTGGGGTCCACAGGTAAATCAGGCGAGGCCTTGGGAATCATTGGACTCACTGATCACCCAGGAGCAGGCCAGGAGCACTGGTCCTTTGGGTTTGGGCCCTGATGGACCCAGTACTTCTCTCATGTCTATAGTGTGTCCATGTCCTGTGCCCTCCCAAGATTTCTGCAAGTCCCTGAGGTTTCCATCTTCAGACTTCCATCCGCTCAAGTCCTGGCCTTCTCCAAGCTCTCCAGCTCACTGTCTTTCCCACCTCTTTCCTCTTTCGTCTCCAGGATGGAGCTTCCCTGACTCTGTGCCCCGAGGCACCAGACATTTCAACGCATCAGTCCTTTCTTCCGAAGGCTTTTCCAGGGGAAAAGTGGAGGGGACAAGTGGAACCAGCCCGAGTGGAGGAGCAGACATCCCTTGGCCATCCAACTACTTCTCAAAGGCAGGGGTCCCTGGAGGATTCTCCTGGGTTGTGAAACAATCAAAAGCACCCGCGAGTCCTGATCTTCAAGGCAGGCCCAGTCACCTCTGCTCAATCAACCTCATGGCTGATATCCTCTGCATGATCTGGCTTTTCCCACAGGCCAGAGCAATTTACCTGAATCATTTATCATGGCATAAAGTGAGGAGAAACGTGGAATCCTGGGTGGCCTTTCCCAACCACTGCCTCTTAACAGTTTTTCTGGGAGCCACCAGCTCTTAGCTGGACTGGGAGTTCTGGGAGGATCCTGTCCCTAGAGCCCAGCCCCCTCCCACTCCCCATAGGTCTTCAGTAGACTTCATCCTAAAGTAAATTTAATGTTGGAAATTAATTCAAATGAACTGTCGAAGCTGTTATATAAGCAGCTTACTTCTAAAGACCTGGGCCGGAGAGGGCACCTCAGGAGGCATTTACAGAAGCTCAGAGATAATGATCTGCTGCACTGAGCAGCCCCACGTCTGCACCAGGCCTTCCAGTGCAGCTGTGGAAGGCAGAGTGGGGCATTCAGCACAGGGCAAGCCAGAGTGGGGCCACATGGGACCCAAGGGGCTCCAATCACCCACCTGTAGACCCTGCAGACGTAGGGGGACCAAAAACAGAAGCAAAACAGGGGATGTTTATAAACCAGACTTAGCACATGCCTGCCAGCCCCTCTACAGGCGCTCCAGACTTGAGAACCAAGCTTCTCTGCTCTCTTTCTGCTCCCTCCCTGCCCTCACAGGTCCAGCCCCTCTGCTGTCCATAAACCTGCTCTGCCCCCAGCAGGGAATTTCCTGCAGGACATTTTTATTTCACAAGGGAATTTCCTTCCTGTCCTTTGCATGCCTATAATTCAAGCTTACCCCTAATTTCTTCTGGGTCGCACTGAACAGAACTTCTCAGAAATGTTTCCAGCACTCAGTAGGCACAAAGAAAAATGGTTATTGAAAAAAAAAGAGACACAAATAGCCATTACATGTATGTTCAACCTCCCTACCAAGCCCAGAAATGAAAATTAAAATGTGATTCCTTTTCACCTTTCAAATTGATCAAAAAATTTTAATAAATTAGAAAGAGACTATTCCAGGCAGATAGAAATAGAGTGAAGCAGACACTCAGAGACACTCAGAATGGGAAAGTAAATTGGCATAACCATCTGGAAAACAATCTGTCACTTTGTATCTATCAGCCAGGACAGGCCAGGGTGTGCTACAGAAAAAACAACCAAACATGGCAATGGCTGGTAAGGAAGTTTTGATCATTCTTAAATCACATGTCTGTAGGAGTATGGTTGCTATGCAGAGGGAGAGGGTAGTTTGCAGGTCATAGTGGTCCTCCCTCAAGGGCTCACGTCCACAAAGCAAGAAATACCTAGAATGTGGCAACCTCTGCACAGATGAAAAGAAACGTGGCAGAGCAAGAATTGCCTCCAAACGTCTGCCCAGTAGTAACATGAATCGCTCACTTCTGCTCATGTTTCATTGGCCAAAGCAAATCATGTGCTTTGATTTCTAACACAGATACAGGATGACTGGCTGGAGAGATGGAAGGATGGATAAGTAGGTAGATAGATGGATGGATGGATGAATGGATAGGTACTTAGATACACAGATGTATAGGTGGGTGAGTGGATAGACAGATGCACAGGTAGATAGATGTAGACACATAGACAGGTAGATGGATGGGTAGATGGATACACAGATGCATGGGTGGACGGACAGATGGATAGACAGTTACATACTTGGGTGGATGGATGTGTGGATAGAGAGAGAGAGATAATTGGATACATAGATGTATGTCCTATAAAAGCGTGGATTTTGGTCCTTTTTTTCATGGCAATAGTTTTTATGTTGGAACATCATTTGGTGTATAGTACACTTTTTGAGGCTTCCCAGGAGGCACAGTGGTAAAGGATCTGCCTGCCAATGCAGGAGACACAAGAGATGCAGATTTGATCCCTGGGTCAGGAAGATCCCCTGGAGAAGGAAATGGCAACCCACTCCAGTATTCTTGCCGGAAAAATTCCATGTACAGAGGAGCCTGGTGGGCTACAGTCCAGGGGATCACAGAGAGTCGGACACGACTGAGTAACTGAGCACACACACACACTTTTTTAAAGGAAAAGATGGACGGAGGAGAGGTGAAAGAAAAAGCAATAACAAAATCAAAGGTGAAGGCAGAACTAAGAGAAAACCTATCAATGGGAGAATGGTCCAGAGGAAAGGTATGTAATCTCTTAAGGGCTGGATGGTGTAGGGAAGAGAAGACTACGGCCAGGCCAGGACCACTGGCCCAGGCACCGTAAGTGACCAGAGTTGGACACAACCCAGCAAGATCCATCCATGAAAGCTGCTTCCTCAACGCGGCCAGAAGAAATGTCTTCTCCCCGGGGAATGAGACTCCTCTCCACTCAGGGGGAGGCTCCCCTGGGGCCAGGTGGGGCTGAGACCTGGAGGTCAGAGCTCAGATCCAGTTGTACAGGCAGCTGGCCGAGCCTGGATTCCAATTACCTGGGCCATATGGTGTGCATGCATGTGTGTGTGTGTGTGTGTGTGTGTGTGTGTGTGTGTGTGTGCGTGTGTGTGTGTATGAGTCTATATGTGTCTGCCTGTCTGCATGTGAGCGTATATGAGTTTGTATGTTTTCATGTGTGCACACACACATTCTTTCTTTCCTTTATGCCTCTGTTTATTTATTTGATTTTGCACAAGCTGCTTTGATGCTTTCTTTCAACTGAAAAAAATCCCAGCCAACCCTTCACATGAGACAGCAAGCCTACCTTCCAGGAACATCCTGTGCTTAAGATGAGGACTGGTGCTGAAAGTGTCTGGAATTCTGAGAATCCAGAGGTCACAGTGAGCCTCTACTGCTTCTGCCTCGGCCCTTCTCTGAACCTCAATCAATCCCCGGCCAGAGCTGAGAATCTGAGCTCAGAAGTCTGACCTTCATCTCCAATAGCCAGATCAAGACACATACACAGAGGCACACACACACACACACACACAGTCATCCTCACACAGACAAGATACAGACACACACATCTACGAGGGGCTTCCCTGTGGCTCAGATGGTAAAGAAACTGCCTGCAGTGTGGGAGACCTGGGTTCAATTCCTGAGTTGGGAAGATCCCCTGGAGGAGGGCATGGCAACCCACTCCAGTATTCTTGCCTAGAGAGGAGCCTGGTGGGCTAAAATCCATGACATTGCAAAGAGTCTGAGCAAACACAAATAGTCTGTGCAAACACAACTGAGCAACTAAGCATGCCGCACACAGAGGCCCGGCCAAGGCTGTGGAGCACCTGGGTACCACCCCACCTACCTGGCTCAGCAGAGGCCTTGAGATTGCCTGAAAGGCTAAGTTTGCATGAGGAAATCCACATTTTCCTCTCAACATGGGCCTAGCACTGGAGCAAAGCCTTTCCCAAGCTGACATTGGCCTCCACACAGAAGAGGGCCTCAGCATTACACCCACACCCCATCTTCCTCCCTCTCTCCAGCCACCTGCCAGCTCTGGCTCCACAGGAGCGACTCTGGTAACAACCAGACTCACGGGCAGAACCCCACACTAGGACTCTCACACACGCGTGTGTACATTCCAGGGAAGAACTGAAATTCCTGCTCCCGTTGCCACGGCAACCCAGCTCAGCGCTGTGGCAAGCGCTTTCATTGGAAGCGCTTATTTGGCTGAAGCCCCAGGAATCATCAACAGGAGATCAGGAACATTAAAACCCAGCAGGGGCCGCAGAGCATCTTGGAGGAGACGGCGACAGAAAGGACAGTCCCTCTGAAAATGCTGTCAACGGGAGCAAGAGCCGTCTTCGCCTTCTGCTGAGCGATGGCAGCGCAGCAGGCCCGGGCTGAGTGCCCCACTGAATCCTTCCCTGGCTCATTTCTCCCACTTTACAGATGGGGAAGCTGAGGCTTGCAGAGGTTAAAGAGGGGGCCCAAGTCCACATAGGATCTAAAGCCATCTCAGAATGACTCCAGCATGCCCCTAAGCCACGTGACGGCCTCATGGCTCCTGAAAGTCACCAGCAGCAAGACCCCAGGACCCCAGGTGTCTGCAGCTCTAGAACTCATCTCCCAGGAGACCCCAGCCCACAGCTTAGCTGGCCAGAGGGCCTGGGCTGGGCTGACCTTCGACATCAATAAAATCTTCATCCAGGTTGCCACTGGTTTCCTCCCCTGGGCTCTCTGCCCCTGCCGCTAAGGCTGCTTCCAGCCCCCCAGTGTCCACCCTCCAACCTGCTGTGAGCCTAGTGACCCCTGGTGGCAGCTAGGGGGCACTGCACCAAGATGCGGGCCTCCTCCCAGACCCCACAAAAGGAAGGCACCAGTCCCAGGGGCTCCCTTGGGAGAATCTCCTGGAAGGTGCTTACAGCAGGGCAGAAAGGGAAACTTAGCCGGCACCCAGCATGTTTTAAGGTGATCAGGAGTGAATAGAGAAGCCAATAAGCACCCCCAGCATCTGCTGGAAACTGAAATGCTGTCTCATTTCAGTAAGTGAGCTGAGGCCCGTGGTCCTTCCCAAAGGCACCAAGTGATTCTGCAGGCATAGGATCCCATGCTGGATCCCAGGCAGGGTCTTAGATGGAGGAAGGCCCTGCATACCACCCACAGGAAGGGACCCCAGCCCCCAAGGGTTGATGCTGGTGCCAGCTAACAGCAGGCTCTCCAGGAGCCACCCTCAATTCAAGCCCCCCAAAACCCCTGCTTGCTCTGCAGCAGGATATCTGTGCACAGATGGTGCTGGGCTGAGGTGCTGGACGTGAACACTGAGCAGCACCCAGCAGACGGTGCAGACGGAGCCAGCACGGCAGCAGCCACGAGAAGGGGCCTTTCACCCAAATGTTTATCCACCCGTCACTCTGAAGTTCTTTCTTCAAAGCCCCTGGCATTTACTCAGTTGGCATCTGATTAAATTTTCCCTGCTTGAACTATTCAGATGTGCAAGTCCGTGCTATTCCAAATAAGAGGACTTACAATTCAAACAGTGAGGGAGCAGTGCGCAGAGTGACCGCCGTCCCCAGGGGATGTCAGACCCAGAAGGCTGCCGGCCTGTCTCAGCCCATCCTGCAGAGCTGCCCATGGGGGGCCTTGTGGTGCCAATGGCTCCTCTGTGTCCCGGTCTGCAGGGACCTGGGCCAGTAGGGGCTCTCAGGGCTGGGGGAAGACTCTGAGGGGCCCGCACCCTGGTCCCAGGACCCAGGTCTCTGCTGTTGGAACTGTGGGCTCTGGTATCCTAGGGTTCCAGGACCACAGCAGCTCCACATGGGACCCTGCAGAGACCAGAGATATCTGCAGGTTCCCACATCTTTACCAAACATGGGGAACCAGGCTATCTCTACCCCCTGGGCTTACCATGCCTTTGGTGGGCAGCACTCGGTGACCCAGCCTGTTGGGTGGGAGCCATGGGCTGTCCCTTTACCCTTCCCTCTCGGAGAAGTCAGGGCAGGCTGGCCTGGGTAAGTAGGTGGCATCCCCCGCCCCAGGCGGTGGATCACCCAGACGAGAGGAGCGCCATGGAGAGAGAAGACCAAGTGGCTCTGAGGCTCAGACCTTCACGCAACCCCCAAGGTCCCGGGCAGAGCCTCCTCTCTGGGAAAGACGGGCCCCCAGAAGGCACTTCAGTAGGTTGATGGGAGAAGGGAGGAGAGAACGACATGGATCCAGGGGTCGGGGCACAGTCTGCTACTGTTGTGACCTCGGGCAGGTCCCCGCCGTCTGATCCTCCTGTCTCCCCATCTCTTCAATGGAATCGAAGTGGCTCCTCCTCACAGGTTGTTTGAGGACCAGATGTACAGCTCACTGTGAGCCCCACGCGAGAGCCGCTCAGTGAGGTTCATGTGCGGCCCTCCTCCAGACTCTTCTGGAGGCCCCTCTCCCCTCGAGGCTGCCTTGGTGGTCAGCTGGGGGACAGCCGCCCTCCCTCCCCACCCAAGGCTCGGCCTGGCCCCAGTCCCACGCAGCACACCTGCTCCACTTCTGCTTCCAGCCTCATGAGGCAGACCTCCCCGGACCCCTGCTGCCCCTCTCCCGGTTTTTTTCCTACTAGTTCGTTCCTCCAGACTCAGGGACACACTTCTGCTCATCTTGGGGAAACATGAGACTTTGGGGAGGGGGTGAATGACAGAGAACAGTCTCACAGGGCCCAGCAGAAACAGGCAGAGAGCATGGGTGGGTGGAAGGGCCCTTGTAAAGGCCCCCATGTGGTTCCAGGGCTGTACCAGTGACTCACTTTAAAGGCTATTTCAACCATTCAAAGGCTTCCCTGGTGCCTCAGACAGTAAAGAATCCACCTGCAAGGTGGGAGGTCTGGGATAGATCCCTGGGTTGGAAAGATCCCCTGGAGGAGGGCACAGCAACCCCACTCCAATATTCTTGCCTGGAGAATCCCCATGGACAAAGGAGCCTGGCGGGCTACAGTCCATGGGGTGGCAAAGAGTCGGACACGACTGAGGGGCTAAGCACAACACAGCAACCATTCTAAGCAGCACAGTCCTCAGGAAATAGGAGGGGAGAATGGCACTGGCCGATCAGACCACACTCCCTCTGGGAGTCCCATGTGGGCAGCCTCAGAATGCCACGCAGCCCACCTGGGCTGCCAATTGGCAACCTCTTTGTCTGACCCCTGGGAACCTAGAGAGTGGAATGGCATCAGCAGGCCCCCAGACAATGCTGGAGAGAGCCTGGGAGAGAGTCTAGAAGAGCCTGGGGCCCCAGCCAGAGAGAACGCTCCTGCTGGAAAACTGGGTGAAAGGCAGTGACCAGGCTCCCAGCACACCACGGCAAAGTCTCCCCAAGTCAGCAAGGCTTGCAAACGTGACTAAGTTTCCCAGAGACGCCAGAAACTTTGCCATGGCGACAAGGAGCTCACAGAGTCTGGATTCAGAGAGTGATTTAACCCCAGGGTGGGAGCACGACTCCCTCTACGATGAGGCCACATGGGGGCTCCAGGCCGTCTGCCCCCAAGCATTGGGCTGATCTCCCCTACCTCTCAAGTCTGCCTGGAGTCAGCAAAGTCTCTGAGATTCATGTTCATCAGCGCTTGACACTCTGGCTCCAACCACACCCCTCAAACCTAAGAAGAGCCACAGTCACAGTGTTAAGAGGGATAATTGCCATTTACGAGTGTCTGTGACAAGCCAGGGACTTGGCATCAGGTCACCAAATACTGCACTAAACCCACATGAGCTGGGTGCTACTCTAAGTTCATTCTCACTATTATTAGTGACCCAACTTAGAAATGAAAAAACCAAAGCCGCAGGGAATTTGAATAACTTTCCCTGGAAACAGCTGGACCAAAATGCAAACTCAGACTCGCCTCTGACCTTTGCCTGGCAGAAGGTCCCAGGTGCAACCCCACCTGCAGGCTGGGCCTGTGATCCTGATCAACTGCCCAGGATGGAAGTTGGGAGTCACCATGAAGCCCTCCTTGGCACAGGACCCAAGCCCAGAACCACAGTCCTAACTGGTAGTGGCTGGTCCCTCCTGCCCCTGGATCCCCTCCAGAAGCCTCGGATTTCTGCCAGGCCCATGGCAAACTCCGAGAGAAACAGACACTGGGACCCACTGACGTGCCAGCCAGCCCACCAGGGCATCTCACCCTCACCTGGGTGCTGGGCCAGCCAAAGCCAGCGAGATCCTCTTGGGCACAGCTGGAGGTGCAGCAGCCAAGCACTCACAGCGCTCCTGGGGGCTTTACTGAGCACCTGCTGTACGTCAGCACATGGGTCAGAGGCTCTGTGTACAACCCCTGCTCTCCTGGGGTTCTCAGCTCAGCAGACAGGGGAGGACAGGAGTGAATAGACAATTCTACAAGGGGATTAGAGCTGCTATTCAGGACATGAGAGAAAGGGAGGGACAGAGAAAAGAAGTGGTGCAGGGGTGAAGGTTACACTGCAGGGGAACAGACTGTGTGTCCCACCGGAGAAGATGGGGACCAGGGCCGGTCCCACCCCAGGACACCCCGGCACACTGTGCATACCCCCCTCAGTTAAAACTTCCTCTAGTCACAGGGCATAGGTTCTAGACTCCTTCTCGGGCTCCGACTTGGCACCTGGACCATCTCCCTCTGCAGTGCCTTCCCCTCGCAGCCCCTCCAGCCAGCCCAGCAGAGACCACTCGGCCCTGTAACCAGGCCTAGCCTGCCTGGGATACCATGCCCTCTGTCTATCTGTCTGTCTGTCTGCACCCAGTCTCTTCCTGGCCTCCCCACCCTAATCTCCAGGAGCACCCCTCCCCAAGCAGCCCCATCAGTCAGCCCCGACAAGTCAAGAGTCTAGACTCTTCCAAATTGTTCCTGAGAGCACATCTGTATGTCTAAGGCCACACTTCACTTCTTTCCAATGGAAGAAGGGGCTGCAGTGTGTCAGGGTTCAGACCCCAGACTGGGCATGGTGGCCCATGGAACCTGTTCAGGTAAAGGCAGGAGTGAGAAGGACTCTCTGACCATCCCCTGAAGCAGGTCCAAAGGCCCTCCTGTGATGAGGACCCCCCCATGCCTGGAGGACAGAAGCGTCCACATCCCCAAGACAAGGGGATCCCAGATCGCAGGAGTGATCTGAGGAAAGAGCCCCACCTTGGTTCACCACCCTGAGTCACACACTTGCCCCATTACATTTCCCCATAACTTTTCACTCTTCATTCAACCTAACGTAAAAACACTCAGGCTTCATCGTTTCTTTGAGTCTTCATTTTCTTATAAAGGTTCCCACATCACATAAAACTTATATTGAATGAACCTGTATGCATTTCTCTTGTTTGCTATGGAGTCCCAGTGGACACCCTAGAAGAGTGGAAATCAAGCTGTTTTCTTCCCCTACAGGTGAGCTCCCACTCGGGGGACACAGGGAGAGAAGCAGGCGGGCAGTGGGTCCACACCTGCCTCACCTTAGCCCGTCCGAAATGAGTTTGTGATGCAGGTGCCTTTATTACCCTTATTTCACAGATTGGGGGAAGGGGCTCCGAGGCTTTAAATAACTGTTCCAGGGTCACCCAGCAAGTATCAGCAGAGCTGGGGTTTGAACTCAGTGTTGGTTCACACACTGGCTCCATCCCACGGAAGGCGAGCAGAGACAGAAGCTAGAAGCTGGCACTCCAAGTCAGCACTGCAGGCACAGGGAGAGAGAACTGACTCACGTAGCTTATCATGGGGCCAAAAGACCAAAGTATCCCCAGATCCGCCCTCCAGAATCTTAAAAGTTCATAGAGGCCTTGATGGGGCTCAGATGGTCTTAACAATACATATCTCTCGGGGCTGCGTGCTTAGAAACGACTCTTCAAGAATGGTATCTGAACAGACATCCAAGGACAGGGAGGGGTACAGATCCTCTGATGACCAAAGTCCAGCTCGAGGGTCACCCAGGGGTCACGTCCTCACAATGACCAAATCCCAGGGCTTCTCTGTCCTCTGTGTCTCTGCCACAGTGTCCAGTTCACCTCGTCCAGAGTCTCACACACACACATAACACAATGTCAGCACTTCCTGGGCTAGTGTCTTTGCTTCTCAAAGGCAGAGGCTGCTCTGGTCCCCAGGCCCAGGGATGGAGGTGCTGTGCCAGGCTAGGAATAAAAGTCCTTCAAACTGCAAATCCCTGCAAAGGCTCACATCTCCTTCACATTCTTAGAGCTCGGGTGGTCTACCCAGGTGGCGCCAGTGGTAAAGAATCTGTCTGCCAAAGCAGGAGACGTGAGAGACTTGGGTTCAATCCCTGGCGTGGGAAGATCCCCTGGAGAAGGGAATGGTGCCCCCACCCAGTATTCTTGCCTGGAAAATACCAGGGACAGAGAAGCCTGGTGGGCTGTAATCCATGGGGCTGCAAAGAGTCAGACAAAACTGTGCAACTGAGCACAAAAAAAAGGCTGGTACCTTATCAGTCACAGCCTCTGGAACAACTCCCGAAAACCTTGGTTTTCTGGGCCTTGCTTTTCTGTGGGTCCACTGCCCATCCTCTTCCTCACAGATGGTCCAGCCAAGCCTGCAGAGCATCCTCAGCGGAGGCCAGTCTTCGTGTGCTAACACTGTATCATCCATGAAAGCTCTCTCCTTACTGATGTGGGGAGGGAGGGTGGGGACAGATCCTGGGCTGCCATCCTGTGGCATGTAGGGGGTCCTGTGCATGTACCCTCGGGGATGCACTTGAATGAGGTCCCTATTCCCCCTCCAATAGGAAGGCAAATTGATTTTATTTATCAGAAACCTGTACTTGTCCGTCTTTTCCATGAATCTCCTTGAAGATGAAGACTTTTATCAGGAAGACTTTTCCAAAAACATGAGAGTAAAACAAAAATTGTCCTTAAATGACCAAAAAAACCTCCTTTTATTTTTAATTACAGGATAATTACAATATTGTGTTGGTCTCTGCCATATACCAACATGAATCAGCCGCAGGTATTCATACATCCCTTCCCTCTTAAACCTGCCTTCCACTTCCCTCCCCATCCCAACCCTCTAGGTTGTCACGTTAAAATAGTCATGGACGTGTACACCCATGGCGGATTCATGTTGATGTGTGGCAAAACCAATGCAATATCGTAAAGTAAAAAATAATAATAATAATAAATAAAACAGAAAGAAAAAAAGAAAAAAATCTGATAACTCATAATAATGAAATTGACAAGGAAATTGGATTGTTTCTGTGATATACACTTCAAAATTATAACTGATAACATTATATCAGGACATATTAGATTTCTAGAAATTTCATACAAATATACCCTAAAGAAAGCTGAGTATCACTCCTCATTTGACAATGCTTCCTGTGTAATTTAACATATGAAATAAGCCTAATTAGTTTACTATCTCTCTTTTATAAGGGGAGAAAAACACATCTTTTGAGATGTCCCAAGGACCTTCAACATCAATAAAACTTTTGTTTAGAATTTTATTTTGGGGGGAGTGAACGTTGCTCAGCAGTGTCCAGTTCTTTGTGACCCCATGGACTATACAGTCCGTGGAATTCTCCAGGCCAGAATACTAGAGTGGGTAGCTCTTCTCCCTTCCCAACTCAGGGATCAAACCCAGGTCTCCCATGTTGTAGGCGGATTCCTTACCAGCTGAGCCACCAGGGAAGACCCTTACTTGGGGGAAGCTTATCAAAAATATCAAAAGGCTTAAAACACTTGATTAAATAGGATTATAGATCATTGTGATACAAAACTTAGTTATCCATTTAACCGAAGGGACAACTAAAGACTTCTCAGGCAAATATAGAAAGTTACATAGTTATTAAAAAATAATAACAATAACTGGCTCTTTTAATAGAGAAGATTTGTTTTTCTTAAGTAATCAAAGACAAGATGAAGCACAGGAAATTACGCTGATAAAACGCAGAATCTTTGTTTTTTAGGCATACAGACACAACCTCATAGCTTTCATTCCAAAACTGTTAACTGGGAATCAGGTATCCACTTACATGGCTAAATGCTAATATTTGTAGAGAAGAGTTTTAAAATTTGTATTGTCCTTGACAAGTTATCCTATCGAGGCTGCAGACTACATTTAGGGCAAGGGAGCTTGTATAGCAGTCTGTATTTATAACAAGCTTCCTTCCCCCTTTTTTCAATTTTAAGCAAGCATGAGCAGTGTTTTAGTCATTTCTCAGGGTGCTTACACCTCAGATGTGATAAGAGTTACAACTTCAAGGGACAGAGAAAAGTTGCAAGTCTCCTCCCAGAAGTTTTGGGATACATTTTTCTATCACCATAAGTCTAGGGTGATTACTATTTAGAATTTTCTTTGTGTTGGAGGTTACATGGTAGGGGGCACCCTGCCTCTTTGTCAATCAACACAGCATCCTCATGTTCATTCGCCTCACTTTCCCAGAGAATCTACCTCTTAATGTCCTGATCACATTTGTCATAAGCGCTCGGACTTCCCTAGCTTTGCAAAATAGCACACTTGCTGGGGTTCATGGGGTCGCAAAGAGTCAGATACAACTGAGCGACTGAACTGAACTGAACTGAACTGAAGGTCTCCTACTTATCCTCCTGCTCCCTACCTCATCTGCCAGCCCAAAAGGAGTAGAGAAGTGGACATGCACACATCCTCCTCTAATCTCAGCTCTCCCTCCCACTTTCTGACTCAAGCTTCAGCCTCTGTTTGGCCATCAGGGTCCAGCTGACTCACCTATGGTGGAGGCCAGTCCTTTGCACAGCCATCCATTATTCTCTGTCATAGAGTGTTCTGCCTGGCTTTTCAAACTAGTGCATTAAAGCAACCAGTGTTTTCAGCATCTCCATACTTAATGCAACATCCATAAGCATCTGACATACAGGCTCTCCTCCTCACATAGAAGGTAATGGCAGGCTGAGAACTTCTCCTGAGGACACTCTTGTCCAAGTCCCCTGCTTCATGCTGGGCTCACCAATGTTAATTCACTAACTGGACCCTGAATATGGAGGGTGAGGAGAAACTAGAGAGGCTGACAACCCAGATTGGCAGAGGGCCGGTCAATGCCCAGAGAACTTACTCACAAGGCTTGTCTTGGGCACCTGCCCACTGAATCTTAAAGGTTCATCAGTTCAATTCAGTTCACTCAGTCATGTCCGACTCTGCAACCCATGGACTGCAGCACCCCAGGCTTCCTTGTCCACCACCAACTCCCGGAGTTGCTCAAACTCATATCCATCAAGTCGGTAATGCCATCCAACCATCTCATCCTCTGTCGCCCCCTTCTCCTTCTGCCTTCAATCTTTCCAAGCATCAGGGTCTTTCATGCTGCTGCTGCTAAGTCACTTCAGTCGTGTCCGACTCTGTGCGACCCCATAGATGGCAGCCCACCAGGCTCCCCCATCCCTGGGATTCTCCAGGCAAGAACACTGGAGTGGGTTGCCATTTCCTTCTCCAATGTATGAAAGTGAAAAGTGAAAGTGAATTCGCTCAGTCGTGTCTGACTCTCAGCAACCCCATGGATTGCAGCCTACCAGGCTCCCCCGTCCCTGGGATTCTCCAGGCAAGAACACTGAAGTGGGTTGCCATTTCCTTCTCCAATGCATGAAAGTGAAAGGTGAAAGGAAAGTCGCTCAGTCATGTCCAACTCTCAGTGACCCCATGGACTCCAGCCTACCAGGCTCCTCCATCCATGGGATTTTTCCAGGTGAGAGTACTGGAGTGGGTTGCCATTGCTTTCTCCAGTGTCTTTCCTATGAAAGGCCTATAGAGGCCTTAAAGGGGCTCAGATGGTCTTAACACCTTGCTTTCTCATGGCTGTGTCCTTGGAAACAGCTCCCACTGTGTAAATGGTAGACTTTCAAGGACAAGGAGAGGAGAGGAAACTCTGATGCCTAAGGCCAGCTCGAGAGACCTGGCAGTCAGGTCTGCTAGGTGACCTCCTCCAACAGACCCTCTGATGCCACAGTCTGAGCATCTGAATAGCAGTCTGCTATTTCTGAAAATCTGATTTTTTTTCCTCTTTGGTTTCTGGTTCTCAACCCTCTTTATTCTGAGAACACTCTCTTCTGTTTTTAGGACAGATGGAGCAGTCAGTAAGGAAGTTTTGTGTGACAGAACCCCCAGCAGGAGCATCATTTGGAAAGCAGGTTCACCCTAGAAATCCTTTCCATCTTTTCCCTGACAATGACCAAAAACCCCTTCCAGGAAGAGAATGTTACAGAGCGAATTTTATCCCTTCCAAAAGGTGTTATGGGCTTCCCAGGTGGCACAGTGGTAAAGAATCTGCCCTCAGTGCAGGAGACATGGGTTTCATCCCTGGGTCAGGAAGATCCCCTGGAGAAGGGAATGGCAACCCATTCCAGTATTCTTGCCTGGAGAATTCCATGGACAGAGGAGCCTGGTGGGCTATAGTCCATGGGGTTGCAGAGTCAGACATGATTGAGCAACTAACACTTTCACACTTTCAAAAGGCTTTGAAGTCCTAACCCCAAGTCCCTGTGTGCGTGGCTTTATCTGAAAGTAGAGTCTTTGCAGATAACCAAGTTAAGATGATATCATTAGAGTAGACCCTAGTCCAAGATGACTGTGTGCTTATTAAAAGGGGAAATTAGGACAGAGATACACACAGAGGAGGAGCATGGACTGAATTCTTCCTCACAGCCAGAAGGAACCAACCTGCTAACCCTCAGATTCCCCTGGAACTGCGAGAGAGCAGACCTCTGTTGTCCCCTGTCTCTGGTACATTGCTTCATCAGCCCTTGTTGTTTGTTGTTCAGTCATTCAGTCATGTCTGACTCTTTGTGATCCCATGAACTGCAGCACACCATGTTTCCCTGACCTTCACTATCTTCAGGAGATTGTGCAAACTCATGTCCATTGAATCAATGATGCCATCCAATCATCTCATCCTCTGTCGTCCCCTTCTCCTGCCTTCAATCTTTCCCAGCATCAGGGTCTTTTCCAATGAGTCAGCTCTTCATATCATGTGGCCAAACTATTGAATCTTCAGCTTCAGCCTCAGTTCTTCCAATGAATACTCAGGGTTGAGTTCTTTAAGATTGACTGGTTTGATCTCCTGTAGTCCAAGGGACTCTCAAGAGTCTACTCCAGCACCACAGTTTGAAAGCATCAATTCTTTGGTGTTCAGCCTTCTTTATGGTCCAACTCTCACATAAATGACTACTGGGAAAATCATAGTTTTGATATGGACCTTGGTTGGCAAAGTGATATCTCTATTTCTAGCAGATTAATGTAAATGACCAGACCAGGGTTTCTAGAGTCCTCAGAAACCAGTAGAAACTCTGATAAGTTTACCAACCCAAATGTTCTCTAAAACAGGGGCCCAACCTCTGGGCCACAGACCAGTACCTCTTATCAAGATTGGTAGCAGCATTAGATTAGAAATAAAGTGCAACCTGAAGTGAAGTGAAGTCACTCAGTCATGTCCAACTCTTTGTGACCCCATGGACTAACCTAGATAACATATTAAAAAGCAGAGATATTACTTTGCCAACAAAGGTCCATCTAGTCAAGGCTATGGTTTTTCCTGTGGTCATGTATGGATGTGAGAGTTGGACTGTGAAGAAAGATGAGCGCCAAAGAATTGAAGCTTTTGAACTGTGGTGCTGGAGAAGACTCTTGTGAGTCCCTTGGACTGCAAGGAGATCCAACCAGTCCATCCTAAAGGAGACCAGTCCTGGGTGTTCATTGGAAGGACTGATGCTGAAGCTGAAACTCCAATACTTTGGCCACCTCAAGCAAAGAGTTGACTCATTGGAAAAGACCCTGATTCTGGGAGGGATTGAGGGCAGGAGAAGGGGATGACAGAGGATGAGATGGCTGGATGGCATCACCAACTCAATGGACATGAGTTTGGGTGAACTCCGGGAGTTGGTGATGGACAGGGAGGCCTGGCGTGCTGCGATTCATGGGGCTGCAGAGTTGGACACGATTGAGTGACTGAACTGAACTGAAACTACACTATAAATGTAAGACACTTGAATCGTCCTGAAACCATCCTCCCTCCCTCCTAGTCCATGGGAAAGTTGTCTTCCATGAAACTGGTGTCTGATGCCAAAAATGATGGGGACTGCTGCTCAAGAAATACCACTGCCCTCAGCCTCATTCTGAATAGGAGCAGCCCAGCCAGTTGGGTTGAACATGAAGAATCTTGAAAGGTTATCTCAGCCCTGCGTCCATGGCACTCGCCACTTTGGGCAGGAATGTTGTCTAACTCCTCCCCAGGGGGAGCCCTGGAAGGGCAGAGGCTGAGGACGGGGATGGTGAGAGGCAGCTGTTCCCTGGAGCATCTGCAACAGCCCAAGCAGGAAACTGATTTTCCGAAACCAGAGAGAGATTGAGATGCTTCAAGCACAGGCACTAACCAGGGTCACAGAACTGTTTATCTGGAATTGTTCTAAATAAAGCCTCCCGTCTGCCACTCGGATCCAGCATGTACTGCTCCTACAATAGCAACAAGTTTCCGTTATTAAGAGAGACAGCTCTTAGACCTGAAGGAGCAGGAATATTTGCAAATCCCATGCAAATTCTTCAGCAAAAACCAGCTACTTAAAGAGCCATTTGGGGAGAATAAGTATCCTGATTAGACACTTGTTCACCCTCTCCATTCCAGGGACAAGAGCTCCCCCCATTGTCACCTGCTGGCCACATGCACAGAAGCACCCACAGGCCTGAGCTGCAGCTGTGCCCTGAGCCAGATCCCCCCACTGTCAATTCAAGGCCATGAGTCAGGTGGAGGACCGGCACCCCCTCATCCCCTCAGGCCCTGAATGCCCTCCCTGAGGCAGAGGAGGTGGGAGTGAGTACAAAGGTAAGAAGGCTCTAACCCTGTTGGCCACAGTTGTAGGTAGACCAGATGGCTCAGTGATGCCAATGAACTGGAGAGAAAGCAAAGATCTCAGGAACTCCAGAAAGCAGGGGCACCAGGCCCTGGGGCCAGAGGGAGCAGACAGAGGTATCAGGAGCTGTGGGTGGAAATCAAGTCACCAGATTTCATAAGAAGTTGAGTTGGGGAGGGGATGCTGGAGATTACGGCCTGCTTCCTAGAGATCAAGTGACTCACAACGGACACTGCCATCTCACCCCAGAGCCCAGTGTTGTGGGCACTCAATAAATGGACAGCCTGAGCCCTTTATACCTCGGGTCCTCTGGGTCTGAGTCAGGCATACAAAGTAACATCTACCCATGGCACTAAAGCAGCCACTGTGAGTACAAATTGCCGTGCACACAGCTGCTTGGTACACACAGCTGCTGCTTCACACCCAGGGTCCTGAAAGATACCCAGTCATGATGAAGAGAAACCAGGAAGGGTTGGAACAAAAGCTAAAAATCATACTGATACAAAGAACAGCTGAAGTTATCCATGAGACAGTGAAGGACAAGGAAGCCTGGCGTGCTGCAGTTCATGGGGTCACAAAGAGTTGGACATGACTTAGCACCCGAACAACAACAAAGTTATTGAAAGTTTCTACTAAGATTAAATATGGCACTTAAGCACGCAACAACCCTGGAAGTAGAAACTATCACTATTCCCATTTTTCAATCCAAGAAACTAAAGCACAAGAAATTGCATCATTTTCTGAAGTTTATCACAGCCCAGCCAGGAGACAAACTCAGTCCCTGTGGCTCAGAGTCCTGCCCACACTGTCCTAACCTGCTGTCCTGGCCCTGAGTCTGCCCTTACCCACCACTGGAGACCCTACCCAGCACCCCCATGCTGGAAAGTTGTTGGGTAAAGCTATGAGATGGGAATGCTTAGAACTAAACCAGACCAAGAGAGCTTAAGGTCCATTTCACAGGGGAACAAGCTGAGACCCAGAGAGGAGAAAGGATTGCATACATCAGATTCTGACTCCTGGAATGGTCTTCATCCTTGCATTACTGAACAGGACTAAGCAGATGAGCCAGTAAGAAATCCAGCTTCTGACTTGAATCTTGAGGGTGAGTGAGCCTGCGTGCTCAGGGTCTTGGGGTGACATGGTGGGGCACTGGCCCTCAGGGATGGGAAAGGGGTGGAGGCAGACCAAGCCTGTGAAGGGACTGAGCTCTGTCCCAGGACAGAACATTAGCCCCACTACCTGCTGACCCAACACAGAGCTGAGGCCACAAACAGCCTCCAGTTCTCAGCTCCTTAACCTGCCCCTGGAGCTGGGGGCTGGGCAGTTGTCCAGAGGTTGTCTGTCAGCAACTGGCCCAGCCCATCCTCAAAGGGAGGTGTGAGCCTGGTGTAGAGATGATTTCCCCGAAACCATACACATAGCCCTGGTAGGGATTCTAGTCCTTAAGCTGCAGACTTTCAAGGCACTTTCCTCCGCCCATCTATAAATTCTCCCTTCTTGTGGACACTTGAGTCCAATGTGTGAACAGCCCCCTGGAAGGTGATGGACCAGGATGAGGAGGTGGCCAGGAGCCAGCAGGCAAGTGAGAAAAATATGGCTGAAGACACCCCACCCCCACCAAGAACCTCACACTCACAATGGACTGTCATGCCCAATACCAGGCTTCCTATGCCTGCAGAGAAACTCCAGGAACAACAAAGGGCGTGACCTAAGGTTCTCAGGGACCCCTGCCCAAGGCAGCTGCTGAAAACCCAACCATCTGTAGTTTCCTGTTTGAGCTTTGCATTCCACTCTCCACTGTACATCTATACCTTTGAACCAAAAACTGATGCTCTGCCTCTAAATCTTGGAAAGAAACAAAGGCTGGAGCCGCCTCTTATTCACATAGGTGTAACTGCAGAGCAAGACACTGGACCCCTCCCAACCCTGGTGTGTGTCCCTGGTCCATGCATACAGGGAACTCTGCTGGGGCCAGAGTCCCACTGCCTGAGCACAAATCTTGGCTCTGCTACTTTCCCGGCTGAATGACTTTGAGGAAATTGAGGCACCTCTCTGTGCCTCAGTTTTCCCATCTGTAAAATAGGGGCAATAATAGTGCCTCTTACACTGAGAATCCAGGTTTCTGTGGTAGCTCAGACAGTAAAGAATCTTTTGCCACTGTGGGGGACCCAGGTTTGATCCCTGAGTCAGGAAGAGTCCCTGGAGAAGAGAATGGCTACTCACTCTAGTATTCTTGCCTGGAGAATTCCAAGGACAGAGGAGCCTAGCCAGCTACAGTCCAAGGGGTCACAAAGAGTTGGACACAACTGAGCAACTAACACTTTCACACACTGAGAATCCAAAGGCTAAATTATGCAATTCAGAAAATAGGTTTAGAGCCCTGCTAGACCCGATGGTCATTGTCAGAGTGGGCAGCTTGCAATGCTGAGGGAAGTCAGGATGACTGGAAAGGAGGCCTCCAGGGGCTTCTCTGCAAAGCTCAGGACCTGTCCAGGTCTTGGAAGACAGACTAAAATATGGGCATAGCAGGCAAGCCCCCAGCCCTGCTGACCCTGTCCCTGGAAGCCAGAGCAGGTGTGATGGCCCAAGTAGGAGGCTTTGATGCCTATGCTTGTCCTCCATCCCTGGAGAAGGATTTCCCTCCCCTGTCTGTTCCCCAACAGCACTTCTGAAGATGAGATTTCACACCAGAAGAGGAGCTTTTAATGAGAGTGCCTGCAAACCTCTCCCCGTTCTGGCAAGAGAGCAGGCACTCATCAGAGCTACTTGGGGAGGCTTCACAGACTGGTCTTGAGGAGGTTTGGAGATCTGCCTCAGCTCTGAGTGAGTGGGGGGCAGGCTTTCCCCTGTGCATCCTCAAGGAAGCACTTACAAAGGTAGCATCTGGGAGGCAGGGAGACAGGGGAAAGTTCTGGAAATAAGATCCAATTGGAGGCACCAGGCGGGCCATACTTTGACATCAGGAGGCTGAAGATGCTCACCTCTCCAAAACATCAAACCCACCCACCAAAATCACACCTGAGAGCTGGCAAGAGGGGCCCACACCTTACGCAGGTAAGGCAGGCCCATGACTGGAACTCACTCTACTCACAGGCTGCAGGAGATGCTGGGGGCCTGAGACCTTGCCCATCTTCCAGCCCTTTCTTGAGTGAGAAAAGCTGAGAGCACCTGCAATAATTTTCTGTCACTGCCATACAGACTGCAAACTCAGAGACAACACAAATCCGTTATCTCGTAGTTGAATAGTTCAAAAGGATGACACGGGCCTCACAGGGCTTTTCCAGCTCCCAGAGGCCACCTGGCACTCCTTGACTCTTGGCCCCCTCCTCCATCTCCAAAGCCAAAGATGCTCTCTGACCCTGCTTCTGCCATCATCACATCTCTGCCTCGGACTCTGACTCCTGTCACTTATAAGGACCCAGCGGCCATTTTGGATCAAGCTGGATAATTCAGGACACACACTCCCTGGGTTAAGGTCAGCTCGTGAGCACACTTGATTCCATCTGCAACCTTAATCCACACTCTGCCAAGTAACCTAACACATTTACAGGTTGTGTGATTCAGATGCGGACATCTCTGAGGCTGTTACTCTGTATATTAATGTACCCATTGCAAGACAACAATAGCAACAACACTTATTTAGTATTTATTGTCTTCCTGGGCTTTAGATGCATCATGAGTTGCTTATTCTTCTAATTGGGCCCCTTTCTTGAATGAGAGACCAGAGGTTCTGGGAGGCTAAGGGATTTGCCTAAGGTCACAGCCATCACTGTTGAGCCCAGGGATTGAGCTCAGGAGCCCAGTGTCAAAACAGCTCTCAGCCAGGCCCTGAGAAACCAGAACCACACCGAACACCCAGGGTGTGCAGAGCTGGAGTCAGGGCCCCAAGCACACACCAGCCCCACCCCAAAAACCCACATGAGTCTGTGCACTGGGGGCTGGGGGAGTGGGAGGGGTTCTGTGACAAGTCCTCAACCCACTGAGGGGCCTGTGAAACCTACACACCCCAAGAAAATGGACTTTTCAACACTTGGGCAGCACGAAGGTGGGAGCCAAGATGCCTGCAAGGAAGGAAGCCCATGATTATCTCAGCAACGGCTCCACCACACCCCCGCGGTCTCCGGGCAGAGGAAAGAGCACAACACGTTCTGGTGGCACCTTCATCTAAACACTGTCACAGCTCTAGGCCAACTGTTAAATAACTTTTTGGTTGTTATTACGAAGTAATAGGTGTTTATTGTAGAAATTTTAGAAATAGCAGACAAGCCAGATGAAGGGAATAAAAATTAGCCCAAATTCCAAACTGCGAAAGTACCACTTGACATGTTTTTGTACATCCTTCCAGTGATTTTCCTAAGCATTCATTTCTGTTTTTCTAAAACGAGCTCTCTAAAAATGGGCTCACACTTTCTTCCTATCTGGCAAAATGCCTGCTCTCCTGAATACATCACGAATATGTAAGGGGGAAACTTCTCCCCCTTCTCACCTCCACTCCACCTCAATCCCCCCCCAAGACAATGAAACTGATGCGGCCAGAATCTGGATCCTAAGAGGGCTGCACTTCCTAATGAGCAAGGTGGCCTGATGTTAAGAGGTCACACACACACATACAGGCATAAACACAGACACAGACACACACTTACATAAACATCTGCATACATGTCTGCACACACATGCACATATGTACATATTTATATACATAAATATATACATGTGCATGTATGCACTTGTGCATATATACATGCACATGTGCATGAATATATACATGTGCATGAATGTACACCTGTTGTACATACATAGGAGTACAAACACATAAGCACACATACCCACATGTACACACATGTGTGCACAGATGTGTACACACATACAAATATACGTGTGCACGAACACATGGATAATGCCTATATTCACATGCACATATATACATATATAAACATATTCATATACAGACATATACGCACAGACACAAATAAATGTGCTCATATGTATATGTGTACATATAATGCATATATGTATGCACACATATACAAATGCACAAGTGCACATGCATAAACATATGTATACACATGCACACGGGTACCCATATGTGAGTGCATATATACATGTACACATGTGTGTGCATATATACACATGCACACATATGCACGTGTGATTGCATATGCATAGTGCATGTGTGTGCACAAACATGTGTGTGCGTGTACACATGCAACCACGTGTGTATACATGCACAAACACACAGTCCTGTGTATTCGTGCACATGCATGTATATACACACACATGTACTCACACACAGGCACTACTCTCTCCTCTCCCTGCCTGGGGCTGCTCTCTGGGCTTTCCCTAACCATTTTGTTCTGCTCTTGTGTCCATCAGGGCTCCCGGCGCCCTCGTCATGGTCTCTGCAGTCTGGCATTTAGCAAACTTGGCCTTCAAAGGTAAGTGAGCCCTACCTCAGCCTTGAGCCCAAGCTCTGCCTTCCAGGCTGCAGGGCAGGTCACAGGCCTGGGCCAGCCAACAGGAGACACTGTGTGTGCGCCTGTCTGCTCCAGCTCCCTAGGCACACCTCTGCCCCAGGCTTCTGGGTCCCGGCCACATGGCACATAAGATTCCTAGTGACTGTCTGGCCATGGTGTCCTTCCCACCCAAAGATCACAGTGGGAAACTTCAGGGCCTGCACAGTGTAGATTACATAGCCATGCCCACTGAGGGACAAACAGACAGCTCCCATGTCCCGAGTCAGTACCCACAACATCGTGATCACCACCACACTCCTGGTGGTTTCCTGAGGATGAGGTGGTGAAATTATAGTGGGGGCAGGGCCTGCCCAAAGATCCCAGGCAGGCATGATAAAGGGGGGTCATTACAAGGAAAGTTTGGGGGAGCCCAGCAGATGGGGGCAAGGTGATGTAGGCCTGGAGGTCTAGACAGGGAGGCACTGCTAAAATCTTCGTGGAAAGTCATTGAAAGATTTCAAAAGCATGGCTCTGGCTGCTGTGGGGAGAGTTTCAGGGACTTCCTGGCCTAATTTGTCCCTCTAGTCACTCCTCATCTTATCACTGAGGTGGTGCCCCATGCAACACTGGCCTTGCCAGAGCAGAGTCAGAAACTGTTCATTAGTTCTTCCTCAAGTATTATATCTGCTAGAAGGATGCAGGCTCCCTGTGGGCAAGGCCATACCTCTTGCATCCACCCTATGCCCACACAAAGAAGCACCTCATAGGAAATCCTGGCGGTACCCAGGCCGGAGCCTTGCCTCTTCCTACTTCCCAAGGTAGGCTGCCACTTACCTCTGCTGAGCACTTCCCAACTTGGTCAGGAGGATGAACAGCGGGGCAGCTGGGAGCTAATGGATCCCAGAACCAATCAATCTCCCATGGATGCTGAGGGACAACCGCATTGACTATTATCTGATCTTGATGGACAGTGAGGTGCCTACTAAGAGCTTTCTGATGAGGCAACACATCCTCATTGGCAGTATATACTATGTATAAACTATATACATACAAACTAATGCTGAACATGAATGGCTTAACAAGTAAAGAATTCACCTGCAATGCAGCAGACGTGGGTTCAATCCCTGGATTGGGAAAATTCCCTAAGGAAAGGAAATGACAACTCACTCCAGTATTCTTGCCTGGAAATCCCATGGACAGAGGAGCCTGGTGGGCTACAGTCCATGGGGTTGCAGTCAGACACGAGTGAGCACACTGACATACGCTCTGTGTACACGCTATGTACATACAGACTAACGCTGAACATGAACTATTACTTAAACTTCCTTCACAATGTCTGTTTAATTAACTGTTTAAAGATAACTGGAGATTCAGACAAAACTCTTGTTCAAAACAATATATGCACTCTAATTTTCATAGCAACACTATAGCCAAAACATGGAAACAATCTAAATGCCCATCAATAGATAAATGGATAAAAAAAGATGTGGTCTGTATATACAATGGAATACTACTCAGCCATAAAAAAGAACAAAACAACACCATTTGCACCAACATGAATGGACCTAGAAATTGTCATGCTAAGTGAAGTAAATCAGAAAGAAAAATATCATATGAAAATATGATATTTCAAGACAAATACCATATGATATCACTTACATGTGGGATCTAAAATATGACACAAATGAACTTATCTATGAAACAGAAAGAGACTCACAAACAGAGAGAACATACTTGTGGTTGCCAAGGGGGAGGGGGTTGGGGGAGGGGTGAAGCGGGAGTGTGGGATTAGCAGAGGCAAACTATTATATATAGAATGAATAAACAGCATGGCCCTACTGTATAGCACAGCGAGCTGTATTCATTAACCTGCAATAAATCATAATGGAAAAGACTGTGAAAAAGAATGTATATGTGTGTATACGTTTGTATAACTGAATCACTTTGCTGTACAGCAGAAATTAACACATTGTAAATCACCTATACTTCAATAAAATATTTTTTTAAAAGAAGACCTAGGCATTGATATAATCAAGATATAGAACCTTACCATCAGGACACAATTCCACATGCTGCCAGTTTATAGCCACACCCACCTGTAAGCCACATCCTAGAGCTCTTGCAACCATTACCCTAAGTCTCCATTCCTACAATTTTGTCATTTCAAACATGTTATATAAATGTAATCATACAGCAAATAACCTTTAGGGATTGGCTCTTTTCACTCAGTGATATTCTCTGGGGAATCATCCAGGTATCAGTTCAGTTCATTCACTCAGTCGTGTCCAACTCTTTGCAACCCCATGAATAGCAGCACACCAGGCCTCTCTGTCCATCACCAACTCCTGGAGTTCACTCAAACTCACGTCCATCGAGTCGGTGATGCCATCCAGCCATCTCATCCTCTGTCGTCCCCTTCTCCTCCTGCCCCCAACCCCTCCTAGCATCAGAGTCTTTTCCAATGAGTCAACTCTTCGCATGAGGTGGCCAAAGTATTGAAGTTTCAGCTTCAGCTTCAGCATCGGTCCTTCCAATGAACACCCAGGGCTGATCTCCTTCAGAATGGGCTGGTTGGATCTCCTTGCAGTCCAAGGAACTCTCAAGAGTCTTCTCCAACACTACAGTTCAAAAGCATCAATTCTTCAGTGCTCAGCTTTCTTCACAGTCCAACTCTCACATCCATACATGACTACTGGAAAAACCATATCCTTGACTAGATGGACCTTTGTTGGCAAAGTAATATCTCTGCTTTTTAATATGCTATCTAGGTTGGTCATAACTTTCCTTCCAAGGAGTAGTAAATATCAATAGTTGTATGGCCATATACCATCACATGATAGGGAGAGACCACAGTTCGCTTAACCATAGACTTTGAATGGACATATGGGTTGCTGGAGCTTTTGACGATTACAGATCAGGCTGCTATAAACATTTTTATGTGGTTTTTGTGTGTGAATATAAATCTTCACTTTTCTGGGATAAATGCCTATAGATTTCATCGCTAGGACATTGGTAGTTGCAAGATTAGTTTTTTTAGGAACTGCCAACCTCTTTTCCAGAAAATCTGCACCATGTTATGTTCCCAGCAGCCAGTTTCTCCACATTCTCACCAGCATTTGGTATGATCACTTTTTAAAATTTTAGCCTATCTGAAAGCTGTGTAGGAATATCTCATGATGGTTTTAATTTGCATTTCCCCAATGGGTAGTCAAGCTAAATATCTTCTCATGTGCTTACTTGCCATCTGCAAGTCTTCTCCAGTAAAAAGCCTGCTCATGACCTTTGCCCATGTTCTAATTGAATAGTTCTAATTGTTAAGTTGTGAGAGGTCTTTATATATTTGAGATACTACTCCTTTGTCAGATAAGTGGCTTACAAATATTTGTCCCCCACTCTACAGTTTGTCTTTTTATCCTTGTGACAAGGTCTTTCACAGAGCAAAAGTTTCACTTTTGATGAAGCCAAATTTGTTCATTTTTTCTTTAAGAGATTATTATTTCGCTGTCAGATCTAAGAACTCTTTTCCTGGACTATTTCCCCAAAGATATTCTCATATTTTTCTACATTTATATTTTACATTTAAGTTCATAATTAACTTTTAACTCATTTTTCTGTAAGGTGTGAGATTTAGTTCAAGCTTCAATTTTTTTGCCTCTATGTCCAATTACTCCAACAGCATTTGGAACGATGCATTTTTCTCCCATTGAATTGCTTTTGTACCTTTGTCAAAAATCAGTTGGGCAGGACTTGCTTGATGGTCCAGTGGTAAAGAACCTACCTGCCAATGCAGGGGACACAGAGTCAGTCCCTGGTCTGGGAAGATTCCTCATGCCGTGGGGCAACTAATCCAATGCACCTATGTTCTGGAGCCCATGAGCCACAGCTACTGAGCCCAGATGCTGCAACTAGTGAAGCCCGCCTACTGCAGCTACTAAAGTTCAAGTGCTGCAATTTCTGAAACCCACAAGCCCTAGAGCTCATGCTCTGAAACAAGAGGAGCCACTGCAAGGAGAACCCCACACACAACAACTGCAGGCTAGCCCATGCTCCCCACAAGAGAAAGCCCACACACAGCAATGAAGACCCAGAAAGCCAAAAATAAATAAATAAATAAATTTTTTAATGAGTTGGGCATATTTGTCTGGATCTGTTTCTGAGTTCTTCACCCTGTTCCATTGATCTAAGTGACTTCCCTTTGCCCCGATGACCCAATCTTGACAATAGTGGCTGTACATTCAGTCTTGACTCATAGACTGATTCTTTCATTGTATTCTTTTTCAAACTTGCTTGAACTTTTCTAGTTCCTTTGTCTTTCCAAATAGATTTTTGGAATAATCTTGCCATATCTACAAAAGCAGTCCTGCTGAGATTTCTATAGGAATTGTGTTAAACTAGTATATCAATTTAGGAAGAAATTGTATCTTTACTATTTTCAGTCTTTGAAACCATGAACAAAACATACTGCTCCATTTATTTAGATCTTCTTTGATTTCTTTCATCAGAATTGTGTGGTATAAACATACAAGTCCTACACATGTTTTATTAGATTTACACCTAAATATTTCATTTTTGAGCAGTTCTAATAATGTTGTAGTTATAATTTGGATGTTCACTTGTTTGTTGCTAGTATATGGGCATATAATTGATTTTTGTATGTTTATTTTGTATTCTGCAACCTTACTGAATTCATTTACTAGTTCAGGAAGGTATTTTTTTGTAGATTCCTTGGAATAATCTGCATAACAAGATTATGGATAAACAGGGATGGTTTTATTTCTTCATTTTCAATCTGTTTGTCTTTTAATTCCTTTTCTTGCCTTATAGCCCTGGCTAGAACTTCCAACACTCAGTTGAATAAGAATGGTGAAAATTGACATCTTTACTTTGTTCCTGATCTTATGTGAAAATTATCCAGTCATTAAGCATTAAACACAAGCTTAGCTTTTACTGATGCTCTTTATCAAGCTGTGGAAATTCCCCGCCCCCCATCCTTATTTTTCCTGTGAGATTTTATCAGTGGGTATAGAATTCTGTCAAATGTTTTTTTTTCCTGCCTCCATTGATTTGATCATGTAATTTTTCTTCTTTAGTCTGTAAATGTGGTGGGTTGTACTGATTGATTTTCAAATACTGAACCAAATTTGCATTCCTGGAATTCCTTGGTTACGACGTATAACCATTTTTACATATTGTTTAATTTTATTTGCTAGTGCTTTGTGAAGATTTCTAAGTCTATATTTATGAGAAAATTTGGCCTTTGGTTATCTTTTTTGTACTGTCTTTGGTTTAGGTAACAGGGTAAGACTGGTTTCACAAAATGAATCGCTAAGTTTTCTTTCCATTTCTACTTTCTGAAAGAGATTGTGAGAACTGATATTTAAATATTTCAGAGAATTCTCCAGTAAAAACTTCTTAGCCTGAAGATATCTTTTTGTGTATTTTTAAATTACAAATTTAATTTCCTTAACACTTACAGAACTACTCAATTAATCTATTTCAAATTGTGTGAGTTGCAGTAATTTGTAGATGTAGTTCACTTTTGAGGATGTGGTCCAATTTGTCTAACTTATCAAATTTACATGTGCACAGTTTTCTGTAGTTATTTCTTTATTGTCCTGTTGATGACTGGGGCATCTGTAGTGATTTCCCCTATTTCATTCCTTATTCTGAGTCCATCCACCAAGTGTTTTATTTCCGTTATTGTATTTATCAGTTCCAAAATGTCCATTTGGTTCCTCTTTATATCTTCTATTCTTTCGCTTAGCCTTTTTAATTTTGTATTTGCTTCAAAAGTATTCAGTTTTTCATGAAGCATTTTTACTATGACTGCTTTAAAATCTTTGTCAGATAATTCTGACATCTTTGCCATGTCAGTGTTGATATTCACTGATTGTCATTTTTCAATCAGTTTGAGCTCTTACTGGTTCTTGCTATGATGAGCAAATTTTGACTGAAACCTGGGCACTGTTGTATTCTGTTGAAACTCTGAATCTTAATTGAAACCTTCCGTCTCAGACGGTTTTCTCGGGCACTGCTCCGGCAGTGGAGATGGGAGAGGAGTACTGCTTCATTCCTGCCAGGTCAAGGTTCCTCAGTCTGCCTCTGCGGACACCTGACTAGAAGAGAGGAGGCTTTTATTACCGCTGGGAAGGGATGGGAGTTCCCATCCCCACGTGGTCTCTGCTGACACCACACTTGGGGTGGCCTCAGTGGAGCTGGGTGATGGTGAAGAACCAGACCCTTCCTGTGTGCATGCATGCTATGCTTCAGTTGTGTCCAACACCGTGTGACGCCATGGACTGTGGCCCGCCAGGCTCCTCTGTCAGTGGGATTCTCCAGGCAAGAACACTGGAGTGGGTTGCCGAACCCTCCTCCAGGGGATCTTCCCAACCCAAGGATCAAATCCGCACCTCTTATGTCTCCCACACTGGCAGACACTTTACCACTCGCACCACTTGGGAAGCCCAGCCCTTCCTTAGACCCCCTCTATTAGCACTATAGAGAGGAGAGGGAGGGGCACCTCAACACATCCGGGTGGTGGCAGAAGTCAAGGCTCCCCTGCTGATGCCGCAGGAAAGGGGGACCTCATAACTACCTGGCAAGGATGACAGTCCCTATTCTCCCCCTGGCCTCCTCCTATATGGCTCCAGTGGTGTTTGAGGTGCATAATCTGGGCTTTTAGAGCATTGTTCTTCAAAACAAGCAAGCCTCTCCAACTGACGTTTAATGTGGTGCTCTTGTGTTTTCCTGGGTCTGTCTTGAGCTTTGCCCAAGGACAGAAGGACATTGCCTGTGTAGATGGGGCCCTAACATACTCTTCCTGCTGATGTCAGTGCTTGAAAAGTTGCGGGGAGCAGGGTTCAACACAAAGATGATCTCATTCTAAGGATGCAGTGATCATGGCCTAAAGATTCAAGAGAAAACACAGTAGGAAGAGGCCTTGCTCTATGTCTGGGCTTGTTGTTGTTCAGTCACTCAGTCGTGTCCAATTCTTTGTGACCCTGTGGACTGCAGCATGCAGGCTTCCCTGTTTTTCACCATCTCCTGGAGTTTGCTCAAACTCATATCCATTGAGTTGATGATGCCATCAAACCGTCTTATCCTCTGTTGCCCCCTTCTCCTGCCCTCAATCTTTCCTAGCATCAAGATCTTTTCCAATGAGTCAGCTCAATCTCTATGCTATGTCAATGAAATATGTCTATTTCAATGTCTGTGTCAATGAAATTACAAGCACTGATTGTAACATGAGAACCAAAGAGCAGATTTTTGTTCCCATCTTCCTACACCACTGAGTAAGACCAGCATGCATGGTCATCATCAATGAAGCACAGGGTCCTTTGAGACAAAGAGTTGCCGGAAGCCAGGGTTCACAACCTTCACGGTGGATAACACAGCATCATGAGTGATGATGCAGCCAGCACTGACTATATGGAATCAGGAGGTACAGGTTTGAGGTCGGGCTCCAAAGTGCCAGGGCGCTGAGTCATCACAGTATTGCCACCTCTTGCTCACAGCTGGAGAGATGAGATTAACCAAGAATGATGCATTTAACAGTAAAGACCAGGCGAAGAAGTTTTCTGAACTTCAACAGGAAGAGACAGTCCCTGGACACTGTGAAGAATCTTCATGCTTATGACACAAATGGACAGATATTCTCCCCCTCTGTTATTCTAAAGCTCCGTCAGTAAATCCCTACACCTCACAGAGGCTCATTCAGGCTTCTGTGAAGGTTAAACTGACCCCAGATGTAGACCCCCCCCCCAGCCAAGGGGGGATGGAGGCAAGAAGGCCACCACTCCTGGACCAGATGAGGATGAAAATACGAAACAGCAGGGGAGCTGGATGAGAAGAGGAGACTCAGACCAGGACCTCCCTCCTCCCCCACCCCCAATCTCGGCCACACCCCTTGAGGCCCCTTGCAGGAGGGTCAGGTCAATGAGGACCCACTTCCCACCCCAGGATGGAGCCTTGAGGCTGGCTGTGACCACAGGGCAGGAGGCGAAGTCAGCTGAGTCCAGGTTCTCACAGTGGTGCTCTGGCCTGGGCACATCATACGTGGCACTTCCATAGAAGAGGCTGGGAAGGGGGGCTGGAGGACAGAGGCCCCGTCCCCAACTGGGCAGAGGGTCTATGGATAGTGCCCTATGCCCTGACCAGAGCCACCTGCGGAACCCAGCTTGGTTCCCTGAGAGTCAAGTTCTGTCCTTGTTTGCTTTTCTTGAATGTGTCTGTGTGCAGGGGACAGGGAAGCAATTGTTTTTTATTAACTCTCTTTCCTACCATTATGAATGCACATTTGACAAAAATCAGCAAACACAGAAAAGGAGGGGAAAAAAACACTGATAGTTTTATCACCCTAATAAAAAACATGAAGTAATATAAGCTACATAATAGAAAGCTCAGAACACAAAAGAAAGCAGAAAAGTCAGAGGGAGACTGAAGGCAAATGATTTCATCTTTCCAGCTCTCAGCACCCTCCCTCATCCCACCTCCCGGGATCCTCTGACTCCTCACACCATCCCCAGCTCCTGGCAACCACTGGTCTCCCTTCTGTCTCCATGGGTTTGCCTGTTCTAGACGATTCATGTAAATGGAATCAGACAGTATGTGGTCTTTCATGACTCAATTTCATCATTTCTGCACCCAATATAGGTAGGTGGCATGTTCTATTTACAATAAGAGTGTTCACTCCCTTTTTTATTCTTTGTTGTGAAGTCTACCATCTGTGAGTGAACCTAATATTTGGCCACATTCAGAATTCAGAAATGAATAAATCTGAAGCCAACTGCACACTCCGAGGGGGACTGGCCGTTCAAAGTCAAGGCCTGTTTCCCCACAACAATGTGGGGATTCTTGACCTTAGGGGTGACCACTCTGCAGTGGGCCATCCACCTCACTGTGGGATGTTTTGCAGTATTCCTGTCCTCCCCAGGGCTTCCCTTGTGGCTCAGCTGGTAAAGAATCCACCTGCAATGCAGGAGACCTGGGTTCGATCCCTGAGTTGGGAAGATCCCCTGGAGAAGGGAAAGGCTACCCACTCCAGTATTCTGGCCTGGAGAATTCCATGGACTATACAGTCCATGGGGTCGCAAAGAGTTGGACACGACTGAGCAACTTTCACTGTCTGACTGTCCTCCCCCAAGGGATGCAGTAGCGGAGCTCCCTATAGTGCGCAGCAGGGAGCAGCGTGAGGAGGCTCAGACCACCTGGGCAGGAATTCCCTCTTTGCCCCTTAGCTGCCTAGTTACCTGGGCACATGGCTCACCCTCAGTTTCCCCATCTGTAAAATGGAAACCCACCTCCCAGAGGCGTTGTGAGACTCAGATGTGAAAGTGAATATAAAGCACTTGGTGACGAATCCAGCATGTGCGCGGGACTCCCAGAGTTCAGCTCATCCTCATTATCATGTTCATCTGAGAGGCCCACGTTTGTTACCAGGCACCGGCCCAGAAGTGAAGGGAAGCGGGCCCACTGCAGCCTCAGATGCTTAGCGAGGTCCCTGCCAGCCAAAGCTCCCAGCCCCTCAGCCTATCACCCTCGCCAGGAATAGCCACTTGCAGGCTGGATTCACTCTTGCTGCTGCTGCTGCTGCTGCTAAGTCGCTTCAGTCATGTCCGATTCTGTGAGACCCCACAGATGGCAGCCCACCAGGCTCCCCCATCCCTGGGATTCTCCAGGCAAGAACACTGGAGTGGGTTGCCATTTCCTTCTCCAACGCATGAAAGTGAAAGTGAAGTCGCTCAATCGTGTCTGACTTTTAGCGATCCCAGGGACTGCAGCCTATCAGGCTCCTCCGTCCATAGGATTTTCCAGGCAAGAGTACTGGAGTAGGGTGCCATTGTCTTCTCCGAGCTTTTGCTAGGCACCTCCAGGAAGCAGCCCCATCCTCTGATGGGAGGGCCTGGCCCTTTCAGCACAAGTAATTCAATCAGTGGGAGGAGCTCCGGGGCAGAGGCGCAGTTACTGACCTTTAACCCGCCACACCCTCCTGGCAGCCAGCCTCTAGGACTAGCTCCAGCCAAAGGTGCTTTTGTTTTGTTTTGTTTTTTTCAAAAGACAAATAAATGGGTCAGAAGCTGGCCAGGAGAACCGGAAGCTGTCTCTGAAGGATAAGTTCCAAAGGATAAAGTTAGAGACTCGATTAAAGGAGATTTAATGATTTAGAAAGAAATCAGAAACAGGACAGACCCAGGGCGTAAATCAAATATTAATCATCATAAAGGCAAGGCTTGCTAAGGCGTGAATCAACAGCACTGGGCTGACTTGCAAACATCTGCCTCTCTAAAGAGCTTCCAGAAATCCAGGGCTGAGATGGCAGGGGAAATGGGAGGCTGGAGGGGGCCACAGTCTCCATCAGCCAGAAGAACGACATCCCTGAGAAACAAGGGGACTGTGTTGGCTGGCCCACTGCTCCTTGGAGCTTACCTTCCCAGAAGGTGCTGGGCCAGACCCTGGAAAGGAGGAACCCCACTCAGTCTCCCTGCTCCACTGACCCTCCTTTGTGCCCGGCCGTCCTAGATGATGACTTGCATCGTCTCTAGCCCACAATCCTCCTGTCATTGCACTCTTGTGCCACCGAGGAAGCTGAGGCTCAGAGATGTGAGTTAGCAGTGGAGTCAGGCTTCCTACCTGGGCCCTTTCATTTAAATGCCTCCCTCCTCCCAGGACTCTACACTGTCCCCATCTCTCCCTGGGAGCCTCTCCATCCACCTGAAAGGGGAGAGTGACACGTTCCTGTAGGCTGAAGAGGGAAGTCTTCCTCTCACCCTCATCAGCCTGCCCCATCACTGTTCTCAGCTCTGCCCATCAGCCTGTGCCTGCCCAGAGCACCAGCCCTTCATCCTCCAGGAAGGGACCTGGTCACTTCTAAGCATGGCCTACCCACCTCCCCTTGGCCTGGACCACTTCTAGGCAGAAATCCCACACCTGCTGACCTTGGTCAGTTCCCAGGTCCTGCTGGAGGTGCTGAGGGGCTGAGGCCCCGGACAGCTCCCTCACCTTCTAGCTACTGTATGACCCTCCCAGGGCGGCCCTGACAATGCCACAAACTGGAGGCTTTAGAGCAGCAGCAGTTTATCCTCTCACAGTCTGGAGCCGGAAAGTCTGAGACCAAGGTGTGGGCAGACTGCGGGCCCCCTAGAGGCTCCAAGGGAGAGTCCTTCCTGTCTCTTCCAGCATCTGGTGGCTCCACTCATTCCTTGGCTCATGGCAGCATCATTCCGTGCTCAGCCTCCGTTTTCATGTGATTGTCTTCCCTCCTCCCTCCATGTCTGTTCTCTTCTTTTAGGGACACCAGTCACCAGATTAGGGTCCACCCGAACACAGTAAAGGAAATCAACCCTGAATATTCATTGGAAGGACTGATGCTGAAGCTGAGGCTCCAGAACTTTGGCCACCTGATGAGAAGAGCCGACTCTTTGGGAAAGACCCTGATGCTGGGAGGGATTGAAGGCAGGAGGAGAAGGAGACGACAGAGAATGAGATGGCTGAATGGCATCACTGACTTGAGGGATATGAGTTTGAGCAAACTCTGGGAAATAGTGAAGGGCAGAAGCTTGGTGTGCTGCAGTCCACAGGGTCGCAAGGAGTCAAACATGACCGAGCAACTGAACAACAACAGACCCAGTATGCCTTGGTCTTACCTTGATTATGTTGTATTTGCAAAAACCTTTCCAAAAAAGTCACATTCACAGGTGCAGGGTAAGGCTTCAGCATGTCTCCTGGGGACACAAGTCAAGCCCTGACAACTGGGAGGTGCGTCCTGGGCCATGTGGACTGTGCACTGGCAGCTTCAATTTCATCGGGAGTTTGTAAAAGATGCAAGATTCAAGTTGCCCCAGACCTGCTGGACCAGGATCTGCACCTCACAAGCCCCAGGGCCCCCCGGGATGCCCTTCTGCACACCATGCAGAGGTCCCCAGGGAGACTGGGCCTGTGGCCACAACCCCACCACCTTCTCAGCCCCATTATATCCCCTTCCCTGGAGTCCAACTCCCCACCAACAGCTCACAATCACATCCTTCTCTCAAAGTCTGCTTCAGGAGACCCCACCTAAGACAGGGGTTGAGGGCCCAGGGCTATCTGCCCCAGAGACCCTGATCCTTTCTAGAAATCACTGCCCACAGCTGCCGGCTCACCCAGAACACAAATGCTCAGGGGTTAACTCACCTCACCCCGGCCAGGACAGATGGAAGAGAGAGGCCAGTGGGGCAGGGGTCCACTGCTGGGAAGCCCGTTTCAACCTCTGGCATGAAGCGAGCCTGTAGTGAAGGAGAAGCTGGTGTGGAGCAAAGGCCCTTGCCCTCTTCCCAGCATCGCCCCCACCATGACCCTTTCCACTGTCTCCCTGGCCCTCCCCAAACCTCACAGGATTCAGAGGGGGACGGGGCTGTGTGGTTGCATGGAAGCATGCCTCCCAGCCCCCAACTGGCCCCAGCTGACCAGTTTCTCTGGATTTTCTCAGGGACTTGTCTGGAAATGAGATCACCTGTACCAACCACGGCTTTGAGCTCTCAAACCAAGGAAGACATGCAACGCTTCTAATCTTCCTTAAATTGCTCCGAGTTTGCCACATGGGGCCAAGAAGCCCGATTCACTCGCTTTCTTCAGAACACACCTCCGGCCTCTTTTAAAATCTCCCAAAGAACAGGCTGACAGAATTGTCTCTGTTCCCATCAAACAAGGAAGTCACATCCTAATGGGAACAAGGCGTCTGCAGGCTCAGTGCAACAGCTTCTGTCTGCGCTGACTTTAAGGGGACCCAGCCCATCTCACTCCCCAATGGCTGACAGACTTCTTCTGAGAATGTATCTCAGTGCCTGTATATGTGGTGCTGCTGAAGTGTCCATGGCCTGGCCGTGGGACGCCCAGTCTCACTGCATGAGGACCTTAGCTGAGGGGCTCAGCCTCCATGAGAACCCAGGAGCCAGAGGCAAAGGGTTTGGGCACGTCCAGAGCAGACACACAGATTCCAAAGAAGGAAGAGGAGTTGGGCTCGATTCCCGACAGCCAGGATGAGTTTAATTCAACAAACACTGATTTGATGCCTCTGATGGGCAGCTGGGGTTGGGGAGGTTCACGTGTGTCCCCAGCATGGGCTCTGGAGTGAGAGCACCGGGCTTGGATCCCAGCTCTGAGCCTGTGAGTCAGAGCTCAGTGGGTGGTGTCACCTCTCAGCCTCAGCCTTTCTCTTCTGAAAACAGGAATAGTAAGAATACCTACCCCCGAGGGTCACAGTGAGAATCAGAATTCATGACACACACGTGGCTCAGCTGGTAAAGAATCACCTGCAGTAAGGGAGACCTGGGTTCGATCCCTGGGTTGGGAAGATCCCCTGGAGAAGGGAAAAGCTACCCATTCCAGTATTCTGGCCTGGAGAATTCCATGGACAGTATAATCCATGGGGTCGCATGACTGAGCAACTTTCGCTTTGACTTTCATGACGTGCTAAGCACAGCGAATGGAGAAAAATAACTGAAACTGCACAAGGACAGGCTGGACCAGAGAGGGAGAGCATTGGCCTCCATAGCTGGGACATCTGAGGGTGGAGCCAAGCTTGAGGGCTCTTTTTAAGATGTCACTGGGTGCATGTGTGTGTCCACCCTTCCTCACACGCTCTATCTCCCCGCCTCTCTTAGCTCCACCTTCCTCGGCATTGCTTCATTTTCAGATAAGTTTTCCCCATGCGGCAGCAGCATGGTGCCCAGCAGACCAGGAGGTCTTGGCTTTTACTGTTATGGCAGGTGAGGAAAGAGAGAGAATGAGAAAGAGAAAAAAGGCATCTTTCCCCATTACTCCAGCAAAAATCCCAGAGGTGAATCTGACTGGTCCTGCTTAAGCCTTGGCTAAATATAGATAGAGCTGGTCTCAGCTAACACAAAAATGCAATACAGTTTATCCTTCATGCTCCCTTTCTTTCTGCTTTTCAGCCGTTTCTGCTACTCCAGTCACCATGGCTGAGGGATAGAGTTCTGCATGGCCGGCTGGGAGCATGCGATGCAGGCTGAGTAGATAGAGTGGTCAGTCTGCACCACAGTGTCACAGAGTACATGCTTAGTAAACAGTAGTTGCTCTTTCGTTGCTACACAGAGGGGGTGTGCAGGCACCCAGCCAGGTGCTCCCCCACCGTGACAGCACCCAGTGCTGAGCACCACAGAAGTCCTGGACAGCACCTGGCCCACTCGCCTGGCCTGAGGGAGCTCCCCTCCCACCCTCCCCCTGCCCTCCCCCACCATCTCTACACCTCCCCTCCCATCCCGCCCTCTTCTCTCCTCCCCTCCTCTCCCTTCCACTCCCCTGAGACTGTACACTATCAGCTGGGGTTCCCTGGCCCACACAGCCCTCTGTCTTCTCTGTTGCCCAGCTGGTGAACATCTTCACCCACCCAACCCTGGCCCCGCCCAAAACAGCAGCCCCTATTGTCTGCTTGTACATCAGAATCATCTTCTGGGTGGTCAGGTGCTGGTTGGTGTGTCGAGGGCCCTTAGGTCTGTGCTAAGACTTCAAGTCAGAGGGACAGGACAGGGCCTGGCTCTCACTGCCTGCAGAAATGAGTCTTTGAGGGCACTTTCTATAGAGAGAATAGCCCTGGCTGCCCACCACCCTCACCCAGAAACATCATCAGAGCCCAGACACAGAAGAGCCAGGGAACTCCTAAAGAACCTGGTCTAAAGCCAAGCGTCCCGCCTGGAGGATTGAGCAGTGGCTGGGAAGGAGGACCAGCCCTGCACTAAGCCCAGCAGGGACATCAGAGAAGGAACACAGATGTCACAGCTGACAGCTACTAGGAGAGGCTCCACCAGTGCTGGGGGACCACAGCCCCATGGCTCCCTCGGTACAGAGGTCAGGGCCCTGATGCACAAACACTGCACAGACTCTGACACATGGCTTCAGCCTCCATCAAAGGAGATGACGATGAGATCACTAGCATTCATTGAGCCAGGCTATGGGAAATGCTTTAGATGCACAAATGCATTTAACCTTCATCCAATGACCTTTATTCCCACTTCTTTGCACCAAGAGGTTAAACAAGGCACCCACAGCCCCACAGCCAGCAGACCAAGGCTGGAATTCAGCCCAGGCCTCAGACTCCAGAGCCTCTCCTCTGCCCACTGCCCATCACCCACCACCCAGGACAGCCCAAGAAGACAGCCAGCAGGGCTGGGGGACAGGCAGCTCTGTCCATGCAGAGGTAAGAGGGGCCAGCATTCCAGGAGAAGGAAGCCTGCCAGGTGGAACCCTGCCATGGCCACAGGGACCCTGAGGCCCTGCCAACCTCTAAGCTTGATGCCTTTGATTGGGGGACATCTGGCACTCTCCTAACCTGCTTGCCTCTCCGCATGGTCAGTGGGACTACAGTCTCCACTTGGCAGATGAGAAAACTGAGGACCATCAGCTTTTACATGATGAGCAGGATCCTGTCTGGCTCAGTTCCGCCCCTGATGACTGTCTGAGCACTGGACACTCTGCCCTGGGCACTCAGCCCCTTGGCCAAGACTCCTTCTCCCACGTCAGCCCCAGCGGAGTGATGGGAGTGTGTTGGGCTGTCCCCTGCAAGGGTTTGGGAGGAAGAGGCCCGGCTGGGAGGTGAGGGGCAACCTCTCCCTTTCATGTCCGTCTCTTTTCTGCACATCAGTCAGGGGAAAGGAGAAGAGCTTGCAGTGAGCATGAATCCGGCCAGTGAAGTGCCAGAGACACTGCCTCATTTGCCCCCTCTGTTCCCTGGCGCTTCAGCTCTGCCAGGCGACAAGCCGCTGAAAGCGACGTGAGACTCATGCCTCACTTACAGTCTGTACCCCCAGGTTTCAAAAGGGCTGTCTGGCGTCAGATCTGTGAATTGTTTAACAGGATTAATCCAGCATGCGAGTGCTCTACTGCTGCCTTGTTCCTGACAAGATGAGCTCTGATTCGAAGGAGGAAGAAGGGCGGGAAATCCAGGGATCCCAGCTCCCACGCATCCCCTGGAAGCTCCCGCCAACCAGAGCTTCAGCCTGTTGTGTGTATTGCTGAGATGCTCTCAGGGGCTGGGGGGCTGCTGGGGCAGAGGCAAGACAGCCCTGGTGAGGGCAGCAGAGACCAAGAGCCCTGGCTCCCACCAGCAGTTCCCATTCACCCTGGCGTACCACCCTGCCCAGCCGCCATCCCCCACCCATTCCAGTTTGTCCAAAAAGCCCAGGATTCAAGATCTTCTGGAGCTGCAAGACCCCAGGACAGCTTCAAACCTCAGATGCTACAGTAAATGTCAGACGGTGAAGAACTTGGATCCCAGGAGTAGAGGCAACAAGCTGGTGTTTACACTGAAAACAGAAGCGGGAGCCAGATGGCTTAGGTTCAAACCCCAGCTCTGCCTCTTTCTATTGGAAAACAGTCGAGCATCTTAACCTCTCTGGGCCTCCGTTTCATCATCTGTAAAATGAGGGCCTGATGCTGAACGTGGGATCTGCATCCCAGGGTCTATTGTGAGAATCAGATGAAATAGTCCAGGTCCAGACATTCAAGACAAGCATTCAAGCATGCAGGATGTGCTGGATATTGTTATTATTATATTACAGCTCATAGATGATATATTATAATCATTAGATGTTATGTTCAATTCAGTTCAGTTGCTCAGTCGTGTCCAACTCTTTGAAACCCCATGGACAGCAGCACACGAGGCTACCCTATCCATCACCAACTCCCAGAGCTTGCTCAAACTCATGTCCTTCAAATCGGTGATGCCATCCAACCATCTCATCCTCTGCCATTCCCTTCTCCTCCTGCCTTCAATCTTTCCCGGCATCAGGGTCTTTTCTAATAAGTCAGTTCTTCGCATCAGGTGGCCAAAGTATTGGAGTTTCAACTTCAGCATCAGTCCTTCCAATGAATATTCAGAACTATTTTCCTTTAGGGTTGACAGGCTGGATCTCCTTGCAGCCCAGTTCAGTTCAGTTCAGTTCAGTCGCTCAGTCGTGTCCGACTCTTTGTGACCCCATGAATCGCAGCACGCCAGGCCTCCCTGTCCATCACCAACTCCCGAAGTTCACTCAGACTCACGTCCATCAAGTCAGTGATGCCATCCAGCCATCTCATCCTCTGTTATCCCCTTCTCCTCCTGCCCCCAATCCCTCCTAGCATCAGAGTCTTTTCCAATGAGTCAACTCTTTACATGAGGTGGCCAAAGTACTGGAGTTTCAGCTTTAGCATCATTCCTTCCAAAGAAATCCAAGGGCTGATCTCCTTCAGAATGGACTGGTTGGATCTCCTTGCAGTCCAAGGGACTCTCAAGAGTCTTCTCCAACACCACAGTTCAAAAGCATCAATTCTTCAGCGCTCTGCCTTGTTCACAGTCCAACTCTCACATCCATACAGGACTGCTGGAAAAACCATAGCCTTGACTAGACGGACCTTAGTCGGCAAAGTAATGTCTCTGCTTTTGAATATACTATCTAGGTTGTTCATAACTTTTCTTCCAAGGAGTAAGTGTCTTTTAATTTCATGGCTGCAGTCACCATCTGCAGTGATTTTGGAGCCCCAAAAAATAAAGTCTGACACTGTTTCCACTGTTTCCCCATCTATTTCCCATAAAGTGATGGGACCGGATGCCATGATCTTCGTTTTCTGAATGTTGAGCTGTAAGCCAACATTTTCACTCTCCTCTTTCACTTTCATCAAGAAGCTTTTTAGTTCCTCTTCATTTTCTGTCATAAGGGTGGTGTCATCTGCATATCTGAGGTTATTGATATTTCTCCCGGCAATCTTGATTCCAGCTTGTGTTTCTTCCAGTCCAGCATTTCTCATGATGTACTCTGCATAGAAGTTAAATAAGCAGGGTGACAATATACAGCCTTGATGTACTCCTTTTCCTATTTGGGACCAGTCTGTTGTTCCATGCCCAGTTCTAACTGTTGCAGCCCAAGGGACTCTCAAAAGTCTTCTTCAGCACCATAGTTCAGAAGCATCAATTCTTCAGCACTCAGTTTCCTTTATGGTCCAACTCTCACATCCATACATGACAACCAGAAAAACCATAGCTTTGAATAGATGGACCTTTGTTGGCAAAGTAATGTCTCTGCTTTTTAATACGCTGTCTAGGTTGGTCATAGCTTTTCTTCCAAGGAGCAAGCATCTTTTAATTTCACAGCTGCAGTCACCATCTGCAGTGATTTTGGAGCCCAAAAAAGTGATGGGACTGGATGCCATGATCTTAGTTTTTTGAATGTTGAGTTTTAAGTCAACTTTCTCACTCTCCTCTTTCACTTTCATTAAGAGGCTCTTTAGTTCTTTGCTTTCTTCCATAAGGGTGGTATCATCTGCATATCTGAGGTTATTGCTATCTCTCTCAGCTATCTTGATTCCAGCTTGTGCTTCTTCCAGCCCAGCGTTTCTCATGATGTACTCTGCATATAAGTTAAATAAGCAGGGTGACAATATACAGCCTTGACATATTCCTTTTCCAATTTGGAACCAATCTGTTGTTCCATGCCCAGTTCTAACTGTTGCTTCTTAACCTGCATACAGATTTCTCAAGAGGCAGGTCAGGTGGTCTGGTATTCCCATCTCTTGAAGAATTTTCCACAGTTTGCTGTGATTCACAGAGTCAAAGGCTTTATTGTAGTCAATAAAGCAGAAGTAGATATTTTTCTGGAACTCTCTTGCTTTTTCTATGATCCAGTGGATGTTGGCAATTTGATCTCTGGTTCCTCTGCCTTTTCTAAATTTAGCTTTTATCACATAAATTGATTGCTGTTGTTGTTCAGTCACTAAGTTGAGTCCAACTCCATGGTTGCAAAGAATGGACTGCAGTACATCAGGCTCCTTTGTCATCCACTATCTCCTAGAGTTTGCTCAAACATATGGTCAATGAGTCAGTGATGCTATCTAACCAACTCATCCTCTGCTGCCCCATTTATGACATTGTTGGACTGCAAAGAGATCAAACCAGCCAATCTTAAAGGAAATCAACCCTGAAAATTCTTTGGAAGGACAGATGCTGAAGCTGAAGCTCCAATACTTTGTCCACCTGCTGTGAAGAGCCAACTCATTGGAAAAGACCCTGATGCTGGGAAAGATTGAAGGCAATAGAAGAATAGGGTGGCAGAGGATGAGATGGTTAGTATCATCACTGACTCAATGGACATGAGTTTGAGCAAACTTTCGGAGATTGTGGAGGACAAAGGAGCCTGGCATGCTACAGTCCATGGGGTCACAAAGAGTCAGACATGATTTAGCAATTGAACAACAACAAAAACAAATTATTATTATTGCCAAGTGATAGGCAGTAGACTAAGCTTTTACCATGAATCATCATCTCCTTTAGTCCTCCCAACCACTCTCTAAGGCTGAAAGCATTTATCCATTGTACAGATGAAGACCAGAGACTCTAAAGGTCAGGTGATTTGACCATGATTCCACCGTCAGCAGTCAGCCAACTAGACTCCAAACATAGGCCACTGGACTCAAGGGTGACTTGACTTAATCCCAATCCTACTGTCAAGGGTCGAAAGCTCAAATCCCAGAGTACACTATGTAAAAGACTGACCAAAAATTAGATGGCAGACAGACATGTGGGCTTAGCCTTGCAGATGCTATAAGGAGTGGTAGTAACTGTGGCAAACCACGGGTGTGTCCAGGTGAAGGGGCAGCTGCTTCCCAAGTCCAGGAGATCAGGACCGTGGGGGAATAGAGGCTAAGTGTGGCCAGACCGTCCTGGTTTTCAAAGAAATATAGACTTCAGTTTGATTTTTAAATGTTGGCATTTATTTAATATTTTTTAAACACAGGATGACCCAAAATGTATATATTGTTTAAAACTCTCTAAGGGCCAGATTTTACATGCAGTCTCCAGGCCTGGGGTCCCTGCATCTGTAGGGCCCTCATCTCTCCACAGGCTCACACAAGGGGCACTCAGTTCCAGTCCCCTGACCTCCCCTAGCACCCTGTCCTTTCAGCCAGCCCAGTTTGTCCTCGTAAGAAGAAGCAGGCCTGAGCTGCATGTCTGGGTTGGACCACAGGGCACAGCTTGGTTGTGCGCCCCAAATCACCCTCCCCCAAGCTGCCTGCCAAAGTAACACCAGCTTCTGACTCCCCTTTCCCAAACCTGGCCCACCCTCATAGGCCACAGAGCCAACCAGGGCAGGCAGGGTGGCAGCAGTCTTTCCAGGGTAGGAGCTTGAGGGAGCAGTTCTTCCACTCCAGAACCTTGGGTCCTGCTCAGTGTCAACTGGATAGATGGCAGCTCAAAGTTCTGGAAATATTCCAGGGACTCACAGAGAAGAGGTCTCTACCGAGGCCCTAAGCTCCTATGTTTTGATTCCTGGCTCATGCCAGGGCTTCCTGTGGTCTCTCATGGGTCCAGCTGTGTCTCATGCATCAAGGTACCTCCTGGCCCCCAGGGCTGGGCACTGTGTCTGGTGGAGAAACAAAGGAGCAGGAGGAAACACAGCGAGACAAAAGGAACAGCAGGACCAGAGGCAAAGTGGGGCTGCATGTGCAGGACGGAGGGGGACACGGCCCCAGACCCTCCCTGTGCAGCCTGCAGGCCCCCGCTGGAGCCCTTGGCTCACCAGCCCCGGGCGGGGAACACAATGGCCTCTAGCGAAAGCACAGCCTGGGACACATCAGGGTCATTTCCCCAGGGCGACTTTGAGTCTAGTCCAGAAAAGATGGCCCTCCCCAAAGACCTAGGACCCGCCACCCCATCTACCAAGCCCACCCTCAGTGGCAAACCACAGTTTTGTCTTCCTAAACCAGCTTGGATTTCCAAACCCACTTCCTGAGTACTGACTATTTGGCAAGTGCATTTATTTAGGTCAATCACAAAATAATCTCCATGAAGTTAGTGATCTCAGGTGGCCTTGGCCTGCAGCAACTTGAAGCAGGGCTTCAGTTCCCAGCCAGAGACTGAGGTCAGGCAGTGAGAGCACCAAATCCAAGCCACGGGAGCAGGAGTCAGTGACAAGACCCTGGCTCTTTGACTTAGCAGAAAAGAATTCCCACAGAGACGGGAAGTGGTGAAACAAGTAAAGCATTTATTAGGAGGAAAAAGGGTACCGTACATACGGACAGACATACAAATAGGCTCAGAGAGCCCCGCCCTCATGGTGGTTTAAACCACTTTTAAGGGGCATTTCTTCCGGGTTTCTTTTTGCCAATCGTATTCCTTTGCCTGGTTCTGAGTCTGCATTTGGGACTTCCCAGGTGGCACTAGTGATAAAGAACCCACCTGCCAGTGCAAAAGATGCAGGAGACACTGGTATGATGCCTGGGTCAGGAAGACCCCCCTGGAGAAGGAAATGGCAACCCACTCCAAGTTCTTGCCTGGAGAATCCCATGGACAGAGGAACCTGGTGGGCTACAGTCCATGGGGTCGCAGAGAGTCGGATATGACTGAGCAACTGAGCGCGCACACACACAAGAGTCCATATTTGGTTTATCTTGGGCTCCTTCCGTGTGTGCGCTCTCATCTCTTAGCCAAGATGGATTCTGGCAAGGAGGCCTATGGGTAGCTGTATCTCTAGTAAGAGATGCTCCCTAGTAAGTGAGGTGCTGCTCCCTCTCTTTTGACCTCTAAGGAGTCTTTCTTTGTGTCTGTAGACAGGGAAGTCCTCTTAACTTGGAGAATGAGGAACATTTGGTCTCTTATCTCTCATCTGGGCAGGTCTGCCCTCCTCCATCATCCTGCTCTTATGCAATTTCTGTCCACAGGGAAGAAACTGTTCAGCCAGGGGCCCATCTATCGCCTGCCTCACTAGGAAGGAAACCACACCCGAGAGACTGGCTGGTGAACACCAGTTCTCTGCGCCCCAGAACAGAAGCAAGAGGGGTCAGACCCCCATGTCCTCTCTTTATAGAATTTAATGCTGGAATCGATGACACTCACGTGGAAAAGCCCAGAGGCCTCGTGAAGCCCAGCCCCTCTCCCCCCACAACACACTTTGCAGAGGCACAGGCCCAGGGAGGGAAGGACTCTGCCAAGGTGGCACAGAGGCACACCACACAGTGCCCCAGGGCCAGTCACCCCGAGTCCTGGGCCACAGAGAAGACAGGCTGGTCTCTGCCTCTGGGGTTGCACAGAAGAAGCCTGCTACTCTCCCAAAGAAAGCAGACTGGACTCCCAGAGACCATCCACAGGGCAGCCTGTCCCCTGCCCATCAGATCCAACAGACACACTGCGTCATATCAAAGCCCATGAGAACACTTTGAACATTTCATACTTTGAAGCTCCCTTTGACTCTAAAGCCAGGCCCGCAAAATACCTTTGCAGAAAAATAACCTCGATTTGTCATGGCACATTTTAACACATTTGTATGGTCCCTTGATCCCGCCTGGGCTGACAATAGCTCCCCGGTTTCACTTTAAATAAGAGCATTCACACGCAGACAAGAAGAATGGGGGGTAAAATGGGCAATTACTTAAAAAAAAAATTTCACAAATGCAAAGACAATTCGCTCCGCTGAGAACAGAGCCCGGCCGCCATGTGACAGATTCATAACCAGGCGGCTCTAACAGCAGATGACAGGCCCCCAACCTCCGAGGGAGAGAAGAGAATGAGGCTGAGGTGTCTGTGGAGCGGGAAATGGGATTCGAGGCCCTTAATTTGCAGGTCACTGGTTTTAATTTATCCCCAACGCCCTGTCGCTAGGAGTTCCTATGTCTGGCCGCTGGGGAAGAGCAGGCATGCCTGGGTGTTGACGGGCAGTGGGAGTCTGCGGGAGCTGATCCAGGAAGCTGCTGGTGGGAAGGCTTGGCTGCAGGAGTTCAGGCCCCTGGGGCCACTGGTTGGAGCTGGAAGTCTGTCTACAGCTAGGAAGGGGAGGGCAGGTCCCCCTTCACTTCCGTTAGACCTCTACTGCCTCTATTCTAAAATCAGTGAGGTCCAGACTGGCCCAGAATCCCAGGACCCTTCACCACCCCCCAGTTACTTCACAAGGAAAGTAACTGCCTTCAGGCCTCATGTACAGAATGTGGACTCTCCCAGTGACCCTGGGAGGTGGACCCATCTCTGCTCCCATTTCTCAGAGCTCAGACAGGGCCAAGGTTTGCCCCGAAAAGGGGCTAGAGCCAGCCCTCAAACCCAGGTGAACCCAGCTCCAAAACCAGTGTGGCCACTGGCTCAGACCACCTCCCACCTTCCCAGCCTGTGCATTCAGGTAAGTGGATGCATTTCAACACACAGTGGGAGGGTGTTCAGCCTTCAGAAGGAAGGAGATTCGGGAACCTGCTACCAGGGTGAACCTTGAGGACATTATGCTAAGTGAACTAAAGTGAAAGTGAAGTCGCTCAGCTGGGCCCAACTCTGCGATCCCATGGACTGTAGCCTACCAGGCTCCTCAATCCATAGAATTTTCCAGGCAAGAGTACTGGAGTGGGTTGCCATTTCCTTCTCCAGGGAATCTTCCCAACTCTGGGATGGAACCCGGGTCTCCCGCATTGCAGGCAGATGCTTTACCATCTGAGCCAGGGAAGCCCCAGTGAACTAAACCAGACCCAAAAAGTCAGATAACAGTATGATTCCACCGATGTGAGGTCCCCAGGGGAGTCAAATTCACAGAGACAGAAAGTAGAAGGGACGGTGCCAGGAGGGAGGGAGTAGATGCTTAATGGGGACAGTGTTTCAGTCGGAGAAGATGAAAAAGTCCTGGAGACCAACAGTGGTAATGATTGCATAACAATGTGAATATGCTTAACGCCACAGAACTGCATCTTGAAAATGGTTAAAATGGTAAATTTTACGTCACGTCTTTTTTTGATTGGCATGTAATTGCTTTGCAATGTTGTGTTGACTTCTGCTATGCAACAAAGTGAATCAGCTATACGTATGCATATAACCTCTCTCTCTCGGATCTCTTTCCCCTCCCCCATCCCACCCCCATCCCTCTAGGTCATCAGAGATCACCAAGCTGAGTTCCCTGTGCTATATGGCACCTTCCCACTAGTTATTTTATATAGTTCAGTGCTACACTCCAATTTGTCCCACCCTCCCCTCCCCATATTATGTCTACATGTTTGCTCTCTGCATCTTCATCTCTATTACTGCCCTACTGAGAAGTTCATCTGTACCATTTTTCTAGATTACACACATGTATGTGAATACTGACTGGAAGGACTGATGCTGAAGCTGAAGCTCCAATACTTTGGCCTCCTGATGCAAAAAGTCAACTCACCAGAAAAGACCCTGATGCTGGGAAAGATTGAGGGCAGGAGGCGAAGGGGGCAACAGAGGATGAGATGGTTGGATGGCATCACCATCTCAATGGACATGAGTTCAGGAAACTCTGGGAGATGGTGAAGCACACGGAAGCCTGGCGGGCTGCAGTCCATGGAACTGGACACAACTGAGGGACTGAACAACAGCAGCAGCAATATGATGTTTATTTTTCTCTTTCTGATTTATGTCACTCTATATGACAGACTGTATGTCCATCACATCTCTAAAAATGAGCCAGTTTCATTGCCTTTTGTGGCTGAGTAATATGCCATCGTATATATGCACCACACCCTCTTTATTCATTCATCTGTCTCTGGACACTTAGACTGCTTCCATGTCCTGGCTACTATAAACAGTGCTGGAATGAACATTGGTTACATGTGTCTTTTTGCATTATGGCTTTCTCAGGATATATGCCCAGGAGTGGGATTGCTAGGTCAGATGGTAGTTCTATTTTTAGTTTTTAAGGAACCTCCATACTGTTCTCCAGAGTGCCTGGTTGCATCCATTTTACCACTGACTTGGTCTGTTCCAGCCACTGTAACAAAATACCACAGACTGGGTCACTTGTGAAAAATATGCTTTGATTTCTCAAGGTTCTCAAGGCAGGAAGTCCAAGAGCAGGGCGCCAGCATGGCTAGGTTTTAGTGAAGGCTTGTTTTAGGTTGCAGATGGCCAGCCACTCACGTCCTCACACGTGGGGAGGGTGGAGCAGAGTTCCTTGTGTTAGTCACTCGGTGTGTCCAATTCTTTGCGACCCCATGGACAGCAGCCTGCCAGGCTCCTCTGCCCATGGAATTTTCCAGGTAAGAATACTGCAGTGGGTAGCCATTGCCTTTTCCAGGGGATCTTCGCAACCCAGGAATAGAACCCGGGTCTCTTGTATTGCAGGCAGATTTTTTACCATCTGAGCCATGAGGACGCACCAGGAGAGCTCCTTGGGATCACTTTAACTAGGGCACTAATTCCAGTCTTGAGGGCTCCGTCCTCATGACCTAATCACCTTCCAGGGGCCTCACCTCCCAACACCATCACCCTGAGAGGTTGAGATTTCAGTAGGAGATTTTGGGGACACAAACATGCAGCCAGCAGCAGACACAGAAAGAAGATGCATTGAGGAGCCTGATGTGTTCCCTGCACTACTTCCCTTCCACTCAGTCTCACTAAAGAGTCATTTCATAAGCAGGGTGCTCTGCTGGGCATGAGGGCTGGAGATGAAATATGGTTTCTACTCCAGAGAGACCAGAGGCCCAGTGAGGGGAAAAAGGCTGGAAAACTCACAGCCCCTCACTGTGCCCACAGGTACGAGGCTCCATGCAGGGACACCAGGCTGGGAGCCTGGCCGGTGTCCAGGAAGAGCCATGAGGGCCATGGGGCAACCTCCACCAGGGAATGGTCCGCTCAGACCTTCCGCTGCGCATGAACAGTGCAGCACTCAAACATGAACGCTTTCTCGCCCTTCATCCCAGAGCCCTCCAAGGCCACGTGCGGAAGCTGAAGGGGCACTGACACACCCCTGCCCACCAGGTACCCTCTTTCCATTCGGGTCTCCATCAGAGTGAACCTGTGCTCTTGGCATGTGAAGAATGTGATGTTTACTCATCACCTCCCTGGCCATTCTTCACGCTCCATCTACAGGGATGGGTCGGAGAGATGGATGCGGCCAGCGCTTCTGGCTTGCAGCACCAGACAGAGCCGGAACGTCAACCCAAGTCTCGCTTCGAACCTCGCTTCAAACATCATCCATCTGGAATTTATTCAATCTTGACAATGTCTGTTTGAGGTCTTTGTCATTTTCCATGCCCAGGCTTATTTTTTACTTTGGCAACTTGTCAAACGAGCTTTCCATGGAACTATTGTTTCATGTAAATAGAAGTCCCTCGGTCTGGCTGTGATGGAGCGCGCCTAATAGAACTGCTCATGGTGTATAAAGATTCCGTATCTGATTGTTGACAGCTTGCATCTTCAAAGAACCCATGCCGGGAGGCCAGCCGCACTGCTCAGCAGTGTCACCAGATAGGTACCCTGGATCACACGGCTGGTGCTTCTCCAGGCATCAGGATGAAGGTAAGGCTGATTCCCGTGCCGAGAACCCGGTGCCCCAGCAAGGAGGTTCTTACCTTTAAGACGCTTTCACGTGAGTACGCCTTTGATGAACCTGATCCAAGGCGACCCACTGAAGTTGATCCCAGGATGGCCTGGGCCATCAAGGAATCACTGAGCATTACACACAGCTCTGAATATCTCTGTTAACCAGTTGGTGCTGCAGGGCTGCAGACTCTGGAAGGCTTCAGATAGAGGTGGGACACAGCAGCAGGCAGTCCAGACCATGAGTAGTTGGCGAGCTGACCGTGACGACTCTTTGATCATCAGCTCAATGTGTTGGACAGTCAGCCATGACAAAGCAATCTCGCAAACACTGTCCTATAGATACAGCTGCCCACAAGGCAGATATCCCCTCTCTGGAAGGTGCCCCTGATATATAAGATGGCCTCTGGCAACTCATATATTCCACATGATCCCACCCCTGATGGCAGCTCAGGAGCACACATCTGACCCAACTCAAGCTGGTTGGATGGCCCCTACTAGGATGGTTGGGGTGGAGCTGAGTGAAGAAATCGACTGTCCAAGCAGCTAGGGGGTAACCCACAAGCTCAAGGGCCAGGGCAGCCACAAAGATGGAGGAGAACCCTGGGCCATGTGGTCAGGGAAGAACAAAGAGGAGAAGCAGAAGGGGAAGGAGAGGCAGAAGCTGCCAGTCCTGCCAGGCTGAGGTTGTTCTATGTCCCTCCCTGTGTTCCCAGGGACGTGCCCTGGGCTGGAGCAGTGGTGTTCCTGTCCGAGCTCTGTCATGCAGGCATCATTTCCATGGGGTCAGGAAGGTGAACCATCAAGGCAGGGCTGGTCCAAACAGAGGAAATGGCAGGTGAGCCCAATTCTCAATTTCAGTATGGAAAACATGTGAGTTTCAAACCTGCTTTGTGTAAAAATCAAATTTTTGCTTAATCATGAGTGGTAATAAGGTTGATTTGTGGAAAAACATCTTATTTGAGGCAATAAGTAGCCAACTTTGCCAGCGCATGAAGAGTCAAAGAGAACCTGAATTCTCGAATTCATGAATGAGTCTCCTGGAATGACATTACTGGGTGTTTGATCTTTGGTTCCCTCTGAACATGTCAAAAGTCTTTGATGATATCGGATCTGTACATGAGAGGAAGAGGGAATGGAACAGCCCAGAAGAACCCAGAGCTAAGACTCAGGACATGGGTTCATCCTTTAAGAATAAAACATAAACTAAAAGAGAAGAAGAAGGCTATGAGGGAAGAGATTAATTACAACCTAAAGTAAGAATCCTACCAAAAATAAACAGATAGATAGATAGATGGATAGATACATAGATATAGATGGATGGATGGAAGGATGGTTAGATAAAGATGTGTGCAAGCTCAGTCAGTCGTGTCTGACTCTTTGCAACCCTATAGACTGTAGCCCACCAGCCTCCTCTGTTCAAAGAATTTTCCAGGCAAGAATACTGGAGTGGGTTTCTGTTTTCATCTCCAGGGGATCTTCCTGACCCAGAGGTCAAACCTGCATCTCCTGAATCTCCTGCATTGGCAGGCAGGTTCTTTTCCACTGAGCCACCTAAGACACCCAATAGATAGAGAGATAGATATAAATGAATGGATGGATAGATAGATCCCAAGCTGGCTTCAACCACTTCTATGTTCTATCTACTGCTGCATGACTAGTTAATACAAACATTACCGGTTTACAATAATGCACATTTCTCACCTCTCAGTATCCATGTGCTGGGATTCTGAGCACAGAAAAGCCAGATCCTCTACTCAGGGTCTCAGAGGCTAAAATCAAAGTGTTGGCTAGCTGTCTTCTCATCTGGAGCCCAAGGTCCTCTTCTGACCCCATTCAGGGTGTTGGCAGAGCCCAGTTCTAGCACTTGTAGGGCTGAGGTTAGTTCCCCTCAGTCTTAGCCCCTGCAGGCCACCCCCAGGTTTGAGCCACCTGGCCTGATCACACATGGCAGCACTCTTCTTCAAGGCCAGGAGACTGACTTCTGGAAGGTCTGGTCTCACTCAAGAACTTGTCTGATTAGGCCAGGCCCGCGAACTGCATGCTCAACTGCTCAGTCGTGTCCAACTCTTTGTGACCCCATGAACTGTATCCTGCCAGGCTCCTCTGCCCATGGGTTTCTCTAGGCAAGAATACTGGAGTGGGTTGCCATTTCTTATTCCAGGGGATCTTCCTGACCCAGGGATCGAATGTGCATCTCCTGCATTGGCAGGTGGATTCTTTACCACTGAGCCACCTGGGAAGCCCTTTGTCATGTTAAGTGACTTAATCACTGACACTTTAGTTCAGTTCAGTTCAGTCACTCAGTAGTGTCCAACTCTTGCAGCCCCATGAACTGCAGCACACCAGGCTTCCCTGTCCATCACCAACTCCCGGAGCTTGCTCAAACTCATGTCCATCGAGTCAGTGACGCCATCCAACCATCTCAGCCTTTATCATCCCCTTCTCCTCCTGCCTTCAATCTTGCCCAGCATCAGGGTCTTTTCCAATGAGTTCTTCAAATGAGGTGGCCAAAGTATTGGAGCTTCAGCTTCAGCATCAGTCCTTCCAATGAATATTCAGGACAGATTTCCTTTAGGATTGATTGTCTGTATCTCCTTGCAGTCCAAGGGACTCTCAAGAGTCTTCTCAACACCACAGTTCAAAAGCATCAATTCTTCAACCCTCAGTTTTCTTTATGGTCCAACTCTCACATCCATACATGAATACTAGAAAAAACATAACTTTGACTAAACAGACCTTGTTGGCAAAGGAATATCTCTGCTTTTTAATATGCTGTCTAGGTTGGTCATAGCTTTTCTTCCAAGGAGCAAGTGTCTTTTAATTTTATGGCTGCAATCACAGTTTGCAGTGATTTTGGAGCCCAGGAAAATAAAAGTCTGTAATAGGTAAATATAATAGGTAGCTAGCTCAATCACTTAGCTATACACCTGAAACTAACATGACATTCTAAATCAAATACACACTTCAATTTTTAAAAATAAAATACTGTATTGTACATTTGAGTCTCACTAAAAGAAAAGATTGTAATGTTCTCACCACAAAAACGAAATGGTAACTGTGTGACAGGATAGTAGTGTTAGCTAAGGCTATCAGTGATGACCATTTTGCAACACATGCTGCTACTGCTAAGTCGCTTCAATCTTGTCCAACTCTGTGCGACCCCATAGACAGCAGCCCACCAGGCTCCCCCGTCCCTGGGATTCTCTAGGCAAGAACACTGGAGTGGGTTGCCATTCCTTTCTCCAATGTATGAAAGTGAAAGTGAAGTTGCCCAGTCGTGTCCGACTCTTAGCGACCCCATGGACTGCAGCCTACCAGGCTCCTTCGTCCATGGGATTTTCCAGGCAAGAGTATCGGAGTGGGGTTTTGCAACATATAAGTGTGTCAAATCACCAGATTGTGCACCTTAACCTTGCACAATGTTCAATGTCAACTATGTCTCAATAAACCTGGGAAATAATGGACCTCAGCCACTCTGCCATGTGGATGAACTTGAGAATAGAACTTTTGGCTCAAAGGACAAGAGCTGAGTGTCCTGAGAAGCTCAAATCCTGTCTCTGCCAGAAATGAGGGGGGAGCCTTCTGTGCTGGTTCTCCAAACTACTATCCTGGGGGGGTCTTCGTAATGCATTATTATGAACCACAAATTATTGTTTGAAAGAAAATGAGTTGTGTTGAAAGAACCTCAGTCAGTAGGGCTTGGAATGCTTCCTGAGGTCACCTGATAAAATCATTCTGCAGGGAGGCAAAGGAATCACACAGGGTGGTCTATACCCCTGGGGCACTCACATCGCAATGCAGGTGTTGGATCGTCTTTCAACAATCCCCTTAGAGAACAAAAGTCCACGATGACCACTCAGAGATCACACAACAGCACTTACAAGACAAAGTGAAAAGAAATGAATCATCTGTGTTAGAAAAATAGGTACATGTGGCCTAGAATACAACTTTCAGCATCGGACACAGGTTCAAGGAGTCCTGTAATCTTCTCTTCCTCATCCCCGACTTAACAGTTCAGTCCAAAAGCCCTTAGTCAGGGCCCAGACAGGCAGCGTCAGGGGATGGGGCACGTAGTGGTGGAGGGTGGGGTGGTAGGGGCCGTGGCCACGTAGCAGAGCATGCCAGCTATGAACAGGAATGAGAGGGGAGGTTGGCCCATGGAACGGGTGCAGCTGGGAATTGCCCTGATAACAACCTGCTGTGGGGTGTTGGAGCCCCTGCAGGGTGAGGATAGAATAGGGGTTTGGAGCAGCCAGTGTAGGGTTCTGGCACCCAAACAAAGCGGGGGGAGGGTGGTGGTACAGGAGCTGGGGAGAGACAGTGGTAATAGAAGGAAGATTGGTTACAAACCAGTTCTAGCCTGCAGGGTTGGCTGAATAAATTATAGTCCCTCCATACCACAGGATATTATGTAGTCATTAAAGCCGACATTGTAGAAAAACATTTAATGACATGAAAAGATGCTCATGAAATATTGAGGGGGATAAAGCAAGTTGAAAAAACTATACGTGATGCTCCTAATGATGTCTATTGCAACTCCCTGCTGCTGTGTAAGAATCCAGCCAAACACGTCATGTCCTATGGTTCTGCTCCTGGATTCTGTGGGCTCAGCATGGCCATGGGGCATAGACGGTGGGCTCCTCTCTACTCCTGGGCACAGCGGACCCTGGCTGAGATGGTGCACACAGCTCAGGAGGAACTGGAGGATACTTCCAACATGGTGTCTTGACTCACATGCCCAGCACCTGGGCTGGGGTGCCTGAAGGACAGGGCAGCCAGGATGGTCAAGCAGAGCGCCTACGGTGGACTTCCCAGCATGGGGGCTCAGGGCTCCTAGGGCCCGTGTTCTGCTGAACTAGGGACACAGAGCATGGCCTTTTATGACCTAACCCAGAAGTCATAGGGTCACGTCCACCTTACTCTATTGGTGGAGATGGTCACAAAGACCCTCCAAGATGAGGGCACTGACCCCACGTCTCACTGGGAGGAGAGGCCAAGCATTGGCAGCCATGGTTAAAAACCACCATATCCTTCCTAAAAATAAGCAGAATGGCCCCTGATGTCAACCACTGATTTCTAAGAGTGGTGAGATCCTAGGTGGGGTTTTCCTTCCTTATGCTTCTCTCTGTTTTTTAAATATTCTACAGTGATGATGGACTACTCATTAAATAGGAAAAAAGAGATAAAATTTACCCCAAGGGCTTTCCTTCCCACAGGCTACTCACCACCGTTTGCACCTCCTGGATGCACAGGTGTCCTCTTCCTGCGGGTCTGCTGGGCCCCTGCACCCCTGGAGGAGCCCTTGTTGGGGGAGGGAGAAGGCTTCTCTCTCCTGCAGTATTCCAGGGACAGCCTCCATGTCTCCTGAGGATCGTGGATGAAGACACAAACAGAACAGAGTTTAAGTTGGAGAACAAGTTACCTCGGACAAGTGGTAAGAAGCCTCCATAAAAAGGAACAAAATCATGCCATCTGCAGAGATGTGGATGGACCTAGATTGTATGCTTTTGGACTGTGGTGTTGAAGAAGACGGTTGAGAGTCCCTTGGACTACAAGGAGATCAAACCAGTCCATCCTAAAGGAAATCAGTCCTGAATAATCATTGGAAGTACTGATGTTGAAGCTGAAGCTCTAGTACTTTGGCCACCTGATGCGAAGAAGTGACTCACTGGAAAAGACCCTGATGCTGGGAAAGATTGAAGGCAGGAGGAGAAGGGGATGACAGAGGCTGAGGTGGTTGGATGGCATCACTGACTCGAAGGACATGAGTTTGAGCAAGCTCTGGGAGATAGTCAAGGATAGGGAAGCTTGGCGTGCTGCAGTCCATGGAGTCACAAAGAGTCGGACCCAACTGAGCAACTAAACTGAACTGAGATGCTGGCAGGAAAGCCAGGAAGGTTGCTGCTTTCTCCTGTTTCTGCAGACACTGGGTTCGTTTGAGAAAGCTGAAGGTTTGATGGCACAGGCTCATCCTCCTGCAGCCTCCAACAGGTGGCACCTGGCTTACTTGCTCCAGTTCCCTGGGCCCCCAGGGGAATTCCCAGGTGGTGTTAGTGGTTAAAAAAAAAAAAATCTGCCTGCCAATGCAGGATACAAAAGAGATAAGGCTCCGTCCCTAGGTCAGGAAGATTCCCTAGAGGAGAAAATGGCAATCCACTCCAGTACTCTAGCCTGGAGAATTCCATGGACAGAGGAGCCTGGTGGGTTACAGCCCATGGGGTTGCAAAGGGTCGGACATGACTGAGCACACACACACACACACACACACACACACACACACACGCTTGGGCCCCTAAAGTGCCACGTAGGCACTCACACCTGGCCGTCACTCAGCCAAGAGATGGGTAAAGACTCCAGGAACAGTGGCTTTGCAATCCCAGACTCTCAGCAATGGAAGGGTCCTCAGAAGGACCCCCACCACTTTTAGGAAAACAGCATGCCTGGCAGGTGCTCATCACATCCCACCTGAATATCTCTGTGAGTGGGGAGCCCACCCCAATGACAGTTGTCATGAGAGCAATTTTCCCATCTAAAGACAAACATACCTCCAGGTGGGTCAGATCAGGCCATTCTTTTGGCTGAGGTCCCCAGAGCATCCTTCTACTCCCAGAACATAGCCTGTGGGACTTGCTGTGATGCACAAGGCTTGGCTCCCACAGGACTGCCTAACTCTCCAGCCTCAATTTGTTCCATCAGTGTGTGAACACCATCTCCCAGCTTCTTGGATACACCTCTCTGTCTCTTCCCCAGCTCCCCCTTTCCCAAACACCCTCAACAATGACTCTGTATCCTGCTTTTGGTCACCCTTTCCCTGACCCAAAATCAATCCTTCCCATTCTTGATTTTCTTCCATTTCATAGCCCTTAGCATAATGTGGAATTTCTATACTTGATTATTTTCTGGGGTATCTTCCTTCTCTATTGTCAGCTCCTGCAGGGCAGGGGCTGGCTTACTTTGTTTCCTGTTATAAACGTGGCAGCTGGAAAAGGGGGGGGGGGCTGTTCTAATAATCAGTGTAACAGGTGCTTAATAAACAAGTGGAGAATGAATGGATGATGGATGAAAGATGGATGGATGGATGGATGGAAGATAGAGGGATAGATGAATGATGGATGGATGAAAGGAAGATGGATGGATGTAAAGAAGGAAGATGGACAGATGGAAAATGGATGGAAGGAAGGAAGATGGATGGATGGGCTGTTACTTTTTAATTCACACTCCCATTTAGTGGATTCAGACAGACTTCACTTTATTGGGCTTTGTTTTATTGCACTTCAAAGATACTGCATTTTTCACAAAGGGAAGATTCATGGTGATCCTGCATTGATGAAGTCTATCAGCACCATTTTTACAACAGCATTTTCTCACCTCATGTCTCTGTGTCACACTTTGGTGGTACTCACAATAGTTCACAAGTTTTCATTATTATTATATTTTTATGATGATCCGTGATTAGTGATCTTTGATGTTACTGCTACCAGTCACTGAATGCACAGGTGATGGTTAGCAGGTTTTAGCAATGGAGTGCTTTTTAATTAAAGTATGTACATTTTTCAGACATAATGCTATTGCACACTTAGTAGACTACAGTAGACTGTGATCATAACTTTTATATGCACTGGGGAAACTGACTGACTCGTTGCATTGTGACACCCGCTTCACTGCCGGGGTCTGGAACTGGATCTGCAGTATCTCCAAGGTGTGCATGTGTGTCTGCCTTCCAGAGACAAAATTCTAATCCTGTTGATGGGAAAAATGGAAACAGCGACAGATTTTAATTTCTTGGGCTCCAAAATCACTGTGGAAGGGGACTGCCGCTGCTGCTGCCAAGTTGCTTCAGTCGTGTCCGACTCTGTGCGACCCCATCGACAGCAGCCCACCAGGATCCCCGGCCCTGGGATTCTCCAGGCAAGAACACTGGAGTGGGTTGCCATTTCCTTCTCCAATGCATGAAAGTGAAAAGTGAAAGTGAAGTCGCTCAGTTGTGTCCGACTCTTAGCGACTACAGCCATGAAATTAAGATGTTTGCTCCTTGGAAGAAAAGTTAAGGCAAAAGTAGACAGCATATTAAAAAAGCACAGACATTACTTCACTGACAAAGGTCCATACACTCAAAGCTATGGTTTTTCCAGTAGTCATCTATGGATTTGAGGGCTGAAGCGGTGAGTGCTGAAGAACTGATGCTTTTGAACTGTGATGCTGGAGAAGACTCTTGACAGTCCCTTGGACAGCAAGGAGATCAAACCAGTCAATCCTAAAGGAAATCAACTCTGAATATTCATTGGAAGAACTGATTCTGAAGCTGAAGCTCCAATACTTTGACCACCTGATGGGAAGAACCAGTCTTGATGCTGGGAAAGACTGAGGGCAAGAGGAAAAGGGGTGACAGAGGATGAGATGGCTGGATGCCATCACAGACTCAATGGACATGAGTTTGAGCAAACTCCAGGAGACAGTGAAGGACAGGGAATCCTGGTGTACTGCCTGGGGTTGCGAAGGGTCAGGCACGACTCTGACTGAACCACAACACTGATGGGAATTATTAATACATGAATGTGGTTGGCCTTGCTCAGGACCACATTTCAAGTATTGGAAGATTCCCAGGCACCAAACTATGAGTTCCTACTTAGTTACAGTGGCCTTTGCCTCCTCTGATCATCGCTGTTGTCCTGTCCCCTCAGTCCCTTCTTCAGGCCACTGTGCAGGGCTGCCATCTTTGCCTGACTGCTGTCCCTAAAAATAGGAATATCCTCTAAATCTGGCTTATCCACTATCTATGGAGAAAGACACAGTTTTTTATTTTCAATTTGTCACAAACCTGTGCTTTTGTGAAATATGGTAAAAATGAACAAAAAAAAATGAAATGAGGGAAAGACACAAAATAAGAGCCCCCAATTTTTTATTAGATTGAACAGACATAAAATTACTCTGAAAATTGCTACACAGACTCTAAACAGTTACTCTGAATGTCTGTGCTTATCTTGTCCAAACTGACAACAAGTGAGGGACCGCCTTGGAGCAGCTGTGTGGATTCTGAGATGAGAGAGCAGGTGTGGGGCCGCCTGTCTGTGGCCCCAGTGTGAGGCAGGGAGTTCAGTTCAGTCGCTCAGTCGTGTCTGACTTTTTGTGACCCCATGAATCGCAGCATGCCAGGCCTCCCTGTCCATCACCATCTCCTGGAGTTCACTCAGACTCACATCCATCGAGTCCGTGATACCATCCAGCCATCTTATCCTCGGTCGTCCCCTTCTCCTCCTGCCCCCAATCCCTCCCAGCATCAGAGTCTTTTCCAATGAGTCAACTCTTCACATGAGGTGGCCAAAGTACTGGAGCTTCAGCTTTAGCATCATCCCTTCCAAATAAATCCCACAGGCAATGCCCCATCTGCTTCCCCTGAGCCCAGAGAGCCTGACCTAGACAGCCCACCTGCCCCTAGGCTGGCCCAGCTCCTTCCTCTTGCCGAGGGCCAGAATCCAGGCAAAATACCTGCCTTCAGCAAGCTGGTATTCAATGTGGGGGAAGGAGAAAAGAGTTAATAACTAGATACAGGGGTGTTGATGCTGAAAGTTGGACTCTGTGCACCGATGCCAGACTGAATCTCAGAGACAAGAGTTTTGGGTGAAGCAGAAGAGAATGGCCTTATTGCTCTGCCAGGCAAAGGGGGCCACAGATGGTTCCTGCCCAGAAAACCTCTGTCCCCACCCAGGGGAGTTTGGCACAGAGTTTTATAGCAATAGTTCAAGGGCAAGGTTGCTGAAAAGGACCAGGGCACGTGCAGGGCCTGCACTCCTTTAATCTGGCCCTAGGTGGTCTCCTGATGGGCTTCTGTGGTTTTTGAGGTTATCGAACTGTGACTTTCTCTCTGGAATGAAGAGTGCTTCATCAAGTTGTTAACATCTTCCATTTGATGGGAGTTTAGTTCTGCAGAACTCTCAAAGATACTGCTGTGTGCATCCCTTGAGGGGAGCCAGGACCTGCCCCAAGGCTGCACTATTCTTCCTTGACTGCTCCTC